>NC_059073.1:148611281-149861281 GCF_020497125.1 Mauremys mutica
GGGCTGCTGCTGCTGGCTGGAGTGCTTCTTCCCAGGACTGCTGCTCCTGCTACAACTGCTGCTGAGTGGGTGAGTGAGGGGTGGTGGGGGGGGCCTTGCTGGCCAGCCCCCACTCCCCCACCTCTGGAGGGAGAAGCCAGGACCCCACCACCACCACCACTACAGCTGCCACCTGTGGGGGGTCCTTCCTGCCTAGCCACTGGGGCTGCTAGAGAAGGAGCTGCTGCTGCTACTGCTGCTGGAGCTGTTTGTCCTGGGGAGCTGCTGGAGCCTGGAGAAGGAGGGAGAAGAGGACTGAAAAGACCACCGGCTGCTGGGGAGCGCACAGAACACCGAAGACCACTGTGGAGGGGGCTCCCAAAGACTGAGTAACCCTTTAACTGTGCTCTAGTGGTGGGGGTTTAGACTGTGTTTGTGGGGACACAGGGGGTGTGGTGTGGAGCCTGCCCCCTGGTCCATCTGTGTCCCCCCCCGTACCCCCACCACCACTGCTGCCCCCTCCACCACCCCCGCAGGCTGCTTACCATCTGCCTCAGTTCCTGCCTCTGGGACTCAGCTGCTCGCCTGGCTTGCCACGCCCTATTGCCACCATTTGGGCTTCCAGCAGCAGCCAGCCAGCCATTGACTTTGCACAAGAGCTTGTGGGTGCACGCACCCCCCCTTTCCCCGGACTGACCCCTTCCCCTCAGCAACAGGCCCCCTAGCTTTGCCCCTTGTTGCCTGCCCCATTTGCCCCTCGTAGCCTCCCTGCCCCACGCCCCCGCTTCAGTTTGTTTGCCTGCCCCGCCCACCTCCCTTTGCAGCTTTGTTTGTCCTGCCCCAGCCCTAAAGCCAGCCCCTTGGTCCCTCTGCCCCACTCCCAGCCTGGTTGCTACCTTCCCTCCGCGGCCCCTCACCCTGATTAGCCCCTCCCCTCGTGCGCCCATAGCTCCATCAGTGCGCTTGTGCCTCTCCCCTGTTTAAGTTGCCCCTCTTGCACTGCACCCCCCCATTGCTCTTGTTTCCCCCTCCCCTCCCCTAGTGCAGCTAGAGGAGCCGGAATTCGATCCTGTGTTGGTACCTGACACCCCCCCCCCGAGTCCTTGGTAGTCCCCCTATCTGCCCCACCCGTTTTGGCACCCTCCTCCCCTGCCCACAGCCTAGCAGGGAGGAGTGGTTGACCTGTCCTTCCCCCCCCCGCCCCTTTCTCCGGTGTTCTCCCTCCCTCCCTACTCAGCATGGCGGGAGACGCGGTGGGTGGGACCCCTGGGACAACGCCTGTCCCCCCTCCCCCGCCTGCTCCCCCCGAAAACCCCCCCATCTCGACCTCAACCGCCGCTGCCGGACCTCCTGCCACCGCTACCGCTGAGGCGCCGGCAGCGGCGACCGATGGGGTGCCCTCTGCTGCTGCCACGTCCCTCGCCCCTTCCGCCTCTGGGGGAGCCCCCCCAGCCGGCGGAAAGGGCCAGGGCAAAAAGAAGGGAAAGGGCCCCGCTAGGAAGACAAAGCCCTCCATGGCGGAGCCTGCCACCGTGGCCCTGCCACCGGCCGCGGCGTCCCTCCCCGCTGTCCCCTCCACCAGCTCTGCAGATGCCCCTCCCTTGGCCCCCAGAGCGTACGCCCAGGTGGCGGCGGCCCCCCCGCCTGCCGCTACGTCATCTCCCCCGACCGCCGCCTCCGGTACCATCTACAGCGGCCGGGGCCCCTTCCCCACCTTGACCCGGAAGCACGGCGTCCGTTGCCTCCTGGTGCCCGCCTCGCCCCACGTGGAGACCTACGTGCGGGCGTTGGCGAGGGTGGTGGGGCCCACGGCCATCGTGGCGGCCTCCAAAATGTACGGCAAGGCGGTCTTCTTCCTTGCCTCGGAGGCCGCCGCCCAGGAGGCGGTGGAGAAGGGCCTGGCGGTGGGGGGCGTGTTTGTCCCCCTGGAGCCGCTGGAGGACCTGGGGGTCCGTGTGGTCCTGACCTCCGTCCCTCCCTTCCTGCCTAATGTCGCCCTGTTGCCCGCCCTCTCTACTCTGGGGAAGCCCATCTCCGTGGTGAGCCCTCTCCCCTTGGGCTGCAAAGACCCCGCCCTCCGTCACGTCCTCTCGTTCCGCCGGCAGGTGCAGCTTCAACTGCCGCCGGCGGCGCGTGGCGGAGAGGCGCTCGAGGGGTCTTTCCTGGTCCCCTATCAGGGGGCCCAGTACCGGGTGCACTACTCCACGGGGGAGGCCCGGTGTTACCTCTGCCAGGCGACGGGGCACGTTCGGAGGGACTGCCCCTTGGCCCGGCACGGGGGAGCGTCCGGGACCCCCGAGCCCCGGCAGAGCGCTGGCCCTGTCATCGCCGGCGCCCCCGGCCGCCCGGTGCCCAGAGCCGCCCCTCCTCCTCCTCAGCCCATCACTGCTCCCGCTCGGGCCTCAGGGGGCCGTCCTCCCGTGCGCCCAGATGAGCGGGAGAGCCCCGCCTCTGCTGCCTGCACTCTGGCGGGGCCTGTGGAGGAGGGTGCGGCAGGGGTACTGCCGGGCGTGGGAGAGGGCTCTCCCCAGGGGGACTCTTCCCTCTCTCCTGCTGTCCCCCCAGTGCCTCTCCGAGCCCCTGAACTGGCATCCTTACCCCCCGACCGAACCCCTGTCGACCGGTCCAACGATGATGCCATGGAGGGCTGGACCCGGGTAGAGGGTAAGCGGGGCAAGCGGAAGGCTCGAGCTCCGCCCGTGCCACCTGAGGCGGAAGCCCCCCGTAAGACCAGAAAGGGGGCCGCAGACACGGAGCCTTCCGCCGTGCCCCAGGGGTTGACCCATCTGCCGATGACGGCTAGGGCAGACGTGGCAGCACCAGAAGGTACCACCATCCCTCCTCCGCAGTCCCTTCTTGCGGAGGCCTCCGATGAAGCCCCTCCTGTTCCCTTGCCCCCCGCAATACCCGAGGTGAGCGTCGCCTCGGGTGCGAGTGGGGAGGACCCCGGGGTGGTGGGAGGTGAGCTCCCCTCCATCTTCGCGGAGATCGAGGCCCTGGGTCTGACCCCGGTCACCCCGGGGGAGGACGACCCTCTGCCCACGGGCCTCGACTTAGCCGACCTCACCCCAGCTTCCCCTTCCCCGTGCTCCACCGACCCTCCCGCTGCGTCCGCTCCCGCCTCTGAGGGTCCCCTGGACCCCTCAGCCTGCCCGGCTGCAGACGGCACCCTGCTGCTGGCTGCCGAGCCTGCTGTGGCAACGGCCGGTGCCTCGTGGCAGGGAGATGGGCTACCGGGGGTGTCCCTCGGTGGTGCGGAGCAATCGGGTTCCTTCCCGGGTGGGGGGCCCCTCTGAGGGTTCTGCATCTCTCTGCGCCGAGGCTGCTCTACCTGCCATTGAGCCTGAGCCCGGTGTCACTGGGGACCCCCTCCCTACCCCTCCAACTCCCGTACCTGGCCGCGAGGAGCCACTTACCGATGGTTCAGCTCCTGCGGCCCGGGGTTCCGTCTCTCTCCCTCCCCCCACCCCTGCTCCTGACCCCAGCCCTGCCCCCTCCACCTCCCATGATGTCATTGCCGCCCCAGGGGCTGTCTCCTTCCCTTTCCTAGAGGATGACTCCCAGGGAGCGGCCTTTGAATTTCACAGTCCCGACCCACTCGGGGCTGTACTCTTCCCTCCGCCGCCCCCCACTGAGCCAGGGCCCGTCCCTTGCTTGCCCGTCCCGGTGGGCCACGGGGCTGCGCCAGAGGTCCCACCGGTGGACCCCCGGAGGCCAGTGACCCCGCCCCCCCATACGCTGCGGGAGGAGTTGCAGGAGTTCCTGGAGGACGTCCGGGGCTCCCGCAACAAGATCCCGCTTGCTCTCCAGCGCTGGGGGGACTTTCACAAGATCCTCCTGGCCACGAGGGCCCTCATGGGGGAGGGAAAGAGGACTGGGAAGCAGGGTGCCGCGGCTTACCATCGGGTGCGCAAATTCCGTGACTCCTTGCTCACCTTCGGGATGGGCCACGGTTTGTTGCGCGGCCCAACGGGGGCCGTGAGCGCCCCTGCCGACGAGGATCCCCCCCAGCCCTCCTCATGGCACTCGTCACCTTTGCCACACTGAACACCCGGGGCTGTAGGGTGGGCTTCCGCAGGAGCCAGGTGCTCTCCTTCCTTCGGGAGGGGGGGTACTCTGTGGTTTTCCTGCAGGAGACCCACACGGATCCGGCCGCCGAAGCTAGCTGGCGGCTGGAGTGGGGGGACGAGGTCTACTTCAGCCATCTCACAACCCGTCGGGCTGGAGTGGCTACCCTGTTCTCCCCCGACCTACGGCCTGAGGTGCTGGGGGTCGCCGAGGCTGTGCCGGGCCACCTGCTGCACCTCCGGGTCCGCATGGAGGGGCTCGTGGTCAACCTTGTCAATGTCTATGCCCCGACATTGCCCCCGGAGCGGCTGCAGTTCTATCAGCAGGCGTCCGCCTTCCTCGGCTCCTTGGATCCTCGTGAGTGCCTGGTCCTGGGCGGGGACTTCAACACCGTCCTAGAGGAGCGGGACCGCTCGGGGACCGAGCAGAGCCCAGCCGCCGCGGACGTCCTCCGGGAGATTGTCACCCATCACTCCCTGGTGGACGTCTGGCGCGACCACCACCCGGACGATGCCTCCACGTTCACCTATGTCCGGGTGGAAGCCCATCGGTCGTGCCGCTCCCGGTTGGACCGCATCTATTTGTCACGGTTCCATCTCTCACGGGCCCAGTCCTCCAGCGTCCGGCCGGCCCCTTTTTCGGACCACCACCTCGCCACCGTGACGGCCTCTCTCTGTGCGGAGAGGCCGGGGCCGGCCTATTGGCACTTTAACAACAGCTTGCTGGAGGATGAGGGCTTCGTAGTGTCCTTCCGGGAGTTCTGGCTGGCCTGGCGAGGGCAGCGGCATGCCTTTCCCTCGGCGCGGCGGTGGTGGGATGTGGGGAAGGTGCGCGCCCGGCTCTTCTGCCGTGACTACACCCGGGGCGCCAGCCGACGGAGGGATGCGGCGATAGGGCAGTTGGAGCGGGAGGTCTTAGAGCTGGAGAGGCGTCTGGCCGCCAGCCCCGAGGATCCATCCCTTTGCGGGGCGTGCCGGGAGAAGCGGGAGGAGCTCCGGGTCCTCGAAGACTATCGGGCCCGGGGCGCCTTTGTTCGATCCCGCATCCGCCTCCTTCGGGAGATGGATCGCGGCTCCCGCTTCTTCTATGCCCTGGAGAAAAGGAGGGGGGCCAAGAAGCACGTCACCTGCCTTCTGGCGGAGGACGGCTCCCCCCTCACGGATCCGGCGGAGATGTGCGAGAGGGCCCGGACCTTCTACGCGCGCCTTTTCTCCCCGGATCCGACCGATCCTGCCGCTTGCAAAGTGCTCTGGGACGGGCTCCCGACGGTCAGCGCGGGCGACCGAGACCGGCTAGAGCTGCCTCTCACTCTGGCCGAGTTCTCGGAAGCCCTCCGCCGCATGCCCACCAATAAGTCTCCGGGCATGGACGGGCTGACCGTGGAGTTCTACCGCGTGTTCTGGGACGTCCTCGGCCCGGACCTGGTCAGCGTCTGGGCCGAGTCCTTGCGGAGCGGGGTCCTCCCTCTCTCGTGCAGGCGAGCCGTGCTCGCCTTACTGCCGAAGAAGGGGGACCTCCGCGACTTACGGAATTGGCGTCCCGTCTCGCTCCTCAGCACGGACTACAAGATCGTAGCCAAGGCCATCTCGCTGTGGCTGGGGGCCGTGCTGGAGGACGTGATCCACCCAGACCAGACCTACACCGTCCCGGGCCGTAGCATCTTCGACAACCTGTATCTGGTCCGGGATCTCTTGGAGCTTGGGTGCAGGGATGGTCTGTCGTTCGCCCTCCTGTCCCTGGATCAGGAGAAGGCATTCGACAGGGTGGACCACGGGTATCTCCTGGGCACTCTGCAGGCGTTAGGCTTCGGGTCCCAGTTTGTGGGTTTTCTCCAGGTGCTGTACGCTTCCGCAGAGTGTCTGGTCAGGCTCAACTGGACCCTGACCGAGCCGGTCAGCTTCGGGCGGGGAGTGCGGCAGGGGTGCCCCCTCTCGGGCCAGCTGTACGCCCTGGCAATCGAGCCCTTCCTCTGTCTCCTCCGCAGGAGGTTGACGGGGTTGGTGCTTCGGGAGCCGGAGCTGCGGCTGGTCCTGTCGGCGTACGCTGACGATGTGCTCCTCGTGGTCCAGGACCCGGGCGACTTGGCGCGGGTGGAGGCCTGCCAGGCTGTGTACTCGGCAGCCTCCTCCGCCCGGGTCAACTGGGTCAAGAGCTCTGGCCTGGTGGTCGGGGACGGGTGGCAGGCGAGCTCCCTCCCAACCGCGCTTCAGGCCATCCGGTGGAGCGCGGGTCCACTGCTCTATCTCGGCGTTTACCTTTCTGCCACGCATCCCTCTCCGCCGGAGAACTGGCACGGTTTGCAGGGCAGGGTGGCGGAGCGGCTCCGGAAATGGACAGGACTCCTCCGGTGCCTTTCCCTCCGAGGGAGGGCACTGGTGCTCAATCAACTGGTCCTGTCCATGCTCTGGTACCGGCTCAACACCCTGGTCCCGGCCCCGGGGTTCCTGACCGAACTCCGGACGGTGGTTCTGGAGTTCTTTTGGCCAGGACTGCACTGGGTCCCTGCAGGGGTGCTCCACCTGCCCCTGGAGGAGGGAGGGCAGGGCCTGAAGTGCCTGCGCACTCAGGTCCACGTCTTCCGCCTCCAGGCACTGCAGAGGCTCCTTTATGGTGTGGGTAGTCCGGCATGGAGAGCTCTGGCACATGCCTTCCTACGCCGCTTCTGAGGGCTCCGATACGACCGGCAGCTCCTTTATCTCAACCCGAGGGGCCTTCCGCGAGACCTCTCCGGGCTGCCGGTCTTCTACCAGGACCTCCTCCGGACCTGGAAGCTGTTCTCTGCGACCAGGTCCGTGGCGGCCACCGAAGGGGCAGATCTCCTCGCGGAGCCCCTGCTACACAACCCCCAGCTCCGTGTGCAGGTGGCGGAGTCCCCCGCGGTGCGCCAGAGGTTGGTCCTGGCGGAAGCTACCAGGGTTGGAGACCTCCTGGACTACGACCGGGGCGACTGGCTGGATCCCCTGACGCTCGCTCGGCGGATGGGGCTCTCCAGACCTTGTACTCCCCGGCTCGTACTACAGGAGGTGAAGGCCGCTTTGCCGCCCGCTGCTCGGGCCTACCTCGACCGGGTCCTGCGTGAGGGCACGCCCCGCCCACCCCCCACCCCGAGCCCTCCAGACCTTTTCATCGGGCCCCTGCCCCGTGGACCCGACCGCCCCCCCGCCCCTTCTCCGCCAGCCGGCTGCACGATCTGCAGCCGGTCCGTTTCCAAACCGCGCCAAGGAAGCAGCTCTACGCGCTCGTGCTCCACACCCTTCACTTCCTCACCCTCGTGTCCCGCCCCGACACCAAGTGGCGGGACCTCCTGCCACCTCTGGAGGGTGAGGAGCCCCGGCGGGCCAGCCTGTACTCCACCCTGGTCCCGAGGCCCGTCGGGGATATCAGTTGGCGGCTCCTCCATGGGGCCGTGAGTACGGGCGTGTACTTGGCGCGGTTTACCCCTGTCCCAGACACCTGCCCCTTCTGCGGCGTGAGGGAGACCCTGGCGCACATTTACATAGAGTGCGCCAGGCTGCAGCCCCTCTACCGGCTCCTCACTAATCTCCTATTGCGTTTCTGGCTGCACTTTTCCCCACACCTCCTTCTCCATGCACTCCCTATCCGTGGCCCCACGAAGTCGCGGGACCTCCTGGTCAACCTCCTCCTCGCCCTGGCAAAAATGGCCATCTATGCGACCAGGGAGAGGCGGTTGGCCAATGGAGACTCCTGCGACTGTGGGGCTTGTTTCCGATCCTTAGTCCGCTCACGTCTCTGGGCGGAGTTCCTCTGGGCGGCGTCCGCTGGCTCCCTTGACGCCTTCGAGGAGCAGTGGGCGCTGTCCGGGGTTCTCTGCTCGGTGTCACCGTCAGGCTCCCTTCTTATGACCCTTTGACCGCACTCCTGTCCCTGTTCTTTTATTAGTTGTCCCCCGCAATTAGTGGGTTTCTGAGGCTCTGTGGCACCTCCCCTTAGGCTGGGGGGGGTTCCGTTAGCATGGGGCGGGCTCGCCCGCCCCATTTCCTGGAATCCCAATAGATACACCACACCTTTTACCTCAGATAAATCATGCACTGCTCTGGTGCTCCTTAGGATTAAGCCCACAGTGTGGCAACACACCAAATATAGTATTACCTCTCTATAAAGCTTTCCGCTGTGAGGCTGCCCTGAATATCAGGCTACTGCACTCTTGCTTCCAACTTCACTCTTAATTCCATTGATAATAAATGCAGGCTTCTTTGCATACAAAGACCTGAGAAAAGAGTTGTAGGGTGAAGAAAGGTAGCCTCCCATGGTTCAGATAGGCCTTAGGAATCTTTTAGAGATTCTACTCATCAGAAACATTAATTCTCTTTGAAACTAGGGTTTTCAGGGAGACTAAAACTAAACTCCAAAATATCTTTTGGCAACCAATTTATTTATAAAATTGCTTCTGTATTTAATCATCTGTAGTTAAGAAGAAGAAAAGTTACTGTTTGCTCTTTTGAGGGGAAAAAGTTTTTAATGCTGCTTATGAAATGTGAATGTATTAGGAAGGAAAGTCACAATAGCATATTGACTAATAAAACACTTACGTATTAGGCTACATATGGAAGACATCAGTTCAGCTACCAGAAGTATATTTGGGCATTCATGAACAATAATCACCACTGACTTCTGATTGTTAGATACAATAGGTTTGGGTTGGATTTTTTCCCCTGTTCTTCTGTGAACTTGATTTTTAAGTAAAAAACAACAACATGCCTCTTATAAAACCTCCATCTCTAAAAGGTGAAGCAGTACAGTAACTTAAGAAGCAGGGATTTGGGCTGCATTAACATTGTTATATTGCTTAGGAAACATCTCTTTTTGCCAACCATGTTTCACTAAATCTGTGTTTGTCTGTCTCAGCCAAGCATTGAAGAATGATAGTGAGAAAAGGTTTAAAAGGTTTCACAATTTTATAGGGACATATACTCTGGTTATTCCTTTTAGTTATTTTCAGTTAACCTATTCTTGTTGGAATATTAGGCCCCAATCCTGTAAACATGTCTGCATGCACTTAGCCTTAAGTGTGTGAACAATCCCATTGACGTCAATGGAACAACTCAAATGCTTAAAGAATTTGCAGAATTGGAGCTTTAAGAGCAGGGCCGGCTCCAGACACCAGCCTACCAAGCACGTGCTTGGGGTGGCACCTTGGGAGGGGGCGGCACTCGGGGTTTGTTTTTGGTTTTTTTGGTTCGGCCGGGCGGTGCTGGGGGGAGGCAGGGCTTGGGAGGCGTGGTGCTGTGCTGGGGGGGTGGAGACTTGGGCGGCAAGGCGCTCGGCGGGGGTGGGCTTCAGTGGCATGGTGCTCGGGGGGCAGAGACTTGGGCGGCGCGATGCGACGCTTGGGAGGGCGGGGGACTTGGGCGGCGTGACGCTCGGGGGGGCGGGGACTTGGGCGGCGCGACGCTCGGGGGGGTGGGGACTGGGGCGACGCGACGCTCGGGGGGGTGGGGCGGCGCTCTTTGTTTTCGCTTGGGGCGGCAAAAATGTTAGAGCCGGCCCTGTTTAAGAGTGACATTTTCAAGCTAGTTATCCATAGTTATTGTACGTTCATTGTACCTTTCACAACCTTCACTATGGAACAAGGACTCCTACCCTTTTAAGAGGTTACACAAATAGGAATAGAACACGAATGTATATGGTAGGCTCAGCCACACTGCCTCTCAGAAAGAACTTTCCGAATGGTACTTATTTACGCTTTCTGTAAAATGGTCATACATATGTGACCTACTTTGTCAGTTGTATCTTCCTCTAGTGGCTGGTCCACTGAGGATATCAGCTTACTGCTGCCAGCTACAGTAATTATAACCCTCTAGCTCAAATGGCACACATCTGTGCTACAGTGCTGATGGTTTAGGTTACACACCTGGTGCTCATGGGGAAGGATGTGGGACATCATAGCTGCACAGAACAGAATTCGTTTAATATTTTTAAAAAATCTAAGCAATTGCACAGAAAAACAAACAATTACCAGAAAAACTGTTAAAAGTATGTTATTAAGATTATGAAGTCAAGCACTTTGTGTTTGCAAATTCCAGAATTCAGGTTGTCTGTGCAGCCTGAATTCTGCCTCTCTGTTCACCGTTGCTACATAGTTTTTATTATATAACACTATTTGTCTATAAACCCCCTGGATTTAAAAAGTGTTTAATTAATTTATGTCTCATTAAACATTTTATAGTTCTTAAGTGAGAGATGTTGTTAAACCAAATCCTTAGGCTTGTTAAGGATATATACCCTCATAACCATTCTGTTGAGCCAACAGCCAGTTGCTCTCACAGCCCATCCATTTTGCTTTTGGAGTTTGTAAGCTACTCACACACACATTTGCACAAAGGTGGTCCTTTTTACACCTACAACACCAATAACTACTAAGTCAACAAAGATCAATTAAATTAAATCACATAAGTCAATAGCACCACAGCTCGTGAAACGTCCTTCGCTTTCAGGATTCAACAAAATTAATTAATTTTATCAATAATTATTTGTAACATTTCACACATCTACAAACTGAAAAAAATCCTTACGTGAATTTGCTTTGTTTGTTCAGGGTTCTCCCCTAATTACTATAAGCCAGATAAAGTAATTCTTACTGGTAGCTACATGTATGTATAATTAGCTATGACTACAGAAGACTAATTACTTACCACAACAGTGAAAACATTTGGAGACATTTGACTGTTATGCATTAGCATAACTGTTTTTCCTTTTGGGGAGGATTACTAAATCATTATAAAACCACATTAAGGAGCAGTTAAGGATTTTGTACCCACAAAAGCAAAGACAATAAAAGTTGAATCTTAAATTCCACCTTTAGCTCCAGTGCTGCTGAGGATACTTGCAAGCTTCTGTGTTGGAAGAATTTTATATATTTATAGTTAATCTCATGTATAAATTTGTAACATTATCTCCTTTCTTTGAGGTACCTTAGGCAATCTCTCTCTTTTCTCCTCATTGCTACTGTACTTTTCAATAATGCTAAGGTTTTGTGGCCATAGGATCAGATGATTAAAAAAGCATTCCCCAAGTGCACTCAGTCAAAATGCAAATATTGAATACAAATTTTCTTTTTTCAAGTCAGTATAAACCTGGGGATTTTTTTAAATGTCTGTAAATGGTGTGGGCCATTAGAGTGCCTGATTAGAAGGGGCGAGGTTCATAATCCCAGTTTGACTTGCTGCGTGTTACTCCAGGGACTAGCACAGACTTTGGGGTATGACCCAGCCTACTCCCCATCACTGATTGGCATTGGCTGGGTGCCACATGGGGCAAAGCGAGAAGACAAACAGTTGCTAACTCCTGACAGACAGCATATAATCAGCTGGATAGAGTGAACAAAACAAGCTGCTATCACCAGTTGTTATCTCTATTTGGAAAATACAGGTATCCAGTAAAGGAAAGGAAGACATAAAATTGAACCTGGGCACCACATAGGGCAAGCAATGAATGGGCTTTTAAGAGCAGTTTACTGCTGCCAGACTGTATAATGTATTCTAAACAGCACCATATGATTCAATGAGGATACAAAGGAAGAGATGAGAAGGTGGTGAGCTATGGCTCCTGGGAGGGAGCATTCTTTGTCCGTGAAAAATGTATGTAAAAGCTCCGAGATACTGTGGGAATGGGCATTTTAGAAACACACAAAAAATAATCAGAGTGTGTTTTCAGCAGGGCTACACTTGGGACATAAACTTGGTGAGATTCACCTGAAAACATGTTAGATTCTCTACAATATCTGGTTAGTCATCTAGATCTCAGGTCTGTTATATCTCCTATTGTGCTAAATATAAATTCACAATGTGCACCTGTTGGTGGACAACTTAGAAATACAAAAGTTAAACTGGCAAGATCAGGCCAGCATGACTATTATTATTTACTGCATTTAAACGATAGTATGGAAATGGATGATTTTCAGTGTCTTACAGGGGTTCATCAAGGCAAAGTGTATCTCTGTTGGAAAAGATTGCTTAGCCTTGGGGTAGGCTGATGTATGGAAAAAAATGGCCACACTATTTTACTGAGTTTATGTCTGGCAAAGCACAAGAAGGAACAGGTAGGAGGAGGTTGGCTACAGCTTCTCTGATTTTCTGGTCAGTTCCTAGTTGTGCTGCCGGCAGAACAGCCTGTCAGCTGGTAAAGGTTAGAGCAGCTCACAATAGTCCCTAAGGACTAAAGTACACTCTGGCCATTCCTCCCTGCTATCCTGACATAATCCTTTACATCAGATGCAAAAAGAATAGACAGAGATGTCAAATCTACCCCATACGCATTAGTTTTCTTTATAGACCAGTATCTAATAAAATCTGTGGTCAGAGAATGGTTGCTAGAAAACACTGACTGCAACACGGACCTGTAAGTGGCAGAAGCCGATGCCATTGCTAGTACTGTGACTTATTCCTTAGAAGATTCTACTGTGCCCGTTATTCTCCTGTCCTCCCTGCATACCCATAGTTCCTACTCTTACAGAGCAAGTCAAGCCAACAACTGCAGTTTTGGTGAAACCAGAACTGTTTTCAAATTTGAGAAAACACTCACCAAATAGTTGCTGCTAAATATATATATTTGTGGAAGAACTAGATTCACAAAACAGGGAAGAGGGGCTCCTTCTCCAGCCATTTTATGTATCTAGCCTTTTAAAAATGCCTGATAATAAAACATTTTGGGTCAATTGAAATGCTTCTTTCAACCCAAAGTGGGAGTCTTCATTTTGTGGAAAATTCTGACAAAAAATGGATTTGGTTCACCATGAACTATTTTGTTCATTTGCTTGTTTTTTCAGAACCGCCAGAAAAAAAAATCTACTCTTTGCCCTGCTTTAGTTATAAAGTACCTTCTTTCAAGCCATGGGGAAGCTGTAGAACATTGAACAGCGGATCCATTTGTGTGGCAAGCTCATACTGTGTGGATCTGATCATTGTTAACTTAGCTTTACCCTCCCACTTGTCAATCATTTTCTGAACCAGAGTAGGTTTATTCCTGGCTGGGGGAATTCCACAGACTTCCTGTATAAGAAAATATAAAAGTAATGTTCCAAATACCATATGAGCAGCTGCTGTTGTTCTTTGTGAATAAAGATGATGCTGATGATGGTACTGCATCTTGTGAATATGGCTGAGGCTAAAAAGAACAAAGGGCAAGCATTAGTCCTTTCTGCATGAAGTGCACAGGTAGCTTGATGCCGAGGAGGGGATTACAGTCTGTGTGTCTGCTGAGTCTGCTGCTGTTTACAACTCAGCCTCTGTGCCTCAAGATCCATAATGGTGGTTAATCTTGAACTGGGTAAGTTGACTACTGCTTTCCAGTGTGATCTATCCATTGCCAACAAGTAGGGGGGATGGCTAGCTCAGTAGTTTGAGCATTGGCCTGCTAAACCCAGGGTTGAGTTCAATCCTCAAGGGGTCCATTTAGGGATCTGGGGTAAAATCAGTATTTGGTCCTGCTAGTGAAGGCAGGGGGCTGGACTTGATCACCTTTCAAGTTCTAGGAGATTGGTATATCTCCAATTATAAACTCCCAGCTGTCATCAATATAGCTCTGTTTCAAGGGTGTCCTTGAATTGTTTCTTTTGGCAACATCATATGTGGTTATTCACTTTTAGTTCACCATACAGCAACTGTTTTGGCATTCTGGTGTCCACTATCCTCAACACATGACAAGCTCAGCCTAACTGTTATGAGACAAGCAATGCTTCGATGTGTGTGGAGTGACTATGTTCCAGAACCTCATTATTGGTAATTTTATATTGCTATTCCATGCAAAGTATGGCATATAGCTGTCATAAATGGAACTCATCTAGAACCTTAATATGATACCTATAGCAGGTCCAGGTCTCATACACATAACAATTTGCACAGGACAACCTCTTTATAGACTTTTAACTTTATTGGAAGCTTAACAACATGTTGCTACCAAACTCTGCCTGGCAGTCAGCCAAATGATGAACTGGCTTTGTCGATATGACTTGTCAATTCCTTGTCTATAGTAGCATCATTTGACAGTATACTAACAAGGTAGAATTCTGTAACTGTGTGTTGTCATAGTTACTGACACATCACGTGTTTGAGACCCCTCATCTAGATCTTCCTTCAAATCTTTATTTAACACCAAAAGACAATCATAAAATCATTTCCCGACTCTAAGCTAGCTATTTCTAACAGTTAACACAAGTCTTACTGTATACTGACTGGGGACTTCAGTGGGCTGAGATAGATTCACCATGTGATTTTCCTTCCTCAGGCTGATTTTTCTTCATCCACCTCACTCCCATTTAACTATTTATAATCTTCTTATGACAGTTGCAGTGAAATATTTCCCAGGTGCGCCACGCTTTAACATTACATTCAAACTAGCAACAATCATAGAATCCTAGGACTGGAAGGGACCTCAAGAGGTCATCTAGTCCAGTCCCCTGCACTCGTGGCAGGACTAAGTATTATCTAGACCATTCCTGACAGGTGTTTGTCTAACCTGCTCTTAAAAATCTCCAATGATGGAGATTCCACAACCTCCCTAGGTAATTTATTCCAGTGCTTAAACACGCAATGAACTACGGCAATTGCTAAAACATTGGTTAACCCTTACCTAACCACTTGAGAGTAAGAAAACCTAATTATGAACATTCAATTCTGCAATTAATGTGATAAAAAAAGGTAAAAAATCCACTCTGTTAACACTCAATCCTGCAGTCGGTGGGGAAGAGCAAGTCACATGCACTCAAGTAAACAATCAGGTCTGCAAGCATCAACAAGCAGCAACATCAGTTACACTCAAGGTGTTCTGGAGGACTGGGCATAAGAGAATTTTCTCTGCTTCTGCTACAATTTCACATCTTCACCTGGAGATCACTATCTACAGAAAACAACTTTCCCTCTACCCCATGAGACTTAGATTAAGGTATAAGAAGTGAATCCTTGTTTGATCAAGATATTGATCCTTGCTATGTCATCTACAATATATCAGAAAAGCATAAGCAGAGGAAGAGACCCTTCAGCACCTCAGAACATCATCCATAAACCATTGCCCTAAAGTCAGCGAGAAACATGTTAGGGATGTAGCAGACAATGCTGAAGACATTTCTGAAACAACTGTTTTTTCTTCTGTATCTGCCAAAGACACCAATGATAACACTGTAAAAAGAGTTAAGTATTCTATGAAATTGATACAACAATTATACATCGTATTTGAGTCTAGTTATAGTACTCACTGATAATGGAGAAATCTTTCTTAGGTGGTGATAGCTTCTCAGTGATCTTTTGTACACACTGTCCAACATCATAGATGAAGCACTAATAAGAGTCATGGATCAGGCAAGATGCAGCCCCATCCCATGATGAAGTCAGCATTGCAGTCAATGCCATGGACTATTTCTCAATATATGGAGTACTGAAGATGTACTGCAACACTTCAAAGACACCATAGTCATCATAAGCAAAAGGAAAAGTCCAACTGTGGTAACTATTGTGGTATCTTGTTACCCACCAGCCCTGAAAGGTTCTGACAAGAGTACTCTTTGATCATCTGCTACACAACATTGCTAATCACATGCTACCAGAGTCACAATGTGGTTTTAGGCCAATGAGAGGAACAACAGACATGATATTTGTAACTCTTCAGCTGCAGAAGAAATGCAGAGAACATTGACAGGACCTTTACTCTGTTTTTACTGACCTGACTAAAGCATTTGACACTATTAGTAGACCTGGGAATTGGCAATTATTGAGTAAGTTTGATTGGCCAGAAAAAAATCATCAGCATTCTGAGGCTATTTCGTGATGGACTGCTCGGATGAGCCTGAATAGATTGTGTTCTGTCTGACCCATTTCCTATCAGAAAGGGTATTAACCAGGGCTGTGTAATACATTCATTCTTGTTTAATCTCTTCTAAGCACAATGCTTGATGATGCTAAAAGAGACTTGAATGCTGGTGTCAGGATATGTTTCCGATCCTGTGGAAAATTATTGAATTTGAACAGGCTGTGTGCTTCCACGAAGGCCTTTGAGACAACTATTTATGAGCCGCTGATGCTGATGACTGTGCTCTAGAGCAGGGGTCCCCAACCCCCGGTCCGCGGCCCGGTACCGGGCCACGGCCTCTTACAAACCGGGCCACGAACCGACCCAGTGGACCTCCCGCAGGCATGCCTGCGGGAGGTCTACCCGAGCCGCGGAACGAGCGCTCCCTCCGCAGTCATGCCTACGGGAGGTCCGCTGCTCCCGGGGCTCCGGCGGACCTCCCGCAGGCATGACTGCGGACGGTTCGCTGGTTGCGCGGCTCAGCTGGACCGCCCGCAGGCCCGCCTGCGGGAGGTCCACCGGCTCCGGTTGAGCTGCCGCAGGCATGCCTGCGGGCGCTCCAGCTGAGCCGCGCGACCAGCGAACCGTCCGCAGTCATGCCTGCGGCAGCTCAACCGGAGCCGGTGGACCTCCCGCAGGCACGCCTGCGGGCGGTCCAGCTGAGCCGCGGGACGAGCGCTCCCTCCGCAGGCATGACCGGTCCCTGGTCCTGAAAAGGTTGGGGACCCCTGCTCTAGAGCATAGGCACTGACTTCCCCCTGCCCTGTGGGTGCTCAACCCCCCGTCCCGCCCCGCCCCGCCTCACCGCCCCTGCACCGCCCTCGCCTCACCCCCATTCCATGCCTTCCCCAAAGTCCCCGTCCCACCCCGCCTTTTCCCACCCCTAGTCCCGTGCCCTTCCTGCCCCTGCACTGTCTTTGCCCCATGTCCATTCCACCCTCTTTCCCCAGGTCCCTGTCCCTGCCCTTCCTCTTCTCGGCCTCTTCCCCTGAGCACGCCGTGTCCCCACTCCTCCCCCTCCCTCACAGAAAGTCCTAAGCGTCACCAAACAGCTATTAGGCAGCGGGGGGAGGGGGGAGGAAGCTCTGGGAGAGAGGGGGAGGAGCGGGGATGCGCTTGGGGGTGAGAAGGAGACGAGGAGAGGGAGCTTGGCTGCCAGTGGGTCCAGAGCACCTGCTAATTTTTCCCTGTGGGTGCTCCAGCCCCGGAGCACCCAAGGAGTTGGCACCTATGCTTTAGAGGCACATACTCTGGAAGAGATACAATAGATTGTGGACAGATTTGCCGAGACTGCCTGACAATCAATCTGAAAAAAGACAGAAGTCATGTATCAACCTGTGCCAGGGAAACTCTAAATCAAACCAAAATTACCATCAGCAACACACAGTTGACTATTTGCTGAGTTATTTCCTGTGGCTGCCAAGCTCTCCTTACCCGCCGCCCCTCCCCTCACAGCACGCCATGTCCCCACTCCTCTGCCTACCTCCAGGCACTTCCTGCCTCCAAACAGCTGTTTGGTGGTGCTTAGCGCTTTCCAGAAGGGAGGGGGAAGAGCGGGGAGCCGCGTGCTCAGAGGAGGAGGTGCAGAACAGGGATGGGGCGGGGATTTGGGGAAGGGGTTGGAATAGTGGCTGGGAGGGGGCGGAGTTGGGGTGGGAACTTTGGAAAAGGGACTTGAATGGGGGCAGGGAAGGGGTGGGAAGAGGGGAGGCAGGGAAGGGGACTCATGGAAAGGGTGGAGTGGGGGCGGAGCTGGGGGAAGACGGGGGGCTTTTGTATCTTTATATGAAAAGGTGTCAGTGATGTGGCCCTTGGGCGAATGTACTAGTCCTCATGTGGCCCTCATGGTGATTTGAGTTTGAGATCCCTGATCTAGCCTGTGTAATCAGCCCGAACCACCACCAGAGGTTGAGACCCTGAGAGAATCTTGCGTGATTTGCAATAGGAATTATTAGTACATGGAACACTAATAGAAATAACATGGCATCATGTAAGGAGCAAGAAATTGTCACAGTATTTCCAATTTTATCTTTAGCAAGAGTAGAGCTGGTGAAATAATTCAAAGTGAGTTTTGGCAATGTTTTCATCAAATATTTATTTTCAATTACATTATTCCATTATTACGCCAGCTTTATGCAAGCACAGTAGCAAGTACTATTATCCCTGCCAGGCTTTTTCCAGAATGGCAATAATTTTCATATTTTGGGAAACAGATGCAGCATTAACACTGCTGATCTCATCTTCAGAAGTATCATTAATAACTGCAGCACCCTCCTGCCCTATATTATCAAAGACTTATTCTACAAAATTTCCACCTGCAGTAATATCAGCAACATGATTTTTTTGAATCATGGCATGACTGTGATCTTATAGTCTCCCCGCATATACTTCCAACTAATCTAAATAGTTTTCACCCAGTTACTTAACTATGTAAGAAGAAAAGCTGGTAAGAAATAAAAAAAATACATATACTTTCTCCTGGTTTCTTACATTTCAGCTTTAAATGCTGTCTGATGTCGATTCAAAGAATTAACGCATCTATTTAATGGAAGTGACTGAAAATCCACTTAGGGATTTTCCATTAACGCTACCAGACTGAGGAAAGAGAAAATGTGTTTGTATAAAAGTGTTCATATTATTTCAGTCTTGACAGTTCAATGTTCATTTTGGGGTCTGATGTATGGTGTCAGAGAAAATAGAGAGAAACAGAGTCAGAGAGAGTACAAAATCTCCCAAATGAATCCTTTTGATTACACAAGTTCAATGACTTTTTTAAAAGTCTTTGATTATTTTTTAAATAACTCAGCACTGCTGAAGAATTTGAAACAGAAATAGAGAAATCCCAGGCATATGACACAGCTCTTGTTCAACAGAGGGGGAAAAAAACCCTTTTCTTTTAAATAAAATTATATTTCCCTTGGAGAAAGATAGCTGAAATTTTACAGTTCTGAAATACACACTATGGCCACATCAACTAGAATGGCTTCAAATTGATCAAATCATCCAAACAATTAAAAATGTCTATATTGGTTTGATTCTTTATGCCCTTGCAGTTTACATAGTCATCAAGTGTGCTCGACTGTTTGAATTTTAATTGTGATTCTGATTTCAGGTGACTTCAGTTTCAGTTACAGCTGCTGTGGCAGTTGGAACTGAGTGCCTGACCTTGTTCCCTTGATTGTTCCCTTGATTGCCTTTGATTGGCCTTCCCCAGTGTGACTCACAATGGGGTGGGACTGACCTAGGCAAGCAGGCTTTAAAAGCCAGAGGCAGAGCGACCAGGGGAACAGAGCGGACAGGAAGCTGCAGATAGGGGAGTTTGACAGAGGGAGGCTTACGATGGTTAGGAAGACCTGCAACACCTGTGCCAGCACTGCTTCTGTATCCTCCACCTGCGCCTGTAGCCGGATAGAGCACCTGAGCATGGATGCTTCTACTCAGATCCTGGTGTGGTGTTGCAGGGACTGTAACTTGCAATTTCCACTTACTGATATCCAGGCTGAGGCGGGGCATCCAATGTGAAAGGTGCCTACTGGTGGAATCTCTCAGGCAGCAGGTGGGAGAGCTACAGGAGGAGGTGCCTAGGTTGAGGAGCATCTGAATCCACGAGCGATTCCTGGACAGTGTCCATGTGGAGACAGCCGAGGTAGCTGTCCCAGTACACAGGACTGCTGACACATCACTGGTAGAGGAGGAGATGGCTCAGGGTGGACACTGGCAGCTGGTTACTTCTGGCAGCGGGCAGTGCTCCACCCCTGCTCTGAACCCTCCTGCCGTGGTAATAGGTAACCATTATGCTCTTCTTGATAGAGGAGAGAAGGAATAACCCCCAACAGTAAAGGAGGCGAAGCCTCATACCCCTGAGGCTGGGAGGTCTGCTGCCACCACTGTGAATAGGAAACGTAGGGTAGTGGTGGTCGGAGACTCTCTGCTCAGGGGGATGGAGGCGCCCATCTGTTGCCCTGACATTTCATCTTGGGAGGTATGCTGCCTGCCGGGAGCCCATATCTGAGATGTTACAGAGGCATTGTCGTGGATTATCCAGCCCTCTGACTATTACCCCATGCTACTCATCCATGTGGGCACAAATGATACTGCGAGGTGTGACACTGAGCGGATCAAGAGTGACTACAGGGCTCTGGGAGTACGGGTGAAGGAGTTTGGAGTGCAGGTGGTATGCTCTTCGATTCTTCCTGTCAAAGGTAGGGGCCCGGGCAGAGACAGATGCATCATGGAGGTGAATGCCTGGCTGCGAAGGTGGTGTCGCCAGGAGGGCTTTGGCTTCCTCGACCACGGGATGCTATTCGAGGAAGGACTGCTAGGCAGAGATGGCGTTCACCTTTCGAGGCGGGGAAGACCCTATTTGCACACAGACTGGCTAACCTAGTGAGGAGGGCTTTAAACTAGGTTCGACGGGGACAGGTGAGCAAAGCCCACAGGTAAGTGGGGTACATGGAGACCTGGGAGATGGGTCGGAAACAAGAGGGAGCATGGGCTATAATGGCAGAGAGAAAGGAGGGTCAGGGCAAAACTGGGAGACAAGATCAAACCAGTATCTTAGATGCCTATATAGAAATGCGAGAAGTATGGGTAATAAGCAGGAAGAACTGGAAGTGCTAATAAATAAATACAACTATGACATTGTTGGCATCACTGAAACTTGGTGGCATAATACACGATTGGAATGTTGGTGTGGATGGGTACAGCTTGCTCAGGAAGGATAGACAGGGGAAAAAGGGAGGAGGTGTTGCCTTATATATTAAAAATGTACACACTTGGACTGAGGTGGAGATGGACATAGGAGACGGAAGTGTTGAGAGTCTCTGGATTAGGCTAAAAGGGGTAAAAAACAAGGGTGATGTCATGCTAGGAGTCTACTACAGGCCACCTAACCAGGTGGAAGAGGTGGATGAGGCTTTTTTTAAACAACTAACAAAATCATCCAAAGCCCAAGATTTGGTGGTGATGGGGGACTTCAACTATCCAGATATATGTTGGAAAAATAACACAGCGGGGCACAGACTATCCAATAAGTTCTTGGACTGCATTGCAGACAACTTTTTATTTCAGAAGGTTGAAAAAGCTACTGGGGGGAAGCAGTTCTAGAGTTGATTTTAACAAATAGGGAGGAACTCGTTGAGAATTTGAAAGTAGAAGGCAGCTTGGGTGAAAGTGATCATGAAATCATAGAGTTTGCAATTCTAAGGAAGGGTAGACGGGAGTACAGCAAAATAGAGACAATGGATTTCAGGAAGGCAGATTTTGGTAAGCTCAGAGAGCTCATAGGTAAGGTCCCATGGGAATCAAGACTGAGGGGAAAAATAACTGAGGAGAGTTGGCAATTTTTCAAAGGGACACTATTAAGGGCCCAAAAGCAAGCTATTCCGCTGGGTAGGAAAGATAGAAAATGTGGCAAAAGACCACCTTGGCTTAACCACGAGATCTTGCATGATCTAAAAAAAATAAAAATGAGTCATATAAAAAATGGAAACTAGGACAGATTACAAAGGATGAATATAGGCAAACAACACAGGAATGCAAGGGCAAGATTAGAAAGGCAAAGGCACAAAATGAGCTCAAACTAGCTATGGGAATAAAGGGAAACAAGACGAATTTTTATCAATACATTAGAAGCAAGAGGAACACCAAGGACAGGGTAGGCCCACTGCTCAGTGAGGAGGGAGAAACAGTAACATGAAACTTGGAAATGGCAGAGATGCTTAATGACTTCTTTGTTTCGGTCTTCACTGAGAAGTCTGAAGGAATGCCTAACATAGTGAATGCTTATGGGAAGAGGGTAGGTTTAGAAGATAAAATAAAAAAAGAACAAGTTAAAAATCACTTAGAAAAGTTAGATGCCTGCAAGTCACCAGGGCCTGATGAAATGCATCCTAGAATACTCAAGGAGCTAATAGAGGAGGTATCTGAGCCTCTAGCTATTATCTTTGGAAAATCATGGGAGACGGGAGAGATTCCAGAAGACTGGAAAAGGGCAAACATAGTGCCCATCTATAAAAAGGGAAATAAAAACAACCCAGGAAACTACAGACCAGTTAGTTTAACTTCTGTGCCAGGGAAGATAATGGAGCAAGTAATTAAGGAAATCATCTGCAAACACTTGGAAGGTGGTAAGGTGATAGGGAATAGCCAGCATGGATTTGTAAAGAACAAATCGTGTCAAACCAATCTGATAGCTTTCTTTGATAGGATAACGAGTCTTGTGGATAAGGGAGAAGCGGTGCATGTGGTATACCTAGACTTTAGTAAGGCATTTGATACGGTCTCGCATGATATTCTTATCGATAAAGTAGGCAAATACTATTTAGATGGGGCTACTATAAGGTGGGTGCATAACTGGCTGGATAACCATACTCAGAGAGTAGTTATTAATGGTTCCCAATCCTGCTGGAAAGGTATAACAGGTGAGGTTCCGCAGGGGTCTGTTTTGGGACCGGCTCTGTTTAATATCTTCATCAACGACTTAGATGTTGGCATAGAAAGTAAGCTTATTAAGTTTGCAGATGATACCAAACTGGGAGGGATTGCAACTGCTTTGGAGGACAGGGTCATAATTCAAAATGATCTGGACAAATTGAAGAAATGGTCTGAGGTAAACCGGATGAAGTTTAATAAAGACAAATGCAAAGTGCTCCACTTAAGAAGGAACAATCAGTTTCATACATACAGAATGGGAAAAGACTGTCTAGGAAGGAGTACGGCAGAAAGAGATCTAGGGGTTATAGTGGACCACAAGCTAAATATGAGTCAACAGAGTGATGCTGTTGCAAAAAAAGCAAACATGATTCTGGGATGCATTAACAGGTGTGTTGTGAGCAAGACACGAGAAGTCATTCTTCCGCTCTACTCTGCGCTGGTTAGGCCTCAACTGGAGTATTGTGTCCAGTTCTGGGCACCACATTTCAAGAAAGATGTGGAGAAATTTGAGAGGGTCCAGAGAAGAGCAACAAGAATGATTAAAGGTCTTGAGAACATGACCTACGAAGGAAGGCTGAAAGAATTGGGTTTGTTTAGTTTGGAAAAGAGAAGATTGAGAGGGGACGTGATAGCAGTTTTCAGGTATCTAAAAGAGTGTCATCAGGAGGAGAGAGAAAACTTGTTCACCTTAGCCTCTAATGATAGAACAAGAAGCAATGGGCTTAAACTGCAGCAAGGGAGATTTAGGTTGGACATTAGGAAAAAGTTCCTAACTGTCAGGGTAGTTAAACACTGGAATAAATTGGCTAGAGAGGTTGTGAAATCTCCATCTCTGGAGATATTTAAGAGTAGGTTAGATAAATGTCTATCAGGGATGGTCTAGACTGTATTTGGTCCTGCCATAAGTGCAGGGGACTGGACTCGATGACCTCTCGAGGTCCCTTCCAGTCCTAGAGTCTATGAATCTATGAATTTATACTTTGCAAATTAAAAGTGGATCTAAAATACACCCAAACAAAAACATAGCATCCACATGGTGGTTGCCTGTTATATCCAATTTGCCCAGGTGTAAAGGACCGTGCAAGTTAGGGAGAATTGGGTGCACATTTGCTAAAGTTTGTTAAGTGCTTGATTCCTCAATCATTTACACCTGTGCAGAATGAGTGTAAAATGCTGCCAGGTGAGAATGGTAGCATTTTATATCCAGTTTGCATACTCTGGGATAGATCTTCAGCTGTTGATGAGATAGGCTCAGTGCTATTGAGATGCGGAAGGAGAGCAAAAGTTGGTTTAAGTGAGGTTTCTGATCCCCTGATCCTGGAGATGGTCAATTCAGTTCTTTGAACAACATAAAGCAGACTCAGGCCTGCTCTACATTTTGCCCAGATTCCAATATCCCCAGGAGGTTGCCAAGCAGTCCGGGATCACTGGAGCACAGGGCCACGCCAGACAGTCTCTCTTTTCTTATCCAGTCCTTCTACATCAAGGGACTGGTAGCAGGGTTGTATGGGAGCCACCTCAATAAATCTGCACTACTGTGAGATCCCCAAATGAAGGAGGATCCTCTACTTGGCACTGAAGCCATCTTTAAAGCTACTTTGTACCTCTGAAGTGATAATAAGCAGATTTTAATAGGTCTGAGGATCTGTCCTACTTTGCACTAGTGTAAATTACTATAGAAGGTGCAACACAGTGAAGAATAAAGCCATCTATGTGCTTCTCCCCATTTGTGAATCCTTAGAACTGGGTTTCACACTTCAAACACACTGTAAAATCTTCACATTTAAGAATGGAAGCCCTTACAAATTCTCTCTGAAGTGAGACAAAAAAGAAAGTCTCCTCAGCTGTCATTTTGGTTATCTCAAAGTTCATGTATTAGCTATCATAATGATGCAGACACAGAAAATGAAAGTCCAAAGTCTACCCACTAAAAGCACATTTTCTACTCCTGAGGGAATTATGCACCAAAAATTAAAAATCAAGCACACAATATTTTAAAATTCTTCAATTTTTGTCAATAAATAAATGTTTCTCCAGCATGGCAGTGGGAAGCACAGGCAACTGGCTGCATTGAGGTGGGCGTTCACCCTGAAACCCCCAGATCTCCCAGTACAGGGATGGGGCAGTGAGGCTGCACCTGACCCTGACACAGCACAAGGCCTGGGCCTGCCCAAGAAACCCCCTGGGGCCCTGTCCCTCTGTGCCAGGCGCACCAGGTGAGGGTAGGCAGGCTCAGCCCAGCAGGATCCAAGTGTGGAGGGGCTTAGTGTGAGGGGATAGGTTTCTGTGTGGGGCAATCTGAGTGTGGGGAACTCAGGGGGAGATCTGGATGCACAGGGGCTTGTTGGGACTCTCCAGGGAATCCAGGTGATGGTGGTTGGGCTCAGCAGGGAGGTCTGGATTTGGGGAGATGGGGATCGGTTGGGGGGTCTGGATGTGGGAGTTCGGGAGGGGTCCAGGTGTAGGGGGGTAGGGCTTGTCAGGGTGAGGCTTCGATGGGCCCGCTTAATGGGGGAGCCCCAGCTGCTGCAGAGGGGATGCCGCATGCCAGGATCCCTCTCCGCCCCGTGATTTCCCTATCCCCTTTTCTTCTCCTTCCCCCTCCTCTCCCCTCCACCTGCCCTATTCCATTCCTTTTCCTTCCCCACTGCATCTTCCCCCCATCCCCTGTTACCCAGCCCCACCACCGGAACTCACTGTTGCCCAAAAAACAGGAAGACTCCCAGCACACAGAAGTGGAGCTCCACTGGCACTAGGCCCCTGGAGGCTGCGTTCAGCTGCAAAATCAGCAGAGCCCAAGAGGAGATGCAGCCTCCGACTGGGCAGCTTTGCGTTTGCAGAAATTGGGGGGGCGGGGCAGTGGCATGTAGCCCTGTGTGCCCCCTCTCATGCCTTGCCGCTATTTGTCGGGCAATCCTGCCCCCCCCCCCAAAAACCTGCACACATGGTTGCCACTGCCGCTGCACCCCACACAGTTTCCCTAACGTTTTCTGCAGGGAAAGGCAGGAAATGTGCAGGAAGCCAGGTAGGGTGACCAGATCACAGGGATGAAATATCGGGACGCGGGGGGTGTGGGGAGGGAAGTTTTCACAGGGGCCAGTTTCACAGGGGCTGCGCCGTGGGATTGCACACAGTGCCCCCGGCTGTGTGCACTGCCCTCCTCGCGGAGCCTCCCGCCCCCTGGCCCACCCTGGGCACAAGTGGCGTGTCCCGCTGCTGCCGGGGAGCCCCGTGCCTCTCCCGCTCGGCTGCGCTCCAGCGGCTCCTTCCTGGCCAGGTGGCCACCACCTCGCTGGGAAGGAGCCGCTGGAGCGCAGCCGAGTAGGAGAGGTGCGGGGCTCCCTGGCAGCGACAGGGAAGTTTATCGGTTTGGGGGACCCCGACCAGCTCCTCGCCCCGTCCGCCGGCCGCCCCGCCTGGGACAAGTCTTGCCCCCGCAGCCTCTCTCTGCCACGTGTCTCCGGTGGCCCAGGCCCCCAGGCCGCACTGCCCACCCGGGCCCTGCCCACTCCGCGCTGCCCCCAGACCCACCGCACTGCCCCGCAGGCTGCAGGGCTGGAGCAGCCTCCGCGCTGCACTGCAGTGGTCCCAGCCCCAGCCGGCCATGGCCCGTGTGCCCAGGCTGCTGCACTGGGGCATCTCCTCCCCAGGCCCAGCTCGGGATCCAATGGGGCAGTGAGGGGGCAGAGATTTGGGGAGGGATCCAACGGGGGAAGGTGGGGGCGGAGTCGGGGCGGAGAGGACGAGAGCCCCTCCGGGCACCGCCTGTGTGCCGGAGCGGAGGGCAAAATTGTTTGTTTGTCCAGTGTCCCGACCGAACATCGGTAGGGACGTGGGACAAACAAGCAAAAATCGGGACGTCTGGTCACCCTAGAGCCAGGACTGTCCGTAGGATTTATGGTGCCCTAGGTGGGATTATTAAACTGGTGCCCCTGTGCCCGACTTGCTCTTAGCAACACAAACATAAGCTTACAGTATTGGAAAACTTGCCACATGTATGTTATTAAAAACAGTTTAACTTAATTAAGCACACTGTAATGCTGATGGACTATATTTGCACTAAAGAAGTAGTGTTATAGAAAAAATTCTGATTTATTGACAGAATGATGCAAATAATATAATTTTTTTAATTTGTCAACATTTTATTGGAAATTTCTATGAAGAGGTATTGAAACAAGGATTTGTTTTTAATTAAAAGCAATCTTTCTGGCTTTTTTGGCTGCAAAATCAGTAATAATGTCATTGTATGACAAAGACAAAGTGATGTCTTGTTCAATTGCAAGAATAGCAAGACCACTCAAGCATTCCTGACTCCTTGTAGAACGGAGATAGTTTTTAAATGAGCTTTACTTTTGAGAAACTCTGTTCTCCTGATGCTACTGTTACAGGAATTGTCAGTAGAATACGAGTGGCAATGTACATATTAGGATATATGTCAACAAGTTTGCTGGTATGAATAAACTGTACAATGTCCATCACCGATTTTGCATGTGGCAACATTGATGACAATGTACTCAATTCTTCGTACAGTTCAAGTCCATTTAAATCAAAACTATCACCATGCTTCAGGAGTCTCTCTAGGTTCTTGCACTTTCTCATTTGCTGCTCTTGTTTTCCTATTTTGTTGAATTTAGTTATGTCATACAAAAATCCAAACTGTTCATGGTGTACTCGTAAGGTATTAAACCTTTCATCAACAGCAGATATTGCTTTATCCATCACAACGTTAAAAAATTCAACCTCAAATTTATTTTCTGGATCGTCTATGGGCTCATCTGCTCCTTCATATTCCGCTTGCCGTTTTTACCTTGAAACTCGTGTCACGTTTAGATATGGAAATTTTGGTTCTACACCAAGTGCCTGTGCAAGCTCTTTTGCTGTAACCCGTGTTTCTTTGAATCCATTTTCTCTGTATTTCACTAAAAAGTCTTGTGTGTTGTTTAGTAAGGTAAGTGTTGAATCAAGCTGCATCATTGGACTCTGCATTATTTTACTTACACTTGAGATTTTAACAAGAATGTCATACCAGATTAAAACGGATGTTAGAAACTTGAAGCTGGATATTTCAGAGGCCAATGACTGTGCTTCACTTTTAGCTTTTAGATCTCTAGCTTCTTCCGAAATAGCAACCAGTGCTTTGTAAACGTCCTCAGATTGATATCTCAACGTTTTTGCACTTTCTACTCTGCTTTTCCAGCGTGTCTCAGATAGATGCTTAATGGTAATACCACTGACATGTGCTTTGAAAATTTGCCATCATTGAGTGGAAGCTGAAAAGAGCACGTAAATGTGTTGTAGCAAACCAAAAAAAGAAATAGCTTCTACAGAAGGCTTGGCCATATCTCACAAAATCAAATTAAGGCTGTGGCATGCACCTGGAACAAAAAAGGCTCATGGATTTTCTGCCAGCAATCTAGCTTGCACGCCAGAAATGCATCCTCTCACCATTATCATAGCCTTGTCCTCTAATATTTATTACGAACAATCCCATTCATTTTAATTCATCAAGGAGAGCCTGAAGAAGTCCAAAACCTGTAGTGGTTTCTACTTCTAAAAATGTGATAAACGATTCCTTAGCTGTAATCTGTGTTGAATCACTAATGTTGACAAATCTCACTACTAACGACATCTGTTATTGATGACTTATGTCCGGAGTGCAATTTAGAATTACGGCAAAATATTTTGCCAAAGTAACCAATGAAACAAATTTGTCTTTCCCTTTATCACTCATTGGCATGAGCCGTTCATTTTGAATTCTTGGTCTCAAATAGTGTTCATGTATTTCATTTTCAGTTACTCTTCGGAGATGTTCACTCATCACTGTGTCAAATTTTCCCAGTAGTTGTACCAGGCCCAAAACATTGCCATATTTGGGCTGGAATAATTTCTCAACGCTTCCTCTAAAAGCAAGATGTTTGTTGATAGATAGTCAACAATAGATAATAGATGTTTAAGAACACAATGCCAATGCTGCTTCTCTGACTCCAGCAATCTTTGATTTTGGGCATTAAGAGTTGTCTGATTTTTTAACCTTACACTCAGCTCACACCATTTGTGCATACTTTCAGTGTGGTGGTGTGCCTTTTCATGTTGCAGTAATATGTGACTAAGATTTTTCCAATCATTAATACCCATTGGTTGCTATCTTAAAATTGCAACTATTGAAAATCTTGCATGGGAAACAAAATACAGCATCCTTGCATTTAGAATACACAAGCCACTGTCTGTTGACAATTTCACCGTTAGAAAGTCTTTTGTGGTAATTGTTTTCTGTGAATTTCCTACCTCTAATGTCTTTAGGATATTCAAGACCTTTTATTCTCACAGGGCCTCTCTCAAGTATAATGGCACGTAATTCGTTGTTTAAAGATTGAGGCCATGCACCAATGTCATCTATATCCCATGCTAGTACAGTTTCAACTGTTGTAATTTCTTGTTTTGTATCTGCATCTGTTTCAAATGATTGTTCTGTGTGTTGTTGCGTTTCTTGAGCTTCGTCTGCATAAACATTTTCTTCGGCAGTTACTTGATGATCTTGATCAACTTCGTTGTTTTCATGATGTACAAACTTAAGTATAGAACCCTTCTGTGCTTGTATAGTGTGACAAAGTTCCTCCTCTACCTTGGTGTGTCCTTCGCTTATTGGCGGATTTGCTTGCCTCACAGATTCACCATGTGGGTCGGGAAACAGCCCAGAGACCTTCCCCTCTGGTAAAAGTCACAGTCCAGGTCAATTTCTCCTGTGTCTGATCAGGAGTTGGGAGGTTTGGGGGGAACCCGGGCCCGCCCTCTACTCCGGGTTCCAGCCCAGGGCCCTTTGGACTACAGCTGTCTAGAGTGCCTCCTGTAACAGCTGCATGACAGCTACAACTCCCTGGGCTACTTCCCCATGGCCTCCTCCCAACACCTTCTTTATCCTCACCACAGGACCTTCCTCCTGGTGCCTGATAATGCTTGTACTCCTCAGTCTTCCAGCAATATGTCTTCTCACTCTCAGCTCCTAGTGCCTCTTGCTCCCAGCTCCTCACATTCACGTCACAAACTGAAGTGAGGTCCTTTTTAAACTCAGGTGCCCTGATTAGCTAGCCTGTCCTAATTGATTCTAGCAGTTTCTTAATTGGCTCCAGGTGTCTTAATTATCCTGCCTGTCTTAATTGGTTCTAGCAGGTTCCTGATTACTCTAGTTCAGCCCCTGCTCTGGTCACTCAGGGAACAGAAAACTACTCAACCAGTGACCAGTATATTTGCCCTCTACCAGACTCCTGTACCCCACTGGTCTGGGTCTGTCACAATAGCTAATCCTATTTCATCTTTCCGTTTTCTTTTTTGTGACCTGGAAAGTTGTTTTTGATACAACATAACTTATAAGGGTGTTTTTAAAATAAATAACTGTTTAAATTGTCAGATTATCAGAAATATTTAAAATAACTAATATAGGATAGCCATGAACCTGTGACCTTGAGCTAGTGTGAAGACACCTCGCAAGGTGCTCCACCCTGACTGAGACACAGTAGAGTTGGAAACCCATGTCATTTTTACAAAGCCACTTTTTAGTTTTAAATGTATAATGGGCATCAGTCTTAATGTTAGTTACAACTCTATATCAACCTTATACTGTAAATAGATCAATGGCATTATCCAGTTTAATAAGCTGGGTTTCCAAGCAGTGGAAAAATATAACCCTAGTTTTATTCCTAGGTAAAGCCCCAAGTGACCAAAATGAAGTCAGCACAGAATCATCTCATCTAGTTTAAGGTAGCACAGAAATGTTATAGAAGTCCTATTGTGCCTTATTTTTGTTTGGAAAGATGTTAGCAATAGCAGCACATTTTGGGCACTGCCAGAAATACATGATAAATCACTGTCTCTAAAGTTCCATCAAAACCTGACAATTTCATAGCCCCGGCATGATCTGCTGCACAGATTCTTCACAAGAAAGTGTCCCTGGCCTTTTTAACTCATACTAACCATGTATATACTTCATGAAAGTTGGACAAAACATTGTGAAAATGTAAGATATTGGCTGCCCAAACTCTGGGCTGGCAAAAGCTATGCTGACTCACTGGAAAAAAAAAGCAAGAGAATCTTAGTACAACATATGACCAGACAGCAAGTGTGAAAAATCAGGATAGGGAGCGGGGATAATAGGCACCTATATAAGAAAAAGACCCAAAAATTGCGACTGTCCTTATAACAGTGGGACATATGGTCACCCTACCCCAAACCCCTGTCCTGATTTTTCACACATGCTACCTGGTCACCCTATCCCCAGCCCAGCCAGCTGTGTGTGATCATTCCAATCCAGTCCCTGTTGCTTGGGCTGGCTACCAAGGAAGTGAGTCACTTTCAGTTCCACTTTCTCGGCATGCAGCCAGCCAGCACTCCTGGTCCCCACCCCCAGCAGTTTTACTCAACCAAGCCCTGCTGGAGGGGAGAGAGGAGTGCTCCATGGGGGGGTGCGAGGAGGGGGAAACGGGGGTTTCTTCATAGGGGAGGAAGAATGCACGTTATAGGGAGCAATAAAGGATACTGCTAGAGCTGCCCAGCCTGCCTCACCTTACGCCAGGGAGAGAGTCACACTCACAGGTGAGTTCCTTCCCCCACCCCTTCCCAGAGACCCCAGCAGCCAATCCCCTCTCTCAGACCGTGCTGCAGGCAGCCCATTTGGCTCTCTCTAGGACCCAACACTGCTCTTACATGCTTCACTGCTTCCCGTCCACCAGGCTCCCGGCAGAGTGGTGCCCCAGACATACCGGTGCCCTACGTAGCTGCCTATGCTGCCTATGGCTAAGGATGGCCCGGGGGTGCGCAGCCCCCAGAATCCCCCCAGGAGTAAGTCTAGGCTGACCAGATAGCAAGTGTGAAAAATCAGGACATGAGATGGGGGGGTAACAGGAGCCTATATAAGAAAAAGCCCCAAATATCAGGACTGTCCCTATAAAATCAGGACATCTGGTCACCCTAAGTAAGTCACTGGCACGCACTATGCTCTGCCCAGCCCTTGTCTCTGAGGCTGCTCCAAGCATGCTGGGACAGATGCGCGGCCTGGGCTTCCGGGGAAGAGGCATGTGGGGTCCCTCAGCAGATTTTTTAAATTTTTTCTGCACAGGGGGCTCAGAAAAATGCGGGCCATATGAATTCTGTGCATCTGCGTCAGTGCAGAATCCCCCCAGGAGTAATGTTCAAAAATATACCCATACAATTGCATAAGCAATTACTATGACTGTGCAAGGAAACTGAGTGACTCCAAAAAAAAAAAAAAAGGTAGTTAGGCACTTTCAATTAAACAAAAATGCAAGTGTAGTAATTACAAGTGAAACTGTGGCCTTGATTCACCTATAATTTTGGATCTTAGGCCTCCAAAAAGTGTCCCCTGAGGCTTAGTAAAAGTTCACCATGCAAATTAATGCAGAGAATGTAAATTCACCCATTCCTCCCACACACTGCCCAGGTAAATGTACTTTCTGCAGAGAACTAAGCAGAGATTGGGAGGATGAAACTCATACCCAGAAGCAGTCCTCAGGTACCACTGTATTAAACCTAAGATAGGTAGATTTACTGGTAAGGATGCATTCTTGCAGCACAGTCTGTGTTCAGCCACTATTCCATCCTCTCAAAATAGCCCTCAGTGCAGGCCTCTTTCACAGCCCTAGTGAATCTCCATGCAATGCAGCAAGTGTTGTTCCACTGCACTAAAAGGGGGCTTGATGTGGGAGAACTGCACAGGAGATACCTATTTTACACAAGGCCATTGGGCAGTAGCAAATAGAGGGCTTAGGGAACAATCATGTGCCAGGAAAGTTCAAGTCTCAAAGGTCTACAGTTGTGCAGATCCATTCCACCATCACCACCCCAACAGGAGGGCTGCACAGGGAGAGGAGCTTTGTGGCTGCTCTGCAAGTGTTCCATAGCCAGATGTTTCACTTCAAAAGAAAGAATCCATGTGCCTCACATGAGGATATGGTTTAGGAGGTAGCACTTTAGAATAGGAGCTGGATATGGTAGAACCCATGAACTGAACACAGGTTGTGACATTGCTTCCCCCAATATGGAAAATTCTATAGTGTGATATATGAACAAAGGCAGAACTCAGGAGGTAAAAGGATGGCTCTTGAGGTTAACATACACAACTGGTAGTCAGTATCACAGATTCCCTGTGTGACCGAGAAAATCAAGAAACCTTCCCTGGGCTTTTGTTTCTCTGTCTTTAACATGGAGACAATAATACATACCTACTTCAAGTCTTGGCATGGCCAATTCATATATGTTTGTAAATGCTTTAAAATCCTCAGCTGAAAAGTGCTTTGAGGTGGGAAGTATTATTATTATTTTTCTATATCAAAATATAAAATGCTGGTGAGGGCACATCGGGAGCACTTTGTGTAGTTTTGGGCTCTGTACTATGAAAAAAAGGACATCATTAACGTAGAGAGAAGTGCAATAAAAATGCTGAACGGTTTAGAAAACATGACCTATGGAGAGAGGCTAAGAGCACTGAATTGGTACAGACTAGAGAAAAGTAAAGCAAAGGGTGACATGATAAATATCTATGAGGAATTAATACAAAAGAAAAGGAAGGGGCTATTTTCATTTGGCTTTATGGGTAAAACAAGAAGTAATGGGCTAAAATTAAGAAAGGTATAAATGGAGGCCAAAGAGTAAAAAGCCTTTATAACAGTGAGGTCAATTAGATAATGGAATCACCTGCCAACGGAGGTCATAGTATCTCAATCACGGGAAGTTTTCACAGTGCACTAGAGAAAGTCTCTAAAAATGTGTGAATACAATCCTGCAGAGATGACGAGAGATAGGCTAGAGGAACCAAGAGGTCATTCTTAACCCTAATATCTATGATTTTATGATAATTCAAAATGATACATCACCAGTAGTTGAAATAGTAAGGTTCATGAACAGAATTTATGGGCCATTCCTGTGAAATAAATGTACACTCTACATTGGGATGCATTGTAAAAAAATGTTTTTTTTATCAGTACATCCGCCTGAGTAGTACATTTATGCTTCTTAGCTGCTGGTGCATGTAGTTTGAGAAATTAATTGTATCATAGTTGTTTAAAAGTACTGTAGCATCAAATATTCCTGCAAGCATTTGGAGGTTTAATGTTGTGCAAAATAATCTATTAGTTAGTACCTTTTTCAAGCCTATATTACTTTTATTCAGAAACAGAGCAATTTTTCACTTTGAGGTCAGAAACCACAAAGTACTGTAAAATCGTCATTTAATAAACTTTACATATTAACATTCTGATCCAGTATCCTTTACAGCATGATGACTGCCATCATTGTTAACTTCTTTGCTTTGCTTTGATGAATCTCAGCTTGCCTCTTTCTCTGGTTATCAGATCAGAATGTCTCCCTCTAGAGGTTAGAAACATTGCAAAGCAGCTGCATGGAGGTTAGAGGCAGCTTAGTTCAAACAATGTTAGTATGGATTATATTAATGGAAAATCTATATTCCACTGATGCATATTTTTTCATATAAATTACAGGGCACTGGCAGTACATCTCTCCAATGCACAGAAGGGAACTAAAGTGGAAAATTAACAGTAACACACATTACTTGGGACGCATTGGGGACAACTGTCCTGGTTTACTGGATTCATGGGAGGGACCTGCAACAAGGCCTATACACCACTTAAGGCCCAATTTATTAAGATACTTAACTACATGTCTAATGTTAAGCATGTGAGTAGTATCACCCACAATGAGCATGCAAAAGTGAGGCCCCCAAACTCATGAGATTTACATAAGCATCAAAAAATGTTAAAAACAATACATTTGGGGTTCTGCTTATATGCCTCCGGTTTTTTAGACTTAAAGGGACCTTGTTTTCAATATTTTTCTCTGCAACCATGAGAGCTAGAAAATTACTTTCAGAAAATTTGACAGCTGAGAGTCTCATGCACAGTCGCATGACTCCAGGAGCTATGGGCTGTAAGAAGAACATCAAATATCATGTGACTTGTGATAAAATTACAAGACTCAACTGCACTAGGACCACTGACATGCTTTGTGTTAGGTATGTGGTTACATACCTTGCTGAACCAGGGCCTAAGCCTGATTTACACCCGCAGAATAGGTCTCAGGGCCTCAGGCCCGACTTAGATGGTGCACATGCCTTACTCAGGGAGTACCTGGTGGAATTTACCCCTCAACACAAACATTTTAATTTGATAAAAATAATATTTAGGACACATTATTAGGCATAGGATACTTCTGATGATACATCCAGAAATTTTCTACAGCATTACAACAATTACACTTTGACCTGTAAAGTTTGAGACACAAACCAGTCATTAGAGAGCACCATCAAAACTAATCATTTTTTCCTTTAATCTTATGCTTTGTATATTTCACTCTATAAAAAATACAGTTCCTACTGAGCAATATTTTTATAGCCAATTTTCTGGGGATTTCTCCCCCTCACATAAAGAGCAAAATGATTTTCTCTGATTGCATAATAAATTTAGATTCAATTATATTTGCACAATAAGCTTATATTGACAGATGTATATTTAAAAACACTGGGTGTTTGTCATTTCAGCTGCATTGAGCTGAAAGTTATGTTGTGTTTCTTTGACAGTGAATGTACTATAATATGCACACTCACAAATATACATCTGCTTTATATCAGTGATTTCTTTGTGAGATAGCTGAAATATTCCTGAAGAGGATGAATGTATTAGAAACAGGTTGGTTTATAAAGAGCCCCCCCAGCCTTCTTCTATGAATGTCACTAGAAAAGAGCATTAGAGAGAAAGAGAGATGCTGATGTAAGAATTTATTTAAACAAAACTAGAAGAAAAGCACAGTGTGAGAATAATGAAGGAGAAGGAATGGAAAACTTACAGCAAGGAGCCAGATTCTGATCTGACTTACACCAGTCTACAACTAGAATAACTCCATTGATTTTAGTGCTGTTGTTCTGGATTTACCTTTGTGTAATATTGATCACAACCTGGCCCACTGCACCAAAAATATACATTCTGGTGAAATTCATTCATTTTGGACAAAACCTAAGCCTTGGTGCAGTGCACCAAGCAGGGCCGGCCCACAACATTTTGGCACCTGAGGCGTGGAGCTCAAATGATGCCCCAATGGCCCCTCACTTGGGCCAAAACTTTGAAACGTACCAAATTCTGCCTTCTTCCTGTTCTACTCCTCTCATGGTACACTGCTCTGCTACCTACCCCAATAAAGGAGAACTAACAACTTAAAATGCCTTGTTCAAAAATTTTAAGTAACATTTAACTTTCAAATGCCTGAACAACAAATGTAACTTTTCTTGTCTTCATAGTAAACACTGGCATTTTTATCTGTTTGATTATTCAAAGTGGTGCATTCCGTGCCTTCTTGGTTGCAAAGATTTGAACTGCTTCCTGCCGAAGGTCCACAGTCTGGGCCAGCTCATGCTCTATTGAGATGGTTGCAAGGCTGACCAGCCTCTCCTGTGTCATTGTGGAGCGTAGATGTGTTTTTATTAACTTCAGCTTGGAGAAGCTGCGTTCTCTACTGGCAACTGTTACAGGAAGTGTTAGAAGTATGTGCACAGCAACAAAAGCATTTGGAAAAAGAGTGGTCATCTTATTTGTGCATGTATATTCCAGAACAACCTTTGGAGTTGATCCTGCTGAAATGTACACCTCTACCTCGATATAACACTGTCCTCGGGAGCCAAAAAATCTTACCATGTTATAGGTAAAACTGCATTATATCGAACTTGCTTTGATCCACCGGAGTGCACAGCCTTGCCCCCTCCCAAGCACTGCTTTACCACTTTATATCCAAATTAGTGTTATATCGGGTTGCATTATATTGAGGTAGAGGTGTATCTTGAAAGGGCTTTCAGTTCAGCACCTAAATCACTCGCATCAATATTGCACATGTCATCATGTGTCAACACTGTCTCTAGTGCCCTGCATTGTTGGTATAGGTCTTCTTCAGGTATAGTGAGGAGTTTTGGAATATCATACAATATCCGAAATATACTGCTGTGTTCCTTGAGCTGCACAAAATGTTCTTCAACTGACTGTATTGCACAATCTAGCACCTGGTTAAAGAATTCAACTTTGAATTGTTGTTTGGGGTCTCTTATGGGATTATTCCATGCCTCGTAATCAAAATGTCTTCTTCTTCAATAACTCCTATATTCTTGAATGAGTGGGGAAATAGCTTCAGTGTGAAGTTCCTCTGCCAACTTCTGTGCACTCTTCAGAACATTTTGAAATCCCTCATCTGACCAGTAAGACTGTAGGTATGACTTTGCTTTGTCCAGTTGTTCCATTGCTCCAGATATATCAAGGTCAACACCTTGGAGTCTCTTGCCTACAACATTTAGTTCAAACAGTATGTCATGCCACAACACTAAGCCACACAGAAATGTGAAGTTAGTTATGTTTCTGGTGATTCCATTTCCCTCTGCTGCTGTTCTCCCACTGTAGGGATATTAAAGAAGGTTTATATTAAACATGGTTTATATGAGAAATGATTTATTAATTTATTGTTAATTAATACCTTATAACTTAAGATTTATGTTAAAAGTAAATTTGTGATTCCCAGCATTTAGCCTCTAACCTGCAAGCCACCAGCTGTGTCTGTGTAAAGCCTGCTCAAAGAGATACTTGGTATAAAACTTGTTAAGCTCAAAGAAATACTTTGTATAAAACTTGCTAAACATTAATTAACTCTAAGTAAGCCAAAACAGTAGCTGTTATAGTGTATAGATAGAGACCCCCACCCTCTGTAAGTTTTCATCTCACTTTATCTTTGCTTGTTAAAAGATAGGGAGTCTCACATAAATTGGTAACACCCCAAAAGGTAAAGAGACAGTGAAATAGATGTGATTAAGATAGAGAATGTATGTGAATGCATGCCTAGTTTAAACAATGAATGAATGGTTAGGGAGTCACCAGCCTGAAGAATTCAGTGTCGGCTGAAGAAGGTGTCAAGTGGGATCAACCAGATGACCCCCGGAGGGCAAACTGGAATCCACCCACCACACCTCAAAGGAAGGAAAAACAAAACATCTAATAACATGGAGCCAGCCACCTGCTGATTGATTTAGCAACAGCAAAATGAAGCAACTCTCATGAACTGACATAGGAATAAATTCCTATAAAACTGGACTCTAAAGACTGAGGACTTTGAGTCTATGGTTCTGCCGCCACCCTCCAGGAGCATCAGATGCATCTGACACAGACTCGGCTCCATCCTCATGACCAAGATACCTGGCCAGTAACTTGGCATGAGCAACATCTAGGCTGGTAACTATAACATCTATACAGAACCTGAATGAATGATTGTGTGAATTAATATGTGTGTGTGTGTGTGTGTGTATAAGGAATAAGTAGTAATAGAAACAAGTAGAAAAACATTGTTTTTTGTTTTGTTATGGTATTTACAATAAATGTGGCATCTTTGCCTTATCCCTCTTAATAAGATCCTGCTGGTTTTTATTATATTGATACAACACCACGAACAGTTCCTGTCACAGCATTATCCTCCATAATGGCAACTATGGCATCATCTATCTTCCCAATTTGGTGTTTGATAGGCTTTATTGCCTCCACTTGACTTTCCCATCATGTGGCACTCAGTGGTTTCAGTGTCAGAGAGGATGTTCCCAGATGTTGCTTCAAAATTTGCCATCAATGAGTTGATGCAGAGAAAAATACATAGATGCTTGAATTAGATTAAAAAATTCAGTAGCCTCACTAGAAGCTGATGCTGCATCACTGACCACCAAGTTCAATGAATGAGAACTGCATGGGACAAAAAAAGCTCGAGGATTTAACTCTCGGATCCGTGTCTGCACTCCTCTGTTCTTTCCTCTCATGTTGGCACCATTATTGTAGCCCTGACCTCTCATGTCAACTATCACAATTCCTGTATCTGCCAGCTTTTTTAAAATTACATTTGTCATACGATCTCTTGTAGTATCATCAATGTCAATAAATTCTAGAAAATGCTCTCTGACAGTCACCACTGTAGGGACATTTTCACTAGGTTCTGTTGTTGTTACAAAAAACGTACCATTAAAGTCATTTGTTCCGTATGGCTGATGTCAGGTGTGCAGTCCAGAATAACAGAGTAATATCTTGCTGACTTCAGATCTGTCACAATCTTCCGTTTGACTTTTGCTGCCAGTAACTGTATGATCTCATTTTGAATTGTTTTTCCAAGGTAGTGGTGTGTGTACATTTCTTGAGTGGTGACTCTTCTGAGATGCTCCTGGAGTGCAGCATCAAACTCAGCCATCAGCTCCACAATTTTAAGGAAGTTTCCATTATTTGGCACATACAGCTGATCTGAAGTGCCACACGGTGCTAGGTTTTGGGTAGCAAGCATTCTCACAATGGCAATGAGCCTTTTCAGAACATTTTGCCAGTAAAGAGACTCTGATGCAATCTTCTCTTGGTGCTGATCATCTATGATGGCCTTTAAGCTTAGTCTCATCTCAAGCTCTTTCCATCTATGGAATGCTCTCTGGTGATTTGCTGCCTTCTCATGACATGCCAGATTTCTAGCCAGATTTTTCCAGTCCGTTGTTCCTGTAGAACCCAATGTGGCTGGAACATTAGACTGGAAGAGTTTGCAACAAAAACAGTGTGCAGCATTGTGAGTTTTTGAGTACATGGCCTCTCCACTTTGTCACCATTGGAGATTTCACACCAGTAATATGTTGGATAGAAACTTCTATTTTCATTGTCTTTGAGGAACATGAAATTTTTTACTTGCTGTGGCCCATGCAGTACAAGGAAGTCCCTCAGGCTACTGCTCAAGTGGGTCCACAGTCCTGGATTCTAGACTGAAGGAACAGCAGCAGCTGTTTCTTCCACCTTCACCACACTTTTCTCTGATCTACACTTTTCTTCAGGAATATGCATGGTTACATCCATTTGAGATGGAGATATGGATGCTGCAGCAGCTGCCAGGTCACCTGCAGTCTGACTAACTGGAAGATCAGGCATCTCCTCACCACTCACATCCTCACTGGGTCTGGAAGGCTCACCGTGAACATTTGTGTCTATGTATCTCAGAAGAGCTCCTTCCTGCTTAGATAGAAAAGCTTCCTTTGCTTTCTTTCTTTTTCTGAATGCTTCCCCAGAGGGGCATTTTCTTCTTTCACTCACGACTGCTGTTCTGTGCCAGCTATAGTGGCTCTCAATGCTCAGCTGAAGGGGACAAATAAGCAGGCTGGTAGCAGGGCCTGAGTGAGGGAAAATATCAGTGTCTTAAGGGCCTAACTGACTCCTACTACTTCAGTTGACTGCCTGTTCTCCTCAAGTAGGTTCTGGGAAGCAGCAGGAAACAGGAAGCTCCCTAAGAAGCTGGTGTTAATCAGTCCAGGCTCCTGGAGGTGCTAGAGAGGTACATAAGAGGCTCCTCTTCCTCTCTCTCCCTCCCTCCTGCTGCTTTCTGTTATTCCCGCTCACCTTTTCTCCTGCCTGCCTGTTATGTCTCTTGTGCCCTCCTTCCTCCAGCACAGCACTCCACCATCTCTGTGCATCTAGAGCACAGAGAATACATATGCACCAGCAGACGACACAATTTTCTACACTCTGGGTCCTAGTTTCCCACCTCCACCAGTCTGGCACCTGAGGCGGCCGCCTCAGTTCACCTCATGGTAAGGCCATCCCTGGCACCAAGTAAGTGTCCCTATGCACATCTCCATATGTTGCACAGATTCACTCAAGCAGAACTACCACATGATAAGCCCTGGCAGACATGAGGATATGAGTGCTGATTCTTTTAATACGCAGCAGGATGCCAGGGGACTGGTGTAAAGTCCAGCCAAAAGTGTCAGAGAGAAAGAAGTCTAAGCGGATAGCACTGCTCTCCTGATTCACATTCACATGTGGTGAATAGAATGGGGCTTTGACTGGGTGGCAGGAGGAACAGGGGTCATGGTCCCTTTAAGGAACCCCACTACACTGAGTTCTGAGGGGAAGGCAAAAGGGAGCAACAAGGAATTGGAAGCCCAGATCAGGTGGGAGTATTGACTTACCAGGAACACCAGGGGGAAGAGTGTTTATACCCTGTACCCTTCTGACTGAATCCTCCTTGAGCAACAGTTACTGCCTTTTCCCTCCACATGTCTTTGCCCACTTTGCTTCCCTCCACTCTGTGTTAGAAACCTAAGAGCACAAAACAGTTCTCATCCACTTTCACTGGCGAGCTGAGAGAATATAATCTTTTTAAAAAAAAGAATACAGAAGTTTTTATTACTGTGGCATTGCTCCCTTGCCTGCCCTCGTTAAAGGGAGATGAAGGTGCAGCGCAACAGCACTAGAATTACACATTGACCCCAACCTCACGCTCTCTCCCACCCTCAGTGCCTGCAATCAGTGGATGAGGAATTAGGCATTATGTGCTTAAATTAGTAAAATAATAATAATGATAATTGAACAAATAATAAAGGTTTCTGCTTCATGGAAGTAAGTGAAAGTAAATGCAAACTAACATCAAATAGCGATGCTGAAATATATCCCCTGCTCTTCCTGTACCTTTACCTTTTGTCTTTACAGGCCCCTTTCTAATCTCAGTTTCTTCAGGAATTCAGCAAGAAACAGAAGATTGGGGTGGGGAGTTCGAGGGGGATGGAAGGTAGCAAACAAACCATTAACATAAGTCACTTGACAGTTATAGGAATTCCAGTAACTGCACCAATTGGCAAGGAGACCGCTTTCTTTCCCAACTTATGGTAGTTTCTGAGTTGGGGGAAATAGGCCAAATTCTGCCCTTAGTTACCCCAGTGTAAATTCAGTGGAAATGAATGGGATACTCTGAATTTCCAAGGGTGTAACTAAGAGCAGAATTTGGCCCCCTGTGTTTTTGTTTTCTCTTAAAGAATTCATTTTAAAATTTAAATTAACTAGCAGGATGTGCTGTTGAGATTAGACTTGCACAAATGTAATGATTGTTACCTGAAGTATAAAAGAATGTATTTGATTGCAAAATATTTCCAGTTACCAGTATTTAAGAATTAACTCCTTGATCTTAATCATCATTGAAAATCCCATTGCTGACAGAGACATTCATGCCAGGACATCCCAACTTCCAGCATCATTGGTGAGACTAAAATATATTCAAACAACATTTGCTCAAGATTTTAACAGTTTATGAAACAGTTCTTAAATCAGCCACTTTTAGAATCTGATTTTTTCCCCCCATTTAGCCCAATCAAGACTGGTAAATCTAGATAATTGTGCAAACTTCATTTTTATTCATTAAGAAAATAACAAGTGACATGTACAACATGATGCTATAAATAAAAACACTCAGCTTTTAAATCCCCAGCTACTCTATACATCTAAACCAAAGACAAATATACTGATTTTAAGTGCTACAATCTTATGATAATACTTCTAAAATAAAATTTGAGAAGATATGAAGATCTCATTACTCATTCTTTTGGGAATGCTCAAAGATGTTAGGTGTACTCCCAACTGGACATCTGGTGTTTATCTAATTACACTGAATTCAGTTCACAGTAACAGATAAAGTTTATGTGGAGAGAACCATTTGAACAATATTTTGACAAAAAATGGCTTTTTAAAAGAATCAATTATTTTCGTGGAAAATGTAAACTCTTGTCAGGTTTTCAATAAAAAAAACAAAAAAAAAGGGATTTTTCCTTCTTTTTCTCCTCCCTCACTTCCCCTGGAAAGGAGGGGGAGGGAGGGAGGAAGAAAGACAAGGAGAAGAAAACCTAATAAAACAAGCCCGAAAAATGTTCAGTTGTCAAAAAATGAAGGGGTTGGAGGGGAATGGGTGTGTGTGCGCGTGTGTGAAGACATAGTAACACTTCCCTCTCTTACCTCCTTTGGGTCATTGCATATGCCCAGAGGATAAAGGAGGAAGCAGCCCATAGAGTCCCAAGAGTACAAGGACTAACATTTTGCCCCGTTCCTATGGAGCTGTGCCATGGGAAAGATTCCTTGCACAGCCTTTCCCTTGAATGCACACCACAAAAGGGTCAGGCAGAATCGGACACTTTGACCTTGTTGACCAGAAGCCAGTTGTATTTAATGTATGTGGTTATTTTTGTATTTCTCATATGCTTAATTGTACTCAGTTAATGTCATATGATGGCCTGCCTGTGCCGGCACAAGGAATTTTTAGGGACATAAATTGCCCCTTACTCCCTTTTGCCAGATAATGGCGTCATAGGTAGTAGAGGAAATACTTCACTGAGCTGCTGTGGTCATATCCCTCATGTGCAGGTGGGCAAGAGGAAGCGTTGGAGAGAAAAAGTGCTCTGTCCTGCAATGTAGCTGTGCCATTGCCTCAGAAAATATTTTGTGCACCCAGGCATACACTTGTCTTAGCATACTCCTGTCATACTTCCCAGAGCTGCAAGAGAACCAGAAGTCACAATCTCCCTCTCGTGCTGCCCTTTGCTTGGAGCAAATTGTCATCTCATTACTTACTCCTTTATTTCCACCACAAAGAAACCAAACCAAAACAATAAAAACTCAAGTAGACCCTCATAGGAAAAAGATCAAGAATTTGGTGTCAGGATTCCCAGAGATGTAATGGAAGTTACACAGTTAAATTCTTGTGCCTCGCTTTGCTTCAAGATGTATTGAATATATTAGATATGGTTGAAGAGCTATTGTCCATGGTTTGTGATTGGCTGTTGGTGATGGTGTATGTTATCATTATTTTGCATAGCTTAAGTTCATCAAAATCATGCATCATCCTTTCCCTATGCAGCCTACAAAGAGGAAAAGTTGAGATTTTCAAAGCAGTGCAGGGGAGCTAGTCACACCACTTCCATAAATATAACTAGTCAAGGAAGCGAAGTTTCTGAAGCGTGTAAGTGTTTGTAGGAACAGTATGTATGAACTATAAGACTACTCATAGGAGTAAAATTACTCAAGAATGTATTTGCAACATCAGCCACCAGTTTAGTATATTACTATTGGTTGGCCTCCAAATGCAGGCCTGTTTGTTATTTTCAGTAAGGAAAGAGCAATCACCATTGTCCCAGAAAATAGAAGACTGTGCCAGTGTTGCCAGCAATTTGATCATGAGTCTCACTATATTTGCGGGCTTTTTGTTTTTTTAAAGCCTCACTTATGGAATGAAGTGAGGATGTGTTGTACTAGTTTTCATTAGTAAAGCTTGAAAGTGGGAATTAATCGTACTCTAAAGGCTCAGAAACCATAAGACCAATAAAAAAGAACCCATGGTGGAGTCCTGGCCCCTCTAAAGTCAGTGCTAAAATGTCATAGAATCATAGAATCTCAGGGTTGGAAGGGACCTCAGGAGGTATCTAGTCCAACCCCCTGCTCAAAGCAGGACCAAACCCAACTAAATCCTTCGATTTCACTGGAGACAGGATTTCAGACTCCTCCCTACCCCCCACATACATTTGTTTGTTTAAACCTCATAATTTTTAAGTCAATCTCATTATTTTCTGAGGACCATCTCATGACTTTTTAAACACTTGTGATTGATGAAACTGCTGTACTTATGAGGCCAATCATATGATTGACATGAAGCTACCTTGCTCTTGCTCAACAATCAAAATTTTGACTACAAAAGTAAAAATAATTAAAATACAAAGCATTATTGCAACCCTTCAAATTTGTATCACACTAGTTACCCTGGAGGCATGAAATATTCCTTCTGATGTGAATTGTTGCTCATGGGTTTTTGCTTAATTGATAACTGTTTAGTTGAAGATTAAGTAGAACTATAATGGATCTAATAAACCATGAGGTGATGGATTGCTGCACTTATACTATGTAATATTACCATGAATTTCATTTCAATTGTGGGCTTCTTTATTCCTTTAGAAACTTTTTTTTTAAACTCATATGGAGTTGTGTCACATAACTGACCTGGATAAACGTGCATGATGGAGTTTTCTGAGCTTGTGGAACATAGGACATTTATTGCTTTACCTTTTATTTTGCCCTCCCCACCCCCATCTTTTGACCACAGTCTGTTTGCCAGCTGCAGGTAAAGATTTTTTTATGCAATCCTCAGACAGTGCTGTTTTACTCTGAGTTTAGATTAATCAAAGAGGTCAACTTTCAATAGAAACTACATAAAACTCAGTCCATTAAATTGTCCATTTCAGGCTTGCAATAATGGCTTATAGTTTTGATTATATTAATTAGAGTACTTACTGCATTGCCAGACTAAATGCTTTCAATGTTATTTTAAGGAACAAAAAGTTCTGTTCTTTCTTTTAGTGAGAAACTAGTTCATGAGGAGGAGGGAGAGAAGATAGGGTGGAGGATTTTCTTTAAAAAAATAATCTGTAAGTGATAAATATTGCTATTGAAAGTCATTATAATACCTTAGAATTTTAATACAGTATAGTTGAATGCACGTGCACACACAAAAATACCTCAAGTCATACCTCTTTAGTTCTTCATTTTTAAATTGGTGTCTTTATTTTACAGCTTTTAATCACAAATGTCATGTTAACTTTGAATAAGTGAGAGCCCAAAAGGATATGTTCAGTAATGCCTAATGCTGTTTTTGTGTTCTAAACATTTGAAAGTTACAGGTTTTCTGGATCCTGAATAGTCCAGAATTGTCTCCATTTCCCCTGCAATATTTGATAAGAGCATAGTATTTGGACTAACTTATTGGCTTATCAAATCTGGTATCCTGCAGACATTGACCAATACTTGAGGTTTCAGAAGAAGTTTAACCACCCTCCTTCTTGCCCCACAATACATCTAACCAGGGCTCAGACTTGCTGATGAGATGCCTTATCTGGCAGTATGGTATATCATCATTATTTCCCTAGGCTTAACAATCTAACTTCTTGTTCAATATGGTAAATGGTGGAAAATACTCCCTATAGACTTCCACAAGTAGTCAACTTACCCTCTGAAACACAGGATTTGATTTCTCTAGTCTTAGCATTAATAGCGGCCCACATCCTGAAGTCCTTACTCTGGAAACCCTTCCTCCTAAATGAGAATAACCCAGGCAGGGCACAGGAAACACCACCTGTGTTGATAGTGGTATTTCCTATGCATTCCTCAGTCAGAAGAGGCAAGGTTTGCATCACCTCCCACATAATCCCACACAGCTAGGGATTGTGTGGATCCTGAAATATTTGTGTGGACTGAGTGATCTGCTGATAACAGAGGACCATCTGTATATCACTGACATCTTCACTGGCTCTGGGGCTTCCTGCTCTCCCCTTAGCTCCTAGCCAATTTGAATTGATTATAGTAGTGCTGCCAGGGGCTCACAACCTGCAGCTGCCCCAGAGCCCCATGCCCAATGATCACACACAACATGGAGGAACAAACTGGTGGAAGATGCTAAGGCGCTATATTACCTTTTGCTATTTTCACCTATGGGTTTTATTGGAGAGAATCTGAAGAAACCCACCTGGCTCCCTCATCCTCAACTCCACTTGGCTTGCCGCTCCCTACCACTTCTAGTACATGGAATCTTATAGAGCTCCAGAAGATACATGCAACTTAGGCACCATTACCCACTTCTGTGGGAGCAGGTTGTCTCTGAACTCAGAATGGAGCAAGTGTCCCAAATTCTTTATTCAGCCACTCTCATGCAAACTCCCATTGACTTAAGTTTGCCTGAATAATGATGGAATAAAACTAGAGTAAAGGCCTCAGGAATTTGCCAAGGGAAATTCAGATCCCTGAACTGGGATCTTAGGAAGCTGGCAAGAGAGACTAATATTCAAAAACGGTGTTGTATAAATGTACTTGTAAAGTTCAAGTTAACTTTGGTTAACCATTTTCTTGTTCTTTGTGGAACTTAAACAATTTGTTCTTTTTTTTAAAAAGCACTCTGCTGACCTTTACAATAGAATTTCTCAAACTAGAAGCTTCAGCTATTTACATTTTAAAAGACTGACATGATGTGCCATCATTTTAAAGATAATTGATAATGCACCATCATTTACTATAACATGAAAACTCAAAAGGAAATTTACTTGCTTTTTTTTCTCTCTCTTCCTTATTTCTGAATGAATTTCTCGTTCATGGAAGGTGCTAGATTGACAGCACTGTGTCTTCCTGTTAAAAACAACAAGAAGAATCCAAGCAGCTGCAGTGCAAACTTCCTATACTAGCTCGCAAATGTATTTCAATCTTGTTCCAAAGAGGCACCTGTAGGCTTAAGAATGCAGTTATTTTTTTAGGTCTGTTCAATATTTGGCTCTGCATACAAGCTGGCAATGAAGATGCCCATTGTGGTACAGATTTTTTGTGAGGTAGAACCCTATCCAGGGGTTACTTTACAAAAAAATGTGTTACTTTACTAAACATTTTCCTCATGCATACTCACTAGTGTAAGAAACCTTGCAATAACATAATGCGAGTCTATCAGAAATAGATTTTTTTGTGCTTGTGTCAACCATTTTTAAATTTTTTAAATGGAAAATAATGATGTAATTGAAACATTTGTTTTGATAAAAATTACATTTGGTTTGCAAAGAAATATAAAAAGGAGACTAAATTTAGGGCCTATCAACCTTGCCAATTTCCATCTAAATTGTAATAGTGATGATTCTTTTCAGTACTACTGACTCTCTTAAAAAATTAGTAGAATAACTGAGTATTAAAAAAAAAGTTAAGCAGAACTCAAACATATGTCTTGAATGAATATTTTATACACAGAAAACATAAATATCTGTAATAGCCTACCACTCCACATATAATGAGATGAGAATCCTGGAGTGTTGAAGAGGCTTTGAGACTTGATAGGCCAGATGGTCTTTATTCCATCCAATAATTGTTTATATTCTTGTATTCTAGACATTGTACATTATGGAATTACAGAAATGTGCTGCAAACACAAAAATAGCTGCTATTTGATGTGTTGCTAGAAGAGATCACATAGTGATATGATTTTGTTATTACATGCTCAGAGTCAAAAATCTCGCCTGATGTAAATCGATGCAGCTTCACTATACTCAAAGTAGCAGTGTCAATGTACACGAGCAGAAAGTGTGCCCTCCCCCAATTTCAGATGATATTTCTGTCAATAACATATGTGTTGGTTTGCACATGGGTATTTGACAAGGTACCTTTGGGTAATGGAAAATAACATCTTTGCTTTTGGTTGTACACAAAATAATTTACATTAATACCAGACAGAGAAATATTTGTGCTTGTTAGAGTTAGTCACATAAATATTTTACTTGTGGAAAATACATTTGGCTAGTCATTACCAGGGGTGATACAGTCATTTCAGCAATTACATTACAAGCAATTTTCTGGCAATATTGAGAATCTGTGGAGGCCTCTTTAATTCCAGTTTTATTAGTATTCAGTGCAGATAACGTAATAGGTCTGTGACTTTGGCTGGACGTCTGACAGATGCCTCCTGGCTAAGTTTTGTTTCAGAAGGTGTGCTGTGGGGATGGTATACAAAATGCAGAAAACATTTCATATACAACTTGCAACTAAATGTTTATTCCAGAAACATATACCTCAATCCTGTCCTGCTAAAAGTCACCTTTGCATGACTCCAGTAGCCCAAATGAGACCTAAAGCTACCTTCAATAAGCAATGGAGGATGTCCGACAGTCTGGCAGAATCCATGTCTGATGTAAATCTAGCGTTACCCATTCTAGTGCAAGGGGAGAGGTAGGGGTGTACAAAAGTGGGCCTAGAGCACAGAGTGCTCCAGCCAGTGCCTGACCAGGTCTAATGTACAGCAGTTCCAGGATTCTGGGGGGTAGGAAGATGGCATAACATCTCATCTGTCCCCTCCACCTCTGAGTCCACCCCCTAGTCAGCCCAGAACCATCTGAGGATTGGGCCCATACTTTTTACTTCAAAGGGTACGTCTACACTACGGGACTATTCCGAATTTGCATAAACCGGTTTTGTAAAACAGATTTTATAAAATCGAGTGCGCGCGGCCACACTAAACACATTAAATCGGTGGTGTGCGTCCACGGTTCGAGGCTAGTGTCGATTTCTGGAGCGTTCTGGAGCTACCCACTGTGGGTAGCTATTCCGTAGCTATCCCATAGTTCCCGCAGCCTCCCCCGCCCCTTGGAACTTCCGGGTTGAGATCCCAGTGCCTGATGGGGCAAAAATTGCCGAGCTATGCCCTCACCCACCGCGGACACGGTGTTTGACCCTATAAGCATTTGGAGCTCTGTCTGGAGATTTAAAAAAAATGATTTTGAATTTCGTCTTCTGTAACGGAGCGCTGATAGAACAGATTTGCCTGCCCTTACAGCGATCACGTCCGCATGGTCCATGCGGGAGCTCTTTCTTTATTTTGATTTTTAACTGCATCGCCACACGTGCTGATCGGAGCTCCATGCTGGGCAAACAGGAAATATTCAAAAGTTCGTGGGGCTTTTCCTGTCTACCTGGCCACTGCATCCGAGTTCAGATTGCTGTCCAGAGCGGTCAGTGGTGCACTGTGGGATACCGCCCGGAGGCCAATACCGTCGATCAGCGGCCACACTAACCCTAATCCGATATGGTAATACGGATACTAGCGCTACTCCTCTCGTTAGGGAGGAGTACAGAAACCGGTTTAAAGAGCCATTAAAATCGATATAAGGTGGCTCCTAGTGTGGACGGTTGTGGCGTTAAATCGGTTTTACGCTCCTAAAACCGATTTAAACGCCTAGTGTAGACCAGGCTAAACACTGGTTCCAACGTTGACATTCTGGGGATATCTTTCAACCTGTTCTCTGGACCTCTAAAAGGTGGGAATTTTGTGCCATCTCTAGAAGCACTTTTCTTTGTGACTGACTGGTCACTACTGAAACTTACCAGCACAGATCACTCTTTTAAGAGGCCCTTCCCAGCATGCTTTTAAGATAGCCAGACCTTTGCATTTGGCCAATACAAACAGCTACAGTCTTCAGTTAGCTGACTGGAGCAACGAACTCCATGTGGGCAGAAGTCTGTGCTGAAGCAGAGCCTGGTTGTCTTCATCAACCCTCTGCACAGATGCAGGGTTGTGGATATATAGAATCAGTTGCAGGATCAGTACCTTCAGAAGGATAACAAGAAAACTGGGAGACAAGAACTTCATTCCTCCCACTTGAGTTGGGAAATTCATCAAAATTGACAATTTCCCAGTTTCTGCTTTGATGAATCAGCATTTTCTGATGAAAACACGTTTAGTTGAAAAATTCCCAACCAACTCTATTAGCAACTCTCATGCTTTTATTGTGAGACTCACAATATCTTTCTCTTAGATTCCCCACCTGTGGGAATCAGGGGATCGCATGAGAAACTCAGATGTCATTTAAAAAAAGTTTTTAGCCTACGTGTTTGCCAAAAAAAGCTGGAAAATGTCAAGTAAAAATGCACCCTAAAGAAACTAGAAGGAAAATAAAAAGAACCCCAAATATATTATTTTTTAAAAAACCTCAGATTTTAAGACAATTGTATGAGTTTTTGCAGACTTGGGATTGTCATCACTGGGTAAATATCTGGATAGCAGACACAAGGCTTGGACGCACATGGCGAAAATCATCCGTGCTACACCTCTAAAACCAATTCCACTTCATAAATACATCATATTAAAGCACAAATTCAGACTCAATGGATTTTTAAAAAACAATAATTTATAAGAACATAAAAATAAACTGTGTATTAAAACTTTACCCATTTTGTATAGTCAAAATTTCCAACATACCAGACTTCTGGTTTCTTCCATACATAGAAGAGAATAATCTACATAAACTCATTTTTTTCAGCTTTCAGAGTTCAAGGACCTGAATCTGTTCTCATTTACAACAGTGTTTATGACAATAAAAAATGGTAGCTGTGGTAAAATCAGGTCAAAAATATCTGAACAATTCACTTAACAAAGCAACCTCCAAAGATAAATTATATTTATACTCAACCATTTTATTACTTCCACATCAGAACAGACTAAGCAGACATTTAGCAGCCCCTTTCCAAGTCTGACAGTTGAAAACAAACTGCAAAAACTCAAGTGGAAAAGCCGGTGCATCTAAATGACAAAGGGCTATTATCTCTGAAACTATAAATAATGTGAAATGGGTAAGTCACAGCACATTACAAAATAAATGGGAAACAGAATTTCAGACTTCATGGAAGATGACTTCTGAGCAGACATTCTCCAAACTGCTCAACCCACCACCTCCTTCCCATCTCAGAGTGATTTCCAGTAGGAAAAGTATTATGAAGCAGATCCAACCTCTGCTGGAGAGGAAATAAACAAACAGGCTCTACTTCTACAGAAGTACTTTAAACATCTCCCAGCATTAGTTCTCCTCTTCCCAGTTTCAACACTGGAAAATGTAAGCTTTGGGAAAACCTTTAATTTATTGTTTGTTATACCAGGATAATCACAATGATGAGAATGTCCTCACTTGAGTAATCCCATTGAAGTCAATGGGTGTAAGCATGAGTGTCCTAAACTTCAAGCCCAAGTTTTTAGTGCACATGGAAATGTAAGCATTGGAAACTCTATGCCCCAACATTTCAGTTTGCACCTTCAAACAACACCTGTGTGTCCGAGTAAACAAACAACTTATTAACTAACTTGCCTATGCAATGATTTGAATTCCAAAACTATGTCCTCACAAACTTGGACATATAAGATTTAAAATCTGGGATGAAACTACTTTGAATATTTGACCCTGAATATTTCAGCTGGCCAAGAAGTGCAGCTTTCTAAAGAAGTTTAACATAACAGGAGTAAAGGGGCAGATAGGGAGATCTTTGTGTGCATGCTAATGAATTTGCAAGTCACTCAGATCTCACAGAGAGAGTTGCAATATAGGAACCTAAATAAACAAACAGAATGATAGTGAAGGATAGTATTCCAGACATGAGATCCAAATTTCTACTTAAAAATGCATAACATGCTGTAATTTTGGACCTATCTTTCCAAATCTGAAGTGCAGTAGAGTATATGTGTAGATAAGAACATAATCTATTAAATGAAGCTGATGTCAATACATTGTATGTATATGCAATACACTGGCCTTTGAATAATCTCAGAACTCATAGTTTGAAAATACTGTGTTAATTTTAAGAAAACAGCATCTAATGAGAGACCCATGGCAGTACTGCAACTTCTATTATCAGAACACACACTATTTTGCTGGTGACTCAGATATCCCTGAACGCCTAATTAAGTTAATATTTCCTTTTAGCTCATCGTTGTATGGCCCTCTCTCTAATAGCTAAGAGATCTCATCTCTAAGGCAACTGATCTTAATTTCATGACTAAAGAAGACATGAAAACAATCGGCATACACTACTGACAGGTTTTAAAAATATATATATTTTAGACAGCTTAGTTTTTGTACATTTTTATTTTAAAACATAAAATACTCAGGATCAGATACTCAGTTGTTGTATATCCACTGACTTCAATGGCGCTATGACTCTTTATACCATCTGAGGCCTTCATTTTGTAATAATAAAATACAAATAAAATAAGCTTCAAATAAGCTTTCAACCACCTTCAAATTTCAGAAGTCATGGAGAGAGCTGGATTTGACTCTTCCTATCTGCAAATTGTAGTTTCAGTTTAGAACTCAAACCAGAAAGGTTTGACTTTCTGATTCAGATGTTGATAAAATCTCCCAGGAACTGCTGTTTTTATGACATTTAAAACCATGAGATTACCACCTAGGCAATATGGAATACTCGTTCAGCGTGCTTCCTATACAAACTCCTGCATAAAGGTTATTACAGTAATAATCCTTGAGGTGACAAAGATATGGGTGTCTGTGACACAGCCTACATCCTAAAGAACAGGATGCAAACTTTTATGCCACATGCAAATGATGAAAGACCACTGGCAGCCATTGAAACTTAGGCATCCAACAGCAACTGAAGACTCAGCAAAACTTCTCTGTTAAGAGCCTGAGTAACAAGCAGAAGGCATACTTCCACAACTGGGGATGATGATCTAGATAGAGCCTGATCCAAAGCCCACTGAAGTCAACAGAAGTCTTTCCAATCCCAGACCAAACACTAGTTGCAGAGTGAATATGGCCATGTAGATCCAGCCAGAAAGCACCAGGGACGGTCCCAAGGATTGTGTTATGCCCAGCAATCTTTAAACCTGAGTTTCCTCACATATACAACAATTTTACCTGAATGTAACTCAGTTAGTAATAATATAGGAAAATGTAATATAGGAAATGTAGGTGAACTGGGCCCATCATCCACATAAACAATTAAATCAATACCCTTTCAACTCCAATATCATCATGGAGACAAACTTTCTCATTTCAAGCTGTGACTTTGTATTGTGATGCCAATAAATCAAATGACAGAACAAAAGTCCTTTCCATTTCTAACATCTGTGACTATAGCAATTTATATTTCTAAATAGGGAATTACAAAGTAGTCACAAGTTAATATACTTGGCAGTTTCTGCTCAAGCAAAGCCCAGGCTGTGGATAGCATGAGTACTATTGACCAGGATGAAGGCATGTTCAAATTGTATGGTAAAGCTTGCATCTCCCATGTCCTCACTACATCTGAGTGCAGCCACTGCTACCAACCTCTCATTTTCATGGTTATCAAATGTAATTATTTTGTATCCCACCCTGTAAGATCCCACTCCCATGGAAGTCAAAGGGCTCAGCACCTCCCTGAATCAGCCCATTGATCTGTAGTCTGCTGGTTTTGCTATGGAGAAAGCCTTTACGTTTTATAACTAATTTGTATTTTGCAGAACACTAACATGTATGCAATAACGTATAGAAATTAAAATTTGTTAAGCTTTTTCTGCAGGTCCCCTGTCTCTAAACAGTGTCAAATAGCCCTTCATAAAAAAATCAGAGAAAGACAGATGAGGAATGAAGAACATCTGGGGTCTCCAAGCTAAAATGAATTAATAACAAAATACAGCGGAGAGATTTTCTAAGTCCCATGGCAGTCGCCAAGTATGCAAATGAAAAGTATTTACATTTTGGCATAAGAAGAAGGATCCTGGCATGCTATTTCACACGCTTTAGGAATGTCCTACCAAACAAGCGTATTATTTATTTGTTTAATAGTATAGCCTAGAACTTATAACCATGCTCAGGGCTCTGCTGTATTAGGCACTGTACATACACCTAGTGTAAGAGACGGTCCCTCCTCCAAAGCAACTGGGAAAAAAGGAAGTATTATTATCCTCACTTTACAGGCAGAGAGTTGAGGCACAGAGGGATTAAGATCCAGATTCTCAAAAGTAGTTAGGTACCTAACTCTGATTGATTTCAGTTGATTTAGGTACCTAAATACCCTTGAGGATCAAGACTTAAATGACTTGTCCAAGGTCACACAGGAAGCCTGTTGGCAGAGTCAGGAAATTTAAGCCAGACCTCCTGAGTTCCAGTGTAGAGCTTTCACCCCAAGACTAACCATCCTCTCTAATTTTGAAGAAATATATTAAATGGTAGACTGGATGTGTATGCTAAACTTAATCTTAAATAGTGCATCTTTGGTCACTGATTCAATGATAGCCTATCAAGTGGGGAGTCTGCAAGCATTTTCTTTGTGTGTTCAGTGACTAAATTGATAATCTTTAAAGAGGAAAGAAAGAGTGATCTTTACTTGAATATTGGACTGTTTTTCTACAAAACGTATTAGGATGTCAAGCAGTATTATCCACACACACTGAGTGTTTTCAGAAGTGCAAATAACTGGTAAAAATGGTGTAAAGAATTCAAGGAGATTATCTTTATGTTCTTGTGAATTTTGTTTTATGATATTATAACCTATGCTTCTCCATACTGGATCAGAGTACCAAGCCAACTGGTTTAACATCCTGCTTCTAGCAGGAGACACCTGCTGCTTTAGAGAAAAGGGTGAGGGTGGGGGAAAATTATGCTCCTAGCCATCTGTGCATTGTTATTCCCTCTCATTTCCTAGCTCAGCTATTTATAGACAGAATAGTTTGTTTTTTCCCCCTCCATGTACGGTATATGCCTTTTGGGTCTTTTTGATACTAACCTCACCGGCCTGCCAGTTGGCTGAAAATGCTGTTGTCAAAATCTTGAGGTTTTTTGTTTTTGTTTTTGTTTAGCCAGTCCCCTGTCTCTTTGGCACCCACTCTTGCATAACAGGTGGGTGTTTCTAAAAGTCTTCAATGCCGAGTTTCAGGTAGACATAAGAATAGTGTTGGCAGGGGTGAAAGTACCGTAATTTAAAGGACTTACCTGTACTCCGGAGTCCTGAGCAGGGGATGTGGCCTCAACCGGAAGAGGTGGGGCCTTTAAATTCCTCGGGCCCTTTAAATCAAGATTTAAAAGCCCCACGGCTCTGGCTGCGGCTGGGAACCCTGGGGCCTTTAAATCACCCCCGGAGCTCCCAGCTGGAGAGGCAGCTGGGAGCCCCGGGACTCAGGCAACTTAAAGGGCCCATGGCTCCCGCCACTACCACAGCGGAGCTCTGGGCCCTTTAAATCACCATGGGAGCCCTGCCGCCGCTACCCCAGGGCTCCGGCAGCAGCGCTTGGGCGGCACTTTAAAGGGCCAGGGGTTCCGCCGCTGCGGGGAGCCCCAGGCCCTTTAAAGCGCTGCCTGAGTCCCGCTGCCAGAGCCCCAGGGCAGCAGCGGCAGGGCTCGGGCGGGGATTTAAAGGGCCGGGGGCTCCCCACAGCAGCGGAGCCCCTGGCCCTTTAAAGCATCACCTGAGCCCCACTGTGGCAGCAGGGCTCCGGCGGAGCCCCGGGCCCTTTAAATCACCAGCCAGTCAGGTCCGGCACGGCGTACTGACTCTTGCTGGTACACCATACCGGGCCGTACCGACTTACTTTCACCTCTGAGTGTTGGGGCCTCAAATACATTTCTCCGAAAGGGACTCCACCCACCTCTGAACCTAGTCTCCTTTCATAGTCTCCTAATGAACATATCCCCTCTTTCCTCCATTAATAACACCAGCCATGATAACCCCTTTGTGTCGTTCGCCCACCAAAGTCTCAGTATCTTCTGTCATGATGCCTTAATTGCTTGAAACAACTTGCAGCATCTAGTAATCAAGCCTTCACCCATGACTCATTCAAATCATTCCAAAAACCTGTCTGACCTGTCCTCATACAAAAAGTAAGTGTTTACATTAAAGCAAAACAAAAAGTACACATTTGAACCAAGATACACAAATGCCTAAACTGAACAGCCACATAACCCTCTATCTATAATCCAGGCCTTCCCTCTCCCCTTCCCTTCTCCCCAATGCTACCAGCCTTATTTGCTTGGTCTAGTCTATCTTTAAGATGGCCAACCCTTTGGGGGCAAGGATGCATCTTTGATGTGTTTTCTGTGAAACTCAGAAATGTCTAGCACGCTTACAGGTGTAATTGAATGATTCATGACAATAAAAAGGAGGGTGAGACTACTGCATTCTGAAAATGCGCCAATTAAGAAAAACAATTTAGAATTGCAAGCTTTTTGGGGCAGGGACTGTCTATTACTCTGTGTTTGTGCAATGCCTACCACAATGGGGCCCTGTTCTTGGTTGGTGCTTAGAGACTATAATCATAAAGATGATGAATAGTAATGTATTTCATACAATGACTTGTTTATACTGTTCTATATACTATATCAGCAGTTCTCAAACTGTGGGCAAGTTCATTTTACTGGGGTCGCCAGAGCCAGTGTTAGATTCGCTGGGGCCCAGAGCAGAAAGCCCAAGCCTTGCCACACAGGGCCGATGCCGAAGCTTGAGTTTTTAAATGAGGTGAAACTTGACAAGACAATTCAGATGCCAGAAAGGGGTACAGTAACCTGGAAAGGTTGAGAACCACTTTCCTATACTATAGAACTGTAGGGAAAAGGAGTGATTTCAGTTAAAAATGGTGCAAGCGACCAGGTAAATCTGGACCAGGGTTTAAATAAATTATTATAAATGCAATAGCCAATTAGCTTGCATCTCTTTAAACAGGCCAATGAGCAGCAGAGCACCCAGGGTGAGGAGGAGCCTATCCCTGAATTCACTCCTCCTTGTATCATGAAGCCATCTGGCCCCTGGTGGATCCAATCAACTTTCCCATCAGTGGGTGGCAGAATAAAGGCTGATTAGTGCACCTCCTCATCCATCACAAAGATTGGACACAACAGGTACAAGAAAGATGAAGTACAAACAAATTACAAGATGTTTTCATAGTATACAGACTATCCAGTACTTCATAAGAACTGGCAAGAGATTTATTAGAGGAAAGAGTGAATATAATGAATTTTAAACAGTTACATTGAGATGCTAAATGGAAGGATTCCACAAAACATCGGGAAAAAGTGAGACAGAAAGAAGGTATAAAGGATATGGCCAAATAGCCAGAGCAGGATAAAATGTTTTATTTAAAATTTGAAAACCAAGTGGTAAATAGTTATATGAATATATTCAGGAACTATTTTGAATTGGCAGAGCTACCCAATATTATATGGATTTGTTTTTCTCTGCAATGGGTTAAAAAAAAAAAGCTACTAAAATCTCTTTTAGTATTATATTGGGAGAAGAATACCTCAGCTGTATACAAAATGAAGATAATCTCCAGTACTTTTTAAATGCATACTTGGCTACCCTAAATTGCAGGGAATTCTCCCACTGTTACTAATACTAAAACTGGTGGAAACTGTAGTGATCTAGATGAACCACAAGGTTATTATGCCACTGTTCTCCATAACTTCTCTGAGCATATCTCCACAGTGGTAAAAATGCTCTTGAACAATCTGCACTAAGGGCTAGTCTGTAGCAGAAAATTGTACTAGTTTAATTAAATCCATGTACATTGATCTAATTCAACTGGTGCAAACTCCTCGTGTAGACATAATTAAACCAGTTTAACTCTTCTTTAAATCCAGTTAGCTAGCGTCTATGCAGGGCCGGCTCCAGACCCCAGCGCACCAAGCGCGCGCTTGGGGTGGCATTTTGCCGGCAGGGCAGCAGGCGGCTCCGGCGGACCTTCCGCAGTCATGCCTGCGGGAGGACCTCCCGCAGGCATGACTGCGGAGGGTGCACTGGTCCCGCGGCTCCGGCGGACCTCCCGCAGGCATGACTGCGGAGGGTTCGCTGGTCCCGGGGCTTGGGTGGACCTCCCGCAGGCATGCCTGCGGATGCTCCACCAGAGCCGCAGGACCAGCGTGCCCTCCGCAGGCACGTCTGCAAGAGGTCCCCCGGAGCCGCGGGACCGGCGACCGGCAGTGCGCCCCCTGCGGCGTGCCGCCCTGCTTGGGGCGGCCAAATTCCTAGAGCCGCCCCTGCGTCTATGAATTCCAAATAAAGATAAGTCAAATCTTAAGCAAAGATTAATCCAGTTTAAGTACATCTGCATTTGGGATGTGCATCAGTTTAACTAGATTTTAAATCAATCTTGTTAAACTAGTGCTATTTTCCATGTAGTTCCAGGCCTTAAGCATGCAATATTGTTGTCACTGGTGCTGGCCCAATAGTGGGAGAATTCCCTAACTTTTTCAGCACAGATGCAGCCTGACAAGGTACTAAACAGAACTGTTTACAATGAACCACAAAAGTATTCAAATTAATCCTGTTTTACATTTGATCTGGATCTACAAAACAGCAATCAATTTTCTTAGGGGCAGATTTTTAATGATATTTGGCTGCCTAAAGATAAAAAGTGACACACAGTGGGACTTTCAAAATTGCCTAACCAGCTTAGGCATCTAACTCCCATTGACTTAGATCAGAATTAGGTACCTAGAAACTTTTGAAAATCCCAATACATGCATATGTAGGTGCCTAAATACCTTTTAAAGTCTGTCTTTTAATATCTAGACACTGTTTATAGAAGCTACCGGTACTTGTAGCTCTATCACTGTAGCTCCATTAACTTCAGTGGATTTACAGCAATTTACACCAGCTGTGAATCTAGTCAAATAGATTTCTTCTGATATGGATCAAAATACCAGAGCCTTGCATTTTTATGCCGATTTCAGCTTACGGATGTTAGCTATTGCAAATACCAATGAAAACAAACTTTAAAGTATTACTGTAATTCAAAGTTCCATCTTCCTTCTGCTCTGGATAACATTTTCTAGGTCGCAGCATACAGCAGCTTTGTCAAAGACCTGCATTGTAGCTAACAAAGTGGGTCCTCTTTACTGGTTGCACCCTTCCAAGCTTACAATTTTTTAAATTATTTAAATGTCCTCTTAAATAATGTAGTGAGATTGTAAGTTCTGCTGTACAACTGTGGTGGAAACATTGGGTGAAACATGCAAAATTGATTTACAAAGTATAGCAAAGATCTCATTCCTGAATGCATTTGCTCCTCAGAGAGGGAAAAGGAGGAAGAGAAAAAAATGGTTCATTAAGTTGCCTTGCAACAAAAAAACGAAACAGCTGCTAAAATCATGAACAACCTGATGGCTAGAAACAGCAAGAGAAATAAAGAATTAGATGTGTGTTTCATTTTGTAGTGGTTTGTCCAAATAGGGGATCATGATCAACAGTAGACTTATGGGAAGAATATTTCTACAAGTATTATTCTTATGGCATGTATTTAACTAGAAACACAAAAGCAAAGTGTTATTGTGTGACCTGTCAGCATACGTGCTAACATACAATTAGATTTGTTAATCTGCCTGTTTACATTTTAATGATATTTGCTTTACAATATTGGGGAAATTGTTTGAAAATGAGAGATATTAAAAAAAAAGCACACACCTGATTATTTTCAGCACTTCTGCAAATAATTTCATGAGTATCCCTTCTACGTCGTATTACAAAAGGCCTGAAACTAACAAATTAATACTATCCATATACTGACTTAATAAAGAGAGAATTAAATTTCCTTGTACCATAAAGACTTACAAAGAACATATATGGCATGCTCCTGCACATAAACCATCGATGTATTTGTCTGAACTTCCACACATAATAGCTAACTTGTTCACATGTTGTTGTTTTTTCCCAATTGGATTCATATATACGGAGGAGGCAGTATGAAAAGCAACCTTTTTGATACAATATCCTGAAAATACCCATAAACATTACTTCAGAAACAGATTTTAATTGTCAAGATCAGTATCTTAAATGACGTGAGCAGAACAATACAAAGGCAGTCACTGTGACAGTATGACTAATTGTAAATACTGTAGCTTTTTTTTTTTTTGCAGAATATGACAGTAAATGAGATTGTAGTTTCCCAGACGAAATATATAAAAAATTACATTTGTGTGTAAAAGCATGAGATTAACCTACATTCCAGTGCTATTAATGCTGTATGTTAACTGACGGGGGTGGTTGAGGGGGCAGGGAACAAGGGCTGAGGTCCACAAAGATGTTCTGTGTGCTGCAGGGAAAAATCTATCCATTGAGTCTTGTCTGCCTCACAGGGTACATTTATTTCTACATAAAAGGAAATATTTAAACTATTACCAAGGCCTCAACAGCTGGAAATATGTAACTTCAAATATGATACATTGACCTGAACCGGTTTACAGAAAAGCCGTGCGGAATTAACTTCCTGCTACAGGCAGAAAAGCCCAACAGAAGGTGGCTTATTGAGAGTGGGACACTTCCCTAAATAGTTTTTCTTCTAAGGAAAATTGAATTGACAATTTTTGTTCTTGCTTCTCTAGATTTTGCTGATGTCTTATGTGCTGGCTTGTACCTCAGGCTAACTGAAATTATAAAATGGGTCAAACAATCCCTTCGGTTTTCTTGACAATATTATACTGTGGATCAGACCTTTGTAAAGGACACTCTGGCCTCTGCTCAGTATTCATTACAGCACAGCTATAATAGCCCTAAATATGAATTTCATCTCTTGGTTAAACAGATTAGTATTATTTACATCATCTGAGATTGTGATATTTTATTCATCAATAATTGGTGGTTCTAACTAACAGAACTAACTAATTGGTGGAACTAACGGTTCCCACAAAAGGATTAAGGGTTCTCATTTGGTCCACTTTGAGGATGGCTAAACAGCCAAGTTCTCTCAAATAGTGCCCCTGCTCCCTATCTTCAAACTGGAAGAACCTACAGAAATACAGATACAGGGCTAGATTGTGGCTTTGTCACAGGCCCATCAATACTAAATGATGATGACCCAGTAGCAGACCAGGGACCATATTGTTCTTCTCTTGCTCTAGAGGAGTAATCTGTGCCAACCCTAAACCTGGTGCAGATTAATTCCCAATTTTGCTGGTTTAGCTGTTGGGGCTGGCTGCACCCCTTCCTCATCCCTGCCAATCCACTCCACCCCTTTGAGTGAGAACAGGAGTGGCAGCCTCAGAGATTGATGTCTCTCTTCACTGTGATCTATGAAATGTATAATCCCTCTAGGTCAGTAAATACTGCCCCCCACCCATTGTCCTTGTGCATGTGTGCAGACTGCATCACAATCGCACCCACAGTAAACACTGAGAAATGGAACATATTTTTTGGGAAAAGACAAAGAAAATTGAACAAAACAAAAAAGAATGACGCAAGAAGTCATTAGGGAAAAGAAATACAGCAGGGCTGCTGAAACTGCACAACCCCAAAGGATGCAGCTAATTTGTATATACATTTACATAATTTAAAAATAAAAGCATACAACCACAATATTTACTTGTATTTGTATCCAGATCAACAGGGGAATAGAAATGGATTGTTGCTTGAGTTAATCAGCAATAAGAACCTGCATCTGATCAGCTTTGCTTTCACTCTACAATTACAGGGTGAAGACAGCCAAAATAGGTCATGTTATTGGTTATGTTTTGGGCAGCCCTAGAATTGAGAAGAGGGCAGGGCAGCTGTTGGTGAGAAATATTAGATCACTTATAGAAATGAGGGAGAGGAAACTTCATAGTCTCCAATAAGTGCCCTTATCCATTCATATTCTTTCCTTAAGACAAACCTGAATCTAGCGCTCTCTTTGATTCTCTACCGTGTTCTTTTTGACATTACCCCAGGGTGTCGTGACCCTCTCAGCTGGTCAGCGTTACCACTTTCTCAATGCCCCTGCTGGGGGTGAAAGTCCTCTAAGAATGCTGAAAGGAAGCTCAGATTTTGTTTTTGGAATTTGTTTTTGAGGTGGAAAAAAAATAGAAGATTCTGTTCATGCTTTTGTCCGTTCTGTGTGAAACACTGACATTGGCAGGATTACAAGGACAACATTTTTCAAGCATAAAAGATTTGTGAGCAATTTCCTGCAATGTATTAGGTACAAACAGACTTTTCTTCAACAGCAGGCATACATGGCTTTTAGTTTTAGTGTTTTTTTTCCTTGAACAAATGCATTTATTGTAGCTGATTTAAGGAAAAGCTTCCCCTCCATTTATTTTGATTTCCCCTGTGTCCTTTTACAGCATCGTAAAGAGTACAGAATCTTGTTCCACAATTATATATTTGTGTAGAGACCTCTTTCAAATCTCCAGAGCAATAATCTATGAACATTTTTTAAGTGATCTTTTGCAGTAGTCCTAAATCCATCCCCCGACCCTCACCCAGTCAGGGAATAATTTTTCCTACTCTTGATATATGAAGATCCATGCAGAACATTTCTAGACATCTCCTAATGTGAGAGGCACCAGTGCCACAGGACATGGAGGAAACACACTTTTGTATATCAGAATTAGAAGGGAGGGGGATTTGGGTGGCCTTAGAAACTTGGTAATGAGATGGAGCCATTTCACCTCTATGCCACTGACTTGAAAATGTCCCAGTCTGGTATTGATTAAAAGATGTTTCTGCTGGAATACAATTTGATTTTGTGACCTGTTCGGAAATGAACTGATGGCCTTAATCCATTTTGTAATGCAAAGTGAATCAAGAAAGGGATGGGGGGGAGGGGCGGGGAAGAGGTGTAGCTATATAATTTGAAACTGATACAAGATAGAGTACAAGAGATATCTCACTCTGAAAAAAAATGATTTTTAGTGTTTTAACCTTCTGTGAGTACCAGGATGGAGTTAACATAGGGATAGCTGTGTTGTACAGCCCACCATGCTGCGCTTCAAAATTGCCATGTGAGCAGTAAGTTTATTTATGTATTTATTTATTTTGGATTGGGTTGGCTCAAGGTCTAGGCTGGCTCATGGTAACCAAGACTACCATATAGCCACTCATATTTTGTCTGAGTCTTGATTTTAGGATGGGTTTGGCGATGGAGGAGGTGAAGTTTACACCTTATTCTTATTTACACTGTAATCTCCTGCAGATCTGAGATCAGAGCACATCTTTTCTCCTTTCAGCAGAAGAGATTGATTTAACTTTTGTGCCTACAGGGAAAAAAATGGGTCCAACTGTGTTTCAGATTACTTTAATGGGAAGGCAGATTTTGTACTACATGTAACATCACTAATAGTGAAAATAACACTTTGAATCCGGTTGATTTTGGTGTTGAAAAGTTTTAAGACTTATACCATGGCAATTGTGGTAGTGGAGAAGTAAACTTCTTTTCCTCTACCATAGCAGCTATGAAATCCTGACCAGTGGTCCTTTTTTGGGTAGTTGACAGATTGGCCAATCCAGACTGCTTTCACTCAAAACATAATATTTTTAAATTCTCACTGTGATGAGATTTCTGTCCATTGTAAAGTCATAGGGACCACTTGCAATATGTAAAGTAAAGAATGTGCATACATCTTTGCAGATTACGGGCCTACAGTTACTGGTGAAGGAAAAGGTACAATATACAGTAGCTGTGTTTGCTCCACTGACAAGTGGCCAAGTTTCTGTTTTGCTAATGGAGCTGCAAAATGCCTGAAGAATGGGGTTCTGTGTTTTTGTTTTATGGTGTGAGCTCACTGCAGTTTACGAGAAGGCAGAAAATGGCATAATTCTCAAACATTGTGACAGGACTTGTTTAGTTCATTTCTTCACATTTTGATAAGGAAAATTATGCTTTCAATTCAAAATTGCCTTGCCACAATTTCCATGACTGACATCTCCTGTTTGCATACACAGCCAACATTTCTGTAGCAAAATTATTTCTATATGGTTTGATTTCCCTGATTATCCAGGTTTGAAAACACAATTACACAAGGCCAACTCAGGTCATTTTATTGCCAAATTGACAATTCTTTGCCTCTAATTTTTCATTATTGTTATTTACTTGTTGAAAGCTTTAACTGTCTCAATTTTAGCATCTAAAATGTGCTGCTAATACACAGTAATGTAAATAGTGTAATAAGACGATACCACATTAATATGTCAAATTTCTTCAGTTTTGTAGCATTTTTTTTTATAATTTGTCTATTTTTCTGTCAAGATAAATATTATTAGTATGCACCATACACATTCCCTCTATAGCTTTTAGGCACAATGATAACTATCAGCAGGACCCCTTGTATTATGAAACTCTCAATTAATGCCACCCAACTTCACTGAAATATGCAGTATCATGCATTATAGATAACTGCTCATTGTTTGACCCATTTTATAATATCATTTAATAACCTCTGCAGGACTACACGCTGAAGGCAGGGGGACAGTAACTCTCCACACTCTGCACTGATTTCTCACCCGATACCAGATCCAATTCAAGTTTGAGCCTCGTATTCAAAACCTTCCTTCAGCTCAGGTATGATTAACTAAAGGACCACATCAACAACATGGATTAGAGCTGGTCAGAAATTGGAATTTCAGTTCCACAGGAATTCCTGACACCTCAAAATCTGTTTCAATTTCAAATGAGAATGAAAAGCTGAAATCTTAAATTTCCCATTGAAAAAACAAACAAAAAAACCTCAACCTTACATGGAACAATTGAAACATTTTTGATAAAAAAATTGTTTTAATAATGCTAAAATATATTTACATGTAATATATAAATATAATAGAACATTAATATTAATAACAAAGTCAAAACTAAATAAACAGGAATGTTTCAACATTATCACAATGAAATGAGAAAGTAAAAACTATGCGTTTCAACCACTTCCTATCAAAATCAACACATTCCCCCAAAATATTTCAGTTTTAACAAATGGAATTTTCTGACAGAAAAACTGTTCATCAGAATTTTTTTGACCAGCTGTAACATGACTACCAGTTACAATGCAGCTGGCAGTTCTCAGGAGGTGGCTTATGGATTCCAAGGCCAGAAGAGACCACTGTACTCATCTTGTCTGACTTCCTGCATAACGGAGGTCATAGAACTTCCCCAAAATAATTCATAAGGCATATCTTTTACAAAAGCATGCAATTGTGATTTTGAAATTGCCAGTGATGGAGAGTCCGCCAAGACCTTGGGTAAATTGTTCCAGTGGTTAATTAACATTCAAAGCCCTTTATTAAGTATTGAAGACCTCTTTATTAAATATTCATTCCCCAAGTAGGCATTTATAGATTGTAATCAAGTCAGCCCTTAACCTTTAATTTGTTAAAAGCTAAGTAGATTGAGCTCCTTGAGTCTATCACTATAAGGCATGTTTTCCAATCCTTTAATCATTCACATGGCTCTTCTCTGAAACATCTCCAATTTTGCAAAATTCTTCTTGAATTCCAGCAGAGGTCACAGCAGTGCCAAGAATAGAGGTAAAATAACCTGTCTACTCTTACATGAGATCCCCCTATTTATGCATCCAAGGATCATATTAGCCCTTTTGTCTACAGCATCACACAGGGATCTCACCTTCAGCTGAATATCCATTACCACCACCCCAAATCTTTTCCAGAGACATTGTTTCTGAGGATAGCATCACTCATTCAGGATGGCCTACATTCTTTGTTCCTAGATATGTACTGTGACAGACTGACAATATCCTGTAGTATCCTGGACAAACCTTATAGAATTAAGGTAAATTTTACTGAATTAAATTAAACCTTATTGAATATGGTTTAATACCATTGGGTCCATTGTATTACAAATGCAGGTGTGTATGTGTTATTGTGGCATTGTATGTACCTACACTAGTAAGAGGGAGATGCTAATGTAATTCCTCCATTATGAGCCCTTTGCAGCCCAGAGAAATAGTTCAAACTGGATTCTCCAGGGACCAACCGACAAAGAAAGGAGTACTGGTTAAATAGTCTGGTTTTAAACTGGCTCAGGGCCTTCTACCAGATCTGGGAGATGGACAGGGCCATCTTGGAAGGGCGGGGTCTACTGAAGCCCATAAGGATAGGTGATAATCCTGGGATAAGGCCTTTATGAACTTGTGATCATAGAAGAGACTCCCTCTGTGGGGTTTTGAAGGACTTCTCCTGCCAGAGCCCATGTGAAAGCTGGGGTGATGTCTGGAAAACTTGTTAGCATGTGTGCACGTTCTTTTATTGTTTTTAATATATTCTCTGTGGTTCTTTTACCTTAAGAATAAAATAGGCTTGCTTAAAAAGAGTGGTGTGGTAACTATAATGGTGGACAGTCACATGGTTAACCATTTCTGAAGAGAAAACAAGCAGTTGCTCTTGGGCATCCTAGTCTCTGCTGGAAATAACACCATGAAGGCAGGGACCTGTGCAGCCTGGAAACACTTTGGTCAGAAGGGAGTGAGACACGGGTCTCCACCCAAGGGTATGTCTACACTACCCGCCGGATTGGCAGGTAGTGGTCGATCTATAGGGGATCAATTTATAGTGTCTAGTGTAGATGAGATAAATCGATCCCTGGTCGCTCTGCCATCGACTCCTGTACTCCACCACGGCAAGAGGCAGAAGGGGAGTCGACGGGGAGCAGCGGCAGTTGACCCCGCACCGTGAGGACACAAGGTAAGTCAACCTAAGATACGTCGACTTCAGCTATGCTATTCTCATAGCTGAAGTTGCGAGAATGAGAATTCCATTTCATGAAGAATTGGGTGGACCTCACTCCTAAATCTCAGAAACCTTCCCAATGCGAGTTAAGTCAAAACTGATGTTTCCACAAAAAGTTCCATTTGTGATGACTTGGCATCTTCCAGTAAAAAAATGTTTTGTTGAAAAATTCCTGACCAGCTCTAGTCTTAAGTCTTTTCATGCTTCTCATGCTGTTGTGTGACACCTGTTCCTCCTCAAGAGAACACAGGCATTTTACTCCCACACCCCACATAGGGCAAATACCTCTGCTCTCTAAAGGGTACTTCCTGCCTCCCCAGAAGACCCTTACGGATTAAGAGGAAGCAGCCAAAGCCAGACAGGACCTAAAAGAGTCTGTTGCGAGAAACTGCCATATGGAATCCTTAACACCTCAAGGAAACCAAGGGCAGAGCAGAGGGGGCAGTGGTCTTCAGAAAGCGTAAAAAGGTATAGTCCATGGACTCCCTCTGAAGCCATCAAGCAATAAAGAAGGGGAACTGGTAATCAGAAGTTGGGGTGCCTGTGAAAATCCCCTGGGAATTGGAGCCCAAGGTGGGCTGAGGAACTAAGTTTGTGTTCTGCCCGTTTGAGAAATAAAACTGTGCCTGGAAAGAGAATCTGGATGTTGCAACTAGAACTTAAAGTATAGTCTGTTTAGCAAAGTAATCCAGCTATAGCCACCACAATTAATTATCAAATGTAATGTAAAGATGATCTTTTTGAAAGCTGCAGTAATTAGTAATATTCCTACAGTTACATATGAAGACAAATACAGGTTTCCTAGAATTCAACCAGTTGGGTTATGTGTGTATAACTACAAGCCCAATGTTGTCCTATGAGATTCTATAAAACTGGGGCAATATGCTGTGGCATATAGCAGGACTGCAAAAGGGAGAAGAACTAAGAGCTCTGGATGGAAAACTCAGGGACTGCGTAAGTTGCAAGGCAGCAGCAGAAGCCAAAGATGAGTTCCATTGGTGCTCCATGGGCTGAGGTAAGGATGCATAAAAGATTTCTGTTCCTCTCCCTACAAGCTCTGCAGAAAACCCTCTCAAAGTCCATTTATTTTTGGCTTTGCACAGGAGACTTCATTAATTTATTCCTTAATGATCATATTTCTGAAGCTATAAATACATATCCATTTAAGCTTACACATCAGTAAATCTGCTAGAACGTTACCGTGTGCATAGCGAAACAAATGGTTATACATTATTCCCAATGTGCTTGGTACACTTAACTGAAATACTATGGGGCACTACAGGTGAGACACTTGTCTCAGTAAATGGACTGGAAGCTCTTTAACAGATAGCTTTATCCTTCCTAAAGACTCACAAATCTCTCTCTGCAGGAAGTCAGGTACCCTCCTGTTACAAAGAAAGACACACTGGTTTTAACCATCCATCACCACTTGAAAGATAACAAAAACAGATCATTCCTAGTAATACAATAGTTGTCTGATTTGTCAAACATGTATAAATATAAAAAAACAAATTGTTAACCAAGCCTATAATAATTTCTCTTTATTCTGTAGCATACATCTCAAATCTGTCAGTTCTAATATCCCTTTCAGTAATTGTGAAGGCCCTCAAGGCTATTTGTTAGATGCTACATGATATGTTTTCCATGATACTGACTTGTGGGGAAAATCATATATTGCTTCAGAAAGGTACTAATTAGCTTTGCATAGTCTCATAATACAAACTATACAGGGTTCCCTCATTTATGCCAGGAGATAAAAAATGAAAGTGGAAAAACTAAAGATGTTTTTTATTGCTGCTTTTGAAGAAAACATTTAGCTTGAACATGAAGGCCTATACCAAATCTGCATAATGTTTAGAATTTCATTACAATTTTGTTGAGCGCTTCCTTTGCATTAAATTATATCGGATGAAACTATAATACATTAGGTTATTCTATGCCCGGCCAATCAATAGTCTCTACCCTTAGTGCTGATGCAGACTGGGAGACCACCCTTCCTCCAATGCACACCTCATGCAAAGGCCAGGCAAAATAGCTGGCCCTGCATGGCCCTGGTGCACAGAACAACCTACAGATGGAGGGGCAAGGAGGCGAAGGAGACCTGGCTTGCCCACTGTATTCACAAGTCCATGGAGGTGGCCACGTGAAGGAGGCATCAGCACATGTGCTTTCCCCTGCATTTGAAGGAGCTATTGGCAGATTTGTGCTTTAGGAGGATGTCAGGTGGAGTTCTGCCAGAGAGAAGACTGCAGGATCAGATCTTCTAATGCCAAGTTTTAGAAACAAATATTCTAGGTGTGCGCCCCAAGTTATCAGGTTGTGCTCAGGAAAAAAAAGGTATTACTGAAACCTGCACACATTCTTCAGTCACATTCTCCATTAATCTTTTGAAGCTACTCATGCCAGCTATGGAGAAGACTAGTAAATATAGCTTGCTAGACCCCCATTAAACAGACTTTTTTGGTCTAATTCAGGGATAGGCAACCTTTGGCATGTGGTTTGCCAGGGTAAGCCCCCGGCGGGCTGGGCCGGTTTGTTTACCTGCCATGTCTGCAGGTTCGGCTGATAACGGCTCCCACTGGCTGCGGTTCGCCGCTCCAGGCCAATGGGGGCTGCGGGAAGCGGCGTGGGCTGAGGGATATGCTGGCCACCTCTTCCTGCAGCACCCATTGGCCTGGAGCGGCGAACCGCAGCCAGTGGGAGCCGCAATTGGCCGAACCTGCAGACGCGGCAGGTAAACAAACCGGCACGGCCCGCCGGGGTGCTTACCCTGGTGGGCCGTGTGCCAAAGATTGCCGATCCCTGGTCTAGTGTATATCTGGGCTGTGTGTGAACCCAACGAACAAGCTATTACCACTTCACGGTCTCACTCACAATTTTCCTTCCTTTTTAATCTTAAGCACAAAACCACCATAGAGTCATCTCTGAAAAGAGGTACATAGGGATGCCGAATCCCCCTGCCTGTCTCCCTACTAGCTGCCACTGTGCAATGGAAACATGAAGTTTCCACAGTGTTTAGGGCCTGGTATGCTGCAGGGAGGCCAGGGGGCTTAGCCCTGTATAATTCATTTGAGAAATTACTGATTGCCGGGACAATAAAAGACACAGTATTCAATCAAAGAAATGGAAGTAAAAGTGGATGATACAGAACATATACTGTTATATCTGGACATCACAGAGAAGGAGGTAGAGACAGGGGAAGAGATTTAAGCACAGCTGTTTGTTGAGGTGACTTTATTGTTCTTCTGGGAGCAAAACAGAAACCAAACTAAATCAAAACCAATGTGAAGCTTTTCACTGGGAAAGGCCAATACAGAGCACCCAAATATTTAAAGGGACAGGAGATTACATTCTTCCACCCTACTTTAAAATACTTCCAAATATACATTATCATTTACATGGCTTATATAAATCACTATGTAACCTAACTAAAAGTGTAGGGTGGACTAGCACACACTCTTAAATTGCAGGAAATTACTCTGTCTTGAAATAGCAACACACTAGCTAAACAATTTATAAGTTCAGGCACACCACTGTTTTTTGCTCTCTTAGGATAACATGGTGATGCAGCAGTGTCTTTAACAATAGGAACAGCCAGTGGTAAAGGATCAACTGGATCTGGTATCAAAGTTTTTTTCAAGTAATCAAAATTAGGAGTTGTAACAGGAGGAGGTTCAATTGGAGGAATAGAAAATCCTAATGGAACATCCCCAGATTCTGGTACTTGTCAATGCTGCAACTGATCCATATGGCATTTCCATAAAGTATCGTCAGATCTTTTGTTCATGGCAAAACTAAGTTCCATGCATTTAACAAGTTCTCCAGGTATCCATTTCACTCCACAACCATAGTTGTAAGGCCACACTAAGTATCCTACTTGAAAAGAACAATGACAAATCTCACATCAGTTTGCATAGCCTGGGACTTGACAACACATGAATAAACATCAGGAATTAGCAGATCCTAACATATACACAAAGATCGCTTAAAACAAAAGAAATGCAGATAACTCCTGCGTAGTAGCATATGGTGTGTTTCTATAGAAAAGCAAGACATCTTCAGTTTCTGGTGAGGACTCAAAATAGTCTTGTTTGCTTTTAAGGCATGCTTAAGTGTCTGTACAAAGAATTTTGCTAGTTTGTTTGTAGCAGGATACAATGAAGCAGAACGTATATGCTGAATTTCATTTGAAGGTAGGAATCTCTGAAATTCATCAGAACAGAATTGAGGCCCATTGTTTCTCACCAACTGTAACAGAAACCATATTGTTTAGACAATATATGAAGATGTCCAATGATCATCTAGAGAATCTTTCTCTGCCATTTCCATGGCAAAAGATACCTCAATAGCCTTCTTGAATGTAAGTGCTGATACAGTCAGTCACTTTCTCAGATTCATTGCTGCATAATCCAGAGACAAAGTGGCCATGCGGGACATGACTTAATGAACTTACAATGCTCTGACAACTTCCTTAGCATAGCAGCAAACTTTGCTATTGAGTCTCCACTTCCCTGATGTCACTGATGGAACTGATGTTCTATTAACAGAGATGAGGTAGGAAAAAAATGTTCCTGCATTGATGCAGTAATTGTGTAGTATCTAGCAGTTCCAGGCACAATTGGAGACAAAAGGTCACACAGCAGTCTGCATGCCTTCAGACCCATCACTGTTACCAAGGTTGAAACTAGTTAACCATCTGGCATGGAATTGCAAACTATACATTGCTCAAAATATTCAAGGTACCACCTATGATTCACTGATTTTCAAACTCACCAACACTGCCCACAAAAGTTTCCATTTCACTTCTAAACTGTTGAATTTTACACTCCTGCGCAAAGGCTGTACCACAGGGAAATTGGTTTTGGTTCCCTTTCCACTATGGTCTTGCAAATTTCCTCAGTGCAGGCTAAAGCTGGTTTCTCTCTTTCTCTGCTTGCATATGGTCAGCCAAGGTGGCTACTTGTTTCTCCCTCACTGCTGTGTCTGTCTGGCAGCTTGGCGCCAATGGCAAAAACTTCTTCCTTTGTTTGGCTTTTAGTTGCCTGCTTCCCCTCTCCTCCTGGCTGGCTCATGTTGTGCCACCTTGTGCCTATAGATGAACTTTTTTTCCCTTTTATATACAATTATTATTATTTGCTTATTGTTTCTTCTATACATTCAGTCAGAGGAAGCACTGGACGCTCATGAGATAGGAGTTCTTCATTGCCAATGTTATATTTGGACCCAACAGAGAAGAGAGACAGGAGGAGCTGATTTAAGGACAGCTATCTGCTGTGGATACTCTATTGTTCTGGAATCAAAACAGAAACCGAAACTAAAGTGAGACTTTTTACTAGGGATGCGGAGTACAGAGCACCCAAAGATTTTAAGGGACAGAACATCACTGAAAATTGCAACAAGTAATGTGGCAGAAATATTAGTGATAAATGAAGAGGCAAAGATTTATCAAAATGTACAGTCCATTCTTTGAGATCCCTACTAAACCTCTCCTTCCCTAGTCAAAAAGAGATTTACTATGACCTATCCTCTTTAAACCCTTACACTCCTCTTCTCCATTTTCTGAGATGCTCAAACCAAGTCAGGTGCCCTGATTAGGCATCCACTATTGATTTAATTTAAAATGACTTTTTGGGGGTCAAATCCTGGTCTCACTGAAGTCGGTGACAGAGCTCCTATTGACTTCAGTGGGGCAATCTTAATCCTTTTCTGCCATTCAAAAATGCAGGTTCTCTAACTCCAAATAAACAAACCATTAAACAAAATGGAAAAAATATATTTGAATACATTAAAAAAAAAGGAGGGAGGCCCTGTGATTAGGGAGCAGGTTTTCAAAGGTTCAGTTGTGTGTGTGACCAGCTTGTGCACCTGCAATTTCTGAGAGGCTTGCAGAATTCAGGTGAAAGAAAGGCTTGTCCAGTGGTTAGGGTGCTAGTGTGGGACTTGAGAGACTGGGGTTAAATTCCTTGCTTTACCACAGACCTCCTCTGGGACTTTGGGCAAGTAACATGGGGATAATAGCACTTCCCTAACTCACAGGGTGTTGTGATGCTTTCTACATTAAAGATATATCAGATACTACGGTAATGGGAATCACAGAAGTGCCTAAAATAGGTGGACAAAAATTGTCCTTTTGAAAATCTGGCCTGCATTCTCTTTGCTGGGAGAGGTGTCCTCCACAGCATCTTTTCCAAATGAGTCTGCCACATACATGCAACAGTTAGACATTTCCTAAATCAAGTAGAACCGTCTTTTAAAAAGTATATCTAGGTCCTAGGGGGAAATCCTGGCCATCTTACTCATGTGCATAGGCAGGAATTCTCATGTCAGTAAAGTGAGCGGGATTTGGCGTCTATGAATTATTTTGACCCTATGAAGGAAAGATAGAGACAGCTAGAGCATTCAGATGACAGCTAGAGCACTGATAATCCCTTGGGGAAAGAAAAATCATTTGTCTACCAAGTGAAGAGAAAGCAAACACTGCTTATTTAAACTAGAACAAATCACAGGCATATTGCATAATCAGAATATTTTAAATTTTCTAGACTATACATTGAGCGTAACAATATCAGTTTGTTGACTATTTGCTGTTTCATAAATCCATAGTAACGTTACATTAATTTGTATTTAAGGTGCAGGTGAGCATCAGAATTAGTCATTTCAATTTCATTTATGATGCTCAGTCAAATTGCATTGTTCTTTTCAAACTCAGCCTTCTAATTGTGAACCCAACTTCAAGGATGTGCTAGTTAGTTCCCTGGAACCCTGTGAAGCAAAACATGATAGCAGTAAGGACAACAGTAAAGTAAAATGTAAGGGTAGTAGTGAACTACACCTACTGTAGATATTAGGATACCTCCAAGAACAATTAATGCATCTACTTTAAGAACTTGAGAAAGAAGACTCAGAATAGTACTTCTCACTTCTCCAAATAATTTCTACAAAGTCTCATAGTCTAATTGTACAGGAAAGGTGGCTTGAACAACTGAGTAAGAACAAACTGGAGTTGTTCATTTGTTCATTCTGCTGCTGGACAAACACTGGTAACCTAAGGGACCAAAACTAGTTAGGAGGCATCATATGGACTAATTGATCAATGCGGATTATAATGGGCAATGATTTCAAAAATATTCAGTCACCTTCTGTCCTACACCAGAGCTGTTCCCTGTTTCAACACCATTTAGAGTTATTCTCTAAGATCTGTCTCTGGCTTAGGGCCCTTTCATGGATCCCATACACCAGTGGAGGATAGGTGTGGCAGAGCAGAATTCTTTTGCCATGCTTCTCTTCCCCCCAAAACTGCTCCTTATGCCATCCCTTAAGAGGGACAGAGGCACAGAGAATTCAGCTTGCATGTTTACACCAGCAGCAAAATTCTCTGCTGGCTATTAATGGTCAGTTCCTAGGACCTGTGCACTCAAAGATGTCAGATCTGATTACAGACTTCAGCCCTTTGTCTCTCGCAGAAGTGTATAACCTGGGACATTTGAATGCGGGTAAAATGTTCTGTCTAGAAATATCACTGTACAAGGAGAAACATTGGGGGAGGGATAGCTCAGTGATTTGAGCACTGGCCTGTTAAACCCAGGATTATGAGCTCAATCCTTGAGGGGGCCATTTAAGGATCTGGGGCAAAAATCTGTCTGGGGATTAGTACTGCTTTGAGCAGGGGGTTGGACTAGATGACCTCCTGAGGTCCCTTCCAACCCTGATATTCTATGATCTCTAAATCTGGAGGTTTTCCAAAAACTTGGCAAGATATGATAAGAACTTGTCATTTAATGTCACTGGTCAAGATTTTTTTTTTAAATTGGGAGCCTGCAGTTAGGTCTATATTTTGGTATCTAACTTGCTATTATTAACTATTCTGATACCTAAGTATGGACCTAAGAGCTTAACTTCAGGAAACCTTTTTTTCTAACCTTAATCTTTATTTCTTGGGCTCAGTACAAAAATAAAGGTTCCTTGGCAGAAGCTGAAATCTTGATTTTGGAGTATTTAGGAATGAAAGGGCACTTTTACAAACAAGTCATATGCTTTAAATCTAAGTTCAGTATTTCCAGGGATTTCTCATAGAAAAGATTAATGCTTACTTTTAAAGGAAGCAACTTTGTCCAGTATTCAGAATTTTGGAATGTCAATATCCCATTGAATTATCTGATGAAGATAGGGTGACTAGACACCCCAATATTATCAGGACTATCCTGATATTAGAGCCTCTCTTATATACCCAATTACTACCCTCCCCACCATGGGAAAAATGTGTCCCAATTTTTTCACACTTGCTGTCTGGTCACCTTGATGAAGATAATGTGTGTGGATCTCATAATGTTCATGGGATATGTAAGCTTATTGGTGTTTAATATTTCCATACTACAGAATATGTCTTTGTCTTTTTAAACTAGGATATTTCATTAGAAATCTACCAAAAGATAATGTTAAAGATTGAATAGTTTAACATCTGAAAGGCAAAAAAAAAATGCTGAAATCAAGGTTACATGAACAATTTCAACCCCATTGTGAAATATGGTCCTTTAATTAAATGATCTTAGACTATTTCTCAAGTAATTATATATTATGATTTTTTTGGGAAAAAAACCCTAAAATTCTCCACAATTTTAAATTGTCAACATTTTAAAAATTGGATTTTTTTACTAGTTTTAATGAGTTACTTTACCCCCAGAAATGCATCTAAGACCTGGTCTACACTAGGGGGCGGGGGTCGATCTAAGGTACGCAACATCAGCTACGTGAATAGCATAGCTGAAGTCGAAGTACCTTAGCTCGAATTACTTACCCGTCCTCACGGCGCGGGATCGACGTCCACGGCTCCCCCATCGACTCCGCTACCGCCACTCACTCCGGTGGAGTTCCGGAGTCGACGGGAGCGCATTCGGGGTTCGATATATCGCGTCTAGATGAGACGCGATATATCGAACTCCGAGAAATCGATTGCTACCCGCCGATCCGGCGGGTAGTGAAGACGTACCCTTAAGAAAGATGTGTTGATAGTTGAAAAGAAAATGTACATGAGTACTGACAAACATGACAGAAGTTGTGATATTTAAAAATTACTATGTCACTAAAAATTACTATGTCACTAAAAATTATCAGGTTTGTAATTGACAATAAAAAATGTCTAACTGTACAAGAATGAAAATTACTACAAAACTTTATGCATATCTATCTAAAGGTTGGATAAAATATATTTTATGTGATAGTGAAATTCAAGTCTGATTCATACAACATACATAATTCACACACAAGAGGGCAGAATTAAGATGGATGTACAATCTTACTGCAATTGTTTCCTGACATTTGCGTTCTTAACTGTGCAACATTAATGTTCTCTTAACATCACTTAGAAATAATAGTTGCCATTTATTATATACTATCTTAAGGAAAATTCTGTTTCTAGATATCTACTTAGAAGAGGTATAGAAAAGAAAAGTAGGCCCAGATATTCAGCTAGGTGTAAATGAGCACAGCTACATTGATTTTTAACAGCTAACATTTTGACCTTATAGTTCCCAGAAACCCTAAGTCTGGTGATGAAATCAGAAAGCTAGTTATCAGTTCATCATGGGCCAGATCCACAACCTATTGAATTCTCAGAATGTGGGCTATGGCATGTGTTTTTCCTCTTTTCGGTGGTAGTTATGGGTTTGTCTGCACATTAACGCACATTTTACGCACTTAACTAATTTATATATTTGATGTCATTTACATATTATACAGATTTTACTTATGAAGATTTTAATCAAAAAGTGTGTCTTTTTCATATTTCAGTTGAGTCTCATTTTGGTTTAATATTAGCTAGGCAATTAAGGTAATGAATCTAGTGAGAGGCTGGGAGTATAGAATTCTTTTTGAACAGACACCTGGCACATACCAGTTGCTATGGAGATTACCCAGATGTGCAAACAAGTAGAGAAAAATAGTGATTCAATATTCTCACTGTACAAGAAACAGAATTACTAATTGATAAACATCAAAGTAATATTGGCGAGAGTGAGAATTTTTTTAAACCCACAGGGAGAAATCTATAGCAGCCCTGCCCAAGAAGCACCAGAAGGAGGCACAATTTCTACTGCTTACAAACAAAGGATAAGTAATCTGTCTCATCTATCAGGCTGGAATGGCAGATTTGCATCCTCTTGCTAGGCTAGTGTCATTACATGATCTGGTGTACAGGGGGTTAGGACCACAGCCCTGACACTTTCAGCATTCTGCTCCCCAGAGGTGAGAACCACCAAGCAGTCCCCTCTGTCCTCTGAGTACTGGTATTTTCCAGCCTCTGTGCCACAAAAGCCAGGGGAAAGTTTTTTGTTCACCTTGCTGCCCCAGCATTGCCATACAGGGGATGCACACAACTTGGCTCTGTGATTTTGTGTGGAGCCAGGGTTTAACATATGTGCTTTTGTACCTATGACAGATGGACTAAGAATAAATGTCCCATTGGCCAATATTATATTATAATTTTGGTACTATTGTTGACTCTTCGAAGTCTGTTTTGCTGCTTCTGTGATTTAGTCAATAACTTTCTCATAAGCTATTTAAACATTGAATTCTATTGCACCAGTGTTATGAGTGGACAAATAAAATGACAAAGACTCATAATGAAAGACATCTATGAATCTTACCAGTCAAGTGCTTAGCATTGTGGCACAGCCTGTTACATCTGTATACTGCTCAGGATTTATTAAGGCTTTCCACAACTCAGGCAACAGTGTTTTGCAAAACATGTATTGGAGCAAAATTGGAAGCTAATGGTCTAGTGAAAATAATTGCTTGCAAAATAAATTCTGTAAAAAGATTTGGACTAAATGGCACAGAAAGAATGGCAGCCCCATTCCCACCTCTTCCCCTGTGATTTTGGGACAATGAAGGTGCCCCTACAGGAATACCATTCATCATACTGCATACATGAAGGTAGAGCCAGACTGTGATCCCTAAACTGGATGTAATAAAGAGGAATAAAGAAGAAAGTGAAGTGACAATGGATTATTACAAAAGTCAGAGGCAACCAAAAATAGACATCAGCATTCCTTCCCTTGAATTCTTTACAGCCACTTTCTGTTCTGATAACATTACCTGACAGATCAATCCTTAATTCACATATTCACTCTTGGTAACATGTCTTGGGGAGATGCAGTGAGGATGTATGTCCTCTAATACCTTAAAGTCAAAGAGTTCCTAAATTATGTCCATTGTACAGCTACTTACAGTCATCTGTAATGTTTAATAAAACACTCAGGAGAGAAGGCATAGCACTTTCTATTAACTACACGAACGCTCAGTTCAGTCTGACTCTGATCAGTCTTCCAGAAACATCTAATTCATACTGGGTGGGCGTAACACAAGTATTAGCATAATCACTTCCATGTGAGTAACTTAATTCCTATCATTGCAACCACAAGACAAAGTCATACAACAGAGAAAACTTCTGGGAATAAATGGGATGAGTTCAGTCACAGAAACCCCCTTGGGACTGTCACCTGATGTGCTGAGACTACCTCTGAGCCCGTTTTCTCTGCGAGTTTGGGCCTGCAGAACCCTGTCTTGTTGAGCCAGATATGCTAACCTGCTGCAACACAGACCTAGGGTCTGACCCATGCCCCCAAAGCTGCAGACTTAACTGAAAACAGCTTAGCAAGTGCTCCTGTCTCTAGCATCCAGACATCCAGCTCCCAATGGGATCCATAACCCAAATGAATCTGTTTTACTCTGTATAAAGCTTATACAGGGTAAACTCATAAATTGTCCATCCTCTATAACACTGATAGTGAGATATGCACAGCTGTTTTCTCCCCCAGGTATTAATTACTTACTCTGGGTTAATTAATAAGCAAAGGTGATTTTATTAAATATAAAAGAGTAGGATTTAAGTGGTTCCAAGTAATAACAGTTACCAAGCAAAGTAAAACAAAACACCCAAGTCTAAGCCTAATACATTAGGAAACTGAATACAGGTAACTTTCACCCTCAGAGATGTTTCAATAAGCTTCTTTCACAAACTAGACTCCTTCTTAGTCTGGGCCCAATCCTTTCCCCTGGTACTGTTCTTGTTAGTTCCAGCCCAGGTGGTAACTAGGGGATTCTCATGACTGGCAGCATCCTTTGTTCTGTTCAACCCCCGTTTATGGCTTTGGCACAAGGCAGAATCTTTTGGCCCTCTGGGTCCTCACCCAGGGTCGGTGCTTTCACTAGGTGACACTAGGCGGTCGCCTAGGGCGGCAGGATTTGCGGGGTGGCATTTTTCTGCCCTCGGCAGAAATTCGACAGTGGGGGGGGGTCCTTCCACTCTGGATCTTTGGCGGAAATTAGGCGGCGGGTCCTTCACTCGCTCTGGGACCCACCACTGAAGTGCCCCAAAGACGTGGAGCAGAAGGACCCCCCGCCACTGAATGCTCAGAGGAGGAGCGCTGCCGCCTGGGGTGGCAAAAACCCTGGCGCCACTTCTGTCCCCAACCCTCCTTCTAAATGGAAAAACACCAGATTTAAGATGGATTCCAGTACCAGGTAACATGGTCACATGTCCTGTGAGACCCCTACTCTTCATTATTTCCAGCCTGACTCACAGGAACACAGGAAGGCTTACAAGTAAACAGAGCCATTCACAAACAATTGTGCTGGTTAATGGGAGCCCTCAAGATTTTAAACGACCATTAATGGCCCACACTTTACATAATTACAATAGGACCTCAGAGTTATCTTCATATTTTTAGTTTTAGATACAAGAATGATACATACATACAAATCGGATGAACACACTTAGGCCTTGTCTACACTACAAGACTATTTCGAATCTACTTAAGTCGAATTTGTGGATTCGACCTTATGAAGTCGAATTTGTGTATCCACAGTAAATACACTAATTCGAATTTCTGAGTCCACAGTAACGGGGCTGGCGTCGACTTTGGAAGCGGTGCACTGTGGGAAGCTATCCCACAGTTCCCGCAGTCCCCGCTGCCCATTGGAATGCTGGGTAGAGCTCCCAATGCCTCCTGGGGGAAAAAATGTGTCGAGGGTGCTTTTGGGTAACTGTTGTCATTGAACCGTCAATCATGCCCTCCCTCCCTGAAAGCTCCGGCGGGAAATCTGTTTGCGCCCTTCTCTGGTCGGTTACAGCGCGGACGCCACAGCACTGCGAGCATGGAGCCCGCTGTGATCATCGCTGCACTTATGGCCGTTGTCAACTCCTCGCACCTTATCGTCCACCTCTTCCACAGTCAGCTGCTGAGAAATCGGGCGAGGAGGCTCCGGCAGCGCGGTGAGGACAGGAATTCACAGAGTGGCGCAGACCTCTCACAAAGCAGGGTACGCCGTGCCGTGGAGATCATGGTGACAATGGGTCAAGTTCATGGTGTGGAACGGCGATTCTGGGCCCGGGAAACAAGCACGGACTGGTGGGACCACATAGTGCTGCAGGTCTGGGATGAATCACAGTGGCTGCGAAACTTCAGGATGCGTAAGGGCACTTTCCTTGAACTCTGTGACTTGCTGTCCCCTGCCCTGAAGCGCCAGGACACCCGGATGCGAGCAGCCCTGAGTGTGCAGAAGCGAGTGCCCATAGCCCTCTGGAAACTTGCAACGCCAGACAGCTACCGGTCAGTAGCGAACCACTTTGGCGTGGGCAAATCTACCGTGGGGGTTGCTGTGATTCAAGTAGCCCACACAATCGTTGAGCAACTTCTCTCAAAGGTAGTGACTCTCGGAAACATCCAGGACATCATAGATGGCTTCGCCGCGATGGGATTCCCAAACTGCGGTGGGGCTATAGATGGGACTCACATCCCTATCCTGGCACCAGCCCACCAAGTACATTAACCGAAAGGGCTACTTTTCAATGGTGCTGCTAGCACTGGTAGACCATAGGGGACGTTTTACCAACATCTTCGTTGGGTGGGCGGGCAAGGTTCATGACGCGCGTGTGTTCAGGAACTCTGGTCTGTTTAAACGCCTCCAGGCAGGTACTTTCTTCCCGGACCACAAACTAACGGTTGGGGATGTGCAGATGCCTACAGTGATCCTCGGGGACCCAGCCTACCCGCTAATGCCCTGGCTCATGAAGCCCTATACAGGCGCCTTGGACAGAGAGAAGGAACTCTTCAACTACCGGCTGAGCAAGTGCAGAATGGTGGTGGAGTGTGCTTTCGTCTCAAGGGGAGATGGCGGAGCTTACTGACTCGCTCGGACATCAGCGAAAAGAATATCTCCGTAGTTATTGCTGCTTGCTGTGTGCTACACAATCTCTGTGAGAGCAAGGGCGAGACCTTTTTGTCCGGATGGGAGGTTGAGGCAAATCGCCTGGCTGCAGTTTACGCTCAGCCAGATACCCGTGCCGAGAGAATATCCCAGCGGGAAGCGCTGTGTATCCGGGAGGCTTTGAAAGCAAGTTTCCTCGGAGAGCAGGGTAACCTATGACTCTCCACTTGCTTTCAAGAGAAACTGACCCTGGGCCTGTGTCTGTGTGTGTCAATTTCGATCTGCGGTTACATACCCCCCACTTCCAAAGCATGTTTTAAAGCAAATTAATTGTTACACTCATTATTAATAAATCTTTGTTTTACTTTGCATTTCTGTTCAGGTGTTGAAACATGGACGCATACTGTGCTGGGCACGGTGTGCACTGATGTACAGACCGTTTGTTCCATAGAGGAATGACATCCTCCTGCTCCTACATAGGTCTCTGGGGTGGGGGATGGTTGCAAGTGGTTGTGCATGAAGGGGAGGGATTGCAGGAAGGGGCGGGTTTGCAGGAAGGGGCGAGTGGTGCCTTCTTTGGATAGGGGTTTGGATGACGGCAGTGGGCTGCGGGTTTGGGCATAGGAAGGGGTGAGGGGTGTGGGGGAAGGGTGAGTATCTGTCCGTGGATGAGCATACACATCACAGAATGACCCGGGGCAGCATACACCACACAGAGTGACCCTGGTACCTACTGACTGCAGTGTGTGTGTGCCCTGCAGTTGATCATGCCCCCAAGTCTGTACCCTGGTAATGTAGGCTATACCGTGCAATTATAAATCCCCTCCCCCCCCCATACACAAAAAAATCCTCTGACACGAAAGACGTGACCGAAACAGTGAATAACAGCAAACAGCTTTTAATAATCTAATACACAGTGGGGGGATGAAACTTGGATTTGGGACTGGGTGAGCCTGTAAGGGAAGCACTTCTACAAATTTATAGCGTGAGGTGTGTGGTACATTAGCGCTATGCAGTGGTGCAGTGACAGTTCTCACGGCCCCTACCGCCCCTACGTCTTGTACTTTTGCGTGAGGGGGGGCAGGACTTCTTGGCGGGGGAGGGCGGTTGCAGATACACTGCAGGGGGGCTCTGTCCTCCTGCCTGTGGTCCTGCAGAACATCAACAAGGCGCCGGAGCGTGTCCGTTTGCTCCCTCATTAGGCCAAGCAGCTTTTGAGTCGCCTGCTGGTCTTCCTGCCGCCAGCTATCCTCCCGTTCGATGTGTGTGCGATGCTGTTGACATAGGGTCTCCCTCCACTGTCTCTGCTCTGCCGCCTCGGCTCTGGAGCAGGCCATCAGTTCCGCAAACATCTCGTCCCTAGTCTTTCTTTTGCCACCTAATCTGCGCCAGCCTCTGCGAGGGGGATGCCGGGGCAGTCCGGGAAAGAGCCGAAGCTGTGTGATGGGAAAAGTAAGTGATTTCCTTGAACAGATACATGTTTGCGAACAGTGAACACAGTCTAGTCAGTTTCTCTGAACAAGACCATACAGGGCAACAAGTCTCACGAGATCTCAGGACAAGTTCGAGATTTCGGAATACGCTCTCATTGGCTGCGGCATTGCACAGGAGAGCGGACAAGTGGGGAGAGACAGCTGAATCCGTCTAGCAGACAGTCCTGGTAAGCCTTACAGTACATTCTGCTTATCAGTTAATGGATAGCTGTGCCCTCCCGCTAAAGGCAATCTGGAAATCATATACTCTGACCCTTTTCCAGCCACTCCCGCCAGTGCACGGGAAAGATCAATGTATGCTTTTCCTATGTGGCCTACAACACGTGGCTGTTAAGCGAGGGTCATTGTTATGCAAAGTAAAACTCAACCATTCACAACAGTAACAATACACTAATTGCCCTAATTAGATGCAGCATTTCATGAACGAGATCACCCTGATGCGGGTCCCTCGGAGTCACAAAGAGCGGATGCTAAGGGAAGCCCTGCAGAGACCAGGACCATATGTGGCCATGCTTGTGGAGGCAATGATTCCCATCTACATAAGGATGTCCTGGCGCGGAAGAGTGTGCTTCCATGGAGCACCCAACAAGGCACCTCTCCCCAGGAACCTCCTGCGGAGGCTTTTTGAGGACCTAAATGAGACCTTTCTTGAATTGTCCCTGGAGGATTATTGTTCAATCCCTATATGTGTGGACCTACTTTTTGTATAGTTTTTCATTGAAAATTTTATATATAGCATTTCTATTTTTTTATACCTGTTTTATAAAAAATAAATATTTACATGTTTATAGCACTTACCGCCTGATCCTTCCCCTGATTCAGAGTCCGGGTTAACGGCCGGGGAGGGTTGGTAGGGGATCTCTGTGAGGGTGATGAAGAGATCCTGGCTGTCAGGGAAAGCGGTTTTGTGTTCGCTGTCGCCTGCACCGTCCTCCACAGACCCTTCCTCATCTTCCCCATTGGCGAACATCGAGGAGGAACTGTCCAGGTTCACTATGCCATCCACTGAGTCCACGGTCACTGGTGGGGCAGTGGTGGCAGACCCACCTAGAATGGCATGCAGTGCCTCGTAGAAGCGGCATGTCTGGGACCGGGCTCCGGAGCGTCTGTTTGCCGCTCTGACTTTTTGGTAGCCTTGTCTCAGGTCCTTGATTTTCACGCGGCACTGCATTGCATCCCGGCTGTATCCTTTCTCTATCATTGCTTTGGAGACCTTCTCGAAGGTCTTTGCATTCCGCTTGCTGGAGCGCAGCTCCGACAGCACAGACTCCTCGCCCCACACACCGATCAGATCCAGGACTTCCCGGTCTGTCCATGCTGGGGACCTCTTTCTATTCTTGGATTGGCCGGACTCCTCTGCTGGAGAGCTCTGCATCATTGCAGGTGCTGCGGAGCTCGCCCCGATGTCCAGCCAGGACGTCAGATTCAAAGTGCCCAGACAGGAAAATGAATTCAAATTTTCCCGGGTCATTTCCTGTGTGGCTGGTCAGAGAATCCAAGCTCCGACTGCTGTCCAGAGCGTCAACAGAGTGGTGCACTGTGGGATAGCTCCCGGAGCTACTAAGTTCGATTTGCATCCACACCTAGCCTAATTCGAGCTAGCCATGTCGAATTTAGCGTTACTCCACCTGTCGGGGTGGAGTACCGAATTCGAACTAAAGAGCCCTCTAGTTCGAATTAAATGGCTTCCTGGTGTGGACGGTTGAGCGGTTAGTTCGAATTAACGCTGCTAAATTCGAATTAAAGTCCTAGTGTAGACCAGGCCTTAGTAGATTATAAGCTTTGTAATGATACCTTACGAGACCTTTTCCATAAAGCATATTCCAGTTACATTATTTTCACATTACAAGCATATTTTCATAAAGCGTATGCAGTGCAACATCACAATAAGGATAGACAATGTCTTGCTATTTCACAGCTTAGTTCATTTGAAGCAGCAATGTCAGTAACTTCGCAGCTGTTGTCTGCCCAGGGTGCTCCTTTTAAAGGGGATTCCCTGGAGTGGAGGGATTTCCATGTAGAAGTTAAAATAGCTTCTGGGAGCTACATCCTGTAACTAAACTTTCCTTTTGCTACTGGGTGAACAATTCCTGTTTTCCCAACCTATCAACTCCAGTACCCAGGAATCAGCAGTGGAAAATCCTTTCCAGGGAGGAGGGGCAGGACAGTTCCAAAGAGGTGGCTGACACTTGCCCCTCATCCACGTGGGGAGAGGGAGATCTGTGCCTAGAGAATTGCCTCTAAACAAATAAACGTATAGGCAATGCCAGGCTTAAAATTAATACTGCCCTTTGTCTAGTATACTTGTGAGAAATGGGGGAATGATGACCTACTCTTTCCATTTCTCCTATTTCTATAGACAAGAAAACAAAAAAGATTTTATTCACTGTTCGGCAGATTTTTTTCTTCTTTTTCTTTTCTTTACCATGGAATCATATTAAAACACCCTCTGTGAACTCTTTCCATGAAGTCTGTAGTCAGGAATCCCATAAGCAAAATCTAGCTTTAAAACATTAATTTAGGTTGTCCCTACATTGTCAAAGGGTTTTGGTCTAGCCCACCTCCAGCCAAAGTAAGTGGAATGCATGTGAAGCAATGAGTAAGTTTCCCCCACCTCTTCCATTCTCCAAACAGATAAAAAGTCAACATTTGTTTATCTATATCTATATAGATATATAGAGATATCATCTCTAAAGGATAGAATCACTAATGAGATGAAGAATTAACTGCAGAAACACTACGAAAAAACATTGACACATTTAATGATAAAATAGCAGTTCACACTTGTCACCATTGTGGCAGATGAGGAAGCACATTCATTTAAAAAAATTGTAACCGACCAATTATAGATAATGGGAGACCCTTACAATAATTGAGGATTAAGATAAAAGTATGTATCAAAAGGCCACCATTTAACTCCTATATCCTGCTAAATTTGATCTGGATCTTATCCCCTTGGAACATGTAATTGCTTTCTGTGCCCATTTTAAAAGACTTAACAGAGTATTCTGTGAATTTTCTCCTTCCAGAATAGCAATTATTCATTTGATTTTAACAACTAGTATGGACCCAGAAGTGTCCAGGTATTTGCAGATAATCACACAAGAGAAAAAAAGTATTTGAAAATCATTAATGCATGAGAATAGTGGGTTAATTTTATCATGAAACAAATTCTGCATCTGTTGCAGCAGAAAGTGCATTGGCAACAGAGCCAGAATGGTTGTACTGTACAAGAATGGAAGAACCATAGAAGGGGGTCACAATGGGGATGTGCACTCCCCCTGTGTTGTGGAGATTGGTTCTGTAGGGACTACCCGCTCTGCGGAGAACAGGGGGCTTATAGAATCAGTTGGATCAGAGCCTGAAGATCCAACACAGTATGAATCATCCAGTCCTCATGAATACTATCATTTATGCAATCATTTACCCTAACCATCTAAAGCAACTCCACCACACAAGGGTAACAATTCTTCCTTCTCTCCTCCTCCCTCTCCATGCAGTTACTTAGCACTCAGCAGTTGTTTAGGAACAGTACTCCATTGAAAATTTGGCCCCACAAAAAAAATTAAAAAGTTCACACATCCAACCATAGAATCATGGGGTTAGAAGGGACCAGAAGGGTCATCTAGTCTAACGCCCTGCCAAGATGCAAGATTTGTTGTGTCTAAATGTAAAAGTAAGAAGCTTTCTAATGCAAGTGCCTACAACTCTTGGAAAATCTAAATCTTCATTAAAAATGTTTTATCCCTTTGAATGTGAACATAACCTACAAAACGTGACTGGAGTGAAAAGTTCTGAAGTTCTGTCTACCTGAATCTGCAGACAGACATCTCAAGTGCCTCTGCTGCTGCTCAGAGCTTTGCTAAAAGGCTGAAAATGATCAGACTAGAAATTTTCAGTGCTACTATACCTATCTCCCTCTCCCACCCAATGCTGTAGAAAGCATAATACAAAATACAAAAACCAGTTAGGTCAATTTCACTCTGCTATTCTATGGGAAAGCTATGAACAAAACCAGAGGCAGGCAATGAAGGTATTTATAAGGCAAGATGACAAACAAGAGGCTGACATAATAACTGAGACCACCATTCAACCAGCTTCAGATTAGCCAGGAGGCTCTACAGAATCTGCTGGCAGGGTCAAAAGGCAGAGAGGCTTTCCAGCATTCAGACAGGGTATGGGTGGTTTTCAAATTTGTTAGATACCTGCTGGCCACAGGTGATAAACAGCATGGATCGCCATACAGGGCTCAGGGATGGCAGTCTGGTAGAAACCAACACCACCACACCCTTTCACAGCTCCTTGGAACGGAGTGGGTTGGCTTCTCAACCTATTTCTCACTTGAAGTGTCACTGCAGTTAACCCTTTCTGCCTGGGCAGTGGGACTCCCCATCTTTCATGACAGTCTTTGGCTAATGGGTGTAGTCCTCTGGCTAGTATGTGTATGGTAAAATTTTCAAGCCGTGTGTGTTATGGGGAGGGTAGAGGAGAGGGGAAAAGATTTATGGGATAAGCTAGAGAACAGAAATACAGTACTGAGAGAGATTCTGATGGGAGAATGAGGAAAAAAGACATGAGAGAAAATATAGAAGAGGTAGCTATCACACATCATGGAGAAAAGGAGAGAGAGAGGGGTGGGGAAAGGTGAGAGAAAGGAAAATGGAAATAAATGGACACTGGAGACAACACTGTACACTATGATCTTCTCTAGGAAGCCTATTAGTCCACACTATACTAACCAGCTTTTGTACATGCCACTGTTGAAAACCCGATCTGTGTTAGCAGAGGTCCTCACATGCCCCTTCTTAACAAAAGGCCCATTTTTCCAACTTGTTTGGATAAAATTACACAGATATGTATGTACCTAAATATGGATCTATGAGCCTCCCATGTCTGAAAATAGGTCCCAGAATTGAGATGATTTATTATTATTCACGTAGGACATTAGCCAACATGAGCCATTTCCCCCTTTCTTACTGATAGACACTTTTCCCATGACAAAGGAAGAGAAGCCTTGTTACAAATCTCCACATCATATGGTGAGCATATTTTATAGAATTCAGCTGGGACTGCCATTCATTTCTTCAGGGTGCTTGTAACTTTTAAATTTAGAAATTACTCTGGTGATCTCCTTCTTTGTGATGTCCTAATCCAAACAGTTTCTCAGTACTACCTATCTAATATGGACAAAGGCAGACTGTCAAAAACTCATCTTTTTCCTCTGGCTGTGCCTGAAGCTTAGTTTTAGACACAGCTCTGTAGGATGCTCTAAAAAAAGTGCCATGATTTTTCCCTTTGATCCTTTTTTTCTTTTGTTTTAAACATTGTTGGGTACCCCTCATTTTTGACATGAAACCTTGGTCTTTTTTCTTGTTGAATTTATTTGGTAAGAAGTTTCTGTGATTTTGAACCCCACTCCTATTAATTTGCTTAGTATTCTAATTACTCCGTGTTCTCCAGTGATTTAATTTTCTACTTGCTTGTTTAGCTTTCACAGAAATTTTTTAGTTGTCCTCTTTTCAGATTCTTTTTTCCCCTGAAGATTTGAAATGTCTTCTTTCTCAGACCTGTATTTTGTTCTGTTTCTTTATAATAGTCACACAGAATATTAATTTTCTATGCAAATATCCCTTGAAGATCTCCCAAAATATATTTAGCAGCTTTCAGTAAAGCTCATTAAGTTTGAAAAAAAAATCAATATGCTCATTAACCCCTTTTGTTAATGCCCAATGCTATGCCTTTAAAGCAGCAGTCTTTTCAATTAGTGCAAAAATGTGAAATGCAACTTACACTGGGCCATATGGTGCAGCACTTTGATATGGATGTTGTATGCCTATAGGGCATAAATATGTTTATTGAAATTTCAAAATGTATTTACAATGAGAGGGGAATTTATTTATTCCTGACCCTATGGATGCACAGTAAAATATTAAAAAATGTTGCGACTACAATGCACAATTGCATGTAAACATCAACATTTTAGAGCATGTGAAACCTATTATTTGCATGGATATTTAATATTGTTATAAGCCGAGTGAAATTTTGTTATGGGTTGAATTAAAACCTCATTGAGATTGATGGGTGTGACCACACACTTGAATAAACATTAATATAAGGATAAATTGATTGCATTCCCCTCTCCTACAACAGAAAGAGATAAATGAACCTACCTAGGAGTTTTGGACTGTGTGGGTGGAGGAAGTTTTGCTGAGAATTGTTGTGGGTAAGGTGTGAATGTTTGTAAGGGGAGGTAGAACATGGAGAAACTGAGGTTGGAGTGAGATAGGAAGTCAAAAAGCAGGAAAGCCAAGCATTAGCCGGTGAGCACAGTGTGACCCTGGAAAAAGCTAGAGCACTTTTGGGTCTGCTGGCTAAAGAGACTTTGGTCTGTAAACTAAGAAACTGCTCCTTTTGTTCTAGGTTCCTCCTGTGTTCAGAGAAGCAGGACTTTGCACATTCCTCGTGTAATAAACAAGATTACATCAGAGAAAATACCAGACTCCATCAATGTCTACTTCCAACCAGAACAACCTCAAGTCACGGTATTTTGACTAGCCACTCAGGTCAAAAAAGAGACAACAATAAAAGCAGGCTTGGAACACAGAATTTGAACAGAAGAGTAGTAAGTATTACTGGTTTGAGGCTATACAGGTTGTCATAGGTCAGTAACACTACTGATCTCTTCAGGGGTTCTTGTTAGTTAGCTTTCTCCTTTACTAATACATTTAACCCTGGTTTAAGTGAGAACAACTCTATCTAACTGAATGGTATTGTACCCACTTATACCAGGGTCCAGTCTAGCTGCAGCTATTAAAGTTCTCTCTTCAAACACTAAACAGCAGACAATGGTCATGATTTCCTATAGCACTTCACCTTATGTACTTATATCTGTGCAAAGTGGGCATGAAATGCTATCAGTCAGGATGGTAGTATTTTACACCCAATTGGTACAGGTGCAAAGCAATGGAGAATCAAGATTTATAAGCCTCTCTTCTTACTTCCTTTGCCTTCCCAAATGCCAAAAATAAAACCATCACCCCCACTCCCCCATTCACCCCTAGCTTTGGGATCTGGAATTAGTAGAGAGTTAATTATTTTAAAATTCTGGCAGCTAATTTGCACTCACAGCCAAGTAGACTCATAAAAACCCATATTTGCATGAAGATTGGCTAATTGAATACACAAATAATTCCATGCTACCTGTTTGTAAATGCATTTGTGGCTACACATATTTGCATGCAGGTTTTGTAGGCAGCAAAGAGCTGGCAGGTTTTCAAATCTTGGCCTTTGGTTCATATACACATACAAAGCTATCCTGTAGGCTATGAGAACTCCTGCTGCGGCACTAGAAGTTTACGTGGTGGAAAGAAAGGGGCTTGCAGCTGGAGACATTCTGTCAGTGATGAACTTTTAGGGGCAGAATGTTAGCTGGGGCATAGCTGAGGAAGAGTTGAATGACATCTGCCCCAGTGCAGAGGGGTGGAACAAAACCTGTGCAATAGATAAATTCTACTTATGGGCAGGGAGAAATAAACCTTGTGCTATCCCTTTCCACAGGAGTGAGTTTCACCTGGGGAATGCAAGCAGGAGTGGCAACTGCTACACCCTTTTCAAGAGGACATGTATATTGTATTTATTTTCCCAGGCCAGTTCTGGATCAATAGCTAGTATGGCCCTGCCCCCACTGGAATGTCTAGCACCACCATCAGCGAATAAGCAGTTTAAGTCTTAGTGCCCCATGCAGACCTGCAAGGTGTGTATAAGAGTGGGGTTGTTTCATCCACTCACCTCACACATCCATCCAGGGGAGTCAGAACCTTGCATATTATAGGCATGGCCTGTAGTGCAACTGCAGTTATATTAAGTCCCTTTAAGAGAAAACATATATTAGGATTAAAAATAAATATTAACAAATGGCTGACCTGGTTTAGGGGGAAAAAAATAAGCAATGGCCCTAGCATGAGTCTGGACCTGAATACTCCCACCCACCCACATATAAAACCCATACTTTTATAATGTTCAGCTGGTTCAGATAAATATTTCTTCTCCCCACCCTGGAGAAAAGTCACTTCTACCACCACAAGATCCATAAAATGCACTGTGATATCTCATCCACTCTGGCAATTTCAAGCTATTATTTATTATTGGAAGATCATATATATTCCATCACACACTGCAAGATTTACTGGGACCCCAGGATAGATTTGCAGGATTTCAGCAAAGGTTGCGGGGGGGGGGGGAGGGAGGGGGATGGAAGAGGGCTGTTGACAGTCTGGGAGATGAAGGGGAACAGAGGAGGAAAAAAAAATCAAGAAGAGAACAGGCATCACCAGTACATATTGGGGCAGGGTGGGAGGAGGGAGAGAGAGAGAAAGAAAAAATCAGACCAGAGACGAGGATCAGAGATCAAGTTGCAAAAAAGAGATTTCAGAGGTTTGGGGTGAGGAATATAGAAGGATGGTATGGTGGAAGGAGGAAAGATATCAGAAGTTGGGTCTGAAGATTGGCCACCCCGTTCTGTTTTGGCAAGCTTTTCAAATATGAGAGCCTAAAATTTAGCATCTAATTCCACATTTTAGATAAGTAAATAATGTCCTGATTTTTAGACATTGAGCACTTCCATCTCCAATTTACTTGAGTTTCTTCAATGCCTAATTTTGTATTTAAGTGCCTTACATTAAAATGCCTATATTTGACTACTTTGACCATCATTACAAAATCTTTGATTTACTCTGAATATTAGTCCCTCATTGTTTTCTCTCCTATCTCACTTCTTTTTTCATCCTAATGTCTGTCTTCATCTCTATATTTACTTGGTTTTGGGGAGGTTATATATTTTTTTTTATTCTTGCTCTGGAATACACCTCTTCATTGTAGATCACATCTGTATTATAATGCAAAACAGCCTTCTTTGAGCTATTCTTTGAGCAGTTTTATTTCAGATCTGTGGTTTGTGTTGCAATGATCTCAGTACTTGTTAAACAATATTTTTACACCCATTTTATTAAGAAACTTATCTTCCTATCTCCAGCTTCCCCATCTGTGATATAAACTCATAAATGTTATGGCCAGACAGGACCACCATGGCCATCTAGTCTGACCTCCTACACATCGCAGGCCACAGAACCTCACCACCTCCTACTGCAATAGACCCCTAACCTCTGGCTGAGTTACTGAAGTCCTCAAATCTCGATTTAAAGCCTTCATGTTACAGACAATCCACCAATAAGTGACCCATGTCCCATGCTGAAGAGAAAGGTGAAAAACTCCCAAGATCTCTTCCAATCTGACCTGGGGAAAATTCCTTCTCAACCCCAAATATGGTGATCAGTTAGACCCTGAGCATGTGGGTGACACCACCAGCTAGACACCTGAGAAAGAATTCTCTCTAATAACTCAGAGCCCTCCCCATATAGTGTCCTATCTCTAGCCATGGGAGATATTTGCTAATAGCAGTTACAGCTGGGCCATATCCCACTGTACACATATCCTCTGCTGGATTATAGAATTTAGTTGTACTCCATGAACGACAGTTTTAGTTTTTCCTTTATTTTTTTTTAAACTGAAAGCATACATTGAAAGGCTTTTAATACTTCTTACTTAGTTTCTTGAAATAAAAATGTTAAAAGTGATGCATCAGTGACTGATGCACTAATCATGACTAAAAGCTGTGGCCATAGCTACACGACTAAAAGAAAAAGTTAAGCTTCCCACCTCTTCCCTACAGACTAGCTGATTGATTTTTTTTTATTGTGATGAGGTCAATTAAAGTTCAGTTACATTAAAGTAAAAAGTATTTCTTAAACCATGTACTTAGGCTCATTATTTACAGAGGCTGCAATTATTTGGACAAGTTACAATAGGAGAATTCTCTTCTTTGTCCTGGCTGCAACTGAGTGAGGAGAACAGCAGTGCTGGGAGATGCTTGAACTATCCTACCACAACAGGGCAGGATGGGAGGGCACCATACTGCTGCTGTAAAAAAGAGCAGGTTGCAGCGATTTGTAGTGTGCTCTGCTGACTGCAGCATACATGGAGGAGGCCAGGCCCTAGCCATGCTCCCAAGCTAGCAGGCCAGGTCACCTTAGGGCAGCGGTGTGAAGAACGGCACACTAGTTAATCTGTTCCCCTAGGTTTCAGTAGAACAAAAGACATCATACCAGCTTGCTCCTACCCGAGTGCATTAAAGGGAAGGAAAAGGCTGCTTGTATACTCCTCCATCCACTCACCTCACAGGTTATAGAGCAACATTTAGATAAGCTTCCTGAAGCTCTATGAGATTTGTCATTGATATTAAATATAGGAAATCATCTGTCTTGTATTGGCTGAGTGATTGCATTGCAAATATTCATTTTACAGTGCAGTTCCATTGACTTCAGTGGAGAATATGCTCATTTGTGCCCACTGAAGGTATGGCCACATTTATCTATTGGCTTAATTGTTAGATCACAATTACTGTATGGCTAGAGCTATCGGAGAGATGTTCTCTTCACTGTGAGAGTGAGAGAGTTAGGGGGATGGCTTGACAGCACTGAGGACCAAAGTCTTTTAGTGAGCCACAGAACAGGTTGTGAAAAGCAATGGCAGCAGGGCCGCCCAGAGGATTCCGGGGGCCCAGGGTCTTCGGCGGCAGGGGGCCCTTCCATTCCGGGACCCGCCGCCGAAGTGCCCCGAACACCCACGGCGGGGCCCCCCCCCGCCGCTGAATTACCGCCGAAGCGGGACCCGCCGCCGAAGCGCAGCCGGGTCTTCGGCGGTAATTTGGCGGCGGGGGCCCCCGCCGCGGGTCTTCGGGGCACTTCGGCGGCGGGCCCCGGAATGGAAGGGCCCCCCGCCGCCGAATTACTGCCGAAGACCGAGCTGAACTTCGGCGGTGGGTCATGCTCCGTCTTTGGCGGTAATTCGCCAGTGGGGGGTCCTTCCGCCCCGGAGCAGAAGGACCTGCCGCCGGCGAAGACCGGGAGCAGAAGCAGCTCCTGCGCCCGGCCCCGCAAGAGTTTTCCGGGCCCCGCGGAGGGAGTGAAGGACCCTGCTCCAGGGGCCCCAAAAAACTCTGGTGGGGGCCCCTGTGGGGCTCGGGGCCTGGGGCAAATTGCCCCTCTTGCCCCCCCCCTCTGGGCGGCCCTGAATGGCAGTCCAAGTTTCTACATGATGCCTGAAGCAATGTCCCATTCAGAGGGATCAGCCTTTAAAACGTAGTTCATTCTCCTCACTTGTAGGTATCTCTGATGAAATGGCCAGTAAGGCTAGTAAATAGTTCTAACTGTAGTGTATGGTTTGTGATGTGGACACTTGCCTACTATCAACTGAACTGCAGCCATCAAGTCACCTTACAGCCAGCAGCTTATAGGTCACTACCAACTTTGTCTAAATTTGTTATTGACCTAAAAACAAAAATGTTCATATTCCTTTACCGATCCCCAAAGCCATCTCAGCCTTTTTAATTACACATGCTGGAAAAGGGATTTCAGGATTTGGTTCACAGCACTCCAATATGCACATTCTTGACATTCAAACATGAGCATTTTTCAGACTCAGTAAAATGTATGCTGTTTAAAAACAAACAATATTCACAGGAATAAATATCATAAGATATGTACTACAGCATGGAACAGATGCGTACAAATAGAAGTAGAATCATAGAAATGTAGGGCTGGAAGGAACCTCAGAAGGTCATTACTCCATCCCCCCATGCTGACGCAGGATTAAATATACCTAAACTATCCCCGAGTCAAAACTGTTTTTAAAAAACCCTATTGAGTGTGTTGTTTACAGCATACAAACAGAGAAGTTGCTTGTCATCCACCAATTTCATAAATATACTCTACACTCTGTCCTCCAAGTCCTTAAAGAAAATATCAAATAGTACTGGACCCAGGACAGAGCTTTACAGGACCCCACTTGATATGTCCTCCCAGTTTGACAGTGGGACAAAAGAAAAGCAAGAAGAGACCCATTATGGAAATATAAAGCAAACTGCACAAAGACAAAAATGGTAAAACAGGAGGCTGGATGTTTGGAAAGAATTTCCTAAGAGTACCTCTTAGGATGAAGCTCATAGACCCTTCATTCCTCAAGGATAAAAATACCTGTTGGATCACATGTATTTCACCTCTCTGCCAAAGAGGGTCATTCCAGTCAGTTTGTTCTTCACTGATGTTTCACTTTAGTTTACTACTTTTAAATGTCTTGCATTTCTGCTTCTTCCATTGGGAGAACTCACCGCTCAGTAATATCAATTATGTGAAAGGCACCTAAAATTTTTGCACAAGTAGCTTTTTTATTCCTTTTTAGAAATGTACATAAGTCTATATATTTTAAAAAGCTAATTTTGATATGGTTTTAAAGTTAACTTGATCTTATAACCTAAAAGTTACTTCCTTTTGTTTACCTCCAAGTCTCTAAGAGAGGTAATTTGTAGGGCCAGGTGGAAAAGGTTTGTTGTACTGTGAACATTTGAGATATTTAAAAATTATCCTCACCCAAATAAGGACAAAAGTCAAAATCTAAATCAGAAAAAAATTGGTTCAGGTCAATCAGAACACCTATTTCTATCATTTCAAAATATTTAATGTTGACCTTTTTTAGCTCTCTTTTTAGTCTAAATGTACTATAATCTCAAAATAAAAAGTTGTTTAAACAGACAAAAAAGTTAGACTATGTCAAAATTTCTGTTTTTACAATTTCAGTATGTTTTTCTCCAAAAATGTTTCAGATCAGGAGATTTGTTGAAACCATCCCTGTTTCACAAATGGTTTCGGTTTTGACATATCAGCCTCCTTTGGTTAACAAATGGTTTGTCAAAAAAAAATTCCTTACCAGCTCTAGTTACTTGCTTATCTATTACATCCCAGGGCAACGATTACATTGTATTTCGTGCAAGAACTAAAGTTATATCTGCAGTGCAATCCATGTTGTGTAATGTACACTGAACCTTCTCATGAATGAGGAGGAAAAAATCCATTGTATCTATAGCATAATCAGGTATGTATAGTTTACTTCTACATAAATGCAGTCATGTATTTCTCATTGGAAAGGTTTTAGATCACTGTTTCATTAAACGTTCAATATGTTTTTATTCTTCCATACAAAATGCTGAGGATATAGTATGTGGGATGGTCAGAAGGGTGTATCAGGAACAGAAATGCCTCTTTATTCATAAGTTATGTATATGCTCATTACTGTATCACAAATACATTGAATGCTGCTGTACACTGAATCCTTCTTTCTAAAATCAATGAGAGTAAAATATTTATCTAATGGAAGTGCCTAAAAGCCCTGTGACTATTTGGGTAACCTGTTTCTATACAATTTATGAATGCTGGTTGATGTTACAGAATTGCTGCATTATGGAATGCCTCAATGTGTAGTCAGCCATGAATTGACAGGATCTGTGTCAGGTACCTGCTAGACCAGGGATAATTGTTGGTTATCAATGCTTAATGGTTACCTATGCAGGTAAACGCACATAGGGACAACAGGTTGTCCAAAGCTAGGAGAACTATTTCTGCAGGGAGCAGGAAAGTGAGGTGGAAGATCTCACTTCTGGATATATTGAATTTAAAAATGGTGACTGGACATCCATGAAGGGATATCAGAAAGACAGAACAATATTCTAGATTGGATAAAGGGAGACAGATCATCATTACAGAAATTGATCTGAGAGTCAGCAGCATAAAAAGACTAGCTGAAAGACATGCTTGTGGATAAGAGGATCTAGATATAGGGTGTAGTGAGAGAAGTGGGGGGGAAGGGTGAAGGGTTGAGGTGCACCCACAGAATGGGAAAGATGGGATGGGGATGAGTGACCGGAAAGATTAATCAAAGCCACTAGAGGACCAAGTTTAAAGAACTAGGGAGTGGTGGATATATCAAAGCCACTGAAAGCCCAAGGACAATAAGGATAGAGTACAATCCCTGAGATTTGGTGAGGAATAGGTCATTAGAGACTGTATTGAAAGCTATTTTTAGTGGACTGTAGAAGGTGCAAGAATGGAGGAGGGTAAAGAACAGAATTAGAGGAAAGAAACTCAAGATAATTGTTGAAGATGGCACATTCAGTGATATCAGTAAACCAAACATATCAACTCTGGTACATTTAATTATGCCCAGTTCTACATACATCCTATGTGGTACTCTTTAAAACCAGATGTCCAGCAAGGATAAAACTGTACCCTGCACTCTTTCCACTTCCCACTATGATCTAAATTCAAATTAGAGGATTAAAAGGTCTCATCCATTGAACCTCCTTCTCCTTTTCACTTTATTTCTCTCCCTCTCTTTTTACTGGAAGCAATTTATCTGCAAAAATATTGCAAGAAGGTATATCTAAAATACATATTCATAATGCAAGATTTTAATAAACTGAAGCAAATACATTTTTATGCTGCCTCTAACAAAACAAGTGATTTTAATTAAAAAAGAAGATGAAAGTGTGAATTTACATGATCTTGTTTCCTGCAGAGTGTCATAACAGATTCACAAGCCACTAGAGATCAAGGGGGAGGGATGAAGAGGAAAAGGAGTTTTGCTGGAGGGGATCTCTCACTTGTTAGAATTGTAGGAAAGTAGGGGGAAAATAAAGATCCAGGAGCTTAGTTTGTAGATAAACCATGAACAAAATAGGGGAGATAGCTTTTTAAAAGCTAACATTGGCTCAAGCAAATCTGTATCTCCAATTTTCTTACATCTTGTATTTGCTTTAAACCTTAGATTATAGAACAGAAGTATCTCCTGGTCCATGGCTTTTCTATATTTCTCTCTTTTGTTCCATCTCACAGAGAAGAGAGCCAGGCATCTGGTTCTGTAATTTGGAGCCATGCCCCTGGCTCTCTAAATTCATCATATGATCAAATGCATGTGCACCTGTTCAAACTGGTAAACTCTAGCCAACCTTATTTATTTTAAATTTGATTTGGTTAGATTAAGCTAAACTTTGAGAGGTCTAATCCAAAACTGCAACACAAACAATCAGTTTGGGAAATTGATTCATGATGCCTTCATTGACTGCATTATTCAATTACTAAAAAAAAAAATTACATTTTTTGCTTTAACTCTGAAAACAAATGGTCACAGGGAACAATGCACATTAACAATACATTCATGTTTTCACAACCAAATGATGTGAATGCTAAACACATTAACCTCTGTAAACACCTTTGAGATGCTCCATTTTTATGCAATGCCTAAACAAAACCTTCTGCCCTTTGACTTAGCATATCTTCACAGATTTTTCCAGTGTCCATTGATAAACACAGTACCAGCCATACCCTTCATGAAGCTGTAAAAATACGACATAAAACAATGCTATCTTTACTGCCAAAACAGTAATGCCTCACAAACAACCTGCTATTTCTACTTGCCATTAAACAACAGCATATAACTATAATATCCCAAGACAAAGTTAAGGGTCATTAACATTAGCAAATCAAAAGGATTACTTTTATCACAACAGCACATGAAGAAGATTATGGCGGTTATAAACAGCACTCAGAGGTTGTTGTTTTTTTTTAAATGAAATTACCTTATCTGGAAGATCCATTTCTCCAATGTCTTAATATTTTAAACCAAATGAAATGTAAATCTTTAGGTTCTATATCAGAAACTAAGATAATGTCACTGTGCCCAATAAATAATATCTAAAACTCACATCTGAAAGCAACGTGCTTAATGTTACAAACATGCTTACGTACCTGCCTGGATTGGGATCTTTCTCAGTAGCAACCATGGGCTCAAACATGATAACATTGTAATCTAATATAAAACTCCCATCAACTTCAATGAGAGCAAGAGCGAGCCTTATATATGTTTGGGTCAAAGGAAGGACAATAAGGTTTGTAGTGTATTTAGGGTTTTCACATTGTTTTCAGTAATGACAGTAGAGCTCATTTACTGTAGGACTCATAACTTTATGTTATGCACATAAAGATAGACTGTATGTAACAAACAGCATCTTCATATTACTGTACTTGAGAGGCAAGTATGTTGAGTGTTATTTATAGACTCATAGAAAGAAGTCATCTGGTTCAGCCCCTGACACGGAGGTGGGATCAAGCAAATCTAGACCATCCCTGGCAAGGGTTCGTCAATCTGTTCAAGAATGTGTTATTCCAATGATGGGGATTTCCTTTCATGTCCCTTGGCAGTATAGATGTCATGATTCCAAGGAAAAGGAATTATATTTAAGGGAGCAGCAGAATAAGGATAATGGACTTCAGAAAAAACAGACTTTAACAAACTCAAAGAACAGGTAGGTAAGGTCCCCTGAGAAGAAAATTTCAGGGGAAAAAAAGAATTCAGGAGAGCTGTTAGTTTGTCAAAGACCAATATTAAAGACAACTGCGAAGAATCTTGATGTGAAGAAAAGATAGGAAGAACAGAAAGAGGCCAGTATGGCTCCATTAGAAGCTCTTTAATGACATGAAGATAAAAAAATTAGAAAAAGTGGAAACATGGATGAATGTTAAGGAGTACAAAAGAATAGTGCAAGCATGTAGGGACAAAATCAGACAGGCTAAGGCACAAAATGAGATGCATCTGCCAAACCGTGATGCCAATTAGGTCATAATTTAGTTTATGGACTAATACTTCCAGTTCTTTCTGTTTATTCCCCAAACTCCCTGCATTTTGTACAGAAAGAGAAACTGTTGAACAGATTGCCCCATGGATTTCCCTCTTGTTGCTCCTATGACCCTATTGTAATTTTCTGTGTCCCCCCATAACAGAGGGCTAGATATTGGGTAAGATTGCTTTTTTATGCTTGTCTGGGGGCTTTTGTCACCTGCCCCCTTTGAACTTAGTTTAAAGCCCTCCTCACTAGATTGGCAAGTCAGTGAGCAAAGATGTTTTTCCCCTTCTTAGTCAGGTGGACCCAATCTCTTCCCAGCAGACCTTCTGCCTAGAACAGCATTCCACGCTGGAGGAAGCCAAAGCCCTCCTGTCAAACCTCTCTACTTTTTTAATAATGGGCAAGCATCAAAAGGTTTAGAGATTTGACCAAGATAAAGCATCTTCCAAAATCCCTAATTTTTTGAGGCTATCCAATACTTCCCTTTCACCTTCCCAAACAGCTGCCTGAACAACATACAGGCCACTCACATTGAGAAACCCCCTCACTCTGCTTCCCCCATATCCATAACTCCTATACTCATACTAACTGATCCCTCCCACATGCCCCCCAAAGGTCTGCAGCTCTCCAATGCCTGTTCAGGTTAACTACGATCTAACTGCCTCTTGCCCAGACCGTAACCACCTCCACTTTCAGTCCAGGCCTCATACAACCTTGACTGTGTTGCTCGCTACTGTGGATAGGATGGAAAGTGGAGACATCTGGGGCCAAAAAGGAAGGAACAAAGCCCTCTCCCCACCCCCAACTCATTTTAAAATGTAAGTGTACATCTCAACAGGGATCATGGAGCAGTTGAGGCTGAAGCTATGGTGAGTTTCAATATAGAGGACACCACAGGACTATGGAGAAATCTGGAGGAAGGCTAGTAATGCAAATGTAAGTAGGATATGAAGAATTAAGTTGTGAGCAGAGAGTCTGAGCCCAAGATATGTTCCCCAACTGAGGTCCATCCCAAACTTAAAAAAAATGGTTTTAAAACCAGTAACACAATTGAGTTTAGCACCAAATTATAAAAAGCTAAATTTGTTTATTTCAGCACATAGCCCTCACTGTAACGAAGTCCAAAGTTATTAACAGAGCAGGTAAGGTAGTGAGAAAAGTTATTTGCAAAGGATGAGATTAATTCTGCATCTCTTTTAATTACATTATTTTTCAGACCTCAGTCTTATGCTTTTCCATGAAGTTTAGTGTAAATTAATTTTTGTTTACATGGCAGTTGGAATACCTGGATTCACACGTTAAAGGTATTTGTGGATGAATATTGGTATTAATTATTTGTGCCCCAAATGTTCACCTCCTTTTTATAAAATTTCAGTCACTCAGTCAGAGAGCAGAAGCAATGTCATGAGACTTAAGTGTTTAGTCACATACCATGAATAATATGGAGCAAATAGCTGAAGACATATTCAAAGCGAATACGTCAAATGACTTATAGCCTGCCATATGTTCACATCTAGTGTTCAATGAACAATTTCAAAATAAAAATCTGAATCTCTTCACAAATAATTTGAAAGAGTAAAAGGGCTAAATACATCAGCTATATGGTTTGCTATAAATAGTCTGCCAACTCTAGCTATGAAAGAACAGCTGATGAACTGAAAACAGATTATTTTGTAACAATAAATATTTCACTGATCCAGTACAAAATTCACAACAGTCCAGGGAGTCTGTTGAGGCTGGCAAGAGGGACATTCTGTTGCTACTTTATCTAACATTACTGTTGCCTTTGGGGAATAGCCAACAAGTGCCCAGTTTCTATGTCAGAAGAATCTAGAGTTGCCATATATGCCAAAATCATTAAGCATGACACCATCACATCGTGTTGACACAATGCAGCACACGTGGTAACATTGTGTTACAATGTGACACAAGTCTGATAATGTTGTGTCATAATGTGATATTTCAGGGCCTTGACAATTCTGCTGGACAAAGAGATGGGCATTAATAACAAAGTTCAGCTCTAGATAAAAAATGTCACCAAAGTCTGGGCATGTTCAGTACTGTGTTTTTGTTTTAGGCCTCTCTCTTGTTGGGACCCATTAAAAGTTCACAAGCTTGGCAGGAAGTGGAACCACCTGGTCAAAAGCAGAATAACCATTGAAAAATTGGGATGGGTGGTAAACCAAGAAGAGACAGAGTTTCTTGATAAATAAAGACATTTATCAGAATAAAGAGATGGATTTAATGCTATAATGAGGGTGCACAGGATACCTGGCCCTTATACTGAACTGCCAGATACAACACTCCTTTTTTACTCCCATTTAACTCAATGGAGCACAACACTGACATAATTTCACCATTATTGATTTCAGAAACTATTGAAACTAGAACAGAGTTGGGTAAATACTGCAAATAAAAGGTTGTGAACACTGATTCAATTTAAAAAAAATACAGTTTCACTCCAGTGGTGTACATGGGCCCTTTAATTCACACTTCATTACTGAAATTAAGGGCCTGTGACAAAGTTCCTCCTCTACCTTGGTGGGTCCTGCGCTTATTGGCAGATTTGTTTACCTCAGTGATCTTCCCTCTGGTGGAACCCACAGTCTGGGTCAACTCCTCCTGTGTCTGATCAGGAGTTGGGAGGTTTGGGAGGAACCCAGGCCCACCCTCTACTCCGGGTTCCAGCCCAGGGCCCTGTGGATTGCAGCTCTCTATAGTGTCTCCTGTAACAGCTGCATGACAGCTACAACTCCCTGGGCTACTTCCCCATGGCCTCCTCCAAACATCTTCTTTATCCTCACCACAGGACCTTCCTCCTGGTGTCTGATAACGCTTGTACTCCTCAGTCCTCCAACAGTACACACTCTCAGCTCCTTGCACCTCTTGCTCCCAGCTCTTCACACATGAATCTCCCTGACTAGCTGGGAGGCTTTTAACTAGTTCCAGCCAGCCCTTGATTGGCTTCAGGTGGTCCAATCAATGTAGCTATCTCCACTGCCTTCTAGAAAGATCTTAATTGGCCCCAGGTGTCTTGATTAACCTGGAGCAACTGCCATTTGGTTACCATGGTACCAGGGATTTGTTTAGCCTGGGGCTAACATACCTGTTTCTCACTACTTTACTGCAGCCATCTGGCCTTGTCCCATCACAGGCCATATTCTGCACCACTTTCACATTTTTAGGAATCCCTTACTCCAGTGCTTTGAGAAGTAAGGAATTGCCTTGTGAGCAGGAGGGTAGGGAACAGGAATGTGATCCTTAGTTCATAAACATGTTTGTGTCAAGAGAAAATTTTGCAAACACCTAAGCAAATAAGTGGCTATCTTGAAAGTTCTTTGTGGACTTTGGGGACATAAAACATTGCCAAGTGATTTAGATGACCAATCACACAGCAAGAATGGAAAAAAAGAGTGAATCATCAGAACAAATTTCACAGCAAAACAATTAACAATAAAATATGATGAAATGTGTGCATAAACTATTTGTCTAATGGTTTTGAATAATGAACAAATGTGTAAAAATCAACATCTGTTTGTGGATAATTCATGACAGAAAAGATCTCTAAGAATAGATCATGCATTTCTAAACCTGAAACTGATTATAGAGTTCATAGGGGAAAATATATACATGTTAAAAGAATACCACCAATGGAACCAATCCTCAGCTGGTGTAATTCAATTTAGCTTTCCTGGACTCATTAGAGCTACACCTGCTTTACATCAGCTGAGAACCTGGCCCAATAATAGTAACACCTAGCTGTTATGTCTCAAAATCCCTTAGAATGTCAAATTTCCCCTGCTATTTCTTTGTCTCTCTCATTTTCAGTCTTTGTGACATTCTAAAGGTCTGTCTCACACATTCTGCCATCTGAGGATTCAGAATTATGCTCCCTGGTATCAAGGGTGGAGGAATTTCTCTCTCTTCTTCATTAAGCCACTGAAGATTTATTGGTAAGTATCAATCTGTTTGTGTTCTATGTTGGTTTTATTCCCTTGGGAGAAAAGCAAGCATGATAGCTTGGAATCAGGGACATAAAAATACAGCATAGATGTACTTCTATGATCATTTAATGTGGCTCACAAAAAGGTGTTCTTTCACTCTAACAAATATAAAAGTAAACTTGGATGAAGCACATTTTTCAGTAGCAGACAAATGAAAGGCATGTTCTGGCTGAGACAAGCACCATGCATCATTATGACTCACCACTTCTCTAACCTCCTCAAAAGAATGGATAAGTACATAGGATTTTCAAAAAGCTCCAGAGAGAATCTTAGAAATAGTACTCCTCAGAGCTGTTTAAATATATGTCCAAGGAAAAATAAATGCAATGGTCTCATTGTTAATTTATTAAATTCAAAGGATGTGCCTGAGGATTCTATATGATGCCAAAGAGAATCAGATCATGTATGAAACAGCGAAAATGAATCCAGTAAGTTAGGTTATAAATCCAAAACCACATGCACATTAAAGAGCCCAGGCTAGTCTTAAAGGTTGGACACTAGGATCAGAAATATTACAAGTAGTAGCTTATAAAATGAAGGAAGGTTTATCCAGGCCAGGTACACACAAGCTTCCTCTCGTAAGGGCTCATCGTCATGGTTATAGAAAATTGATAAGTAAGCTACTTTTCTGTGGCAATACTAGTGTCATTGGCCCCATCCAGGGAGAATGTTGGGAGTGTCATGGTACAGCAAAACCTTTCAGATAGTGTGGGTAGCATGCCAGCTACACGGCAACCTCAGAAGCAAGCACTAGTCAGTGTTGCTACATGTGCCACTCTGGCCCAATCCGTGCAAGAATATGGATGTATCACAAGTGTTACTTGACAGCCTGATTCTTTAGCTCAAGCTATAGATACACATGCATTTCGCTCTGCAGGTCCCTGATTTTGAGTGGTTTCCATCATATAAGCACTTCAGCCCCCAAACTTTTACTTGGTGTGACCTTAGTAAACCATCAAATGCACAGCAAAGAGGATTATTTACTACATTTTGCAAGAAGGAAAAGGGGAAGATCCTTCAGGTATAATAGCTTATTAATCAGTTACAGTAAAAGCTAAACAGGGTGGCTTCCTAACTTGATGCTTAGGAACAGTCCCACAGGAGGTTGCAAAATTTATTTTGCATCTTGGGGTTCCTCATACCTAGTATCTGGGCTGCCCCTTTTATTCCAGCCTCCTCATGGAGAGCAGCTAAGTACTGGAAATAATTATTTGAACTAATTATACACACTGTTGGGTTCTAAATTAACTGTAATTACTCAGGACAAAGATCTGTGCACACCAGTGAAAAACCACTGCTCAGTGTCCAGTAGGGATAAAAAAGGCAAAGAGAAAACATAAAAAATAAAAATCAGGATATATAAGGTATGGGGCAGGATATATTTGATATACATTGATATAACAACAACATTATATAAAATCAATCGTATGTCCTTACTGAGGCCTGGTCTACACTGGGGGTGGTTTGAACTAAGGTACGCAAGTTCAGCTACGCGAATAGCGTAGCTGAACTCGAAGTACCTTAGTTCGAAGTACTTACCCGTCCTCACGGCGCGGGATCGAAGTCCGTGGCTCCCCCATCGACTCCGCCACCACCGTTCGCGGTGGTGGAGTTCCGGAGTCGACGGGAGCGCGTTTGGAGTTCGGTATATCACGTCTAGATGAGATGCAATATATCGAACTCCGAGAAGTTGATCGTTACCCGCCGACCCAGGCGGGTAGTATGGACGTACCCTTAGAATACTGTCTTTGGTTCTGATTCCTTTACCTCAATAAATACATACATAAAAAGCAAAAATAGAAAGGGTTCAAAGACTGGCAGCAAAAATTGTTACAGTACTGGAGAGATTTCTATATGAAGGAGAGACTGAAAAGATTGGGAAGGACTGGCTCTCCAATTCAGGGAAGCACTTAACTGTGTTTAACTTGAATCACATGGTTAAGATCTAATGAACTCAATGGGACTTAGGCACATGCTTAAAGGTAACCATAGCCCAGATCCTCAAAGGAGTTTGAGTACCTAACTTCTACTGAAAATCAATGGGTGTTAGGTACCTAAATATTTTGAGGATTTGGGCCCATGTACTTACATGCTTTGGTGGACTTGGACTTAGACCAGAGAGACATTTGGTTAAGGCTGTCAGAGAATGTCTTAAATCACTGTTAGCAGGATAGGAGCCCTAGTCACAAGTTAAAGATGCACGCCTCTGTCAGAACCCACAGAGGAGAGCAGCAGTGCAAATACCACACGTCTTCCACTCGTGGGGGGGGGGGGTGTGTGCATTGCTTCTTGGGTCAGCTACCCTTACTGCCATGGATGTGTGTATTTATACCTCCTGTGACAATGGGAGCGAAGGGAGCCCAGACAGTGTAACCATAATAAGTATATAATCAAGTCAATGAAATCAGTGTTGGTATCAAATTAACAACAGAGAAAATTTTGTTATAGTCCTAATGTTCTAGCTGGATGTTAATCATGTACACAAAACAGTTCCAAGTGGCTCCAAGGCCAGTAAGTCCTCTTTAAAGGTTTTCAACATCCCTCTTTTCAGATTTTCAGCTTTGGACAGTTTCTCAGAAAGATTAATGGTTTCTATGGTTTCTTAACAGTCACATTACAGATTGACAAAATACATACACATTTGGAAGTATCCAGCCTTTGGTGCTTTAGACCCTAATCTGTAAGCACTTCTTCCCACCCCTATAACTATCAGAGAGTCTTACTAGTACTATATGGAAATAAAGACTAGCTTTCCATCTATGCTTTTAAAAGCTCAGGGGAAATAAGATAACCTTGCTTTCTTGTGCTGTATATCTGATGTGGGTGAGGCACTGGGAACCCCCTATCAGCTTCCCCCCAGCCCCACTGTGCCTCCCGCCCACTGGCAGGCCCTGCTGATCAGCGCCTCCTCCTGTTTTGCGGCATGCAGGGAGGCTGAGAGGGAGGGGGAGGAGCGGGGACACGGCACGCCTGGGATAGGGGGTAGAACTGGACAGGAAGAGGTGGGGCGGGTGTGGAGCGGGAACAGGAAGAGGCGGGGCGAGGATGGGGCCTTGGGGAAAGGGTGGAGTGGGGGCTTGGCCTCGGGCAGAGCCAGGGGTCGAGCATCCCCCAGCAGTTTGAAAAGTCGGCACCTGTGTCCCTTACTTATAACCCTTCAGATTCTCAGTCTTATTAGGCCTCCTCACGCAACAAACTCCTGCAACCTGCAAATATCTCCTTCTGCTCGAGAGTTCTGGAGAGTTAGCAGCACCTGCCCTTTTCCCAGCAGGTTCTCTTTTAAACTCCAGTCTTCTTAGCGTATGTCTATATGTTATCCAAATAAAAGACCTATGGCAACTGGTCAACTGACTCAGGCGCATGGTACAGGGCTAAAAATATCAATGTAGAACTTCAGGCTCAGTGGGGCAGGTGAGTTTCAGAGCTCAGACTCCAGCCCAAGGGGTAATGTCTACATTGCTATTTTTAGCCACATAGTGCAAGCCCAACTCAGTTGACCAGGTCTCTGAGACTTACTGCCACATGTCTTTTCTGCAGTGTATATGTATCCCCTGCTGGCTCCAGCTTCCTGAAGGCTGCACTCCTCAGGCCCTCTGCCTGAGAGCTAGGAGAGTCTTCCCTTGTACTCTGGCTACCTTTATGTACCCAGCAGCCTTGGTTCAGTCACCTTCTCTTCCCCATAATGTGTCCTCTATAGTCATTCACTTCATCTGGGGCGGTAGACACAGTCTTAAAGAGTTAGCTCACCTTATGACAGATTGAAAGGGTGTCCTGTCTGCAGGTTATCCATTTGTTGTTACTTAATTTCAGTGGCCTACTCAATGTTACACATCTAAGCAACTTCAGGAGACAAGACAGCAATATTTCTCTTCATCTCCTTTCTTCCTTTCTTTTAGTTTTTGTGGGGTTTATAACTTTATTTTCCTGGAATTGAAAAAACTCCAAGTGTTAACAGCAGCTGTTAACAACATCACCTCCTTCTGAACATAATATAAAGTGAACAAAAAGATTTTTTTAAAATACTCAAACAACTTCATGGGCCTCTCACAACCGAAAAGGAACACATGCTGCAAAAGTATTATGTACACATGGCTTAGAAAAGGAAAACTATTATAGCTTCCCCTAAAACTTACTAAAAACTCTTTCAGCTCCTCTAGTGAGGCCTGATTTGGATGCCACTAAAGTTAATGGGAATTTTGTCGCTGACTTGGGAGCAGAAGCAGGGCCCAATAACCCAAAACTTAGTCACAGATCATTCTGGTTCTCTCAGAAGGATTTTCTTTTAAAAAATAAACCTCCTCACAGAGAACACTGCCTTACAGTGGGCAGCCATTATACACAGAAGGAAAGAACACTGAAGTGAATTATTGCTGCCAGTACTGTTGCTGCCTTCAAGCCTGCCTTGCACATTGTGGAGTTGTTTACGACTGTGCAAAGTGGGTGTAAAATGTTACCATATTAGAATAGTGGCATTTCACACCCACTTTGCAGAGGTGTAAGTGACTCCACAAGATTCAAGGCAGGAGAGAGTCAAGACCTACATCTCCTGGAATATTACAGAGACCAGATGCGTGTGTGGGTGGGTGGGTGGTCTTTTATTGGACCAACTGCTGTTGGTGAGAGAAATAAGCTTTCAAACTTACCCAGAAATCTTCTTCCGGTCTAAGAAATTTACTCAGTGTCATGGCAAAACACAAGGTGGAACAGATTGTTTAGCATAAGTAGTTAATACATATTTCAAGGGACCATTCAAAGTGAAGTGTCCGGTCATAAGGGGAAAGGGGAGAAAGGGTGTGTGTGTGTGAATGGGTTATAGATTATTATAATAACCCATAAATGTAGTGTCTTTATTCAGTCTGTGATTTTTAATGTCTAACAAAGTTATGGATTTAAGCTCCCAGGCTCGTCTTTGGAAGGTGTTGTGCAGGTTTCCTTTGAGTATCGGAACTGCGAGGGCAGATATAGTGATCACTTTGTGAAAAAAGTATTCACTCATAGATGATATTGAGCACTTCATGTAAGTTGCTGAGCACTTCCTCTGAGTAATGAGTGGTCTCAGCTTACACTAAATTCAATGAGATGTAAGGGTGCTCATCATCTTGTATGATATTGTTAGCCCTTGAAGGACTTGAAACAAGGCAAAAGCAGCTACCTAATTAGTTTCATGTTATCAAGTTTATACTGTAAGTACCATTCTTTTTCATACAGTGGCAGCCACTATTCTGGATATTATTTAAATAAATAAAATTTAAATTAATGGAGATAACCTATCTCCTAGAATGGACCTTGAAAGGTCATTGAGTCCAGCCCCCTGCCTTCACTAGCAGAACCAAGTACTGACTTTGACCCAGATCCCTAAGTGGCCCCCTCAAGGATTGAACTCACAAATCCTGGGTTTAATAGGCCAATGCTCAAACCACTGAGCTATCCCCCCCCAATTTGTAGGCTAGCTGTGTTCATTCCACCACAATGCCATGGAGGCAACTTCCTCTGAGTTCAGACTATCTCTGCTGGACAGCTAAAGGACCATACTTTAACCAGACACCAATTTACTCTGTTTTCATCTGAGAGCAGGTTTAGGCCCACTGTTTTCCACATTTACTCTAGATCAAACCAGCAAGTGACTTTATGGCCCATGCTGCAGAGCAAAGGAAAAACAAAAACTCATGGTCTCTGCCAGTCTGACTTGGGGGAAAATTCCTTCCCGGTCCCAGATATAGTGATCAGTTAGACCCTAAACATGTGGACAAGAGCCACCGGCTAGGCAGGTGGGAAAGAATTCTCTATAGCAACTCAAAGTCCTTCCCATATAGTGTCCAATCTTCAGCCATTGGAGATATTTCCTAAGAGCATTTGTGGATGGGCCATATGCCATTGTAAGAAATCTTATCATACCTCCATAAACGTATCAAGTTCAGTCTTGAAATGAGTTATGTTTCCCCCTCACTGTGCCCCTTGGAAGGCTGTTCCAAAGTGGCATTGTGACCTGGTAAACAGGGTAATAGTACCACACATGTTTGGCTCAGCCTTCTCTCTGTTATCACAGGGGTGGCCTGGTCAAACCTGAGTGGCATTGCTGTCCGCATGTACCAGGTCACAATACTACTCAATCAAATTCTACAGGTTTGGATCTTCCAACTGTCTTTTTCTAATCTTTGGATATCAAATACTTACCACTGTTTGATCTCTGATTATTGAATCTATAAGCAGTCCTTAATTACACATTTGGCTTAAGTTTGAGATCCAAAATAAATTCTTCAAATGACTTTCCTTTTCTGAGTTCTCATGTGAAATTTATATCTTTCAAAATTTCATTTGTCTTGGGTGTGCAGTAGTCTTCAAACTTCTTAAACCAGAATATGATTGCTCTGCCTGACTTACCTCCACAATATTATAAACCTCTAGCACTTCTGTCCCCACAATAGTTTAAAAAAATTACTTTCGGTTTATCTTCTTTTATAATGCAGCCTCTCACTTGCATGTACAGGCTGAATGTGTTGAAATCTCTTCCAATTATCTGCTGCATTGCCAGATAATTTAAACTCTGGTGGAGATCTCAGCTGCTCCATTTTCTTTGCCCCTTTTATCCTGTAGTCTCTTCTTTTTGCATAAGGCAGCTGTTCTCAACCTTCAGCCCAATCAACACAAAGCTGCGTCCCCTGTGACATCCCCAGGGCCAAAGAAGTACTATGTATATTGTGGATGAGCCCCATATAACACAGAAAGAGCTGCATATGTGGCCCACAATGGAAAATAGGTTGAGGACCACTGGCATAAGAAGACTCAGTCAGGACATTAGGAAGATCAGAATATATAATTTATTACAGATTCAGCTCAGCAACTCAGAGTATGGCTCAGATGGCCCTATCAGAACTGCTCACAGCTGTTCCTAATGTATCCCAGCTGGGTGCGACTCTTAAAGGGACATGTCCTCACAGAACAAAGGGGGGCATTGAAAATCTAACTGGAGATGCCAGTAGTGGTGATTCTTATGAGAGATGATGCATAGACAGATGTCCAGGAGGAAGAAAGGGGTGGAGGATGAAGGAGGCTGACAGGTAGGGCTGATCTCGCTGTTCCTATTGTCTTTTCTTTTTTCCCTTTTAGTAGTCTTTTTAATCAAATCACCATGTTAGCTTGGATAAGAGGTTTAAATCAAGCGGGGTTTCTCTAGGGGCTTGAGCCCTCAAACACTTACTCACATCAGTAATTCTTATTCATCTGAGTAAGTCAAATGACTTCAATGGCAATACTCATGTGGGTGTTTGCAGGATTGGGCCCTAGATAGTGATGGGTTACATAATTGTGGACCTCATTCTGCTCTCAAACCAGGCACAAACTTAATGAAATCAATGGAATAATACAGGTGTAAATACTGTGTTTGGTGAGAAAATAATCAGACCTCTGTCTTCCAGCTCGAAAAGAATCAAGGTTTTTCCGTTCAAATTAGGTTTGTTCAGGGTACGTTAAAACCTCTAGGTTATTCAGGCTTGTTTAATAGGGCCAGCATGAGTAATGGACTAAAGTATTTTTGTTTTTAATTCATTTAATTTATTTTTCTTGTAGCTTTAGGTCTTTATCGTACTAGTAGATATAGTTCCCTGCCACTAAATCTCAATTCTTCCTGTTTGCTGGAAGAAAATGTATTTCTCTGTTGAAAGTTGCTGCCTTTGGGCTCAGCCCCACACGCCTTACGGACAAATGAAATTTCCATTGACCTCAGTGGGAGTATAGACTACTCACTGGAGTGTCAGGATGCCTGATAGGACTGCCCTATTCATCAGGAGAGGGCAAGCAATGACAAAATCAATAGGCTGCCTGAAGAGAGAGACTCATTGCTTCCACAGCTACTGAAGAAATTCTGCGAGGGTTAGAGGAACATATCTTGGAACCTGAAGGGACTCGGGAGAAGCCTCCCTGTCCCTCCAAAGTAAGCACATCTGGTCATGGTGGGAGGAGGGGCAGGAAGAACATAAAGGGTACTTCTACACTGTAGTAAAAGACCCAGGGCATGGCTGCAGCTGGTGTAAATCAGCTGACTGGGGCTTGCACAGCTTGGGCTTCAGAGCTAAAAAACTGCAGTGTAGATCTTTACACTCAGGCTGGAGCCTGATCTGAAATCCCATGTGGGGGATGGGTCTCTCAGCCTCGACTCCAGCCCAAGTCAGAATGTCTACACTGCAATTTTTAGCCCTGCTGTCTGAGCCCCACGAGCCTGAGTCAACTGATCCATGCTCTGAGACTTGGTGCTGCGGGTTTTTGTTGCAGTGTAGACATATCTAAAGCTGGCATATACCTCTCAAGCACGTAGTGAAGCCAGCTTTGAGCACTGACTGCCATGTTGCCTCCCAGTTTGAGTGGCATTAGAACTGATGCTTCTGGGCTCCGCTCTCTGCTGACAGCAGGAAGGAGGGATAATAAGCAAGGATTTCTCTTTTGATCATCCCACTTGTCATTCTCTCTACCTCTCCAGCCCTTCACAGAGAAGAAGAATTGAATCTCACAGTCTCCATGAGCTGTCACGGTGGATGGACAGAGAATTAGTTCTGTTTCTTCTTCCTTTCCAGTAACAGTATGAAGGGACAGCAGCTCTGCAGGAAGAAAGGTCTCATCACTCAGGACTTTGCTGCATGCAGAACATGAGCTTCTCAAGAGATCTCTCTTCACCCTCCCCACCTGATACTGCCACATCGATCTCTGATCTTTTGGATAGGATTGTGCTTCTGACCACAAACAGGCTGCCAAATGCTTTTGGAGGCAGAGAAGATGTTTCTCCATCCCTGTCCTACAAAAACATTGAGGCTTTGATTCTTGTCCTTTTAGACAAAAAGTACCCCACCCACCCCAGTGGTCTTGCTACTGTCTCCTCCATGCTGCTGTGAAAAATGTCATAGGAGTGACTCTGCCTTCTAGGGTTTATTCCAGAGGCTTGACAGCTTTGGTTCTATGAATGCAAAGCTTCAGAGAGATCCCCCATGGCTTCAAAATGTCCCCAAACGATCTGCCACCTCAGAACCTAGAATTCTCCGCTTCCCTCATTCTCACCTTTTGTTATCCTCTAGGGGGAGTTGGTTATCTCATCTTCCCCTTCCACACTCACTTAAGGAGGAGCTGGGTTTCTGTGGCAAACTCATCCTTACATCTTCATGAGGGACAATGGGTAAAGGGGACTGCTTCTCTTAAATTCATAAAGCAGAATGAGCCCCCAATGGGACAACAAGGAAGGAGAAACACCATGTTTCCCATTGCCGCTTGCTCTATACTGAGCTCAGCAGCAGATATTGCCTGATTTTTGACCCTAGAGCTATAAGGTCAAATGATGAGTAGCTGAGTTAACAATAAATAGCTAAAAGACCCAAAAGCTAAAGAAGATGAAAAAGCATGAAAAAGCTTCAGAGCTCAAAAGTTGCTCCTTACAGGGCCTGAGCATTTTTATCCTGAATATTCATGTTAATGCTCAACCTTCCATGCACAAATCTAATTTCCTCACTCACATAATATTGGGGAGCACTTACTCTATATGCTAGCACATTCATACCTATTAATGTCAATTAGCTCATTCTTGAAACCTGTTACTTCAGGCCTGAACCAGTTTCTGGTTGTTACTTCCATGTTCTTGTTGTGTACCTTGTAGTTACCATTAAGTCCCAAATTTCTTTAGGTAAACACATCTAGTTCCCCAAAATCGAAAAGGGGTAACCATTAGGCAATTTATCTTTGTCAAAGGTTACAAGTCAAATTTATGCTAACTTGCTTAAGCTATCATACAGGATACAATCCTGTAGGTTCCTTGTGTTACAGCCAAACATCATAGAATAATCCAATATGAAAATACAAGCCAAATATAATAAAACAAACAGCAAACCAATAAATGAAGGCACGATATAATAAAGCAAGCCAGATCTATGGGCTACACAGATAACACTTCAAATCACTTGGGTGGTAGGGAACACAAGCAGCGGCTGTTGACTCATGTACCACATGAAGCTACAGGTTAAGCTACAGGCCACTCAGAACCCTTTGGCAATCTTGTGGAGAATGCTGCCTGTTTTTAGATCAGGGAGGATTAAGCATGTCTGAGGATGTCATTCTCCCAGAACAGCACAAAGGTAAGGTTGAAGAAAGAAGTAACTGGGGTGTTGTAGAAAGGTATATGAACAACAGCCATCAAAACTGGTCACTGGAACCCGAGCCTGACTTACGTGCTGAGGGGATGACTGTGCTGGTGAAAACTTTCACACGGCCCTAGAATAGAAGCAACTAAAACTAGAAGCAAATAAAACTAGTTAACTAAAATTGTTTAAAAACCCAAAACCAAATGTGTATCGTTCCCTGGCTAACAATGTAAGAATTCTAAAGTTCTTTTTGACTCATCTTAGTGTAGGGACAGCTAAGGTAAGTGTTAATGCTGGGATTTTTTAGACTTTTGCCAAGAATACCTACAAGAGGAAAGATGGCCCTCTGATTAGGGCATTAGCTTAGGGTTTGGGAGAATTCTGCTCTGCCACACACTTCCTGCTTGACGTAGAGCAAGTCACTTAGTCTCAGTTCTCCATCTGTAAAATGGGGATAATAGTACGTCCTTACCTCACATGGGTGTTTGTGAGGATAAATTCATTACAGATTGTGAAGCATTTTGAGATCTTCTGATTAGAAAACACTATATAAGAGCTAGGTATTATCATTAAGAGACAAACATAAACATTTTCCCTTAGATGTGAAATGCCTCACATACAGTAATTCCTCATTCATGACACAGCATTCATCCAATGCTGCCTTTTTGTATATTTTCTTTAATAGGTGTATTAGGAGCAATTGCATCCCTTTTCTAAATTTGTAATAATTTCAACAGAAACAAATCACACAAATGAACAATAAAGAAACAAGGAAGCTCATTCAACTAATAATAATAATAATAATTAATAATAATACACAAAGTCTGGAACAAATCTATAAGTGCAAGAAAATTCCATATAAAAGACTGGCCTAAATAACCTGCTGGTGAAACTCCATTGACTTTAATGGAGTGACACCCAAATATTAATTTGTCCAAGTTGCTATTGACCTAGATATTGTATCTAAACAGTGGTGCCATTTTTGAGGCTTTTAACTTAGGGAGTAGCTCACCATTACAGGGTTTTAAAAAACAACTTTTGTCAGGCTAAGCAAATATTTTTAAAGGATTTCATTCCTGTTGTAAAGCAGTTAATGGGTTTGCTTCAGGGACAGAGTTGGCCCATTTTGTGTCTTGATAAGCAGTGTGATGAGTGCATGCTACATTTCCAATCCGTTATAGAACCATCCAAAAGTCTATGTGTCTTTTAATAGACTCTTACATTTCCCCATGTTTGTGTTGTCTTTCTATCTTCTCTGCAACAGTTTCCCTGTTTGAAAAAAATCATATATTTTCAATGTATATTTTGTTCAGTCCTCCTCACCCACTGAGAAGGGGTGGAAATGACAACACAGTTATAATATTAAACTGCAACTGTATTTAAATAGTTGCAAAATGGTTGTTAGAGATACAGCAAGGATGAATCTGGTGCTTCTTGTCTGGAATGGTTTCATAACAACTTTATCAATCTTTTTTGTTTGTTTGAAAAACAGCTTGTGGCAGATGAGGGCAAAATCACCTTCATGCACATATGTGGGGGCACATTCATTGAAATCCCTATTGGGAGAAAAAAAGCATAATCAATGAAAAACTCCTTCCTCAGCCCCAAACGGATGATAATTTATTTTTCAGAGTAGAACTGAGCGATTTCTTTGTTAAATACATCATACAGTGAAGGAGGTCTGATTCCTTTGGGAGTTTAGTTTTATAATGAAGCCTAAGAAGCTCCCACATAAATTTCTCAAACTTCATTATTTATGTTTGAGAAACCTCTCATTTTGTACTTTATCATTTTCAAAAGTTTCCAAGCATCCAACCCTTTGATTCCACGCTGTAGATTGTTGGCACTATGTTTTAGATCCAACTGGTTGCTATGTGCCTTTGTGCCAACTATTAAATTTTTTCTCAGTTGCTGTTATCCAGATTACATTTAGAACTGTGTTGCCTAAAGGTTCCAGTTACTAGGTAACACCCCTTTTCCTGGTTGCCAAAGGGCCCCCTTCAATGCAGACACAGAGCAAGCAGAGCCAAATTCATCTCTGGAATACCTCATGGAAGTCTATAGAGAGTTACATCAAGACAGAAATAGGCCCATACACTTTTGTTCCTCTTCTTTTACTTTCCCAACATAAGACATTGTTTCATAACTGCAGAGAGCAGCTTCAATAAATTAGCTTCTGTTATCTAAAATTAAAGAAAAAATGCCATCTTCCTTCACCATTCCTCCCCATTCCCTTTGTAAGAAAAGAATAAATGAACAAAATGTATTAAACACACTCAGGAAAAATAATATAAAAGAGTTTTTTTTGTGGTGTGTGTCTGAGGTACGCTGCCAGATTCTCATCTCATGTAAATCAGCATAGTGCCATTTACTTCAGTGGAGCCAATCCAACTGACACTGGCTGAGAATCCAGCCTCGTGGATTTTCCTGGTTTGTCTAGATTGTTTAATAGCAGTTACAGAAGCTGCCATTAAATGAGATCAGCATTTATCACACTGGAATACTTAATGTTTATTTATTACTATATTTGCTGCATGTGCAGATGTAAGGGGGCACCACTGTATTGGTGTACTCTAAGATACTGGCACACAAGATGGCAGCCTAAAATATATATAAATAAATAAAATAAAGAAAAGTAGTGTTGGGTCACTGACCTGCTATGAGCCTGCCCAATTTGAACCCCAGTCTTGGACCCAGTACACATTAACATCTGTAGTAAGAGGAGGCCCTAAGATATAAACCTTGGTATCAGAGGCCCGGTATGAGGCCTGAGGCCTGAACTAAAGTAATGGTCAAGACTTTGCTAACATAAAGCAAAGTTAAGCTGTGAGCCAGAGGCAGGCCCTGCTCACAGAAGCAAGGAAAGGGCTGATGCTGCAAGAAGATACGTACCTAAAAGGTACTGAACACTAGATATCAGAACATTCACATACTTGCACATTCCACACAGATAACAAAGAACAGGCTGGCCCATCCCAATGACAGGGGCAAAAGGTAAAATGATGGATAGAGTTGTTTTGATCGAACCAACATGTACAAGGTAAAAGGCGGCACCTATATATGTAGAGAGGTTGAACCTTGCTGCGTAGAGGGGTGGCCCCTCAATACGTCAGGTGTGATGTGTAACTTGTTTGTATCTGTGTATAAGAATGCATTCCTGGGGCGGTGTCTTTGTCCGGCCTAGGGGGCAGTGGAAAGTCCCGCCACTGACTGAGCCGGGTCCATTGCCAAGAGGCACTTTCTCGTAGTATGCCCTGAATTAGGCTAAGAAACCTACAGGGAACTGCAATTGTGTCCGAGGTCGCAATAAACCTAGCCGACGTGGCTTTGCATCTTACTGGACTCTGTGGTTATTGGGGGTTCTCGTCGGGTCTGCTGTGTCAGCTATCTGCGCAGAGCTGGGGCAGCACACAGAGGGAACACATGCACGCAGCCGAGTGATATCAACATTGGAGAGAGCAGAGCACCATACCGGTAACACTCTGACAACAACATCCACTCCAGTAAAGAGGTTCCATTTTGTATGAGAAATCTGGAGGTCTTTTACATTGGATCAGAACAATGGAGTTGCAGTTGTACATCTAGTTACATGCAATCAGGCAGTTACAAGACTAAGTATTAAGATTTGCACCCACAATTAAAAAAATGCAATTTTTTAACATTTACAGTGATACATTCTAGGTTTAAGTAACCAACCTCCAAAATATTGTATTAATAGTAATAAATATTTATATAGTGCTGAAACCTTCCATGCTGCTTTGGAGAAATAGACACAGCCCCTGCCCTGAATAGCTCACAGTTGAATGAAGATAGTAGACAAATGAAGGGCTAGGGCAAAGAGATGAGAGATAAAAATATTGCAATGTCAATTATGCTAAACATAAGTGTGGGAGGGAACGGTGCAAAGTAAGGCAAAAGAAATGGGTTTCAGTGATGCCTCCTAGTACAGAAAAAGGGGTAGGAAACTGGCAGGCAACTTTCACAGAATATTTTCTGAATTGTTCTTCTTTGAGAAAGGAATTTATCACTCCTATGAAGCAACAAAAAATCCAGTCTATAAACCGCACAGATTACAGGGTACCATCAGTGGCCTGGTCCAAGTCCTTGTGCCTCTTGACTCATTGTAGGGGCCCTCACTCTGCTTTGTCTCCATGGCAGTGTGACTCCACTGGAACTAGGGATGTTCCAAAAGGTTTTCCCCAGCATAGGAGAAGTTCATGCAAAAGAAAACAGTTATTGTGGAATTTCCAAGGAATTAAATCACATAAAACACACTCCCACTACCTTCTGTAGCCTCAAGCCCACAATATCCCCAATCCCCATTCCTCTCACCTCCAAGAGGCTGCTGTGAATCATGGAAAATGGGAAATAATGCTTCAAAGATGGTGTGCCCTTTCCTCTGGCTTTCCAGGTGGGCATCTGTGGGGTCTGAATGGGAATGATTTGCTCTGTGCTTATTGGATAGGAGATGAAAGTGAATGTTCTTTCACCTAAGATGCTAACATGACAAATCCACTAAAAATATAGACAATTGATTCAATAGCTGAAATTGGAGTTATGATTCACAAGAACAACCCTCCCCCCCAAAAAAACCCAAAAAATAAAGTGAGCCAGAACACAGATATGTAGCTCTAAAAGTTGTCTATCAAAAAAAATGTTGCAAGAATCTGTACATGTACATATACTGGAGTTTATTTAGCATAGTCTTTTCATCATTCTTACCAGCACTCTAATTATCACTATTGTCCCTGATATATTCAGATTTAAACAAGAGGATGTGATACATGCTCAGTCTCAAAAAGATCAAACTGTAAGTGTCATCTCTTCCCCTGAGGTTTGTCTTAACCCTCATCCCTTTTCTCTCCCTTGTGCTTGCTATCACCAATATTTGGAAAGTTCTCTCCTCTCCTCTCCTTGTGTGGGTTATAGACTGTTGTTTTTTTGTTTTTTGTTTTTTTTCCCTTGTGGCCTGGGGCCTCCACTCAGTGACTCCTCACTGTGTCAGATACACAGGAGTGCTGTCCTTTGAGAAATTCATACATACTACAAGCTGGCAAGGAAAATAAACCCCAGTATGCAGAGGACAATAAAGTAAGTAAAACAAACAAAGGACATATAACAAATAACAGCATAACACAGGGGAAAATCTTATTGGGAACAGGAACACTGGATCTCTGAAAGGAAGGTGTTAAGATTAACTAATAATAAACCAACATTTGTAATTAAGCGAATCGCCCACTCTCTAACACTAACTCCTCCAAACCCAGCTCCCTTTCTGGAACTTTCCCTAGGTGGAAGGTATGGCTGATATTGCATGTCCCAAGATGAAGTGTTTGCAGCACTGTGGTGTTGGCGAGCTTTAACAAAAGTCATTGTATTTTTTCTTCACTCTGGGTGAGGCAGGGTCTTCTCCTGTCACCAGTTGGGCTCGCTGGTTCTGTGGCCTGGAATCCTCTTGGGGTCTTGACTTGCAGATGGTAGCCTGTACAGGGTCAGATGTGATTTACAGCTCCAGCAACCTGGTGATCCCATTCCCCCTCACCATCCTAGGCATTGGTTTAGTAAAATGACAGAATCAGCAGTTAGCGATGGGAAAAAATATGAGGTCATCTTGTCACACTGTCTGCCAGTATAGGGTTTACCCTACTCGGATAGTTCCTAGTTATGTTCAGTCTAGTTTTACATGCCCCAATCAATGGGGTATCTTCCACTTCCTAGACTGACCATAACATGGTAGGAAAGTTTCCTATATGCAGATTACATTTCCCTTTACTTAATTCTATCCAGTTATTGTTCCTAGAGGATACCAATACTGACCGAATCCCCTGAGACATTTCTGTGGTACCTAGGAACTCCGTAGAAGTCTCCCAGCCAAGTATTCACTTTGCCCTCCTGGATTGTAAACTCTAACTAGATCACAGCATGAGGCTGCCTCGAGAGTAAGAGAGAATAGTCAAATTTGGTAAGATTTCAGTGTCAACTTGAAGGCCCTGATCCTTGTCTGAGTTTAAGGAACACAATGCATCTCAGGAAAGGGGGGACAATGGTGTCTTTAGTTCACATTTGTGCTTTCCTGATCCCAGGACTGCTGTGTACTGATCGAGCAGTATTACTGATCCAGCAGAATTTAGAACAGCATGAGGCCGGCTTTCATTTTCTTAGCTGCCTATTGTTCCAAGGGGCACCAGGGTGCAAGGGATAATGACATTGCCTCTGCAGAGAGTGGGATAACATAGGAGCCATTATTTCAGCTCTCTGCCACTAAAGGTTTCCCATACATTGGCAAGAGCCTCTTGGGCCCTGATAGATTGGCTTTAGGGCTGCTTGATGCTGCTAGAGCAACACAGTTGACTTAATTCTGCTGCCACAGATAGTAACTGACATATCCAAGTGTGACACTATATGGAATTTGGGGGACAATTTAGGATATTATGAATACCAATACTGTAAAATTGCAATGAGTTATGCTAGAGATGCCATGTAAGGTATCTGCAAAAATGTTATAATTTTCCAGGTATGATAATCTCATTTATGTGTATGTATCACCTTTGTATGTAAGTTATATGTGTAAGCAGGGTCTGAATGAATGCTTCCCTGACAGCTAGCTGGGAGGAGGAGGGACTCTGGGTGTGTTTCTAAGCAGGGTCTGAATGAATGCTTCCCTGACAGCTGGGAGTGGGAGAGACTCTGAGTGTGTTTATAAATACAGTTTGCTCCTGCTTTGCTTAGATTTGCTTAGATATTCAGCAGATGGAGCGGTGTTTTGCTCATTGTAATAATCTTGGCTGGTGTTGGGTCACAAATCACATTAGTACTGAATGCAGAGGTAGTGAAATGCTGTTATCGGTGGAGTGATTATTGTGGGAATGCAGGGAAGCAGGACTGTGCTTAACCTGTTCAAGTGTGGGGGGTCACCCTTAGCGGAGAGGACCTAGTTGAGCCAGGGGCTCAACTGCCAAAGCCCTGTGACAGTAAGAGGGGTGGGGACAGGAGTTCTGGTCAGGAGACAAAACAATTCCCCCCTGCCCACCCAAGAGTCCTCTCTAGACTGGCTTAATCTGTTCCACCCCACTGTTCAAAGAATAGAGCTAAATAGGCTTCATTAGGAGCCTTTTTTGTTATTTTAATTGCTCAATCAGAGCTGAAACCAGTTGTGGTAGGACTCTGTTTCTGCCCTGCCTGCTAAGAGCTAAAATCACTGAGAGCTAAAATCACTTGAGATGGGACAGTGTTTCTGCCCAGCCTGCAAAAGAGCTGAAAATCACTGAGAGGTTGATATGCAGTGGTCACAGCAGAGAGGCAGAAGGTGACTGACAGTCAAGTGGCGAATGAGTGATCAGCAGTTTGGTGGCGAAGAGGTGTGATGAGTGGTGAGCAGGTGGCAGCACAGAGGTGCAACGAGCAGCCAGCAGGGCGGCGGTGGAGAGGCATGACAAGCGGCCAGCTGGGTGGCTGGTGAAAGAGTGCAGAAAGAGCGGTGAGCAGTTGGCCGGTGAGCATGCCAGTGGAACGAGTAAGATGTCTCTTTACCCTCATTCAAGGTGGGAGGTGAACTCTGCAGATTCACCTCTGAACTTGGGGTCTGCACTGACCAAGGACACCAAATATGAGTAGGGTGCAGAGAAGGGTCAGGCATGTGAAAGGGACTTTTGGGTTGCTGGACTTAAGAACCTGAGGGGAAAAGAGCACCGCCCAATCTACTTTGGGGTGGGTCTTTTACTCATGGTTTATGTTTATGAACCCTGTTTGCAGTGTTTCCCAAATTAACTGTGAGTTAGTTTCCTCCTTTTATTAAAAGTTTATTTTCTACACTCAGACTCTGCACTTGCAAGAGGGGAAGTATTGCCTCTCAGAGGCGCCCAGGGGTGGTGTGTAATTTTCCAGGTCACTGAGTGGGGGCTCGAGACGGTTCTGAGTGTATCGATGGAAATGAATCCCTAGATATTGAACCCGGCTCTGGTTGCTGCTGGCTCCACCTAGCAGAAGGGTTATATATGTATGGTATGTCTGTAGTTCCAAACTTGTGCTGTGCATCTCAGTGACAACCCCAGTTAGATTGGCATTAGCACTGCCTACCCTGCTTGCTGTCTCATTAAGGGACATCATCTTTACAACTGTTCCAGTGAAAGAATGCAAGGGATACACCTTATGACTCAGCAAGGCATGCAGGGGCATACCTATGAAGAGAAATCTAAGGCCTTTCAATGCCACGTGCTAGGAGTTTGTGTTCGAAACAAGGGAAGTACCAGACACATGGCAAAAAGACTATAAAAGGGCAGTTGCATCTTCTCTATTTTGTCTTCATTCCTGCTTATTACCTCTGGAGTAACCTTTCTACAAACAAAGCTCTGAACAAAGGACTGAATGACCCATCCAAGCTGTGGATGTTCCAGATGACTTTCTAGCCAGCAAACTCACCAATACTGCTAGGAACCTGATATATGGACTTTGAATCTTTGTATGTATGTGCCTGTTTTACCGTTTAACATCTCTCTTCTTGTTCGTTCTTTTTTCTTTATAATAAACCTTTAGTTTTAGACACTAAAGGGTTGGCAAGCAGCGTGTTTTTTTTCACTAAGAACCAAACATTTACTAACTTGATAATGTGGCTGACCCTTTGGGGTCAGGAGAACATTTTGTATATGTGAGCAGAGTTTTTTAAATAACTTCTCACTGTACTGTACCTAGATGCTGACTAGGAGACAGAGAACTGGAATGCAATAAAGGGGCTGTGTGATTTCTTTTTGGCTTCTTGATAACCAGTGTGGGAGATCAGAAGCACAGTTTGTGACTGGTTGGTGAGCTTAACTTCAGTATTACCGACGTGTCTTGAGAATATCTGCTTTCCCTTTTCCTGCCTGCCCTGACTAGGGTTGCCAGGTGTCCGGTTTTCAACCGGAATGTCCAGTCGAAAAAAAGGGACCCTGACAGCTCCGGTCACCACTCTGACTGGGTTATTAAAAGTCCAGTCAGTGGCGCAGTGTGGCTAACGCAGGCTCCCTACCTTCCCTGGCTCTGTGCGGCTCCCGGAAGCAGCATCATGTCCCCTGTCCAGCTCCCAGGCATAGGGGCAGCCAAGGGGCTCCACACTGCCACCACTCCAAGTGCTGCCCCCACAGCTCTGGTCGGGAACTGCAGCCTATGGGAGCTGTTGGGACAGCGCCTGCAGACAGGGCAGCATGCAGAGTCGCCTGGCCACACCTCCACATAGGAACAAGAGGAGGGACATGCCGCTGTTTCCAGGAGCCGCCTGAGGTAAGCACCACCTACCTGGAGCCTGTATCCTTGCCCCCCTCCTGCATCACAACCTACTGCCTCAGCCCGGAGCCCCCTCCTGCCCCATGAACTCCTTATTTCTGGCCCCATCCCAGAGTCCACACCCCCAGCCGCTGCCCTCCTGTACCCAACCCCCATGAGCCAGCCGGGTGAAAATAAGCAAGTGAGTGAGGGTGGGGAAAGCAAGTGACATAGGGAGAGGGGGTGACGTGAGTGGGGGGCGGGGCCTCAGAGGAGGGGCAGGGCGGCGCACGGGCAGGGCAAGGGTGTTTGGTTTTGTGCGAGTAGAAAGATGGCAAACCTAGCCCTGACCTTGGCATTTCCTATGTGGGCTACGCCAGGCACCCTAGGTTACTCCAAGTATCTCAATTTTTTGCTCTGGGAGCAAAATGCTTGAGAGACACAGGTTCTAAAAACAAAAGGCTTTAGTGCTACTTGTAAATTACTATAGTCATGTCATGAGGAGACTCAGAAGGCTCAAGCATGACACCACAGGTAAATGTAAGAGTGTTACAATCAATAGTTCATTGTGTTAGGGCACAGCCATTCCAAGCTTTATAAGCCAGTACAGTACACGTATCTTTAAAGCAATTCAGGATTTGACAGGAAGCCAATGTTTTGTTTTTAGTACCAATTTGATGTTTATATAGGTTACATTTGCAGAATACCATAGGCATTAAATACTGTACAAACTGAAGTTTATGTACTGAAGCAAACATCTGGGAGAACTAGAAGCAATAAGTTGTAATAATCTATAGTCTGGTGCTAAAAGTGGATAAGAAAGAGCCGTGCTTCCGGCTGACACAGCAGTTATCTCAATCTTGGGAAGATGTACTGTGGTTTGATATGCTTCTCATTAGAAAATCCAGGGTTAGAAATAATACCAAGATGATCAGCAACTGTGCTCTGCACCAAGCTCACATTATCAGGCTGAATGTTATGTCGTGTAGCAGGAACAGTACATTCATTTAGCAAATATTTTATTGTGACAGTAAACCACAGAAATGGAAGCTAGTTTGTCAGGCAGGATGTACTTTTCCCTTTTTGGTGAAAGTAACCAATGAATGGCCACTTAGACATAACATTCTGATTAAATGGAACACCTGCAACTGCCATCAATTTCCATCGGGTTTGTGAAAACTGGACCACTTAGTTTCCTAAGATCCAAGCACTCAAAATAGAAAATTTCAGCAAAACTGTGCATGCACTGTAGGGTCGCCTATGTACATATAGCTGAGTTGAGTTGTGTGAACATATTCTCTTTGCATGTCTTTCATTGTGGACAGGCATTCACTTAAGGGTTTTGAGAATGATTCATGTATGTCCATATGCAGGAGCATGCATGTATATTCCTGTGCATGTGAAAATATCTACTTAAACCAAAACCAACCCTTAGCATTTTAGGCTTTTTAATTTATGAATTAACTAAATCTCCCCATTTGCTTTTTTCCCATGGGAGTGTGATTCAATAAAGCAAAACTGAACAGTTTTGTCTAGTCAGACTATGGGGATCAGTCTAGTAATAGTCCATTCAGATGGCAATTACAGCACTGAAACAATGGGCTTGCACCTGCCCCAATTCTTAACTTCTTAAATGATCGCTCTGTTTCAGTGGCATTTTTTTCAAACTGTGGCTCCAGAGATCTGTGACTTAAATGAAATCACTGTTCTCTTCATTCACTGTTTGAATAATTCATCATTTAGCAGAAAACATTCCCTTTTGCTTTCAGTTTATCCCCCTGTACATTAATATCAAAATAAATAAACTGAATAATAGAGTGTCTGTCTTGAGAAAGGCTTTGCTTACCCAAGGAAAGATAGTGTCTGGCCTGAAGTGTATAGAATTAAGTGGAAATAAATTTAGCCTTATGGTACTGTACACACATGCTGACGTGTATGTCTCAAAGTTACTGCTTTGACTGCAAATAAATGCAGACACTAATAACATTGGGTTGATTATTTAATGAATAATTGTAATCATAATTACTTAGTACATTATTCACATAATTAATTATGCCATAATTTCTTCATAAAAATAGATACATGCATTCTCAAAGCTCTACAGGCTGGGAGACGGGAGATTAATATCAGGACTAGAACTCTAGCAAAGATAAATTGTGTTCTTAACATATACCAGTAAGTGAAGGATAAATGGGAGCTAGGTAAAAGAGGAAATTACTCAGCTCAACATTTGACTCATCTGCTTGTAAGTAATGAATCATTTCCTCAAGGGAAATTTCCAGTATCCAACCTTATGTGTTTTTGGTATTATCTCAATCCATCCTTAAATCGCTCTAAGGTTTCCAAATTCTAGTCGGGATTGACCTTTTACATCTTCCTCTGCTTCCGTTGAATTATAAATATATATTTTGTAATGGACTTAAAACACAGTAATTGCTATATTTGGCTAATGCATCTGATTTTATAGATATTAAGATGATTGACAAGATTCAGCTATAGTTAAATCTTCAGATAATTAACACTTTATCCATCTATGAAAGTAGAATAATATTGACAGTCTTGTGAGTTTGGTTTAAACAAATGAGGTATATTTCAATTTTTTTTCAACATGGACATTTCAGCCATTTTTTCAGTTGGTCTGGTTACACAGTTCACTGTTACGGAAGCAGATTAGCAACCCTTTTAAATATAATGTAGAGAGATATGAAAGCTTGTTTAACAAGCATAATTTCAATATGAAAAATGTGTACAAGTCTTCACATTTTAAAGTATAGTGTCTATAAATAAAGGCACTGCAGGGTGTTGCACATAAAAGGGCAGGACAGTGAGGATAGTATAACAATCAGAACTGCTTTAAATATGAAGCCAAGTGTTTTGGCATAGAAATAGGTTGAGCTAGTAGGGCCAAGTTCTGGCTAGCATGGTTGCACCCAAGCAAACCTGCAGCCAGCAAGAGAAACAAAGGGCGTAAGTTGTCTGCCCATAAACTTAACTGTCCTCAAACTCACAGACAGGCTAGTCTAGTATTTTCAGTATTTATATATTCTGGATGAAATACCAGACTCACTGAGGATAGTGGGAGTTTCACAATTAACTTAAGTGGTGCCACGATTTCACCCTCCATGTGCTTATAAAAAATGTAAATGCACATAAAAGAAAGAAGAAGCAAGAACCTAAACACAAGCTAATAAAGAGGATACTGTTGATGTTAATATATTAACAATATTGAGCTATGAAAAGTAAGATTAACTAGGGGAATGAGCTGAGAGAATTAGGGTTCAATCTTCTTTTCAAAAAGTTCCATTTTAATGGGGTTCTCACATTACTAATGCAAATAAAAAATGCCAAATGGAGTTTTTAGTGGTGTTTCTGCATAAATTATGCTTGTTTGATATTCATAAAATCTTTCTCTCCATGGGTAAGTGGGAACTTCTCATTTAAAAGTCCTGAGAGAATACAGCCCTGAATGTGAAGGCAGAATCAGCCAAAAACAACAAAAACTTTTGAAAAGACGTTTGTAAAGGACTGCACCCTTAAGGCATTGGTAACTTCAATGCAAATAGCTGTGTATATTTGTCCAGGGTTATTCCTTTTACTCTTTACTAAAATGAAGATGTTCTTTTTATTTGAGGAAGTGAAATTGAATAACCACTTATATTTCAATGTCAAATTTTCAAAGTGATCTTAACCCAGACTCTACAGATTCTCTGATCTGCTAAATTTACTTTGGATTACATAAGGTATGGTGGTATGCTGTACGTTCTTTTTTCTTGGCTGGGACCTCTGGACACTACCACAATATAAATAGATGATTAATAATACTTAATAATGGTAACATGATGTACCTGCCACAATAGAAACAAATTATTATTATTAATAACAGTAACATGATGTCATAAGATCATTCTTCAGGCTGTAATCGTGGTGTCTTTGACAGACCATCTGTGATATAGTAAAAATCCTAAGGCCCATCCCTGCTGAGAATTCCTGTCTGCTGGTGTTCTTCAAAAAATTAATATACCAAGAAGTATGTTCACTGCTGCTTTACAGTGAAGTACCCCAAAAATATAATTCCACTTTTGAAGATACGACTCGTACACAGGGCCTGCTCTACTGTTTTCGCCGCCCCAAGCAGCGCGCCGAATGGCCACCATGGATGGCGAGGGCAGTCCCTGCGCCGTTAGGGCAGCACGCACGTTTCCGCAGCGGCAGCAATTTGGCGGCAGCTTCAGTCTTCAACCAGAAGACAGAAGCTGCGCCGCTGCGGGCAGCTGAACATAGAAGCTGCTGCCAAATTGCTGCTGCCACGGAAACGTGCGTGCCATCCTAACGGCACACGGACTGCCCCCGCCGTCCGCGGCGGCAATTTGACGCGCTGCTTGGGGTCAAAAACACACGGACTACCGCCCCTTGCAGATTGCCGCCCCAAGCACCTGCTTGGAATGCTGGTGTCTGGAGCCGGCCCTGCTCATACAACTCTTACAGAGTACTCCAGACAATGGAACATTTAGCGTAAGAATAAATAAATAGTGTATGTAGTGGCAGTAGGCAAGGAGGCATGAAGGTCTAGAAATAGCAAGGACTGGTATGTGTCTGAGAGAAGATGTAGTCTAGCAGTTATGACACCGGATTGGGAGTTAGGAGACCTGAATTCTACTTCTCACTCTGACACTGAATTGCTGTGTGATGCCGGGCCAGTCATTTCACCTTTGTGTGCCTTTATTTCTTTTCACACACTCCCTCCCCCAAATCTTTCTCTGTCTTGTGTTTTTAGATTGTAAGATCTTTCCGTCAGGGATTGTCTCTTACTATGTGTTTCTACAGTCCTTGGCACAATGAGACCCAGATGTCAGCTGAGGCCACTAGGTGCTACAGTAATGTAAATAGTAAGTAATGATAATAGTATTCTGGGAAATAGCATACAGCCGATAGTTCCAGGCACCATAGAAGAAGCAGATCATGTGATGCATTTTATACACAGAGTGTGACATCGGGGAAGGAATGACAGAACTTTTCAGCTAGCTTTAGCTTCACCATTGATTCACACGTGACTTTCATGGGAAATAGATGAATTCATTTCTACAGCTGGAAACCTGATCTGAAGCTTTCCTAAGGGTTCTTTTATAAGCAAATGAAGCCAGATGGTAACATCTGTTTAGAAGTGATTCTGGGATTTTAGAAGAAACATACTACATTATTTAAAGTTTTAATTCAGCTGATGTCTTAACTATTCATACATCAGGGGGAGGAGGGGAAGGGAAGGGAGAAGGAAGAATTACCTGAGATTTAAGATATTTGTCATTTTCCTTGCTATGGATCTGATATGTACATGAGTGTAATAAAGCAATGCTAACAATACATTTCTTTTATAATTGGTACTACTGTCATAAAATCCACCAAATCCAGGAATATGGAGTGGCAGTAAGCAGCATTAACTCTAGGTGGGATCTCTGCAGAGTGTTGGAAGCTATGGCATGACGCCATGGAGAGTTGCTGGTTTTCTGCCCTCCCCTACCTTCCCCCAGCAGCACCCCAAAAACGCGGAGGATCTCCTTCTATGCTGGCTCCCCAGCAGAGGGTCTCCCTTTCACACCCCATGAGGGATTTCAGCCTATGGAGGCTCCTTTCCACTAAGTGGAGGGAACAACTGGGAACATCAATATTACATATGTAAGATTTCACCTATTAGAAAAGCCAAAGATCCCCTGCGGGAAAAGAACAATAGTCAAAATTTCAAGCAGGAAGTATTTCTTTGCTGACTCTAATTTTATCTATATTATCATGCCAAATTCTCATTACACATTCCTAATTTAATTTCTACCAGGAAAAAGGACACCCTGTATTAGTTCTCTGGAGTATTTAACAAAAAATCAGATTGATAATATTTAATGCAATGGGTTGCTAGAAGTGCCTCGTTAGAAACTCTATACTAATTTAGTATTAAAAATTAATTTACTTTCTGTTTAACTTGAAATTCAGAGTAAATAGACTCTAAGACTTTCTGTTGGGGCATGACTAAAGTTAAATTGTTACTGAGCAAATTGGTATGACTCTACCAATTGCTTTCCAATTAGTGGTGTTTGAGCTTATGTGCTGCTATAGGATGAATGTGTAAGGTTTAGATAGTCAGTGATGTCTTTTTTCCTTCCAGAGCCCACGTTCTTATCTATTGCAAGCCTTCTCTTAGGAGAACTGAGCTGATAATGAATTGAATAATAAAAGGAAATGTTGAGATGATAGATGATAGAAAACAGAAGAGTATATTCAGATCCTTTTGGATAAAAGGTACGGAGTCCTATATGTGTCCTAGAAAAAAGACAGAAGCAAAGATATTTAGCAAAATAGTAATAGGGGTTGGCCCCTCCTCTTCCCTTCCCATTGCAAGAGAGGAGGATTGGTCTGGAAAGAGGTCCAGTCCCTCAGGTAGCCCTGGGATATTCAGCTCTAAATCTTTAGTCTCCCAGAGTCTATTGCCCTTTTGCAGGGTTTACCTTCTGCCCCTCTTCCTGGGGAGTATTGCTGTGCTGTCATTCAGGGTGGCTTTGGAAGTGGTGCATCTCGCCACTGTCTCCTTCTCTGGACTACATCTGTTACCAGCAGCCTCTAAGTGGAGCAACCTTCTTACCGGTCACCATCCCTTCATGTGGTAAGTTCCTCCTTTTAAGCTCCTTCTCCTCCAGGCTGAAGAGGCATTGCAGGGGCATCTTGTTAACATGGAACAGGCCCAGAAGAGTTTATTAGTCTCATCCATACCAGTGTGAGGGAATGTCCCTTCACAACAATGCATCCATCCAGCACCTTGCAGTCAGACTCAAGTGTGCATCCTAGACTCTCATCTCAGATAAAGATAAATCACAAATAGACATGCATGTAGTAATATGAATAATGTATTATTAGCTCATGAATATAGTAGGTTGGAATTACATCAAAATATGCCATGATTTTAAGTCTGTTATCTGGGGCCATTCCTTGAAGGAACCGTGTATCCTACTTGGGAGATGAGTAGCCCCCTTTAAAGTGGTGTAAAGCTTCATTTTCTAGTCCTACAGGGCATATGATAACAGAAGCCTGGTCTACACTAGGCGTTTAAACCGGTTTTAGGAGCGTAAAGCCGATTTAACGCCACACCCGTCCACACTAAGAGGCCCTTTATATCGGTATAAAGGGCTCTTTAAACCAGTTTCTGTACTCCTCCCTAACGAGAGGAGTAGCGCTAATATCGGTATTACCATATCGGATTGGGGTTAGTGTGGCCGCAGATCGACGGTATTGGCCTCCGGGCGGTATCCCACAGTGCAACACTGACCGCTCTGGACAGCAATCTGAACTCGGATGCAGTGGCCAGGTAGACAGGAAAAGCCCCGCGAACTTTTGAATATTTCCTGTTTGCCCAGCGTGGAGCTCCGATCAGCACGTGTGGTGATGCAGTTAAAAATCAAAATAAAGAAAGAGCTCCCGCATGGACGATGCGGACGTGATCGCTGTAAGGGCAGGCAAATCTGTTCTATCAGCGCTCCGTTACAGAAGACGAAATTCAAAATCATTTTTAAAAAATCTCCAGACAGATGCCATAGCAGGGACTCAGCGCACTGCTGTGTGACAAGCGTAACGGAAAGCCAAAGAATCAAATGGACGCTCATGGACTGGAGGACTCAAGCTATCCCACAGTTCCTGCAGTCTTTGAAAAGCATTTGCATTCTTGGCTGAGCTCCAAATGCTTCTAGGGTCAAAAACAGTGTCCGCGGTGGGTCAGGGCATAGCTAGGCAATTTACGCACCCCCCCACCCATCCCCAGAAGTGAAAGGGAAAACAATCCTCTCTTGACTCTTTTACATGTCACCCTATCTTTACTGAATGCTGCAGATAGACGCGATGGTGCAGCACTCAACACCAACATCCTTGCTCCCCCCACACTATGGATGGCTGATGGTGCAATATGGCTGGTATCCGTCCTCATCATCAGGCTATTGGCACATGGGGCAGTGCAAAAGGACTGGTAACCATGCTGACTAGCATCAGTAAGGTCAATCAAGGGCGCCTGGCCCTAATTTTTCCTGGTAGATGGTACAGTATGGCTGATAACCATCGTCATCATAGCAACAGGGGGCTGAGCTCCATCAGCCCCCACCCTTCATGTGTAAAGAAAAGATTCAATTGCCCCTGGACTAGCAGAGGGATGCTGGGCTCCTCTCCTACACACTCCTTACTGTCCTGTCTGGACTATCATAGCAGCTGGAGGCTGCCTTCCACTCATATCTCACTAACAAGTCACTGTGTCTTATTTCTGCATTCTTTATTACTTCATCACACAAGTGGGGGGACATTGCTACGGTAGCCCAGGAAGACTGAGGGAAGAACGGAATCAGCAGGTGGGGTTGTTGCAGGAGCACCCCCTGTGAATAGCATACAGCTCATAATTTCTGCAGGATCTGACACAGAGCAGCTGTGCACTCTGGTTCTATGATACAGTGGTTCTCTAGTACACTTGCCCATATTCTAGGCAGGACTGATTCTATTTTTAGATACCAAAAAGGAGGGATTGACTCAGGGAATCATTCCCAATTTTGGCTTTTGCGCCCCTGGCTAAGAGCAGCCAGGGGCACTTATGACAGCAACAGATGGTGCAGTGCAAAAGGACTGGTAGCCACGATCATCTTATTACCAATTTATGGTATGGTAGATGGTACAATATGGCTGGTAACCATCTCTGCTATCATGCAAAAGCAAAAGCATGCTGCTGTGTAGCGCTGCTGAATCGCCTCTGTGAGCGGCATCTAGTACACATACGGTGACAGTCACAAAAGGCTAAACAGGCTCCATGATTGCCATGCTATGGCATCTGCCAGGGCAATCCAGGGAAAAAAGGCACGAAATGCTTGTCTGCCGTTGCTTTCCCAGCGGAAGGAGTGACTGACGACATTTACCCAGAACCACCCACGACAATGATTTTGCCACATCAGGCACTGGGATCTCAACCCGGAAATTCCAAGGGGCGGGGGAGGCTGCGGGAACTATGGGATAGCTACGGAATAGCTACCCACAGTGCAATGCTCCAGAAATTGATGTTAGCCTCGGACCGTGGATGCACACCACCGATTTAATGTGTTTAGTGTGGCCGCGCACACTCGATTTTATACAATCTGTTTTGTTAAACCGGTTTATGTAAATTCGGAATAATCCCGTAATGTAGACGTACCCAGAGTTTAACATTATGACTTTTTTATATCTGTGCATAAAAAAGCAGCTATTAGTACAGGACTGAAACAGGCTCACTATGGGCATAGAACAGGTTTGATTTTGGGAGAGAAATTCCACATATAGAGGGAGTAAGTGGTAAAAACACTTTTCTAATGGTGCGATGTGGTTTTTTTTGTTTGTTTGTTTGTTTTGCTTTTTTTTAAGATGGCAGGTGTTGTAACTGCTTAGTGGTTTGAAATGTTAAAATAAGTCTTAGGAGAGATGTCCTGATAGATGATAGAAAAGACAGTTAAATGTACATGCTATATTCGTTTTTATAGAGGTATGAGATTTGACACGCCGTGTGTGTGTGTGTGTGTGTGTGTGTGTGTGTGTATTATAGGCAGTATACATAGCGTGACTAGTGAGGAGACTGAGACTGTTACAAGGATCTGAAAGGGAGCAGGGGAGGGACACTAGGCTGTGATGAAGTGGGGAGAAATGGGAGCTAAGAAGTGTGTTATGAGGAAATTAACAACTCTGTTTTCAGAGTAGAGTTTGAATATTGTGCAGTAAATAATGCACGTGTCACTCATTGAAAAACAAGGGTAAAACAAAATATAGAATAGCTGCTCATTGAGTACAGTTCATTCTGTATACTGAGGCAGGGGTCCTGTGTAAAAAGTAGTATGTAATCATGCACACACACAAAATGGGCAATGACTGCCTAGGAAGGAGTCCTGCGGAAAGGGATCTGGGGGTCAGAGTGGATCACAAGCTAAATATGAGTCAACAGTGTAACTCTGTTGCAAAAAAAAGCGAACATCATTCTGGGATGTATTAGCAGGAGTAGTGTAAGCAAGACACGAGAAGTCATTCTTCCACTCTACTCCACTTTGATTAGGCCTCAACTGGAGTATTGTGTCCAGTTCTGGGTGCCACATTTCAGGAAAGATGTGGACAAATTGGAAAAATTCCAGAGAAGAGCAATAAAAATGATTAAATGTCTAGAAAACATGACCTATGAGGTAAGATTGAAAAAATTGGGATTGTTTAGTCTGGAGAAGAGAAGACTGAGAGGGGACATTATAACAGTTTTCAAGTACATAAAAGGTCATTACAAGGAGGAGGGAGAAAAATTGTTCTTCTTAACTGCTGAGGATAGGACAAGAATCAATGGGCTTAAACTGCAGCAAGAGTGGTTTAGGTTGAACATTAGGAAAAACTTCCTAACTGTCAGAGTGGTTAAGCACTGGAATAAATTGTCTAGGGAGGTTGTGGAATCTCCATCATTGAGGATTTTTAAGAGCAGGTTGCACAAACAACTGTCAGGGATGGTCTAGATCAGTGGTTCTCAAACTAGGGCCACTGCTTGTTCAGGAAAAGCCCCTGGAGGGCCAAGCCGGTTTGTTTACCTGCCGTGTCCGCAGGTTCAGCTGATCACAGCTCCCACTGGCCGTGGTTCGCTGCCCCAGGCCAATGCAGGCTGCAGGAAGTGGCACGGGCTGAGGGACATGCTGGCCACCCTTCCTGCAGCCGCAGTGGCCTGGAGCGGCAAACCGCAGCCAGTGGGAGCCGCGATCGGCTGAACTTATGGATGCAGCAGGTAAACAAACCGGCCTGGCCAGGGGCTTTCCCTGAACAAGCAGCGGCCCTAGTTTGAGAACCACTGGTCTAGATAATACTTAGTCCTGCCTTGAGTGCAGGGGACTGGACTAGATGACCTCTCAAGGTCCCTTCCAGTCCTATGATTCTATGTAATTAAAGATTGTCATAATGCATACACACAAGAGGGTTGAATTAAGGTAGCATAAGTCATCTTAATATTGGCATTTCCTGAGTTTTGGGTGTTTGACTTTTCACAACCTTAATATTCTTTTAACATAGTACTTTGTGTGTACAACATATATAAAATATCAAGTATTGGTATTTGTTAGTGAGGTGTGATAAAATTTGGGTTTGAGTTTTACCTCTAATTGGATTTTTCTGATTTTGAAATGAGGACAACCTTTTGGGTTTTTTTTCTTTGTGACTCTATTGTTAATGTAGAACAGGACCCTGGATTAGATGTTTTTATGCTTTTCTTTGAATCTGGGCCATTTAAAGTATCTCAAGTCAGGAAATCACAAAATAATAAACTGCATATGTGTAAACATATGTGCATAAGGTCTGATCTTACAAATCCTAATTTTACACATCTGCAGAGTCCCTTTGTCCTGTGAGGGACTAATCATGTGCAAAAAGTCACATACACATTTGAGTTTTAAGGATAGGGGTCATACTGTGTAAAGTATCAGGGAGTAGCTGTGTTAGTCTGTATCCACAAAAACAACGAGGAGTCCAGTGGCAACTTAAAGACTAACCTTTATTTGGGCATAAGCTTTCATGGGTAAAAAACCCACTTTACCCATAAAAGCTTATGCCCAAATAAATCTGTTAGTCTTTAAGGTGCCACTGGACTCCTACTTGAAAGTGTGTAAAGTTATATGTAATTCATATATAAAATAAACAAACTGGGCTGAGTTGGAAGTGACAAGTTAGTATTGCTACAAACTGTTAAGTAAAACATTGTTTCTTGTGTTGTAGCCATGTTGGTCCCAGGATATTATAGAGACAAGGTGGGTGAGATAATATATTTTATTGAGACAACTTCTGTTGGCGAAAGACAAGCTTTTGAGCTACACAGAGGTTTTCTTCAGGTCCTGAAGAACCCTGTAGCTGTAAGTAGCTCACCTGCCTTGTCTTTCTTAAGTCAAAATTGGCATTACCTGGCAGCTATACTTTTTGAGTAGCCTTGAATGCTAGAGGAGTGTTCACAGACCTGTGGTAATGTAGACTTGGTAGGTCTCCTAGTTTTTTGTGGAAAACCATGGTTTTCAAAAAGCTGTAGGAAATCATGACTCCATAAAACAGACCAGGCTGTTTATAAAACCCCCATTGTTCACATCTGCTGTCAAAGTTTGGATGGAATAGAAAGAGAGGGTTTGCTGAAGAAAGTAAGAAATCTCAGGAGTTAAGTGCAAATTTTCATTGTTTTATTATTTGCAAATGGCTCATAAACAGACTAGTAAAGCTGACAAATTTTATAATGAGTTTATAATATGTGGTAGAGCTCTGAAAGCTCGGGGAAAAGCTGCTCGGACAGCAAGTTCTCATTTTATTTTTTCAACTCTCTCCAGGTTAATAGGCTCTTTTAGTATACACATAAATTTTCATAACAATAAACATTCCATTCATTACAAATATTAAAACTCAAGAGGGAATTTACATTCTTTCCGCATTGGTACTATTATGCAATTGTAATTTTGTTACCTCTACCTCCTGGGCATAAAAATGCTTTTTATTTAGAAATCTAATATAGGATGCTGGGAGATTTAAGTCTTGTGTTACCTCTAGAACAGGGGTCAGCAACCTCTGGCACATGGCTCGCCAGGGTAAGCACCCTGGCTGGCCGGGCCAGTTTGTTTACCTGCTGCATCGGCTGGTTCAGCTGATCGCGGCTCCCACTGGCCGTCCCAGGCCAATGGGGGCGGCGGGAAGCTGCGGCCAACACATCCCTCGCCTGTGCTGCTTCCCGCAGCCCCATTGCCCTGGGACAGCAAACTGCGGACAGTGGGAGCTGCAATCAGCCGAACCTGCCGACGTGGCAGGTAAACAAACTGGCCTGGGCTGCCAGGGTGCTTACCCTGGTGAGCCACGTGCCAGAGGTTGCCAACCCCTGCTCTATAAGATTGTTTCATTTACAGGGTCTCCACAGCATTATTTGAAATCAGTGAGAATGTTGCCCTTGATATTAATGGATTCAGTATCAGATCCTTATTGCTTGCAATAAGTTTTAGTTTACATTCTCTTAACCCCAACACACTTTTTCTTTCAGTTGCTCAAAATTTTCCTTGATTCTTGGTCTCATTCCAAAGATTTGGGTTTTCTCTTGTTTGTTTTATTTTTGGGAAATTTAAGCAAAATTCATTCACACATTTTTGAGATATGGGCATTTGTTTTTACTATTCGTATATTGGGACTGAAATTTCGCACCTTGCATAATTCAAAAGCAGTCAACATTGTAAACACCAAGCTTAACTTACTTTTAGGGTCCTGGTAGTGTGAGGGAAAATAATCCAGTTTGAGAGAAGATCTGTTCAATATTTTTAAAGTTATGGAGTTTTTCAGTTTGAATATTCATGTATACAGATTAGTACATGTGACACTCAGTCAGAAAGGGTAAGCAATTAGCAGGCTACCCAAATTCAACCTTTAAGGACATATTAGAAAAGTATATAAATGGTAATTAGGGCTATTCCTTATAAATAACTAACAAAGCCATATTAGATAGACTAAGAAAACTGGAGTTAATACTAATTGTATGTGTTTACTTATATCTTGTTAGATGTAAACCATGTAAACAGATGGTTTCTGTCTATTATGTTCTGTCTACTATGTTCTATTGATTCAAAGATCAAAAGGGAATATTAACCTTTTCATGAAGTTTGGTGTAACAATATCATTGTCTTTATTTCTCTTTTGAAGTTTGTAGTAAACTACCTGTAAATGCAAAAAGAACAGGAGTACTTGTGGCACCTTAGAGACTAACAAATTTATTTCAGCATAAGCTTTCGTGGGCTACAGCTCACTTCTTTGGATGCATAGAATGGAACACACAGACAGAAGATATTTATACAGACACTGTCTGCGTGTTCCATTCTATGCATCCGAAAAAGTGAGCTGTAGCCCACGAAAGCTTATGCTGAAATAAATTTGATAGTCTCTAAGGCGCCACAAGTACTCCTGTTCTTTTTGCAGATACAGACTAACACGGCTGCTACTCTGAAACCTACCTGTAAATGGTGGAAGATGGGCAGTTGCAATAAATCTATGCAGCTAATTACCTGTGGTACATAGGAAATAGGAGGTTCTACTTCAAAGCCACAATGCTGCACCCAAGGAATGCCTGCTGTCAGAGGCTGCTGGAGAACTATAAAAAGAACTCTAGGGCGCTGATCCTGTATCTCAGATCTGCATAAGCTTTGTCAGGGGAAGTTTGAGTCACAAGACTGAGATCTCCAGCTCCAGTCTGGATCACCCTTATATTGGACATTGGATTATAACCTATGGAACTAATTCTATATTGGACATTGGATTATAATTATGGAACTAATTCTGAAAGAACTCTTTGCAACTCTGAAGCTCTACTGTGAAACTGACCTAAGAACTTTATTCATATCTGCATGTATAATGATCTTTTAACCAATCCTCTCTCTTTTCTTTTTTAATAAATTTTAGTTTAGCTAATAAGAATTGGCTGTATTTGGGTATGATTCATTGACCTGGTGGGCAATGTGTCTGATTCTTTGGAGTTGGTAGAACTTTTTATATGATGAATTAAATATTAAATATCCTCATCATATTTGACTTTGCTGTCTGGGTGGGAGCCCAAAGTTGGATTCTTTTAAGGGAACTGTGTTTTGGCTTCTGACCATTGTAGAAGCTGTTTTGTTTTGGCTTGGTGAATCTAAGTATTAGAATAACCCCCAGTTCTGGGGATCGTCTGCCCCATTTTTTGCAGTTTGCTCCGATTGAGTAATCTCAGCATGGCCCCCCAGGGACCCAAGTCACAGTAAATTTTTTTCTATTGATATTTTTTTTTCCTGAAGCAGAAAATTTAGATTGTTGTGTACATACTCAGTGCTTTACCTTTATGGTGCCTTTGACTGCTCAGGATCCTCCGAGCTAAATGTCTCATTTAAGCTCTCCATAGCTAAGACAACTTGAGTTAAGGCTTTATTTAAGAACATCACTGTTAAGGAGACATGGAGTTGAACTTGGGGTTAGGGATGGGAGAAGGCAATGGTACTCTTTCAAGCTTTGTACACTTGACATGCCCACCACATCACCTGATGTGCCATGGCAAACTGCAGATTTGGCGTCATTCCTAAATGTAAAGAATTTTTCAAAGCACTTCCGTTTTGCTCACAGTATTGCCTCAGTATTGGCTGGGGTAAACTTCAACCATGATACTTTTCATCCTGGTGCTGATTTTGGCTAGGGATTGGGAGAGCTGGGACATGCTGATGTTTGTTTGATGTAGAGCAAGATGACAGATGTGCGCAATTAGCATTTCAACTTGTGTTGTCTCCAGTTTCTTGATAGCTTCATATAGAAATTGACTTTTATATGAAAATGATATTGAACTTTTAGGGGGAGGGAGGCTCATCAGGCGGGGACCCTAGAGCTAGAGGAGCAGTTTCTCATAATGTCCATCTTGTTCTGATCTAAGAAGAAAGACTTGAGTCTTTGCAACATGGTTCCATGTTCACCCATGCAGCTTCATGGAGTTAGGACAGGAATATCTGGTGAGCAGTAGTATCAAAAGCAGATGAGGATGCATATCCTTCTCTTGTTGATGAACAGGAAGTCATCCACTAGAGAAACAAGTGCTGCCTCAGTGTAATGTCCTGCCCTTAATCTTGACTGAGGGGAGTTCCAGATACTTGCTGCTAATAGCTGGCACAGTCATTTTTAGTTTAGTTTATTGATTAATTTAATTAGAAACTGGGAAGAAGTTCATGAGGTGTCTTGTGTCAAATAATAGTTGCTTTAGCACAAGTCATACCATTGCATATTTTAGGGTGGGTGACAGTCTGTGTTAGTAGCCTTACTCCAGGCATTCTCTACTATCATAATCTAGAAAGGACAAGGTTCAGAGTCACAGGTGATCACCTTGATTGCTGTCACTTCTTCCATGAATACTATTTGTTGGAACAAGTCAAATTCTTCAAAGGAGGGGTTGTGTTTCTGCTCCTGTTCTTGGCTTGTTGCTTTTAGTGTCCCAAAGGTCATCTCAGTTGCGGTTGATCTCTGTGAAATAAGAATAAATCCTCACAGTAAGAAATGCTGTGGTTTGGGGGTGGGTAGAAGCAGTCTTAGATTATGACAAAATGTATAGTTTGGAAAATTTCTGCAGGTATAACCTTGCTGTTTCAGTGACAGAAGGAAGCTTGGCTTTTTTTCCTCCTTGATAGCAGTGGCATAGGATTGAACATTATACAAGTTTGCATTAAATGCCATTTTAAATGCAAAATATAACATTAATGAATAAAATTTTTGTGGGGCCACTGTGGTCAGATTATTGGGTTTTGTTAATATATAGTGGATTTGTCCAGACTTAACTAAATATTGATGTCAGACAAATTGTTGGCTTTAAACTTCATAAAGGATTTGAGCTTGATTAGATATAGAACGTTTGGCATCTGATAATGCTCATAAAATTACTGATCTTATTTAGATTTTTCTGTTGGCAGCCTGACTTGTAATGATTGCCAAAAGAAAAATCTCCAGCTCTTCTGAGATTCCATAGCTGGTTTCAGAAAGTTCGATGTATTTTAATACTTAGAAAAGCTAACAAACTTTAAGGGTAATAAAAAGAATGGTATTATATTAGCTGGCATCCTTTCATCAAACTAACTGATGCTATGCTAATGACTTAGAAACCAGCTTCCCTTAAATAATTTGTTCCAGTGTAGCTATGTCTTTAATTTTATCTTTACTTAATATGACTGCAAAGTGTGTGGGTATCTGAAAATGGATGCAGTGACAAGTATTTGAACTTTTCATTTTTTTTAACCCCAGAAAGAATGTCATTTTCTTAAAGTACATATTCTATCATGTTGAATATATGTTGATTTAGGACTTGGCAGAAAACTGTGCACAGTGATGAGTAGACAACTGCACAGATTTCTCTTTGCTCGTATCTTTTTGTCACTAAATATTCATATATTCTCCCTGATTTATTTAACAGTGCCAATGATTAGTATTCATTTTAGCAAGCTTAGTTTTTATGAAGATGTGTCCCATGAACTAGTGTGTACCATGGCAAAAAGACTACTTTTCATGTATATGATGATTATACTGCTTTCACTTCCAATGATCTCAAAGCACTTTGCAAACATGAATTAAGCTACACAAAACTCTTGCAGAGTAGCTAAGTAATATTATGCATATTTCAAAGATGACTTAGGCCTGGTCTACAATAGGAGTTTATGTCCAATTTAGCAGTGTTAATTCAACTTAACCGTGCACCCGTCCACACCAGGAAGCTAATTAGTTCGACCTAGAGGGCTCTTTAGTTCGAATTTTGTACTCCTCCCCGACGAGGGGAGTAGCGCTAAATTCGACATGGCTATGTCGAATTAGGCTGTGTGGACGGAAATCGACCTTAGTAGCTCCGGGAGCTATCCCACAGTGCACCACTCTGTTGACGCTCTGGACAGCAGTCCGAGCTTGGATGTTCTGCCCAGCCACACAGGAAATGCCCAGGGAAAATTTGACACGCTCCGACGCCTTGTGGATGTTCTGCAGGACTGCAGGCAGGAGGACAGAGCACCCCTGCACTGTATCTGCAACCGCCCTTCCCCGCCACAAAGTCCCAAACCCCCCTCACCCAAAGTAACAAGAAGGAGGGGCAACAGGGGCCGTGAAAACTGTCACTGCACAAATACAAGAAGGCTCTCATTCCCTAAATGTTGAGAAGTCCTTCCCTTCCTGGCTCACCGAAGCCCCAATCCCAGTTTCATCCCCTAACTGTGTAGTTGATTATTAAATGTAGTTTGCTGTTAATTACTATTTCCGTCAAGTTTTTCTACAGAAGACTGTCTGTGAAGGAGGGGGGAAGGGGGTTGTTAATTGCATAGGACAGTCACCTTTACCAGGGTACAGACACGGGGGCAGGATCAACAGCAGGTCACACACACAGTGCAGTCAGTAGGCACCCTGGTCGGTCTGGGAGGTGTTTTCCATGTTCTGTGTGAGTGGGGGGTACGTGACTTTGTGGCATGGGAGGGCAGTTACAGAACTTATGCAGGGGTCCTTGTCCCGGACCACAGAGCCACGCAGCAGGGAAATCTGTAACCGTCCTCCCCCGCCACAAGGTCACATAGCCCCCACACACAGAGTCCCGAAAAGGAGGGATGGCAGGCTCCGTTGAAACAACCAGTCCAGCACTGCAGACCGCTCTAGGAGCAGGAGCCTATCATTCCTTGAGTGTAGAAGCGGTGTTAACATCACTTCACACCCTACCCACCACAGTCTGCGTCCCTGTTTCAACCCTTTAACGCAAATTCATTAATAAAGAAAACGTTGTTAATTAACAATGTTCCATTAACTTTATTTTTAAACGTGAGTTGGAAGGGGGGAAACGTGGTGAACGGGGTATGTAACCGCAGAAGAAAGTCAACAGTAACTGAAGCAGGGGCAGGTTCAGCTTCTCTATAAAGAAACTGAACAGTCACAGGTTACCCTGCTCCCTAAGGAACCTAGCTTTCAAAGCCTCCTGGATGCACAGCGCTTCCCGCTGGGCTCTTCTAATTGCACGGCTGTCTGGCTGAGCATAATCAGCAGCCAGGCGATTTGCCTCAACCTCCCATCCCGCCATAAAGGTCTCCCCCTTGCTCTCACAGAGATTGTGGAGCACACAGCAAGCTGCAATAACAATGGGGATATTGGTTTCGCTGAGATCCGAGCGAGTCAGTAAGCTCCTCCATCTCCCCTTGAGACGTCCGAAAGCACGTTGAATGATGACAGTTACACAAGACCACCCTCAACACATTTTTCCCCCAGCATGCATTGTGGGGAAATCCCAGAATTCAAATGGGCAGCGGGGACTGCGGGAACTGTGGGATAGCTTCCCACAGTGCACCGCTTCCAATGTCGACGCTTGCCCCGTTAGTGTGGACTCACAAAGTCGAATTAGTGTCCTTAGTGTGGACACACAAATTCGACTTTGTAAGGTCGATTCCACAAATTCGAATTAAGTTAAATCGAACTAATCTGGTAGTGTAGACATACCCTAAGCTGAAGCACAGAGATGTTAACTGATCTCTTGTTAACACAAAGTGTCAATGCAGAATAGGGAGTCAAGGAATCCTGTTTCCTAGAAGTATGAATTAACCAGTAGATCACAGTCCCTCTTGGGGTCTATTTAACAACTTAAAGCAAAATTATCTTCTGAAAATTTCGCTATAAAAATGAGTAACATTGTTTATGGACTTTTGCTTCTACATCATACTCGTGCCAAAAAATAGCATAAACATATTCAAAGTCCATCCATAAGCACCACAAACATGCCACTGCAGTAAAGGCAGCAAAAAAATGAGCCTTCTACTCCTCCACTATCAACACAATAGAAACACAGCCAGGAGAGGTATTTTGCATAGTTAGCCATCTAATCAACCCAAGCTGCAAAGCCCAGGCATCAGACCTCAAGCATTGACCTCTGTCAGAAGCTGTCAGCATACTTCACTGATAAAATCAAGTGAATACTAGGGAGCTGATTAGGAAAGAAAAGCCCACCCCCAATCAGATTGTGTTATCCACTCCATCATCCCTGATTGAGTTTGGCCCCATCACACATGCCAAAGGTCAAGAAGCCCTGAAAGATATTAGCTCCACAACCTGTGAAATGGATTCTCACCTCTCCTGTCTGGTAAAAGCCAATGAATAACAACTGTGCTCCCTACCAATGGAAATAGTCAATCCAAACTCCTTGAAAAATACAATAGCTCGCCAATGCTTGACCTTGAAGGCTTTTCTAACCATCTCCACCCTCCATTCCTGGATAAAATAATTGAAAAAATAGTAACCAACAAGCTCCAAGAACTAGTGATATCAGCCATCATCCGGGATGCCTCACAATCAGGGTTCAGACTCACACACAGTACAGAGACTGGCCAAGTGACGCTAAAATATAACTTTCTTATGGACACAGAAATGGGTATAACTCTTCTGCCAGGTGGTGTTGGTACAATAAGTGCAGGATTCAATAGCTGGGGGTTCCTTTTAACATTACAAAACAGAACCAGCTCACTGCCCCACCCAGAAACCTTGGGAATCAGAACACTAGCCCTGGGCATCGCAAGCACTGAGTCTATGTATAACAAAATAATACTTTAATTAAAAAGGAGAGAGAACTCAGCATTCATTTTGGAAAACACAACAATGATTCAGAAATACGCAAATCATAAGTAAACACCCCAGCTCACAATATCTTGGGCAGTAGCCCTTTGCCTCAGTTTCTCTCTTTGCAGTGTGAAAGTCATGGAAGTTTAGTTGAATGTGCCTCTACCATGCCACTCCCTTTTCCCGCTGCTGAACCCCACTCTTGGTTATTTGTCCAAAGTCAGCAAAATCCCAGAATTCGGAGGTGCGTTCATGTGGGCTCACTCCTACTCCTGAAGGGGGTGTGTGGTCAAGCAATGCAATTGTTCACTGTTACCTTTGATTCTGCTCACCACTATTGCTGCCTGGTGCTTGCTGCCACCTCTGTGTCTAGCTGTGAAGCTATGTTCTGAGATTCTGCTACTGATTTCAGTTCTTAATGATTTCATCAAATAGTAGCGAATCTTATTGCTGCTGCTGTATTCTCTGCATTGTCTTTCACTGCAACACTATCCCCACACCAGCTCTAAGATTCAGTCACCCAGACCTTATAATCAGTGACTTCAGCCCTAACAGTGGTGTGTGGTCCCGTCACTGGATCAGTGGGGATCCCACTGCAACGTGCTGATGCATAGTGCAACAGCACAACCTGAGTAATGTCTGGTTTCCCTGGGCTACCTCCTACCAGTCCATTGGCAGTGCTCCATCATCTGTGAGTCCTCAGTCTCCCCTGGGTAAACTGCAGACGGCAGTCCCAGCAGCTCCTCTCCACACTCAGTTTCCTCTTGGGGCAGGGTGCTACATAGCTTAGTAGTGGAGCTGGAGTCCTGCAGAAGGCTAGAGACATCTGCCTCCTTTGCTGGTTCCCTCCCAACTGAGCTGAAGAGCCCACCTCTTATCCTTCCTGTCATGACCCTTTGCTTCCGGCACGGGGCGGGGAGGGAGGACAGGGCTGTCTTGGCTCTGCTCACTAGAGGAAATGTAGTGGTCCATCCTTGTAAAGCTTGGAGGGAGGCCACTCTGCATCTCTACAGATCCCCATTATTGTACAGTCCTTCATTAACCATATCACCTCCATCCAGACTTAAGTATTCCCCCCCACTCCTTCCCACTTTTTAGTTTGCAGTGGAAATATGCTGCTCGGTGTGTATTGTTTTGTATATTAAAGACACTGTATGGGTCTAGTCCCTGAGGACATTTAGGTTGTGGTAGGAGTTCTATGTGTTTCCTCAGAGTATAATGGCTTCCTCCCACCTCCAGTTTCCTGCTGCTCCACATTTCCACCTCTAGTAGCTGCAGCAGCATAGCCTGGAGTGGGTAACAGTGCAGCTAAATTAATTGTAAAATACTTGAAAACATTTTAAAATCCTTTTCAGTGTTGTGCTGCAAAGATGTGAAAACTGCTTTCTGTATGTGTGGCCTTACCACAGCTGTAAGAAACAGGAAAGAAGGGGAGGAAAAAACAAAAGGAAAAGAAAAGAAAAGAATACTGTATCCTGGCACTTGACATTTATAGTTCTGCAATGAGTATTTTGCCACCCTCACCCTATATACACAGCATAAGGACAGAAGCTTTCTTCAGCCTGCTTATCCAAGAAGAATATCAATCTCGTGTGAGAAATATATTGTCCTTTAAAACTCATTCAGCAACTTCCACTGAGAACAATGGAAACTACTTGACCAGGAGCTTTTTTGAAAATCCAAGCCTTCGTTTTCTTCTTTCCTTCTTTCTTCTTGGGCTGGTCTGGACAAGCACCAGCTCTTCCTCTTTCTCCTCAAGACTTTCTACTCCCTCCTCTTTAAATCTGCACTGGGACTGAATGGCTTAGGATAATAGCAATGGGAAACAGATCCATCATCTGGAAATGCATATGGGTGTTTCATGGCATCTGACTGGTTTTGTAGAGCTGTCTCCATTCACTCTATTTACACTGTTAAAATTGTCAGAAAACATGCTACCTCCATATCTTCAGCTGCTGAACTCAATGTATGCCTTTTGGGCAATCAGTCTTGTGGTGCATTCTGTGTGGCAACATATGCTGAGCTAAGGAAACAAAATGTTGATATATTTATAGCTCCTTGTGCAGAAGCTCACAAACTGTTAGCAGCTTTTCTGTGGCTCTGGTGTCTTGATAAGGCTTCAATAATAGACACATAAGAGAAGAACCTGGTCCTGGGTTATGCCAGTGTATGTTCACAGTGTAAAAAGAACAGAGGGAACACAAGTAAAATTAAATTATGTTTTTCTTGCATTGGCCATAATGAATGTGTTTGTACTAATAATTAGTAAATATTTGGAACAAGATGACAGAAGTACCTGATAGATAAACCACTGTGCTATATATTCAAGAAAACATAATACTATCTTTACAGTAGGGAAGTTTATATTCAGCCTTCATACTGAATGTAGGGGCTGCAGATACTTGATAGTAGTAAGATGCCTAGAGACTATAAGTTAAAAGTGTTGGTTAGAGTAGTATTTAGCTTTGTCTGACCTGTGAAAACAGAGCAGGCCATGCGTATGTGTGTGTACCCTCCTCTGAGAAGGGTCTGAAGGTTCTGAACTGCTGGTGGCAGATGCTTTGTATATTTTCACAAACGGACCAAGACCTAAAATTTTGTTCCAAATTAACAATATGCCATCATTAGACCAAGATGAAAGCAAATTGTGACATCACTTTTAAATCTTGGGTTTATCCAAATATGTCCACAATTCTATAATCTTCTGCTATGAAATCTAGCCCTCGGGTGGGGTCTGTTTGGGCAGACCCAAGATTAAGGCTACATCTACTCTCTACAGCAATGGTGGTGGCATGTTGGGTATGTGTAGTTACATGCCGCAGTGAAAAGCCTGCTGTTTCCATACTGCAATGTGTAGCTACATGTGTCAGTGAACGGCTCTGGTGGGGGAGACATAAATATCCCAGCTGCCAAAGCCTTTTACTGTGTTAAGGAAAGTCTCTGACATGGGAGGGGCAGCTGGGAAAGGCTGAGCCTTTGTTCCCATTTTTCTCCCTGTAACAAGGTCGGCTGCTAACCAACTGCCCCTTCATGGCCAGGGATGCCTCTGCTGTACCCTGCCACTATTTTCCCCTTCACCGAGGCTCCTTCAGTCTCTCTCAAACTCCATAAGTCTCTCTTTCAGTCACAGTCTTCTTAATGTCTGGGTTTTAATTAAATTAACAAAGCCCTCAAACATAAAAAGAGTCTTCTAGCCAGACTTAAGCTTGGCACAGTCCATCCTCCCCGAAAAACTGTGCCTCTTTCCCCGCAGCTTCACTTTGCAGTTCTCTCACTGCTGAAGCCTCCTCCCAGCAGCTTCCTGCTGCCTTTTACCCTGGGATGACCTTATTTAACCCAAGTGTGGCTTGGCCTGTAATCAAAGGTGGCATAGTCCCAGGCTTAACAACATGGGCAAGCCACCATGTTACACTCCCCCTTGCCACAGCCTTTCCCCCAGAGGGGAAAGGGTCCAGCACTGGGCAGCTGACGCAGCCCTTTCCTAACTGCATCCTGGCTACTGGTGTCTTTCCTTGCGGCAGGCAAGGGAAAGGCTCTGGTAGGGGGGATACAGTGGGGAAAAGCTTCAGCAGCTCCCCATAGCTGAAGCCTTTTAGCACCACAAGAAAAGGCTCTGGAAGGCCTTTCCAAGCTGCCTTGCCCCTACCAGTGGAAGAGGACCTGGCAGAACCTTTCCCCTCTGCCTTTCCCCCAGCCAAGCCTTTATCCACCAGTGGAGTCTGAGGAGGGGAAAAAGATCCAGCAGTGCGGATATTATGCTGCTAAAAATAGCTGTGTAACTGTGAGGCATGAGTTGGGTGAAGGGAGAGCATGTTGGGTATTTACTTGCCTTTACACACCTATGCCATGCCTCCCTGGTGACATTGCAGGGCAATTTTGAGTGATCCATCCTCTGTTGTATAGTCCTAGTTTCTGGCTGTTGGACATTTAGGGGAATCCGTAACATGGGGTTGCATTCCTGACTATCGTGCCTAATAGCCATTAATGAACCTATCCTTCATGAACTTACCTAATTCTTTTTTAAATTCATTTATTCTTTTGGTCATCACAACATCCTCTGGCAATGAGTTCCACAGGTTGCCTGGGTGTTGTGTGAAGAAGTACTTCCTTTTGTTTGCTTTAAATCTGCTGCCTATTAATTTCCTTAGGTGACCCCTAGTTTTTGTGAAGGGTAAATAGCCCTTCCTTATTTGCTTTCTCCACACCATTTATGATTTTAGAGACCTCTTAACCCCCCTTAAGCATCTATTTTCTAAACTGAATAGTCCCAATTTTTAATCTCTCCTTATATAGAAGCTGTTCCATACCCCTAATCATTTTTGTTGCCCTTCTCTATACCTTTCCCAGTTCCTATATATCTTTTTTTAAATGGTGTGACCAGAAGTGCATGCACTATTCAAGGTCTGGCCATACCATGAATTAATATAATGGCATTATGATATTATCTGTTTGGTTCTTAAAATTCTGTTATCTTTTTTGACTGTCACTGCACATTGAGCCAATGTTTTCAGAGAACTATCCACAATGACTCCAAGATCTCTCTTAGAGTGGTAGCAGCTAATTTAGACCTCATCATTTTGTATGTACAGTTGGGATTATTTTTGTCAATGTGAATTACTTAGCACTTATTAACATTGAATTTAATCTGCTATTTTGTTGCCCAGCCACTCAATATTGTGAGTTCCTGAGAGTCAGCTTTGGATTTAACTACCTTGAGTAATTTTGTATCATCTGCAAATTTTGCTACCTCACTGTTCATCCCCCTTTCCAGCTCATTTATGAATATGTTGAAGAGCATAGGTCCCAGTATAGATCCCTGGTGGACCTTATTACTTACCTCTCTCCATTGTGAAAACTGACTGTTTACTCCTGCCTTTTGTTTCTTATCTTTTAACCAGTTACTAAACCATGTGAGGACCTTCCCTCGTATCCCATGACTGCTTACTTTGCTTAAGAGCCTTTGGTGAGGGAGCTTGTCAAAGGCTTTCTGAAAGTCCAAGTACACTGTATCCACTGAATCACCCTTGTCCACACGCTCATAGACTCCCTCAAAGAATTCTAATAGATTGGTGACACATGATTTTCTTTTACAAAAGCCACGTTGACTCTTCATATTGTGTTTATCTATGTATCTGATAATATACCCATACTGGGGGAGAGGGGGTATGCGGGTGCATTCTCTTCATGCTGCTGAAAGAAGCATACAGTGTAGATGTACCTTTAAAGGGCTCTCAAATAAGTGTTGGTGCTAGTCCTCTTTCTGTTCACTGCTGGGATCAAGGAAAGGGCATAAGAGTGTAACTTCTCCCTTTCTCTGGAGGACAGGAAAGATGATATATCAGATTTTCTTACACTGTTCCATGGAGATCACAGTCCATGTAAACAGCACTAGTATGCTCTTCTGACTTAAGGCTTGTCTTCACTACGGAGCTAAATCGGCGCTACTGCAGTTGATGCAGCGACATTGATTTAGTGAGTCTATTGAATACGTGCTCAATCGATGGGAAAGCACTCTGTACTCCACCTCAACAAGAGGCAGAAGCAATGTTGGCGGGAGAGCATCTCCTGTCAACATAGCGTAGTGTGGACCCCACGGTAAGTAGATCTAAGCTACATCGACTTGAGTTACACTACTAACATAACTCAAATTGTGTAGCTTAGATCGACCAGCAGCTGTAGTGTAGACCAGGCCTTAGTGTCTGCAAAGAGGCTTGGGTGAGGGCAGGATGATGCCAACATATCCATTTTTTTCTTATTTTCACAGAGGCCCCAGCATGGATGATGCTAGACTAATATTTATCTGCTTTTCACAAAGGGGTGGGCACCAGTACGTACCTCTACATCTCTCTTCCTTACCAAGGATTTTCCACTTCTTTCCATCAGGCCTGTGATGTGGGATTGATCAGTAGCTAGACTACATATTGCTCAAAAAGCCACACTGGCAGAAAGCAACATCATTCACAACAGTGACCCATGATCTGAGAACTTCCGTAACTCAGCCAGAGGTTATTGGTTCATTACAGGAGTGGGTGGATGAGGTTCTGTGGCCTGCAATATGCAGGAAGTCAGACTAGATGATTATGATGGTCCCTCCTGACCTTAAAATCTATGTGTCTATTAGTTCTGTGCAAAAAATTGCCTATGAGAAACATTGCTCCGTGCACCCAAAGTTTTGATATATCATATTTTGTGTGTTCATGAATCATATTTATTAGTTTATGAGAGATTTTCCATTACATTGTATTAGTTCTCTTTCCTCTTGGATCTGCAAACTACCCTTGCATGGCATAAGTATCCCAATTGCACAATACATAGGCGACTGGTAACTGTTGATAGTGGTCTGGCACAATGGCAGCCCCCCGCCACCACAGCCACAGTCAACTTCCTGGGGACTGCCAAGGCACCCTCCAGCAACACCCTCTTCAGCATGGTGCCCCCCTGACTACACTGCCGTGGGCGGTTGCTCATGTCACCCACCCTTAAGTCCAGCCCTGTCAGCCTTAGCGAAATTGACAACCTGTATGAACTTCTATTTTGGCGCCCTGGCCCCCGCTCCCTCCCCCTCCCCCAGCCCTTCACCTGTCCCCTCATCCCCCCTCCCTATTGCCTTCCCCACCCATCTCCCTATAGCTCTGGCCCCCACAGCTTCCCCCACCCATCCCCCATCGTCCTAGTCCCCCCTGCTTCCCTGGGCTCCCCACTCTGCCCCCAGAACCCCTGGACTCCACTGCCTCCCCCACATTGCTCCGACTAACTCACTGAGCTCCCTTCTCACACCCAAGGCAGGCTAGTCCAGACCCATATTCGAGCAAGTAACTGCGGCTGCCAGTGAGGAAGGGATGGGACTCAGTAGGCTTCCCCACACCCCCTCTGGCAGACAGCTATGCTGCCAGTCCAGTCTCACTTCCCTGCTCTAGGTGCCACTTAGTGGGGCTCCGCAGGAGTGCTAGCTGCTGGTGCCTTTCATAGGCATGTCCATTCAACAGCACTGACTCCCACCCTGGCAGAAATCGGGGGAGGAATGTGACTGCGCTTGCCTCCTGCCACACATCGCCTATAGTACAATGACTATGCCATCTTTCGGAACACCAATTGCATTTACATGCACAAACTGTACCACCCCCCGCAAAGCAAACAAACAACCCCCCAGAAACATTTTGACTATGTTCAGCCTAACCTGGTCATAATTCTTTAGAGAATAGAGTGCCTTGCTGTACAGAGTCAGCAGTACAAAATAATTGGATGTTGGACAGCTTGGGAATGATCATATAAATGCATTAAAAAAATATTTGTCAGTTGTGAACTTTTGCATCACTTAAGACGGAAACATGGTATAAGTCACGTTCAATGCAGTGAGAAGTAGGTCTTTATTCTTTGTCAGACTGTCAGCTCTTACATTCTGCTCAGCCTCCCCTCAAAGTCCTAGTACAAAACAGCATGTATCAGATGGTCCTCTGATAAAGGTAAGAGGCCATCACTTATGATAGAAGAAAGTTAACTGTTTAATGTATTTCTCCTTTTTATTTTTGGAATGGACAGAACTTTCCATTTTTATCTTCCCACTGATTTGAAAAACAGTTTATGAATAGCTCGTCTTATCTTGAGTTCCCATGAGTCATGGCCTATATTTTAAAAGTGATTTTGGACACCTCAATTTTTGAGTGCCCAGTTTGATACACCTTAAAAGGCCTGAGTTCCTGAAAGTACAGAGCATTTGCCCTCTGAAAATTAGCCCCCTTTGAAGAGTCTCAGGTTGAACACCTACAGCTACTTTTGAAAATGAAGGTCCATTTGTCTGAAGGAGAGAAGAATGTGAAGTGGTTAAGAGCAACCAACTCTCACTGCTGCTACTAAGGTCTGTCCAGTTATATGGGACTATGCAGTTAGAAATGTAGGGATCTAGTCTTTTCTATCACTTTATCAGGGATTCCGTTAATGCCAATGGGACAGACGGTTGCAGGACAAGAGGAAAATATGCTCTCCAATTATTACGTTTTCTATATTTTGTGAGAAATATACACAAATATTGTTTGATGCAAATTAATTTAATACATGTTACCATTGTGAGATATTACCAATTCATATGTACCTTTGTATATATAATCTAATCTAACTTTAGGGTTTGATATTGATGCCTCATTGTAATATCTGAGTACCTTCCACATAAAATTGATAGCAATAACAAAGTCCCTAGTGGACTTTATGAAATTTCTGTCACTTCTCTGTTTTCAGGCTATAGACATTTTTAGGGGGTGGATTATGGATTTTGTTTTTGATTTTTTTTTTGGTTGGGAGTTTTAAATAGAAGGTGGTGTCAATACTGAGGGTATAATTCTTATGATGGAAAATCCTTTTCAAAAATGAATCTTTGGCAACATTTCCTAAGACAGTCAAGCCCTGGATTTACCTAATTTCCTGTGGAAGTTTGTTCTAAATATCTTAAATTAAGACACTATAAGACACAGATGCTATGTAGGAAAGATGTGGAGTGCTTCTGTACCACAGATGTAGCAGAAAGTATAATAGAAGGGTATGTATAGAAATGGGCAGAGAACTTGTCTAAGCACTGTCAAGAGATGAAAGCCACATATCCCCAATATTTCCAAATAGTCCCCATACCCTGAGCTATTCACTGAAAAATTTATACTTTCAATGGAAGCAAATTTTTGTAGATAGCAAACAGGGCTGCTTAGAACAACATTAATTCGCTGCCAATTTTTGTTTTCCAGGGTAGGTTCATTTGTCCTAACTCCTCCCATATGTCATCATTACTTCACCCCTTTTTGAAGTCTACGAATTCTCTGAAGATCTCTGCATGAGTTCCATTTTTGTACTACAGTTGAACCCTGTTATGTCGCCGGCCTAGGGGTTTGCCAAAAAGCGTCGAGATAACCGATGATCGAGATAAACCCCTATCCACCCCCCCACCCCTGAACTCCCCTGCCCTCTCTCCAACACCATTTGCCCCCTTACCGCGGTGCCTGCACGTGGCTGGATCCGGCGAAGCGGGACGGGGAAGCGGGGCCGGGCGGCCGTGGACGGGGACCCGGAGCCGGGCAGCCAAAGAAGCGGGACCCGGTAAGCGGGCCGGGCGGCAGGCGAAGCCGGACCGGGTAAGCGGGGCCGGGTGGCAGGCGAAGCGGGGACCGGGTAAGCGGGGCCGGGCAGGCGGCAGGCGAAGCGGGGACTGGGTAAGCGGGGCTGGGCAGGCGGGCGGCAGGCGAAGCGGGGACCGGGTAAGCGGGGCCGGGCGGGCGGGCGGCAGGCGAAGCGGGGACCGGGTCTGCAGGGCCGGGCGGGCGGGGACCGGGGCAGCGGGGCCGGGGGGGGCCCGGGGCGGCGGGGCCGGGCGGGCGGGCGGCGAAGCGGGGACCGGCAAAGTGGAGCCGGGTGGGCGGGCGGCAGGCGAAGCGGGGACCAGGTATGCGGGGCCGGGCGGGGCCAGGCAGGGACCGGGTATGCGGGGCCGGGCGGGCGGGGACGGGCAGGGACCGGGTATGCGGGGGCGGGCGGCGAAGCGGAGCCGGGCGGACGGGCGGGCGGCGAAGCGGGGACCGGCGAAGCGGAGCCGGGCGGGCGGGCGGCAGGCGAAGCGGGGACCAGGTATGCGGGGCCGGGCGGGGATGGGCAGGGACCGGGTATGCGGGGCCGGGCGGCTGGGGACACGGTGGGTCGGGGACGCGGGGAGCCGGGCGGCTGGGGACGCGGGGAACGGGCGGCTGGGGAACCGCGCGGCTGGAAAGCCGGGGAGCGGGCGGCTGGGGACACGGTGGGTCGGGGACGCGGGGAGCCGGGCTCGAGATATTAGGGTTCGGCGAATCGACATAACGGATGAGAAACCCATAAGACAAAGAGGGAGTTTGGCGGTTCCACTTGTAAAACGTCGACTTAATAGGATTGGCAAGTTAACCGAGGTCGAGATAAATGGGTTTGACTGTATAAGTTTGTTTTTCAACATCCCAAGTAGGAGTTTTGGGCTTGTGTAGAATTATATAGATTGTTTTGTAGCAAGTTTTCACCATTTGAACCATCAGTTCATATGGCCCCTAGAAACCAGTCACCCACAGACACACAGACAGTGTTGGGGAGGGAACAAATGATTGAAGAAGTAACTTTAATCCACTGCTGATAAATAAAGCAAGATTTTCTCTCCTCAGGCTGTGTCAGCAAAAGTATTATAGGAACCAGTTCTAGTCTTAGTTGCTCTGTTGTGAATCCAGAGTAACTCTATAGTTACTGGAGTAAGTGAGAGCAGACTCTGGCCCATTTAAGGAAAATGGGATTGATATAACTTCAGCTTGTCAGGTACTGTATGTGAAAAGGCCAGCCAGAATGTGACAGTGTTCACTAGAGACTAATAAGTATAAATAGCTAACCCAAATAGAGGAAATTATAAGGAAGCAATTAAAGAATGCCATAAAGATTTTTACATTTCAGAGGAAGCCAGCTGATGGTGAGACAAAAGTGTAGATTAAGGGAACTCAATATTAAAATGATAGATTGAACAACAACCAAGTAATCCTTAATGGAGCCAGGGCATATGATTGGTTTAATAATGTTTAATTGCATATTAATTACGCATGAATAGTAAATGCCAGATTGACAGGAACTGGGTTTTGTATGAAACTCAGATGAACTAAGAAAATGGTCCAGTTCCTCAGCGGATGTTAATCAATGTAGATCCATTAAAGTCAGTGGTGCTATATTGATTACATCAGCTGACGATCTGGCACATCAGCTTCATGGATGCAAACTCAATTTTATGTTCCGCAGCCAGATGGAAAACGTCAAATTTTACAACTAAATTATTTCTATTCTAATGTAAATCAGTATGATCAGAGAAAATTAGTTTTCTTGCCTCCATCTTATAATGAAGGGCATCCAATAGTATGGGTGTTAATCATAGGTTAGACCTGCTCATTCCACCATAATGGAGGCATCTTCAGCTACATTTTTTCTGTTCCTTCTTCTGAGTTCAGACTCTCTTCCACTGCAGCAGTACACTATGACTCCAGGAGGTTGTGAACAGAGCAAAACCACATAAAAGAGATGGAAAATATAAGTATCACACCTGTAGATGATAGCATGAACAGAATAAAAACTATACTATTTACAAACTAAATTATGAATACATATTTCAGTCATCTACATGATTTAGGAGCCTAAGTTCCATTTTCAAAAGTGACTTAGGGACAAATTTTCAAAGGCATTTAGGCACCTAATAGGGTTTTCAAAAGTGCCTGTCTGTATTTTTAGGAGTCTAAATAACTTTGAAAGTCTTTGACTTTCAATGAGACTTAGGCTCCTAAATTGCAAAGTAACTTTAGAAAATGGAACTTAGGCTTCTTAGTCAGTTAGGGTAATTTTCAAAATTACCTATATTCAGAACATTTTGATCTCTAGGGAAAATCTATCCAGATCAGTGTAAATATCCTCTATTATAAGAAATGAAAATTAGTTTCCTTATCTGTAATTTTTATTTCCCGCAACATGGATGTGTACTGGTCTGGACATTACTCATGGGAAGTAGCAAGCCGTACAAGCCAATTCCTTGGGAATTTTAATTTCCTTTATTATGCTTTGTCCAGACTAGGAGCATTTTAATTAATTGCTGTTCAAAAGTATGTTAGTTCCTAGTGTAGGCAGCTTTTAACTCTCTTAAAAACCTGTCAGCTGGTCATAGTCAATGCTAGGCTTCCAAAAGGCTGTGAAAGCTGAGGAAAGAATGTCATTCTTACAGTGCTTGATGAAGCAGTTGCAAATGTCAAGTGGCTGTATTACAAATCTCATTGTACAGAGCTCTTTGTTTCTCAGACCAAAGCTACGAGGAGCCACTTACAGAATGTACTTTCTTATATGCTTGGTATATGTTTGATTTGCTCTATTCAGAAACTGAGTATTTAAAGTCTTCAAATATTCTTAGAGGTAATTGTGAAGGAAGAATAAGGTCTCTGAGGCCACTCCTACAATGGAGAGGCCTATACTAGCAAACCCTCTTAGTGTAGATGCATCTTATAATGGCAAAAAGTAGTGTTTTCTGGTATTGCTTATACCAGTTCTTGGAACATCATAAACTATACCAGCAAATAGACTTTTTACTGGTATAACTGCATCTACACTCAAGTATCAGAGGGGTAGCCGTGTTAGTCTGGTTCTGTAAAAGCAGCAAAGAATCCTGTGGCACCTTATAGACTAACAGACGTTTTGCAGCATGAGCTTTCGTGGGTGAATACCCACTTCTTCGGAAGAAGAAGCATCTACACTGAGGCTTATATTGGAATCTATGAATAGCCATGTCAGTAAAAATCACACCCCTAACTGACATAGCTCTGCTGGTGTGTTTTAAGTGTTGACAAGGCCTCACTTTTTCCATTCTTTGTTTCAGCATAGATAGTTTTTAAAGCCCATTTCATGTCCACATCTTTTTAGGCATATTAGAATTAAGAGTAAAAATGAGGAAGAGAAATTGATGGGTTTTAGGGGAACTCTGTTCTTTTCTGGCTGTGTACAGTCATGTTAAAACTGAAGATAGCAATATGGAATTATATAGACCCAATTCATCTGATGTCCTCAGCAGTTTGTTTTGCATAGATTCCAAGGCCAGAGGGACCATAGTGATCATCTACTACAGCAGTTGGCAACCTTTCAGAAGTGGTGTGCCGAGTCTTCATTTATTCACTCTAATTTAAGGTTTTGTGTGCCAATAATACATTTTAACGTTTTTAGAAGGTCTCTTTCTATAAGTCTATAATATATAATTAAACTATTGTTATATGTAAAGTAAATAAGTTTTTTAAAATGTTTAAGAAGCTTAATTTAAAAGTAAATTAAAATGCAGAGCCCCCTGCCTTGGTGGCCAGGACCTGGGCAGTGTGAGTGCCACTGAAAATCAGCTCACATGCCGCCTTCGGCACCTGTGCCATAGGTTGCCTACCCCTGATCTACTATGATGTTCCATATAACACAGGCCATAGATCTTCCCCAAAATAATTCCTAGAGCATAGATTTAAAAAAAAATCCAACCTTGATTTAAAATTTTTCAGTGTGATGGAAAGTACATCACAACTCTTGGTAATTCTTTTCCAGTGGTTAATTACGATGATGGTTAAAAATGTACACCTTAATTCCCATTTGAATTTGTTTAGCTTCAACTTCCAGCCATTGGATTATGTTATAACTTTCTATGCTAGTTTCAAGATCCTGTTATTGAATATATGTTCCTCCTTGTAGCCACTTATAGACTGTAATCATGTCATCCTATGACCTTGTCTTTGTTAAGCTAAATTAATTGAGCTCCTTGATTCTATCACTACAAGACATGTTTTCTAATTCTTTAAACATTCCTGTGGCTTTTCTCTGAAACCTCTCCAATTTATCAACATCCTTCTTGAATTGTGATCATAGAACTGGACATAGTATTATAACAGCGGTTGCATTGATAAAAATGTTAAATAGCATAGGGCCATGAAATGATCTCTGAGGGACCCCACTAGCAACATACCTGCTCAGTGATGGTTTCCTGTTTACAATTACATTTTGAGACCTATCAGCCAACTTTTAATTAATTTAATGTGTGCCATGTTAATTATATATCATTCTAATTTTCAATCCATATGCATATGGTACTGTCAAACTATTTATATGATGGCAACACTGTTACCCGTATCAACCATCAAAAGACTCAAAACAAGATATTAGGTTAGTTTGATAATTATTTTTCATAAATACATGTTGATTTGTATATCATCCTACTTTCATTTTTCAATAATTAAGTCCCATATCAACTGCTCCTTGATCTTGCCTGGGATTGATGTGAGATGACTGGCCTATAAATACCCATGTCATCCCATTTACCCTTTTAAAATATTCACACTGTTAGCATTGTTCCAGTTTTCCTGAACTTCCCCAGTGTTCTAAGACCTACTGAAAATCAACATTAACAATCCAGAGAGCTCATTAGACAACTCTTTTCTAACACCTGGATGCAAGTTATTCAGACCTGGTGATTTTAAAATGTGTAACTCTAGCACATGCTGTTTAACATCCCCCTGAGATACTAATGGAATGGAAAGAGTGTTATCATATGATATGATTACATCATCTCTGCCTCCCCCAATACAGAACAGAAATATTTTTTTGAATACTTCCACTTTTTCTGAATTATATTGATAATTCTAAATTTCCATCTGGTGATAGACCAATACCATTGTCAGGATTCTTTTTGTTCCTAATACACTTAAAAAAACACAAACCCTTCTCATTTTTTTATTTAACTCTGCTGTCCACAGATTTCTCTTTGTATCCCTATGCTTCCCTTATCAACTTTATACAGTTCCTCACTTCTGATTTATATTATTGTTACAGGAAATTCTCACACTTTGCATAGATTCTCTATAACCTGAAATCTTTAAATGAAGATTTGAGGACTTGAGTAATTCTGCCAGAGGTTGTGGACCTATTACAGGAGTGGCTAGGGGAGGTTCTGTTGCCTGAAATGTGCAGGAGTCAGATTAGACCAGGGGTTCTCAAACTTCATTGCACCGCGACTCCCTTCTCACAACAAAAATTACTACATGATCCAAGAAGGGGGGACCAAAGCCTGAGCCTGCCTGAGCCCCACTGTTCCAGGTGTGTGTTGGGGGGAAGCTGAAGCTCAAGGGCTTCAGCCCCAGATGGTGGTGGGGCTGTAATCTGAGCCCTGCCACCCAGGGCCAAAGCAGAAGCCTGAGACTTGCCACCCAGGGCCGAAGCCATCAGGCTTCATCTTTAGACCCGGGCCCCAGCAAGACTAATGCCAGCCCTGGCAACCCCAGTAAAATAGGGTTGCAACCCACTTTGGGGTCCTGACCCACAGTTTGAGAACTGCTGGAATAGATGATCACAGTGGTCTCTTTTGGCCTTAAAGTCTGTGAGAAAGTAGCCCCCGCTGCAGAGTTAGTGCAGAGGTGGGCTTACTCTCCAACCCTGCCTCCACCCCCCTCTGCAGTCTCAGTTTCAGAATTTGACCTGGGCCCCCAAAAAATTGTATGGCCCTGCTTACACTTCTGTTCCCTCCATAACAATGGCAGTGCTTAATACAACTAATACTTAATAAAGCTAAACATTATTTATTTAGAACAAAAGCATTTCTGAGAAAACATACCTTTAAAAATACCAAAATAGACTAGGCATATCTTGCTTTTCCCCTAATGCTTACCATTTCCTGAATCTGGGAAGGGCCTACTGTTTCAGCTCCCCTCCACAGCCACTCTCTCTCTCTCTCTGAGTCAGTCTGTCTCCCCAGATAGCTGCTAACAAATTATACCCCTTTGCCCAAGAAAGGCTTTTTAACTCTTTAGGATTCTTTTGATTGCTAACCTCCTCACTTTGGCAGAATAAAGCTTGCAACCTAGCAGAGATCGAGACAGGATTCTTGAAACTAACAGCTTGGTTTTCAAATATGTGTTGAGGTGTCTTTATCTAGATGTATTGTGTTGCTTTCCTGATTGCACTTCCCACAGCCTCCAATTAAGTTAGATCAATATAGTCATGCAGGAAATTCCAATAATCAAATTTACCATATCTCCCCTGGCTGACAAATTCACATACAGTGCTCATAAATGGTGACATCTCAGGGTTCACAAATTAATACACAGCAATTCCACATCTGTAACACCTTAGTCAGTACTTCAAATAAATCAAAACAAGGCTTCACTCAGAAAATAACTAATTTTACAACATCAACAAAAAGTTTTCCCTAAAAGTCTTAAAAACACAGGCAAATACGAATTGACATGCTGGATCCAATCTGAGGTCCACCTCGTCCAATATCCACTCTCAGACAACAGCCAGCAACAGAAGATTCAGAGGAAGGTACAGCTGTTCCATGGTAGGCAGATGTGGGATAATCTGTCCCTCCCCCAGCCCCTCTTCCACCACCACCACAGGCGCACACACACATTCATATCTCATCCTGATATCTGATAATTAGCAATTGATATAAACTTTGGAGCATGAGGTTTAATATCCCTTCCAAAAATGTTATTGGCATTAACTATTATAACTCTGGGTATTCTGAACATGTTTTTTTCTTTCTTGTTTAACTAAACACAGCTGGCAAAGACTATTTTTAAAAAAGTAAAGGGCTGCACAGAGTGACCTCAACTATCCTTGAAAGTGAAAGGACAAAGCGCACAGTTGATGCAACATGTTTTTGCAGGATGGATCTTCTTTGTCGTATATTCAATAGCATTCAGACTCAAGGTGAAGATGTAGCTCTATTAGGGAAGGTGGCACAGAAAGGAGCATTTATGGACATCTTGGAAAAAGAAAAATCTGCTTATATTGTGCGATGGAAACATAGTACCTAGAATTTCCAGGTGGAACAGTAATTTTGCTTGTTTTCTGTTATGGTTGCTTTGCCACATCGGAATTATTATTTTTGGATGGTTCAGCTATTATTTAACAGTACAGAAGGTTCATCTCATGAATTTGTTAGCAATCAAGTACTTAAAGGTGAAACCCCCATTGTATTTCTCATGTAAAATACAAAATGTCCACTTTTAATATAGACACTGGTTCTATTATAGTGCCTTTGTATAGAAAAAATGATGATTTGTCTTTCCCTACAGTATGAAAACAAATGCTGTTTATTTTTCAATCACAGAACCAATTTACCATGAAAAAAATTCACAGTTAGAAAGTGAATTATTTCTTAGGGATACACAGTGGAGCACGTAGGCACAATTTCTTATCCTCTTGGGGGCAGAAACCGTAAATTAGATTTTCAGAGTCCAAATACAGGCAATATAAATTTATATAACAAGACTTGGCAATGAAGAGAGAAATTTCTGATTATGTATACTGTGGAAAAATGCCATCAGTTAATACTGGAATAGCCTAAGATGGTTGTTTAAAAGCAAACATTATAGTAAAACATTATGAACTGTACCTAGAAATTTAGGAATCCCACATAATAAACAGGATTAAATACTTAGCACCTATTTTACCTTAGACTGGAATAACCTGCATAGAGGAATGCAACTCTATAGAGTTTCCAGTTAATTCTTCCACTGGGGAGGAAGGGGTTAGACGAAGGTGGGGTGGAGAGAGATGGTGGTACTCTTCCAAACTCCTCCCACAAAGTAAGCTCATCCCACTTGAGTCACTAGAATGAGACATCATCATCAGTAAATTTTTGAGGCTCTATCATCCTCCCTCTACTCTCTTACATGAAGAATAAATAGTTAACCGTGTTGACGTTTACATTATCATCACTGGGCATGTGAGTTAACATCTGACTGAGGTAGTAGGTGGAATTTACATCTCTCAGAATATTTGTGTTCTTTGCAGACTCATGCAGACCTCTCTGAATTGTATGTGCTTGGTTCAAATGTTTTGCATTTCCTTTGAAACCATAACAGCCAGAGATTTACTTAAAAAAAAATTTAAAGAAAGCTGAGAACAAGCAAGTAGCTTCAGAGAGGTGCCAGTATGGCATATGAATGCATATTGAGATATTTCCAAGCCCTGAGGGAGAGGGCAGGCAGACTTGTTCTCTACCACAAAACCGGAAACTGGTGGTTCCATTCCCCAAACCCACACATCTCAGAGGATCCTCTGGAGCCAAAGGACATCTATACTGAGGCCCAAATCTACTGGCACCCAAGTGCCTCTAGGCATTACTGCTTTGAGAACCTCAAATGGCACTCTCAGAAGCCGCACTCTATGTACATTAATGCAAACTGGCCCTGATTCTCCAAGCCATTTGGCCTGCATTGAATGAGTATGGCAGTGCAAGGCAACCTGAAAACTGGTATATTTGACCACTGAAGAATTACCCCTACCTTGGGGAATCCTTGGATGGTATAAAATAACCATGTTGGCTCCTCTGCCACTTCCCTTCCTGGTCCCCAGTGTAGGGGTCATGCCTAGGAAAAAGGGGTGTGGCCTGGACATACTTGTAATGATCTTGGGGTTCATTAAATATCAAACCAGTGAATAGAAAAGGAATACAATTTTCATAAAACAAATTGGAGAGCTTCTGTAGTGAGCTTCTGCACACAGCCATGCTATGTTCACAACCCCTTGCTCCAGGGCAGATCTCCAAACTTCTACATTCATAATACTGTCTCTTATGAGGAATCATCTCTAAATTGTAATCTCCTACAAACATATTTCTACAATACTTGTGTCGGGCTGATCCATGGCTGCTGGCAGACACCTTAGAAGCCTTTGGCTGCTTCCTTGCACCAGAGCTGACACTTGGTGAGGCCAGGTTCAGGGAAACACAAAGGTAGCTTAAAGCAGAGGGGAGCATGAGGACTGTATAGTCTTAAAAAGCAGTCTATAAAATATTAAAGGGCAGCAGACAAAGTCTTCTTTCAGGACTGAACCATGACTTTTCAAACTTTGTAAGTTTTGTGCATACTTGGGCACTAAGCCAACCCTGACAAATTTGTAAGCAATTGCACAGCTTAGAAATGATTTTAACATATTTGCTGAAATTTATTACTATTTTATTTCAAACACTTTATGCCACATAACTAGGATGTCGTTACTGCTTATGTATACAATCTCTGCATCACATGGAAGGGCACTGAGGGCATTCAATAATATCTGAACATTTCTGATGGTGCTCAGTTCATGGCAGTAGTAAACTCACCAGCCAGAATTTGAAAGGGAGAGATGATGACATCAAGAGTAAAATACCCCAGTAAGAGAAATAATGTCACAATAATTACATGGTTCACAGTACAAACTATGTGGTTATTAAGCAGTTCTAGAGAAGCTAATTAAGCGAATAAAAATTCTGTTTAAACCAGTTTAATCTGGGGGTTTTCATAGCTCCTGAACAACATCAAAATTGAGAATTTAGAGATGAATGAAAAGAAAACAAAAAATTGGGAATTGTGTACTGTACTGATTTGAGATGCTAGCCTATGGAAAGGAAATGGCTGCCCTGAGCAGACCACATGAAAGGGCCAGTGATATACCAAAGCAAAACTATAGCTCATTAAAATCATATTAAAATGTGCATGTAATGTTTCTGTATTTCTTTCCCTGTCATTGCTGACTACCAAAGTACCCCCGCCCCACAGAAATAAGGTTACTTTGTAACAGCTTTCCCACCCTAATTAATTCACTGATATCAAAATTAGGCACAGATGAACTAGGTTGGAGATTAAAAACAAAAAGCCCTTCAAACCTTTCCCCATCGTTAGAACCAAACTCAAAATGAATTTTTTTTGAAGAGTCTGAAATACTTGAAAGACTTGGTTTTAGTTGAGATTGGCTTTTGGGACCAGAAATAAGAGAGGCTGGTTCATGAATATTTTCCTGAATGCAAGCACCGTGTGTGCTTCATTGGGATTCATGCAATGTAACAGAGTGGCAGGCTTCTCCTGTCGCCCCAGCCTCTCAGCAGGTGTTGGAACCCTGCAGGGATAGTGCAGTATGTGCAGTCCTCCTCTACCTGCTAGGAAGAAGGATTGTGCCTCCTGAGGCAGCATGGCTCTCCATTTCCCTCAACACAGACCCACTGTGGAAAACACAATCTGTCTCTAAGTAGGTCTTTTTCAGGTGTGTGGAGTATTCATTCAACAGTGTTTGTTGTGAGGTTATATTTAAGTGGTTGTAGGATTATATAGTAGTCTGCATTTCAGAATAAAGGGAAGTGCACCTTTTAGGAGGTGACCTCCTGGAAAAGGGAGGGGGAGAGAGAGAGAGAGGTTGCTCTAAGTAGGGTGCACTATAGAAGAGTGGTTTTCAAACTGCGGGTCATGACCCAGCACTGGGTTGCGGAATGTAAGGCACTGGGCTGCGATGGCTCTGGTCAGCACCACTGACTGGGCCATTAAAAGTCCCATGGGTGATGCTGCCTGGCTAAGGCAGGCTAGTTCCTACCTGTTCTGACACTGCGCGGCAGCCCAGAAGCAGCCAGCAGCAGGTCCAGCTCCTAGGCAGGGAGGCCACAGGGCTCCGCGCACAGCCTCCATCCCAAGCACCTGCTCCACATTCCCATTGGAAGTACCCAGGAAGCCTGCCTTAGCACTCCTACTGAGCCACTGACTGGGAGCCACCTGAGGTAAGCCCGCACCCCACCCCACGGCTCAATCCCCTGCCCAAGCCCTGGGCACCCCCAAACCCAGAGCCCCCTCCTCCACCCCAAACTCCTCATCCCTGTGTGGTGTTGCAGTCTATATGATTTTATAAAAAATTGATAATGAGTGAATATAATGTAACTGGAATATGCTTTATGCAAAAGGTCTTTTGTAAGGTATCATTACAAAGCTTATTATCTACTGAGTGTGATCATCCTATTTGTATAAACGTATCACTCTTGTATCTGAAACTAGAAATATGAAATATAACTCCGAGGGTCTATTGTAATTATGCAAAGCATGGGCAATTAATGGTGGTTTGGAATCTTGATGATTCCCATTAACCAGGACAATTGTCTGCAGATGGATGTGTTTTACCTACAAATCTTCCTCTATACGTGTGTGCTGGCAAGTGGGCTTGGGGTCTTACAGTGACATGTGACAATGTCACATGAACTGGAATCCATCTTTAACCTGGTGCTTTTCCAATGAGCGGGGGTGGAAACCCAGAGAGAGACAAAGGATTCCTGCCTTATGCAAAAGATATATAAAGGGGTGGAACAGAACAAAGAGGAGAGGAGCCATCATGAAGAATCCCCTAGCTACCACCTGAGCTGGAACAAGAGCTGTACTGGGGAAAGAATTGTGCCCAGGCCTGGAAGGTGTCCACTCTGAGGAAAAAACTTACTGAAGCATTTCTGAGGGTGAGATTATCTGTATCCAGTTTGATTAGACATAGATTTGCGCATTTCATTTCATTTTACTTGGTGACTTACCTTGTTCTGTCTGTTACTACTTGGAACCACTTAAATCCTACTTCTGTATTTAATAAAATCACTTTTTACTTAACTCAGAGTATGTATTAATACCTGGAGGAGCAAAGAACTGTGCATATCTCTCTATCAGTGTTATAGAGGGCGAACAATTTATGAGTTTACCCTGCATAAGCTTTATACAGGGTAAAACGGATTTATTTGGGTTTAGACACCATTGGGGGTTAGGCATCTGAGTGTTAAAGACAGGAACACTTCTGTTAGCTGCTTTGAGGCAAGTAATTCAGACCCTGGGTTTTTGTTGGAGCAGACAGGGTGCTGGAGTCCTGAGCTGGCAAGGAAAGCAGGGGGCAGAAGTAGTCTTGGCACATCAGGTGGCAGCTCCCAGGGGGTTTCTGTGATCCAACCTGTCACTCCCTGGCCCCACCCTAGAGCTTGCACCTCCATCCCAGAGCCCTGACCCTCTCCTTCACCTCAACCCCCTGCCCCAGCCCAGAGCCCCCTACCACACCCTGAACCCCTCATTCTGGCCCCACCCTGCAGCCCTTACCCCCACACCCCAACCCTTTGCCCTACCTCTGAGCCCATCCCACACCTGAAACCTCTCATCCCCAACTCCGTTGGGTCAAAGGCATCAATAATTTTCTTGAACCGGGTTGCCAGAAAAAAGTTTGAAAACCACTGCTATAGACAGGCCCCTGTGTTTTCTACAATTCTGCAACCATAGAATTGTCCATTGCCTCAGAACAACTTGACTGTGGAATCTAAGCTTCCACTGAGCAGTTCTAATTGATAAAGTGACTGTCAAAACTGAATTGTGGATTTCTGTGTTTATTGTGTCTCAAGACTTTCCAGATCAAATTTGCTCATTTTTGAACACCTAATAGTTTGGCCAGAAACCCTGTGGATTAGGAACATTTAAAAAGTTTATATGCTTTAAGTTTCACCAGCCCCTGCAGAGATCTTAAACCATGTCCCCTGAGCTTTACCCAACAGTTTACTGCCAGGGTGTATATATCTATATAGATATCGATACACACATACACAGGAAGATGTTCACAATGGCAGGAAGCTAGACCATTAGGAGCAGTAAATGGCTGGAAAGTTGCCAATGTTTAGCATGACAGGAACAGAGTATGTCAGAAAGGCAGGAAGGGAATTGGATAGCTCTTTGATGTATATGGAACAGGAAAGATACTACTGTGTCAAGGAAGATAAATTGGAAAATAATTTGTGGTCATGAACGAGGTACTAAGTAGTGGAAGGATGGTAAATGCACATGTAAGTTGAGTGTGGTACAGAGTACTGGGAGTATATGGTTAGTGTTTGTGCTGCAGGTGAATGGCATACAAGTGTAATGGAGTCACATTATTTTATAATTAACACATCTCCAGTAGTACTATCCTTTGTGCGGGGACACTACTACAGTATGAGCATGTGGTTGAGAAGAAAAAACTCTCAGAAGAGATAAAGTCAAATGGAATTGGGAAGAGACAAGTACTGGAAACTAGATCTGGCCTGTAAAGAGGAGGCAAAAACAACAGACAAAGACATAAGCAAAAGAAACCACACAAATAATTTGTGAACAGGTTTTGCATTTACTTACCTTTTTATATCTACATTTTTATAAAGGTGCGCTTAAGCTCAGCATATGAAACAAACAGCTGTTGTCCCCAGAACATATTTACTGCACATAGGCGCCAACTTTCTCTGGTGCCGGTGGGTGCCCATGCCCCCCGCCCCTTTCCCTGCCCTTGACCCCACCCTGACTCCACCTCATCTCCACCCCTGGCCCCGCCCCCATTCCAACCCTATCCCCAAAGTCCTCACCCTAACTCTGCCCCCTCCCTGCCCCATTGGATCCCTTCCCAAAATCCCGGCCCTGCCTCTTCCCCCAGTGCACCACATTCCCCCTCCTCCCCAAGCTGTTTTGCGGCACAAGCACTGGGAGGGAGGAGGGAGAAGCAGGACGTGGCGGTGGACTCACAGAGTAGGCGGAGGCAGAGGTGAGCTGGAGCAGGGGGGTGGGGCGGGGCCACGGGGAGCTGCCGGTGGATGCTGACACCCACCAATTTTTTTCTGTGGGTGCACCAGCCCTGGACCACCCACGGAGTTGGTGCCTATGCTACTGCATGTGCTACATATGCTACTACAAATTAAACCTGCAAATTTCACACCCTGTTGTGAGTGTTATAAGTGCAGCTTCAGATTTTATACTTGCAACTTAGGCATGCATTTTTGAAGATGTATTTTAATTTCATTACATTTTTGAAAATGTATTTCTTCCAGTGCATTACTATATTGCCAGCCAACTGCCTTTGAATCGTACTTCTTCCCTTCCTCTGAGTCTGCCCTTAGGCATGCAAAGTAAGACATCATGATGTTTTCTGTGAAAGTCTAGTGAAGTCAGTGGGAGTCTTTCCATTCACTCCAATGGGCTTTGGATCAGAACCTTAAAAGCAAAAAAATTTTTTTAAAAAAATAGGCACACACTTGTCTGTCCTCAGTGGCTCTGTCGGAAATCACTGAACAAGAAAATGTATTGGGTCTTGTAGGAATTGTGTTGTGAATTCAGAATTATCTAACAACTAAGAGAATAAAGCTTTTTTAAAATATAGGTCTAATAGACATATTTAATTAAATGTAGCATTTAGAGTCACTAATTAATAAATTTATAATTAAATAGTTACCCTAGTAGAAGGACCAATGTATAAAATAACTACTGTGCAGTAACAAAGCTATATATTTATATTACACATTTTCCTAATGTTCATTTTTGGAATTGTTTAGCAATCACCATTGTCAATGAAGCTTAATATGGCTACAACAAATTAAGTTTACTTTATTTTAAGTGTCTGCATAAGATCAACCTGCTAATCTATTTCATTTCTACTATTAAACAGTATTTACAAAAATATGATGCATTAACCTATTTTTTCATATTTAATAATTGTTATATCTTGAGAATAACTCGCTCAGTCCTGCTAGAAGCTAAGAACTCTGGCCCTGAGCCAACAAAGCACTCACATACATGCTTAACTTTAAGCAAAGGAAAGTCAGTGTGACAGGGTTGGCCCCAGTGTGAACAGTTTTTTTTCCCATGTTCCACCTCCCCCCACCCATTCGGCCAGCCATGGAGCAGGCCAAGCAAAAAAACCCACATCCGGGTGGTAAAGCGATGTGGTGTCCCCAGAAGGTTGTGCTCAGGGTGACCACTCTGCTCACCACCCCTAGGGCCAGCTCTGTTAGTGGACTTAAATGGGACTATTCACATGCTTAAACTTTGGTACATGCTTAAGTACCTTTCAAACCCTGTGACTCTCAAACTTGGGTCTGTAGGGATCCTGGGGAATCATTACATTCCAATTCTCCACCCCGCAGCTCTCAGACAGCAGTGGGAGAGAGGGGGGGTCCATGAAACCCAATCAGGGCACAAGGCCACTGTTTGGGAGAGCTCCAAGGGTCCTGACTGGGCCACAGCCCCCATTTAAACCAGAAGAGGAATATGAACTTATCTATTAAACCAGTCTTCACCATGCAATGGACCACTGGTCTGGTGTTTACCTGCTCCTGCCTTCTGACCCTGACCTCCTGGTATCCTGACTTGGCCTGATTTTTGGTAACTGCCTCCTGGTTCCTGCCCTCTAGCTCCATTGTCCAAACCTGACCTTCTGACTCATAGTAACTAACTCTTGATCCCTGCCCTCTGGTTTGTCTCTCGATTCTGATCTCCTGACATTCCAACCTGGCCTGATTCCTGGTAATTGGTTCCTGGACTCTATACCCTTGGATTGCACCCTACACTAACCCCTAGGTCAGGCTGCCCGCACTCCAGCCCTGACAAGACCTTCCTGAATCAGGGCCAAAAATGCCTCAAACTCATGGTTCCTTGAATAAATGTTAAAGATACAGATTTTGTCTTCACTGAAAACAGATCTCTACTCTTTCTTAAAATCTACATTTACACCAATATAAATAAAACCAAAATAAGACTCCAGGTAATAGTAGGTAAAAATTGAGTGGGAACCATTAGAAAACATCAGAGAGGACTTTGGCTATGTTAAAGTAAGTAATGGGTAAAACTCAAGTTATGAGGTTTGTTTGCTTCCGATTAACAGAACTGTAAAACTGGTGAAAAAATATCTATTAATTTTTTCTTGAAATTTTCTGCCAGTTTAGGTAAGTTTGTGCCCCTCTGATTTTGCTCTTCTGTGAAATTCAATTAAATTCCTTCTACAATTTTCACAGAGAAAAAAAGAAAACAAAAAACAAAACTTGACATTCAAATGATTAATTATGAAGTCATTTTCCACTCTGTATGGCTTTTTTTTTTTTTTTTTTTTTTTAAAAAGACCCACTTTATATTCATAAAAGACATGAATATTTCACACACCTCTAGTGATTAAAGTTTCAGTTAAAAATCTTGGAAAGTCATCTTTTCTCTATCCCAAGTATTTTAACTGATCACCACCAGGAGCGGCGCCAGAGTTTCTGGCACCCTAGGTAGAATTCGGGGGGCAGCATTTTGTGCGCTCCCCACGGGGTGCACGGGAGCTTCCGGTTCCACTCCCATCGCGCCGCCGAAGAAGGATCCTCCTCCGAAATGCCGCAGGTGACAGCGGCAGTCATTGAGCTGCTCAATTGCCTTCTTCAGCGGCATGACGGGAGCGGAACCGGAAGCTCCTGTGCACCCCATAGGGACCGCACAAAATGCCGCCCCCCCCAAATCCTGGCGCCCTAGGCGACCGCCTAGGGTCGCCTAATGGAAGCGCCGTCCCTGGTCACCACTCAAAAGTCACTATTTGCCAACATTGGAGACACCATAATTTCCCCCCCCCCCCCCAACATCGGAATAAAATGTTGGTCACTATTTACTTACCTCCCTCACAGGCCATAAGTATCTGTCTGCTGAATGTTTTTGTTTGATTTTATTTTAGTCTGTGTCTTCCTGCCTAAAAGCAGGAAGTGCTAAGATTGATATATTTCATTTTTAAATGTCATGAATCTTTCTCAAACCTTAAAAAAGTTAGAGTTATTTTATCTTCTGCTTGCCACTCATGGAAATGACATTAGCTCCACCTCTGTAAAGCACTCTGAGGAGTAAAACATCTTAAAAGATTTGGCAGTATAAAGTCAGCGACCTCCATTTTAAAAATATATAGTGAAAATGCATAAGATCTTTATTTTTTTTTGTTTAACTGCAACCTAAATAAGAAGAAAAGTTGCACTGTGAAAAAGGCCAGTAAATCTTGATGATAAAAATATATTGTCTATTTAAATGTTACAGAAGTAGTCTGATCATCATATTTTTTGAACAGTATGTTTTTATAATCTGGATTTTTGGGGTTTTTCCCTTTATGCCCCCAATGATAACATGCCAGCGTACATCAATTATCCCATTTTCTGTGGAGAAAGAAAATAAAAAAGACTTTATTCCTTTGCCCTAGCTTCTTCCATTCTCCCCTCTTAAATCTCTCACTTTCCCTGCAACTGAGAAGAATTGGAGTGGGTACAGAAGCTCTTTCAGAAGAAGGAGGCAAAAATTAAATCAGGAGGAAATCATTTTCAGTGGTTCTGAGATGAAAACCTAAGAAAGGTCCTTGATTAATTTCCAGAAGGGTCACATTAATACACAAGAGTGAGAAGATGGCTTTAGAGATGCCATTGTTAGGACTCAAGAGAGTTTCCATGAGATAAGAAAGACTGGTAAACTTTAGGAAGCCCAGCTGGGAGAAAAGCAAAATAGGTGAATGGACTTGGGGAAGTCTACCATCAGCTTCTGCAGAAACTGATGGAGCTTAGCTGATGCCATAGGAAACTGAGGAATATTAATAGAATATCTGACATCATCTCACTGACTTGGGCATCAGCTTAATTCTGGCCTTGGTAAGGTGTGCACCAGGAAGAAAGAAGACTCCTTTGCAGCCATTACACCCTAATGCAGGGATCGGCAACCTTTGGCACACGTTTGTTTACTTGCCACACTTGTTTACTTGCCACGTCCGCAGGTTCGGCCAATCGTGGCTCCCACTGGCTGCGGTTCACTGCTCCAGGCCAATGGGGGCTGTGGGAAGCGGCGTGGGTAAAGGGATGTGCTGGCTGCCGCTGGCGGGCCGCATGCCAAAAGTTGCTGATCCCTACCCTAATGCATGTATGCAAAGAATCAGGGACTATCTGGTCCATAGACACTACCTCTTTGCATTAGTCAATACAGTGTGTCCTACTATTTGCAATAACATTCCCAGAGCTAAGAACTACCAGAAAACTAGCACACTATCAAAAAAAAAGTTGTCATCCTCAAGCAAATAGCATTACAATAAGAAGCACAAAGCTGAAGAGCCAGAAGACAAATACAGATAAAAGAAAGTAGCTTCTTCCATTAACAGAGACAGAAGTGTCTCAGATTGTGTAGTATTTGAGCATATTTGATTGAAAGTGTAAAGAGAGATGACTGAAAAACAAGGTGCCAAAATGAAAGGAAAAATGAAATGAAAGAAGGAAGGCCGAAGGAAGCCAAGGAACTGTGTATGATTAAATTGAAAACTGAAAGGGAAACAAGGGACAATGATATTCGAAAATTTCAAGGTCTACCTACGACCTATTAGCAATTCCTACTAATTTGTATTTGTAAGGTTTAAAAAGATGACAGCTGGATTTTGTGAGGCAAGAAATCCAGCATAATATCTCTCTTTAGGCAGCATTCTCATGCTAGAAGAATGCCACTTTCAAGTGTAATGTCTGTAAGGAAAGAGCTTTCAAGAAATTCAGAGTAGAAAATTTTAGGATTAAAAAGAAAAGCCTAAGAAATGAGTAAGTATTTTGTCAATTTTTTTTTGCACACATTCATTACTATTAATGAGAGCTATGCATATGAATACAGCAGCTCGGGAGGAAGCACAGTCTTGTGGTTGAGTTTCTGGCTTTGGACTCAGGAGGACTATATTCAATTCCTAGGTCTACTCCTATGTGATTATAGGTATTTCTCTACATATGCTATATGGGGTAATAACAACACTTCCCTAACTCACCAGGGTGTTGCGAGAGTAAATGTATTTGTGAGATTCTTATATACCAGGGTGATGAGGGACACCTCAGTAGCTAGAAAGCAATCATAAACCTACAGCAAAGAAGTCCCAACACAGCAACTGTTCCTCCATCCTTTTCAAGAAACATTTAACAGGCTCGACTGCTTTGCCCACTGAGATCTCTGAATTGATCCGGTTGGCTCTTCATAACCCCTCCATGATGTAAGCATGCCCCGAAAATCTTTCAAATTCAGGAGAAATATTTGTGTTGAAGTTTCAGTGACAGATCCTCAGTTGGTGTAAAAATGGACATAGCTTCATGAAAGTCAATGGAGCTATGCAGATTTATACCAACTAAGAATATGCTCCTCCCTATTTTTATACCCTACATTTACAGGTGAAGAAATGGTTCCATTTGCAGTTCTGACCAGTAAAGAACTATGCAAACAAATTGATTGTGGAGAGCTATCCTCTCCTAATAACAGAATCACCAGAAGGATAAGAGGAAGTGGAGTAAGAGCTAAGAGGTTTTAGCAAAATAGAATGGTAGCAAAGAATGTGACTGGCTAGTATATGGGCAGGATGCAAGGAAGAAAAACCATGGTAGTGATTACAAAAAAATATCCATCTAGTAGTTTCAGAGACCCCTGATATTTCCTTTCATTCCCTACCAAACAGAGTCCAAAGCAACAGGCCAAAAAAGTCATGACCTAGCCATGAGATCAAGAAAAGTTTGCAAATCCTAGAAAAGCATGGACCAATGGACAGAAACATCAGGTTAGCCTTATCAAAAATTCTCCTGAAGCAACTAATTCAAGGTCCCTCAGTCACCAGTGTGCACCCAAAATTCTGACTATTCAAAAGACTAAACCCCCCCCTAAAACCCTAAAACCTGTAAACCGAACCACATTCCAAAACTCCTTTCTGTAAACCACCCTTCCACTAACTAGGAGACAATGCAGGCAGAAGCCCAGCAGCAGAGTGGGGGCTATCCAGTTTATTGCGCTGAGTGTTGCATGTATGATTACCTGGCTTGTGGGCGGGTGGCGTATGTGTGCAGTCGGTGCAAGGAGCTCCTGGCCCTCAGAGACCATGTACGGACTTTGGAGGCCAGGGTGGCGGAACTGGAGGAGCTAAGAGAGGCAGAGAGGTATGTTGATGAGGCTTTCCGGGACACTGTAGAATTGTCCCACCTCTGCTCAGACAGCTCCTGTGCTGTTGAGGAGGAAGAACGGCCCAGGGAAGTAGAGCAGTCGATGGGAGCAGAGGGAAACCTTCCTGTAGTTGGGACCCTCCTTCCAGATGGTGCTGGGGTTGCCTCTCGCACTGAGGTTGCCTCTCCGGGGGAGGGAACTCCAGTTTCTAGGAAAAGGCAGGTGTTAGTAATGGGAGATTCGATTATTAGAAATGTAGATAGCTGGGTCTGTGATGACCGGGAGAACCGTATGGTGACTTGCCTGCCTGGTGCGAAGGTTGCGGATCTCTCGAGGCATCTAGATAGACTTATGTGTAGTGCTGGGGAGGAGCCGGTGGTCGTGGTAGATATAGGTACCAATGACATAGGGAAGGATAGGAGAGATGTCCTGGAAGCCAAATTTAGGCTGCTAGGGAAGAGACTGAAATCTAGGACCTCTATGGTGGCATTTTCAGAAATGCTCCCAGTCCCACGCGCAGGGCCAGGTAGGCAGGCAGAGCTTCAGAGTCTCAATGCGTGGATGAGACGATGGTGTAGAGAGGAGGGGTGTAGCAGGGTGGACCCGGCTCCTGCCCAGAGGGGCTTGAAATGCTGCCTGCCAGGGCTTGAGAGGCGTGGCTCTGGAAGCTGGGCCGAGTAAGGAAGTGGCCACAGCTGGGGCCACGCCCCAAACTGAAGCCCTGGGGCTTATAAGAGGGCAGGGAAGCCAGAGCCCAGTCACTCTCTCTCTGCCTTCAGAGAGGGATGGGCCTGGCTGCTTAGCTGGAGGATAGGTACCTGAGTGAAGCAGGGCTGGGGGAAAAGGCTGGGGAGCTCCAGCCTGGAAAGCCCCAGGCTGCGGCCTAGCAAAGGGCCAAAGGTACTGGGAGTTGCAGAGGGCAGCCCAGGGGTAGGACAAAGCAGCAGGTCCAAACCCCTATTGCCTGTGATGAGTGGGCTGATACTGCAGTCTGCCCCAGGGTGTGGGGCTAGGCCATGACTGTCAGTGGCCACTACTGAGGCAAAGTGGGGATAGTAGGGTGGGGGTTCCCCTGGGAGGGGGAGACCCAATTATAGTTAAAGGGGCACCGGGTCCTGGGAGGGACACGGGGCTGATAGGAAAAGGGGGATCACTGGCCTGCAGAGGGCGCTCCGGGCTGAAAGAGAGCTAATTCCCCGGAAAAACCAGCAGGAGGCGCCGCGGCGGTGAGTAGCCCGTTTACAAGGGGTTCACGTTCATTAGGAACTAGGGAAACTTCTGGGATGGGGGGAGCCTATACAGGAGAGATGGTCTCCACCTAAACCAAAGTGGAACCAGACTGCTGGCACTAAACATTAAAAAGGTTGTAGAGCAGTTTTTAAACTAGGAGATGGGGGAAAGCTGACTGCTGCAGAAGAGCGTGTGGATCGGACACAGACTTCTCTTAGGGGAGAGTCTGATGATAGAGAATCTCCAGGTTATAGTCAGGAGCAGAGGACTGAAAAGTATAATGTAAGGGCCGGATCAGATGATAAACAGTCACATAAAAAAGAATCTGGCACATCAGAAAAAGGCAGGCTAATAAACAGGGACAAGTTTTTAAAGTGCTTGTACACAAATGCCAGAAGTCTAAATAATAAGATGGGTGAACTAGAGTGCCTTGTGATAAAGGAGGATATAGATATAATAGGCATCACAGAAACCTGGTGGACTGAGAGCAATCAATGGGACACAATCATTCCGGGGTACAAAATATATCGGAAGGACAGAACAGGTCTGTCTGTTACAGCTCCATTTTGTTTCTTAAAGCTGTCCCCTTACTCCATTTTGTTCTTGTTCTCCTCTGTGGCCGCCCCTCGCTGGCTGTTAAGTTGTTTACCAGGGCCTCTGCCCTTCTCAAAGGGAGGGCCCCATAAGTTGTTTAAAAAAAGCTATTGCCTTTCTCAAAGGGATGGCCACTTATGCTAAGTGGGACCACTGCCCTGTTCAAAGGGTTAGTCCTGTTATCACCTTGTTAAAACCTGGGCTTGGTGTAGGGTGGCCACTGTCCAGAGCTGCAAGACCTATTGTGTTTTTAGGATCCTGGGCATGAGTCATACCTCTGGGCTCAGGGCTAGTCCAAACATGCCTCTGTGGCTGCCTGCAGTTTTTCTCTGCCTCCCTCCTCCCTGTAAGAGGGGGAGCCAATTAGAGTTACTGGTGGGAAGCTGCCAGGGTTTGCCTTTAAAAACAGACATTTTTTGAACAGACTTCAGAAAGGTTCTTGCATTGCTGCCTGGTCTGATCAACCAGGGGTTCTGGGGGTCCTTTCTCCACTCTCGTTTTATTTTTGAGCGTACCCCCGTTTTTGAAACCCCCCCCCCACGAAGAACGAATTGCTGCCTGAGAGATCTCCTGATTATCAAGACTGTACCGAGCCTTCTGATGTTCTTGCTGCTTCTGCCTCTGCTGCTGCCTTGGGGGATGGTAAGAATCCCTCTGTGAAACTTTCTATACTATTATTTTAGCTGCTGGCTCTGTCTCCCCAGCACACAGACTCAAGCTAAACCTTGGTCTGTGTTTTAAAACCTCTCTCTTAAACTCTGTGGCACTCTGCCACTAAAAGTAAGTTGGTGCTGCTGCTAAGCTCTGCTCCTGTGGGCTTTGCCCTGGACTCACGGTTTTCAGCTGTATCCACTGCTGCAGCCACCTCCCTTGGCTTCCTTGGGGGCTGCCTTGGGAGCTGTATTCTGGGGCACATACCACTCTGCCCTCTGTAACTTCCCCATAGCATAAGGTGCACCATAGATTTTGTTTCTTTAGTTTAATAAGTCATAGTTTAAGATTGTAAAGCTTGTAAGTCTCACTTGCCTTGATATAGTTTGTTGTTTTGTTGCTCCATATAGCTGCTTGTTGCAGTTTGCTTAGAATTGTGGTATTTGTTGTTTTGCCTAGTCATTGGTTAAGATAGATTTAAAAAGTCATTGCCTGATTGTATTCTGTACCTGTTTTGTTACTTTGTAGAAGCTGCTTGTCATTTTATATAAGTTTGATTAAGTTAGAGGATAGATAAGGTTCTTGCTGTTCCAATCTCCCCCTCTGAACTTCCCAAACCCCTTGCTGCTTTTTTCCCCTGTGTCTGCATCACCTCTGAACTTCCCAAACCCCTTGCTGCTTTTTCCCCTGTGTCTGCATCACCCTCTGCATCTCCCCCTCTGAACTTCCCAAACCCCTTGCTGCTTTTTTCCCCTGCATCTGCATCACCCTCTGAATTTCCCAAACTCCTTGCTGCTTTCTCCCCCATGTCTGCATCACCATCTGAACTTCCCAAACCCCCCCCCACACACACACACTGCTCTGTTGTCCTTACCTCGCAGGGCTTCAGAGTCTCTCGCTGCTTGCAGCTGCATCTCTCATCAGTTGCCACTATCATTCCCCCCCACTCCTGTTTCTTGACCCAGCCTTTGGGTACACTCTTGCTATCACAGCCTCACAAATTAAGTCTACACTGCATAATTTCACTTATCACCCACATTGTATTATTGCACTGTGATTCACATATTACTTCCACCTTTCTGATATACTTTGTATTTGCATTAATACTATTGTGTTACATTGTGTATAAGGCCACCTACCACTTAATACATTCTTTCTAAGATTGTTGACCATTCTATATAGAAGCTACTATTTTATTTTGCATTTCCTTTGGGTATGTTTTACATTCCATACTGTATCTAGAGCTGTTCCTATATAAAGTTGAGTTGCTTATTAACTGTACTGTATCCCATCGTGCTAAACCCCACTTACTGTACCCCACTGTTAGAACTCCCTACACTGTTCAATAAGAACCCCCCCACCATCATTGTCTATTGTAAACACCCTATACACCCCATCCCATCGTATTTCATTGTTAAATTCTCACCACTCCCTTTTTTCTTTAATAAAGAAATTAATTTGCACCCCACCCGTGTGGTAATTGCTCCCCAAGATCCCATATACCTGCAGGCAGAGACAAGGTCATGCAGGGGGAGGAGTGGCACTATATGTGAAAAAAAGTGTAGATTCAAATGAAGTAAAAATCTTAAGCAAATCCACATGTTCCATAGAGTCTCTATGGATAGAAATTTCATGCACTAGTAAAAATATAACATTAGGGATCTATTATCGACCACCTGACCAGGACAGTAATAGTGATGATAAAATGCTAAGGGAAATTAGAGAGGCTATCAAAATTAAGAACACAATAATAGTGGGGGATTTCAATTATCCCCATATTGACTGGGAACATTTCACTTCAGGAAGAAATGCAGAGATAAAATTTCTCGATACTTTAAATGACTGCTTCATGGAGCAGCTGGTACGGAACCCACAAGGGGAGAGGCAACTCTAGATTTAATCCTGAGTGGAGCGCAGGAGCTGGTCCAAGAGGTAACTATAGCAGGACCGCTTGGAAATAGTGACCATAATACAATAGCATTCAACATCCCTGTGGTGGGAAGAACACCTCAACTGCCCAACACTGTGGCCTTTAATTTCAAAAGGGGGAACTATACAAAAATGAGGGGGTTAGTTAGACAAAAGTTAAAAGGTACAGTGACTAAAGTGAAATCCCTGCAAGTTGCATGGGCCCTTTTTAAAGACACCATAATAGAGGCCCAACTTCAATGTATACCCCAAATTAAGAAAAACAGTAAAAGAACTAAAAAAGAGCCACCGTGGCTTAACAACCATGTAAAAGAAGCAGTGAGAGATAAAAAGACTTCCTTTAAAAAGTGGAAGTCAAATCCTAGTGAGGCAAATAGAAAGGAGCACAAACACTGCCAACTTAAGTGCAAGAGTGTAATAAGAAAAGCCAAAGAGGAGTTTGAAGAACGGCTAGCCAAAAACTCCAAAGGTAATAACAAAATGTTTTTTTAAGTACATCAGAAGCAGGAAGCCTGCTAAACAACCAGTGGGGCCCCTTGATGATCAAAATACAAAAGGAGCGCTTAAAGACAATAAAGTCATTGCGGAGAAACTAAATGGATTCTTTGCTTCAGTCTTCACGGCTGAGGATGTTAGGGAGATTCCCAAACCTGAGCTGGCTTTTGTAGGTGACAAATCTGAGGAACTGTCACAGATTGAAGTATCACTAGAGGAGGTTTTGGAATTAATTGATAAACTCAACATTAACAAGTCATCGGGGCCAGATGGCATTCACCCAAGAGTTCTGAAAGAACTCAAATGTGAAGTTGCAGAACTATTAACTAAGGTTTGTAACCTGTCCTTTAAATCGGCTTCGGTACCCAATGACTGGAAGTTAGCTAATGTAACGCCAATATTTAAAAAGGGCTCTAGGGGTGATCCCGGCAATTACAGACCGGTAAGTCTAATGTCGGTACCGGGCAAATTAGTTGAAACAATAGTAAAGAATAAAATTGTCAGACACATAAAAAAACAAACTCTTGAGCAATAGTCAACATGGTTTCTGTAAAGGGAAATCGTGTCTTACTAATCTATTAGAGTTCTTTGAAGGGGTCAACAAATGTGGACAAGGGGGATCCGGTGGACATAGTGTACTTAGATTTCCAGAAAGCCTTTTGACAAGGTCCCTCACCAAAGGCTCTTACGTAAATTAAGCTGTCAAGGGATAAAAGGGAAGGTCCTTTCATGGATTGAGAACTGGTTAAAGGACAGGGAACAAAGGGTAGGAATTAATGGTAAATTCTCAGAATGGAGAGGGGTAACTAGTGGTGTTCCCCAAGGGTCAGTTCTCGGACCAATCCTATTCAATTTATTCATAAATGATCTGGAGAAAGGGGTAAACAGTGAGCTGGCAAAGTTTGCAGATGATACTAAACTACTCAAGATAGTTGACCAAAGCAGATTGTGAAGAACTTCAAAAAGATCTCACAAAACTAAGTGATTGGGCAACAAAATGGCAAATGAAATTTAATGTGGATAAATGTAAAGTAATGCACATTGGAAAAAAATAACCCCAACTATACATACAACATGATGGGGGCTAATTTAGCTACAACGAGTCAGGAAAAAGATCTTGGCGTCATCGTGGATAGTTCTCTGAAGATGTCCACGCAGTGTGCAGAGGCGGTCAAAAAAGCAAACAGGATGTTAGGAATCATTAAAAAGGGGATAGAGAATAAGACTGAGAATATATTATTGCCCTTATATAAATCCATGGTACGCCCACATCTCAAATACTGTGTACAGATGTGGTCTCCTCACCTCAAAAAAGATATTCTAGCACTAGAAAAGGTTCAGAAAAGGGCAACTAAAATGATTAGGGGTTTAGAGAGGGTCCCATACGAGGAAAGATTAAAGAGGCTAGGACTCTTCAGCTTGGAAAAGAGAAGACTAAGGGGGGACATGATAGAGGTATATAAAATCATGAGTGATGTTGAGAAAGTGGATAAGGAAAAGCTATTTACTTATTCCCATAATACAAGAACTAGGGGTCACCAAATGAAATTAATAGGCAGCAGGTTTAAAACAAATAAAAGGAAGTTCTTCACGCAGCGCACAGTCAACTTGTGGAACTCCTTACCTGAGGAGGTTGTGAAGGCTAGGACTATAACAATGTTTAAAAGGGGACTGGATAAATTCATGGTGGCTAAGTCCATAAATGGCTATTAGCCAGGATGGGTAAGAATGGTGTCCCTAGCCTCTGTTCGTCAGAGGATGGAGATGGATGGCAGGAGAGAGATCACTTGATCATTGCCTGTTAGGTTCACTCCCTCTGGAGCACCTGGCATTGGCCACTGTCGGTAGACAGATACTGGGCTAGATGGAACTTTGGTCTGACCCGGTACGGCCGTTCTTATGTTCTTATGACTACATAGTTCTCAATGTACTCCAAAGAATCCTTAAGTGAGGAAGCAACAGAGAAATGTGTCACGGTGGATACACTGAGAAAGAGATAATTGCACCAAGAGAATATGACATAGGCTTGCTCCCGTGATGAAGAGACTTCCTGCTCTCTGCCTTGAGATGATTTTAGCTGCTATTCAGGGACTGCTTGAGAATCTGAGGGTATGGCTACACTGGCGATTTGCAGCGCTGGAAAGCCTCTACCAGCGCTGCAATTAGTAAGTGGCCACACCTGCAGGGCACTTCCAGCGCTGCAACTCCCTGGCTGCAGCGCTGGCCGTATACCTCACTCGGCATGGGGAATAAGGATTCCAGCGCTGGTGCTGCAGCGCTGGTCATCAAGTGTGGCCACACACCAGCGCTGTGATTGGCCTCCAGGGTATAAGGTGTATCCCAGAATGCTTTTATAAATTACTCTCTTTGTTTTGTTATGCAGCCTCTCTTTGTTTTGTTGTGAACGAGCTCCGATCGGAGCTCCGAACAGAGCTCCTGTTTGCTGTGATCATCTGTACCTGGCTGTAAACAATCAAATGAGAGGCAGGGAGAGTGAATGAAACAGAACCGATCGGAGCTCCGTTGAACTGCTAATCTAAAACAAACACTGATCACAGCAAACACCACAGGGAGTGAGTGAAACAGCGGGGGGGGGGGGGAGGTCCGTGTTGGAGGCAGGCTGTATGCAATTAAGAGTTAAGACTAAGGGCTCATGAACATTTTGTGATTTTTCCAATCCAGGAAGCTAACACACAACAGTGTTGGCTCCAAAAATCCACTCTATCTTCCCCGCTCCCTGTCACAGTACACCACCCTCCACCCCCCTCTTTTGAAAAGCACGTTGTTGCACTTGAATGCTGGGATAGCTGCCCATAATGCAGCACTCCCAACAGCGCTGCTAATACTGCAAATGTGGCCACACACCAGCGCTGGTAGCTGTGAGTGTGGCCACACACCAGCGCTGCTCCTACGCAGCTGGATGACCAGCGCTGCAAACTACCAGCGCTGCAAACCGTAAGTGTAGCCATACCCTGAAAGACAGGAGAGAGAGATGGAACTGTATTGAGCCAAACATAAATTTAATGAATACTTAAAATGAGAGAACTAAAACCTGAAAACTTAGCAAATAAACCAAAAAAACATAAAACCAAAAAACAAAGAATTTCAAAATGTAATAACAAGATGAACAGGACCGCCATTCAAAAATCCCCTTTTAGAGAGGATGTGTAAATCATTAGGACCTGAACAATCTGAAGTGTGTCATTTCCTAAGTCTCAAGGAGAGGAGAATGTCTCCTGTTAATTATTCAATGGAAGAGAGTAAAGTGTGCATTGATATCAAAGTGAAATCCAGCATCTTCTGGGATGGACATCATCTAGAGCACTTTTACAAACAAATTCCCTGAATTTCTCTCAAGTTGTTCATTTTGTAAATTCATAATTTTACACTACATAATTTCTGAGTAGCTTCTGAAGATCTTTAAGGATCATAAAAGATTAGAAGAAATAGTGCAGAGATAAAAATAGTAAACAAGCTGAAGATCCTAGAACCAAGGAGCAGCATAATGGGAACCCAGATCTGTATTTTTAAAGAGAGCTTAAAAAGGCTTATTTTCCAGTGTTCTCATCTCTGGTAAACAGCGAGCTGTAGCCCTTCTCAGAGCATGGCTCAGCTGTCAAAGAATACAAGCTCTTGAATTAAAATATTTCTAAGTCCAAACAAATATTGGCTATATTGAATAGCTGGGAAAGCATTTCCTCTCATTTATTAATCTCATCTATTTTTCATAGAATTCAGGATTTCTATATTCCTATCAAAATATACAAAATCTAAATCCTCTCAAGTTGCAAACATGGACTGTCAACTGCTGTATCCATGAAATATTATAGAAAGGACTTGATATTTTTTTCATAAACTAATCCATTTTCCCATATGTATTTTATCTATCAAAGCAGCAGGGAAGATTGGAAAGAATCTATTCCATATTCAGAGTTGGAAAAACAGCAATAACCAGACAGATTTAGTTTGCACTCTTCCAATTTTTAACAATGGTCACAGGTAAGGCATCAGTGAATGTTTTCAGTTTAGCATATTTACTTTGTGTCATTTTCTACACTGTACCTCAAAATGAATAAGTCAAGAGACTGCCCAGAATGCATTTCATGACTACAGCCTACTAAAATGTTATTAGAGTTCTAAAATAGTCCAAGAACCTACTGCAGAGTTCCCTTTGGGCCCTGTAACAATCCTACATAGGATGCACCCTGTAAATATAAGGATGCGTTAGTCTCTAAGTAGAACATACTTTTTTTTTTTTGGGTTGGCCCTCTCCCAATACCAGGAGAAAGGGGAAGGTGTGGAGGAGCACGGGTGGGACCTTGGGGAGTGGGGAGGGAAGAGGCCGAGTGGGGCTGGGTTTTGAGGATGGAACGGGGGCTGGGCCATGGTCCGGGTGCCGGGGCTCACAAATGATTAATCCATCCCTGGTGTCAAGAGCCTTTGGATCATCCTCCGTGTGATCTGGGGCTGCATAGGTGGAGTAAGGCACAAAAGAGTGCAGCAGACCAGAGTAGAGCCTGGGGCCTGCAGCAGCCAAAGCACCGGACACCTGCTGCACTGACAGTGAGCTCTAACTGAGCTACAGTGGAGAACCACGTGACCAGAACTGGGATAGTGAGAAACCGCAAGTAAACTGGAGCCAAGCACAATGAGTGGCTAGCGAGAACAAGGTGGGGACCCTGGGCAAAGAGGGACAAATGGAGGGAGATGTCATCAGAGAAAGGGAGCCTTGAAGGCTGAACTCAGAAGGCAGAGGGGATACAAACCTGATGGGATGGTCAATACTGGGGTGAAGGGTCCCACCATCAAAAGTCTTAGGGCACGTAGCCACAACCAGAACAGATGTCTTACTCACAGTATCCCCACAATGCAGCCAGGACTTTGGAATGTGGTGTAGGGTGCATAAGGAATAGGCTGTGAATATTCTTGACCTCCAGAAACTATTGTTTACTACTGTTCCCTGTACCCCTAGTATAGGATTCCTTGATCATTTAAGCTTTTCAATTAATCCTCCTCCTCTTTTTGTTGTTTAAAATTGTTGTTTAATAAATAGTATATGGTTTAAACTCAATGTAGTGATCACTGGGCCAGGTAAGTGGCCAGTGAGCAGAAAGTAGGCTGGAGTGGGGATACCCTAGCCCCTGACTTGACGGCCCTATGACAACAATGGGGGTTAAACCCTCCAGGGATCCGGATACCCAGTCTTATTGGGATTATGAGGACTCCATTGCATGAGAGAGAAAGAAAGAGGAGTCCCTGAGATAGGCGGGCAGCTGGGTAAAGGGAGGTGGGGTGTGACTCAGATATATCTGCTATCCAATTCCACTGGGGTAGCAGAGAAGCCAGGACATTTCTCCACGATAGTGGGACCGTTCCTCTGCTTACATAATTCTGGAGTTGGAATGCTGTATAAAACTGCTGAGTAACTCTTTGGGATAGATGGAGCTTGTTAACTTATAGGACCTAGAAGTCAGCGGGAATTAGGGACAGAGAGAGGGAGGTCCAGCAGGAAACATTAGGAACCACTTGGGACTTAATTGGAAAGCAAGGCAGCACCATTCGCCCACAGGACTGATCCTGTAGCTATTGAAGTCAGTGACAAAACGCCCATTGATTTCAATGAGAGCTGGATTGACCCATTTGTGCCAAGGCAGTTAATATTTTAAAAATATCTTTTAGGATGTTGCCATGATGCACATCATGACTTTAAAATGCACTCATGTTTACATGGACATTGAGTCAACACATTGTGTTGCATTGAGGCAACACATTGCACCAAATTTGCTGTCAGCCTCTGACTTGCACACATGCAACTCTCTGTGCACAAAACCTGCATTTAACAGTTGATTTCTGTCGCTGTATTTACTATTTGATTAGCACAGGCTGTTTGCATTGCACAAGATGAAGGCCAACTGAAAGTCCTACAGTTATTCTACAGTCCTCGAATTCTTGCCTGTCCTCATGCTTTACAGGGTCAATAATTCTTCCCTTCTCTTCATGTCTTACAAAATACTATGGATTATACTGCATCATTAGGAACAGTCCTGCAATGGGGAGGTGCAATACCACAAGGGAAGCAATGGAAGCTGTGCACTTACTACCCCAACCCTTTGTGATGTGTAACTTCCTTCCAAAACAGAGCTCTGGTGTCCTTCCAGCTTCCTCTGTAGTGTTCTATGACTTCAGGAGAGTAGGGATGGAACAGATCCTATACTCCCTTGAGGTCAGAGGTTACAATTATGTCTCTTGTGGGTTGAGATGGAGAAGAGGGAGGGAGGTGGGGAAAAGCTGTTTCAGCCTCCCCTCCACCTCTGCACTGTACTCTTGCATAAGGAAGAGAAAAGATAAGTAAAAGCCATTGTGTGCACTACTGGGTTCCCATTGACTTCAGCTGGAGAATCTGATAATAGAATTTGGTTCTCAATATTTTAGATAGATCAACAGCATCAATTGCATTCTGCAAAATACAATATTTATCTCACACCACAGCTCCCCCTCCCAATTATCACATTATTCATATTTTAAACAAATTAATAATAATCTTCCCCAACCTAGTTACAAATGGTTTTTGACCTTTTAAAAATAATGTGCCCGGTATTTGTTTATGGCATGCCTCCTGAGTCCCTGGTCTAGGTCCAACTCTTGTCAGTAATAACCAAAAGTCATTACCCACTTGATAGAGAGAGAGAGAGCACATGACTGAGTGTGGGTAAGACAAACAAGACAAGGTTTTTAAAATAACCTAACCAACCAAAAAAAACCACCTAAAAAGTCAGGAGCCAATCAATGGCCTCTGAACCAGCAGTGTTCAGCTTAGGAAGACATCCGGGAAGCCCATCACGAGAACAGTAACCATTCTGCATGCATGCAGCATCCTCTATAGCCTGATTACTAAGTTCAGTGGCTCATGTTACATTAATTTCTGATCCTAGCTCATTCCAAAAGGACAGGTGTCCATATGACAAAACCCATCAGCACACTCTTGCTGCAGTCTCAAACAGAAAGAACAAGATTTGCTTTGGTATGGAGAATGAAAGCTCTCTCACATCTTAAAAGCCACTCTCTGTGTTAGGGCAGAGACAGAATAGCAGGGCAGTGTGGCAGAAGTTTGCATCCGTCCAGTGAATAAATAGAGCTTTGGTTTCCAGAGATTTAAATCCAGGACCTTTCCTAAGCTCTATTTTTTTAAGGCTAAATAAAAATTAAATGAAATCTCAACAGCCAAAAAAGCCCTCTTAACTTTATTATTTTTCATTCTTTGTCAGAGATTTTTTTCACTAGCTTCTTAACCCTGGGAATGACCAGATTGCTCTCTGATGAGTGTCACCTCACTAGCAGCTGTGTCATCCTTTTATCTGCTCTTGACGAATCTTATCTTGTTCCACTCATATCCATTCAGAATGCTACTGCAAATTTCATTTTCCTAGTCCATAACTTTGATCATATAATCCCTGTTTTTGCATCTCTCCATTGGCTACCCCCTTTCTATTGCATCACACATAAGTTACTTGTCTTCACTTTCAGAGCCCTTCGCAGACCTATCCTCACCCAACCTATCACCTCTCATTCACTATTCAGATGTCGACTCCCACCTCCAATCAGCTCATGGTGCCAGCTTCCATTGCCCACTTGTTAAATTTCTAAACAAGCACCTTTGTGCTTTCTCCCACGTAACCCTTCATGTTTGGGAGGTGCTTTCTGTAAACATCCACAAAACTCAGTATTTATTCTTCTTCAAATCCCTCCTCTAAATTCTTTTGTTATTGTACCTACAAAAAATTGACAATGGTTAGGTTACTAGTGTGCTGAGACCAATCCCTATCATGCTGATCAATATTGTCTCACTGTTTCCTTGCACTTCCCTACCTTCCTATATACATTTGCTGTCTCTTTTCTTATCATTAGATTGCAAGCTTTTGGGGCAGGAATCATCTTTTTGTTTTCAGTTTTTACCATGCCTTGTACAATAGGGTCCTGGTTCATGACAAGGATTCTGGAGTGCTACAGTAATACAAATACATAAAGAATAATAATTAATAATAGGCAGAATGCAAGCCTAAGGGATAGGTAGCAGTAAGACTGATGCAAACCTATAGGTGCTGGCAACACTTGAAATATTGTTGATAAAATAATTAAACATTTGGTGATTGCAGATATATTATATAGATACATATAAATAAACACTCTTCTATTCTTCCTTCCTTATGTGAAATTCAGTTGAGTAGCAATTTGAGAATAAAGGCGCTTAAAATATGCTAAATCATAAGCACATGTGCTTAAGTCCCATTCAAGTCAACTGGATTTAAATATATGCTGAACTATACATTAATGTAAGCGCATGGCTGAATCAGGGACAAAAAGATACATTACAGATTCTAATCTATCAAACTGTTGCATTCTTCCCTTGCTAAAGCCAGAGATTGTCCATTTTCAGATCTGCATTAATATCAGCAGAAGACTTAATGACGGTGTACTGAATTCTAATGATATTTTAAATGTTGACTAGAATGCCAAAAGACTATGGGCCTTTTGCAAGATTTACAAAGGTATTTAGGCACCTAAAGGTACAGATAGGAGCCTAGTGAGACTTGCAAGACTGCCTGAGCAGGTAAGGAACCTGAAGAAAATGAGTAAGTTCTCTATTATTTTTATGACTATCATATGAAACTCAGTTTACCTGTTTGATGTTATCTTGCCTGACTACAAAGAGTCAAATCAAAAGGAGACTGTTAGGAGAAAACAAACTGGAAATGAAACAATGTCAAAGGGTACCACCGGAGAGAATACCAAGGTCATTAAGGAAAGAGTAGAGGCACTATTAATTGGGGAATGCCTATCTGCCTGGTTCAAACCAGGCTAGTGGGTTAATTTTCCCCAGGTCCAAACCTAGGATCAAAGGGGCACTAATCCATTAAACACCCTGGCCTAGAGAGGAAGGGAGGTGAGCAGCAGCTAGCGATGAGACTCTGCCAGAGAGACACAGAATATTTCAGGGGCTGTCTATCTGTCCCAGCCCAGGAGCAGGGATGATTGGGCTGAGTGGAACTACCCAAAACTTGCAAGGAAAGAATGAAATGTAGGCAAGACCTCAGGCCTACTGTTGTTTTATACCTTGTCTCTTCTTGCTATGTACCTTTGGGTGAATAAATAATATTTTGTTTAAAGAAGCAGTTTCTGAATCACTTTAAATCAGTGGCTGATCACAGGCTACTGGAGGAAAAGGGCTTGCAGGTGCCACATACAGCTGGGCCTATTGTGGCACCACAGATGGGCAACAGGAGGAAGGGGGGATACATTCCAGAGACCTAGTCTGAGAGTGGTAGGACCATGTGGTTCCACCCAAAAAGGAATGAATGTAGTGAAACCTGTCACAAGAGGCTTTCACTCAAGAGGGATACAAAGGGTTCTAAAGGTAGTTCACCCTGTATCCATGACAGCATTTCACTTCCATTGGTCTAGATAATACTTAGTCCTGCCATTAGTGCAGTAGACTGGTCTACATGACCTCTCAAGGTCCCTTCCAGGCCTAAGATTCTATGATTCAATGAGAGTTAGGCATCTAATCTACTTAGACACTTTTGAAAATTCCACTGCAATCCCATCTGCACTTTTAGGCATCTTAGTAAATTTGGCCCAATTTGAATAGAGACTCTCTTACTAAAGATCAATGTGCAACCTTATTTTTTTAAAAATAGGAAATGTTTGCAAATCTAATTTCATATTTTTAAATGTTTGGTGTATGTGACTGGATACACTATTTTTTTATATCCCATTTCTATATGTGGCTTCTTTATAAGAGTAATTAGCATTAGAAAGGAAGGAACTATTCAGTCATCAAGCTGTTCCTCATAAATGTTTTCATTCCACAGGATAACTGTTCCCTTCTGAATAGAAATCTTCAATGATTCTTCAATTAAGTTGAATGCTGTAAATAACAGAAGCTTCATTTTTACACAAGAAGACAGGATTGCAATTTAGAGTTTTTCGTTATTGATTATAATGTGTTATCAAGAGAGTTTGTTCTGTGAAGACTTAAGTATGTATCAGTATTAATTCTCTCTTATTCCCCACTCTTTTCGGTGGCTGACACAGTATCATTGTACTTTAAATAACAGTGCTCTCTCTTCCTGTAATACGTTTTTAAAAATCTGATTGCTTTGAATTTATAAAAAAATTCCTTCTGAGATAGAGCTTATATAATGCCAAATGATAAGAATCACTGTATAAATGCTGGGCCAGCTAAAAGACATGCACTGATAAATAACTTGAAAAATCTATTTTTTACTAACAACATAGAATTGATTTAAAAAAAATACTTGATGGAAAGTTTATGTAAGTGGAGAGAGAGGAAGATTGCTGGATGCATATGTCCCCTACAGGATCCTGAGTGTCCTCAACTCCCATTGAAGACAGTAGGCGTTGAGGGAACTCATCACCTCAGAGAATAGGGTCTAGTATCAGCAGGGAATCTCTTTTCTCCTTACCTCTTCTCCTTTTTGCCTCTTTTGTCATTACTCATAACATAGCCTATTTCTTTTAGTATCTCTCAACCTATGTCACCAATAATCATCAGAAGCAATGGCACTGCTAAAGGGTGTATTTTCTGCTATTCTATTTTCTGACTTAAACATTCTCCTGTAAGTAATTAATTTGTGCATCTCTTAGGCCACCCATGAGTAAGTTCTCTAGTGTAAATGGAAGTCAGCAAGAGTGGCCCCTTCAGATTCTTCCTGTGAACCATTTTCCTCATGACATTTGCACAACTGTTTCTAATTAGTCAAGAAAAAATAATATATCAAAGCAAGACAATCACCAGGACCACTGGCTTGCATTGCATTACACCACATTAAAAGCATAGAGAATAATGGATGCATTTAAATCATCTTTATTTATATACAATACTTTGTGTCGAAACACATTGTCTGCATCAGGGGTCGGCAACCTTTCAGAAGTGGTGTGCCAAGTTTTCATTCACTCTGATTTAAGGTTCCGCGTGCCAGTAATACATTTTAATGTTTTTAGAAGGTCTCTTTCTATAAGTCTATAATATATAACTAAACTATTGTTGTATGTAAAGTAAATAAGGTTTTAAAATGTTTAAGAAGCTTCATTTAAAATTAAATTAAAATGCAGCGCCCCCGGGACTGTTGGTCAGGACCTGGGCAGTGTGAGTGCCACTGAAAATCAGCTTACGTGCCGCCTTCGCCACCCGTGCCATAGGTTGCCTACCCCTGGTCTACATTATTATTAAGATATTGATATTTGCCTGTCCTATATTACCTATGATGGGGGAATATAGTTTATCCCAGGTCTAATAGCTAGAGATTTAAGATACACAGGGACCTAATCACATCAACCACACTATCAGAGGCTCATTCACCTGCACATCTACCAATGTGATATATGCCATTATGTGCCAGAAATGCCCCTCTGCCATGTACATTGGCCAAACCAGACAGCCTCTATGCAAAAGAATAAATGGACATAAATCAGACGTAAAAAATTATAACATTCAAAAACCAGTCGGAGAACACTTCAACCTCCCTGATCACTCAATTTTACAGACCTAAAAGTCACAATTCTTACATCAAAAACAGACTCCAACGAGAAACTGCAGAACTGGAATTAATTTGCAAACTGGACACCATTAAATTAGGCTTGAATAAGGACTAGGAGTGGATGGGTCATTACACAAAGTAAAAACTATTTCCCCATGCTAATTTTCCCCCTACTATTACTCACATCTTCTTGTCAACTGTTTGAAATGGGGCATCCTGATTATCACTACAAAAGTTTTTCTCCTGCGGATAATTGCCCACCTTAATTAATTAGTCTCATTAGAGTTGGTATGGCAACACGCATTTTTTCATGTTCTCTGTGTATCTTCCGACTGTATTTTTCCACTGCATGCATCTGATGAAGTGGGCTTTAGCCCACAAAAGCTTATGTCCAAATAACTTTGTCAGTCTCTAATGTGCCACAAGTATTCCTTCTTCTTTTTGCTGATACAGACTAACACGGCTACCACTCCGAAACTTGTCAGTGGGTGTTATTCACACTTCAGGGCTCAGACCTCAGGCAAAATAAGACACTAGGATTTTTCTAACTGATTCGGAGATAGTACACACATTCTATCCACCCACTCTTAGACCACAAGATCCAATGGCTGGAAAGTGAAGATTACCAGTTTGAGTTTGTTTATCAGGTCCACATAATGGAGCAGCTGATATGGGACTCAAAGAGGAGTAATGTAATTTGGGAAAATCATCAGGAGTTTATGGAAAATAGATCCTGTAAAACTATCTCAATATCCTTTTTGGATGAGATTACAGGTTTGGTTGATAAAGGTAATAATGTTGATGTTAGACTACCGTAAGAAATTTAACTTGGTATTGCCTGACATTTTGATTAAAAAACTAAAATGATATAATATTAACATGGCATATATTAAATGTATTTCCACTGGGGTTCTGCAGAGATCTGTTCTTGTCCTTATGCTAGTTAACATTTTTCTCAGTAACCTGGAAGAAAACATAAAATCATCTTTGGTAATTTTGCAGATGACATAAAAATTGGGAGTGTGATAAATAATGAAAAGGCCAGGTCACTGATTCAGAGGGATCTGGATTACTTGATAAACTGATCACAAGAAAACAGTACACATTTTAATACTGCTAACCATAAATATATACATCTAGGAACAAAGAATATAGGCCACACTCTACATTCTGAAGGGACTCTATCCTGGGAAGCAGTGACTCCAAAAAAGATTTGGTGATTGTGGTGGATAATCAGTTGAACATGAGCTCCCAATATGGCACTGTGTTCTAAAGACCTAACACAATCATTGAAGGCATAAACAGAAATCTTAGGTCAGAGCAAAGAGGTTAGTTTATCTCTGTATTTGGCAATGGTGCAACCACTGCTAGAATATTGTATCCAGTTCTGGTGCCCACAATTCAAGAAGGATGTCTTGAAAACCAAAAAATAAATAAATAAAAAAATGAAATTTCAGGTGCGTTGTTTTTTCCCCTTTTTGCCACTGAATGATATAGAATGCATGATGGGTAGGGTTAGGTTCTTTTCTGTCTGTTTTGCAGTTATGCGTCTTCACTTTTCTTTTTTTGTAACTTAAAAACTTTTCAAAACTACTCAACTTTGGAAAGTTTGAGGAGTTATACATTGGAAAGAATGGAAAAAACCAAACAAACACAGACTCCATTCATCCTATTGCATTTAGTGACAAAGAAGGAAAGAAGGGAAAAACAAAATTTCAGACTTTCAAAAATCATACTTTTTAAAAAAAAGGAAACAAACATTTAAATTCAAAGTGAAACAAAATTAAACAAAATAAAAATTGAAATTGAATTCAGTTATATTTAATAATTTCCATTACATACATTGAAAAAAATGAATGAAAAATTTACTTTCAAAATATTTTGTGAGGAAAAAATATTTTTTTGACCAATTCTTCTTAAGTCTTTCAAATCTATGGAAATAAGTCCAAATGTATCCATTGATTATCCTGAACAGGTGAGAGAACTTCAATCAACAATGAGACCTAAAGAAGGAACTTGAATCATATCACACTTCTACTATATAACCAGTTCCAACTAAAAATTCAGAATGCTCATCATGAAGCTGTCCATTTAGTGTCCAAGTATAAAACTTTTATTTTTAAGCGGTAGAGCCGTTGCACGGGAGCAATCCCATTCTCTCGACCTTAGAAGCCAAACACCAATGGTACGGAAAATCATCATGACTGGTAACTTCTTTGGTTGCAGTGGATGGCCTTGACGTCTTTTGTGCCTCGTCAAGCCCTTCGCTTTCCACAAAGCGTTGCAGAACCACCTTCTTGGCCGTTGGATCATAGTGATCTCTTTCGCCCAGTCCACCGGAGCTGACGTCGCATGCGGGTAGGCATATCCCTAATTCACTGAGGGTTTGAGTCCCATCAGTTACACTCACCTGATTTGGCCGGCCTGTCGAAGCCATTGCCCAGGGTGTGGCCACTGCGCATGTTGCAGCTACTTGGAGCCACAGGTGAGAGCTGAGTGACAGGTGGGGACCAAAGTGGACGGACTATCCCTGAAGGGGTACGACAAGTCATCCCATCAGAGGTACTACCCCTCCCTGGGCACCCCATACACCCCAATGAGGACGCCACCAGCGACAGAACACAGTGGCGTGCAACAGTCAGAAATACCTGCATTGCTTGTGAGGAAGACCGCTGCCGGCGTCTACAAGAGGCACGCGAACAACGTCACAGAGCACCAGCAGTGCACAACCCACTGACTGCGAACTTCTCATGCACCATCTGCAGCAAAATGTGCACCTCTAGAATTGGCTTGTATAGCCATCAGAGGGCACACCATGAGACCAACAATAGATGAATTGCTCAGATTTGTCATCATCGGATTGATGGACTACCAAGATAAAACTCTTATAAAAGTTTGCTGACCAAAAATTGTATACAGAACACAGAATGTTCACAATAGCTATGAACACTCAAAAATGGACAATTGTCAATGTCTGTTGCACTGAATATTTCCATGATCACTATATTGAAATTATTTGAGGTCATTTTTCTAATTTGAAAACAAAATACTATTTTAATTGAACTATATTTCACCAACTACTGCTACTACCATTCTTTCGTGTATTTGAATTTAGATTTCACTACATCCTTTCATTTTAATGTAAACTAGTAGGGTGACCAGATGTCCCATTTCTAAAGGGACAGTCCAGTTTTTGGGACTTTCTTATATATGCACCTATTACCCCTCACCCCCTCTCCTGTTTTTTTCACAGTTGCTATCTGGTCATCGTAACAACTAGCATCTAGCTACCTAATAGTTTTACATGTGTAGTATTTTTACTTAAATGCACCTATGAGACCTATATTTAGTTGTGGATATAGCAAGTAAGGAGCCCTGGGCTTGTGGATGAGAAAAAGGAAGAAACAGCTGACAGAGACCTGTGCGATTGGGATAAGGAAAGAAAGCAGTAAATTGACTCATTTGCGATAGGTAAAGACTACACATTTCAAAAGGTACTGCTGAGTAGTCCAGAAGATAAAGCATTAGGACTAGGAACCAGGAGACCTTTGTCCTATTTCCAACTCCAACAGTGGCCTGATGTTATACTTACAGGATAGTTATACTTACCTTTTTATGGATGAAAAGCATAATAAGAATTAAGTATTATTACAATAATGGAACATTAGACTGTGTGGTAGTGCAAAATGTATTCCATTGATCAGAGTGTGGGTCCTCAGCTCCCTATGCATAGGAACTAGTTTTGCATCAATCTAAGCCATGTACAATGTGTCTGGATAATACAATGATTTGTGTCATAGAAATGGCTATAATACTAAATAAATCATCAATTGAAGATTGATAATTATAAAACTAGCTAGCCATATTAGAAAATATTGCCCTATTAGTAAGATCATCTAGTCTGACCTCCTGCACAATGCAGGCCACAGAATCTCACCCATCCACTCCTGTAACAAACCCCTAACCTATGTCTGAGTTATTGAAGTCCTCAAATCGTGGTTTAAAGACTTCAGAGAATCCTCCAGCAAGTGACCCTTGCCCCACACTGCAGAGGGAGGTGAAAAACCTCCAGGGCCTCTGCCAGTCTGCCCTGGAGGAAAATTCCTTCCTGACTCCAAATATGGCGATCAGCTAAACCCTGAGCATGTGGGCAAGACTCACCAGCCAGCACCCAGGAAAGAATTCTCTGTAGTAACTCAGATCCCAACCCATCTAACATCCCATCACAGACCACTGGGCATACTTACCTGATAATAATAAAAGATCAATTGCTAAATTAATTGCCAAAATTAGGCTATCCCATCATACCATTCCCTCCATAAACCTATCAAAGCCAGATATGTCTTTTGCCCCCACTACTCCCCTTGGAAGGCTGTTCCAGAACTTCACTCCTCTAATGGTTAGAAACATTCATCTAATTTCAAGTCTAAACTTCCTAGTGTCCAGTTTATATCCATTTGTTCTTGTGTCCACATTGGTACTAAGCTTAAATAATTCCTCTCCCTCCCTGATATTTATCCCTCTGATATATTTATAAAGAGCAATCATATCCCCCCTGAGCCTTCTTTTGGTTAGGCTAAACAAGCCTGAGTCCTTATGGGTAAGTTCATAGGAAGGAAGGAAGGAACAGCAAGTCTGCCTTATTTATGTCTTGATTAACATTTGTTCATAAAGTCAATCATGTGCTACATTACTGAATTGGGATGGAAGGAGGTACTTTGCTAAATCAGGGTCTTAAACAGCTAATTCTTTGTTGCTGTGCAGATGAACCGGTCATTTTCTATCTTTTTTAATGTATAAATATTCCTGATTAGATCATGTTGAGTCTTTACAGTGGCTGTTGATTACTTTAGAAAGTGAATGCACACACATATTGATACTTTTTGGAAGTAAAATACAGCACGTTGCCCAAAGCTAATAATTGGAATTAGTTTGGGATAAAACTGACTTATAATTACCTGTCTTTACCTATTAATCCCATGCTTGTTTGCACTGTCACAGTTATTTTGCCAAAGAAGGCAGCTATCAATCATTAAGCAAATAGAATGGTGCTTCCCTTCACAATTATAGCTTGGTCAGATGTATCTCCATTACAATTTTCTCCAGAGAGAAGTTGTCATTTTCATTTTAATTCCAAGACATCTATGAAAGATCACCTTCATTATAAGACTCCTGGCATTGCCTTTATGTTGTCATTCAGCATGATTGATGCATACGCTGAGTTGTCAATCCTAAAATTAAACATATTTTCCAAATGTATTTTTAAATTAACTGTTTACTTGTTATGCAACAAAGATATAAAATATGCCTACAAATGAAAAACAGACATGAGTTCCAGATTTTGAGCCTGATTCTCAGCTCACTTCCATCAGTGTTACTCCACTGAAATCAGTGGAGTTACTCCTGATTTATTCTAGGACAGGGATCGGCAACCTTTGGCCCATGGCCCGCCAGGGTAAGCACCCTGGTGGGCCAAGCCAGTTTGTTTACCTGCCGTGTCCAGAGGTTCGGCCAATCATGGCTCCTACTGGCTGCAGTTCTTTCCTGAACCCACTTTGCACATTAGCTAGAAATCCATTTCTCTCTAGGAACTTTGTTAATCTTTCAGGAACCATTTTTTCCATGGCTTTACCCATATCCTTACATAAGGGGAATTGACCTGTATTGGTCAGCTCTTGTTTGCAGCTTCCCTGATTTCCACACTGGGACTACAACTGCTAATTTCTACTCCATTTGGTAGCTCACCTATTTCCCACATGCTGTTGTACAGTTTTAGCAATACTTTCAGACCCCCTTCATCTACGTGTTTTAGCATTTTGTTATATACACACACACACACACACACACACACATCATCCTTGTATGCTGCAGAGAGTTTTTGCTTTTATCTATATAGTTTACTGAAATTCCCTCATATAGAAGTTTTTGTTAATATTGTATCATCATCTGCCTCTCACCTCTTCTAGTTCTTATGTTTCTCTTTAGTATTATTTTCCACTCACACACATTTCTATACTTTGATTTTTATAACTAAGATTGTGGAATATTTCTGCTAGGGCTTCTGCTTTTTCTTCATTTGAGCTTTTGAATCTTTTGGCCTTCTACAATGATACCTGGTATCATATTGCTCTTACTCCATATTCCATTCATTTTCTTAATCTGCCTCTGATGTTTCAGTATCTTTATTTTTCCACGCTACTTTCTCCAGCTTCCTTTTTTTGCCTTTTTAATAGGACTTTGTGTAATTGCTTTGTTCCTTTTTTATTTGATTAAGTCCTCAATATTCATTGAATTTTTTTGCTTTCTTCTATGCCTAGTTCCTTTCTTTAATTGCTTTTTTACACTCTTCATTCTATCATAACACCTGGCTTACCTTTTGGGGTGACTTGATATCTTCTATATAGCTAACTTTACTGCTATCAAGATTCCCTTATTTATACTGCAACTAAATTCCTGAATGTCATCACTTATACATAGTTCACTAATATTTTCATTACATTTGCATCTAAACAGTTCCCAGTTTGCTTTTTTCATATTCCATGTAGTAGGCATTCCTCCATCCTCAACATTGCCTTTATCTTGATAAAGTGTAAGTACTGGGAAGTGACCACTTCCTATTCCCTCCTCTTTATTGACTTCCCAGCTGCATTTGCTTGCTATACTATTTGGCACAATTCTGAGGACTACATAGGAGAGATTTCCATTGACTACATTAAACCTAGTGGGTGTACTATCATTCAGTATTACTGAATTATTTTCATCAATGAATTGTTCTACATATTTGTCATTCTTATAATTTTTCCACTTCCCCACACTCTTTTATGGTGGTTTAAGATTCCACATATACTGTGTGCCTATTGCATCTTCCACTATCTTTATCAAATCCTTAATCTTCAGTTTTCCACATGGGTTATACACATTATATATTCTCAAATATACTGATTTATTCTGTACTGAAATCGTTATATTAAATTCAAGATAATTTAGGTTTTCCTTAATGAATGAACTCCCCCCACCACTTCTTACTTCCCTGTTTTGTCTGTAGATGGGATTCCTTGGGATTCTGAAATCTACTTTTCTTATTAACCATGTTTCTTGCATGCAAATTATATTAGGGTTAGTATCTTTATCAAGATTTTTTGTTTGAGTTCCATGTGCTATTAGGCTATGTGCATTCCAACAATAAATTAAGTTATTACTATTCTATTTATCCTTCAGTATTTCTTCATTTAAAAAAGCATGGATTCATTCCACTAATAAATTGCTAACGTAGATATTTTTCTGCTTCTTTAACTGTAATTTTCACTTTTTCTGGTCCCCCCTCCCAATCTGTGATGAGCAGTTTATTACTTCAATCCTAAATGCTATAAACCTCTTTATTTATGCATAGCATGTCTTCTCCTATTTTCCTTGAATCACTCATTATATCCTTTGATTTATTCTCATATGTATTTATCTCTTTTTTTCTACAGAGTTTCCTTTCCTCTTCCCCTTTTGGTCTTAGATGTCTCCTAGTACATTTCACACACGAGATGCTATTTGTAACTTTTATATTTTTCTTGCTTGCTTTTCTGCGCTACAACTCCCATATGCTGCACTGTGCTTTCGTCTATAGTTGCTACACTTTAACAATTATGTGGAAGGAATAGAACTATAGGAGTGCTCTATCTAATTTTCCCTTTACATATATTCGCGATCCGTCCAAATCTTTGGCATTTTCACCAAGGATGGGACATATCTTATTGCTACCCTATCTGGGAGGGTTTCTCCCTTAAATGTAACTAGCCCAGCTGTTGATAGCTTGCTAATTAGACACTTAGCATGTAGTACATTATCATCCCCTATGCCTTGCTTTACTTCATCTTCAGTCATTTCATCTGACACCCCGTATATAACTCCACTTGTTTCTATCAGATACTTAGGCAGCTGGCAGCTTACTTTCAGTTTTGCTAACAATTTAATCCATAACAGCTTCCCCACTTGTTCCTTGTTTTTACCTTTGATTAATAGATCTCCTCCTTGTAGCTTTCTAGCTATTTCTATGTTGCCAGCACTTTTTTTTAAAATCTACTCTGCCACTTTCAGAGGGTTTGTATCCCTCATCTTCACATCCTTAACTAGTGACTATTATTATTATTACATGTAGATTTTCCTCTTTATTCTTTGCTGACTTTCTGCTTGTTGTTTCTTCTTCTAGCTCTGGCATATCCACCCTTTTCTTTTTCCTAACCTGTGACCAGTCTTCTCTCTCTGCTATCTCCATCATCTTCTAGACTGGTTTCTGTATTCTCCACTATATCTTCCATCTCACCCCAAAGTATAACTCAGCAAGAGCCACTCAAATTAGCTAGCTAGAAAGCCAGCTCCACAGCAGCCCCTTTAGTGTGCTATGACATCAGCCAGCCAGCAATCCCAGCCCCACTTCTGGTCTCAACTTCCTGGATATATACTAACTAGCCTGCTCCTGCCCAGCTGGGCTTCATGATCTGCTAAGCTGACTCTCCCTCCAGGTGCAGCTATGTACCATAATAGGTATTTTAGGCAGACATTAACCCCTACAGGGCATATGTGGGATACCTACCCCATCACAGTATGGAGCTTATGCTCAAATAAATTTGTTAGTCTCTAAGGTGCCACAAGTACTCTAACATGGCTGCTACTCTGAAACCCATCACAGTATGGAGATTTGAATCATGTCTGTTCCTTAGTCTTGGCTTTAAGTCAAAATGAGGAAATACAGTCAATGTGAAAATTTAACCGAAGAAAAAGAAGTTAAAATGGAGTGTATTATCTTCTTAAATAGGTTGCTTTCCAAAACAGGGATGCTCTCAGAGATCCTTGCTTAAGGGTGAAGGGTAAAATCAATTTACAGAAACATACAAAACTTTGATATAGGATAAAATGGCAGAATTTGCTTTACAAGGTATCATGATTATATTTAAGAATAATAAGAGATTTAAGTGGGAAGTTTGAGCATGAAAGGAATGCAGGATTATGCCTATAACACATAAGAAAGACAGAAGAGGATACAAAGAAAAAAGAAGAAAGAGAAAAGCAAAGAGGAGAGGAAATACCACAATTGGGAAGAAAAACAGAATTAGCAATTGATGTATTCTGGAAATGAATCCTAGACACTGTTGTACTTAGCTTTGTAGTGTATTGTAATCCTTAGTGATGTTCTCATAAGAGATTGTTTCTGTCAGAGGTAGGGCTTGTTTATAATTTTTTTTAATGTATATCTTTAATGACACAGAACCCAGAATAGTAAAAGCAGAACAACCTCCTCATGTGGTTGCAGTTCTACTGGTATAAAGGTGCTTATATGGACGTAGCTTATTCCTGGGGATTTAGTGGTTTGTATTATACTGACTGGTATAAGGTGCCTTTATACTGGTATAACTATGTCCACACTAGGGGTTGTACCAATTTAATTATTTGGGAAAAATAAAATCACTCCTCTAACTATATCAGAGGGGTAGCCGTGTTAGTCTGGATCTGTAAAAGCAGCAAAGAGTCCTGTGGCAGCTGATAGACTAACAGACGTTTTGGAGCATGAGCTTTCGTGGGTGAATACCCACTTGCATCCGATGAAGTGGGTATTCACCCACGAAAGCTCATGCTCCAAAACGTCTGTTAGTCTATAAGCTGCCACAGGACTCTTTGCTGCTTTTCCTCTAACTATGAAATAGTTAGATTGGTACAAAAACTGTGTGTAGATAACACTTCATTCTCTCTCTCTCTCTGTCTGTCTGTCTGTCTTTGGGCATAAGTAAGGTGAGGTATATATGAATGCTGGTAAAACAAATCTTAATTTCCTGGGCTCCACCACCTGACATAGGTCAGGGCTGCAAAGGATTAAACCCAGTCACATAACAGAGGGCAGAATTCATTGACTTTAGTAGCTACTGTTACAAGGAAGCACTTTCATCTCTATTGACCGGATACTACTGCAGAACCTGTTTATAGTGAAACTCTAGTCATAACAAAGTGGAATAAAATGAAATGCATTCTAACTTTCATTCCATTTAAGTCAGATAGATGCCCAAACCAAAATCCTAAATCAGGTGAAGGGAGCATTTAGAAGTCTGAAACCAGATCCAGATATGAATTTATAATAGATCTAACTAAAATCCTTGTTCTAATCCCTTCAAACTTTTGCCTGCTCATAAATCTAGAGATGAGTTTTTCAATTTATGCGTATCCCTACCAATATGGAAAAGTCAACATATATTTATTTATAAACAATCTATGAACATTTACATGTGTTAAATGCTTCTCTCCAAGATGTTTACAATCTCCCCATCTGGTGAAGAGATTAGGCAAGGATATTCCCTGTACCCACTCAACCCAAAGGGACAAGGATTGAGGCCTTGTCTACACACAAAAGTTGCACTGCTTTAAATATGCTGTATAAAGTGGCACAACTCCCCCCCCCCCTCCAGTTTGGGTGAACTTGTACAACCAAAAATGTGCATATAAATTATTCCTGTGCAGGAAAGGGAATAAGCTCTACTGGTATGAGGTAACTTATACTCGCAAAATTAAGTACAGAACAGGGGTTGTACTGTTATAACTACATCGGGGGTGTGGAGGAGGGAGAGGCACACCCCTAAGCCACATAGATACCTGTACAGAAAAACTCTGTGTAAACAAAACCAGTCTTCCTGAACACTTCCCTCCACTTGCTGCAGGAGGAGACATTGAAAGCCTTGTTAAGGCAATTGGATGTGAAGATTTTTTTTTCCTGGAGCCCCTGTAGCTGTACATGGTGAAAATTTGTCTTCCATGGATCATCCCTCTGTACACAGGAAACCCTACTATTTACCTATGGTTAAGGAGAGAGGGCTGAGGACCAAAGCCTTAGAGGAGTTAAACTTAAGTTGTAGTGAAACTTCAGCCAAAGTTATGTTTTGTGTAAAACAAATACATACTCAATTATAAAAGTGTTCCACTGAATTAGCATGGTTATCATTAAACCCATAGCAATACGTGGGTTTTTTTGTTTGTTTGTTTTCTTTTGCTATTTTCCCTAGCTTGGTAATGCCATGTCGAAACATTTTACTAGACTATAAAGAAACATTTACAGAATGTTGAGTGCCAACAATCAGTGATATTATTGCAATTATACTAGAAGAGATGTGCAAAACATTGAAAATAAATTCTGATTTAAATTGTGTATTTGAGAGGATTGATTGTATAACTTCACATTGCAGTCAAGGAGAGCAGTGTAACCAATTCATTTAATAGGACAATTCAGTTATCTTTTACTTCAGTACCCTACTTAACATGTAAGCTGTGAGGGCAGAACTGGAGCTCACAAATGCAATACTTAAAACAAAAAATCAAAAAGTTTATCAAATGAATTATGACTTTACATATGAAGCCTAATTTTCAGAACGTGTTCATTAAGTTTGTGTGTCTCATATTTGAGGTGCCCAGCTTGAGTTACCAACAGAAGTTAATTTTTTCTACCAAGTTAGCACCTAGGAGCCCCAATCTTGTATCAGGAATCCTCTTGTACAAACACACAACACCAAAAATTGCTAGTGGATATACACTATTGGAGAATAGATGTGCCCAAGAGAGTTGGGGTTTTTTTGCTATTATTTTTCCTGTCTGCTAGTTGTTATAGTGTGGTGTGTGTTTGTATTGATTTTGATCTTTGGATAAAGAAAACGGTAAAGTCCAAAGACTTTACAATCTAAGTCCTCCGTGTGATGAGCTGGGAAAAGGTATGTATTATTTATCAGTATTATGTGAGAGTCGGTTTTCTTGTTTAATTGTATATAATTGCCTGAGTGAATGCATAGAGTTGAGTCAAAGGAGGCTGTAAAGGAGTTGTTGAGGGGCTGAGCATGGAAGGTAAAACAATGACACAGGTAAGTCAGCCTCACATACAGGGGTGAGCTGGAGCCGGTTCGCACCGGTTCGCACGAAGCGGTTTTAGAACTGCTTGTTAACTAGCTTCCCTGCGAGGGAAGCTTTGATGGGCTCTGCCTGGGAAGCCTGTAATTCCTCCTCCCGGCCGCCGGGGGGCGCTGCGCTGTGCTGCGAGAGCCATGTGAGCTGCCTCCTGGCCCTGTTGCTGCTCCTGCTCTTTGGACCTCTGGCCCTGGGGCTCCTGCTGCTGCCTCGTGAGTCCCCGGCTGCGTCCTGCTGCTCCCAGCCCCCCCGCCCCCGTGTGAGTGTCTGCGCCCCTCCCCCGCCTTCCCTGCCCCCAGCCACCCCCTGCCCCCAGCCGCCCCCCTGCCCACAGCCACCCTCTGCTCCCAGCCAGCCCCTGCCCCCAGCCACCCCCAGCCCCCAGCCCCTGCCCCCAGCCAGCCCCAGCCACCCCCTGCCCGCAGCCACCCTCTGCCTGCAGCCCCTGCCTGCAGCCAGCCCCTGCCTGCAGCCGCCCGCAGCCCGCCCGTCTGCATCACCTGCCCACAGCCAGCCCGTGTCACTCCCTGCCTCCAGCTAGCCCTGCCCCACGCCCCTATCTGCAGCCAGCCCCACATCCACTGGGGCCCTGCAGTTCCCAGGGCAGTAACCCTGCACACCTGCTTTAATGAGGGGGGGGCAGGGAGCAGCTGGGACCCACACATGTGCACACCCTAGAGTGACCAGACAGCAAGTGTGAAAAATCGGGATGGGGGTGAGGGGTAATAGGAGCCTATATAAGAAAAAGACCCAAAAATTGAGACTGTCCCTGATCACCACCCACACATGTGAAACGGAGCTCATTTCTAGTTCAGCCCCATCTTTTTAAAAAAGAACTTTAGGTAGGGTTAAAATACATCTGTATTTTCCTGGACATGGCAGGCTTTTCGGTTCTTAATCACCTCCTGGGAAAATATGGACGTATGGTAACCCTATTGGTACAAAAAATACATGCTGTCGCATATCCCTTAAATCAGAACTTTTTATAGGGAACCCGTTGTTAAATCAGAACTTTTTATAGGGAACCCGTTGTTAAGATTTTGGCAGCTCATCACTGCTCACATATACAGCTTCAAGGGAAGATAACAAGTACTGGGCATCAATTGGAGGAAGTTGCATCCATCTGGTTCCATCCAGACTAGGATATTTTACTTTTCCCAAGGATATACCCAGGATCAAGTAAAACCTTAAAAGATTTAAGCCAAAAGAACAGCCCAGGTGGTTAAAAGGTCCCTGTGGCAGAAATGGAGGGGGGAAAGTTGTCAGAAAAGTTGGCCAGGTTGCGACAGGTTGACAGTCTGACCGAGACACAAAGATAAAGGGAAAAGGCTGCAAGCAGCGTAAACTGATTCTCCAACTTAGATGGGGAAATATGCCAGATCCAGAGAGAGGTTAAGCTTAAGTAAGGGAACAGGTGTGTAGAACTTTTTGTTATTTTAAATCCACCTCTCAAAGTGTTATGTACCTTTTGGGCAAAATAATTTGGGGGGGGGGAGATGCTGTTTTTGAGTCACTTTAATCAACTCCAGACACAGGCTTCCAAATAGAAACCCTTGCAGGGTCCAACAAGAGTTGACTTGCTTGAGACCCAGTTGGACTGGCTGAATTAATCACAGCTGGTACTCAGACAACTGTAACTCAGATCCTAAGTCAGAGTGAATGAACTGAGGATTTCCACCCAAGGAGAGGTGAGGCCTGAGACCTGACTCTCATTGGGGTGCGTAAGGAGAGATCCCTGAGAAGGGACAGACCTGTTTCTAGCCTGATAAACGTGATATCTTCACTTTGGAAAAATCAAGCACAAGGTGTCTGAGATATGGCATCCAAAAACTGAGGCTCAAAAAATTCACCAACAGTTCTGAAAATTGTGGCCACTGAGTTTTTCATAATATCTTTAAAACATCTTTCACAAGACTATGTACAGTGGCATATATATAAAATCACATTACTCTAAAGACAAGCAAGGCAGGTCCTGAGGTCTCTCTGCAATGTGCCTGTCACAGCATTAAGGAGTGGGGGAGTGGCTCTAAGCCATCTTTCCACTTCCCAATTCTGGAAATAGCCAAAATAACCTTTGGTGTAATGTAGAGCAGCCTCAGAGATGCAGGATCTGGCTCTTAGTTTCTGTGCAATTAAACTTACTTTATGATAAGTTTTCCTTAGATTTGTTAATATTTATTGTGAAATCTAAATCTCCCGTGACAAAGATCTTGAGGTCTAGAGACAAGGCTAAGTACAGGGCTATATTTATTCTTTTAATTACATATTCCCGAAGATATATAGATATTTATGGACAATTCTACAGCACATGTGCAAGTTCTTTTTGCTTAGTATAGTGTCAGCAACTATCACTGGTACTTATGACAGCCTTCAACCTACAATTCAGTGCCTAGTATTTTCTGAATACTGTTCTGCAAGATTCATTTTAATCTCAGATCAAGAGTGATTTATAGGTTTACCTTTTCATTGTATGATTTAGGGAAAACTCAAACTGGGAAGCACATTCCCAGCTGCAGTATAGACATACCCTAAAAGAGGATGGCAGGAGAAACTGTCACCCAAATCGAATGGCTTTGCAAAGAACTTCTCTGCATTGACTCCAATGCTGATATTCAAGCCCAGGGAATTTAGTAGCAGCTGGGGCCCATGACTGCCTCCTGGATAGACTGTGGATGGATGGTTAAAACTGGGGATCCTAATAGTGGCCACTCCCCTGTCCATTCTCTACTCCCCATCTACTTCTATGCCAAAAGGAAACATGGAACACAGGGCCATACAGGGAGTTTGATAGTTTTAATGCTCCTATGGATTTCCACACGCTTGGGAATGGGAGGGAGCATTTGGCAATTATTTTCCACATTATCATCAAGTCTTTGCTCCATTATTTCATGTATCTATTTCATATTCATCTGATGACAGAAGATATTTTTAGAGGATTGAGGCTGAACATTTGGTTTTAGCTAATAATTTTGGAAGAGATCATATTTCAGGTTTCTTCCAAATATTAACCCATTCCAAGGTTCCAATAACCTGAATGGGCTTTTAACATAAACCAGGGAGAAAAGGTAACATCTGTCTGAGGCAGTGGTCCCCAAACTTTAACAACCTGTAAACCCCTTTCACTAAAATGTCATGGCTCACAAACTCCCTCCTAAAAATGAATATTTCCAGGGATTTTCTCCTTTACCTGAGTATAAATGATAAAAGCAGTGATTTTATTATTATTATTAATCACTACAGTATTTTTATTAAATTATGAAAACAGAAACACTCTTCCAAGATCTCACTTTCGTAACTTGTATCACTTTGAATAAGCCTATTATAAGACAAGGCTCCTATGTTTCATCAAGGAGTATCAGATGTGAAACAGCATGAAGGTATTTAAGAAGCCAACTCAAATTGTTCCTCCTATGCAAGCATTCAGGTCTTGAGCAATCCAGGCAAACAACGCACATTACAAAAAGCATAACCTTGTTCTTCATAATAATTTAAAAAATACTAGCTGCCTATTTAATTTGAAAAACAGAAAAAAATATCCTCCCCCTTTTGATTTCTTATAAGGACTCTTGAAGTTTAAATCTCCTCAGTGTGATAGATATGCTTGTTTTGATCTGCTTAGCTCTTGGAAGTCCAGGGGCTCTGGGCTGCTGGCCCCTCGCTGCCAGCCCCTTGTTGCCCAGGGACAGCTCTGTCTGCCATTAGGGATTTTTTTCCCCTGAGAACCCCCCGTAACATTTCCCCAGCCCCCAGGGGTCCTGAACCCCAGTTTGTGAACCACTGGTCTAAGGCTAGTTCCCAGAAAAGGGCTCACAAGGACAAGTCAGCTGTTTTGTGACAATATACAGGTGCGGAACCTGCAAGGTTAATAAAGTGCACCATCCTCGTCTCAGTCATTACTGATGCCTCATCTATTACAAGTCCAATTATTTTTGTTGATAAAGCATCGTCTGCTGCTCTTTGTATGCAGGAGACTGAACGATGAATTGGGTATGGTTTCTTGATTACTTCCAGAGGACACATGGATGTGTTGTTGACATTTTTAATTACATTTTCTGAGTGGCAATAAAATACACGAGATCTGATTTATCAAAAAAATAGAAAGAGAAAAAAAACCCAGCCATAGCTTCAAACTGCCAAAAAACAAATTCTACATGGGAAAAGTTAACTACTGCTGATTTAGGGCCAAATCCTGACCCAATATAACACAGGAGTAAAGGTGCATTAGCTCTGCCCCAAACCTGACTTTTCATCCATTCAGCATGATGGGCAGACTGGGAGAGGATGGGAGTACATAAGACAACCACATCTACAAACAGACATGAGGGTGTTCCCACTGGACAGTCTCTTGCCCTATGAATGCTTATCCCTTTCTCTCTCGGCACAGGGCCTATGAAGTCTATTGCAGCCTCTGAACTGCTGCAGATTGAACCCAGACCGGGTCCCCTGCCCCCAAAAAGAAAACATTTACCTCTTGCGGGAGTGGGGGATAACACAGGGGGTCCTTCTCTCTGCCCCCTTTTTCTTCTCATCAACTTGGTGCATCATTACTTGCAAAAGCCCCATTTGCTTCCAGTGGCATGTCATGATCGTTGGCTTTCAGCTGTGCTAACCCACCCAGTTATCTTCCCAGATGTCATTAAGCCAGGAAGAACCTATTTCCCACCACCCCCCCAAAATGGGCATCAGGAGACCCATAACCATTTCCCACCGCCACTGCTGTCATCAGAGCAGAGTCCTGTAAGGGTATGGGTTGAGTTGCTGCATCAAGACAGCACAGATATCCTGAAGGGTTGAGATGGGCTGCTCAAGATGTAAGTTTTGAATGCGGAGCACAGCCAGGCCTCACAATGTCAACATTGCCAGCATTCAATTCTTACTTTCTAATGCTCTCTCTCTATCATTATAGCTCCTGTGAGAACAATAGATAACTCCAGCTCCAGCAATTCTAACAAGTTACAATAGGTGGAAAACGAAAAAAGCCCTCTTTTTGCCAATGAAGTTACATCTTGTTTCTAAAAACAGCTTTTGAGCTCACTCCGTGTCTAGCACAAAAGCTTGCCAAAGTTCTTTATTCCCTTTTCCTCTCATCCTCTTTACAGAACTATATGCTTTTGAGTCAGAGTTCATACTGCATATCTTCTCTCACAATAATTTGAAGGCTTTTGATTTGGCAGTTAAATTTATCCTTGCTAATGAGCAATGCATCCCAGTCAGATGTGCTTGCAGACATGTGCTTCATACATTGCCCATATGCCAATATTCCAAATACTTCCTTTGTAATTACCCGTGGGCAACAATTCTCATAGGCATGTGAGGGGTGTGGACAAGCCCTTAGCTTAGAGAGGAGATAAATAAAAGGAGACACATTAAAGATATACAAAATAATAAATATTAGGAATCCTGATTCACTTTCTCTATTTCTCAAAATAATAAGAGTATATTCCATGAAATTGACAAGCAATATGTTTAAAACTGATGAAAAGAAATACTTTTTTTGTCCCTGAAACACAACACAAGTAGCCCATGGATTAATTGCTACAAGACATCTCTGAGGCCATTAACTTACCAGGGCTCAAAAAAAGAATTGTACCTTTATGCAAGATTCTGTGTTCATTTCTGTATACTGAGAAGTTGTAAAACAAGATAGCAGATCTGCATAGTAGCATGCAATGTGCAAACAGATAGTAGCCTGGTCAAAAGGCCATATCAAACCTGCTTAACAGAACAAATGATTGCAAATAAAATTTGCTAAGGAACTGGAAAGAAAGAAAGGAACAAATAATTCATAACAGATCTCATAGTTTATGCCTCATACGAGAAAATCTAGCACAGGTGAAAAAATGGAGTTCATTAAGATTTGAAATTATTTCTTAAATATTCAAGACAGACATCTTTTTACATCTTTTAGGAAGGCTTAACTGTCACAGCATGAAATCCTGGCCTTATTGAAGTCAATGGGAGTTTTGTCATTGATTTCAATTGATTCAACCAAAATTTCACACCCATTGTTTTGAGTCTAAATTATCATGAAAACTGCACAAGTAAGGGATAATGGCAAGAATGATATTCTTTCCTATTTTAGAGACATTATTAAGGTATTATAGCTTCATTAGTATAAATATTTTCTTTTCTTCACTTGACATGAAATTTTAGATGTGATTCAGTTTATAAGAGGATGATAAATTCATTAGATTTCAATAGCATAAGAAGTTTTACTCTTTTTATTTCAGAATTAAAAAACAATAATATACCTATTATGTTCATAATCATGGTAGCTGCTATGTAGCCAATATTGTGCAGCCAATGTTGAGATGGCATTTCAAATATACAAACCAGGTCTGGTGCAAGTATTAAATGTTTTTCCTTCATAATTTGAAATTTGCATTCTTATTTATTTATCTGAGCACTCTACATGCTGGTAGGTAGAAACTCTTTTCACAAGTTTTAACTCTGCGTTTATGAGGAAGGAACTCGGCCAGTAACTGACTGTGGTAAATACAGAAACTTGCACAAATAGGGCAATGTCAGAGATATTTTGTTTATTTTATTAAGAAATCTGTAACTACACTTCTACCCCAATATAACACGAATTTGAATATAATGCAGTAAAGCAGTGCTCCGGGGGGGGCGAGGGGGGACTGCGCAATCCGGCGGCTCAAAGCAAGTTCGATATAACGCGGTTTCACCTATAACGCGGTAAGATTTTTTGGCCCCCAAGGACAGCGTTATATCGGGGTAGAGGTGTATATATAGGTGAACCAAACCAGGTAAAAAGGAAAACCCTGTGTGTGTGTGTGTGTGTGTGTGTGTGTGTGTGTGTGTGTGCGCGTGTGCGTGTGTGAGAGAGAGAGACAGAGAAGTGGCTAGGTAAGATATTCAACTACTTAGACACAACCTGCGCATGACCAGAACTGTAGGTTAAGTAGTCTGGACTCCTAGTATGAATCAGACTATTAGAAGGAAGCAATTTTTATAGTCCAAATTAATGATCTCCCATGTTTCAGAAACCATAATGTAAATTACTTGATTTCTCTGACACATCAGTCACCTTTAATTTGGCCTTTGACAGCCATCAGATCCATATCAATTTTAAGAAAAAAAATCAAACTAAAATGCTTCATAAACTAGGAAAGTAACAAGTTTTGTGAAAAAGTGTTGTGTTTACAGAACAATTTTCACATTATACAGTAAATAATTTAAAAGCTGCCTTTTAAACATTCATAGATGTTCTCCTTCACTATATTTACACTGATACAAAGTAGTTATTTTTTGTCTGAAACTTTGTGTGGGCCTTCAGGTGTATACAGCTGGCATGGTAACTTTGCAGGTGCTTATATCTTATTTCAAACTCAAACACAGCAGGTCTGTTCAGAACAGCATCCTGATTTTGCTTATACTCTCCATGAAAGAGAACATGCTGAACACAGATTGGATTTTACTACATCAGAATCTCCCAAGTTAGCCTAACAACTGTAACCTGTCAATTATTGGGCTTGATCCTGTGCTCACTGAAGTCAATGGCAAAGCACCCATTGACTTTAATGGTGCAGGATCACAACTATTTTCTTGTCTTCACTCTACTGAGCTGCTTCCAGGTTATTGATATAGACTCTGATCCAGCAAAGTGCTTAAAGCACATGCTTAAATTTAAGCATGTAAGTAGTCCCACTGAAGTCTGGATGTGCGTGGTAGGCCTCTGTCCAGCAGAATTATAAATCCAGAACTCCTATGCACTTCAGTAAGATTTATGTATTTGGGTTGATTGAAATATCAGTCCCAAAGACCAGGAAGCTCAGTCACAAAGAAAGAGAAAATATGACTTCACCCATTAGCATGGGTCCTCCTCCACCAATAACTTTCTCATATCTGTTAGATAAAACAAGGTTTAGTTAGATACTGAATTCAAAGGGAGTTTTGCCTTGTAGTTTTTTTGCCTACACATTTACCCTAATTGTGAGCTTATCTGTGAAAAGTAAATGAAAGTTAATAAAATGTCACAATTACCTATAACAATAGATGTAGATGGGAAAAGTTGCAAAGGGAAACAGACTGAATTAGTCCAAATACAAAGGCCTACTTATATAATTCAAGGACTGTGTTAAGATCTCTTGTTTGCCAGGCATGAAGTGTGGAACAGGAAATTAATTAACTGAAATTGGTGCGTCAGAAATTAGGCCTAACTAGCGGACAAGATAAGAAGGGGGTGGTCTATTCCCCCTGTCAATTCTTTTTGGGTCCTCAAAAGAAGAGACTTTGGGGGACAAACTGCAGGCGATCTGACAACAACTGGCTGGGAGACCGGTGGGCTGAAAGGAGTGAGCTTCACCATCATGGCTGCCACCTCGCACCATCACATAGGACCCCAGGTTCCACTGTCACACCATTGGGACTTCATCCTGAGAGATGATTTGACCAGACCAGGAGAGAGAGGGGGACCCAAATGATATCACCTTGTCTATTGGCTTTGACTAAATCTCAAATACCTCCTGAGATTTGCAACTTTGTTTCCTCTCCCTTCATGTGCCTTTTTTTTCTCCCCACCTTATTTCTTCTCTTTCCTAAACCTCTCTTTTTGTCTCCTGCTTAAGAGAGTCTAGTTTAGCCAGCCAAGATTGCAATGCTCCTGTAGCTAAAAAGCAATACACTGAACAGCCTGATTCTGGTAAAAGTTTGCAAGCTCTTCGAGTGGCTAATAAGACCATGTGCCATTCCTGTGTCTTCCCAGCAATGAGGTTGCAAGTGAGAGATAACACACCGGAGACAGAAGCCACATTTTCTCTCTTGTTTGTGTTTGTCTTGTTTTGTCTTTTAGGAAATGGGATCAAACTTTAACAGCAGAAACAATAGCAGCTCATTCCCATTTCCCCAAAAAGGACAGTTATCACCATATTTACTACCATCTGAAACCTGTCAAACAGTTTCCTTCTATAAAACCTCTCCAACAAAAGAGAAAGGAAAGGGATATTGTTAAAATGAAAGCCTTATTTAATACTTCACATTTCAAAAGCCATAACTGTTTTCCTTTTCTATATCTTTAATAAAAAGGTTAACGGGACTTTTAATAGTGTTTTCTCCATGGTACCAATGCAGATTGAGGTCTCTGTATACCAAACCCAGAACTTTGTTTAAAACTTTTAATGTTGAACTGTAACCACATCATATTCACATATTTGACTCTTGGAGCCAATTTATTCCATCAAAATTAATACAACCCTTAATGTTTAGAACAACATTTTTAGTCATAGAATGATTCTCCTATAAGTTTTCAGTCTTTGCTCTACATCCTGCAGAAAAAAAAATGTTTTAGAGCTGCAGTACAGATTTATGCATCCCACGCTAATCCCCAGGGTATACGTCTATTGTTCTCTCCCATAAAATGGGTGCAATGTTTGGTCAGGAAGTCTGCAGAGCAGTTGTTTCTTACTGATCACCTTGTATCATTGTCCCTTTACGTTCTTCCGGAGCTGCAGAGATTCTTTTTCATACTGGATTCCAAGGCGACTATATTTGTTCACTTCCGAATCAATCATATTCTGAAAACTATAGATTTTTGATTACTGAGAAGCTAACCAAAAACATATTTGTGAGATCCCCTGGAAATCAGGTTATCTGTGATCCACTAGCAAACTGATCCCTGATTAAAATGAGCTCTAAAATACCATGAAGCAGTATACTGAACATCAGAAAAAGAGTCCAAGAACTCCTGAATTCTAATCTCTACAGTACCACTGACTTTGTTGTGTGATCTTTGGTAACCCTCCTCAACTCTCTGCCCTCATCCATAAAATGGGGAGAATAATGTTGTATAAAATGTGGTATATTTATTACCTCATTTGTCAATTTCAAATTCAAGCACGCTAAAATAAAAGGTGAGTTGGCAGCCACTCTTACTGTGTGGATTTATCATAGGATTTTGTGCTCTATTCCATTTGTTCCTGGGCAGCCAACATTGCAACTCTTTATTTTATTTCTATTGCAAGAATCATTACAAGAGGCTTTTGGTCTATAAATAGTAAGGAAGCAGTGTATCATCCAGCAAAAACCTTTAATACATTTTTGCTTTGTGAGACTATATATAAATACTCATAATGAATAATCTATTCCCCTTTTTTTTAAATGACACCCAACTTAAACTTACCACTGAATACTGACAGTCATTTAGTAGAATAAATATCACAGAAAGAAAATTATCTCAATAGAAAATGAAAAGTCTTTTGATAAGCTTCAAGGAACTCATGGAGAGAACCTGGTTAGGATGACAAGATGGACATTAAGGCTTTCAGAATAAGTGTCCTCATTCTAGAATATTAAAATTTTGGACGCTGAAAACTGGAGAAACAGCCTCTCCTAAATGTAATTGAGTTTTTAAAGGTTTCTGTAAAGTTCAGTCTGGATTTAAGATGAAGAATTTCAAGCCTGCATGGCTATAAATAAAATATGTTCTTTAATGTTTGAACCAAGCATATTTTTTTCTTGTCAGCAGAAAAAAAAAAGTTCATTCGAAGGGTTTGAAATATGACTGATAAGTTCAAACTAGTTTTCATCCGTGTTATGCTGTTTTATCACCATATGTCAAAGCAATTATTGTATTTCTGTACTTCTCTCTTTTATTTGAGGTTATCTGACACAGATTAAACCATTTCAATTAGAAATCCTGTTTTGGAATCTAGTGTCTAAAGTTAGGTTTCCTTACAATAGTTGTATTTTTCCTCTTTTCTTTCCAGGGCTTCTTTTCTTGTAAACCCTCAATATTAATTCATTTGGAAATAAATAAAAAAGATACATAATATCAAATTGAACTCTACCTGCTCAAGTACACACGCAAAAACTTGAAGATGAGACAAAATAAGCAATTTTAAGACGTGTGGAAAAAAGGCAGCTGGAGTGAAATAAAGAGCAAAGATTCAAAACCATTCCTTATAAATGTAAATCAACAGACAATTCCACATGCTATAGCAGTTTTATATGTAAGCACTTAATTCATTGGCTTCCTTGGGACTACTTGGGTAAGTGCTCACCAGGATGTGTAAGGGCTCCAGAATCAAGCCCTCAGTGAATACTTGTAAATGAATAATTCAGTCACAGGAAGCAGGATTGATTTACAAACAGAAAAATAGAACTAAATTCAGAATGAATAGGGAGGCTTATTTTATTTGCCCTTAAACCAGTTTTACTTCCTTGTAACTCCATTGGCTTCAATAGAATTACTCCTAATATCAGTGATGCCAACTTTTGCAAGTAATATGCATCATGGGAGATATGGTCCAGCAAGGGAGCAGGGCCCATAGTGGAAAATGGGGAACACAACAGTATGCTTTTATGTTTCTGAATTGATTTTGCTTTAACCAAAAAGGCTTTTCATTCTTTTCATTTTATGAAATGTTGCATTTAGTGAAAGGTGTCAATACTACGACTTTTCATCACGATCTGGGATGAAAAAAAATGTTGACTTTTTAGAATGTCTTGCCAGATAGCAATTTCATGTTTTCCATCAGTTCCACAGCAAAGGTGTTTAATTCCACTACTGAGTCCCTTCTAGGAGGCCTTATTGTTGATCTGAAATGATAAAGGTCAATATTCTTACATCCAGGGTTCAGTCTTCCAAGACCATCCAAGCAGGGGGTGTTACTACATTTGGCTAAAATATATGTAGCTACTAGACCACAGTCTGCTTCAGGAGCCTGGAAGAAAAACCAAGAATGCAGGTACCCAGCATTCCACTTCTGTCTCACAAATACTTGTGCAATCCATTGCAATTGTGCATATTGTGTTTCCCTGTATGAGTTGCTCCACATAGATGATAACAGCAGGTTTCCCACATCACTGGTTATTCCTATAGATGAAGTGGAACAATTATGTGCTATGGATCTGAAAGCTAATGTTCCATGTGCAGATGAAAGGAAAAAAGAAAAAAATGCATACAAGCTAATATAAGGACCTTGGGCTGATTATCACAATGATTTTATATTGTGATTACACACAAATCCGTAGGTTATGTTAATTTGTTTTATTCTGTTGTATTTTGGTTAATGGAAGCTGTCCCTTTAAGAACAGGGTGTGGGAGGCTGTGTTTGTTGAGATTGAGAGCAATGTATAGGAAATTTTTGCCTGTGTATCCAGAGAGTAGAAAACTCTGCATATGTAAATTCCAAAAGCTCAGACCTTGATGTAATACATTTATCTTTCCCCCAAAAGCAAGCCTCATTCTCAGAGATGTAACAGTGCTTTCAAAGACGAGATGCCTCAGGTCAGTATAAATGAGTTAGCGAGCGTTTTTATAGGTTTGAACCTTGCTCAGATCAGCAGAGATTGAGTTGTTCCTCTCCATCTGAAGTGTGATAGCCTCTGTATTATATGAGTCCGGGAAGTCCTACTTGCAGCACTCACATTGCAACCTCACCACTGCTCTTTGAATTAGACTGTAAGCTTGTCAGGACAGGGACTATTTCTTACTAACTGTTGGTGCTAAGTGCTGTACAATGGGACCCAAGTCTTAGAGCTCCTGTAGTGGGGCAAAAACACCGTACTCCCTGTAAATTTGTTAGTGTGGAAACACGCTAATCATCACCCGTATTCGGGTACACATGGAGTTCAAAAATCAAAAAAGACGTCAAATATTTTGTAAAAAGCTCATAATTTGGGAGGTGGCAGAAGGAGGAGTCAAATTCATGACTAACTTTCAAGGCTGGCATTAGTGTGACGTACAGTAGTCCTACTTTTTACAAAGAATAATTCAACCAGCTGTGGAGATGGGAGCTTGGTCCTGCATTCATTCAGCACCTAAAACTTGAAGCCAATGGGAGTTTTGGGAACCTAGGAATGCAAGATTGGGCCCAATCTTCAGATCAGAGTAAATATGTTTGAAGGGGGAGAGTCTTAAGTGAACAACTTGTCTTCTGTAAACTATTAAAGAATTATTTTAAAATCCACCTCCACTTCTTGGCCTCACTTTTCCCTTGTCAGTCTTAATTGCTTTTAACTTTTATTCAGCTGTCATATTTCTGTCGCTCGTTTTCTTTTTTGAAAGAGTTACCATCTGTCTGGATCAACAATATTTTCTTTCCTACATCATTTTCTTCCTCAACATATGTCTTCAGTTTCCAATGCAGATCTGAATACTTGAAGAATGTTGTCAACTACCAAGCCACCAATTTGAATGAATCAGCTTCGACATTTTACCAGTTATACTGCACAACACTTGGAAAAAAAATATAAATAGCACTTAGTTGGCTGAAAAACTCAATTGAGTTTACTCACTTAGGAACACAAAACATTTCCCAGTGGGGTGGTTTGGGGAGTTTTTTTGGGTGGGAGAGTAGGAAATTCAGTTTTGTCCATCCTCTTTTTGAGTTAGTAACTGCATGTCATAATGCAACTACCATTGAAATATTTTTAAATTCTTTTTAAAAACTGTATGCTCAACTTTTTTATAATTCTTTGTAATTCTTCACTTAATATACTGCTTGAGAGAAAAAAGACATTCTGCCTTGCTATCGAAGCACCCTTTCAGCTAGTATTGGATAGAATAGCAATGTTATATTTTAATGGAGCGGCAGTGTATGCGTGCGCAGACTCACCCCTGCGGCACCTCCTGCTTGTCATCTCTGGGAATTAGCTCTGCCAGCCTGCAGGCCAGTGATCCGCCTTGCCGCTGGCATCCATGTCCCTCCTGGACCCTAGTGCCCTTTTATCTGGGGGCCTGCCCCCTGACAGTACCCCCACAGTTCTGGGTTTCCCCCTCCCAGGGGAACCCTCACCCACTAGTCCCCACCTTGCCTCAGTATAAAGCTATTGCCAGTCACCAACTAGTCCCCGTGCCCTGGGACAGACTGCAATATCAGCCACTCATCACAGGCAAGGTTGGGTTTGGACCTGATGCCTCCCTCTATAGCTGGGCTGCCCCTCTGCAGCCCTGGTACTGGCCTTAGGCCCTCAGCTAGGCCTGCAGCCTGGGGGTTTTCCAGGCTCGAGCTCCCCAGCTCCTCTACCTCCCCCAGCCCTGCTCCACTCCCAGTACCCTGCTCAGCTCCCTAGCAGCCAGGCCCTTCTCTCTCTGAACACGCAGAGAGAGTGCATCTGGGCCTTTGGCTCACAGACTTTTTATACAGGCCAGCTGAGGCCTGATTGGGGCATGGCCCAGCTGCAGCTGCTTCCCCAACGAGCCCAGCTTTTCCCCTGCCACAGCCCTCTCCCAGGGTTGTTTTAAGCCCTTCCAGGCAAAAGCGGGGGACCACCCCACTACAGGTAGCCACTAAAATATTATGTTGATACTGATGGTAATGTTGCCTACTTTTTTCCATTCTAATCCTCTGGTTTAGGTTACTCAAATTGCTGAAATTTTCTTAGCTTGAGATCTGAAAGATGTTTTTCTTATTTTTAAAGTTAGAGCAGAAAGAGTTCAGCCATTTTTGAGTACAAACAGGTTTAAAAAATTCACTTTCCCCATTAATAAATCAATATCTATATAGATAGATATATTTCAGTGCTCTTTCTGAAGTGAAAATGGCAGAGAATAGAAAGTTGGAACACAACTTGGAAATAGAACTTGCTGAAAAGTGACTTTGAGTGTTCTGGTGAAAAATGGTCTCAGTTTGACCAAGTTGTTAGTCATTGGGAGTAATATGTGTGTGCAATACATTCTACAACATATTTTTCACTGAGCTTGTAAACAGCTTGATCCTGCAAACTGATGAGTGCCTTTAACTCCCATCAACCTCAGAGGCAGTTGAAGATACTCAGTAGAGCTAGTTGAAAATTTTCTGCCAAAAAACTGTTTTTGAAAGGAAAATTTGGTTTTCGACTAAACAAAATTTTTCACAAGAACGTCCTTTTTTCCATGTATAAAAAGATTTTTTGGTTAAGCAGCTTATGAAAAGAAAGACTTATTTGCCAAAAACGGATAGTGCCCAAAATGCATCTTCTGAGGAAGACTATACTGTGCACTTTTGCTCTGCCAACTTAGCTGACTAATGAAACATAAATCAAAACTGCAAAGAATTAGGGAGGGATGTTGAGGACCATGTAAGGTGCACAAGTAGAAGCCCTGCTCTGATGCACCTTTCAAGGTCTGCAATACAGCAGCTCTTCCAGCCTATAGACTGCAATCTTCTCTACAGACAGGGCTGGCCTTACTATGAGGCGAACTGAGACGGCCACCTCAAGTGCCAGACTGGGGGTGGGGGGAGCGCCACTAGGACCTAGAGTGTAGAAAACTGTGTCTGCTGCTGGTGCATATGTATTGTCTCTGCTCTAGATGCACAGAGATGGTGGAGTGATGTGCTGGAGGAAGGAGGGCACAAGAGACATAACGGGCAGGCAGGAGAAAAGGTGAGAGGGAATAATAGAAAGCAGCAGGAGCTGCAGGGAGAGAGGAGGAGGAGGAGCCTCTTATGTACCTCTCTAGCACCCCCAGGAGCCTGGACTGATTAACACCAGCTTCTCAGGGAGCTTCCTGTTTCCTGATGCTTCCCTGAACCCACTTGAGGAGAACAGGCAGTCAACTGAAGTAGTAGGAGCCAGTTAGGCCCTTAAGATGCTGATATCTCCCCTCACTCAGGCCCTGTTACCAGCCTGCTTATTTGTCCCCTTCAACTGAGTGCTGGGAGCCACTATAGCTGTCACAGAACAGAAGTCATGAGTGAAAGAAGAAAACACCCCTCTGGGGAAGCATTCAGAAAAAGAAAGAAAGCAAAGGAAGATTTTCTATCTAAGCAGGAAGGAGCTCTCCTGAGATACATAGACACAAATGTTCATGGTGAGCCTTCCGGCCCTAGAGATGATGTGAGTGGTGAGGAGATGCCTGATCTTCCAGTTAGTCAGAGTGCAGGTGACCTGGCAGCTGCTGCAGCATCCATATCTCCATCTCAAATGGATGTAACCATGCACATTCCCGAAGAAAAATGTAGATCAGAGAAGAGTGTGGTGGAGGCGCAAGAAATAGCTGCTGCTGAGTTTAGTTCCTTGAGTCTAGATGATCCAGGACTGTGGACCCACTTGAGCAGTAGCCTGAGGGACTTCCTCGTACTGCATGGGGCATAGCAAGTGAAAAACTTCATGTTCCCCAAAGACAATGAAAATAGAAGTTTCCATCCAACTCATTACTGGCATGAAATCCCCAATGGTGACAAAGTGGAGAGGCCATGGCTTATGTACTCAAAAACCCAGAATGCTGCATACTGTTTTTGTTGCAAACTCTTCCAGTCTAATGTTCCAGCCACACTGAGTTCTCCAGGAACAATGGACTGGAAAAATCTGGCTAGAAATCTGGCATGTCATGAGAAGGCAGCAAATCCATAGAGCGCATTCCATAGGTGGAAAGAGCTTGAGATGAGACTAAGCTTAAAGGCCATCATAGATGATCAGCATCAAGAGAAGATTGCATCAGAGTCTCTTTACTGGCAAAATGTTCTGAAAAGGCTCATTGCCATTGTGAGAATGTTTGCTACCCAAAACCTAGCACTGTGTGGCACTTCAGATCAGCTGTATGTGCCAAACAATGGAAACTTTCTTAAAATTGTGGAGCTGATGGCTGAGTTTGATGCTGTACTCCAGGAGCATCTCAGAAGAGTCACCACCCAAGAAATGTACACACACCACTACCTTGGAAAAACAATTCAAAATGAGATCATACAGTTACTGGCAACAAAAGTCAAACAAAAGATTGTGACAGATCTGAAGTCAGCAAGATATTACTCTGTTATTCTGGACTGCACACCTGACATCAGCCATATGGAATAAAAGACTTTCATGGTACATTTTGTAACAACAACAGAACCTAGTGAAAATGTCCCTGCAATGGTGACTGTCAGAGAGCATTTTCTAGAATTTATTGACATTGATGATACTACAAGAGCTCGTATGACAAACGTACTTCTTAAAAAGCTGGAAGATATGGGAATTGTGATAGTTGACATGAGAGGTCAGGGCTACAATAATGGTGCCAACATGAGAGGAAAGAACAGAGTAGTGCAGACACGGATCCAAGAGTTAAACCCTTGAGCTTTTTTTGTCCCATGCAGTTCTCATTCACTGAACTTGGTGGTCAGTGATGCAGCATCAGCTTCTAGTGAGGCTACTGAATTTTTTAATATAATTCAAAACATCTATGTATTTTTCTCTGCATCAACTCATTGATGGCAAATTTTGAAGCAACATCTGGGAACATCCTCTCTGACACTGAAACCACTGAGTGCCACACAATGGGAAAGTCGAGTGGAGGCGATAAAGCCTATCAAACACCAAATTGGGAAGATAGATGATGCCATAGTTGCCATTATGGAGGATAATGCTATGACAGCTGCTGTTCATGGGAGAACAGCAGCAGAGGGAAATGGAATCACCAGAAACATACATAACTTCACATTTCTCTGTGGCTTATGGTATGTCTACACTACGAAATTAGGTCGATTAATAGAAGTGGACTTTTTAGAAGTCGATTTGATACAGTTGATTGTGTGTGTCCCCACTAAGCGCATTAAGTGGGTGTTGTGCGTCCACAGTACCGAGGCTAGCGTCGACTTTCAGAGCGTCGCACTGTGGTAGCTATCCCACATTTCCCATAGTCTCCGCTGCCCAGTGGAATTCTGGGTTGAGCTCTCAATTCCTGATGGGGCAAAAACATTGTCGCGGGTGGTTCTGGGTACTTGTTGTCAGGCCCTCTTCCTCCCCTCCCTCCCTCCCTCCCTCCCTCCCTCCGTGAAAGCAATGGCAAAAAATTGTTTCTCGTCTTTTTTCCTGGGTTGCCCGTGCAGACGATATACCATGGCAAGCATGGAGCCCGCTCAGCTCGCTGTCACCGTATGTCTCCTGGGTGCTGCTGGCAGACGCGGTACTGCAGTGCCCTTGCCTTGCTTTGCCTTGTGCAGGGCAGATGGTACAATATGACTGCTAGCCATCGTCGTCGTCTCGTGGGTGCTCCTGGCTGACCTCACCGAGGTCAGCCAGGAGCGCCTAGACAAAAATGGGAATGACTCCAGGTCATTCTCTTTTGTAAGTTTAATCTAATGGAGATTCAGTCCTGCCTGGAATATCATGCCAGCTGGAGCCTTCTGTCTCAGGCTGCTCTCCCAGTCGGCAGCACTGCGTGGTCGCACCTACCCCAGCCTACCCCTTGCTCCCATGGCTCATGAAGCCTGGACAGTAGTAAGGAGCAGTTTAACTATAGGCTGAGCAAGTGCAGAATGGTGGTAGAATGTGCCTTTGGACGTTTAAAAGCGTGCTGGCACAGTTTAATGACTCAGTTAGACCTCAGCGAAACCAATATTCCCAACGTTATTACTGCTTGCTGTGTGCTCCACAATATCTGTGAGAGTAAGGGGGAGACGTTTATGGCAGGGTGGGAGGTTGAGACAAATCGCCTGGCCGCTGAATACGCACAGCCAGACACCAGGGCGGTTAGAAGAGCACAGCAGGGTGCGCTGTGCATCAGAGAAGCTTTGAAAACTAGTTTCATGATTGGCCAGACTACGGTGTGAAAGTTCTGTTTGTTTCTCCTTGATTAAAACCCACCCCTTTGGTTCATTCTACTTCCCTGTAAGCCAACCGCCCTGCCCTCCCCCATTTGATCTCCACTTGCAAAGGCAATAAAGTCGTTGTTTCAAATTCATGCATTTTTTATTAATTCTTCACACAAATGGGGGGATAACTGCCAAGGTAGCCTGGGAGGGGTGCGGGAGGAGGGAAGCACAGGGGTGGAGTAGTTGTAGGGGCACCTCCTAGAATGGCATGCAGCTCATCATAGAAGCGGCATGTCTGGGGCTCTGACCCAGAGCAGCCGTTTGCCTCTCTGGTTCTTTGGTAGGCTTCACATTGCACTGCTGTGGGTCCCTGTTATAACCTCTGTCCTTCATGACCTTGGAGATTTTTTCAAATATTCTGGCATTTTGTCATTTGAAACGGAGTTCGGATAGCACGGATTCAACTCCCCATACAGCGATCAGATGCAGTACCTCCCGTTCGGTCCATGCTGGAGCTCTTTTGCGATTCTGGGACTCCATGGTCAACTGTGCTGATCAGCTCGCCATGCTGGCCAAACAGGAAATGAAATTCAAAAGTTCGCGGGGCTTTTCCTGTCTACTTAGCCAGTGCATCTGAGTTGAGAGTACTGTCCAGAGCGGTCACAATGGAGCACTCTGGGATAGCTCCCGGAGGCCAGTACCGTCGAATTGCATCCACACTACCCCAAATTCGACCTAGCAGAGTTGATTTCAGCACTAATCCCCCCATCGGGGAGGAGTACAGAAATCGATTTTAAAAGCCCTTTAAGTCGACAAAAATGACTTCGTCATGTGGACAGGAGCAGGGTTAAATTGATCGAACGCTGCTAAATTTGACCTAAACTCATAGTGTAGACCAGGGCTTAGTGTTGTGGCATGACATACAGTTTGAAATAAATGTTGTAGGCAAGAAATTCTAAGGTGTTGACCTTGATATACCTGGAGCAATGGAACAACTGGACAAAGCAAAGTCATACCTACAGTCTTGCCATTCAGAGGAGGGATTTCAAAACGTTCTGAAGAGTGCACAGAAGTTGGCAGAGGAACTTCACACTGAAGCTATTTCTCCACTCATTCAAGAATATAAGAGTTACTGAAGAAGACATTTTGATTACGAGGCACGGGCTAATCCCATAAGAGACCCCAAACAACAATTCAAAGTTGAATTCTTTAACCAGGTGCTAGATTGTGCAATACAGTCAGTTGAAGAACATTTCATGCAGCTCAAGGAATACAGCATTATATTTGGGATGTTGTATGATATTCCAAAACTCCTCACTATACCTGAAAAATACCTATACCAGCAATGCAGGGCACTAGAGACAGTGTTGACACATGATGACATGTGCAATATTGATGCGAGTGATTTAGGCGATGAACTGAAAGCCCTTTCAAGATACATTTCAGCAGGATCAACTCCAAAGGCTGTTTTGGAATATATGTGCACAAATAAGATGACCACCCTCTTTCCAAATGCTTTTGTTGCTCTGCAGATACTTCTAACACTTCCTGTAACAGTTGCCAGTTGAGAACGCAGCTTCTCCAAGCTGAAGTTAATAAAAACACATCTACTCGCCACAATGACACAGGAGAGGCTGGTCAGCCTTGCAACCATCTCAATAGAGCATGAGCTGGCCCAGACTGTGGACCTTCAGCAGGAAGCAGTTCAAATCTTTGCAACCAAGAATGCACGGAATGCACCACTTTGATTATTCAAACAGATAAAAATGCCAGTGTTTACTTTGCAGACAAGAAAAGTTACATTTGCTGTCCAGGTGTTTGAAAGTTAAGTGTTACTTAAAATTTGTGAACAAGGCATTTTAAGTTGTTAGTTCTCCTTTATCGGGATAGGTAGCAGAGTAGTACCATGAGAGGAGTGGAACAGGAAGAAGGCAGAATTGGTACCTTTCAAAGTTTTGGTCCAAGCGAGGGGGCATGGGGGCGTCATTTGAGCTCCCCCCTCAGGTGCCAAAATGTTGTCAGCCAGCCCTGTCTGCAGACCTTCAGTGCTAGGCGCACGAGGTACTAGGGCAATTGGACCCACATAAACAAATGTGTGTCTACGCCCACACCAGCCCGTCTCATTCCCAGTCTATTTCCAGTTTGAATTTCCACAGCAGCCTATGATGCAGGGGATGTGCAGGTACCCTGGTACAGCTACTGAGCCAACAATTTCTGCCACGTACCTACCTTCACACCTGGGGTATATCACCCACTACGAGTACTACAGGAAAGAGCTCTGCTCTTGCATGTGATCAGACAGCCACATGAAAGAACCCATCTCCTGCAACTCCCAGGAGACATGCAGCTGGGGAAGGTCTGTAAATTAGGCTGTAGAAAAAAGTATGAAATTGTATTGGTTGAAAACAATTATATGATTCAGTCACAATTCCTTTCATGGGCTGCTTCTGGGCCACCCTTTATAAAGAGCAAGATATATAGTCCCAATCTAAACAGATGCTATAATTTTCTTACATAAAGTAAATTGTGTAATACTCTGAGCACTTGAGCAGTGAGGCATTTAGAAATAAAATCAGGATGATGGGTATTTTACTTTACATTTGCAGAGATCTTTGTATTTATAAAACAAGTGAAAGCAAAAAAGTAGTGACATATGAACACTAAAAAAAAAATCAATCAGACTTGCTTCAGATCTCAAATGACATGTAGTTACTGCAGCCGATAACATGGAAAATACTTTTCAGTTGGGTAATTTGACATTTGTGGGATGGGGGCAGGAAGCACCACATGTCTATATTTCACTATAAAGTAAAGCTTGCGTCTATGACCAGCGTTACGATGATCAGTTATGGCCTTGTATTTTTTAAAGCTGAAACTCATCTTGTTTAAGGTTAAACTGATTTTGGCATAAATATCACGGAGGATCACAGGGTTTAAAAGACACATTAAAACAGCTAAAATGAGTTTCAAGTGAGGAAACTATTCCTCTAACACAGTGTAGCTGAGGCTACAGCATCAGCTAGTCTTTGTGATGTTTGTTATGCTAAGTGACATGCTATTTTTTTTAAGTAGCACAGCAGATTATGGTAAAATAGTCTATCCACTGGTGTGGATAACAACCAAACTGAGACATGTGGAATGAAATTTGCATTCCAGTCAATGGTTGTAGTGTATAATCAAGTATTGTATGCAGTTAAATGAGTCTGTTGTCTCACTGTAATGAATATCTACATCCATCCTAACAGTTAATGAGGAATAAATGACTTATTATCAATGAATGGCAGTATCTAAATAGCTTTGCAACAAAAAACAGAATATTAAAATGTGTAGCTAAAATAGATCTTAAATGATAATGAACTTACTCAGACAATTCATTATTTTAAAAGCCTCTAGGAAAGTTTACTGCTTTTTGGATAGAACTTGTTTAAGCAGACTTGCACATTTGCAGACTCAGTTAACAAGTGGACTTTTAAAAGTCACATACCAATTCTTAAAGGAATGACACTGCAATAGTGTTGAAGTCACTCCGGTGCAGCCGGTGTTGGTCAAGTGTGGCATAGCTGGTAAGTCCTGTATCATTTCCCTTCACCCAGATTATCAGCAAGTCCAGACAGACATTTTAAATTAAAGAGCACACCTCCTCCCATTTTCTAAAGCTCTCATTTATTAATAAGATCTATACATTAAAAGTTAAAAAGCTGAGCCTGTTTTGTCTTGAGAAAAGAAGACTGATGGGGGAACTGATCAGTCTTCAAATATGTTAAAGGCTGTTATAAAGAAGATGGTGATCAATTGTTCTCCATGTCCACTGAAGGTAGGACAGGAAGGAATGGGCTTAATGTGCAACAAGAGAGATTTATGTTAGATATAAGGAAAAACGTTCTAACTATAAGAGTAGTTAAACTCTGGAATAGGTTCCAAGGGAGGTTGTGGAATCCCTATCACTGGAGGTTTTTAAGAACCAGTTGGACAAACACTGTCAGAGATGGTCTAGGTTTACTGCATTCTGCCACAGCACAAGGGGATGAACCGGATGACTTCTTGACATCTCTTTTAGCCCTACACTTCTATGTGTAAGTAAGATCTTACTCAGACATTTGTCATCTCTGTCTCCTTGTTTCATAAGACTCTTCTTTCCTGTACCCGTAAGCAGTCTCTGTTCTTGGAACTCTTCCTGGTTCCTTCTGTGCTACTCCTTTTTGTCCATCCTTAAGCAGAAGTCCTGAGCTCTCTTCTTTGGAATGGGCTGTATGAATTAGTCCTTCATTCTCTCCTTAACCAGAGTCTCTCTGGACCTGGGTTCGCTGGTCCTTAAGCAGTAGCCCTCAGCTCTCCTCTCTGGAATTGAGTTCTAGGTTAACATGCTTCTCTCTCTCTCTCAGGCCTTGTCTACACTACAAGACTATTTCGAATCAACTTAGTTCGAATTTGTGGATTCGACCTTATGAAGTCGAATTTGTGTATCCATACTAAATACACTAATTTGAATTTCTGAGTCCACATTCACGGGGCCAGCGTCGACTTTGGAAGCGGTGCACTGTGGGAAGCTATCCCACAGTTCCCGCACTCCCCGCTGCCCATTGGAATGCTGGGTAGAGCTCGCAATGCCTGCTGGGGGAAAAATGTGTCGAGGGTGGTTTTGGGTAACTGTCATCATTCAACCGTCACTCACAAACGCCCTCCCTCCCTGAAAGCGCCGGCGGGAAATCTGTTCGCGCACTTTTCTGGTCGGTTACAGCGCGGACGCCACAGCACTGCGAGCATGGAGCCCGCTGCGATCATCGCTGCACTTATGGCCGTTGTCAACTCCTCGCACCTTATCGTCCACCTGTGCAACAGTCAGCTACTGAGAAATCGGGCGAGGAGGCTCCGGCAGCGCGGTGAGGAGAGTGGCGCAGACCTCTCAGAAAGCAGGGTACGCCGGGCAGTGGAGATCATGGTGGCAATGGGTCAAGTTCATGGTGTGGAACGGCGATTCTGGGCCCGGGAAACAAGCACGGACTGGTGGGACCGCATAGTGCTGCAGGTCTGGGATGACACAGAGTGGCTGCGAAACTTCAGGATGCGTAAGGGCACTTTCCTTGAACTCTGTGACTTGCTGGCCCCTGCCCTGAAGCGCCAGGACACCCGGATGCGAGCAGCCCTGAGTGTGCAGAAGCGAGTGGCCATAGCCCTCTGGAAACTTGCCACGCCAGACAGCTACCGGTCAGTAGCGAACCACTTTGGCGTGGGCAAATCTACCGTGGGGGTTGCTGTGATGCAAGTAGCCCACGCAATCGTTGAGCAACTGCTCTCAAAGGTAGTGAACCTGGGAAACGTTCAGGTCATCATAGACGGCTTCGCCGCGATGGGATTCCCAAACTGCGGTGGGGCTATAGATGGGACTCACATCCCTATCCTGGCACCGGCCCACCAGGCCAGCGAGTACATTAACCGAAAGGGCTACTTTTCCATGGTGCTGCAAGGACTAGTGGACCATAGGGGACGTTTTACCAACATCAACGTCGGGTGGGCGGGCAAGGTTCATGACGCGCGTGTGTTCAGGAGCTCTGGTCTCTTTAGACTCCTCCAGGCAGGTACTTTCTTCCCGGACCACAAAATAACGGTTGGGGATGTGCAGATGCCTACAGTGATCCTCGGGGACCCAGCCTACCCGCTAATGCCCTGGCTCATGAAGCCCTATACAGGCGCCCTGGACAGTGAGAAGGAACTCTTCAACTACCGGCTAAGCAAGTGCAGAATGGTGGTGGAGTGTGCTTTCGGACGTCTCAAGGGGAGATGGCGGAGCTTACTCACTCGCTCGGACATCAGCGAAAAGAATATCCCCGTAGTTATTGCTGCTTGCTGTGTGCTGCACAATCTGTGTGAGAGCAAGGGCGAGGCCTTTTTGTCCGGATGGGAGGTTGAGGCAAATCGCCTGGCTGCAGTTTACGCTCAGCCAGACACCCGTGCCGAGAGAATATCCCAGCGGGAAGCGCTCTGTATCCGGGAGGCTTTGAAAGCAAGTTTCCTCGGAGATCAGGGTAACCTATGACTCTCCACTTGCTTTCAAGAGAAACTGACCCTGGGCCTGTGTCAGTTTGTGTCGATTTGGATCTGCGGCTACATGCCTTGTTCTCCAAGTTTCCCCCACTTCCAAAGCACGTTTTTAAGCAAAGTAATTGTTACACTCATTATTAATAAATCTTTCTTTTACTTTGCATTTCTGTTCTGGTGTTGAGACATGGACGCATACTGTGCTGGGCATGGTGTGCACTGACGTACAGACCGCTTCCTCCATAGAGGACTGACATCCTCCTGCTCCTACATAGGTCTCTGGGGTGGGGGACGGATGACAGTGGTTCTGCATGAAGGGGAGGGTTTGCAGGAAGGGGCGAGTGGTGCCTTCTTTGCATAGGGGGTTGGATGACGGCAGTGGGCTGCGGGTTTCTGCGTGGGAAGGGGTGATGGGTGTGGGAGAAGGGTGACTATCTGTCCGTGGATGAGGGCTCTTGTTGGGGCTCAGGGCAGCGGATAGGCTCGTGGATCCGTTGCAAGTGCATCGTAAGGGCAGCCTGCCTTCACAGTAATGGCGTGACAGGCGCTAGGACCCTGGACAATTATACACATTACGAAATGAACAGGGGCAGCATACACAACACAGAATGACCCTGGTGCCTACTGACTGCAGTGTGTGTGTGCCCCGCAGTTGATCCTTTCCCCAAGTCTGTACCCTGGTACTGTAGGCTATACCGTGCAAGTATGAAACCCCTGTCCACACCATACACCGAAAAATCCTCTGACAGGAAAGACATGACGGAAACAGTGATTAACAGCAAACAGCTTTTATTAATCTAATAAACAGTGGGGGGATGAACCTTGGATTTGGGACTGGCTGAGCCTATAAGGGAAGCACTTCTACAAATTTCTAACGTGAGAAGTGCGGGGTACACGGCCGCTCTGCTCTGGTTCAGTGACAGTTCTCACGTCCTCTACCACCCCTCCGTCTTGTACTTTTGGGTGAGGGGGGGCCAGGACTTCTTGGCTGGTGAGGGCGATTGCAGAGACACTGCAGGGGAGCCCTGTCCTCCAGCCTGCGGTCCTGCAGGACATCAACAAGGCGACGAAGCGTGTCCGTTTGTTCCTTCATGAGACCAAGTAGCGTTTGGGTGGTCTGCTGGTCTTCCTGCCGCCACCTATCCTCACGTTCCATGAGTGTGCGATGCTGCTCACATAGGGTCTCCCTCCAGTGTTTCTGCTCTGCAGCCTCTGCTCGGGAGCAGACCATCAGTTCAGCGAACATGTCGTCCCTAGTCTTCTTCTTTCGCCGTCTAATCATTGCCAGTCTCTGCGAGGGGGATGCCGGGGCAGTCCGGGAAGGACCCGAAGCTGTGTGATGGGGAAAGTTAGTGATTTCCTTGTACAGATACATTTTCGCGAACAGTGAACACCGTCTAGTCAATTTCCATGAAGAAGACCGTACCGGACAACAAGTGTCACGTGGTCTCCAGAGAAGCACAACATTTTGGCCTACGCTCTGATTGGCTGCGCCATTGCACAGGAGAGCGGAGAAGTCGGGAGAGAGAGCAGAATCCCTCTAGCAGAGAGTCCTGGTAAGCCTTACAGTACATTATGCTTATCAGTTAACGGATAGCTGTGCCGTCGTGCTAACGGCAATCTGGAAATCAGATACTATGACCCTTTTGCAGCCACTCCCGACACTGCAGGGGAAAGATCAATGTATGCTTTTCCTGTGTGGCCTACAGCACGTGGCTGCTAAGCGCGGGGCTTTGTTATGCAAAGTATAAGTAAACCATTAAGAACAGTAACTATTCGCTAATTGCCCTAATTAGATGCAGCACTTCAGTAACGAGATTACCCTGAGGCGTGTCTCTCGAGTGCAGAAAGAAAGGATGTTAAGGGAAGCACTTCACCGACCGGGACCCTACGCGGCCATGCTGGTAGAGGCGATGGTTCCCCTGTATCTGAGGATGTCGTGGCGTGGAAGAGTGAGCTTCACCGGAGGACCAAATAGGGCACCTCTTCCTCGAAACCTCCTGCGGAGGGTATTTGAGGAACTGTTTGAAGCATTTGTGGAATTGTCCATGGAGGACTATTGTTCCATCCCAATCTGTGTAGACCTACTGTTCGTTTAGTTTCCCTTTAAAAACTTTTAGATATAGTATTTATAGATAGAATTTATATTTTTGGTATACATGTTTTCGAGCAAATAAATATTTTCTTGTTTATACGACTTACCGCCTGATCCTTCCCCTGACTCTGAGTCCGGGTTCACGGCCGGTGAGGGTTGGTAGGGGATCTCTGTGAGGGTGAGGAACAGATCCTGGCTGTCAGGGAAAGCGGCATTGTGTTCGCTGTCGCCTGCGCCTTCCTCCACGGACCCTTCGTCGTCTTGCCCATCGGCGAACATCGAGTAGGAACTGTCCTGGCTCACTATGCCATCCACTGAGTCCACGGTCAGTGGTGGGACAGTGGTGGCAGACCCACCGAGAATGGCATGCAGTGCCTCGTAGAAGCGGCATGTCTGGGGCTGTGCTCCGGAGCGTCCGTTTGCCGCTCTGACTTTTTGATAGCCTTGCCTCAGGTCCTTGACTTTCACGCGGCACTGCATCGCATCCCGGCTGTATCCTTTCTGTGTCATGGCTTGGGAGACCTTCTCGAAGGTCTTTGCATTACGCTTGTTGGAGCGCAGCTCCGACAGCACAGACTCCTCGCCCCACACAGCGATCAGATCCTGGACTTCCCGGTCTGTCCATGCTGGGGATCTCTTTCTATTCTTGCATTGGGCTGACTCCTCTGCTGGAGAGCTCTGCATCGTTGCAGGTGCTGCGGAGCTCGCCCCGATGTCCAGCCAGGACGTCAGATTCAAAGTGCCCAGACAGGAAAAGGAATTCAAATTTCCCCGGGGCATTTCCTGTGTGGCTGGTCAGAGAATCCAAGCTCCGACTGCTGTCCAGAGCGTCAACAGAGTGGTGCACTGTGGGATAGCTCCCGGAGCTACTAAGTTCGATTTGCATCCACACCTAGCCTAATTCGAGCTAGCAAGTGCGAATTTAGCGTTACTCCACCTGTCGGGGTGGAGTACCAAATTCGAACTAAGGAGCCCCCTAGTTCGAATTAAATGGCTTCCTGGTGTGGACGGTTGAGCGATTAGTTCGAATTAACGCTGCTAAATTCGATTTAAGATCCTAGTGTAGACCAGGCCTCAGAAGCCTCTTTTCTTTAATCAGCCTCCGGGGACTTAGCAGGCCAGACTTTCCCTGCTGATGTCTTCCCTGCTAAGAAGGAGGCAGCAGCATTAACACTGGTCCCCTTTTCCCAGCTCATCCTTAATTGACTGGGTGAGAGGGGAACTTTGTGCCACTCTCTCTGCAAGGATCCTGGCCCCAGACGCTTAAAGAAACAGATTTTCCTCTCCAACACTTCTTACTCCTGGGACTTCTAACTTCTGGGACCATTTTGTCTCTCCCAATGTTTCTGAGGTCTTTGTGTGTATATATAATCATACCTTCCAAACTTTAAAATTGGACCTTTTCCAAAAGGTCCATACCATGTGATGGGATGGACTAATGATTAGGCCTCATTACCCTGTCAGAGGCACCTTTCTAAAACACAGGAATTGCCATGCCAAATCAGATCATCTAATTCCATCAGCGACACTTTTTCAGACAGTCCAGAACTGTAGGTCACCATGTGCCTCTGCCTCAAGTGAGAGAGAGACTTGCTGGTGCAAAACTGGATGACAGCTCCCTATACCCCAGTCTGTTAGCCACAGATAAACTTCCCAGAACTCTGCCAGCCCTTACTTTGCTTTGCAGGTTAACACTTGGGGTACCCCAGTTCCCAAAATTCCTATAAGCATCCCCTTGTAATGTTCAGCCCCTGCCACTGGACAGTCACAGTAATTAACCAGTCTGCTGTCTCCAAAAGACTGTATACACACCAGCTCACTCGATACCACTGAGAAGGCATGCACTACTCAGTATCACAGCACTGAGATGACTTTATAGTTAAAAGAGAATTTGATTATTAAAAAAACCCAGAAATTCGTAGATTCAAGTGAGAGTTGATTAGGGATAATGTAGACAGTGATGGTTACAAATAAAGCAAAAGTATAAATAAAATAAAAGTATAACACCCTTCTAAAGATATTAATCATAACTTTTAACAGGCTAAAACCTAAAGCAATCTCTCAGCATCACCAATCCCTGGGGCCAGGATCCAACTTTCATGGATGCAAAAAGCATGGTCCTATTTGCTCTTTCATTGATAGATAACAAATGTGTCTTTTTGTTTCTTCTTATATTTCCCCAAAGCTCAGCATTTTGACCCCAAAGATAAGACAATCCCCTGTGGTATTAGTTTCCAGTGTGTTCCCACTCTGATTACACATCCCCCAGTTAACTCAGCTACAATTGTGTTTCAGCTTTCACACTGCTTTATTTAAATCAGAGACCTAGGGAGACAGGTAAATCAACATTCTTTTGTCTAGGACAAACTTGTTTATCAGCCTTGCATGGTTACATGGTTTAAACATACTTTTAGTACGTACCTACATACAATGCTTATGATAAGTATAGTATGAGCTTTCATTTGATACCTCACATGACCTCCTTTACAAACAAATACTGTGATGACAATGTGTTAGGTGTAATGAGTTTGTCAGGTCTGATAAGAGTTGCTGACAAAGTAGCGAACCACCAGCTAGTCTCTGTGTTACACTGTTTAGTCCAGCATCTTCTCTCCAGTGGAGATCAGCACCAGAAGAAAAAGGTGCAAGAAATGCTATAGTTGACAGCTCACCGGGGAAGACTCCTATTAAGCTTCATCAGTTAGTGATAGGCACAAATTCTGAAGCACAAGGGTGATATCCCCTAATTTCTTCTTCTTCAATCCTGTGTAATATAACAGGATGATCTCACTGTCCACATGAATATCACATTCATTTTTGAATCCTACTAAGTTCTTGACCATGGATATCATTGTGACAGAATATACCCCTGTATCCAATCCTACATGCTATTGTAATAATCTTTCTACAAAGTATGTCATAATTTGCTGGTCAATATAGTCCTGATAAAATATATGTGGCAACATTATATATGAAGTTATGATTCCACTGTATAGTGTTAACAACACATGTTTCAAACTGAGGTTGGCAAATACGTTTTTCTCAAACAAGGGAATTTGTGCTCTGCTTAATTTGCATTTAAGCAGGAAACAGAGTCATCAAGCAAGAAGGGGAAACAAAGAAACCTCAAACAGGCGAGAAAAAAAGCTGCAGGGAACATCCTTCCATATAGACTTTTAGTTTCTGGATACACAATTAAAAATGTTTTTCCAAAGGGAGACTGAAACAATAAAAAGGAGGTGAAGCACCTCAAGACATACCCTCTCTCTCTACCTGCCTTCTAATTCTCTGCACCTGAAGCAGCAGAGGAAGCCTTCATTGAATTCTGGAAAAAGAGGTCCTGACCTAGAGAGTTTGGTCAGTAAGACTACTGAAAGCATATGGTGAGAATCTTTACTTGAATCTGATATAGGTTATTAAGTTAGGCACCAGTAGTGTTTTAATTTTATTTTATTGTAACCATTTCTGACTTTTATGCCTCATTACTTAGAATCACTTAAAATCTATTTCTTTGTAGTTAACAAACTTAGTTTATTGTTTTATCTAACCCATTGTGTTTAAATTGAAGTGTTTGGGAAATTCCATTTGGGGTGGCAAGTTCTGGGCATTTTATTTCTATTAAAGAAGTAACTGACTTCATATAAGCTTGTATTGTCCAGGACAGGGCTTGGCAATAGAGGACATACCTTTCTAGTGGAAAAGATAAAATTTGGAATGTGCTGAGGTAACCCTGTAGTATAGCCAAGACTACTAAGAGCCAAGGTGTGGCTGGATAGCTGCAGCACACAGAGACATAGCTGGGAGTGACTTGCATCCTGGAGGTGATTTGTGAGCAGTCTAGGCTGGAGGCTACAGGAGCAAAGCAGTGTAAAGGGCACCACTGGTTATAGGGCAGGGGTGACAGCTACTCAATAGTCTGGATTGTACCATGTCTTTAAGCCATGACATTGCAGCTAGAGAGAGGTGGCCTGCCTATTGAGCAGTATTCCAGCAGAGAATAGATTACACCAGAGCTCTTTATCTGCACTGCTTAACAGTTGACTTTGGGGTGAGGTTTAAATTGTTGGTTTGTTATTTGTAAAGCCCTACCTAATTTGGGTTCTGACCAGTGGAGAAAGCTGCGTTCTCCATAACTGCTGTGGTATCACATGAGAGCTGCCCCTTCCTAATATATTGCATATGGGATGGTTCTTTCACTCTAGAATTTGCTTTTCCCTTTGGTTCAGCAGTGCCTGGCTTTAATGATCTGCAGGACACACTACAAGGAGCACCCATGCTCCCATGATATTCCTTTGAGAATGGGGGATGCATGTGAAATCAAGTGGGAGAGAGGTGGAGTTTATGTCTATGACAGTGAATACCTTTTTAGGAGTGTTCTGTTATTTAAGATATTTTCATATATTGTGATAAAAGTTTGCTGCCATAGCAAAGGAATTCTTAGAAATGTTTGCCTGAGTCGGATACCAAAAGAGATTCTGACAGACCGGGGCACTAACTTTTCATCCCGATTAAGAGCAGAGTTATGCAAGCTACTAAAAATCCGGGCCCTGAAGACTTCCATCTACCATCCTCAGACTGAATGCTTAGTCAAGAAATTTAATGGGACCTTGAAATTGATGCTCCGTAAATTCATAGGGGATGATCCACAACATTGGTATAAACTGTTACCTGCTTTGCTATTCGTGATATGTGAGGTACCCCAAGCATCTACGGAGTTCTCCCCATTTGAACTGTTGTAGGGAAGGCAACCCAGCGGATCCTGGACCTCTTTCATGAGACCTGGGAGGAACAAGGGTCCTGGGTTACCGGGTTCATCCCATATATATTACAACTGCGAGAGCACCTTAAGAGACTCAGAGGGTTTGCCTGCAAGAACTTAATAAAAGCACAACAGACCTAGGAGCAGAGGTACAACTGTTAGCCAAATGAAGTAGTCCAAAGGGTGGGACCAGTAGATTACGAGGTCCTGTTGCCCAGACAGTGGCATGAGACCCGGGTCTACCATGTCAACCTCCTAAAGGCCTGGAAAGCCCACGAGGGCATGGTAATTTCCCCTTAGCCAATTGAACGTGAATTAGGGACAGACACCTAACTTTCTCCCCCTTTGACACAACAATGATTGACATTGGGAGCTCAGTGAGGAATGACAACAACTACTGTCTTTCTCAACCATTCTATTGCCCCACCCTGGGTGGACAAAGATGGTGTACCATCACATAGCCACCAGCCCAGGACAGAAGGTGAGGGATCATCATCGACTGTTGCCCCAGAAGATGTGAGGGATCCTAAAGGAAAACTTGAGGTGGTGCTAGCCTTCAGGATCATGAAGAAATCCCATAGCAAGTGGAGGAGTCCTATCGCCCTTGTTCCCAAGCTGGACAGGTCCATGATGTTCTGCATTGATTTTTGGAAAGTAAGTGCAATCTCCAGGTTTGATGCATACCCTATGCCATGGGTAGATGAATTACTGGAACGGTTGGGGAATGCCAAGTTCTCAATCTCACAAAAGGATATTGGCAAATCCCCCTGACAGCCTTCGCCACCCCAGTTGGCCTCTTCCAATTTATGAACATGCCATTTGGGCTACAAGGGTCCGCTGTGACCTTTCAGAGGCTTATGGACCAGTTAGTGCGGCCACACGAGCAATACATGGCCGTCTATATCAACGATATAGTGATATACAGCACCAACTGGGAGAACCATCTAAGAAACCTCACCACTGTGCTGCAAGCCCTTGTAGACACCGGATTGATGGCCAAGCTCTCCAAGTGTCACCTAGGGAAAAAAGAGGTAACATATCTGGGGTACACGGTGGGGCGAGGGCAGCTGCGCCCACTCATGGATAAGGTCCAAGCCCTGAAGGATGGTTCAACCCTCACAACAAGAGGCAGGTGAGACAGTCTCTAGGCCTGGCCAGCTACTACAGATGCTTTGTTCCAGGGTTTGCCACATTAGCAGCACCCCTAACAGACCTGATGAAAAATTCCCAACCCAAGAGGGTACAGTGGTCCCGGAACTGCAAGTACACTTTCCAGGCCTTGAAGGCACGGTTAAGTCAGGGACCAGTCTTTTTTCACCTGGATTTTGCAAAAAGATTTTTAGACCAGACCGACACTTCAGAGGTAGGCCTGGGAGCTGTCCTATCACAAGAGCATGATGGAGAGGAACACCCGGTGCTTTATCCAAATAGGAAGTTATTCCCTCGCGAGACCAGGTACTCAATGATTGAGACAGAGGCACTGGTTGTGAAATGGGCCATTGAAGCACTACGATACTACCTGCTTGGGAACCACTTCCTGCTCATCACAGATCACGAACCTCTCCGATGGCTCCATTTTATGAAAGACACTAATGCTAGGATTATGAGATGATACATTGCCCTCCAGCCCTACGATTTTGAGGTACTTCACCGCCCAGGCCGATCCCATGAAAATACGGACTTCTCTTCCTGGGTAGGAAGGGGCTGACGGGGGGATCTCCATCTGGTCTGGATTTGAGGGGGAGGTTGTGTGACGAGGTGAACCAGCCTCACATTGGACCTCCAGAGGCGGACGAATCATTGTGGGCAAGGGGGCCATGCCCCCTCTTCCTTGCTGCACATGCTCCAAGTGGAGAACTCAGATAAAAGGAGGCAGCCCAGGCCAGTCTGGAGGCGGAGATGAAAAGGAAGGGAGAGGGAGTACACTGCTAGCTCCTGCAGAGGTACCTGTTGCGCCCCTGCGGGTAAAGCCTGGGGACTGGGACTAACAGCCAGATGACCCACTGGCTGTGGAGACTGCCATGGAATATGGGCTCCTGCCCGTTCAGGAAGCTGCCTAAATTACGCCCCAACCCCGAGAGACATGAGACCTACAGACTGATTGTTCACTTGCTTTGCCCTGCCCATGGGGCTAATTCCCCAGACGGGTTGATTGTTTGCTGCCCCAGCAAAGAGACTGCCTGGCTATAGACTAATTGTTTACTTTGCCTCTCCCAGGGACTGCAGCCTGCTTGCTGCTTCACCCTGACCCAGAAGCTAATTCCACAGACTGTTTGATAGTTTTGCCGCTCAGAATCCGCAGAATACCCATTTAGGTGACCCCGTTCAGGGGCCAGGCCACAGTTGGCAGAAATCACCCACTTAATGAGGAAGCCCATGACAGAGTGTTGAAGTGGACCACCCCCATACTGGACTGATGGGGGTGCCCCAGCTTGACGAGCGAGATCTCGCCCATCACAGGCCAAACAGATTAATTTGCAACAAACTCAATTTTTCCACAGAAAACAAACACTTTTATGAAAAATATACTCCAATTTTCCCTCAAAACAGTTTAAGCAGAACATTTTCAACCAGCTGTTTAAAAAAAATGGAGCAAAAAGCTTGAACTCAGAAAGCCAAACATTTTTGTTTGTTTTAGAGAGAGATGGGCTCCTCCAAAACATTGAACATATTTTGCAAAAGTCAGATAAGTTATAATTACCCCACAATGAAGATAAAACTTGACAGATTTGCTTCAGCTATTCTAAAAATTGTTTCTTTTCTGGCCTATATAAGCATGAGAATTTTCTAGGTAAGGAGAGTGTGCGGGGAAGGAGGAGGGAGTGCCTGCAGAGGAGAAAGGCTGGACAATTTGAGTGGTGAGAAATTAAAAGAGGGCTTTTAATGGAATGCTGGTTGTGGCCTTTAATGTGGAACAGCTGCAGTGGTAATAATAAAATAAATTAAATTTACAGTGCATTGCATTAATGTTTACAATGAACAAACTGAATATACTGGATAAATGTTATCCAAATTTCCCATTTCATAAATTCTCATTGCAGCTAATGTTTATGAGAATGAAAGGTTACATTATTGTGCTAGTCAGGGAGAATGTCATGGTCAAAGCAATCTGCAAGCACAGCAGTGCTTTGACTGTAACCTGAAAGCAATTTCAATGGAAGTGTTACAGTATCTCACATAGCAATTGATTTAAGTGTAAAGGCATGCTTTTAGGTTGCCTTAAGTGAGTGAAAGAATATGCAGAGTTGGTAATGTATATAAAACCTACAAGATGTTATGTCCACTTATTGTCAGAAGGTAATGCATACTGCTGCTTTTAGAATGAAGTCACCTTGATCTCTCTAAAAGAATAAAGAGAAAAGGTTTGGTGCAATCATATCATGGATTTGTTTAATGTTATGTAAGATTAATAAACGTTTTATTTACGATTTGTAGCAAGCATTAGGGAATCTAACTTACTTGTTTGCTAAGGACATAGATCTTGAAACATACTTTTTATGGTGAAATCAATTTAAACTTCCTTTCCATATTTGGTTGTCAGTCACTATCAATCAGTAAAATCTTTTTAAAGCAAAGCACAGGAGAATTCACTGGTTCCCTTACTTTGTAACTCTTCAAAGGAATCATATGGGAAATGTGAATATGTTCAGTGAATCATACAGTGTTGCATAAAATTAAATATACATTTTAGCGGCTTTGAATATTTATTGGATACAGTATGCCATTTTTGTTTTCAACTGGGTTGGAAATGTGTGATGTTGCTTTTCATACATAGCCATATAAAAAAAGAGTCAGTATTTAGAAGACTGGATATATGCTGTGATTACAAAAGCGGACCCTGTGTTTTTCAGTTTTTCTCTGAAGTCAGCAGATCTTAATCAGTTTACAGTTATACTTGTGTAAATTTGGAGTAACTGTACTGAAATCAGAGTGAAGTTACCCAAAGTTTCTGCCTGTTTAACAAAGCAAGATTTAACATCTGGATAGACCACATAGTTTTTCTAAACTGTAGCATAGCATTATGATGTCATTAAAGTCAGATCAATCAAGCCTTACTTATGCAAACCATTGAAGTCATTGGGATTTTTTCTATGAGCAAAGGTTGCAGGATCACACATAAACTGGATAGGCATTTTTTTAATACTGTGATTGTAGTTGTATGGGCCTATACAACCAGACCCATTTCACACATTGCAGCATGGAGGGGTGGAATGTTGCCAGTGGCCTAGATTTCACCCCAGACAGAGGACAAGCATCCTTCACAATCCAACACCAGGTTTTTAGATTAGATTACACCGCATTATTACAGCACCTTCACCATAATCATGTGAGAGGACACCCTCTTCAGTGAAGAGGAAGAAAAAGAGAAGGAAGTGACCCTTGGTCTTACCCTAAAGAAAGGGGGGTAGGAAGAAGTCCAAAATGTGGAAAAACAGTTTAGCGTCAACAGAATCGCCCCAATTTCAGTTATAATGGAAGTAAATGGGACTTAGGCTCCTAAAGGTAAATTTTTCAAAAGAACCTAATTGATTTAGGAGCCTAAATCCCACAGACTTTCAATGAGACTTAAGCTCCTAAATACATAAATCACTATTGAAAATGGGACTAAGGGGCTTTTGAACATTTTACCCCTGTAATTAGGAGCTTAAGTCTCACTGAAACTTTAGACATCTGTCAAAATTATATTAGTGATGAATTAGAGTTTAATGTTAGCACTCACTAGCACAAGCCTCCTCACCACTCAGTCCCCTGAATCACTTCAGCTGGCTCTAAAAAAATAATAGTAAACATTCCTATTTTAAAAGTACATTTGTTTCTATAATGCTGGCAAAATACAAACATCTAAAACTTAACAGGGTGTCCTTAATGTCAGTGTTTCTAATGCATAGATATATGCAAGAGATTCCTGGTTTCCAGTAGAATCAAGACAATCTCACCAATGTTTTCACTCTGAACTTTATACATTCTGCTGGGTGCCACATCCTTCATCCCTCCACTGGCATAAGCCCAACTAGTGGCTCAGCAGTGACATACAGGCGTGACATGTTTTCTAATACTGTACTATATTTAGAATTCAGAGATGCATATCAATTTTTCCCATTTGAAGTTTATCTTTTAAGTCATGCTCTGACTCTGCAATAATAAAAATACATGTTGCAAAAACCTATTTCCTGGGGAAATCATTTAGAATTGCTTACATGGTTTCTGTAGTGTTTAAATATCTATTTTGTAACATGAACAAAACCAATGAAAGTAAAACCAGCTCCATATTTACAGCCTCATGATGAGCATAGCTCTTTATTGAATCTTGTGGAGGTTCTCTTTGGCCTTTGCTTGCTTTCTCTTTCTACTAGTTTTCCTCTGTCTGACCTCTCAGTGTCCATCCCAGGTGAAATGATGCATTTCACTACCTTGGCAACCATATATACTACCTCCTCTATTTCCTCCATCCAGCAGATGCATTGTAGAAAATATGTCCTCGGTTTTCCAAATACATCACTTCTGCCATACATCCCTTTCTCCTGACTCAAACTAAAAGTTCCTTGCACAAAGTCAAACTGAAGACTATATCTCAGGAACAGAGGGCTATTTTTTCTCAGATTGTCTAAATAATGCATACTATTCGCTACTACAACAATAAGTGTCTTTCCATAAAAGTCTGATTGTGTTATTTATTGCAAATGAAATTAACTAAGAATTTACCTCTTTTTAGTTGGGATTTTTTTTTCTGATTTCTGATAATATATCTACTGTTCATAAGCATTTGCTCAAAAGTGTGAATGAGTGCTTTCCATTATATGGATTATTCATAAACTGGTCACTTAGACTGTTCAGTATTAATTATGGACAAAGTCCCCCCTTGTACAGAGGGTCAACACAAGCACTATGTAGTGTAACCAACTCATGATTTTACTGAGTTTTGCAAAATCTTGTTTTTTTTCTTAAAGTCCTAGCTCCTGGCATGATATGGTTACATCAGGAACTCCACTTTCATAAAAAAATGTAAGCGCCTAGGTTTCATGGTTGTAGAGATAAGCTTGAAAGTGTTACTGCTAAAGGCTCAAAATTCAAAAGGCAAATACAAATAATTCATTTTTAAATTCAAATTCTTTTAAAAAGTCTAATGATCTTTGGACCTGGATCATGATTTTTGAATGCTTGGGATTGGCAATACATAACCATGCACCACATAAATTCCATTATAGACCTATTTTAAGTGGAACTTATGTGGTGAAAATTCTTTGTGAGATACCTCTATATGGGATGAATTTCTCCCAGTAAAAGTCATGTGGTATTCTTTCTGCTCACTGAGTGGAGGGTTAAAACATCTTAGAACAATAGCAAATAAAAAATACACCCATTCTCTCACAAGTAACACTGATCACATTAAAGCAAATTAAGCAAATAAAATCTTGCTCTTATGAATGTTCACAAACAGAAAATAAAAAAGGGGCCTGAAATATGCCATTACAAGTGACCTATGCAAGACTTAGTACACATTGTGGAACATCATTAATAGTTTCTTTGTGTGTAAGTTTGTTTCTTTTTGTTAATTATATGGGCACTATGAAGTAAGGGATTTGATTATCTAGTGAAGATTCCAACAGTAAGAAGACATGATATAACATCTACACAGATCAGAATTAATGTAACCAATGGCCTAATAAGTCTTTTTTTCTGCTTCAATTTTCAGGCCACATACTACATCTTGATTATTGGGTGACTAAGTATAAATGAAACAGGAAAGGTGATACATTTCATTGACTATAACCATTTGTGTACAAAATCTGCAGCTAAATTGGAACAGGTCAAATACAAAGCCTACCCCCACAGGCAAGTTAAAAGCACAGGATTCATCATGTAAATCAAAGCTTAGCTTTAGGTTTTATTGGAAAAGTTCAAGCTTGTGCTATTCAAGTGGGTTCAATTTCATTTGTTTTTGCTTGTTGTCTGTGTGAGACTCATTGAAGCTGCTTCCATGAGTGCCATCTCATTATTTTATCTTTCACTGTAAAGAATTTGAAGGTACTTTGTATGAAGGATGCCTTATAAAAATAAATTGATTTGAAATTTACATAGAAGAGTGGGAAAACTTTTTACCTTTCAACTGCCTCAGATTTTTTTCATTAAAAAGTTATCACAGTGGCTCTTCAATGTACTGATGCTCCTCTGTACAGGCTGTGAAGAAGAAATAGAAAACAATGTCAGATTTTAGATAAATCATTCTCCTTTCGTTTAGAGGATTTCTTTGTTTTCTTTTACAGCAACCTTTTTATTGTTAGAATTGGAGTCAGTGCACTCCGCCCTTTTCCAAAGCATGTTTTATGCGCAAAGTATATAATTATATTTAATACTAACCAATTTCTAAGGCAGTTAGTAAATAATACCAATAACACATTTTAAGATTAATGAAGTTTCAAGCAATCTTATTGTACAGAGCTATAACTCCTTATAAAAGGCTAATACATAAAATTTCATCATTCAAAAATTTCCTTATGCTTCTGTTTTGCTTTTTATTTTCATCTTATAGCTAAATTCCCTAGGGAGTAGTGATGGGCTGAAGCTAATGGCCCTCAGCTGTGCCTTGTGCTTTCAACTCTCTCAGCCCGTCACTAATCCCTAGGAAATGACCTGCACTTTGATCATTATTGCTTTAAATAGTCACTAAGGATGTTAATGAAATCTAAGTAGTATCTAGGTTACCCCCAGAGAGCATAACTTCTGTAATATATGGAGAATGATGTTTGATGATCTACAATATTTCATATTTATGAGTAAAAAAAGAAAGTTAAGGGGGCTGACTGCACCACTCCTAACTGAACAGGCAATGTCATCAAGTGCCTATAAGGAAATATTTATTGCAATGAGACCTGCTGGTATAAGATTTACAGTGGAAAGAGGGCAATGCTTTTAATTAAGGGGATTTGTATACCAAAAGCTGCACACAAATCGGAATAGGGCACATAGATACACACAGAATCAAAGTTAATACAAAGTCTGAATTTCTCAAATACCTACCAGCAGTAAAAGCAAGTGTCTCTCTCCACAGACATTTAATATTGTCACTATAAAAATGGCACTGTGGAAGGCTTGTTATGCAAAGTGACAGCTATTTTCACTCCCTACTTCAGGACATCTGCCCCTATATTTTCAAAGCAACACACAGAGATTTAGTTTTGTGACTCCAGTCAAAAGGATTATAGTCAAAAGGAGCTTCTGCCAAGCTACTCTCCCCCCCACCCGCCCATCCCAGCACTTTGAATCTGTGTCCTGCAAACTGTGGGGTGCAGTTTGAAAATGCTACACACCAGTATGAAGAGTAGAACAGACTGTTGATAAAATAATAGTTTGTCTATGAAACATCTTTTGTGCACAAATTAAATATCTCTATCTGTCCTAACATGCAGTTGAATGAGCCAATACTGCTGCATTGATTAGGCACAGTGAAGAAAACTTGTTGCATAAGAAATAATTCTTATTTTGAGGAACCTTAACCTTGCTGATGAAAAATGAATCCCACAATGTCAATAAAGTGTTTACATTATATTTTGAATACTGCAGAACTTGCTACTCCTTTACTCTATGTAATTTTACTCTATGGACTGTTGATAAAGATGTTGCCATTATTATAAGACTTTTCTCTCTTCTCAGCATTGAAAAAAACAATTCTCAATTACCCTTCTGGAGCCAATGCTATTGACTGCAGCAGAGGTGGGACTGGTAACTTTGTAACAGGGCCTGTTACCACCCAAGTGCCCCCTGGTGACCAGAATTCACTTTGTGGCACCCTGCCTCTTTTTCTCCTCCTTCTTCTTAAACACCACACCCTCAGTCCAAAGGTAATTTAAACACCCCCATTCTGGGGTCCACTTTATGCAGTTCTCTGGGTACATACTGCCTCCCCCCCAAGCTCCAACCCCACTTCAGAATCTCTCTCTCCCCCCACGCACCACCTTAGATAGTGAGCCCCCACCCTCCTTGCTGTGTTTTGGATCCCATCCTAATTCAAGGTCTCATTCTTCAAGCAGGAGCTTGGCCCCAGCCACCTATTCAATGTCTCTCTCCCTCCATAAGCAGGGAGCTTTCACCCCTTCTTCCCAGAGCTGGGTTCCAGTCCATTCCCCTCTCCCAGGTTTTATCTATCTGGAGTTTATCCTCCAGGCTCCGACACTGAAACTTCCCTTGTGTCAGGGTCTTCTCCTGCCTTCATGGACTATTTCCAGCCCTCCTAACTAGGTCAATTTACCTGGCAACTCAGGTCTTTCCTGGAGGATCCTCTCACTCTGTAATCTTTGCCACCATCTCCTGAACAACCCCCACCCCAGATTCCTGATGTTCTGGTAGGATGCACCTATCCTCTATTACATGGCCTTTTATTTCCTCCACATAGGGAGACAAGTTTAACTTGTAACAGGTGAAATGCAGCCCATCTCCCCATCTTGTGTGAAGATGGTGACAGATCTCCACCGATTTTGGAGATGTGGAAGAAGAAAAATTCACTGTCAAGGATGATGCTCTTATTATACACAGAGGAGGCAAATGAAAACTCCAAGTAGTATAGGAAAGATATGAAGAAAATGGTATTCTCTTGTGACAATGCTCCTGTTGCCCCAAGAAACATGTCTGTCTTTGAAAATATTTAGCTGAAGGAAATGGATAGGCCACAAATGTTTTCAGTCTAAACAAGCAGATGGGAAGTATTAAGGCATCATTAAACATGTCTATAGTTATATACAGCTGTGTATTTATCAATACAGAAGTGGTTTCTAAGGTTGAGAGTGTATATAAGATGACCAAGAGAAGTATGCTAGAAAGATTTACCTAATAAAGTATAGACCTATGATCTCAGGCAAGGTTGTACTGGCACAGCTAGCCTCATCTGCCGCAGCCACACTCCTAGCACTTGTACCTCTCCTCAAATTGGAAATTATAATTTGTGGCTACAGAGTAGGTACAGACTAAGTGTCTATTTGCATATTCAGGCACCTAAATACATTGAAGTTCTGGCCCTCCCTGAAGAGACCTCTCTATTGTAAACCGCTTTTACCTCTTCCCAAAAAGCCACTGCCATTTGCCAATACTCAGGGTGCAGATAATGAGCCATGAGTCATCAGTAATTAGTCAGCATTTTCTTGCTGGATCTGAAATCTTGCTAACACAAGAGGGCTAATAGAAGAACTACCCTTTATAATAGCATTTTTAAAAAGTACTGTACTTTACATTATACATAGCTATGAAATTATACCAAATGGCAGTATTTTCCCACATATTATTGCCTATATTTTCTCCTTCATATTTTTTTCCAGGGTGACTTGGTCCTCCTAACGGCCAGTCTTTCAGGCAGCATCTGCTTTCTTTGTTAAACAAGGATAATGATGAAGTGGTCAAGTCAATTGATTTTGGTCACAAAACTTTAAATTTCTGACCTTAAGCAAATTGCAGTTTTACGTAGGATTACATTTCAGTCCCTTTATAGTCTGATGTAACATGATGTGATTAAAACAACCACATATTAATCAGACAGCTGCATTTTCATTTGCTCCTGTAATACTTCTGCAGTTTGGGGAAATAAAAGCAAAAGTTGTAAACTAAAATAATGACAGTTGGTGCCTCCAAAATGAAAACTTTGAAGTGAACCATGTATATTCAGCTTTTCCGAAGTGTTCACCATTAGATTACATAATAAACCAACATATAGTGGTAAGGTAATTACTGTAAACAGAAAGACCATATAATTACTGAGTGAACGAATGGGTTATTTTTGTCCTCTAAAAATGCAGGTTAATAAATGCTAATTATATTTGTACCTGAATTTAACAACCAAATATTCTGCAGTAAATACATAGCTAATATGGAGACAATGTTCCCCTGCATAGTACAGAGAAGAGTAAAAAGAGTCAGAAAGGTCCCTGACACAGTCAAAGGGAGAAAATCAGCAGCATAGTAGCATGTGTGGCATTTTTGGTATGTAATTAAAGAGAAATGAGGATGTGCTCTTGTTGTGTGTACTGCACCTTTAAATGTAGGGGTAGCTCCCTTCTTGTATTTGACTGCCGGTAGAATGTTTTAGTGGATCTCTGTGTTCACTCTCTTTAGGACACTTTGCCTTTATTTCTATCTGTTATTTTCTTTACTCTAGGAAAAAAAAATGTCATCCAGACTGAAAAATATGTTTTGCTCTTTGCTCTGTAGCAAATATTATTAATTACTGAAGTGCCTAGGAGCCCTCATAATGGACCACAACCCCATTGTGCTAGGCACCATACAAACAGAACAAACAGACAATTCCGAAATTACAGCTGCTTGTAGCAGCATTAAATTCCATTCTACACTGTGTGAGCTTCACTGGAAAGGAGTCACAGGGTATAATCCTGGCCTCATTGAAATCAATGGCAAAAGACTCACAAAGTCTGGGTACAGCAGGCCCAATATGGGTCTTGAGACAGTTGTGATTCCTGAAGAAATAGAAGCCTCGGTCAGAGCACTGGAGAGGCTTCCACTCTCACAGGTGTTATAGGATTGGTGAGGCTGGCGCCATCATTCCTTGTAGATCCATAAACTCCCTGTGGTTGGAAAGTCCTATCTACTCTTTGCTTGCACTAGCCTCTTGCTAGCGTGAATGATTCAGACTCCAGGAGTCAAACCCAAGGAGTTCAGTATGAGTTTCCCCTCAGATAATGTAATTATTATAATTATATAATTTTACTAATTTAAGTTGCATGTAGTTACCATAGGAGTAAAGAATTATTACAAGTTGTGCCACAGATATATCTATAGCTGAGGAATAAAGTTCTGAAAGAAAGAAAAAAGACTTGCCAATCAAAATGCTAGATTCTGGAGCCTAGTGAGGGCTACTAAGTTTCAGTTGCTAGAGTGTAATTTTTTACCTAAAAGGCCATCTATGAATGCTACAGTGACCATCCATCCCTTATTTCAAAAGGCTGTCCTTTATTTCATTGATTTGGCCCTTTGCGAGACCACCCAGTCCTTATTTTACGATGTATTGAAATGGATTAAAACTGATAAGTATATTTATAAAGATTAAATTGAATCTTATGATAATTTCATTGTATACTTGAGATGAGTAGAAACATGCATTTGAGAGAAAAATACATAATATACTAAGAGAAATGGTATGTCCCTAAAACATCCCTTATCATAAAGTGTTGTCCCTTATTCTTTGGGTTTTCACCTTATTTCCATCCAACAAAGGTGGCCACCCTAATAGAAACAGCTGAAAAAAACTGGAGGCTTTGTATAGCCTTAATACTCGCTGGCTTTTATATTTACTTATTTTGTGTCTTCCCAATGTCACATTGCAGAATCTGCACAGTAACAACGTAATATGAATATGTAAATATGCCAAATATGCTTTAAGCTTCATTCTGACATGTTGATAAAACAGGAAGTTATTGTATGCTTTGAAACTAAGAATTAAGGCTCTCCACATTTACTACCATTAATCGAAACGGCTGCATGCACAGGAGCTTGAAAGATGTTCAATTAAAACTCATTCTGCCTGGTATAAATTACTATTATTATATCATGAAAGGAATCCTAGAAATACCTACTAACTTGTTATATGTCACTGCCCTTACTCTCACCTCACCTCCCAGACAGTGATTTCAGAAAATTGCTTTTAGTTATTTAAAATTCTGTCATAAGCTGGTTTAAGAAAAACAATGAAGAGTTGAGTAGATGCATAAATTTTTTTGAAAATTTAGTGCTGTAGGCTATCAAATAATACCACTGGCCATCTCTATATTTTGAACATGAATTGTCATTTTCAGTGTGGGTAAGCTTATATATTTGTAGACTGATATTCATTTGTACAGGCCATTGATCTGTCTCACAATGTACCAAGAACAATTTAATACAGAGTGACTTTAGGAGCCCAGATCATAAGAATATTGTATTTAGGTATTATCATGGTGATAAAAAATATTGAAGCAATGCCATTTTTTGTAATAATATACATTAAATTCAACTAAGCAGGTTAACTATCCAGACGTGAAATTGTATATTTCTATGACCAAAAAGGACACATGTAGATGTCTGAAGAGTAGTCAAATCCACACATTAAAAACAAATATTTCATTCTTAAAAGATGCCCATTCATTTCAAGGACTGTTTATTTTTATGTTCAGAATATTTTGAATTAAAAATTCATTTCTTTGGTAAGTAGGTTTGGCAGAATTTGATTTTTTTCATAATTTTGTCAATAATATCAAAATTAATTTTAAAGTTTTTTTTAGATTATCAATTTTTTACAGTCTGGGGAAATGATGGGGGGAGTCAGGCAGTTATTTAATGACAGATATTGAGAATCAAAAGGTTAACACACAAATTGTCAACATCACTTCAAATAGTGCAGAGTAAGTATCCTTAAATCAAACTCTAAGAAGTTCTCAAGCAGCATTTTTTTTACTTTGCATATCTATAAGTGTCAATTATAAATGGAAATATTTTTTCATTGGAACAATGACATGGATGTTTACCAACATTTACCAATAAAAAGCTAATTCTTGCAGGCCCAGTCATTAGAATTAAGCCAAATAGAGGTCTGTAATTGACTAGGATGCTATGTAGATTTCTCTGAAAAACATTCAGAAAGCCACTTAAGCATATGCCTAGCTTTAAGCATTTGAATAGTCCTACTGAAGTCATCATGTAGTTAAAAAGAACCATGTGCTTCAGTACCTTTCTGAACCAGGGTCATAAAATCTACTAGACAATTATGTGTTCTCTATAGATATTTTTAAATGAACATATATAATTTAATAGAGAATTCAGTCCCAGCTATAGACTTCTATAGGTTATTTTAAGAGTGTAATGGGAGAAAATATTGTTTCCTATTAAATTAAAGGGATTTAAATTTTCTATTAAACAGTCTCTTAAAATAATTTAAGGCAAATTTTTCAGTCAGACATGGCCAATACATATGAAGCTTCCTAACCCGTAACTATGTAAATCAGGAAAGCAACTACATTGCAGATAGTGAGCAAAGCAAAAGTTGTAAACACCTTTGGCCCAAAAAGCCACTGCTACTTGCCTATAACCGGGTTTACTGGTGCCTAGATATTTCATCCCACCACCTAACAAAGGAAATCAGATATAGTAGCTTTGGATTGCGTGCAATGAGAATTCAGCAGCAGCACTAGTCAGTATTAAAGGAGTGCCCCAGCATGGAGTAAGGCCGGGTCTACAGTAGGAACTTTTGCTAGTACAGTAATGTCAGGTATGGGTGTTTGTTTTTGGCAACATTTCTATACTAACAAAACCTCTAGTTTAGATGCAGTTATACCAACATACACTTTTGTTGCTGGTATAGTTTACTTCACTCAGGAAAATGGCATAAGCCAGCAAAAGTGTAATTGTGTTGGCAGAAATTGTCTCTCCATAGGAAAGTTTGCTGATGTAGGTATACCAGGCAAACATCTTTCAGTGTAGACCTGGCCTAAGTGAGTTTTATACAGCTAGACATATGTTATATTAATTTAGATGGACTATGTGGGCCAAAGGTGTTAACATAACCCAATCACTGTCCAATACTAAACAAACTGTGTTAAACAAGATCCATGATTTGATATACAGAGATCTCAGATTGCTTGGTACCATGGCAAACACACCATTAAAAATCATTTTAACCTTTAGTAAAGATACAGAAAAGAAGCACAGTTAATAAAAAGGTAATAATTGGAGATATACCAATCTCCTAGAGCTGGAAGCAACCTTGAAAGGTCATTGAGTCCAGCCCCCTTCCTTCACTAGCAGGACCAATTTTTGCCTCAGATCCCTAAGTAAGTGGCCTCCTCAAGGATTGAACTCACAACCTTGGATTTAGCAGGCCAATGCTCAAACCACTGAGCTATGCCTCTGCCCATCTGAAAATGTGAAGTATCTGAAATGTGAAGTATTAAATAGGGCTTTCATTTTACCAACATTCCATGTTCCCTTTCCCTGTAGCTGGAGTGAGTGTTAGAGGGAAACACTCTCTTGTTTGCCGGTCTCTTAGTTAGTAATAACTGTCTGTTTGGGGAAAAGAAAAAGTTAGTTACAATGGGCTGGAGCTGTTGCTGTTCGTCTGTTATTAAAGGCAAATCACGTTTCATCTCAGGTGGGGTTTGAGTTTCTGCTGGAGCCAGTAGAGGTGGTGATGTCATCTGGATCCCTCTCTCTACCCTGCTTTGGTCAAGACATCTCTCAGGAGGATGAAGGCCCGGGATCCCAGGAAATGGCAAGGGTGGCAGCCACAATGGTGAAGCTGACTCCAGAAGCCTCTGTCTGTTATTCCCTATTGCCCTGTTGCTCCCCAAAGTCTCTTTCATTAAGCACCCAAAAGGGGAAATGGTGGGCATAATAGACCATTCCCTCATGATTTTGTCCACCAGATAGGCCTAATATTTGACACACCGATTTAGGTTCATTAATTTCAGGTTCCACATCTTCTGTTTTTACCAAGCATGATTTTAACATAGTCCAGGAACCATATTAGTAGGCCTTTTTGTTTAGACTAATTGAGTTTGTCTCCTTTTTTTGCCTTTTCCAATCAACATTTGTGTGATTACCAGCTCATGTAGATGTACCCATGCTAGTTCTGCTTGAGCTAGCACCTAAAAATAGCAGTGTTTCTGTCGTGGCAAGGTTAGCCACTCAGTCTTGTTACTCTGAGTACAATCCTGCCTGACACCTGGGTCCGTATTTGGGTGGCTACCCTGAACCACTGCCCGTGCCCCCGTGAACACAGTGCTATTTTTAGACACTAGCTCAATCACAGCTAGCACAGGCATGTCTACGCGAGCTGGGAAACACCACTCCTCCAGCTCAAATGTAGATGTATCCTAAAACTCAACTCCATCTGACTAGTCCAGGGTTTCTCAAACAGGGGCTGCCGCTTGTGTAGGGAAAGCCCCTGGCGGGCTGGGCCAGTTTGTATACCTGCCCCATCCACTGGTCCGGCCGATCGCGGCTCCCACTGGCTGCAGATTGCTGCTCCGGGCCAATGGGAGCTACTAGAAGTGACAGCCAGTAAGTCCCTCTGCATGCGCAAGCGGCGACCCCTGTTTGAGAAACCCTGGACTAGTCATTAAAGATTCAACAATAAGGGGGGTCTTTCTCCACAATATTGTAGGCCTTAGACCCAGGGCCGGTGCAACCCATTAGGCGACCTAGGCGGTCGCCTAGGGCACTAGCATTCGGAGGGCGGCATTTCGGGTCCTTCGGCGGCGGCCGGATCTTCGGCCGCTCCGGTCATTGTCGGCATTTAGGTGGAGGGAGCTAGGGCAGGGAGGAGTGGGGAGGGCCGCCTCTAGCAAGTAAGGGGGGTAGGGGGCGACACGCAGGGGAACTCCCCTCCCCAGCTCATCTCTGCTCCGCCTCCTCCCATGAGCACACTGCCCTGCTCTGCTTCTCTCCCTCCCAGGCTTGCAGCGCCAAACAGCTGATTGGTGCTGCAAGCCTGGGAGGTGGGAGAAGTGGAGCGGCAATGGCGTGCTCGGGGAGGAGGCGGAGCAGAGGTGAGCTGGGGTGGGGAGCTGCCGCATGGCTCCCTGGGCTGGGGGGAGCTGCTGCAGGGGTGGGGGGCACCACAGGGCAGAGGGGGGGAGCTGCTGTGGGGCGGGTGTCTCAGGGCGGGGGGGGTGGGGAGCTGTCATGGGGTGGCACCTTAGGGTGGAGGGGGGGCGGAGAGCTGCCACAGGTCTCGGGGTGGGCGCAAAGTGGAAATTTCACCTAGGGCGCGAAACATCCTTATACCAGCCCTGTTTAGACCTGATCAATGTGCCCCCCACCCCGGTTAAACTAGGCTTCGGTGAAACTGAGGGAGTTCATCATTAAAATTGAAAAAAATAATGTTCTGCTGCTGATAAAGCAACTCCACCTCAGGAATGTCCCAAACGAGAGTTATAACCACCAAGGTTGTTGTGATGAAGTGGAAGTTTATTCATCTTGTTATGTTGCATGTGAGTCTTACTGTCCTATACTAATACCGTGTGTACCTCACTTTCCCTGTGTACTGCACCAATACTTCGGTAGTGGCAACTGGGTGTGTGATTTTTGATGAGGCCCTCAGGGCAGGTAAGGCTGCCCAACTATTTGCATATATGTAACCTGAGACCCAGGTGGGGGATGCAACCAGGTGACACCTTTTGCCCAGGAAGCGAGACAAGGAGATGGAGGAGGAGCAACAGGGGGGTGTCGGAGGTCAGGTCGCTGGAAGCTGGCAGTCTGGGTGGGTAGACTGGAAAGGGCATCTGGCCCAGGACTACCAAGATGGACTTGGCTGAAAGTTACTGATTTCTGTAATAGCAAGCTCTGTTCTACGCTGTGTTCCTGTCGACTAATAAACCTTCTGTTTTACCTGCTGGCTGAGAGTCATGTCTAACTGTGCAGTTGGGGTGCAGGGCCCTCTGGCTTCCCCAGGAACCCTGCCTGTGCAGACTCGCTGCAGGAAGCCCACAGTGTGGAAGGGGATTGCTTAATGCTCCAAGGTCAGGCCTTGGAAGGTTGAAGCATGCTCAGAGAGAGGAGGCATGCGCCCCCAGAGTCCTGACTGGCTTCATACGGAGTGGTTCCAGAGCACTGACCCGGTGACTCCATGATAGTTGTAAAGTAGAGAAACTTGGGCTCTAGAAAGTTAGGGAGGATACAGAGAGAGACTCAGTACATGGTAAGATAAGCTCTGACAAGCGTGTTTAAGCCGACCATCTGCATACACAACTGAGTTACAATTTGGGCATGAAAGATAAAATGTAAAAAACTTGGGCGGAAAGGAGGCCACATAGTGCCAGTGCGTAATGGTTAAAGTTTCTGTTATTTAGAAGTGTGAATAATGTAATAGGTTTAGTAAATTTGAAGGAAATAGCTAGTTTTAGCTATAAAATGTAAATGAAAAACAATGCTCTTTGGGAACCATTTCTGGACTGCAGTTCAACATCAAGCTGCTGGAACTCTGACCCCTCTGCATGACCATGACGTGCAGAGACATTGCCAGGAACTCCCAGATGAATGAATCCTGATTGTCCATTGAGTGAAATTTGTCTGTATATTGGGAGTGGTGAGCATAAGAGATTTGCTTGGTATATGTATTCTGTGTGTGTTGCTAATAAATAGATGTTTAGAGCACAACTGTGTAAGGCTCTCTCACTGGGAAAAGGTTCCTCAGACCCATAGAGCCCTGAGCCCTCAGGGAAAAGGCGGGTACTTAAATGGACTCGGTTTATTCCTGAGCCCCGTGGATAAGGATAGGTGCCTTAGCCTTACACCCTGAGCCCTTGGAAGGGAAAGGGTGGGGGTGCCTAAATTGGTTGAGTCATGCCATGAACCCTCAGTAGGGTATAGGCAGAGTGCCCTAAATTGACCAGGTCACACCTTGAGCCCTCACTAGGGTATATGCAGGGTGCCCTAGATTTTATCAAGTAACAATATCCTGAATCAAATTCCTACAGAGGTAAATCAACAATTTAAAACTATATCCTGTGGTTTCTACTGGATAAGATATACTTCACTTTCTGTCCTCATGTGCCTTATAGTGTTGTTGTATACTGCTAAAGCTGTCACCATCTTTCAATTGTTGGCACTTCAGCAGTAGCCTACATATTATATATAAGCCCTGACTACACTGACGTGGAAATCAAATTAGGGAAAGAGCTGACAATTTAAATACATTTCTGTCCCAGTCTAACGGTTCTCATTGGGGGGGGCGGGTTGGTAGGGTAGCAGCACCTAGTGGTCAGGGCTTAGTCCCATGACTTGCAGGGGGAGATATTAGTAGGGGAGTCTGGGCTCTCCCACTCCACCAGGCTCTGACCCAGGGCCCTTTGAGGGCTATCAGTGCTCTGACATCCAGGGGATGCTTAAGACTGCTCTACGTGGGCCACCTCCTAACACACACACACACACACATGTCCCAAAGTTGCCATGTGGGTTAAGGCAGCGTGGTGGGTGGTGGCTCACCAGATGGCACCTTTGGCAGCTGTGTGTAGCATGGTAGTGCTCGCTTGCTCTTGGGAAGCAACTGCCTCCTTCTGTGGTATGGCCCACCCTCCTGGGCTAGATCATTCCTAGGGCTTTTCCCTGCTGGGATAAGCCAAACAAAATAATGGGGAATTAATAAAATTCAGAGTCCTTATGAGAGGGAGGAGGCATTGCTTCTCTCTCAGGTGGTGTCTGTAGCAGGTCCTCCTCTCCCTCAGGGAGGACCTTTTGGCAGTTGGCATGAGGAGAGATTCTGCCTTTCCTTCAGCTCTCCTCTGCTGGGGTTGCAGGTCTGCTCTCTTCCCTGGTCTGTCACCAAATGAGCTGCCTTTTAACTCCTACTCCAGTTAAAGTATTTCCTTACAGGTGTGGTGTGAGGCTGGCTGAGCCCAGATCAGTTCCTTAACCCCTTGTTGCTCAGTGTGGGGTTTGTACAGCCCATCACCCCTAGGCATTTTAAACACCATTATGTTCGCTGGTGTGAAAGAGGGCATAAACTTATTTGACTTGTTTCTGAAAACTGAATTCCAAGAAAAGGTCTTTAAAGGCAGGTTAAGATCCCATCCCCAGCAACTGATGTGGTGTGGGGGGTGGCGGGGGTCAAAGGGTATCCATGTTAGGGAGAAGTGGCTGTAAACCATGTTACAAATCCATTCTCCTAATTCAATCCCTCTACAATTGCAAGTAGAGCCTTAGTTTACAAATAAAGATCAGATTCCAACACCTTTTCTTAAAGTAGCACCTCAATAATTGAGATGACTCACAAAGCAGAGTGCTGCCCAGTGAGCCAGATTCTGAACTCAGTGACATCAGCTATACATCATGGTAAATATGATCAGAACCTAGGCCCAGTGTAACTAAGAGTGAGAGGATTTGGACCATGGTGATTATGGACATGATTTTGCAGCCTTTGCACTCACCAAACTCCCACTGATTTCACTGTGGGCTGCAAGCACATGTAAGCTTTTCAGTGTGCTTGGGAAATCCTTCTGGATGAAAGTTGTTATAGACATAGGGTATGTCTACACTATGAAATTAGGTCGATTTTATAGAAGTCGATTTTTTAGCATTCAATTTTACACAGTCTATTGCGTATGTCCGCACTAAGCACATTAAGTCAGAGGAGTACGTTCTCACTACCGTAGATAGCATCAGTTTACAGAGCGGTGCACTGTAGGTAGCTATCCCACAGTTCTTGCCTTCTAATCTGCGATTACCTCAGGGACGGAGATGATAGGGGGAGCATAGAAACATTCTGGGGGGACTGCATGGTCACCTGTGCTGCTGAGTTCACCACACTGGCCAAACAGGAAATGAAATTCAAAAGTTCGCGGGGCTTTTCCTGTCTACCTGGCTAGTGCATCTGAGTTCAAAGTGCTGTCCAGAGCGGTCACAATGGAGCACTCTGGGATAGCTCCTGGAGGCCAATACCATTGAATTGCATCCACACTACACCAGATTCGACCCGGTGATGTCGATTTCAGTGCTAATCCCCTCATCAGGAAGGAGTACAGAAATTGATTTTAAGAGCCCTTTAAGTTGACAAAAATGTCTTTGTTTGTGGACGGGTGCAGGGTTAAATCGATCTAATGCTGCTAAATTGGACCTAAACTCATAGTGTAGACCAGGGCATACGTGGAGATGTTCCCAGAATAATCATCATGATGATGCTGGATCTCCTAGTTCTAAAAAAAGAACTAGGGCAGCTGACAGGGAATTCTCTGTCAGGGCTCTGGAACTCTACAATTTGTTACTCTTTGCTCCAAAATAATCCTGAATTTTGAGATCTTCTGGTCATGCTGCTAAAAGGGTTGGCTTGAAAGGGATTTTTGAGAAGATTGAGGGGAAGCTTCCTGGATGAAGAAAGGGTGGAAAGGCGTTTGACTGGCTGAGCTCCTGCTGAATGGATCATTTAGTGCTGTTGAGTTTTAAATTGTATTGTTAATGCGAGTTAGAACACCTAGAGCTTAAATATCTGTATTTTTAGTTATTTTTAAATAAATACATCTTTATTTATATTCAATACATTTTAAAAGGACAAACACTCCACTGTAAGTTAGTATATAATTGCATTCCAGTGTAACACAAGAGTTTGTTACATTGGTAGATTGGGTTAGCACAAATTGAAATATGACCTATTTAATACATAAACCTGCCAAATTGGAAATAAAATAAATTATTTTAATGTTGTAGTTCAAATATTATGAATGAGTGAATTTATTTCCCTAATGGACCTCTGTCATGTAGATGTGTTTAGTCAGGCCCATGCTAATCATGAACTTTATTCTTCCCCATAATGCTGAGTAATACAAGTTGTTAAAATTAAGGATCTGAAGAAAAAAATAATTTACCCAGTAGACCCAGGGTTTTCGCTGGCAGATATATTGTTCCCTTTAATTTGCATTTTAATTACTTCAAGGACATTTATCCATCTATAAGGATCACATTAGCAACTACGAGATCAAGGGAAAACAAATTACCTCAGATATTACCAACTGCCAGTTTAATGAACAAAGGTTCTAACTTTACAGATCTGGGGCATGTTGTATAATGACACTTATCTACCTCCAGGACACATGGGAAATTAGGGAATAATAATAATGCTATGTTGTTTTCTTCAAACTGGCAAGTCAACATGTATATCATGTATTGTTCAGATTTTCTTTACGAAAGAAAACATTGATTGATTGGTTGATTGGTCTTTTATGAGTGTGAACTGATCTCTTTGTTCGTGTTGTTTCTCTGTGGTTTTCCAGAGACCTATTTTCCATAGCTGTAAAAACTTTACTAGGCAATTCATACCAAGGTAGCAGTTCTCTTTATATATTACCCTTTATTCCATTATTGAAATATTGCTTTATTTTAATAAAGGGCTACTAATCTTAGCCCTTTAAACTAGAGTAAGACATCCATACTCTCTGAGGTATACACTGCAGTTAGACAGCAACAGCTGACCCATGCCAGCTGACTTGGGACTTGTGGAGTTTAGGCTTGAGGGGCTATTTAAATGCAGGGTAGACATTCTGGCTTATGCTTCTCTCCAAGTTCTGGGACGCTCCCACCTAATGGCCCAAATCCTATTACTCTTAATACCACTAAGTCAAATTTTCAGAAGTATCTTATAAGCCCACCCCTCTTTTGGAGTTCAAATAGAATTTAGGCTCCTAGGTGACCAAGGCACTTTTGAAAAGGGGACTTTGGCTCCTAGGGTGGGATTCACAAAGGTATTTAAGCACCTAACTCCCAATGATTTCAATGGCAGCTAGGCACCCAAGTATTTTGGGAAGCCCAGCCCTAAATCACTTGGTTGTCTTTGATAATTTTACCCACTGACACAGAGTAGTCACTTATTATGCAAGTAGCCCCACTGGAATCATGAGTACCCAGAACCTACTCTGATTGAGTTAGTCTGAGGTAATAATACAATCCTTCATACATAAACATCTTAATGTCACTAATATAGTCTCATAATATGTTGTATGTAAATATTAAATATCAATCATTGTATAGTGTTATAGGCTACAGTACATCAAACACAATTTTGTTCAAATTATTAAGAGGAACCAGTTTGTATTCAAGATTAAATGCATGAAGTGTTTTTAAACATGTCAATCATGTTAGGTTGAAGATGGAATAAGAAAGCTTTCTGAAACAGCTGTAACTATAAATTAGTTTCAGTATATTATTGAGACTGAGTTGTTTAAAAATGGTGTAAAAAATTCTACTATGTTCACTAGTTGATGATATGATGTTTTTATAGTCTATTTGCTAATTGCCATATATTTTTTCTTCATAGAGGGCTAGAAACTTGACCCCACCACTGACATCCATCTGGATGAGCTGAGTGGCCATTTTAACATCTTCCTGTGTGAGGCATGTGTGTCTCACCTGGTAGGAGCATCACCCTTCACTCCAATCTGAGACTGTCCTTGTAGGTATTAGGAAGCTGAAGGTTAAGTCCTTATAAACATTAGGAGGAAGAGAAGCACATCTTTTCCATTGCCGGGTGCTGGTCCACTAATCACCAGGAACTTCACAACTGCTGAGTCCATGGGTGTTAGAGAATGTTTCATCACGGCCCCCAGAACAGACCCCACCACAAAAGACAGCCAGGGTTGGCCCACTGCAATCTTCTGCTCAGAATCCCTCAAAGTCTAGAGCACTCAGCTCATGTGAACTGGATGCCTGAGGGCTTGTTCAGCCCATACTTATCCTCACACAGGATATCATATATTTGGTTTCTCCAAATCAACATCTACATTCATTTTTTTTTGTGAAGAGATATGATTAGCATGTGCAATATCAGCAGGGGAAGCATTGGGGAGTATCAATAAGATGAGAAACAAAGGGATCCGCATAGTCCAATACACAGGACACTGAACTGACACTCAGGAGACTGGTGTTCTACTCATGAGTCTGCCATTGATCTGCTGTATGAGCTCAAGCAAGTCAGTTTACCCTGCTCTTCCTCCTCTCACTTTTTGTCTGTCTAGATCAGTGGTCCCCAACCTTTTCGTCTAGCAGGCGCCAGACGAAGGACCACTGCGGTGGTGGAGCACCTGCCGAAATCCCGCCGAATTTTGGCGGCATTTCAGTGGCGATGCCTCTCAATGATGTCACTTGTCGACGGCAAGCGGCATCATCGAGAGGTGTCCCCGCTGAAATTCGGGGGCGACGCCTCTCGATGACATCACTTGTTGGCGACAAGCATCGTCATTGAGAAGCGTCCCTGCTGAAATGCCGCTAAAATTCGGCAGTGTTTCGGCGGGTGCTCTTCCGGGGGCCAGGACGCGGGCGCATTAAGATGCCCCCACGGGCGTCATGGCACCCACGGGCACCGCGTTGGGGACCACTGGTCTAGATAGTTCTTTCCCTGAAAAGCTTATGGTCTCCTATTCTGTGTCTGTAGAGTGCCAAGCACAATGAGGCCCTATCTTAATTGTGGCCTGTAGGTACTATAATAACACAAATAATAAGTGACAATGGGTAACATTTTAAAAAGTGCTTAAGTGAATTAGGAGCCTAAGGCCCATTTTCTTTCAGTGAATATATATGCATCTGACAGACTAACACAACCTACCCAAGAATAATCAATAGCCCAATGGTTAGAGGACTCATATGGTTGATGGGAGACCCAGGAGCAAATCCCTACTCTGAATCAATGTCCTAACACTGAGCTACAGCGTCAGTCTCTGTTTGGCCCAATGACTAACTAATGATTTACATAAATTTGATCAGTTCCATCTTGTGAGAGAGATTGACTCTTTAGCTTGGTTTATCAGAAAATGGAATTAGTGTTTTCGAGCCAGCCGTAATAATCACATGTATAAAGAAATAGGCAGGTCTTCAGTATGTGTAAGGGAAAACACATCCCATGATACTCTGAAAACAGAAGGATGACTTCTTATGAATTTGATGGGAACAATGTTATCTACACAACTGGAGATGAGACCCATTATAGAAACAGTGCAAATATCTATGCTTCAGAAATTGATTTCAGACTTACACCATTGCTGTCATAGTGCTGCATGAAAGCAATGCCATTCATTCTGAGGCAAGCTAACACTAGGAGGAGGAATAGTTCTGATAGCAGACACAGCCATAATATCTGTGTCTATGAAAAATGTAATAAGCTAGTGCATATCGGGGACATTTAGGAACTGAAACCACTTCCAAGCTGTTTACCAACCAAACTCATATGAAAGCACCAAACCAATGAGAGGGAATTGAAGTACTTGTATTAAATATCATTGTCTTGAATATAATTACAGGGTGGCATGGAGGAGAGATGTTTCCTAAAATTTGTACCCAGGGAGGGAGTGGGGCAAGAGTAGCTCTCTAGAGTCAGTGATACTGACCCCTGCCATCTGCATAACGCTTTGCAACTCTGACCCCTATTATATGATTAGGGTTAGGAAATTTTTCCCAGAACTCCTCTTTTATGTGCATAGTTTCAGAGTAAACTGAAAATCTGGCAAGACTGGAGCAAATGAAGCTACCCAATTCCGGGAAAGGGAATCTGGCAGATAACTGAAGAAGGTGATTGCAGATAATGCATACATTCCTGGTAATGAAGAGAAATCAGACAGTAGAATCCTCCCACACAGTTACTTGTGGTGGGAACAAAGAGACTTTGTACAGACATGCTAAGTGTAGCATAATCGGTTCAAATTGTGCCATCTTTTAAAAAAGGAAGTTAAAAAAGTATCAGTCATTAACAAAACACATATTTGGATTTATGGGCTCTTCATGTACTGTAAATTGGATGTATATTCTGTCCTGCAGAGATGTCAATAAAATGCAAATTCACACCAATAAAACCTGACCGGCAGCTGAACCTGCCCTAAAAAATTAGGAGTTTAAAATACTATAGAAGAAATGTTGATAAATCAACCTACCATTTTGTAACAATAACGCAACAGAATATTGCAGATAGTGGGTAAGAGAATTTCCACCTCAGAACTCAGATATGAAGTAGGGTTCTGAAGGAACTAACAGCTAGATCTTTAAAAACCAGGTATAAAAATCTTCTTTAGCAGGATCAGGACACATCTTCAGGAAACTGATGAGGCATTTGAGTGTTTGCCAGGCATAGACACGGGTATGCTGCACTCAACTGGACAGGGTTTAAAGGAGATGGATATGAGCTAGGGTACAAGAAGTCAATACCAGACTTTGAAAACACTGAGATGAGTCAGGGAACAACAAAATAAAATTGACACTAACAAGGAGGCTGATACACATATACAGTAAAATGACACTGGAGCTGATTCTGATCTGTTATGGCAATGTAAATTAGTAATGTCTATGGAGCTACTTCTGGATTTACAATATATTTATCTTTAGATTCTCAAAAGGTCAAAGTGCATTACTGTACAATCCAAATGAGTTGAATTCACAAATAAATAATTAAGAGCTAAAAGAGTGAAAATATTGCATTTCGATGACTTAATGTGTTTGATTTTCTTGTAAAGAATGGGGAAATCAGGATACAACGATATACTGCAACAGGCTACTGTGGTAAATGTTTGTTGTAATATAATCTTCTTCCCAATGAATAAAGGTGAAGCACAGATTCTCTCTTTTATTCTGCTGTTCTACATGACTGATCACAGATCTTCCAAAAACCTTCTTCTTTTAGATAAAATTGAGATGAAGGGGTTTTGTTAGGTCCATTTCGCACACAAAGAAACAACTGACAGTATTAGCCTATTCTGAAAAAATAGTTTATTATGGGTTACTTTAGCAAAACACTCTGCTTGAAAACTGTTCTATAAAATATGAAAAATCATATTCACATATCAGCCACAAGAGCATCGTCTTACAATGGTCCACACATAATTCTTGGACTGTTTCTCTGGCTCTTTAGTAACAAAGAATTAGCAGGACTTAAAAACAGAGGCATGGTCATAGATCTCTTTAATATGGAGATGTACAAATAACCAAATTTTTGGTGTGCTGCCCAAAAAGATTAGCTTCACATCAACCCCAAACAATTTTTTTTTCTTCCCTCGCCCCCAGAAAACTAACATTTTTAAAAAATTTGTTTAGGGTCAAATCACATTTCATTGACTTGAAAAAAAGGCATTTTGCTTTGTTTGACCTTTTAAAAACATTTTAAAATAAATTGGAGCAATATTTGACATGAAAAGTTGTTTCAAATTGATCAAAACATTTCATTTTGAAAATGTCAAAATGAAATGTTTCAGTATTTTCTTTACTTGGAGGGGAGGGGGTTGGGAGGGTGTCACAACAATTTGGTGAATTCAACATGAATTTGCCAAATGTTTCATTCCCTCCAAATCTGCATTTTTCAGAAAAAAAGAAATGTTTTGGCCAAAAAATTTCACCCAGCTCTACTTTAATAAAATATTTTAGTCACCACTTATTGACCTAAAAGTTGACTACAGATAAGGGTAATATTTTCATCATTCAGTCTAAATTGCTGGAAAACAACAAACCCAGGTCTCCACTCCATGGACCACAAGGGACCCAGAAGATTTACTAGAAAAAACCTGTCCCCCTTAAAGTGGATATTGAAAGCTGTTTGTTCTCTCAAAATAAGATACAAAGGGCTTCAAGGACTTTAAAAATATCCTCAACATCAAGACGAATAAACTGTATTGAAAAACTTACATTTCAGGGTATAATATTTTTTATCCCATAACCAATGGTCCAGAGGCAAGAAGAACGCAAAATGAAAGAATTCTAGCAATGTAGATAATTGAATTACCTTTGCACACAATAATAGAAGCCACCTTCATTTTGTACTTGCATATTTATTTGCAATCAGTTAGAGTTATAGCATCCCTTGGTACACATTTGCTCCAAAGAGCAGTTTCCAATAAATTAAAGAGGGAATCTCTTGTACATTGTTACTTTATTTTCCCAGTGAAATACCTTGATGGGTAAAGTAAGTGAATGGTAATGGAAGTTAACTTTACTTATTTGTTATGATAATCAACCAATGTCATAAATACCACTATAAAGGGTTATTTTTTCTACAATTGCTTTTATTTCTTTGACTCACCAACCGAATGTTAGAAACACCTACAGCTGCAAGCAACAAACTGTTCTGCTCTTCATAACAACTCATCTGGCCTGAAATAGCCAACCAACCAAAGATGGTAAATAAATAAAACATCTCCCAGCAAAACAAAAAAACAAACAAAAAACCCACATCATCCCACCTTAAAAAAGGAATTGGATTCTGCCAGCTTTACTCACACAGAGTATCATCTTACTCCTAACCAATGAGTATTCCCACTGGAATCAATGAGTGCGTGCTCCCTACTTTGCCCACTCAGCTGTACTGATCTATGTGGAGGCAAGATGGGTCTATTGTTCCTTTTGGATATGCCATGTACATTAACTTCCTGCAGTCCTTGCACTCCCGGAGGGTAAGGACTATAATGACGGAACTGGTTAATTCCAATCTGGGCATACCTGCTCTTCAGTCAGAACTTCCTTTCACAGATTAAGGCTCTATCTACATGAAAATACACATAACTTTCCAGCATGCATGACCTCTGAAAGGAATCAACCTGCAGAACAAGGCCAGAAAGGTAAAACACAGTTCTACATCAGGGATTTGTAGAACTGTTTGGGGTTCTTTTGCTCACTGAAAATTCCTACATTAAGTCAGGTCCAGTCCTTTTTCTCTCCACTACTGAAATCATGCAGCCTACAAAAATTTCCAAAATCTCTAAGACAGGAATAACTCCAGTATGTGGTCCCATTTCCACCGTGGAATGAGAACTGGTTCCCTCCACTAATTTAGGAGGAGGAAAAGAGCTTTTTGACTCACAGTCCAGTAATCTATTAGGAGGTGAGGTTCTGCCCCATACTCCCCCTAGCTTACTGCAGATGGTTGGGGCTAACAGGATATTCTCTGGTAAGAGGCTGATTTTTCTACTTGCAAGTTCATGAACTTAGAATTTTGGGGATCCTATTTAAGCCTCCTAGATGACCTGTCCATTTCAGCAGTGTCAGTTAAAGAAAAGATGAGTCATTCGGAGAAGAACTTACATCAACTAGTGCATTGATAGCAATGCATGGTGTCCTATACTCACTTGGACCAAGTCTTTCCCTATCAGTTTGATTGAAAAGTAGTGCCTGATCTTGTTATATATATATAGTCACCAGGGGGCATAGCATAGCTTGCGTAATGTATTAAAGTGACTACAGGGACATTTTCAAAAAAATAGATGCTCCACTTGCAAAGTTTGCTTACACAAGCACACACCTTCATTTATACATGTAACTCAGCCAGCCATTCTTGAAAACAAGTAACTCCATGTGTGTGCACATGCACAATTACAGACTAGTGCACACAAATGAGGGTGAACAGAGGCCAGCAAGTCTTTTATACAAAACACTCTGAATACTGCAGCTAATAACTGCAACCTATTTTTATCAGCATGGATTTTCTGATACCCAAAAATGTAATGTGATTAAGACAAGGGGGTAGGAACTGTATTATTCTGAGTACAAATGATTTGGCTCCCAAGATTTGATCGAATAAAATGGAGAATATTGTTAAGCAGCAATGAAGGACTGAAATAGAAGTGACTCTGTTTATAGTTTTTCTCTTAATTTTTTCTTCTTTAATTCATTTGTTTAGAAAAAGATTTTTTTCTGACTAAGTAGTCTGTCATTTGACTTAAAGGGTAACTCAGCTGATACTGGAGGGTATCAAGAAATACTGGTAGTCTTTGTTGTCACTTAGTTGTCAGAAAAGCTGTGTAAAGATCTTAGCTTCTTCTTTGATAAACACTACATCTAAATAATTTATCACGGCCTAATCTTTGAAGCTGTAAAACATATAATAGAGTGAACAGACTTAAGTTTGTTAAAAAACTTTTAAGCTTTCATTTTAACACTTTTCTATAAGAATAAAATAGCACTGGTGTATCAAACTCACTAGAATGTATTAAAATGTTCCATATCATCTAAAGATTCCTTAAAGAGACTCACTAGGTCCCTTGAACTGAACAGACTGCATATTTCTCCTATTCAACACTGTATAGGTACATGCCTGACACTGAAGAGACAAAGGACCTCAAATAAAAGTACTGGCAGCCAGAAATATGTTTCAAACTCTTCTATCAACACAAACATATACCAGGAGAGTGCTTTTCTTCCCATAGATATCATCACTCAAAAAGGATAGGCAGTAATTATAGTATTATATACTCAACAGGCAGTGTAAACAACTATTAAATATATTTGTATTAATATTGCTCATGATTCCCGCCTTCCAATCAACCATTAATCCTGGCAACAATAATTACATAAAGTTTAAGAATTCTTCCAAGGGTTTGAGGAGAATACCTTCTACTGGTGTCTCTAATGTTACCCAATGATGGAAAATTCCCACCAATTATTCTATGAGGTTACTGTTTTGCTTTCACTATGGTCTACCTTATAAAAAGCATATATGTAAAAGTCTACATGCATTTTTATACATGTCTAGCTTGCATGTGCAAAAAACCTTGCTCAGTGCACACAAACCCTGATTTGTTTATTGACAGATGTATATGCTAAAGCTGGGTAAATCGGTGATTTTTCAGTTTGATGACTGAACTAAAAGATCCCCAAAAATTTGTTTTGGAGCAAACTAAACATTTCATTTGACCTGAAAAAAAACTTTTTGTTTTATTTTGGGGTTGTATTTTACCTCTTAGTTAAATCTAGCTAAAATTAGAAACAAAACATTGTTTCAAAATGAAATATTAAAACATTTAAAAATGTCACCGGTTTGGATCTTTTTTTTTTTTTTGACTGAAGCCATTTGCCAAACGTGACAAATTCACAAACAGTTTGGTTTTTAATGAATATACTTTTTCCCCAGCTCTACTGTAAGCAAGTCTGGAAACCATACTATGCCTAGAACCTTATTTTGTAATCATTATATTGCACAATCTGAATGATGTGGGTGTTCCCCAAGCACTTCACATAATGTGTATTAATTCTGCCATTAGAAATGTCCATATTGACAGTCAAGTAAGCTTCTCCAGCCTGCACCTCTATGACCTTGTTAACTGATCCCATCAGCTTTGGTAAACTAACCACAATGGGGGCTAAGCCAGTGCAGGGATGGGACACTGCTATGAATACTTAATACGGTAAATGCTATAAGGAGTGATGTTGCTCATTCAGTAGGTGGCAATATTGCCTGTGACTCATCATTGCACCAACAATCCAGCAGGCTTTTGGAGTATTCAGAAATCTGCTGCCAGCTGAAGATGTAAAAGATAGATGGAGTGGATCAAAACAAGAAATTGACCTGATTTGTTCTGTGAAATCAATGGCCTGCTAAACCCAGGGTTTTGAGTTCAATCCTTGAGGGGGCCATTCTGTGTGACAGTTGTTTGTGTTTCTCCTTGATGCAAAGCCACCCCTTTTGTTGATTTTAATTCCCTGTAAGCCATGTTGTCAGTCGCCCCTCCCTCTGTCAGAGCAATGGCAGACAATTGTTTCACGCAAAACCAGGCGAGGAGGCGACAGTAACGCGGTGACGAGAGTGATGAGGACATAGACATGGTCATAGACTTCTCACAAAGTACGGGCCAGGCAATGTGCCCCTGCAATGTGCACATCATGCTGATGAGCTCTGCATGATCACCTGTGCTGATCAGCTCGCCATGCTGGCCAAACAGGAAATGAAATTCAAAAGTTCGCTGGTCTTTTCCTGTCTACCTGGCCACTGCATCTGAGTTAAGAGCGCTGTCCAGAGCGGTCACAATGGGGCACTCTAGGATAGCTCCCGGAGACCAATACCGTCGAATTGTGTCCATACTACCCCAAATTTGACCGAGCAAGGCCAATTTCAGCCCTAATCCCCTCATGAGAGGTGGAATAAAGAAATCGATTTAAAGAGCCCTTTAAATCAGAAAAAAGGGCTTCGTTGTGTGGACGGGTCCAGGGTTAAATCGAGGTAATGCTGCTAAATTCGACCTAAAGTCATAGTGTAGGCCAGGCCTTAATCTCTGTGCCTCCACAATAGTCTCAGTTTGCCATGAAGGGAATTATTCACCTAAGTCTCCAGTTTTCAACAATGGGATTCATGTATATTTCAATATCCAACTTGCTTAAGAACAGAGCAGACAGGCAAAGTTGTAGCACAGTGTTATGTGCCTTTGTAATCATGAATCAAAACAGTTAATAGATCTTATTGTAAGTCTAAAGGTATCCTTTAATAAATAAACTTTTGTGATTGTTTGATTTGGAGCTACAACAATCTTATCAGTTTCATATCACACATGAATGTCTGTCTAGGAAGAGAAAGTAAATACTATAGCTCACACCAACAAGTCCATTCTGCCATTTATATGCACCTGTTACCCCCACTGGTATTACTGAAACTTCTGCATGTGCTCTACCAAGAGAATAGGCTCCCAAGAAGAACACAATTTTAAGTATCACTCAACAATGCATATTTTCTCATACAGAAATAGTATAAAGATTAATTGCTACAATATTTACTTTCTTCAACTTAGTTTAAAGCTTTCTATCCCGAAAAATATGATAGAAAGAAATGCATTGTATTTATTGAGATTAAGTCCTAATATATACTTTTTTAGAGCTGGTCAGAAAGACCTCAATGAAACAGTGTTCTGTTGGAAAATGTAGTTCCATCAAAATTAAAACTTTGTGAAATTTTGTCAATTTCACTGAAATTTTGTTTCAGTGAAAAAGGGAAGTTCTAACAATATCAAAGTCTGATTCTGACATTTCCAAATTGAAACATGTTGATTGTTCCTTAGGAAATTACTTGATTTTTTTTCCCAGAATTTTCTTTCACAGAGAATTTAGAAATGTTTTGGGTTTTGTCTTGAATTGGAATGAAAATGAATTTTGAAACCTCAAAATCCTTTGCCAAATAAAATTTCTGTTCTCCGCCCAATTCTAACTTTATATTGCAAGCCAAGAGGAAAAATATGATGAACAATTGAAGAGCTACTTAAAGAGATGTTCTCTCCAGCATTTTGGGGGAGAAGGTTTATAATACTAATTACTAGACAGAAGAGTCAGAATGTTCCAGAATGTACCTGAAAGTTATAATATTTATTTTATAGATGAAACAATAAATGATCACATGTATAATTCACTTGTTTGGCTGTCTAAATTTCCCCTTAGGCATAGATTAATTTATAAGGTCTACAGTGTCCCCCATGTTTATTGCCTTCTGGTATGATACCTCTTTTTAGGTATGGTCTCCCTGGAGAATATAGAAAATGGCTTTGATGTCAGCTTCTGTGATTTTACAGTATCAAAAGCAGGCAAAATTAATGATAACAGTGGAGGAAACTGCAAAGCAGAGTTTCTAGAGACCTGAATTTCATATTCTTTAAGCATATGCCTTAAAGGATTGCCTCTCTGAGTGCCAGTGATAGTTAGAGAATAACTTGATGGTTTATTTCTTTTATATAGAAAGAAATATAACCTTTTATACTAGCTCTGTCACTAATGGGAAGCCTTTAAGCAATTGAGTACCTAATGGGAGATATTCACAGTTTGCGATTTACAGTTTAGCTAGATGAAATGCTCAGAAGAAGCGGACACTCTAAGAATCGCAAAACTTACCTGGCAAGTAAGCTCTTTCTTGTTTTTCCCCTTACAAAGTTATCCAGGCTTCAGAGCACAGACTGAACTAATTAAAGTCGGAGTTTAGAAGGGAGAAAACACTAGAGGCTTTTTCTTTTTAAGAAACCCTCTTTCCCCCCTCCTCCTCCTCCTAAAAAAAAAATCCAAAACAAAACAGTGCACCAGGTCCGAATATGACCTTGTGCTAAAATACTCTGACTGGAAAGATAGCTGAGATCTAGATGCAAACTCTGTCTATAATGGACTGAACCAAACCCTAAGATTACAAACACTACCACATATTTGGAATGTTTGAATCCAGATCTGAGCTTTGCAACTCACAGCCATCTCCAACATCTTCCTACAATACCTTGTGACTTATCACACGTTCTAATACGTAAATGGTGGAGAGGAAAAAACAGTGCATATGACTACGGCAAGCTCATAAGGGTTAATTCAGAAACAGGTAAAGTATCATGACTTATGCGAATTGTAACCTTTGGAGTTCTGTAATGTGATCTGAGATTGCTGTCATTCTGATTATGGAGATTTAGCCAGTGGCATAGCATGTGATTCTCTATTTTGAGCCAAGCTGTCTAGATCAGTGTTTCTCAACCTCTGGTCCATGATTGGTGCCGGCCCATGAGATCTCCATGACACAGTTTAGGAAGGCAGCAAGCTGGTCCCTGGTATGAAAAAGGTTGAGAAATACTGGTCTAGATGTATTCCAATTGGGATGTGCAAACCCATTGGGCCACAGCTCCATCTAAGAAGGAGATGGCTAAAATCTGTTCCATTTTATGAAAATTAGCTTCAGCCCCCAGGCTTCTGGCAGGTTTCCAATGTAACCTACAGTCAGGCAATGTCTGGGTACATCTGTTAGCTGAAGATGAAATCTTAAATATCTTTTTTGTATATTTGCCTGTTCCCAATTTGCTTCCAACAGAAGCTGTTAGCAAAGGTTCTTTCCAGTTGCTAGTTATTCACAGTTGCCAGCATGTTAATTGTTTGACTTTCAAACATTGGGGATAACGGCATTTTTAATTTAATGTCTTCAGCTATTTTTGCCTGCCTTTCTCTGAAAGGACTCTCCAAGTCTTGCCGAACACATTAGTATTGAGGCAGCATGTATGGCATTTATCTTGCTTGATGATGAACAGCAGGGTAGAGCTCTCTATGTTGTTTTGATGAAATCCCACAAAGTGAAATTTGAATAGAAAATAATGCAGTTGCAGAGCTTTCAAAGAGAAATAAACAAAATCCGAAGAAAGACTTGGAGGTTGCCTTTGAAAATCTTTGAAGAAAAGCATCATTGTTGCCTCCATAAGTCTCAGGAAGACGACAGAAGCTTTTATAAACCTCATTTAATTATGAGTTTATTAAGACAGTGTTTTAGAATGGTGCCTGTAATCTCCTAATTCACTTAACTTGGAATCCCACCATTTACAAAACAGTATTAAGGAGAAAAACATTTGTCCAATAGCTATATGACAGCATAGGGGGGAAGATTCTAAACCTTAGGTTGCTGTAGGAATTTAGACACTGTCCTGTTATTTAACAGAAACTGGGATGCCAGACAGTATTAGAAGATGACTGAATGTGCTCAAAGTGCATAGAAATCTCAGACTTCTTCCCCATGCAAACCTCACATGGGAGTCAACAGTGTTTTGTCTCAAAGACTACATGATCAGGCCCTAAGTGTGCATCAGTTGATCATCATTAATCAACCAATACTAATGACCATAGAATAATGGTTTGCTTATCTTACAGTTGGTAAGCCAGACCCTCAGAATGTCAGCAACATAAATGGCCAACCCCACTATAACAAGGAGTGGTTATGTTCCGGAAACCACATTCCTTCTTGGGTGAGTGAGCCACAATCATCTTTGTCCTCTTGCTCAGCCTTCGCAGACTGGAAATCTGTAGAGCTTTATCTGACTTTCTGACTTTTGCTTTCAGAGATGTTGATTAAACTCTGTTGACACCGTGCATGTCATGAAACATTCTGTGGGAGCAGCAGTATGTCACATAGTGCATAGGAGAGAACAGTGCACAGTGACATTTCTGATGCTTAGCTATAAGATATACTTAGTGCTTTACGTAATCAGTGTTAAATCTTTAAAAAGAAAGGTGAACATGAGCAACAAATTTCAGACAATGTAAAAGGCGTGCAGAAGACCAGAATACAAAAGGGGATTTAAAGATTAGATCACTTACAATTGGTATGTTTTCAAATGCCATTGAACTGACATTCTAATCTAATTGTTTGCTTCAGGCAACAGAAAAACTTAGAAGTGTTACTGAGTTTTAAGTTGACCTCTTCAAGCACGAGCAGTGAAAAAAAGGCAAAAACCAAAAAACTCCAGACAAATGCATTCTGTAAAATCACCATCAGAAAGCCAAGAAAAGTACAGCTAGCCATTTGGGGATGGTATGTAAACTTTGCCTGTAGTTCCAAAATACAGGTCAAGAACAGTAACAGAAAGAAATTTGAGAAAATCCTGCTGCCCCATAGAGAAGAAACTGCTGTCAGCTTCTTGTAGATGGTTCATATTTGTACAACTAAGGTGGTTGATAACTCCCTTTGATACACACAGTATTATTCCCATTTCCTAATCTCACTGTATTAATACTAATGCCTAATGATGTACAAAGTGTTGAAACAAACATCTTTTCCCATCACTTTGTGCATTATCAGCCATTCATTTTAGTGTTTTTTGTTCTGTCAGCATTTCAACTAACAGCTCTTTTTCATTTTTAATATTGCCACTGCATAAACAAGAACAGACTGTGTTAATGGTTTAGTTTTAGAAACAGCATTAATCTTCACTTAGTTGGGAATGTGCAGTTGTGGCTGCACCACTTGTGTTTTATGATCTAATCTTCATCATCTAAATCATGAAGATGAATCAGATACCTAAAAATAAGCTATCACTATGTGTGTTTGGGGTTGGGGGTATATGTGTGCATATAACTTGTGCAGATAGACTCTGGGATGGATCCTGGTCTTGGTTAGGTAAATACTGATTCTAAAAGATTTATGATTATTTTGTTTTTAGAGCCAACAAAATCCACTTCAAATGGCAAGGGTTAGGGTCAAACATACATTAATAAATGAGCCCTTGTATATGTGCACCACTGATTTCTATTACGTGGAATCAGAATTGTTTACCTCTGTCATATGCTTTCTACTGTTAAATGCTAATGGAGAGATTCACCTTTAGTCCAGCTAGTAGAGACCTGTGTTGATGGAGTAGAAGAGCCTCAGCACTATCTCTGGTGATGGTGTAAATCTCCATGTGGCCTTGTGGTGCAACATAACGCCAACCATAAGTGCTAGTTGACCCTAGATTAGTTATGATATTCTGTCTTAACTCTTCTTATTGCCTGCTCTGCAAATGAGCGATGCAGGGTTGCTTGCCTCGTGGCCAAATGTAAAGAACACACAGTATAGGGTAACCTTCATGTTTCAGCAACACATTTAGAAGAAAAAAAACCCTGTATTTGAGATATTACACATCTGAGGCCTGATCCTAAAATGTGCTGAATACCCCTAAGGGGAGTTGAGGGGACTCATCTTTCAGGAGATACTCAAGACACTATAGGATCTGGCCCCTACTGTAGCTTTTGTGGTATATTTCCTTGCTCTTCAATTGTTTCCATCTCCTTAGTAGCTCTATCTGTGACAGCTGCTGTGCACCAGCTAATCACACAAAGAATAAGAATTATTACATAGAGGAATATTTTTGTAATCAACAGGACATTCCTTTCAGCCTGATTTGGAATGAGATAATTTGGATTAAGGTGTTTGCTGAGGAGTCAACCCTCTGTTTTTTGCCAGACCATGCCCCTCTCACAAAAATCTGATTCCAGCACATATACCATGCACAGAGAGTGAATAGGCCATCCAAACAGAAATAGTTTCCACCTGTAAACTGAGCAATTGACTTTCAGTCACAATCTCAGTTCAGATGAAACATGAGGATTTCGCCCATGGAGTTTTAACTAAAATAAATTAATAAAATGATTAAAATTGAGCTAAATGCTTTGGTTGGATACCCCCCACCCCCAACAAAAAAAAATATAATGTTGATTTAATATATTTTGCTTCAGGGGAATGAATGTGAATTGAATTTGTCTTCATAAACAGTTATGTATTATGGTGAAGATGAGAAACTTGTGGCAACTATATACCACAGTTTTAGAAACGCAGATAGACAGGAAACAACATCAACACTTAGCAATTTTCATCCAGACATCTCAAAGTACTTTGAAGTTATTATTATGCATTATTTGCATTGCAGGAGCCCCTAGGAGCCTTAGTCGTACACCAGGACCCCACAATGCTAGGTGCTGTACAAACAGAACAAAAAGGACAGTCTGTGGTCCAAAGAACTTACTCTCTCATTATAAATGAATAAGTATTATTATCCAATCATCCACAAGAGCCAAGTGCCCATAGCATCTGGGAAGATTAGGTATCAGCCAGCACTTACTTATGCATGATTATACAGCCTACAATAGCTTATGTTGCAAAGAGCGCATATCTCATACAGAAGTTACTTATGAGAGAATGCCCTCTTATTGTTCTTCTCTTTCATAATATTTAAAAAAAAAACACGCCCTATTTAGTAAGTAACATATTACAACTTCTAATTTAACTTTCCTTGTTTTTCAGGTTGCAGAGGTTTGTTCCTTTGCTTTGGAAGAAGAGGCAATACTGGGAAAGAATTTGGAAATTTCGGAAGAGAAAGCCCGGAGTGAACAGATATGGCAATATTTCCTGCAATATCCTGAAAAGACCTTATTATATTAAGTTTATGTATTATTGTGGGTTGGCACTGTACGTAACCTCTCTGGGGGGAAGATATCGCAACCTCATGCAGTATCTATGGGTTTCAATTTTTTTAAATGAATGGTTTTTGTATGACTGTGTTCTGTTCCATGGTGGAGTGCTCCTCCAGGAACTAAAAACAGCAGGTGCTGATTAATGCAAATCAGCCAGGTTGTAACACATCCCCCGTCCGAGAGGTTCCACCCCCTGAGGAAGCTCACATATATTAGTTCAACTGGATTCTCCAGAGGCCAACAAACAAAGAAAGGACTTTTGGATAAATAGCCTGGGTTTAATCTGACTCTGGGCCTTTTTTCCAATCCAGCAAATGAACAGGAACTTCTATCCAAGGGAGAACCCCCAATCCCCGCAGAAGGATTGGACTGACTTGACCTATTAGGGCCCCCATAAGACTGATGGGTGACCTCTGGTAAGCTCTCTAGCATACTTATAGGTTATTTTATTATTTTCAATATGTTTTCTCTGTAACACATTCACCTTAAGAATAAATGTGCTTACTTAGAAGGAGCTGTGTGGTAACTTATAACTGCAGACAATTATGCTGTTCATAGCCTCTGCAAGAAAGCAAAGAGCAGACACTGGCCTTTTAGGCAGTCTGGCTTACTGGGGATACATTGCAGTCAGGGTACTGTGCAGCCTGGAAAAAAAACAGTCAGGAGGGAATGAGATGCCAGTCTTTGCCTAATGCAGATGATTGCTGGGAGCCAGAAATCTTTAGCTGGGTGTCCTCAACAGAACACAGAATGGAAATAAAGATTCAGTTACCCTGAAACTGACACATGGTACCAAATTCTCAGTAACATTTCCCTATCAGAAATCTTAACGAAAACAGAATGACTATGAATAATGAGGTACAAGAGTACACACACAAATTATAGTTTAAACTTTGTCATGTTAATAAAAGGTGACAGCAGCATATTATGCTGCTAGATGAAATTTCAGCCTTTTATTATATGATTTGATTTTCTTGAGATCCATGCAGATAAACAGAAATATTTAGTGACAGCCAATTTTTTTTACTGCCTTCTTCTCAGATACAGATCAAAGAAAGCAGACCTGCTGTTTATTGTATTTGGCACCCTAATAAAAATTCTGAATATTTACATAATTGAATCACTTTCTCAGTTCCAGTAGTTTCTTATCTGTCAAAATTAGTAGTTCATATCTCTGGATAAACAAAATATTCACCAAATTAAACAAAAATATAAATATGACATTGAGAAATAAATGGGATGAATAAATTAGAGACCAATGCCAGTCGCACCACTATGGTGAATGTTTTGCCAACTTGTCCATTTTCTGGGGAGTTTACAACTTAGCTGAAAAACTTCACACCAGACTGTCAAATATCTTTCAAAATACTAGAATGAAGAACAGTTGAATTTTGCTTATTTGACTGGCATTTTTTAAATGTTATTGATCCATAACAAGTTTTCATTTCTCCACTTAATTTATATGATTTAAAAACAAAATGTGGTTATTCTGTGCAACAATATATAGTTTAAGTGTTCTACTTCTTAAAAAGCCAGTTAAATTAATAATGTAGGTGCATTTGGAATATAAAAAATGATATGACTGCTAAATTATTTAATCTTAGAATACTGACTTTTTATTATTTTCCTTGTGCTTATGTAAAGTGATAAAGTATTGAGAGAAGATATTTATGGTAAGCAGTGTGAGAGTTATTTTTAAACAGTATTTCCCCCCTTTTATGCAGCCATGAGTGTGTTAGGTGCTTTACAGAAACAAAAATGTAATGTTTCTGCCCTGAAAAATTTACAGTCTAATTTTAATCTTAACACAATTATATGGTAACCAACAATCAGAGAAGAGAGATGGAAGAAGATCCAGTGTTACAATACTAAGATCATGAGGGCACTCAGTTTTGGTGCAGACACATGTGGAAGATCTGTTAATTGTATTGTTTCTTTTTATTAACTCACTCATGCTGCAAGAATGAGTGAGTTTTAAGGAGTTCATGGTGTCTATTAAGTAAAGTCTACACTTGAGGGAGTTTAGTTAATGTTATTACTGGAGATAAACTCAAGCTGCAAAATTCACATCCTGATCTGAATTCTGGTAAAGTTTAGGGGTCTGCAGAGTTCAGCTCCAGATTTTTAAAGTTCAGGTCATTATAGACACAGGGTTTGATCCTGTAAGTACTTATGCACATAGTTTTACTCACATGAACAGTAAAAATTAATATTGAGGTAATGAACCACTCAGATGCTTAAATATTTACAAGATAAGATCTGTGATGATAAGTGATGAAGATGAGACCTGGATCCAAATTTACCCCATACTTTAGAGGTGTTCAGAACAGAAGATTAGATTTGGGTTCTGACACATCTGAGTTATAACAGCAAAACTTATAGATGTAACTACAGGTTTTGCTAACTTGTAATATCCCTGGCTTTACTGCCATTCATGGATATATATTTGCAAATCCCTTTCCATTACTCTTTTGCTTCATTGAATTGGGTCCATTGCACTGAAGTTAATGGCAAAACTCCCATTGTCTTTAATGGGGAAAGACTGGGTCCTCTATTATCAGTTAGACGATAGTGAGCAGGTCTCCATAGCACCTTTCATGGACAAAACGCTATTGTTTTCTTGTGCCCTAGTGTTCTGTGGGCAGGGAGCATCATGTGACATGCATGTAATATGCCATTCAGCTTGAATGCAGCAAATGGAGGGCACTAGTAACATATGTCATGTCATTATATCTTGCAGTAATGCAATCACTAATCACTTTACTTTTTCCAAGTTTAAATATAGCATAGGGATTAAACATCACTTTTAGTTCAAACCTCCTCTCCAAGAATGATAAATTAAGTTTTACTATAGTCGGGATGTAACAATATATGAAATGTATTTACCCACTAGACCAGAACAAATTCTTTGCAGCAATTTAAATCTGTGTGGATAAGTAAATCTTATTTCCAAATAAATTAAATGGCTTGGCAACTTGGAAGGAGCACAATGCACAAATGCAAGGGGATGAGAGCATGGAATATTATTTTCCTCATTATTAGTATTTATATTGTAGTAGCTGGCCCCATTGCACTGTACAGACATGTCATAGCCAGACAGTGGTTGCTGCGAGTGCCTCACAATCTAGGACGATATCAAGACAACAAACAGGTGGTTGAAACAGAGAGATGGAGGGAAAGGAAACAAAGTAACCAGAAGATAACCTCATTTTTTCACAATAAGCTTGCCAACTGCTTGGCAATTGATTTGAGCTTGAACCTTTACTGCCACTGCTCTAAGGAATACTCATGTCACTCTCCAGCCACCTCTGTGATCAACTCAGGGAGCAATATTAACATGCTGTAGTCGGAGTCATATTCACCCTCCTCAATTCTAAGTGTTATCCAGAGGCAAGCTTAAAGATGGCAAAATAAAGGTGATAGGAATTGGGCGGGGGGGAGATCCTGGGAGCGACGACAGGGAAGAGGATGGTCCTCCCCATGGGAGAGTTGTATTTAACTAATAAACTGAAACAGCCACAAAGGAAAGGGAAGGATGTGAATCATGTCATATTTTTCACAGCCATCATTCAGTTTTTGTCTATGTAGAGATATGGTATTTTGTGTGTTTTACTTGATACCATTGAGAGCAGGGTTGTAGAAAAGTTGTGTGGGGGGGGGGAGGGGGGGTGTTCTGTTCCTCCATTTAGATAAATTCTAAATTTTGCCATTTGGATACTAATGCATGGCGGGGTGGGGGGGAACCTCTCTCTTTTTCTCCTTTGCTAATTGTCAGTGAAAATCCTTTTGGTGCTTTTATTTGCAGCAGATTCTTTTGGAGTGAGAATCTTAAGTACATCACTTATCTTCTGTAAAAAGCCTAAGACTCTGTAATACCTGGCAACTGAAGTGCTAGATGTTTTCCCTTGAGGAATATAGATTTTCTTGACATTTGCCTACATCATGTCCTTCTATAGAGGAACGGAATCTTCCAACACCTTCCTAGCAAATGACAAGATGATAGTGTTTTAGATAAGTACAACTACTTATTTTCTAATAATCACTTAGGTATAGGGCCATTTGTTTAAAATCTGGTTGTTGTTCTATTTAGGTGACAACTCATTTAAAACTGACAGTTTATTTAGAAAGATAAATAGGTACACGGTAGTAATGAGGCTTAGTACTAATAAAGGTGACATACGGAGATTCACTAACAAAGATTTGCTCACAACAGACCTGGTTGAGCAGTTCTGATGAAGATAAGTGGTACAATTACAAGAATGGACTGCAGAAAACAAATTCCGCTTGTGCATACGTGTACAAAGCCTTATGAAGTCAATGAGAATCTCACCCTTTCATCCAAGGGCAGCATTAAACTCTAAAGTCCCCGTCTCCCCACAACTCTTAAGCTATTGCTTGCATTTTTAAAAAAGAATTTTTAGTTAATGTTAAAGATCTATCTGTCTTAAATCAATGGAAGAAGGAAAATTAACAAACTGTAAGTCCATCCTTAATTCACACCACAGTGTCGCAGTATAACTGGAATGTAAAATTACCAAGCACAGTTTACAGTTTCTGCAATGTCTAAACACAAGCGGATGAAGTAAGGATAGAGTTGCAACATTAATTCAGAATGTCCTAAATCAAAGGTAAGAACTTTAGTTCTCCTGGAAAGTGTTTGTATTTCACTAGCTGCTAGAACCAGTTTCCAGGACAGACCCGTCTCCTCCAGAAGTCACAACAGCAACATATCCTCTAGTCTTCTGCATATTTTCTAGATTCACTCCTTTTGATATTCCTACTTCCCTCTGAACCAAACAGTTCCACACAAGCATCTGATTCTACAGGACACCTGAGGATTCAATGTTGAGTATTTGCCTGTTTGTTCTGACCCACTCCCATGATACATGATCTCACTGAGCACTTTCAATCTCTTTTTTAATCCTTTGCCATTTTTCTTTTATACACACCTCTTGTTTGTTCTGATCCCAGTTCCTCTTCCCTGTTATTCATACTTTCAAACTCATCCCCTCCCTTCTGTTGCCTTATTCCTATATTTTGCCAAATCATGAGGGAACCCCCCCCCCGTCCCAACAACAACTTGTGACCCAGGAATCCCTCAATACCAACTGGTTAGTGTGTTTAGAGGAGGGAGAGGATGTTACAAAAGTAACCTGATTTTGTGGGTATGCATTCTGGTTTACCAAATAATGAATGTCATGTGAGGGCTGAAATGAAAGCCAGCATCACACTGGTCATTAATATTTTTGTATCTTATATGTACAGATAGGTTCTAGGGAGTTATGCATGTATACTAAAATATGTTCTAAAGTCTGAATCAAGGCAGAGTTCTCTCTCAGAAAAAAATACATTTATTCACCTTTCTCTCTCTAAGCATATAAATTAAGCATTGTAAGGCAACACATGCAGAGTCAACAGGAAAGGAAAAGAAAGGAAAGGAGTCCAAAGGGGAAAAACAAGCCAGAGAGCGGTGGGGCAGGTGGTGAGGGGTTGTTAATCCAGCAACATGCAAAGATCATGAACTTTGGGGAATATATATAGGAGGCAAAGATGACACCCTGCCATCCTGCACCTAGGAAGCAATTGGGCAATGCAATTACATTCAAGAAAATGGAAAAAACAGCCTTGGTTGAAACATTGCCAAGAATATTTGGTAAGAAACTTCTTTAGACTGAAGGCTAGACTAAATTAAGGTTAGTCTTTTGAGGATATGTTATGATTTTGCTTTATATGTAACCTTTTGTTTTCATTATTCTTACTCCTATCTCTTGAATCTTTGATAATAAACTTACTGCTGTTCTCATTATAAATATATCTCTGTGCTGTGGTATTATACAAGGAGCTGATCATGAGTTGAATCATACAGACTGGTGTGTACATTGCTCCCTTGGGAATAGGGGACCTAATATTTCTGAGGGTTCAGTGGAGAAGAGCTGGACATTACAGGGGGCTGCTTCAAAGGGGCTCAGGAATTGGGGTGTACCTATTGTTAGCCTTCAAGGCAAACAAAGGGCTGGCATATCCCAAGAGGACAGTGCATAGGTCTCCCTTTCACGGAGGCTGAGGGGAAGGGAGCTAACAAGGTGGTACAGTACTGGGTAACCCAAGAACGGTCACACAACCACCTTACCCCAACCTTAAGGGTTGGATTGTGGTGTGCATGCCACAGCTCTGAATAGGGAGCAAGTCAGACTCTCAGTATTCCAGGAGAGGCACTGATGTGATTGTGCCTCAGGCTGACACCATTCCTCCTGGAGCTGCTCCATGAACATGGAAGGCACACAGTCTGCTTGATTCATTATGATGGACCAGCGGCTTCCTCCCAGGGACCCAGTGTGTAAAGTGCTTGGGGCCATGCCCCTGCTCCCTTTTTGTTTACTTACTCCCCAGGGGAAAGTGGAGGACAAACTGTAAACAGTCCCTGGACTCTTTAGGGCAGAGGCTATTATAGTGGGAGGTCTTGTGCATCGCCTCAAAGGCAGGGAGAAGCCTTCTTACACACTTCCCCCTCCTCTGCTCTAGGAAGTAGTGGAAGGGCCATCATAAGCTGGCTCTGTACACATATTATATTAAGACAAATATTTATAACCATGTAATTAATAAGTCACATAATCATAAGCACTGACTCCATGGGTGCTCCAGGGCTGGGTGCTGTTGATCCTGCTTGTGCCCTGTGGGTACTAGCAAACCCTAATACAATTAATCATCATCACACATCAGTTCCTTCAGATCATTCTTGCAGAATTGATTGCCTTCTAGCCAATCTCATTTGTCAGTGGGACATACCGTATTTTTTCTGTGTATAAAACGCCCCCATGTATAAGATGACCGCCACTTTTCTAACCCAAAATTCAGAAATCAATATTTTAAACATAAAAAAAACTTACTTCCGTGTATAAGACGACCCTCAATTATTAGTCTAACGATTTTAGGAAAAAGTAGCGTCTTATACATGGAAAAATACGGTAAGCATTGTCATCTGGTCCCTATGCTGCCCCTTTAAAGGCCTTTTATGTCATTTTGATGTGATCTGGGACATGCACTCCAAGTCTATTCCTAGCATAAAAAGTATGGTTGCAGTGGGGTACACTATCAGTGATAGAAGCTGAACATCCAGTGATTAGGAAACCTTGACTTATGCCATATAATTAAGTTTCTTGAAGACAAAAAGGCAAGGATTCTAGATGTATTCCCACAATGAACTTGGAAGATGGCATAGGCATATATGTCTTCTCATTCTAACAAATGAGCACTCACATTTATTTTAAGTGTTGCAACTTGTAGGGGGAACAAGAAGATAAGATCTCCAATATATTTCATCTGTAAAATTTGTACAAGGGGCAAATACCTAGATTAATAATACTACTTTGTGTACAGAAAAGTGCACAGCTTCCTACTTCTTTTACATAAACTGTGTGGTGAGAGACATTCCTAAAGTCAGAATGTGACGGAGAATGAGAATGAACTTTTATTTGTTTCCCTTTTGCTTTATTTTGTGGTGGCTCTAGGATTTAGTTGGAAGATATTGCCCGTATGTATTAATTAAGATACATATCAGCCCTTGAGTATTAGGCATAAAAAATAGTTAATTAGAAATTTTTCTTTTTCCCATGCCCACATACAGAGTCTCTCACCCAAATTCATTTTTCTGGAATATAAAAATCTAGATTTTACATACAAATTCCCTATGGAGTGCAAGGCTCTGAGAGCACTGGTGTTTGATTTCCAGTTCTTTTATCTCTGATTGTAGATACAGAGATTTCAACAGTACTGAGTCTGCTTTTAATTGAGGCTTTGTATGAAATTTCACATCCTTTGAAACAAGATTTCAAAGTTATCATGAAAGGTTCTGGGGGTGTGATTGAAGGGTCATGATTGAGGAGGACCCTTGAGTATCAGAGTGCTCCTAGTCATGAGTATCAGAGTGATCCTCCTTTAGCTAACAGACTGACAAGAACAAGGCTAAAGTTCTGGTAATGAACATGTTTGATTTTGTAGCACTTGAAGTTAATGCCAAAACTCAGATGGACTTCAACAAGTACAGAGGCAGGTCCATGATAGGCTGAATTTTCTTCCTATTACAGAGATGTCTTTGATCTGTAGATCAAGGATATGGATTCATCATGGGTTTGGGTAAACAAGTTACTCCATTCTGTAAGCACACACTTACCCCCTGCAATGCTCTAACTCCTCTACTCCCTTTGTGTAACAATTCTATACCTTAGCTCAACCTGCACTGCTTTAACATTTATTAGCCATATTCTTAGAATATTAGGTTTAGAAGGGGCCTTAGGAGGTCATCTAGTCTAGTCCAACCCCCTGTTCAAAGCAGGACCAGTCTCCAGACAGATTTTCACCCTGGTTCCTTACATGGTCCCCTTAAGGATAGAACTCACAATGCTGTATTTAGCAGGCTAATGCTCAAACCACTGAGCTATTCCTACCCCCAGGCTCCCTCTTGAATCCCTGGAAAGTAACGTGGGTGGAGTAGGGTTTGACATATCCTGTCATCTGGCCTAAAATATAGCTGAATTAATAATTTTGATTGATGGGTGCTTTATCCATTGCTCTAGGCACCATACAATAAGTAAAAGACAAAAATTGGGCAAAGTGTCCCAGAACAACTGCATACAAATAGTATATATGGGGGGAAAAAAAACAGAATCATGCTTTTAATATGATTAAGAGTTTCCAAATGATGTAGTTTTAAAGAGTATGCATTGTTTTAATAGTGTTTGCTGATTTTTCAAGATTTAGCTGACCTCTTCAAAACCATGGGGCTAATAATGCAAACATAGAAGTTCATGAACTTCATATATAAATACACGTATAAAGCCCCGGTTTGTCTTTGTGCTGCCATATAGGAGCATTAGAATTCTAACCAGTGATGGGCAAGCCGCAGAAAGGATCTGTGTGAAAAGTGCCAAAGGGTATCAATGCTTAGCCAGACATAAAAATTCTCTTCCCTTTTTTGAGATGTTCAATAGTCCTTATCTCTCTATCTCCCTTTCTCCATAAAATTGGCTCCTTGGCCTCCCCTTCTGATAAATTTGTCAGTGAGAAAATCAGGGTACTTATTCACATACACCTCTACCCTGAAATAACGCGACCCAATATAACACTAATTCAAATATAACGCGGTAAAGCAGTGCTCCAGGGGGGCGGGGCTGCGCACTCCGGTGGATCAAAGCAAGTTCGATACAACGTGGTTTCACCTATAACGTGGTAAGATTTTTTGGATCCAGAGGACAGTGTTATATCAGGGTAGAGGTGTACCTAAATCTAGACCAAGGAAAAGAACTTTAAACACCAGTTTTAGAAAATCTTGGTCTAAATTGATATTTTTTAGATTCAGCCATCCTGGCCCCTGTGTGGAGAAAGAGGGTCTGGATTGTATGATGAGACTGAGGGAGGTTAGCCCTGTAGAAATAAGACAGTCTTTGTGCGATTTGATGAAGGCTGGAAAAGGGTTGGCAACATCACAGAATAAGAAAACTCCCTTGAAAATTGTCAGAATAATTAATTCTATATCTTTAAGAAACCTTAATATTCTATAAGAATTTCTACAGAAATGATTTAGTAAATGAGTCACTTTAAATAATAGATAATTGATTTATATGTCTAATGCTACTCCACTCTGCTTAGTAAGAGCATGGTTCAACAGGATGAGCACTCATTCTCCATACTACTGAAAGAGCTGCCTTATTAAATTCATTGACATCAGAAATTGCCTTCCCTAGAAACATTGCATTCTATGGAGCTCCAATACACTTTAGCCTATGCATTTGTTGCTTTCTTCAGTAACTGTTTGTGTGTGTGTGTGTGTGTGTGTGTATATATATATATATATATAACAAGGACAGATGCAGCTTTGTCAACCAAAGTGAAACAAAATGCTGAAAGGATACAGAAGCCAGAAAAAACTAAAATTTTATATATAAGCCATTGTAGAATAACATCTTTCTTCTGCTTCCCCATTTGGCAGCCAGTGTCTGAGTGAGTGAACCGATTAAAACATAACTTTAAAAAAAGACACATACAGAGTATTTGCTACACCGGACCTGACCAATGAACCATCATCTCCAATACTATATTGTGCCTGAAACATGGACATATGCAGGAGGTGAGATCAGGATACAGAGAGCTACAGTATAATTGCAATTTCTGCATAGTCAGGAATATAATCAGAATTACTTTGCTATCTGATATACTGTGTCCATTTAACAAAAATCAGGCCCACTCCTTTGTGTCAGCAACTTTTGTCAGGCCTGACATACTCACTAAACCTAACACACAGTTGTCATGATATACACCCAGAAGGTTGCCTGTAATATATCACTGGAAAAATAATAACTCACTGATCATTAATATTCTTGCATGATGTATGTATGGGAAGTACAAAGAGTTACGAACATGTGCTAGAATTATATTCTTGGAAAGAAATCCATAAGTACAGTCCCCTTAGACAAAGGAATGTATATTTGTTGTCAAGCAAAGACAATGAAGGCACATTTAATTAAAAGGTAAACAAAGCCATCAACCTAGTGCGTGGTGGAGATAGCTGCTGGACTATAAAAAGCGGGGAGAGGGTCTGAACCTCAAAATGATAAATAATTAAATCAACTTATTTTATTACATTACCACATTAAAAAAGTGGATCCATCACTGGATAGATACAATGGGCCAGAGCTCTTTCAAGCTAGGGAATATGGGTCCTTCAACAAAGAGGGTTGAAGTCTCTGGGAACTGAATATAGGCAAAGATATTTCACCTAATTAGACAAGGGAAACCAACTTGTACTTCTGTAGAAAGCCCTGATGGAGACAAAGTCAGCAATGTCTGAAATTAAGAGATTGATAAGAAATTAACTTTGAACAAAGGCTGTAGCTTGTTAGGTCTTAGCCACTATAGAAATGTATTTTACTTTTATGTAATTATATCCCGTCTTTATCCCACGTACTTGAACTTACTTAAAACCTCTCTCTTTTTGTTAATAATCTTGATTTACTTGGAATCTAAACCATCCCAGTGCTATGTTTGAATTGAAGTGATTGTTAACTCCAGTTAAAGCAATACACTGCTCCTTTAAAGGCACAAAACCACAGCAACTGACCTAATTACATCTCTCAACATTCCAGAGGAGGGCTGGACATTTTAGGCAGATAGTTTTGGGTAAAAGCTGGCACTGAGGTCACTTGGCTAGTAGTAACCAAGGCTGGTGGAGACCAGAGCATGCCCATGGTATAACAAGCATGCTGCTGGAGTCAGAGTTGCTGAACAATGGCTACTTAATATAGAAACTACTGAATATTTTAGGAGGAAACCCAAGAAGATAAATTCTATCCATAGTACTTTTTGGCACTCCATAACCATAGTATATGACAGTCTATTTATCCCCAGTACAGCCCTGGTGAGATAGGGAAGAATTATTTCATTATACAGAGAGGGAACTGAGATACAGGGATGCTAAGTGACATATCCAAGGTCACAGAGGAAGTCTGTGACATAGCAGGGATTTGAACTCAGGTCTCTCAAGTTCAAGGTTAGCACTCTAACCATGAGATCATCCTTCCACTCTCTTTAGTAGGAACCAGTAGATTAGATCAGTGGTCACTTTGATACGATATCTTGTCTCTAAGGCCTGGTCCACACTAGGACTTTAATTTGAATTTAGCAGCATTAATTCGAATTAACCGCGCACCCGTCCACACCAGGAAGCCATTTAATTCGACATAGAGGGCTCTTTAGTTCGAATTCTGTACTCCTCCCCGACGAGGGGAGCAGCGCTAAATTCGACATGGCCATGTCGAATTAGGCTAGGTGTGGACGGAAATCGACCTTAGTAGCTCCGGGAGCTATCCCACACTGCACCACTCTGTTGACGCTCTGGACAGCAGTCCGAGCTTGGATGTTCTGACCAGCCACACAGGAAAAGCCCCGGGAAAATTTGAATTCCTTTTCCTGTCTGGCCAGTTTGAATCTCATTTCCTGGTTGGACACCGGGGCGAGCTCAGCAGCACCGGCAACGATGCAGAGCTCTCCAGCAGAGGAGTCCAGGCAATCTCTGAATAGAAAGAGGGCCCCAGCATAGACTGACCGGGAAGTCTTGGATCTGGTCGGTGTGTGGGGCGAGGAGTCTGTGCTTTAGGAGCTGCGCTCCAAAAAACGGAATGCAAAGACCTACGAGAAGCCATGACAGACAGAGGATCCAGCCGGGATGCAATGCAGTGCCGCCTGAAAATCAAGGACCTGAGACAAGGCTACCAGAAGACCAAAGCGGCAAACGGACGCTACGGAGCCTGCCACCACTGCCCCACCAGTGACCGTGGACTCTGACAATGGGACAGTGTCGACGGCCAGTTCCTCGGCGATGTTCGCGGACGGGGAAGATGAGGAAGGGTTTGTGGAGGACGAGGCAGGCGACAGCGCTTACAACGCTGGTTTCCCCGACAGCCAGGATCTCTTCAGCACCCTCACGGAGATCCCCCACCAACCCTCCCCGGCCGTTAACCCAGACCCTGAATCAGGGGAAGGAGAAGTCGGTAAGTGCTTTAAACATGTAAACTTTTATTATTAATGGAACAGGAATCTGAACTATGTGTAAAGGAGGTCTCTATATATATATGGGGATAGAGCAGAAATCCTCCTGGGAGATCTCCATGAAGCTCTCCTGGAGGTAATCGAAAAGCCTCCGCAGGAGGTTCCTGGGGAGAGCTGCCTTATTGGGTGCTCCGTGTTAGCACACCTTTCCGCGCCAGGCTTTCATGAGGTACTCAGGGAGCATTGCCTCCCCGAGCACGGCTGCATAGGGCCCTGGTTTGTGCTGGCTTTCACGCCCTGGTCCAAAGTATTTTAAAAAAATCTCCGGACAGATGGCGTAGCAGAGACTCAGCACGCTGCTGTGTGACAAGCGTAACGGAAAGCCAAAGAATCAAATGGACGCTCATGGAGGGAGGGGGGACTGAGGACGCAAGGTATCCCACAGTTCCTGCAGTCTCCGAAAAGCATTTGCATTCTTGGCTGATCTCCCAATACCTGTACGGTCAAACACATTGTCCGCGGCGGTTCAGGGCATAGCTCGTCAATGTACCCCCCTCCCCCACCCCCAGAAGGAAAAGAAAAAAAATCGTCTCTTGACTCTTTTAAATGTCACCCTATGTGTACTGAATGCTGCTGGTAGACGCGATGCTGCGGCACTGTACTGTAGCATCCTCTCCCCCTCCCCGCCTCATGGGTGGCTGATGGTGCAGTAAGACTGTTATCCGTCGTCATCATCATCAGCCTTGCTGTAGATGGTGTAGTGCAATATGACTGGTACCCGTCCTCGTCATCAGCCCATAAGTAGACGGCCTGCTAACCGTCTTCATCATAGCAACAGGGGGCTGAGCTCCATCAGCCCCCGCCCTTCATGTGTAAAGAAAAGGTTCTGTACTGCCTGGACTGTCATAGCAGCAGGATGCTGTTTTCCTCTCCCCCACACTGCTTAATGTCCTGTCTGGACAATCATAGCAGCTGGAGGCTGCCTTCCCCTCATTTCATTTCAGTAACAAGTCACTGTTTCTTATTCCTGCATTCTTTATTACTTCAGCACACAAATCAGGGGACACTGCAATGGTAGCCCGGGAAGGCTGGGGGAGGAGGGAAGCAACAGGTGGGGTTGTTGCAGGAGCACCCCCTGTGAATGCCATGCAGCTCATCATTCCTGCATAATCTGACACGGAGCGGCTGTGCTCTCTGGTTCTCTGAAACACTGGATCTCTACTACACTAGCCCCATATTCTATGCAGGAATTATTCTATTTTTAGATACCATAAAGGAGGGATTGACTCGGGGAGTCATTCCCAGTTTTGTCTTTTGCGCCCCCGGCTGATCTCGGCCAGGGGCACCTATGACAGCAGCAGAAGGTATAGTGCAATATGGCTGGTAACCATCATCACCTTGCCAATTTACAATGGCATGGTAGATGGTACAGTATGGCTGATAACCATCTCTGCTGTCATGCAAAAGCAAATGAATGCTGCTGTGTAGCACTGCTGAATCGCTTCTGTCCGTGGCATCTAGTACACATACGGTGACAGTGACAAAAGGCAAAACAGGCTCCATGGTTGCCACGCTATGGCGTCTGCCAGGGTAATCCAGGGAAAACGGGCTCGAAATGATTGTCTGCCGTTGCTTTCCCGGAGGAAGGAATGAGTGACTACATGTACCCAGAACCACCCGCGACAATGAAATTTGCACCATCAGGCACTGGGATCTCAACCCGGAATTCCAAGGGTCGGGGGATACTGCGATGGGGTGGAACAGGGGCAGAGTTTATGCTTTCCGGATTGCCTGCAGCAGGAGTGTGCACGAGATAGGTGCTGTGCATGCTCGTGTTCACAGACACAGACTAGACTGTGTTCATTGTTCACAAAAATGTATCTTTGCAAGGAATTCACTCCCTTTTTCCCATCACACAGCTTCGACTGTCTCCAGACCTGCCACAGCATCCCCCTCACAGAGGCTGGCAAAGATTAGGTGGCGAAAGAAAAAGACACGAGACGAGATGTTCGCTGAACTTATGGGCTGCTCCCGAGATGAGGCGGACCAGCACAGCCAGTGGAGGGAGAACCTCTCTCTGTACCAGCGCTCACACAGCGAACGGGAGGAGAGGTGGCGTGAGGAAGACAAGCAGGCAACTCAAACGCTGCTTGGACTAATGAGGGAGCAAACGGACACGCTCCGGCGCCTTGTGCATGTTCTGCAGGACCGCAGGCAGGAGGACAGAGCCCCCCTGCAGTGTATCTGCAACCGCCCTCCCCCACCACAAAGTCCCATACCCCCCTCACCCAAAATAACCATAAGGAGGGGCACCAGGGGGCGTTAAAACTGTCACTGCACCCCAGCAGAGTGCTCAAGTACCCAAAAGCTCTTAGACCCTAAATTTTGAGAAGTCCTTTCCTTCCCGCCTCACCCAAGCCCCTGTCCCAGTTTCATCCCCTAACTGTCTAGTTGATAATAAAAAATACTTTTCTGTTAATTACTGTTTCCGTCATGTTCTTTTAGAGGAGACTGTGTTTGAAGGGGGGGAAGGGGGTTGGTAATTGGACAGGACAGTCACCTTTACCAGGGTACAGACACGGGGGCAGGATCAGCAGCAGGTCACACACACAGTGCAGTCAGGCACCCTGGTCGGTATGGGAGGTGGTTTCCAGGTTCTGTGTGGGTGGCGGGGATGTGACTTTGTAGCGGGGGAGTGCGGTTACAGATCTTATGCAGCGGTCCTTGTCCTGGACCGCTGAGTCATGCAGCAGAGGAATCTGTATCCGTCCTCCTCCGCCACAAGGTCACATAGCCCCCGCACACAGAATCCCAAAAAGGAGGGATGGCAGGCTCCGTTGAAACAACCAGTCCGGCACTGCGGACCGCTCTAGGAGCAGGAGCCTGTCATTCCTCGAGTTCAGAGGCGGTCTTTACATCACCACACACCCTACCCAGCACAGTCTGCGTCCCAGTTTCAACCCTTTAACGCAAAGTCATTAATAAAGAAACCTTTGTTAAGTAACAATGGAACATGTATTTTATTTTTACACGTGTGTTGGAAGTGGGGGAAACAGGGTGAACGGGGTATGTAACTGCAGAGGATAGTCAACAGTAACTGGGTAAAGAAACAGGGGCAGGTTCAGCTTCTCTGTAAAGAAACTGAACAGTCACAGGTCACGCCGCTCGCTGCTCGCTGGTACTTGAAGAGTTCCTTGTCGCTGCCCATGGTGCCTGTATAGGGCTTCATGAGCCAGGGCATTAGCGGGTAGGCTGGGTCCCCGAGGATCACTATAGGCATCTGCACATCCCCAACAGTTATTTTGTGGTCCGGGAAGAAACTACCTTCCTGCAGGTGTCTAAACAGACCACAGTTCCTGAAAACACGCGTGTCATGAACCTTGCCTGGCCACCCGACGTTGATGTTGGTAAAATGTCCCCTATGGTCCACCAGTGCTTGCAGCACCATTGAAAAGTAGCCCGATTTCTCAGCAGCTGACTGTGGAAGAGGTGGACGATAAGGTGCGAGGAGTTGACAACGGCCATAACTGCAGCAGGCTCCATGCTCGCAGTGCTGTGGCGTCCGCGCTGTCACTGACCAGAAAAGTGCATGAACAGATTGCCCGCAGGCGCTTTTGGGGAGGGAGGGAGGGCGTGATTGACGGTTCAATGATGACAGTTACCCAAAACCACCCTCAACACATTTTTTCCCCCAGAAAGCATTGGGGGCTCTACCCAGCATTCCAATGGGCAGCGGGGACTGCGGGAACTGTGGGATAGCTGCCCACAGTGCACCGCTTCCAAAGTCGACGCTGGCCCCGTTAGTGTGGAATCACAAAGTCGAATTACTGTCCTTAGTGTGGATACACAAATTCGACTTCATAAGGTCAATTCCACAAATTCCAATTAAGTTGAATCGAACTACTCTTGTAGTGTGGACATACCCTAAGAGTGGCCAGTACTAGATGCTTGAGTGGACAGTCTAACATCTTTGTAACACCAGGTAGTCAGTGATTGGCTCATGATCTGAAGTGGGAGCTGATATGCCTTATTTTTTATTCTGGCTAGTCTAACCTTGAGATATTTTTATTGTTCATGAAATTGTTTAAACCTTCTTTGAAAGCTACATGTATAATATTTTATATCTCACATCACATTGGGGAGCATCCGTATGCTGTAGGACTCAGTGCAGTAGGGCATTGGAGCTGTGTGCATCTCCCCATTTTGCCTTCATGAAAGATTGTATACAAAATGGTCGATTTTGATGTAATCAAAATGTATCGTGCAAATGCAATACTCTTGAGAATTGATTACTTTACTGACCTAGATGCTCTATCTTCTATTTATCTTCTGATAAGGTGCACACAGAGAGAAGCAGCGTGAGCTGCCCTCACATTACCCTGGTGATGTGCAAGGAGGAACCCATCTCTGGCAGTGAGGCAGTTGTCAGGACTTCATCACTTAGATCAATCGGTCAGTCTATCAGCCCTGAGAGAGAGAGAGCACCAAGCACAACACATCATTTGTGTTGTTGTAGCCAGTCCTTCAGCCACCCTCTGGCCAGACTGTCAGTGGCATCTGGCAACCAATCGTCATGGTGCATCACAGGCCAGAACCCTGAGTGATCTGCCAGCCATAGCCTCCCAAGTAGCTAGGATTAAAGGCATGCCCCACTGTGCCCAACCACAACCTCATACCTGTTCAATATTACTCTTTTTGCCGAGATTGCTAAAAAGGCTATCAAACAGCACAAAGGGTTTTGATGAGAACACCTGTCCACTAGCCACTGGACTTAGACTGAACATTAAAACAGATATCAGACCAGGAGTTTTGGTCATTAGTAACATATGTTGGGTTTGAACTCATGAGCTAACCTTTTTCATTTTTGAGAAAAACCATCAGTAATGTTTTTTTCAGTTTTCTGAAGCCCTGATCTTTCTTCATTATAGTGAAGTCAGTGAGCTGAAACCAACATCCAGCTACGTCCATTGAGTTCACTTTTAAAACTCAAGCCATTTACTTAGATACTTAAATATAGATTTGAGTCTGTTTGGCTGCTGTGTTCCAAGTTTGGCCAGTTTATCTATTATCTTGTATTTAGCAAAAGAATAAAAATGTTTAAAGAAACCTAAGAAAAGGCAATGTGATCTAGTGGATAGGGTACTAGACTGGGATTCAGGATATCTGGATTCTGTTCTTGGCTTTGCCTCAAATCTACTGTCAGACCTAGAGCAAGTCACTTCAATTATAAATGTCTATGTGTTCCTTCCGACCCCCTGTTGTGTCTATTTAGACCAGGGGTCGGCAACCTTTCAGAAGTGCTGTGCCGATTCTTCATTTATTCACTCTAATTTAAGGTTTTGCGTGCCAGTAATACATTTGAACAGTTTTAGAAAGTCTCTTTCTATAAGTCTATAATATATAACTAAACTATTGTTGTATGTAAAGTAAATAAAGTTTTTAAAATGTTTAAGAAGCTTCATTTAAAATTAAATTAAAATGCAGAGCCCCCCGGACCGGTGGCCAGGACCCAGGCAGCGTGAGTGCCACTGAAAATCAGCTTGTGTGCCGAAGGCGGCACACATGCCGTAGGTTACCTACCCCTGATTTAGACTGTAAGCTCTTCTGGACTCTCTCTCTCACTATCTGTTTGTACAGTTACCAGCATAATGGGAACACAGTTGCACAAAGGCGCTAAATTTATATCAATTGTATACTTTTATATTTTATATATGTATATAATTATAACAAAGCTCATCTGTTAATACATGGGTTAGGAAAGGAAATAACTGAACATCTGTTTGTGAGAGTTTCATTTGAACATAAAACTGAACAATGGGCGTGGTTTTGGGGGATTGTTTTGATATTCTGAGAGGTGATATTACTTCCAGGAAGAAACTTCTAGCTATCCCTTTATGCATTATTATCTGCCAGTTTAGCATTCTAAAACACCAGTTCTATATTCCACTGCAGAGATTATCCCAGCAAGGTGTGTGGGTGAATTTTTGAAAAAGCTAAAACTTGTCTTAGCTGGGGAAGCTAGCATCCAATATGAATTTTTAAAAAAACTTCAGGAATCAGATTTTTGTGAAATTCAAATGATTGAATTTACAGTTTGCAAACTGACATCCTATGCTGATAATGAATCATTAATTGCAGTGTTACATACTTAACTCCTAAGTAATGTCAGCTGATAAAAATTCAAACTTGATTTTACTATTTTACTCCTGTTTCCACCAAATATATCCCCCCAGTGCCCTTTCTGAATACATTTGAGCCCTGTCAGAAAAGGACTGAATGAACAAATTTGTCAACATTGTTCAAAGATGACATTCAGGATGCCCTGCAGAAGCCTCATATGCCAATTTTTCCCACACCACTGGTTTCAAGGCTTCTCATGTGTTTTCATGACTCGTGATAAGCCTCTCTTATGTTCATTTTAGATTCACCTTTTAATTGCTTCAATACAGTAATTTTCAGAACTGAACCTTGTGAAATTAATTTTTCAGATTAAGTTGCATCAGGCAATCCCCCATTCAAGCACAACATGGATAGTGCTGCCTCAAAATAGTTTAGCAACCTGACCTAAATACCTGATAAAATTTGTGCACCAGTATCCACCATTTCATTAATAAATACTAATGAACTTTTGAGGTATAGTAACAGGAAAATTAAGTGTGAATCACATTTGTCAAATGCTTAGTACATGGCAAAAGGATTGTATAGATAAATTCACATAAATTAGAGAGAAATAGTTTGACCTAGACACTTTAAACTTAGTATACTCATTAATTTTGTGCATTACTGAACATTGGATGGGGCAAGCAGGATGTTTGACAACATGACAAACCAAAGACCATGTTAACAAACCCCATGCCATAATCCTGGTACTAACATATTTAAATAAGACAATCAATGTGATCATATTCTTTGGAGCTAGGGGGAAAAACAAAAACAAAACCACTCTGACCAGTCATCTAGCACCGTCATTTAAATCTGCAAGAAAAAGCACATGGTTTGGACTTGCACTCAAACACAACATGCAACTATTTTGTGTGTGTCTGAGGAAATAAATCAATTTTAAATGTGGCCAAAGCCGATACTATTAAAATGAATCAGATTTGTTTGCCTTGGGCTGGGGGGAATTTAAGAGTGATATTTTAGGTATCATCATTACAGCAAATCCCCAAGGGACATAGCCTTCTTGAAGATCAAACTCTATCCAGGTCATTCTCTAGCTAGATCACTAAGATGGTCTGGCTGGATGTTCAATTTATATTCATCACTGGTGAATTTATGCCATTCGTGGTTGCTGGCAGCGTAGCAACATTCCTTCGAAAATATGCTTGTAATTCTTTGTCTTCTGTCCTAATCATATATCCCTACCAAAAAAGCTGCTGAAACTGAACCAGTGCAGATGGTTTGACCATGAATATCATCGTAGTTGATCTTATCCTGACACTTAATATTAAATAGCAAGGATTGACTCAATGGCAGAGAAAATAGAAAGTTTTTAAATGGTCAAAAGTGTCCTAATTCTATTGGCCCATTTCCTCTTAACATCTGAATGGTTCTCACCCTCTCCTAAGCAAATTAAAGATCCAGTGATACAAGATAAAATTTTCAAAAGCACCTAAATAACTTCAAAGCACAAATCCCATTTTCAAAAGAAATTTAGGCACCTAAGTCTCTTTTGAAAATGAGACTTACAAGCTTTTGAAACTTTTACCCTTGATGACACCCTCTAATAGTCGTTAGTTAGATACTCATACAGGGAAGAGAAACAATACCTCATTTTGAATGCTTCCAATCATACAGCTACAACAACAAATATACATGAACACAATTAAATGAGCAATCTATAGGTTGAAATTGGTTTCCAATCCATTAAACCTTCATTAACTAATTTCAAACAAAGTTATAACAGAGCCCATTCGTGAACAATTGATGAACAGAAAAAAGGGTGAAATTTATCAGTTAAATTGTTTGCTATGACCAGCTTGTCTGACTCCTCTAGCAAATGACATCGCGCCTGATTTTAAGAGGTGCTGAGCTTCCACAACTCCCACTGATTTTCAACTGCAGTTTTGCTTGCTCAGTACTTCTGAAAAGATCAGACCCAGAGTCATTTGCTAGAACTGCTGGACAGATTGTCCATAACAAACAATTTAATTGACATGAGAAATCACCATTAGGGACATTCCCAAGAAACATAACAACATATGCTATCTTCCTTATATAGTTTAGAATTAAATCAAACAAGGATTGTTAATCTCAGGAACAGTGTGTATGTGTTGGGATAAGAGGTGTGCTACCACTAAAGAAGAGTCAAACACAACCCCTCCATTAAGCTCATATTTTAGCACACTTTTCCCCTGGAAAACTATGTAAAAAATTACATTTTTTTACTCAACCGATTTACTCCCTATGTGTATTCAGTCATACCTTTTTACTGTGGTGATTAAAAAAAATGTTTCCTTCTATTAGCCCTGCAGCCCCAACACAGCTAAGAGAGAGTGAGTGACTCTATTCTTTCCATGTGCCAATGCCTTTATATTGGATTGAGGCCTGTATAACCGAGAGCAGATTTTTGCCCATTGTTTAAAGATTAAATCTAATCTGTTGAAAGGTAAAAGTTCCATTTCCAGACATTTAGCCTTCACACACAAGTAGATGGCCCACAGGAGTCAGTGAAGAAAATTAAGGAAATAGTGAAAGGATCTTCAAGGTACATGAATGCTCAGTAGCAAAACGTCAATGAGGTGGAAAATATGGTTTTGGCACATGGTAACATAATTACAATGCTTATCGAGGACAATATGAGGCTCTCCAGTAAAGTTGACAAGCTCAAGAATTAATCCAGGATTAAGCATTTAAGGATTACTGGTGTCCCAGGGAGGGAAAGAGACAGAGACTTAGTAGTCTTTTTGGCAGTGGCTCATAACAATTAAGGGTGGGGGAACATGTCCAGAATGACATTTTGCTGCCTTTCCCTTCTCAACTCAGTCCAACCTTCTTTCTGTGGCCATCTCTGGAGTTGGTCCAGTGCCTCCATTAACCAACAAGCAAAGAGCAGATGCATTACAAATGGAGAAGGGTCACTGCCATATATGAGTAAATGTCTGCCCAATTTGGACGCACACATTTAAATGCATCTATTCCTCCCACTACTCATGCACATAAACACGCACACTGAATCCGTACCTACGTAGCTATAAGAGTATGAAAAGGAGGGTTTGTGTGTGCCATCACTCATACAACTCTGTCTGTGGAAAGATAATTGGGCCTTTTGTGCTTCATTATTATATGATTTTATCCTTCTGATTTGGTTAAATGATGAAAATTAGAAATATAAAATGTGCACATAATTTGAATACCAGACCTCAGATGCTAGCCAGCTCATTATGACTTTTTCCTACTAAAAGAGCCACTACATGAATTGATGGCTACATTCCCAGATGAACATAACTTTTTATTACATTGAACTTTGCCATGAAGCATCATTTTATCATTTCATCTTGTTGCTTGTTACACAGAAAATGAGGCTGACAAATGGCATGAGTCTCATAAACCAGCACCCTTCACATATCTAACACTCCCACCATCCGCCAAACCCCACCATAGATAGAAAGTTCCTGGACCACAGAAAATGTGAAAGGATTTTCACCTATTTTCAGCTAGGAAAAGCAAAGCTAATTTATACTGTGCTGACATGTATTACTGAGAAATTACATGATTGCATTCTAGTGAATAGACATAAACTGTCACTTTCTGTTGCCGTGAAGGCCTAAACCTGAGCGACATGCCAGCTTGACATAACTGCTGTATCACATCTGACTGATGTCCTTTGCCTAATGAAAAATGGCAAACAACCACTGAAAAATTGTTTCTGATTCAGAGTATATTTTTTCCTAATAGTAGGAAGTTGGAGATGAGCAATGTAAAATTTGTCTATAACTTTCAAAATGCTGGTGGCAAACTAAAGATAGGGATGCCACCTGTTTCACTCTGAATAAGTCAGTCCTGGTACTGTTCTCCATAACCTGGGACATAAGTTCAGAAGAATAAATTATGTTTTAATTTACACTTATAGGGTTGGTGTTAGGACTACCCTACATAATTAAATTGAGGAAGAAGATGGGACAGGAGATTAGCAAATCTAGTTTAAAAACAAACAGCTTTTGATGGTCAACAAGGAAGTCAAGGACAACATTCCTCAATCTGAGACTCGTCTTTAAAGTAGCACCAGGGGTAAATTTCATTAAGCCACCTACCCGTCTGTGTTTGTTTGTTTGTTTATGTTCAGGGGAGAGAGACTTGAGGCCTTATTTGTCAGGTCCTGGATTATAGGTGGTCAGGCCTAGTGATTGGAATGGTCGTCAAAGCCAGATGTAGGGTCAGAACCAGGCTGAAAGGCAGTGCTGAAACCAGTGCCCGGGGACAGGCCGTGGCTCAGAACCAAGGTCAGAGTCCACAGACATGCCAAATCAGGATCGTAGCTAGAGTCAGGAAACAGGGCAAAGGTCAAAGCCAGATTGGACTCAGCCAAGGGTTTGGGGAAGAGGAGATGGGTGCAGAGTTGGTGGAGATCAGGAACAGGGCTGGAATAGGATCATGGAAGGGCATGGACAAGGCTGAAGTGAGACTGGAACAAGGTTCAGGCCAGGGTGCGGGTAGGAACAGGAACCAGTTCAAGAGCAGACTGAATGTCTCTGATGTCTAATACTGAGGCAGCATGAGGGTTCCTGGCTGAGTAGTATTGTTGCATAGAGTAACTTGCAGCTCTGGCAGGATCAGTGAAATAACAGGGCCCAGTGGGGATGGTAATCATCTGACTTGGGCCTTGCTTAGGGATAGGTTGCTGCAGCACGCCTTGGGGTTGAGTCACCACAGAATCTATTTAGGAGATTAGTCAGTTGCTGCCATAGGCCTGCGTGATGAATTATTGCATGTCTGCCTCACTATATTAGGTAACATGTTAACAGAAAGGAATCTTCCATGCTATTAGCATATTTTACCAGAAAAGTAATTCTGAGCCTGAATAATTCAATATCTTTTATAAACCCCAGCATTAAAATTTAAATTTTAAAATTAGGAACATTATGGTATTAAGAATCAGTGGCTGCAATAGGAGTTCAGGACACTGAGAACTTTCCAGAAATCATAAAGGGCCTTCCAGGACTGAGTATTAAACTCCTACACAGACATTGTAGGAGGAAATACCAATATGTATGAGTATACCAATACCAATATGAGAATGTCTCATCTCTTCAACTATAAACAAAGGAAAGCTAGAGGACAACACACAACATGTACTTTTCCTCAATCTAAAGTCAAAGAGTTAATAAAACAAGAGAGGAGAACAAGGTAACCGTGAAATAATTGTAATAAATCTGATGAGCAGGGGTCACAATACATCAGCTGTCTAATCATTATCAAGTGGTTTGCAATCATCTAAGCAGAAGAAAGTTTTAAGAAGGGATTTGAAGGAAGACTAATGCCTTAGCAGATTTTTGTGGGGTACTCTTTTCATGCACAAGAAGCAGCACAAGGGAATGAATAAAAGTGCTTGTCACATTTTTCAACAGTCAGGCAATGTACGCTGACGTTGTTGGCAAAGAGTAGGTGGGAGTCAATGTCTCACACCATATCAGACATGATAGGTTGGGCAGGGATAGGCCATAAAGGGCTTTAAATGTGAAGGCAAGTAGTTTATGCTTGATGTAATAGAGAAAGGGAAGCAGCAGGGAGGAAGCAAAAAGGGGGATTAATAATAGCTAATCCTAGCTATGAAGGCTTGGGTGGTTTATGTAGATTGCCCCATGCATAGTAGTAATGGATTTGTTGCAGAATGGCACCCAAATGTGTTTATTTTCCTGCAAATTATGAAGTTAAATCTGTCAAGCTGTTTTTGCATTACAAGTCATTAAAAAGTACTCAGAATACAGAGCTACTCCATAGCAACTCAGTAGCATAGTTAAGATTACAAGCAGGGTTCTGGTATGAACCACTATGTTCAATCCCTTTTTATTTTGCACACAAAAATTATTTTTGTGATTGCTTTCAGAGAATACGCAGAAGTTCTTTGCACAATTTGAAGGCAATTGCTCCAGCTATTAAGTTAGATGTTTTAAAATAGCCCTCTTCTGACATTTTATAGAAACATGAAATGTTGAGTACCTTTAACTTAAAGAAAAAAGTTTGATCACAACTCCAGATTTCAGAAGCATTCAGATAACACTAAAAACTAGTAAATAGACTTATTTTTAAAAAGGTCAGTTTTATCACTTGGTGTAGTGATACACATTTTATAAAGTCCATACAAAGACTTTCTGTGTAGGAAAAGTAAAGCAGATGAGAAATGGCAACCCAGGTATTGCTACATAGGGCACACACACCTTGAAATCTACAGGACTCCAATTCTCCACAATAGGATGGAAAGAAAGAGAGATTGGTCTGCATAGCCCAGTGGAGCTACCCTCAAGCTGGGGACAAAATAGTCGGCTATACCCCCAATTCCACTTTTGCTTTCTAGTCAGGCTCTTTGATTCTTCTGCCATACACTCAAAAAATATGGAAAAGTAAAAGTCCTGACCTGTACTAATATTGCAGTATCCTCTACTTCCCAGGAGATCAAGAGTCAAAGCTTTCCTTTTGCTTCAGAGGGATCATAGGGATTACCTATTCCAACCCACCTTCTCATCAAAAGCTGGGTCTTCACTTTTATCTTTCTGCTGGGAATCAGAGCTAATCATTAGCTTCTGTTTAGCTGGATCTGCTTATTCCCAGCATCTGCCTGCTGGGCTGCTCCTTAGGCCAGGGCTTGCTGCTCCCTTTTTCCACAGGGCCTTAAAGGGGAAGATTGCCCTGCTACTGCCTTCATGGCAGTTTTGGCAAGGGAGAGCCAGGAACCCTGCAGAGCACTTAAGTTCCACATGATAGGGACAGCTGAAACCCTGCAGAGCTCTTAAACTGTAAGATCAGAGAAAACTGAAATGGTAGCTAGGAACCTGTGCTGCTCTTAAACTTCATGTTGCAAGGGAAATAGGAGAGCTGGGGACCCTGTGGAGATTCTAGTAGAGATTGTCAGAGAACTACAAAATATGATGTAAACTAGCATTAACTGTTTCTTGTTAATAATGGTTAGAAAATGAGGACAAAGAAGAACATTCATAATCTGTAAATACATCTTTATAAACCCACCCCGCAAAATTAGGCATGTAACTACCTTTCTGTAGCAAAGAAATTTGCGAGTAATGAAAGGTTTGAAACTGTGTGTTCCTTTTATACCCCAAGTATAAATGGGTGCTGGCTTATTTATTATTCTTTTAGTAGGTGTTCCTTGCTGTTCCTGAGTTCAACGTAGTTTAAACATGTTTTATTTAATACAGTATTGGTAAAGTTTCCTCCCTGCAGAGATTATATTAATTAACTAAAAAAAGCTCTTAAACTTCAAGTGTGTCTGAATCTACGTGCTCTACTGAGTCAATGGTTCTTGTATTTGTTCCTCTACCATGTGATGCTTTTGAATGCCTTGAATATTTACAAAGTGATGTATTGTATCTGAGAATGGTTCAATAAAATACTAATTACAGAAAAGGGGAACAACAATGCTTAATAGTAGAATGTGAATCCCCACCTCTCATGAGCAAGCCCTAGATCCTGCAATGGGGCTCTGTGCAGGCAGAATCTCCTGTGAGCATGCAGTGCCCCATTGCAACAGGAGTTCCTTAATGTTGAAGTTAAAGGTTCTGCATCCCTACCATTTTCCTGAGCCATCCTGTCATCAAAATGAGAGAGTACAGTTATAATTATTTACTACATTTATAATTTACATAACTGAGGCAAATAGGTACAAGATTGGGAAAATTAAGAGTATACAAGAAGTAATTTATTCTTGCTTTGCTATTGGCTTCAGAATTACATATTTAAAAGTGATACTATGCCAGGGGTCGGCATCCTTCGACACGCGGCCAATCAGGGTAATCTGCTGGTGGGCTGTGAGACATTTTGTTTATGTTGACTGTCCGCAGGCACGCCCCTTCTCCCCGCCCCCCCACCTCCGCAGCTCCCAGTGTCTGCAGTTCATGCTTCCCAGCCACTGGGAGCTGCAGGGAGTCGTGCCTGCGGACAGTCAATGTAAACAAAATGTCTCACAGCCCGCCAGCAGATTACCCTGATGGGCCACGTGCCGAAGGTTGCTGTCCTCTGTACTATACCATAGATATCCTGTACACATCTCAAAGGATGTAGAAATATATGAAAACTTGGTATCTATTTCATTTGAATTTGTCCACTGTCTGTGGATAGAGCGGAAAAGAAAAACTATATAGCTTGTCTAAACCTTTAAAAATCAAATCAGCCCTTAAAGATAACTAGACATGGGTTCTGAGTTGTTTTTCCAGAGTTAAAACAGAATATAGTATGGAAGCATCTTGACTTATAGTGGTAAAATGACTTGGATTGCTAAATAGTGTTGACAAACTATTGTCAGAGTCACTTAATTCCCCAAACAGCTTGAATTTTATCTTACAGGTGACAGTCAGGCAGTTTCCCAGTAGGTATGTAATGTTCCTTTGAGATAATCCTCATTTTTTCTCTGGGTATAACATAGTTGTGTCTCTGCTTCACAGGACTGCTTAAGATAGGGGCTTCTTCTTATTCTGCTGTCACATTCCAAATCTTTCTTCCATGATGCTCTAAGTCTATGTGGTTATGCTCATTAATATTCACTGCTTGTACTTCTTCATTATTTCTCCACTGCCTTATTTCTGATGACTACATTGCTGGCTTGTGTTAACCCTCTTCATATGGAGGTAACAGAAGTGTGAGTAGGAAACAGGAGGCCCAGTTCCCCACCCCCACCCCACCCCATTGGCCAAAAATATTACCACACATTCACAGTCTCTCTGGTTGGAAGGGCAGGGAGAGGTGGTATGGAGCGGGACAGCAGCTCTTCCTGAGGTTCCAGGCCCTGGACCAGGATCCCCAGAATCCCGGGCTGCCATTCCCTTACACTGCCTCCTCTACCTCTTGTTTCCAGGTGTAAATATGATAAAAAAAAGATTCAGGTTTGTATGAAGATATACGATTTAGCGTATGTTGGGGTGAATGCATGTGTCATTGTTCTATGGAGGAGAGGTAATCCCTCCTCTGAGAAAGTGGCCCATCCCCTCAGGAAATTGGAGAAGAGGGGAATGATGGAGGGACAGAGGCAGGCAGGGGGAGCCTGAGAGAAATAGAGAGTCAGCGAGTAACCTGAGATACACAGGTAGCGGAGGAAGGGGGCAGCCAGAGGGATGGGGAAAACCAGGACTGAGAGAAAGTGAGTGAGAGTGGAGAGGCTCAGGTTGGGCAGGACAGACAGATGTGCAAAACAGAATCCCACAGTTTGGTGTTTGGTGGTATGTTCCTGTACATTCCTGAACATCGGATCTGGTCATCTCCTGTCTTTTGATTTTTGTGGTCCCAGAGATCCAGAACAGGCATAATGTGACAGTCTATACCACTATGTTCACCACTTTAACAAGACTATGATGAATTTTGTACAAAGTATGCCTTGTGTCACTTGAAAACTCACAATCTGCTGAACATTATTGTCCTAGTAAAAGGTCTGTATCAACATTGTATGTAAAGTTATAGGATTCTTCCGTAACACATTGCTGTAACATGTTCCAAGTTTAGAAAAGTAGGGCCGAATCAGTTTCTCAGCAACAAAAGACAGACCAATACCCAAGCCAGGTGTCAACAAAGTCAAGTAAATCATCACTAAGTTAAGCAGCCATTCTTTGGCAGGAAGAAGGGTGTGAGTGAGAACTTTACGTATTGGCAAAAACACAGTTGGGGGTTTCCATTCCCCAGACCTGCTGTCACCTGTACCCCAGCTGCAGATATTCCTCAAAGAGGGGAGAATTGTGTAGGAATACAAGACACACACACAACACCTCACCTCTCTCTCTCTCCCCTCATCCGTACTCATGGCAGATACAATGTTCAAAAGACAGAGAAAGCATCACTGAACTGGAGGAGGGGTGGTCCTGGTTGGAAGGCTTTTCAACCAGTACAGACTGCTGCGAGCATAGGGTGAGACAAAACCTTTTTGCTTGAAATAATAACAATAATTAATAACAACAAAAACCTACAGATAATAGCCTGTATATACAGAAAGAGAGAGAGAGATTTTTTCCTTAGAGGTTTATACTTATTTAAGTACACTTAGTAGTATGTTATAGTTTGTGTATTCAAACTCTTATTTTTATTACATTAATTTTTAGTATATTTAACATTATTGTAGTTAGGTGGAATCCAGTTCTGTTTTTCCAATTTAAATAAAATCTCTGTTACTTTTTGACAACCAATTATTTTATCTACTGTCAAGTAACCTGGTGTTATGGTGTAACACTCCTGCTCCCCTCTCCCCAGCTCTCACCTGCCAAGTAAATTCTACTACCACTGTGATGAACCATTGCTAAATCTTGGTCAGTGGTTTTGGAATGGGGTGACCCTTGTGTGTTTCAAATTATAACACAATAACTCTACTCTGTGAGGTCAGTTTATACAGGAGAAGGAGAGATGGCTCAGCGAGAACATAGCCGGTAACCTGGGCCCACTCCTTAGGAAAATTGTGTTTGTGAACTTGAGAGGGGATGAGCCAACTTCTAAATACAAAGCACAGCCCATAAACTCCACGAGATCTTTCCCATCCCCACCACTGGGAATTCCCAGCATTCTTATCTTTCTCACTCTTATCTGCTTTCATAATGTCTCCATTTTATAGCCATGCTCCTATAAGCTTTAAATACCCAGCAAATGCTCTGCAATCTTTGTCTTTCTTATCCAAGTAAAAAATGGCATGATGGGTATTAACCATTCACTTCTCTGCAAATTTCACTCTAAAATCCAGCCCACTTATTTTCACAGAAGTTTTCTGCATTGTTCTTCTCCCTCCCCTTCCCAACATTACCACATTTTTTTTTAAAAAGTGACTTTAGTGCGTGCCAATGAAAGAGGTTGGCTAGGCTTCACTGGAGATAACTATTCACAGAATAGATACAGCTGGTACACAGCAATACAGGCTACCCACACTGCCCCTAAAATGCCTTGACTAAAGGCTCTAAATATGAAGGTGAGATAGTAACTACTCCTTAAAGCCTTGGGGCCTGATTCTCCTTTAACATTTTACACTGGCATAACCCCACTGACCTTAGACATTCCTAATTTAAACCAGGGTGAGTCAGAGGAGAATCAGGCCCACTATCTCTGCTAGGACTGCCAACATGATTGTCATCAACTTTGTTTAAAAAAACAAATCATTTGTATTACAGGGCCTGTAGGCACCAGCTGAGATGGAGTCCCACTGGTTCTATGCACTTTACAAATACACACCAAAAGACATTCCCTGAAGAGTTTATGAGCCAAATAGAAAAGACAAAGGGTAGGAGGAGAAATAACAAGGCGAAATGACTTGCCTAAAGTCACACAGCAGGTCAGCAGAAGAGCCAAAAATAAAACCCAGGTGTTCTGAGTCCCAGTGCAGAGCCCTATCCACAGAAAGGGTGGTGCCACCCAACCTGAATGAAATAACCAACTCATTTCACAGTGTACTACATGAGAAATCATTTCTGTTAGTAGTGCTTGAATTAGTGATCTAGCAGCCGTGCATTTCCTTTTACTCCCTTAGCTATTCAGCAACATTCTGGTGATAAGAAGTTTTGACTTTATTCCAGGAATAGGAGCTTTGTTAAAAGTTTAAATGTTGCAATTACTAAACTAAGTAGTGAACATCAAGTACTTAACAGCGAGCCATCAAGTACATAACATCATATACCATTTTTGTTTTGAAAATAAAACTATATAATACACTAACTCTAGATGTCTGTCAGTATACATAATTTAACAGTGTAATGAAAATATTCCCTCACAACAAATGCTTTTTGGCTACAAATCCAATGTGTTTACATAATGATGCTTTTAGATGTAATGAATTAGCAGTGCTAAAGCAATTTTTTTGGGGGGGAGATATAAACTGATGATTTTAATTTTCCTTTAACAGACATTATTAATCATAGTGGTTTTGCAACTAAATGTGCTCAGTCAGTTCCATTTACAAGTATAGTATACATACTTAACATGCAGGATGCAAGATTAAAGATGTGGCTATACACTTCTTTAATACACACAGACTTTAATACAAGGCTGGGCTATATATATAATACAGACTCAACCATACCTATTAAGCATTAGGCCTTTGTCCTGATGGGAGCTTTAGAGAACCACAATACCTCTTGGGTTCCTTAGCGTACCGAGGGCCTACAACTCTATGTCCTGTAGAAATCCATGGCAAGTCAGCTCTGAAGGTGGCTGTGGATGAGGGCATGACCATGGCTTCCTTTCCTCTTCAGCACTAAGAGGCAGCTAGCATGCATGGCAGTGCTAACCAGGAACATCCCCTGCACTCAGGAGAGCCCAAGGGGTAACATTTTCAAAAGCATCTAAGGGTATGTCTACACTGGAATGTAAGCCCAGGGTTCAAATACAGGCTCAAGCCTAAGCTCTTTCCATCTATACACAAATTGCATAACCCAGGTCTTGGACCCAGGATCCCCAGACCTCATGGGGGTGGGGAGCTGAGCCTGAGTCAAGGCGGGACCAAAGGGTTCAAGCACTATTGCTTTGCAGTGTAGATGCAGCTCCACTACATTTGGACTCTGGGAGTCCTCCAAAAGTATTCCACAATCCTATGGGCTGATGTTCTTTGTGCTTTTGACAGTCATGTTTGGTGGACAGTCAAGTTTTCCCACTCTGAACCATGAACAAAGGGCTAGAGCGTCCACATTTTGGAAGGGTTCTATGAAGTCTGGGATATGGGTGGTAGGACTTAGGCCTGCAAAATGCAGTGTAGATGCTGAAACCCCGAGTTGGGACTCAGGGTTCAACAACACCTAACCTGAGGTTACAAATGAATATAAATGCTCAAGCCCTAGCTTAACAAACCCAGGATCTGCCAACTCAAGTTCTACTAACCCTGGGCTTACAGTGCAGTGTAGACGTACCCTAAGGGATGTAGGAGCTTAAGTGCCACTGAAACTTTTAGGAAAGTAATGACAGGCCAGCCAATATGAGGGTACAAAAGAGAAAAAGAGAATCCTTGTGCTGTCTCGCTGGGAGCATCCATGCAGGGACCAGCTTCAATCTGTCTCTTTAGTAATTAAATGAAGATTTACATGCATCAGAATGAAGCTCACTAATGAATCATGCCTTCAGAATGGTGCCTCTGAAGCAATACTCCTAACACACAAAGGGAGCTCTAGAAGTTGTCAGCTTTATTTTAATTAGAATGCAAAAGGAAAAAGGAAACTTTGCTTTCATTTCTCAGTATAGGTCCCATCCAGTGCAATAGTTTCCTTAGCTGAACACATGATATGTCTTTGCAGGACTGGAGCCTTAGTCATTCCTTTAAAACATTCTTCTACCCATAATCCCCCAGTTTCTCATCAACCTCCAGAGCATATTTTAACTACAGCTATCACCATTAGAATGTCAATTCTCACTGTGTTACTGCATGTTATCAGAGACATGATAACTATTTCCTATTCAAAATAAAGAAATAACTGCACTATACAGTAACTCCTCCCTTAACATTGTAGTTATGTTCCTGAAAAATGTGACTTTAAGCAAAACGATGTTAAGCAAACCAATCTCCCCATAAGAATTAATGTAAATAGAGGGGTTAGGTTCCAGGGAAATTTTTTTCACCAGACAAAAAAAAAATATATATATATATATACACACACAGAATAAGTTTTAAACAAACAATTTAATACTGTACACAGCAATGATGATTATGAAGCTTGGTTGAGGTGGTGAAGTCAGAGGGTGGGATATTTCCCAGGGAATGCCTTACTGCTAAATGATGAACTAGAACAGCTGAGCCCTCAAGGGTTAACACATTGTTGTTACTGTAGCTTCACACTCTACAAAGCAGCACAAATGGAGGGAGAGGGGACAGCATGGCAGACAGAGACACACACCCTGTGTGTGTGAGAGAGAGAGACGTGCATTGCCCCTTAAAGTATGCTGACCCCACTCTAAGTACATTGCCTTTTTTAGGTAGATCAGCAAGTTGAGACAGCAGCTTCTGCCAGCAAGCGCCCTCTGTCCTGAACCCTGTCCTGTCCCTCCCTGCTCTATGGAGATGGGGTAAGCAGGGGGCAGGAGCAGGGGGGAGGTGGACACCCTGACATTGGCCCCCCTCTTCCCTCCCTCCCCCCACAGAGCAAGCAGGAGGCTCCCGGGAGCAGCTCCAAGGCAGAGAGCAGGAGCAGCACATGGCAGTGGGGGGAGGGACTGCTGAACTGCTGGCAACTGATAGCCTGCTGGGTGGCTGCCGCACAGGGAAGTTAGGGGGGCGGGGAGCTGATAGGGGGGCTGCCGGTCCACCCTGGTTACAAGCCCCCACCAGCTAGCTCCAACGGGGTGCTCTTTCTGCAAGCAGTGGACAAAGCAGGCAGGTGCCAAACAACGTTGTAAGGGAGCATTGCACAACTTTAAACGAGCATGTTCCCTAATTGATCAGCAACATAACAATGAAATAATGTTAATTGGGATGACTTTAAGTGAGGAGTTACTGTATTGGATAATACTGTGCACACTGTGTGATAACTGAGAAAATGCTGACTTTGTAATAGTACCTACTCCTTATTTGTTGTTACAATAGTACTGGAGACGGGTGAAAAATCTCTGCTCAATGAGTAGATCATGACTTTATTGAATGTATATGTTGTTTATAATTATTTGCCAAATACTTCTTTATTTGGTGATTGATCATGAGGAGTCCTCTGTGATATTTTGGACTATGAAATTCAGCCTTTTTAGATTGGACACTTAACCAATATGTTTCTGTTCCCTGATTGTTTTGGGGAATACATTCATAAATACGAATGATAAATTAAGTTTCCTCCATAATAGCTTAAGATATACTGTTCAGCAAACGATCCTGCAAGTAACTTTTTGTTTTGATACGCTTTAGTTTGTAGCAAAGTAATCTAATAGATACAAACATAGTTAATGTGATTTCATTTTTAAAAATTGATAAATTAGGCATTGAAATTTGCATGACAAATATTCAGTTAATAAACTCTAACCGGCTTGTAAGTTTTCTTTCTTTAATTGCTGAGAACTTTTTATGAAGGAAAAGAAGAATAGTACAGGATTACAAAGAGGTTTATCAAAAGCTAAGGAAGTGTCTCCAGGCAGCATTTACCCTGGGGGCGGGGAGGGGGGGGGAGGGCGGCGGTGAGATGGGGGAAGTCTTCACTCTCATTTTGGCCTGTGTTGAAAATCCAAAGTAAAAATAAGCTATCTGGTTTACTAATGCATGTTGTTTTGAAAACACAGTCTTAACTGAGTGAAAATATATTCTATTTTATGCTCTGAACAAAGCCACCAGTCGAAGGCTATAGAATTGTTTATTCATTTCTCTAGACTGGGTTAATTACAATTTCAACCAATTGGTGACTTTCATGTGGATTCAAAAGATCACAAACAAAAATCTGTGCGCTCCAGAGTTTTCACTCAATAAGATGAGCTATCCCCTTCCCCCCACAAGCCCCCCATTCAATGCATCAGACATAGACTATACACACTGGGCAACAAGCCAAGTCAACTCCTGTTCCATTTAATTAGGTGACAAAATGAGTTTGGCTCTATCAAACCACTTAAAGATAAAATGGGTTGATATTTCAGGAAACTAAAGAGGGAAAAAAAGATAATTAGAGGGTTTTATCGTGCCCTGGAAGAAACTGTGGATTCAACTGCATTGTAGAGTAATGTAAAATAAATGTAGAAATATTATCTAAATCCAATCTAAATACTTTGATTATAGTTAAATTACTGGTAAACTTTTTTTATTTAAAAACATTAGCACATCTTTTCCAATTATCTTCAGACTTTTTGAAAAAAAAATAGTTCCAGTAAATAAGAAATAAATGGGGTTGCAAATAACATTTGAGCTGTCTGAAAATGTGTTAGTCAAAGAAAGCACTTCTGAAACGCTTAGGATCTGCATTGTCATTCTGCTGCTGTATGAATGAAGATGACCATTTAAACATTGTTGCTACCACTGTTGCATAGTTGCACTAAATTTGATACAAAGTATGTCATGTAAGGTATCAATAGAAAAGTTATGAATTGCTAAGTGTGATTATCCTATTTATGCATATCATATTTGTATATGATGTTGTGAATATTGGCTATGCAATGGTATCTCAAACATGTGTTGTGTTTCTGGGTGACACCCTAAAGGTAAATATTAGCTATGTGTTGATGGCCCATTAAGGACATCCACTCTCACAATGGGCCATTGAAGAAACTCATCCCATCCAGTAGGCCTTTCCTATGGATGCCTCACACAGTGAGGGGCCAATGGCCACCCCTGTCATTCAGGAAACCATGTAAGGACATGCGATAAGGACACCTGACCTAAGACTCCATATTTTACCAGTAACTTTCCATGCTCATGTGACCCTGGACTCGATCTTGGGCCAGTATCTTTCCATTCAGCTGGGCTGGGCTAATAATTGCAAGCTGTGACATCTCTGCTTTTCCTCTTTCCTGCCCCAACTTCTCTAAATTGTGCACTTTCAACTAAAAGGAGTATTTTGAAATATGGCCTGAGAACCTTCCAATCTCTGGGGAGTTATCAGAGGGACTTTTGCAAGCCAGCAGTCTATTCCATCATTGCTACAAATCTGATATAAGGAGTTTGTAATCATTTGCATGTATATGATATATTAACCATTTATAACTCTTCTTTTCCTTTATTAATAAATCATTACTTAGTTTACTGAAGATTGGCAGACAGTGTGATATTTGGGTAAGATCTAAGATACATACTGATCTGGTGGTAAGTATTTGATCCTTTGGGATTAGTAGAGCCTCACATATGGTGAATTGGGTTTTCAGTGACCCCTCACTATGTTAGACTTATTTGGATGGGAACCAAGGGCTGGAATGCCTAAGACGGACTGTGTTTGGCTTCTGGTTAACCAATATGGTTCTGCAAAGCTCTTGTTACTGCCTTGGTGAATCTAATTAAAGAATAAACCACCAGCTTTGGGGATTGTCTCCCTGATTATTGCAGTCTGCCCTGAATGGGGCATTCTCAGTGTGGTCATTCCAGGCCCCTGGTCACAGTCATTAATAATTCTTTGCATTCATACAATGTTCACTTTTTTTCCTTAAGGACTGTAATACTCTTCCTTTCTTTCTTTCTTTCTTGGCCCAATTCTCATTCATGGCCTATTCCAGCTTCCATGGAAGTGAAATGAAAGACTTGTGTATGATAATTTCAGTGGAAATTGGATCAGGTGCTCAATTTTTACCTAGATGGTACAATTTACTTTACTGTAATGCAGTGGAGACACGTCTACATATTTAAAGTTATGTTTATGTAACCCTGAAAACAGATTTAGGGTACCCCCAGAATAGCCCGCTTATTGCCCCCTTTTGGGTTTACCGAGGGTTCCCTCAAAAACATCCCACCTCTTATAAAACAGCCTGTTCTCATCAGGTATGGGTCTCTATGGTGACTAAGGAAATATCTGGAGGGCATGGATATAGCCTTCCGATAAATAAATGATCGACACAAGCAATACTCTTTCCAAAACAAGGTACCTTTTATTGGTGCAAACAGCAATCCCTGATACAATAATCTAAAGCACAAATACCTTACAAGTTAGAATACCACTAAACCACAATAACATACAGCTGAGGTTATTCCAATAGGCTGCAGCCTGTTGCAGATGACCAGTCTGTCACAGGTTGCTGACAGCAATTCTTAAGTGGGTTAAATCTTGTACATTCCTTTCACTATCAACACACGTACACACTCACACTATACAGTTTTATACTATAATTATAACTGACAGGCTTATTCTGTCTGCTGACTTTGCTTCAGTGGCAGGACTCCCGCTGGTGTTGGTTCTGCTGTTGCTGCTTGCTCCTTTGCTTCGTTGCCATCAGCCACCAGCTGCTCTGTTCTATTCTGCTTGCTTCTTGGCTACTCCTTTCTTTGTCTCTCTTCTCCTGGCCTTCCAACTCCCTAGCTGCACACTGACACACTGGCTTTTATATTATCTTGTCAGAACTTTCGGGACACCTTCGATAATATCTTTCTGTCAGATCTTTATTGCACATGCTCAGTACAAACATTCCAAGGATGCCCACTGCCAGTTCTATTTTTAACCTGCAACTGTTGTTTACCTCAGATTTATGAGCTGCTGACCTTTCCCCTACTTTTAAAGCTCAGCTGACCTTTCCCTTGCTTATGATTACACTTGCTCCGTAAATATCATGTGACCTGCAGCTTCCAATGGTGGTTTGACTCTTGCTTATTCAAAATGGAGATCAGGAATGCAAAGTGGAATCTGGGGAACTTATTTTGTATCACTTATGTCTTTGCCAGAGTGTGTGCTCCAGTTTACCTTTTTGTGTTCTACTGTTCTAGTGCTTCTTTAACAAGAACTGTATGTAAAACATACAGTTACTAGTTTGTCTAAAAGATCTTTCTTTCATGACAACAGGCTGCCCTTTTATCATTTCAGCAGGCCTAGTTTTGTCATATGGCCCTAGTCCTCTTATTCTGTCCAGCTGGGGAAGTGGGCTAAGCCTGGCAAAGTTGCAGCAGAGCCCCAGCTCCCATAAAGGGTCACTAGGATAGTAAGAGGTAAAGACAAGACTGAAAAACACAAACTAAACAGTGTGACAAACAAAACACTGAAAGGAACGCAACAATCATGACTACTAAAATCAGGATACAGGAATGCAGATATGCATCCTGCACGTTTTGCTTTATTCTTTCTGACAAAAGACAGGTGCACTGAAAAGAAAATGCTCACTACTTATATTTGTTACATATGTATTTAATAAAATGTTTCAAGTAATAAATATTATAGAAGTTAATGCAATTTAAAAATTCTCTTACAGAGGGTCTTTGCTTTGAGGAACATAACATTCTGCAGCCATTAACTAAGCCTTGCAAAATCTTGGTAAAGGAATGATGTATTTTCTCCAATTTAAAAAAAAAAGTAGGTTAATGGGGATGTGGGGAGGGAACATATGTATCTTGTTCAAGGCTATGAAGACAGAGAAAGAGCCCAGAATAGAACCCATGCATTTGTCTCCTGGTCCCCTGCTTTAACCACTGGCTTGTGATTCCTCCCTGAAAACTCTATTGCTTTGATGTAAATAGAGTGAGAATGTGGACTGTTTGGATTTCAGAAATATCCCATATTAGGCAAAGGATAGATTTAGTTACTGAGGGTAATGGATATTTGCAACAGAAGAAGTTTTCCAGTGGAGAACAAAGTTAATCTAAGATTGATCTTATTGATTAATATAGATGTTTAAAAGCTCACTAGAAATCTGGAAGATTTACTGCTTCCATTGATCAACATGAGGCTTTTTAATCAAAATAGATCCTCAATTATCAATGTTAATTGCCTTCGACACATGATTTAATTTAAAAAAAATTAAGTTAAATATAAAGCTGACTTCATCTTGTTGAATGCTTAGAAAATATGCTGCATCTCTTGTTCACAGTTAATTATTGGCAGTATTGAAAACCTTTATTTTTATGCATCCAAAATTTGAAGAAAGCAGTCAAAATGGCATTTAATATTGACTCTCTGTACGTGGCACGTCACTGAAGTTGTACATGCAGCTTGTCCTGAATCTCTACAAGGGTGAATTTCTTGATAAGCAGATGGCTATTTTTAACTTCATACTTCTGCATTTACAAAACAAAGCCAATACCCCTACCTGTAATTATTTATACCATACTCATCACCATAGTACCTAAGCACTCTACAGACTAACGGCCAGTCCACACAAGAATTGGTACAGAGGTGCAGCTGTACGGATGTAACTGTGCTGCTGTAGTGCTGCTAGTGCAGACATTCTATGCCAATGGGAGAGCTCCTTCTGCCGACAGCGCTGTCCACACCAGTGCTTAAGTCTGTGTAACTTGTGTCACTCAGGGTGGTGTCTTTTTCACACCCCTGAGTCACTTAATACTGAAGTAAGCCCTACTGTGTACAAGTCCTACATTAATATATGCCTATAATCAGAGTGTGTTGCAAGAACAAGCCTGGAAGTCATGAATGTATGGATCACAATGTATAACTGTCAGTGTGGGTTTTAGACTTCTGTACAGCTGCCCTGGCATTCTCTTACTCAGGTATCTAATATCACAATCTCAAGTCCAAGTCATTGCTAGTATACATTTATAAAAACATAGACAAAAACTCAATACTGGACATTTATAGAGCACCCAACTTTGTCCTGTCAGGGCGCACTTGACATAAGTTGGACCAGCACAGGTATTTCATCAAAAGCAGAAAGCACAGACTCCTCTTCTCATTACTTAAAATAGGGAATTCCCAGGCAGGAGACTTATTCCAAGTGAAATCCCAGTGCTTGCTTTTAGTAGCAAAAAGAAGTGTTCTATAGTACTTTCAGAATGCAACCGCACCCAAGCTCATATGGGTTCCCATCAGGGGCAAAGTGCGGAAGAAGATACTTTCCACAGAGAATGTCCTATTCCCAACTGCTGTAAGCTTCTTTGTGTCAGAGAGCAAGGTGCTTTTGTTGAGTCTAGGTTATAGGAGAGGAAGAGTATAGGAGAAGAAACCCGTGAAGAGAACTGATACATATATTCTATAAAGCCTGAATGGTCTAATTAATACCTTAAATTTCACCTAGAAGTTAATTGTAAACCAGAGCAGGGCACAAGTGACCTTCGCTACTGTATTAAAAAGGGGGCTTTTCCAAATTGCCTAGAGAGAGAGCCCCAGTTGTACCACACTGCAGATGTCTAGCCTGGAGACATCAAAGGCTTGGCTCACTGAGACTTGGTATATACCGTTAGTGATTTATTGTATTATACTCATGAAAAACAGTTTCGGGCTACTGCTGTTATCACAGTTCAGGGCAACTGCAACTGTATTTCCCCTCAGTGGTCCAGCAAGGGCACCCCACTTTCAGACTTCCAGCTCCCCAACCATTGCCTTTATGGGGGGAGACCCGCATCCCATTCTGACCAGTGTATTTCCAGGCTGCACAGTTTTCTGCCTTCACTGTGTAGTTCCCAGAGCAGATAGGTTGCCCAAGGACACCTCCTTGCTTTGTCTTTGGGCTTGGCTACACTGGAGAGTTGCAGTGCTGGTGGTGGCTTTACAGCGCTGCAACTCACTCACCGTCAACACTTGCAAGGCACATACAGCGCTGTATCTCCCTGGCTACAGCGCTGGCTGTACTCCACGTCTGCCTGGGGAATAACGACTGCTGCGCTGGTGCTGCAGCGCGGGAGTGCCAGTGTAAACAGTGATTAATCTTACTACGCTGTAACTGACCTCCAGAATTTTCCCATAATGCTTTTAACTAAAGAACTCTCTTTGTTTTGTTGTGAACTCGGGGCTCCCGGAGCTGCTTATCTAAAAAACAAACACAGCTCCTGTTTGTTGTGAATGAGGCAGGCAGGGGGATGAATGTCCACAGCTAGTATTTGCTTGAGGAGAGAAACAGCATGGCGGGGGGAGGGGGAAGGGAGTCCGTCGGAGCAGCTGCTTATCTGGTCTGCAGGCTATTTGCATTTAAGAGTGAATGAGGGGTCGGGGAAGTGGTCAGAATTTGCAAGGCAGGGAGCTGACAGTGTCGGCTCCAAAAATCCACTCTCTCTCTCTCCCCCACGCTCCCTGTCACACTCCACCCCACCACCCTCTTTTGAAAAGCACGTTGCAGCCACTTGAATGCTGGGATAGCTGCCCATAATGCACCACTCCCAACACCGCTGCAAATGCTGCAAATGAGGCCACACTGCAGCGTTGGTAGCTGTCGGTGTGGCCACACTCCAGCGCTTTCCCTACACAGCTGTATGAAGACAGCTGTAACTCCCAGCGCTGCACACCTGGAAGTGTAGCCAAGCCCTCAAGAAATAGATAACAGGTATAATTGCTACAGATATACGTTACCACACACACTTCCTATGCAAACCTATTTTATTCTTAAAGTAAAAGCACTACAAAGAAAACAATAAAATAACCTACATGCATGCTAATAAATTTACCAGAATTAATCCAAAGTCTCACCTGGATTCTGGTAGGAGCAATCCTTCAACCCCCCACTTCATGGGAGTCTATGTGGTTACCATTTCCTCAGAGCTTCAGCTTCAGCTCAGAACAAGCACCCTACTAACATGATTAGTTCCCTTTATATAGTTTGAGGGTCTTTGATCTGAGTTTCCAGAAGCAAGTAATTAGTACACAATGGTTTTCTCTCCCCAGTGCTTATCTTCAAAAGGTTGGCTCAGAGGGGGAGAATTTGCATTCTCCTCACCCTACACTACTTCCCAAGAAATCCACTTCACACATATTGTTCCAGAAAAGAATTTTCTAATATCTTCTAGAGACTGCTCTCATCTTGTCTCCTGCTCAAGAAATTCCATACAACACCACAACAGTACATAAACATTTGCATTTGTAATACAATGTACCTCAATGGTATTAACATTAATTCAGTAAGGTTTAATTAACTTATCAAAGTTAATTTGGGAAATTACATGTTATTGTCAGTCTGTCACAGGCTCTGTCTAGTAATCAAGAAGGAGAGATCAGTTTTATAAGACCCCAAGACTACAAATCAATGGCACTCAGTAGACAGAAACCCACAGCTGAAAGTAGAGCTGATTAGGAAACAGATTTGGGTGTATTTTATTTTTGTTTGTTTGTTTTTTACACTATTAAGGAGCTTACATTTAAAAACAATAAGCCATGGAAAAATTTAAATTTTCATTTTGCCACTATCAAAACAGAATGTTTTTACAATTTCAAGACTTTTAAATTCTGGGGTTTTTTCCAATGGGAAATTTGTCAAAACAGATCCTTTCCCACAAAGAGTTTCATTTTAGACAAATCAGCATTTTCCAGTGGGGAAAAATAATAAAAAAAAAATCAATAGAAAATGCAGTTTCTGCAAAGTAGAAATTGTCATTGAAAATTTTTGATTTAGCCAATATATATGTATATAAAATCAATTTTTTCAATGGAATATATATAATATATTTTCTGTCAGGAAAATAAAATATTTCATGGCAGGTTGGTTTGACTTAAATGTGACTCCCATGATGCAACACCATAAGGAAATGCAGTTTAATGGTGAAGTGACACAAAACCAAGCATTTCAGGACATTTCAACAAACTGAAATGAAATATTTCAGTTTTGAGAATGTCAAAAGATTTTGTTTCCATCAAAAAGATTGAAATGAAACATTTCCCCATTTCCAATTTAATTTTTTTCAGACTTTCCATTCTGCAGAAATGTTAAAGCATCAATTTTTCATCCTGTTTTGGGATTAAAACACATGTTGAAATGTTGGAATTTTGCTTAGCTCTAATAATCAACGTATGGATGGAATCATAACGCCGTTCAGTCTTTCTTAATGCCAAGACAGTGATAAGATCTCACTCTGTGGAACTCCACAAGCAAGCACCCTAAGAGAGAAAGAACAGTTGCTCAAAGCTAGAGTTGGGCAATTACAGAACATTTTCCATGAATATTAGCTCAAAGAGTTAAGTGAATTGAGTTCAGCCATACTCACAGTCTTTTTATGTATAAACATTCATGCAACCAAGTTGTACTGGTACAATGTCCATGAAAAGCAAATTTCAAAGTAATATAAAAATTTTAAATTCAGACCCTGGTAATACCCTTGGAAATGCTTGCACTCTCATCAGATCAGAGAAACTAAATATGATTTATCTAACTAACCTACACAAATAGCATATGTCAAATATTTGCAGAGAACTATTCCCATCTAAAAATAAAAACATTCTCATATGTTCAAACAAAAAATATATTTGGGTTGACGGAAATACTGAGCTGTTAGCAAATATTCTGCCAAAAGGGAAAAGTAAAGTAATTGGCACCAATTACTCAATGCAGCCAGCTTCACCCTGCATAATCTTCTTAGAATCCCTTCAAAAGGCAAGTGTGGCACCACCTTAAGACAACTCCACAAACTTCCATTAGGGGCTGCAGTGTCTTATGACCAATAGTGTTGAGTCATTCATAGATCTAATATCAGCATGGAATCCAGATGCTGTTCATTGCCCTCAAATGATCATTGCCTTCAGATATTAATTTTTTTCCCATGCTATGCCTAGTTCTGAAGCCCGATTGATTAAGATCCTAACATGTAGAGAATGTTAGAAGTTGCTAGATTTGGCCTTTTATTATTTTCTCAATAACCTTCTCCAGGAAGGAAAGGTGATATACTGGGTGATAGATAGGAAGGTTGTTAATGCTGAGTGATTGTTTCTTGAGCAAGGGACCAACCACCACATGTTTAAGAGTCATTGGAAGATTGCTCTTACTTTGAGGAGGCCTTAAGAAGACATTCCACCCTGGCTGTCATTGCCCAAAAGTGGTCAGAGGCCAGCTTACAAGTGGTTAGCAGACATTTCCCAGTGCATTGCTGAAACTCAATTCAGGAAGCATTTGTTCCCCTCCTCTTTTGGCACTATACTGGAGAGAACACCCCAAATGTGACTGTTCTTTGTCCGAAACCGATTGCGGTTCGATAAGCTTTGGTATTGGGAGAGGAAAAACAGGCTGGACCAGAATAAGGTTTAAAGCCAAGTGGCTGCGTTTATTGGGGGGATAGTTACAACGTTGGCCGAGGAGGGGGGTATTTCTTAGCTGGGATGTTATCAAACAATACAAACACACCCAAAAATCATTAACAATACAAATCTATACTGCTCACTGCTTCACACTGAGTAGGCAGACACACCAATTACACAAGATGGAAATCGGGTTCGTCAGAGCGGTGCCCAGTGCAACACAGAAAAGAGACCCACAGGCCACTGCCTCAATCGCCCTTGCTTTCACACTAAGGGATTTACCCAGAGTGTGGTGCGTCTGCGATTGTGCAGGTTCCACTCACACAGACCATGGGGACAGAAACCCCTTGGTCAGCTAATCCTCAGGTGGAGACAGCACCTAGCACCAAGCACTCCAGACAAAGACAGAGCAGTAACTCACACAACCTAAAACAGTCTACAATTAACTATCTACTAAAACTCAGAACAACTATACAAACTAAACAACTGTGCAATTATGAGCTCAATAATTCAATTCTCATATACTCAACTCTCATATTCTGTATACACACTTGGTACCGAGTTAGGGAGGGGGAAAAAGAGGGGAAGCTAGGTAAACAAACTGTCAGAAATTAGAAAGCAAATACTGCACTCCAGGCGCAGCTGACCAGCAGAGCAGACACCAGAAGCATGACGAGCTGATAGAAATAGATCCAAAACGATAAATCCAAAGCGATAACGAATCCAAAACGACACGACACGAGCTAGCTATAACAGGAGGAGACCCTGGCTGAAAGGTTGATCAGGCCCTTCAGCTGACACACGGATACTCCACAAAAATTTTGGGGGAAACCTAGTTTTATTCGAAGGGTCTCATTCACTCGTGTCAGCATCTGATTGGTCCCTGGCTCCTACACCCTTCAGGCTCTCATTACTTCCCCAACAGTCAGAGGGATTCAGCACTCAACCAATCAGCCAACCAATCAGCAGATTCATTTCAGAAACTCTGTATCTCTGCCAATATAACTTTTCAATATTTCTTTAACTTTAGAAAAGTCACAGAGTTACAGTTTCATTTTTCCTATTATCAGTCTCCAGTCTCTCCAAAGTTGAAGAATTTTTTTAACTAAATTCCCAAAGTATTTCAGTCAATTTTTTTCAGTCAGCTCGAAACAGCATTTAAGTACAATAGGAGTTTTGCTTTAGCTAAGGATGTAATCTACATGAACAATTAGACCGCAGCAAACTGGTATGTGAATCTACCCCACACTAATCAGCTGTGGTATAACTGTTGATTTGCACCCTGCTGATGTATACTAATGTGCTAGTGCAGTTTCGAAGAAGATGAGCTCAGAGTACATTAACAATCTGTTCATTATAGGGTCCACACAAACTAGATTGCAATAAGCTAGTACAGGTGGATTCACACCCTAGCTTGCAGGAGTCTAATTGTTCATATAGAGAAGCTTTAATTTGAAGATTAGGGGGCCAATTTTGCCAAGGTATTTGGTCACCTAATGATGCAAGTGGGCATCTAGTAGGATTTTTCAGATTTGTGCAAATGAGTTAGGTGCCCAAGTCCCATTGATTTTCATGGGAGTTAGGCATCTATGCTGCTTAGTGGTGTTTGTAAATTCAGTTAGGCACCTATGTAACCTACAGTCCTTTATACATAAGTATTTGACTTTGTTTCTCTCAGGAAAGGGGAGAGAAGCAGTGGGGAGACCTAAATTTTAGCCAGGGCTGCCCAGAGGATTCAGGGGGCCTGGAGCAAAGCAATTTCGGGGGGCCCTTCCACAAAAGAAAAGTTGCAATATTATAGAATACTATATTCTTGTGGGGGGCCCGTGCGGGGCCCAGGGCCTGGGGCAAATTGCCCCAGTTGCCCCCCCCCCCCCGGGGCAGCCCTGATTTTATCTGGATATTCTGTGTCTCTCCCCACATGCAGTGCAACTCAGAACAGGGTTTGGCAGTTACCTGAGATGCTCTTTGTAGGCAGTTTCTGCTCCGGGAGGTGTGGTGGTGGGAGGGGGTGGAACCCAGTTGTCAGATCTCACCCTTGTCACCATCTGAGAGCTGAGCCAATCAGAGCACAAGAAGGGAAATGTTATAAATACAGGAGTTAAAGACAGCCTTGTGGATTCAACTGTTGATTGAAGCAGGATCAAAATATGTGTGGGAGTGCGCTTGGGCACACTGTTAGGGCTGGGTCCTGATCCCTGTACCACTTTGGATACAGGCTACTGAATTCTGTTTCATCAGCAATGGAAAGGAGCAGCCAGTATTAAACCAAGGGCTGGAATGCTGCTGGCTATGGAGAGCCCCAGACTGTTTGTTTGCTGACAAGGTTCTACAGTGTTTGAAAGGATGGAGATGCTGCCATTTCCCAAACTCTGAACAGGCCAGGTACCACACACACATAATATGGGTACACTATAAAGACTGAAAAATCATCTCAGGATCAGAAGGGGATGTGTTTTGATGTATGTGCTAAAGTATAGAAAACGTTATATTAAAACCTTTTGTTTAAAAGTTATCCATAGTATTCTAAGCATAATTTACAATATTTTATACTACTTGCAATGTGTTTTGTATGCATTAAATGTTTTCTTTACTAAGAAAGTGTATGGTGTTCTCTCTTTGGGGATTATTCATATCTATTTATCTCAGTTTTACATACAATAGCCCTGAGATGTAACTCTTGTGGAATGTTTTCTCAAGAGTCTTGGGGAGACTGAACTCTGAGCTGTGCTTCAGCAAGTGTTAAGCTGAGATGAAGGAATGGTAGTGTACAGTTATACAGAATTTTGCCTGAGCATTCCCATCTCCCCAGTTCCTGTACCCTATCTGCATTTTTAGGTGCCTAAAAACCTTTGCAGATTTGACCCTAGGATCTTAACTAGTACACTTCCTAATGGAAGTGTAAACACTGAAATGTTTTCATTCCATTAATGTTGAGTTATTAGCGAGGAAAAAAAGTTACTTTTTAAAAATCTAAATATTTGTATGTATCTTATTTACTCTCCCATACATCAAAATAACTCAAGATATTTTCCTGAAATGTCCCTGCTAAAATATCTATGTTTGGGGTGAGAGCATGTGTAACCTATGTGCTTTATATGGCAGCATTTGGTTCTCTGCAGGGGCGGCTCCAGGCCCCAGCACGCCAAGCGTGTGCTTGGGGTGGCATGCCGCGGGGGGCGCTCTGCCGGTCGCCGGGAGGGCGCCAGGCGGCTCCGGTGGACCTCCCGCAGACGTGCCTGCAGAGGGTCCGCTGGTCCCACGGCTCCAGTGGAGCATCCGCAGGCACGCCTGCGGGAGGTCCACCGGAACCACGGGACCAGCGGACCCTCCACGGGCGTGTCTGTGGGAGGTGCACCGGAGCCGCGGGACCGGCGACCGGCAGAGCACCCCCCGCGGCGTGTCGCCCTGCTTGGGACGGCGAAATGGCTAGAGCCACCCCTGGTTCTCTGCACTGCCTTTGGCCGAAAGAAAGGGGAGAGAATCAATGGGAGGGAGACATTGATTTTTGTCCCTGCGCACATGCAAGAAGGGCTCAAAAGCATCCAAAAGTAAGCCGTAGCAGTTACTAGAGATGCTCAGTCTCCACTTCTGAAGCTTGATAAGAAGTTTTCATTTAAGTCAAACAGTCTTGCAGGTCACATACATTCCCTACCTGAGAGCTGGGGGCAAAGGTATAAATAAGGGAGTCAAAGACAGCCCTGTGTACTCAGCAGATGAATGATACAATATCAAGAGCTTGGTCTGCTGTGGAGGCTGTGGCTCAGTACCTGTACCACTTCAGCTAGAGGTTACAGATTGCCCTTTCACCAGCCACTGAGGAGATCAGTCAACTATTACCCCAAGGGCAGGAATGCTGCTAGGTGTAAGGATCTCCACACTTATGTTTACTGACAAAGCTCAGAAGTGTTCTCAAAGGGACTGAGAGGCTCCCATTCTTCTTAAGCTCTGAAAAATCCACAACGCTACATATCATGGCCACATTACAGAGACTAAGAAATCATTTCTGCCAGATCAGGAAGGTGGGTGGGTGGGTGTGCATGGATCCTGAAGTTTAGTAGTATAAATATTATGTTGGAACCTTGTATTTAAATATGTGTAGCAGCAACTGATGTGAGGAAGGTCGTATAATGACCAGTAGATTTACTCCCTAATAGCTTTTGTTGGGAAATTATTCATAAGTATTCCAAATGCTATTTACAATATTTGGTTTGTATGTGTGAAATCTTTGTTTACTAAGAAATTGTGTGGTATTCTCTCTTTGAAGCTGTCTAGGAACTATTATTAACAGCTACATTCAGGATTTTACATACAATAGCTCTGACTCCTTGTAATGCTTTCTGACAAATCCTGAAAAGACAGAACTCTGGCCTTTGCTTCAACAAAAGTTAAACTGAGATGCAAGAAAAAGGGACGTTTAATAGAGTTAAGCATTATTTAATCTGCTATATGAGCACTGAAAATTTCAGACCTAAAGGAACATTTTTGAGAAAGCTCTGAGCATGTGAAATAAATTGAGTTCATTTCCAGAAGTTATAGAATTCCTCACAATCCCCAAACATGTGTTAGAGTTGTCTAACTCAGCTCTTACATTTCTAGCATTTAGTTGAATCCCTTGAAGCTTATTGAGCTGCTGATGTGTCCAGTACATTTTATAATATCATCTTAAATGCATATGGTGCTTTGATACCACAGTCTTTTCAAATATGTAGACATACATTTGTGCCATTTTAAATTGCTATAGCTTTAAATCTCTCTCTCTCGCTCTCTCTCTTTTTTTTTTTTTACCAGTGAATAGCTCTTTCCACAGAGTCTAGTCTATTATATTTCTGTTTATCGTCTTCTGCCCATTTCTGCCTACCAGGATATTTTGAGTCACTGTGCAGGGCTGGACTATTTTGAATAAAAAATCTGTATAAGTAAAAAGTTTCTTGTCACCAGAATCTAATTTCCATTAACAGAGTTGCACATTTGCCACCAGGCGACTTTTGGAGGAAAGACCTACTGCTTATAGCATTTTGGCTCCTAGCTGCAGCTATTGCAGAAATCTGTTTCACATGACTTTTTGTAAATACTGGACAGAAAAATACTTGTTGTTTTCAAAGTGATCTTTGATTCAGAGAAACTGTTCCTTAATCCATCACTGACAGTTTAATATTGAACCCTTCATTGAAGTGTTTGTCCATGTTAATGTTTGAGTAAAGGTGTTTCTTATATTATTTTTCTAATGGACCCAATATCACTTTTCCAGGACTTAGACTTTGGGAAGGAGAGGAAGAGATGGAACTCCCCCAGTGTCTGCCCACAGCCCCTGAGCCACCCTCTGAAGACTTCAAAGTGAGATGTCATGTACAGTAGGAAACTGGTACAAACTGGATGCTTTTGAGTTGTAAAAAAAACTGCTCAGGCATCTTTGAAGGCTCCTGGAAAGGTCACAGGTTGATATGTCAATGAGCTGCCAGGAGTCTAGAAATGAAAGGAAATGTGTGTATTTTGACTGATTAATTTTAATGGGATGAGGTTGCCACCTCTTTCTGAGCTTTGCTTATCTAGGGGCACTGGATAGCTAAGTGGGGCAGGCAGATTGGAATGAGCTCAAATTGCATTATCATGGCTTCCATTACCTCTAGCATCTGCTGGGATACCTGTATCTGCAGCTACACACCATGGCCTTAATTTTCCTGATTATGAAAGGTGTTGTGACAAAAGCAAGCAAGGAAATATAAACCATCTGGCATTAACACCTTCCTCAAGATCAGATAAATCCTGAACACCACTATAATTCAAACCTGAGGATCCTGCTACCACTCCCTCCCTTTCCTTCCCCAGTTTATTTCTCCTCTTTCCTATCTTTTTCCCCTAAAACAGCCTGGCATTGGTAAATTATTCAGAAACTGGAATGGCTTATAAAACTATGCTGTGCCTGTAGTAGGTCAGCAGCTATCTGCATGAAAGAAACAGAAGCTGCAATTTCTTTCATTTCTGATCCTTTTGTGTAGGTTTCTTTTGTTTTATCTTAAAGGGAACAAGATTGGATTTCAATAACAAGAACCCAAGATCTAATTATCCATTTGTGACGTCTTGCTTGGGGACTCCAGAATTATGAGACCCATGTGTTACTCCTGTCAGCCTCAGCAATGAGAGTTTTCCAGCTGTTAAGCTATGTATCAGCTCCCTGACAAATCACCTTGGCTGTATTGCCATCAAACTTTTGAGGGCTCTGCCAGTCAAAACCTTGCAAGTAGCAGTCAGTAAACCCTAATTCCCAAGTTGCTCAGAGACATCTCACTGCAGTGTCCAGTTCCTCTCACTGGAGGCTAACAGAAGTCATTAAGTTTGCTGTCTCTAAACAGGCAGACTACACACCAGTCTGTTCGGCTACACAGCACTGTTTCATACCCAGGGGTGAAAGTAGAAATAGGGAATTACCGGTACAGGGCTCGGTTGGGGCTGGCTCCGGCCCCTGGAAGGAGCGGGGCCTCGGGTGGAAGGGGTGGGGATGGGGGGTCAGAGCCAGCCCCGGCCCGCCCTGTACCAGTGTGTGCCCTCCCCTCCCCTGCCAGGGTAACAGCGGCAGCCGGGAGCTCCAGCAGCAGTTTAAAGGGCCCAGGGCTCGGTCGTTGTTACCACCCTGGACCCTTTAAACCACTGCCGGAGCCCCCAGCTGCTACTGCTACCCCAGGGCTTCGGCAGCAGGGCTCTCGGGGCTATTTAAAGGGCCCATGACTCCCCTGCTTCTACAACCCAGGCCCTTTAAATATCCCTCAGAGCCCTGGGATAGCGGCACGGGGGCTCCGGCAGCTATTTAAAGGGACTAGGGCAGTAGAGGCAGTGGGAGCCCTGGCCTTTTAAATAACCCCCGGAGCCCAGCAGCCGCTGCTACCCTAGGGCTCCAGCAGCGGGGCTCTGGCAGCAATTTAAAGGGCCTGGGACTCCAGCCGCTGCTGAGAGCCCCAGGCCCTTTAAATCTTTGCCTGGGAAAGCCAGGCCGCCCCAGTATGGCACACCGGCTCTTGCTGGTACACCATACCAGGGCGTACCGGCTTACTTTCACCTCTGTTCATACCCAGCACTGAGATGGTTTTGTAATAAAAGGAGGATATGTTTATTAAGAAAGAATAGAAAGCTTAATGATATGAAGCAAGAATGAAAGAGACAGGCATTACAAGGAAAACAAGACGTGCTTTCTCCTGACTAAAACTTAATTTCAACAAATTATAATCTTTGTCTAACCAAGTTTCTCACTTACATCAAGATTCCAGCAGCTCTTGCCTTCCAGGCCAAGAGCATCCAGCTTTCATAGGCTCAAAGAGTGCTGTACCCTATTATCCCCTAAGGGAAATATAACTAAAATGTCTCTTGGATCTCCTTTATATCACCTAAAGCCTCTTGGTTCTGTTTCAAGAACCAGGAAAGTTTACTGGGGTGCAGATTCTATGTCCTGGTGTGATCATTAAGCAGTCTTTTTACCCACTTATAAGTTTGATGGCTTGCTTTATCTTATATGTAAATGTACTTTCACTGTCTTCTGCTGGTGATCAAGGCATTCAGACAAGTATATATACATTCCTCTGTCTAGGACAATATTTTTTTTGCAAAAATTCTTAATATATTCAGGGCCTCATTCTTATTTACACCAAGGTACCTTTATTGTGCTTTTATATTGCTCTAGTAGTGTAAAGTAGGTGGCGAAGCCATTCACATTCCCTTTTACATTTATACCACCAGCATTATAAGCCCTTTAGTGCAAATGAGAATCAGACCTTGAACACTTTATTTCAGCGAGTTATCTTAAGTGCCTATACACAAATGCAAGAAGCCTGGGGAACAAGCAGGGAGAACTAGAAGTCCTGGCACAGTCAGGGAATTATGATGTAATTGGAATAACAGAGACTTGGTGGGATAACTCACATGATTGGAGTACTGTCATGGATGGATATAAACTGTTCAGGAAGGACAGGCAGGGCAGAAAAGGTGGGGGAGTTGCGTTGTACGTAAGAGAGCAGTATGACTGCTCAGAGCTCCAGTATGAAACTGCAGAAAAACCTGAGTGTCTCTGGATTAAATTTAGAAGTATGAACAACAAGGGTAATGTCGTGGTGGGAGTCTGCTACAGACCACCGGACCAGGGGGATGAGGTGGACGAGGCTTTCTTCCAGCAACTAACAGAAGTTGCTGGATCACAGGCCCTGGTTCTCCTGGGTGACTTTAATCACCCCGATATCTGCTGGGAGAGCAATACAGCAGTGCACAGACAATCTAGGAAGTTTCTGGAAAGTGTAGGGGACAATTTCCTGGTGCAAGTGCTGGAGGAACCAACTAGGGGAAAAGCTCTTCTTGACCTGCTGCTCACAAACAGGGAAGAAATAGTAGAGGAAGCAATAGTGGATGGGAACCTGGGAGGCAGTGACCATGAGATGGTCGAGTTCAGGATCCTGACACAAGGAAAAAGGGAAAGCAGTAGAACAGAGACCCTGGACTTCAGAAAAGCAGACTTCGACTCCCTCAGGGAACTGATGGGCAAGGTCCCCTGGGAGAATAACATGACGGGGAAAGGAGTCGAGGAAAGCTGGCTGTATTTCAAAGAAACCTTATTGAGGTTGCAGGAACAAACCATCCCGATGTGTAGGAAGAAAAGTAAATATGGCAGGCGACCAGCTTGGCTTAACAGTGAAATCCTTGCTCGTCTTAAACACAAAAGAACAGCTTACAAGAAGTGGAAGATTGGACAAATAACCAGGGAGGAGTATAAAAGTATTGTTCAGGCATGCAGGTGTGAAATCAGGAAGGCCAAATCACACTTGGAGTTGCAGATAGCCGGAGATCTTAGGAGTAACAAGAAGGGTTTCTTCAGGTATGTTAGCAACAGGAAGAAAGTCAAGGAAAGTGTGGGCCCCTTGCTGAATGAGGGAGGGAACCTAGTGACAGAGGATGTGGAGAAAGCTAGTGTACTCAATGCTTTTTTTGCCTCTGTCTTCACAGACAAGGTCAGCTCCCAGACAGCTGCACTCTGCAGCACGGTATGGGGAGGAGGTGACCAGCTCTCTGTGGAGAAAGAAGTAGTTCGGGGCTATTTAGGAAAGCTGGACGAGCACAAATCCATGGGGCCGGATGCGCTGCATCCGAGGGTGCTAAAGGAGTTGGCCGATGAGATTGCAGAGCCATTGGCCATTATCTTTGAAAAATCATGGCGATCGGGGGAGGTCCCGGATGACTGGAAAAAAGCTAATGTAGTGCCCATCTTTAAAAAAGGGAAGAAGGAAGATCCAGGGAACTACAGGCCAGTCAGTCTCACCTCAGTCCCTGGAAAAATCATGGAACAGGTCCTCAAGGAATCAATCCTGAACCACTTAAAGGAGGGGAAAGTGATCAGGAACAGTCAGCATGGATTCACCAAGGGCAAGTCATGCCTGACTAATCTAATTGCCTTCTATGACGAGATAACCGGCTCTGTGGATGAGGGGAAAGCAGTGGATGTGCTATTTCTGGACTTTAGCAAAGCTTTTGATACAGTCTCCCACAGTATTCTTGCCAGCAAGTTAAAGAAGTATGGGCTGGATGAATGGACGGTAAGGTGGATAGAAAACTGGCTAGATGGTCGGGCTCAACGGGTAGTGATCAATGGTTCCATGTCTAGTTGGCAGCCGGTATCAAGTGGAATGCCCCAAGGGTCGGTGCTGGGGCCGGTTTTATTCAATATCTTCATTAATGATCTGGAGGATGGTGTGGACTGCACCCTTAGCAAGTTTGCAGATGACACTAAACTGGGAGGAGTGGTTGATACGCTGGAGGGTAGGGATAGGATACAGAGGGACCTAGACACATTAGAGGATTGGGCCAAAAGAAATATGATGAGGTTCAACAAGGACAAGTGCAGAGTCCTGCACTTAGGACGGAAGAATCCCATGCACTGCTACAGACTAGGGACCGAATGGCTGGGCAGCAGTTCTGCAGAAAAGGACCTAGGGGTTACGGTGGACGAAAAGCTGAATATGAGTCAACAATGTGCCCTTGTTGCCAAGAAGGCTAATGGCATTTTGGGTTGTATAAGTAGGGGCATTTCCAGCAGATCGAGGGATGTGATCATTACCCTCTACTCAGCACTGGTGAGGCCTCATTTGGAGTACTGTGTCCAGTTTTGGGCCCCACACTACAAGAAGGATGTGGATAAATTGGAGAGAGTCCAGCGGAGGGCAACAAAAATGATTAGGGGGCTGGAGCACATGACTTATGAGGAGAGGCTGAGGGAACTGGGATTGTTTAGCCTGCAGAAGAGAAGAATGAGGGGGGATTTGATAGCTGCTTTCAACTATCTGAAAGGGGGTTCCAAAGAAGATGGATCTAGACTGTTCTCAGTGGTAGAAGATGATAGAACAAGGAGTAATGGTCTCAAGTTGCAGAGGGGGAGGTTTAGGCTGGATATTAGGAAAAACTTTTTCACTAGTAGGGTGGTGAAGAACTGGAATGGGTTACCTAGGGAGGTAGTGGAATCTCCTTCCTTAGAGGTTTTTAAGGTCAGGCTTGACAAAGCCCTGGCTGGGATGATTTAGTTGGGTTTGGTCCTGCTTTGAGCAGGGGGTTGGACTAGATGACCTCCTGAGGTCCCTTCCAACCCTGAGATTCTATGATTCTATGATTCTATATTTAATTCATTTAAAAATATAGACACAAACACATGATTGTAATTTGATTACTTATGTCTCCTACATGGAGTATTTCTGTACAAAGAACAGGAAAATTTGCAATGTTCTCTTCACATATATTCTTTCTAATTCTTCCATTTTATGGTGACCAGAGTGTGCTGCTCTGTAAAAAAAATCTGGGGGATTGCCCCCCCAAATCAGTAGCTTCCTGGCGATACACAGATGTCAGAGCAAAAAAGACCCTGCAAGTACAAGATGGCTCCTCATTCCTACCGGGGCTCTGAGTCCATAATTCCTGTTTAACCAGACTGCTGAGTAATCTCCTGTCAGTCACCCCACCCCATGAGATTTCTCATTGCCAACAGGTAAGGTAGGTAAGTAGACACTTCATTATATGTGAATCACAACTGATTTAACTGGAACTACTTACCTACTTATAGTTAAGGACATGATTATGTGCTTTCCTGGATTAGGGTGCAAATAATGAAAGGGTTAACAGAAGCTTGCTGACAAATGCCACTGTTATGTTTTGGGGTTCAACCCAGACTAGGTAGAGGTTATGTCACCACCAGCCCTGTAACCCTGGGTAAATCCTGCTGCTATGACTCACAGCCTGGACACCAGCCAGCAGACAAACATTCAATTCCCTGAGTGTCTGTGTGCTGTGCATCCCTGGTTCGGTACTCTGACCCCAGCAGCCTGTCTACAACACAAAACCCCTCTCTGGTTTACATCAACCTTCGTTACTACTTGCAAAGCACCTCCAGTCGCAACATTCCCGAAAACTTTCTGCCCTGAAATGTCCAGCCCAATTCTGGAACATTTCAAGAAGTAATAAGGTTTGTTACTGTGCTTTTGTGTCTTTAAAGGAGCAGTGTGTTGCTTTAACTGGAGCTAACAATCACTTCAATTCAAACAGTACTGGTTGGTTTAGATTAAAAGTAAAACAAGGTCTTTAACAAAAAAGAGAGCAGTTTCAAGTAATTTCAAGTACATGGGATAAAGACAAAATGGTTACAAGCCAAAAAAGTAATATACACTTTCTAGAGATTAAGACCTAACAAGCTACAGACTTGGTTCAAGGTAAATTTCTTACCAATGTCCTCATTCCAGGCATGGCTGACTTTTTCTCCATCAGAACCTTTTGCAGAAGTACAAGCTGATGGTTTCCCTTGTCTAATTAGGTGAAACACCTCAGGCTAAGCAGGTTTCTCACCTATATTCAGTTCCCAGAGACTGCAACCCCCTTAGTTAAAAGACCCATATTTCTCAGCTTGCAAGATTTTGAGCCCATTGTATCTGTCCAGTGATGGATACCAAGATAGATTCTCCCTTTTACTTATTCCTAAATTCAGTATTTTTCCTCAGATTCAGGATAACTTCATGCTGTCCTTCCCTTCTTGTGGGCTTCCCATCCCTCTGCTGATTTGTATGTTAATGGGGTTCCATTGTTTTTGGTCACATCTTGCTTAATTTCACTGGGTACAGGTAAATAGCTGCCTTCCCTTCTGTCTAGGGGAAAATCTGATTCTCCATGTGTTTGATCACAGACTTCAAGCCATAATATCCTTTGATATTTATAATTTCTCATAGAATATTAAAACATACATTTAACAATGGTTGATATTAATCACCAGTGTCATTAGCGTTCATAAAATACCTTATCTGATACACTTTTATAATGCAGTAATATTGTATAAAATCAGTTGATTCAATTATTTATCAATTGAAGTTCAGAACCCCCCTTCTTTATAGTCCAGATCTCCCCCACACACTAAGTTGATGGCCTTGTTTACCTTTTATGTAAATGTATCTTCATCAGCTCTGCCTGATGACCAAGCTGGTGAGACAAATACTCATTCGTTTGTCTAAGGCAGACTGTGCTTATACATTGCTTGCTAGACATATTTTAAGAATATAATTCTAGCTCATATTCATAATTCTTTGTATACACTTTATACATACCACATGCAAGAATGTTAATGACCTGTGAGTTATTAGTTTTCCAATGATATATTACATGACACATTTTAAATTCAGATTATGACATGTTAGGTGTAGTGAGTATGTCAGGCCTGCCAAGAGCTGCTGACACACAATAGTGACCCATCAGTGGGCCTCTATATCACAGCTCTTCAGATTTCAAATGGATGATATACTGGAAACTGGCTATCTGCCATCTGACCCTAGGCCACATCCCCTTATAAATTCCCTTTCTCAAGAAGTCTTGAAGAAGGGAATGGAGGAAACAAGAGCCAAACTATACCTGTGCATAGGAAAGATAGGAAGAATGGTAATACGCTACACTTGACTTAATCTGGAGCTCTTCAATGACCTAAAACTCAAAGAACATATAAAAAGTGGAAAATAGGTCTATACACACAGACACAGACACACAGACACACACACATATATATTTAGGGACAAAATTAGAAAAGCCAAGGCACAAAGCAGATTAAACTAGCTAGGGATATAAAGAGTAATAAGAAAATATTTATAAATAAATTAGAAGCAAGAGGAACACCAAGGACATGGTAGGCCCAGTACTCAGTGAGGAGGGAAAGACAATAACAGAAAATGCAGCAATGACCCAAGTATTAAATGCTTTTTTTGTTTCACTCAGTTAGGGTGACTAATGTAGTAAACATCAGTGTAAATGGGGTAGGATCTGAGGTTAAATAGGGAAAGAACAAGTTAAGAATTACTAAGATAAATTAGATATCTTCAAGTTGGCAAGGCATAATGAAATACATTCCACAATACTAAGGAACTGTCTGACGAAATCTCTGAGCCATTAATGAATATCTTTGAGAACTCATGGAGGATGGGACAGATCCCAGAGAACTGGAAAAGGGAAAATATAGTACCAATCTATAAAAAGCGGAATAAGGACAACCCAGAGAATTATAAATCAGTCAGCTTAACTTCGGTACACAGACAGATAATGGAGCAAATAATCAAACAGTCAATTTGAAAGCACTAGAAGATAACAAGGTGATAAGTAACAGTCAACATGGATTTGTCAAGAACAAATCATGTCAAACTAACTATCCTTCTTTGACCAGGGTAATCAGCCTTGTGGATGTGGTGGAAGCAGTAGGTACATTTCAACTTCAGTAAAGCTTTTGATATTTTCTCACATGACTATCTTATAAAGAAACTAGGGAAATAAAGCATAGATGAAACTACTATAAGGTAGGTGAACAACTGGTTGGAAAACCATACTCCGAGAGTAGTTATCACAGTTAAACTGGAAGGACATATTGAGTGGGCTCATGCAAGTCCAGTCCTATTAAATATATTCATAAATGATTTGGATAATAGCATAGAGAGTGCACTTATAAAGTTTGTGGTCGATATCATGGCCGGGGAGAGGGGAGAGGGAGGGAAGGTTTGCAAGAGCTTTGGAGGACAGAACTAGAATTCAGAATGATCTTGACAAACTAGAGAAATGGTCTGAAATAAATAGGATGGAATTCAGTAAGGATAAATGCAGCATACTGCACTTGGGAAAGAATAATCAAATACACTAATACAAAAAGTGAAATGACTGCCTAGGGAGGAGCACTACAGAAAAAGAGCTGAGGATTATAATGAATCACAAACTAAATGTGAGTCAACAATGTAACACTGTTGCAAAAAAACTGAACATTATTCTGGGATATATTAGCAGGAGTGTTTTAAGGAAACCAAAAGAAGTAATTCATCCACTCTAGTCTGCACTGAACAGGCATCAGCTACACTACTGTGTCCAGTTCTAGGCACCACACTTCAGGAAAGATGTGGACAAATTGAAGAAAGTCCAGAGAAGAGCAACAAAAATTATTCAAGGTCTAGAAAACATGACCTATGAAGAATGATTGAGAAAAGTGTTTGTTTGTTTGTTTGTTTAAGTCGGGAGAAGAGAAGACTGAGGGGTGACATGATAACACTCTTCAAGTGCATAAAAGGTTGTTATAAAGAGGAGGATGATAAATTGTTCTCCTTATCCACTGAAGACAGGACAAGAAGTAATGGGCTTAAATCACAGTAAGGGAGATTTAGCTTAGACATTAGGAAAAAAAAACTTCCTAACTGTATGGATAATTAAGCACTAGAATAATTTACCTAGAGAGGTTATGTAATCTCCATCATTGGAGATTTTTAAGAACAGATTAAACAAATACCTATCAGGGCTGGTCTAGATAATACTTAGTCCTGCCTCAGTGTATGGGGCTGGACTAAATGCCCTATCAAGGTCCATTACAGTTCTACAGTTCTAGAGTGCTATGAAATTATGCAGATGATGAAATACTTCTCCCTTAAGCCTTCCTGCTTAACAAGATCTGTTTGGGTTACATTAATTGCACTTGCTGAGCGCTTATAGGCCTCTTTATTTCCTATATTAAAAATATGGGAATTTAATACATACCGTGTTTACCTGTGAATATAGGTGGTGTGGAGATTTATAATTGTTTTGTAATTAAAAAGTTATCAACCTGGGTGTGTTGGACTATTTTCTGAAAATGTTTTCCTGATTGAAACTCAGATATAATGGATATAATTTGAGTCAGAGTGCAGTGTGGTTTGCTCAGTGAAATTGTGAAATTATTTGAAGACTGCAGTGACTTATATGCCTTGTCTAAGTAACAATAAGGTTCAGAGTGTTTCGTTTCCATGGTTCCAACTTGATGATTATGATTTGCTTTATAAGCTGATTATAGTGTTTTAAGACTTCTTCATCATTAAGAAAAGCACTGGTTTGCATTATATGTATGAATAACATCTGTGACTAACACTTCCATTGTCAAGAAGTTTCTGTGTAGGATGCTAGAGAATGATCTAGCCACCTCAGTGCTTGTGGTTGGTTAAGTGCTTTAAAACCCTTCATTTTGATTTCATTTACAGAGGGTGAGGGCAGCAGGTTACAATGAAACCAAGAGTTAACAATGGTAGAACAGGTAAGCTGCCTGCAGCCATCTCTTCTGAAATACTGATTGTCCTTGATGTTCATGTCTGGTGGTTTGCTATCGCTGAAGCAGCAGATAATATGTTGCAGCTAATGGTGGCAGCACAGTGCCTGAATATACTGAATTATTCCCCTATCCAGTGGCTGACTCTGGGAAGCTTTAAACATCTAAATTGTTACATTGGAGTGAGGAGAAGCATTATCAATCAATAAAATCACCTTGCATTTTAAGATACTTATGGAGCGGAAAAACACTAGGGCAGAACAAATAATTCACAGTGAATAATTTACTTGTCAAAGTTAGCCTCTTTTTCTCCTTGTATAATGTCCATGGGAGGATTGTAACTTCCTCACACACATGCATTATATGAATGTACTTGTCAAATATTTGTCCAAATTTCTGTCTTTACATATTAGTCACAATTTGCTGCAAGTACTGAATTCTCAATTTAAGATGTGTTAGTACACTGTAATTGCTCAGAAGTCACATGATATTGTTTCTGTTCCTTGAGTGGAGAAATGTGACACCTATAATCAGGAACAGGACTTGAAAAAACTCACTGAGGTTTTCACTGTCAACATATAAAAAAATTATCATGAGTCTTGCACTATTTGCTCTTTTTCTTAAAGCCCCAGACAGCTGCTGGAATCAGATTATTACCTACAAATCTCAGCTTTCTTGCTTTTTTTTTTTATAAAGGTAAATTGGTAACTGTCCTGGATGCACAGAAAAGACTGAAAACATGTTTCACACAGTTTTGAGTGGCTCACGACTGAGTGCCTACCTCAGGGCAGACTTTGAAAAACAGGGCTGACACTCCCAACTGGTGGGGTGTTCTATAATTAGATTTCACTAAGCCAGTAAAAATGTGAAGTTCTGGATCACTATAACAGTTTTACAATGGAGTCACAGACAGAAACCTTAGACTCTCCAGTCTATCTTGCCACCCAGACAAACTGGACTTAGAGATAAATGGTCACTTACACCAAAAATCACACCACATTCAGGCTGCTTTCACTCCCAAGAGACCTGTCACTTACCCCAGATCAGTTGGTACCCTAGTTCTTACACCAAGGACAGTGTAATAAAAGATCTAAAGGTTTATTAATCAGGAAAAAGAAATGAGAGTTATTTACAGGTTAGAGCAACCAACCAAACATATAGACAAATGAATTATCATCTAAGAGTTATCCTAAGAGTGACAGAGTTGTAGTGATCTGTCAATTCAAACTATCTTTCAAGGCTGACCCAGGGGGCAGCTTCTGTGGATCTCTGGCCTCTGTTTGGTGTCTCTAGCCCGGTAAGAGTTCAAACAGCCAAAAAGATGGAAACTTTTCCTGTGACTTTGCCTTATTTCCTTCATTCAGCATCCAAGTCCATAGGACGATCTTCCTTGCTTATACCATCTTCCGGGTGTGATAGGCCCATTACAATATTCCTTGATGGTCCATCTGATTTTGATAGTCCTTCTGGATGGGTGGAAGGTGTGAGACTGATTCTAAGTAAGCCAGGGAAAAGTGACAATTTAAGGAGAGCTAGCATATAAATTGGATTAGGAAATTTTGGAAAACAGGAGATCTTTTCTTGTCTGAATCACCATGCATTGCTTGATGCATCACTCATAGAAAAATTTGGCAATTAGTATTTATTGATTGATAGAGTATAAATTTAATTTTGTCTCATCCCAATAACAAAGCATGTGCCCACGCTGAATGGTGTAACCAAATCCTGACCTTGCTTGTTGGCCTTTGTGTTAGAGGTCCAGCAATGAGTTTGGGAACCTTATCTCTCTATGCTAAACAGTAAACCATCCCACATAAAATACATCTTTTCCAGTACAAATAGTCAATCCTGTGACCTGGAAATGGTCTTTTCATGAGCATTTATCAGTGAAATTCAAGAGCAAGAATGTTTGGATCATAAACAGAAGAGTATTTACACTAGGCCAAGGATCGACAACCTTTGGCACGCGGCTCACCAGCGTAAGCCCCCTGGAGGGCCAGGCCGCTTTGTTTACCTGCTGCATCTGCAGGTTCAGCTGATCGAGGCTCCCACTGGCCGCAATTCACTGCTCCAGGCAAATGGGGGTGGCAGGAAGTGGCAGCCAGCACATCCCTCAGCCCGCGCTGTTTCCCACAGCCCCCATTGTCCTGGAGCAGCGAACTGCAGCCAGTGAGAGCCACGATCAGCCAAACCTGCGGACGCAGCAGGTAAACAAACTGGCCCCGCCCACCAGGGTGCTTACTCTGGCAAGCCGCGTGCCAAAGGTTGCCGATCCCTGCACTAGGCCCTTTTGGCAAAAATCTGTTGTCACTAACTTTGATGGTAGCAGTGACCAGAGTGCAAGTGGTTTTGTACAGCTTCAGCTTGATCTCTCATTGCTGCACTTTCAACTTCCACCCTGGCTAATTGTGGGTATGCGTGCATCAGCACTAGCATCTGGATTTGGACTATCATTCTTCTCCTTAACACACCCACTGGTTTTCATTCGAAAGTGATGAGAAAAATGAGCTAGATCTATAAACTGGGTTTCTGGAAAAGATGTTATCAGAATGACTGATATTAGCAATGGTACGCAATAGGGAAAAGTTTATTGCACAGCATAAGGGCCTAATATACAAAACTGATGGCTCTAGTAGTAATAGGTAGCTGAGTGTCGAATGTAAAGTAAAAAGAGAACACCACTCAGATTGGAGCAGAAGTGCAGTACAGATAATGTTCTCATAAGTTCAGTTTCAATACAGCAATCATACCTGAAGACAGATTTCAATCTATCTTTAAAAGAATCGGGGGTTAGCTGGGTTTATAATTGTAGCACAATAATTCCCCCTCTCTCATCCTTGATACATAGAGCAAGAGAAGATAAAACTAGAGGAAACTCAAAGAGGCATCAATTAGGAGTAATGGTGACCTGCCACAGAGTTAGAATGGCAGCCAAAGTTTACATAATACCGTACAATGCCAGCTCTCAAGAAATAATAGGAATTATAATTGATAGACATCAGTTATGATCAGGTAAAACAAGATTATCACAGATTGTGAGGAATAAAATAGTAGTAAGGATCACAGACAAAACAGGTCAAATTCTAATCTCACTTATACTAGTGTGAGATGTTACCAGGAAGGTCTCTGGATTGTCCTCGGGCCTGGTATTTGTGAATTTCACTGGCACGGGCAGAACCAGTAGGCCCAGGCCTAAAGCCCCCAAGGAGACCTGAAAGTTAAGATCTTTACCTGTTGGACCAGTCTTTGCTATTGTTCTTGCTGTTGTGCCACTAAGTTGCTGCTGGGCAGCCACTTGCTGCAGGAGTAGTTGTTGTTGCTGCTGCTGAGCTGCCTGTTGCTGCTGCTGGTTCTCAGTCATTCATTTAAGAAGACACACTAGGTCCTTGTTGTCTGACCTACCAACCCCCATCTCTAGTTTGAGAGTGTTTGACTACTTGGGTCAGTCAGTCCTCTCCCCTCTCCAGGGATTGGAAGGGTGCCTGCATTTTCCACCAGTTGTGAGGTAGTCAGCACACTACTTGGCACCTCCATGTGGCTGGGCATGGCGTGGCAACTCTCTCTTCACTGGGGTCTGTGGCCACTGGCTGTTGTGCAGCTGCAGTGGCCTGCCTTTTCTGGTGACTTCGCCCTCCAGCTAGGTCATTTCCAAATCTCTCCCCTTCTGGAGTAGTCCATAAACAGAAAGCCTGGGGAATTAACACAAACAGAGTTAGTACTAGAGATAGGGAAAAACCTCCCTCTCAGGGTGTATCAGGATCAGGCCCTCCGTAAGTCAACAATGTAATACTGTATTGCAAAAAAAACAAAAAAAAACAAATGTAATTCTGGGATGTATTAGCAGGAGTGTTGTAACTAAGACATGACAAGAAATTCTTGCATTCTATTCATCATAGGTAAGGTCACAACTGGAGTATTGTGTCCAGTTCTGGGCACCATACTTCGGGAAAGATGTGGACAGTGGAGAGCAACAAAAATGATTAAAGGTCCAAAAAAGCATGATCTATGAGGCAAGATTGAAAAAAAAATCTGGGTTTGTTTACTCTGGAGAAGAGAAGTCTGAGGGAGGGGACACAATAAAAATCTTCAAGTACATAGAAAGCTGTTATAAAGAGGAGGATGATAAATAGGGGTCTACTTAAATTGCAGAGAAATCACATTTTTCATGGGTTGGTCACAGCATAAATAGCAAATGTTGTGGATGTGTTCATACAGTACATTTAAAACAAGTATTGTACTGTACTACTGTTACGTTTGTAAGTCACCCTGGATAAGGGAGTCTGCTAAATCAGGGATTCTCAAACTTTTTTTTGCTGGGACCCCCTGTACTATTGGGTTATCCGGGAGAGGGGGCGGGCGGAAGCCCGCCCCATGCTAACGGATCCCCCCCCAGCCTAAGGGGAGGATCCACAGGGCCACGGAAACCCACTAAGTGCGGGGGACAACTAATAAAAGAACAGGGACAGGAGTGAGGTCAAAGGGTCATAAGGAGGGAGCCTGATGGGGACACCGAGCAGAGAACCCCGGACAGCGCCCACTGCTCCTCGAAGGCGTCAAGGGAGCCAGCGGACGCCGCCCAGAGGAACTCCGCCCGGAGACGTGAGCGGACGAGGGACCGGAAACAAGCCCCACAGTCGCAGGAGTCTCCGTCGGCCAACCTCCTCTCCCTGGTCGCGTGGATGGCCTTTTTAGCCAGGGCGAGGAGGAGGTTGACCAGGAGGTCCCGCGACTTTGTGGGGCCACGGATAGGGAGTGCATGGATAAGGAGGTGAGGGGAAAAGTGCAGCCAGAAACGTAACAGAATGTCGGTGAGGAGCCGGTATAGGGGCTGCAACCTGGCGCACTCTAGGTAAACATGCGCCAGGGTCTCCCTCACGCCGCAGAAGGGGCAGGTGTCCGGGACAGGGGTGAACCGCGCCAAGTACACGCCCGTGCTCACGGCCCCGTGAAGGAGCCGCCAGCTGATATCCCCGGCGGGCCTCGGGACCAGGGTGGAGTACAGGCTGGCCCACCGGGGCTCCTCACCCTCCACAGGTGGCAAGAGGTCCCGCCACTTGGTGTCGGGGCGGGACACGAGGGTGAGGAAGTGAACGGTATGGAGCACGAGCGCGTAGAGTTGTTTCCTTGGCGCGGTCTGGAAACGGACCGGCTGCAGATCGTGCAGCCGGCTGGCAGAGAAGGGGCGGGGGGGCCGGTCGGGTCCACGGGGCAGGGGCCCGATGAAGAGGTCCGGAGGGCTCGGGGTGGGGGGTGGGCGGGGCGTGCCCTACGCAGGACCCGGTCGAGGTAAGCCCGAGCAGCGGGCGGCAAAGCGGCCTTCACCTCCTGTAGTACGCGCCGGGGAGTACAAGGTCTGGAGAGCCCCATCCGCCGAGCGAGCGTCAGGGGATCCAGCCAGTCTCCCCGGTCGTAGTCCAGGAGGTCTCCGACCCTGGTGGCATCTGCCAGGACCAACCTCTGGCGCACCGCGGGGGACTCCGCCACCTGCACACGGAGCTGAGGGTTGTGTAGCAGGGGCTCCGCGAGGAGGTCTGCCCCCTCGGTGGCCGCCACGGACCTGGTCGCAGAGAACAGCTTCTAGGTCCAGAGGAGGTCCTGGTAGAAGACCGGCAGCCCGGAGAGGTCTCGCGGAAGGCCCCTCGGGTCGAAATAAAGGAGCTGCCGGTCGTATCGGAGCCCTCGGAAGCGGTGCAGGAAGGCGTGCGCCAGGGCTCTCCATGCCGGACTACCCGCACCATAAAGGAGCCTCTGCAGTGCCTGGAGGCGGAAGACGTGGACCTGAGTGCGGAGGCACTTCAGGCCCTGCCCTCCCTCCTCCAGGGGCAGGTGGAGTACCCCTGCAGGGACCCAGTGCAGTCCTGGCCAAAAGAACTCCAGCACCACCCGCCGGAGGTCGGTCAGGAACACCGGGGCCGGGACCAGGGTGTTGAGCCGGTACCAGAGCATGGACAGGACCAGTTGATTGAGCACCAGTGCCCTCCCTCGGAGGGAAAGGCACCGGAGGAGTCCTGTCCATTTCCGGAGCCGCTCCGCCACCCTGCCCTGCAAACCTTGCCAGTTCTCCGGCGGAGAGGGATGCGTGGCAGAAAGGTAAACGCCGAGATAGAGCAGCGGACCCGCGCTCCACCGGATGGCCTGAAGCGCGGGTGGGAGGGAGCTCGCCTGCCACCCGTCCCCGACCACCAGGCCAGAGCTCTTGACCCAGTTGACCCGGGCGGAGGAGGCCGCCGAGTACACGGCTTGGCAGGCCTCCACCCGCGCCAAGTCGCCCGGGTCCTGGACCACGAGGAGCACATCGTCGGCGTACGCCGACAGGACCAGCCGCAGCTCCGGCTCCCGAAGCACCAACCCCGTCAACCTCCTGCGGAGGAGACAGAGGAAGGGCTCGATCGCCAGGGCGTACAGCTGGCCCGAGAGGGGGCACCCCTGCCGCACTCCCCGCCCGAAGCTGACCGGCTCGGTCAGGGTCCAGTTGAGCCTGACCAGACACTCTGCGGAAGCGTACAGCACCTGGAGAAAACCCACAAACTGGGATCCGAAGCCTAACGCCTGCAGAGTGCCCAGGAGATACCCGTGGTCCACCCTGTCGAACGCCTTCTCCTGATCCAGGGACAGGAGGGCGAACGACAGACCATCCCTGCACCCAAGCTCCAAGAGATCCCGGACCAGATACAGGTTATCGAAGATGGTACGGCCCGGGACGGTGTAGGTCTGGTCTGGGTGGATCACGTCCTCCAGCACGGACCCTAGCCGAATCGAAATGGCCTTCGCGACAATTTTATAGTCCGTACTGAGGAGCGAGATGGGACGCCAATTCCGTAAATCGCGGAGGTCCCCCCTCTTCGGCAATAAAGCGAGCACGGCTCGCCTGCACGAGAGAGGGAGGACCCCGCTCCGCAAGGACTTGGCCCAGATGGTGACTAGGTCTGGGCCGAGGACGTCCCAGAACACGCGGTAGAACTCCACGGTCAGCCCGTCCATGCCCGGGGATTTATTGGTGGGCATGCGACGGAGGGCTTCCGAGAACTCGGCCAGAGTGAGAGGCAGCTCTAGCCGGTCCCGGTCGCCCGCGCTGACCGTCGGGAGTCCGTCCCAGAGCACTTTGCAAGCGGCAGGATCGGTCGGATCCGGGGAGAAAAGGCGCGCGTAGAAGGTCCGGGCCCTCTCGCACATCTCCGCCGGATCCGTGAGGGGGGAGCCGTCCTCCGCCAGGAGGCAGGTGACGTGCTTCTTGGCCCCCCTCCGTTTCTCCAGGGCGTAGAAGAAGCGGGAGCCGCGATCCATCTCCCGAAGGAGGCGGATGCGGGATCGAACAAAGGCGCCCCGGGCTCCTCCCGCTTCTCCCAGCACGCTCCGCAAAGGGATGGATCCTCGGGGCTGGCGGCCAGACGCCTCTCCAGCTCTAAGACCTCCCGCTCCAACTGCCCTATCGCCGCATCCCTCCGTCGGCTGGCGCCCCGGGTGTAGTCACGGCAGAAGAGCCGGGCGCGCACCTTCCCCACATCCCACCACCGCCGCGCCGAGGGAAAGGCACGCCGCTGCCCTCGCCAGGCCAGCCAGAACTCCCGGAAGGACGCCACGAAGCCCCCATCCTCCAGCAAGCTGTTGTTGAAGTGCCAATAGGCCGGCCCCGGCCTCTCCGCGCAGAGAGAGGCCGTCACGGTGACGAGGTGGTGGTCCGAAAAAGGGGCCGGCCGGATGCTGGAGGACTGGGCCCGTGAGAGATGGAACCGGGACAGATAGATGCGGTCCAACCGGGAGTGGCACGACCGATGGGCTTCCACCCGGACATAGGTGTACGTGGAGGCGTCGTCCGGGTGGTGGTCGCGCCAGACGTCCACCAGGGAGTGATGGGCGATGATCTCCCTGAGGACGTCCGCGGCGGCCGGGCTCTGCTCGGTTCCCGAGCGGTCCCGCTCCTCGAGGACGGTGTTAAAGTCCCCGCCCAGGACCAGGCACTCGCGAGGATCCAGGGAGCCGAGGAAGGCGGACGCCTGCCGATAGAACCGCAGCCGCTCCGGGGCAAATGCCGGGGCATAGATGTTGATGAGGTTGACCACAAGCCCCGCCATGCGGACCCAGAGGTGCAGCAGGCGGCCCGGCACAGCCTCGGCGACCCCCAGCACCTCTGGCCGTAGGTCGGGGGAGAACAGGGTAGCCACTCCAGCCTGATGGGTGGTGAGATGGCTGAAGTAGACCCCGTCCCCCCACTCCAGCCGCCAGTTAGCTTCGGCGGCCGGATCCGTGTGGGTCTCCTGCAGGAAAACCACGGAGTACCCCCCCTCCCGAAGGAAGGAGAGCACCTGGCTCCTGCGGAAACCCACCCTACAGCTCCGGGTGTTTAGTGTGGCAAAGGTGATGACTGCCATGAGGAGGGCTGGGGGGATCCACGTCTGCAGGGGCGCTCACGGCCCCCGTTGGGCCGCGCAGCAAACCGTGGCCCACCCCGAAGGCGAGCAGGGAGTCACGGAAGCCGCGCGCCCGGTGGTAAGCCGCGACATTCTGCTTCCCGGTCCCCTTGCCCTCCCCTATGAGGGCTCGCGTGGCCAGGAGGATCTGGTGGAAGTCCCCCCAGCGCTGGAGAGCAAGCACGACCTTGTTGCGGGAGCCCCGGACGTCCTCCAAGAACTCCCGCAATTCCTCTCGCAGCGTATGGGGGGGCGGGGTCACTGGCCTCCGGGGGTCCACCGGTGGGACCTCTGGCGCAGCCCCGTGGCCCACCGGGACGGGCAAGCAAGGGGCGGGCCCTGGCTCAGTGGGGGGCGGCGGAGGGAAGAGTACAGCCCCGAGTGGGTCGGGACTGTGAAATTCAAAGGCCGCTCCCTGGGAGTCATCCTCTAGGAAAGGGAAGGAGACAGCCCCAGGGGCGGCAATAACATCATGGGAGGTGGAGGGGGCAGGGCTGGGGTCAGGAGCAGGGGCGGGGGGAGGGAGAGAGACGGGACCCTGGGCCGCAGGAGCTGAACCATCAGTAAGTGGCTCCTCGCGGCCAGGTACGGGAGTTGGAGGGGTAGGGAGGGGGTCCCCAGTGACACCGGGCTCAGGCTCAACGGCAGGTAGAGCAGCCTCGGCGCAGAGAGATGCAGAACCCTCAGAGGGGCCCCAACCCGGGAAGGAACTCGATTGCCCCACACCACCGAGGGACACCCCCGGTAGCCCATCTCCCTGCCACGAGGCACCGGCCGTTGCCACAGCAGGCTCGGCAGCCAGCAGCAGGGTGCCGTCTGCAGCCGGGCAGGCTGAGGAGTCCAGGGGACCCTCAGAGGCGGGAGCGGACGCAGCGGGAGGGTCGGTGGAGCACGGGGAGGGAGAAGCTGGGGTGAGGTCGGCTAAGTCGAGGCCCGTGGGCAGAGGGTCATCCTCCCCCGGGGTGACCGGGGTCAGACCCAGGGCCTCGATCTCCGCAAAGATGGAGGGGAGCTCACCTCCCACCACCCCGGGGTCCTCCCCACTCGCACCCGAGGCGACGCTCACCTCGGGTATTGCGGGGGGCAAGGGAACAGGAGGGGCTTCATCGGAGGCCTCCGCAAGAAGGGACTGCGGAGGAGGGATGGTGGTACCTTCTGGTGCTGCCACGTCTGCCCTAGCCGTCATCGGCAGATGGGGCAACCCCTGGGGCACGGCGGAAGGCTCGGTGTCGGCGGCCCCCTTTCTGGTCTTACGGGGGGCTTCCGCCTCAGGTGGCACGGGCGGAGTTCGAGCCTTCCGCTTGCCCCGCTTACCCTCTACCCGGGTCCAGCCCTCCATGGCATCGCCTGCGGGCTGGTCAACAGGGATTGGGTCAGGGGGCAGAGAAGACAGTTTTGGGGCTTGGAGAGGCACAGGTGGGACAGCAGGAGGGAGGGAAGAGTCCCCCTGGGGAGAGCCCTCTCCCACGCCCGGCAGTACCCCTGCCGCACCCTCCTCCACAGGCCCCGCCAGAGTGCAGGCAGCAGAGGCAGGGCACTCCCGCTCGTCTGGGCGCACGGGAGGACGGCCCCCTGAGGCCCGAGCGGGAGCAGTGATGGGCTGAGGAGGAGGAGGGGCGGCTCTGGGCACCGGGCGGCCGGGGGCACCGGCGATGACAGGGCCAGCGCTCTGCCGGGGCTCGGGGGTCCCGGACACTCCCCCGTGCCGGGCCAAGGGGCAGTCCCTCCGAACGTGCCCCGTCGCCTGGCAGAGGTAACACCGGGCCTCCCCCGTGGAGTAGTGCACCCGGTACTGGGCCCCCTGATAGGGGACCAGGAAAGACCCCTCGAGCGCCTCTCCGCCACGCGCCGCCGGCGGCAGTTGAAGCTGCACCTGCCGGCGGAACGAGAGGACGTGACGGAGGGCGGGGTCTTTGCAGCCCAAGGGGAGAGGGCTCACCACGGAGATGGGCTTCCCCAGAGTAGAGAGGGCGGGCAACAGGGCGACATTAGGCAGGAAGGGAGGGACAGAGGTCAGGACCACACGGACCCCCAGGTCCTCCAGCGGCTCCAGGGGGACAAACACGCCCCCCACCACCAGGCCCTTCTCCACCGCCTCCTGGGCGGCGGCCTCCGAGGCAAGGAAGAAGACCGCCTTGCCGTACATTTTGGAGGCCGCCACGATGGCCGTGGGCCCCACCACCCTCGCCAACGCCCGCACGTAGGTCTCCACGTGGGGCGAGGCGGGCACCAGGAGGCAACGGACGCCGTGCTTCCGGGTCAAGGTGGGGAAGGGGCCCCGGCCGCTGTAGATGGTACCGGAGGCGGCGGTCGGGGGAGATGACGTAGCGGCAGGCGGGGGGGCTGCCGCCACCTGGGCGTACGCTCTGGGGGCCAAGGGAGGGGCACCCGCAGAGCTGGGGGAGGGGACAGCGGGGAGGGACGCCGCGGCCGGTGGCAGGGCCGCGGTGGCAGGCTCCGCCATGGAGGGCTTTGTCTTCCTAGCGGGGCCCTTTCCCTTCTTTTTGCCCTGGCCCTTTCCGCCGGCTGGGGGGGCTCCCCCAGAGGCGGAAGGGGCGAGGGACGTGGCAGCAGCAGAGGGCACCCCATCGGTCGCCGCTGCCGGCGCCTCAGCGGTAGCGGTGGCAGGAGGTCCGGCAGCAGCGGTTGAGGTCGAGACTGGGGGGTTTTCGGGGGGAGCAGGCGGGGGCGGGGGGACAGGCGTTGTCCCAGGGGTCCCACCCACCGCGTCTCCCGCCATGCTGAGTAGGGAGGGAGGGAGAACACCGGAGAAAGGGGCGAGGGGGGAAGGACAGGTCAACCACTCCTCCCTGCTAGGCTGTGGGCAGGGGAGGAGGGTGCCAAAACGGGTGGGGCAGATAGGGGGACTACCAAGGACTCGGGGGGGGGGGTGTCAGGTACCAACACAGGATCGAATTCCGGCTCCTCTAGCTGCACTAGGGGAGGGGAGGGGGAAACAAGAGCAATGGGGGGGTGCAGTGCAAGAGGGGCAACTTAAACAGGGGAGAGGCACAAGCGCACTGATAGAGCTATGGGCGCACGAGGGGAGGGGCTAATCAGGGTGAGGGGCCGCGGAGGGAAGGTAGCAACCAGGCTGGGAGTGGGGCAGAGGGACCAAGGGGCTGGCTTTAGGGCTGGGGCAGGACAAACAAAGCTGCAAAGGGAGGTGGGCGGGGCAGGCAAACAAACTGAAGCGGGGGGTGGGGCAGGGAGGCTACGAGGGGCAAATGGGGCAGGCAACAAGGGGCAAAGCGAGGGGGCCTGTTGCTGAGGGGAAGGGGTCAGTCCGGGGAAGGGGGGGTGCGTGCACCCACAAGCACTTGTGCAAAGTCAATGGCTGGCTGGCTGCTGCTGGAAGCCCAAATGGTGGCAATAGGGCGTGGCAAGCCAGGCGAGCAGCTGGGTCCCAGAGGCAGGAGCAGAGGCAGATGGTAAGCAGCCTGCGGGGGTGGTGGAGGGGGCAGCGGTGGTGGTGGGGGTTGGGGGGGGACACAGATGGACCAGGGGGCAGGCTCCACGCCACACCCCCTGTGCCCCCACAAACACAGTCTAAACCCCCACCACTAGAGCACAGTTAGAGAGTTACTCAGTCTTTGAAGGCCCCCTCCACAGTGGTCTTCAGAGTCCTGTGCGCTCCCCAGCAGCCGGTGGTCTTCTCAGTCCTCCTCCAGGCTCCAGCAGCTCCCCAGGACAAACACAGCTCCAGCAGCAGCAGCAGCCTCTCCTCCTCCAGCAGCCCTGGTGGCCAGGCAGGAAGGGCCCCCCCAGGTGGTAGCTGTAGTGGTGGTGGTGTCCTGGCTTCTCCCTCCAGAGGTGGGGGAGTGGGGGCTGGCCAGCAAGGCCCCCCCACCCCTCACTCACCCACTCAGCAGCAGTTGTAGCAGGAGCAGCAGTCCTGGGAAGAAGCACTCCAGCCAGCAGCAGCAGCCCAGGAAAGGAAGAAGGAGCTCCAGCCAGCAAGGCAGCCAGAGAAGGGGGAGCCCTCCAGCCAGCAGGGCAGCCCAAGCAGGCAGAGCACTCCCTGGAGCAGTGTGGACCCTGCTCCTGCTGGAAGGGGTTTAAAAGTGGCCTGGCAGGGCTTGAGAGCGGCTGCTTTAGGCTGGGTTGATTGGGGAAGTGGCTGCAGCTGAGGCCACGCCCCAAACTGAGCCACAGGCCTTATAAAAAGGCCAGGGAAGCCCGAAGCCCAGACAGTCTTTCTCTGGCTATAGAGAGAGATGGGCCTAGCTGCTGGGAAATAGAGACCAGGTACCTGAGTGAAGCAGGGCTGGGGAAGGCTGAGGAGCTGGGGAGCGCCAGCCTAGAAAGCCCCAGGCTGCGGCCTAGCAGTGGGCCAAAGGTACTGGGGGTTGCAGAGGGCAACCTAGGGGTAGGCCAAAGCAGCAGGCCCAAACCCAACCTTGCCAGTGATGAGATGGCTGATACTGCAGTCTGTCCCAGGGTATGGGGCTAGACAATGACTGACAGTAGCCACATACTGAGGCAAGGTAGGGATAGAGGGTGGGGTTCCCTGAGACAGAAGGGGAGACTCAGAGTGAAAAGGGGTTACTGCTAGGGGGCAGCACCCCATGTAAAAGGGCACCGGGTCCAGGGAGGGACACAGGGGCCTAAAGACAGGTGGATCACCAGCCTGCAGAGGGCGCTCCGAACGCTGGAACAGAGCTAATTCCCGGAGTCACCAGCAGGCGGCGCCGCAGGGGTGAGTCCGACCCGTTACACCCCCTTTGAAAATGTTTCAGACTGTGATGGCTCCCTCCCATGCCAGGCCACCCTTCCTTCTGCGCTGCTGCTGGCAGCGATGCTGCCTTCAGAGCTGGCACCCAGCCAACTGCTGCCATTCTCTGGTCACCCAGCTCTGAAGGCAGTGCGTGGCAATACCATGATCACTCTACAATAGCCAGATCTGATGGGGACAGCAGATTTCATGGTCCTTGACACATTTTTCATGGCCGTGAATTTGGTAGGACCCTACTGATAAATTGTTCTCCTTAACTACGGAGGACAGGACAAGAAGTAATGAACTTAAACTGCAACAAGGGAGATTTAAGTTAGATATTAGGAAAAACTTTCTAACTATAAGGGTAGCAAAGCACAGGAACAAATTGCCTAGGGAGGGTGTGGAATTTCCATCACTGGAGGTTTTTTAAAAACAGGTTAGGCAAACATCTGTCTTGGATGGTCTAGGTAATACTTAGTCATGCCTCGGTGCATACTATATGACCTATTGAGGTCCCTTCCAGTCCTACAGTTCTATGTTTCTATTACCTCAGAGAGAGAATTTCAGGCAGTGGTTTTCAGGGAAGCTCCTATTTTCAATCAGCCCTTTCCTAAGGAGCTGAGGGGTAAAGGTCTGTTCTTTTCCCTAGTCTGCCCCAAAGTGAGCTTTACCCCTCCTACAGCCTGTGCAGGTGTGGTGACAGGGCTGGCTGCACCCAAAGCAGATCATTAACCTCTTGTTGTCCAGTGTGGGGTCTGTATACCACATCACGTGGTGTAAAACAGAAATACAAATGAGAGGAGAGTTTGGCCCAGTGAGCCTAATTCAGACCTAGTGAAAGTGTTTCCAAGTCTGCCTGTCATGATGGGTCAGACCAGTGGTCCATCTAATACAGTAACCCGTCTCCAGCAGTAGCCAGAATCAGATGTGTCAGAGCACACAGTCGAAGAATTCTAAGAGATCAGTGAGACATGATTTTCCTACTTGGGCCACTCTATCAGGCACTCTTACAAACTTAATCAGTACACTACCACAGTGGAAGATTCAACAGAAGATAGGTTCTAGGCTTCAGAAGATAGGTTCTAGGTGTGTTAAGTCTCTTGCATCTTCCTCTTAATAACTTTGAATCAATGTTTGACATTGATTCAAAGTTATTAAGAGGAAGATGCAAGAGACTTAACACACCTAGAACCTAACACACCTAATTATTTTTCCCAAAATGGGAGACAACCTCCAAACTACAGACCTATTAATAGATATGATGGGGAAGAAGGTTGAGAAATCCAATGTTCAAACACTGACCTAGAGGAGTAAATCAATCACTAATTAACTGAACTTTATTGAACAGCAGATGTTCAGAAGTCCTTCCTGCTTACTACAAACTGAGGATTTGATCTTGTAATCTCTATTTACAAGAGCCATTGATTTCAACAAGACTACTCATGTAAGAATTACTCATGTGAGTAAATTTGAAGAAGCCAACTCCCAACAGAAAAAAAAGAGGAAATTATGGACCCGATTTTACATATTACTGAATTCCCCCAGCTCACACTGAAATCAATGAGATGAGGGGAATCATCAACTTCCAGGAGACACTAACTTTTCTAAACTGGGCCATGTATTTTGAGATATTTGTTAAATATGATTTTCAGTATTTCCCTTTGAAAGCAGAATACATTTTTTAAAAATAGTAGTATTAAAATAACTAATACAAAAAGCCCCATGCATTAGTCCATAAAAATTCTGTAAATATGGATACATTAATTGTATCTGTCTTTTGTTTGGTGAACCTAACACCATATAATGCATACCCTAAAATGTATAATTTACTTTAGTTTCTGTTAAACCATTAACATTACATCACTGTTAATACAGATTACAAATAATGCTTTAAAATCTTACTGTTTTATCCATCCTATTTTTCTTTTGTTTGCAACATCAGAATATATTTATAGGGGTGACTTAAAAATATACATATACATATTATGTTACAAAGATTTCCTTGAGATTAACTGGAATATTTTTAGATTTAAGTTGGTTAGGGAAACATTCCTAACGGTAATGGGTAAATTACATGTAAGTACATATCACACTAATCTTTTTTTCAGTGAAGATGCCTGGAGGACAAATATTAATGGACTTGACTTATTGTCATTGGGCCAATATATGTCATATGAAGATAAAAATACACCTTTCACATCAAGATTTTTCTCTTTATTATTATTATTATTATTATTAACTATTTTGGTACAGTTTTTTAAAAAGATATGCTATGGCTTTGCAGCAAAATACTGTGTCCAATGCCATAATGAAACCTGGCTGTCCTCAACCTATACACATCAGCTTTATAAGCTACAAGAACCACCATTGTTGGGATGGGATCATATAATTTTGCCATTCCCCAAAAAACCTTCAGCAGACAATTGTCTTTTCACAGAATATAATTGTAAACTCTTTGAGGCAGGGAATATGCTTTTTTAAACATGTGGTACTTGTTGCTTTAGATTGGAATTTCTCTGTACACTACAGTAAAATAAGTTTTAAGATAGATTTTAAAGTACATGATTGTGACTAATGTACAGAGCTGATGTAGAGTTGAAAGATTGGAGGTCTTTTTCTAGAAAAATGCAATATAGTTATACTGAATCCATGTGGGGTTTTATTTTTTTTACATTTCTAAATACCAGAATAAATTAACTTTAGTTTTTTTAAAGCAATATCTTAGATTTACACTTTATCCATCTGCTAGACTTGTCATCAATATGAGACTCTCTGTTCCCTTCTGCAATCCAACACGGTAGCTAAACATTCAAAATGGGAAGGGCATACAGAAGAGCACGGTGGCATTAAGTATTGTTAAGCCACTGATCACAGTTGGTTATGGTGGCAGTTACTGAATATGGTCAATCTTCTGAAAGAGTGGCCTTCTTTTTAGCAGGTATAATATCCATAAAATCTTCATTCTCACTTTGGAATCTAGAGGTGAACTGAAGGAAGAAATCCAGTCACTTCCACTTCTAGCTTGGGTGCAACAATACAGGAGCATTTTTTTCCTCAACACTTGTGAAATGTACAGTACTCCTTCACCTCATCTTCCCTCCCAGACTACTTTATAAAACAAACTCAGCCAATGAGATTTAAAAATAAAGCTTTTTTTGTATTTAATAAGCTCAAACTTTTAATTAAAAAGTAGCAATACTACAGTAATTAATTATCTTATTTGATATTTTGTAGTGACTTTTCCTAGGTTTTAGCTCTTGCACTACAGAATTAATTGCCAATACATAAGCTAAATAATAAGTTGGATCTGAAAAGCCATGAACTGAAAACATCAATCTTAAAACAAACAAACAAACAAAAAAACCCATGTTCAAGTATCTCTATCTCCTATCTGAGAGAGTGAAACTATTTTTCCACTTGGTATAATGCACTTTTTCTTCTGGTCTGCATTTGGCAGGAGTTATCACTTCCAAGATAAGTCCGAATAACTATTTTCTGTCTTTGCTGCTAAATGCTCAGGGGATGATCCCATGGAGATTTGCTATTAATGGATGTTTTGACAGCTATCTAAGGCAGTGAGCACCTGCCTGTTCCAGATGATATTCTGCAAGAATAGATTTGAATTTATTTGCGGGAATGCAGGATGGTTCTTTATTATGGATGGTAGAACAAGATATGTGTTTGATCAGAGGATTCGACTGAGTATGTTTCAGTATCTACATAGTATATGAGATAAGAGATGAAGTATGCGAGCAGGCATTAGATGGGTTTCATATAACATTTACCATAGTGATATACAACTTCATAACTTAGTAAAAGGGGATATACACTTAATATCAAACACCATCTCACCATTTCTACCTGTATGTAATAGAATAATACTTGAGATTCTGGACAAGTGCTCCTTGCATCTATCTCTGGATGAATAACGCTAAAAGGTAAGCCCATCACAGATATTACATTTTTGGGAGAAGGAGTGGGAAGAGAGAGAGAGAGAGCAAGTGTGAGAGAGTGTATGTATGTGTGTGAGAGAGAGAGGGAGAGACTTATGCTCTTGCCATGTCTGTTTTAGCCCCTACCCCACTCTGGCTTTGTTCAGGATACCAGAATTTCAACCTTTGTGTAACGTAAGCTGCATGGCTTCCTTTAAACTAAAGGATATTCCATTCAACTACAAAAAACAATGTTGCAGTTGGGCTAGTGAGAGTAAAATTTTTTTGTATGAGAGTTCAATGATTATATCAACAATAGTCATTTAATCATCTCTTATGTTAAAATCCAAAGCATGGAAACACTAATAATGTGAGAAAATATGATTGCTTCAGAATATTGGGGCAAGGAGAGTCCTAGGCCTGGTCTACACTACAATTTTAGTTCGAATTTAGCAGCGTTACCTTGATTTAACCCTGGACCTGTCCACATGATGAAGCCCTTTTTTTTTTACTTAAAGGGCTCTTTAAATCAATGTCTTTACTCCACCTCTGACAAGGGGATTAGCACTGAAATCGGCCTTGCCAGGTCAAATTTGGGGTAGTGTGGACGCAATTCGATGGTATTGGTCTCCGGGAGCTATCCCAGAGTGCTCCATTGTGACTGCTCTGGACAGCACTCCCAACTCAGATGCACTGGCCAGGTAGACAGGAAAAGGCCCATGAACTTTTGAATTTCATTTCCTGTTTGGCCAGCATGGCAAGCACAGGTGACCATGAAGAGCTCATCAGCATGATGTGCACATTGCCGGGGCACATTGCCCGGCCTGTACTTTGTGAAAAGTCTATGTCCATGTCTATGTCCTCATCACTCTCGTCACCGCACTGCAGTCGCCTCCTCACCTGGTTTTGCTTTTACAGCTTCTGGTTCTGTGCTGAAAAAAGGCGTGAAACAATTGTCTGCTGTTGCTCTGACGGAGGGAGGGACGACTGATGACATGGCTTACAGGGAATTAAAATCAACAAAAGGGGTGACTTTACATCAAGGATAAATACAAACAACTGTTACACAGAATGGCCCCCTCAAAGATAGAACTCAAAACCCTGGGTTTAGCAGGCCGTTGATTTCACAGAACAAATGGGTCAATTTCTTGTTTTGATCCACTCCATCTATCTTTTACATTTTAGGCTGGCAGCAGATAGTGCAGTACAACTGCTAGCCATCGTCATCTCCTGGGTGCTCGGCAGAAGATGCTGCATTACGATTGCTATCCATCATCATCTCCTGGCTGATCACCAGAAGACGGTGCAGTACGAGTGCCAGCCATCGTCATCTCCTGGGTGCTCGGCAGAAGCTGGGAATGACCTGGCTGAGTCACTCCCATGTCTGCCCAGGCGCCCCTGACCAATCTCACCGAAGTCAGCTAAAAGAGCACCCAGCGACAATGGCTACCAGTCATAATGCACCATCTGCTGCCAAAAGGCAATGAGCTGCTGCTGTGTAGCAATGCAATCTCACATCTGCCAGCACCCAGGAGATGTATGGTGATGGTCTGCTGTGTGGGCTCCATGCTTGCCGTGTATGGCGTCTGCACAGGTAACCCAGGAAAAAAGGCATGAAATAATTGTCTGCTGTTGTTTTCACCCGGGGGGGGGGGGGGGAGGAAGGGCCTGATGATATATACCCAGAACCACCCGCGACACTGTTTTTGCCTCATCAGGCATTGGGCTTTCAACCCAGAATTCCAATGGGCAGCGGAGACTGTGGGAACTATGGGATAGCTACCCACAGCTACCCGCAGTTCAACACTCCAGTAGTCGATGCTAGCCTCGGTGCTGTGGACCCAGTCCACCAACTTAATGCACTTAGAGCATTTTGTGTGGGGACACGCACAATCGACTCTATAAAAATGACTTCTAAAAAAACCACTTCCATAAATTCGACCTAATTTCATAGTGTAGACATACCCCTAGTCAACTAGACAAGGATGACGTAGAAGGCTAAAAGACTGAAGTTCTGCAATAAAGCAGGTGATCATATACTATGTATTTTTTAGCACTAACATTTCATATACATTCACAGAACACATGGCTATAAAAACAAAACAAATACTCAGTGCAGTAAAAAAAAATGAAATGCACTAAATTTGGCAAAGCACTTAAAACAAGCTAAAGTCCCACTGACTTCAAGCAACCCTATGTGCCCATCAATCAATATACTTAAGTTCTTTGCTGAATACTAACAGACTTAAGCATCTGCAAGTCACTTCATTAAGGTGAAAGAAATGATATATACCTCCTTTGTAAAATGTAAGATCTACAAGTGCAATGCACTATCCAAGAGCTACTTGTTATTACCATATTTGTGTTTTGCTGTGTTGAGGCCTATATTGAATATGACTAGGATAAGCAGCAAAGGTTTGTGTGAGCTCAGTTCTATGCATCTGAACAAAAGGTATTCAAAGTAAGCGGTAAAAAATTCTAGAGTATTAATTCATCAGCTAATGTATATGCTTCATGGGTGTGCTGAAAGAAGGACTAAACCCTTTAATGCAATCAAAGTACATATACACTGGCTGACAAAAAACACGGTGCAGCGCCTTCATACTCATTATTTACATTTAACCGCTATTAACGTTAAGTGTAATTATTATTTATGTTTATAACCCTTTCAGTGTGCAGTTTATTTGCAAGAACTCACTTATTTATCTTTGAGCTCACATCATCTGCGCTCAGAATAAACATACAAGTACTAAAACAAACTGCCAACAATGGAACGATTTGGATAATGGTACTATGCAACATGAATGAGGGTGACAGAATTAAACCCTTGGGGCGCTCCAAGAATGAAGGCCAATATATGTGGCTATCTGCTTTCTTGGTCACAAAATCTACCCAACCCCTCTCCTTACCTTCATAATATCTCTCATTTTTCTATTTGAGTCTAATATAAGATTTTCTTGAATGTCCAAGGGAGCCACAACAGTTCGTTTCACTCCTGTAAAACTGAGTGACTTAATCAAAAGCACAGTACTTTATTAAAAGTGGAGGATGTAGAGTGTTTTCAAGATGTTAGTAAGTAACTTTTCCAGTAGTAAACTTTAATATGCCTCAGAGTATTAGTTTAATGAAATATTAAGACAGTTTAACTTCAGAATTCACATATAGTTTTTATTGCCTGCTTTCCACTGTGCCATTCGGTTAAATAATTGTGATTGGGATTGATTTTAATCGGGTTTTTGGCATATAGAATTGGTTTAATTCTAGAATATACTAGTATTTAAATAATTTATTTGAACATCATTCACCGAACAATGCGATTGATAATTAGTAGCTGGCCTGCTCTAGTGGCATTTGAACAATTAAATGGATTTCACTATTTATGACAGATTGGTCTTGCACCACTGTAACTGGAATTAGAATCTTCCCTTGTGCATCTGTGCCACAATTGTTATAACATTTGTTTTTACATGCTGAATAGTCTAATTACAAATTTTCAATTTAAAAATAAACCCCCTAACTAATGCTTTTGCAGCCATGAGTTGGCAGCTGACAGAGCCAATATTCTATTTCCACAAGCAAACTGAGATGAAATCAGAATGGGTGGTAGATCATTGAAAGGTACGTGGATGAGGTACTTGCATATTTATGGTTGAACACAAAAATGATCAAGGCCAGGTTTTTTATATGTAGTGTTGTAATCACTCATTTTTGCCTAAATGGAGAATCCTGCATAGGACAACACCACTTGGACATCTGACCTGCTAGCTGAAGAGTTGCTCTCAGACACACCTCTAACACAGAGGGTTTTACTAGGTAAAATCCTGGGAAATCATAGGAGTTTTGCCACTGACTTCAATAAGCCCATGATTTTACCCAGTGGGTGTATTTTGAAGCTGAGTTAAGACATAAAGTCACACACTAGCAAAGAACTAGAATGTGACTGGACTTTACATGGTGCAAAGAGTCTGCCCGACTCCTCACCTAGTTGCACAGCCTGTGCAAAGCCCTGTCATAATTGCAGTCTATGCATTATGGGGAACTCCAGTCAACTGTTCAGCCATACTTGCTGGAGCTGACTGGACCATCTCACTGCACACCAGAATGCTTGGAGAGGGAGACTGTGCCTCTAAGAGCTATCCATGAAGTTATGCAGCTTCCCTCCACAGTCTGTTCAGGCCAGTGGCTAAATGCCACAATATATTCCTTGAGGTCACAGATTTCTTTCCTAATGGTAAAACAATGTTCTCCTGAAATCCCATGCTCTTCAACTGCTTGGAAGTTGGGATAATAGCAAGATGCCTAGAAAACAATATTATTAAGATGGTGCAATGAAGGAAAGTCTGTAGGAAACAGGATATTTGGGTGATCTTAGCTGTGTTTTCCATACTATGTTGTCCACTATTAGGTGATTTTTTTGAAAGTGACGTTATCAAGGTTGTTGTTTTTTTCCTTTGACTTAATTGACATATTTACAGTGTTATTTTTTTTGTCCCTTATTTTAAAAAAAATACAACAACCCACAGTTATTAATTGCTCCGTGACAGGAGACCAAAGACCCTACTAGCTTCTTTGGGAACACAAGGACTTTAAGGACTCTGTAAAGTTCAATTGGGACCTACAGTCCTTACAAAGTCCACCTGTGCTCTGTTGCCGCATTCATAACAGCCTCATAACACCAATGTACACTTTAAAAGTTTCTCCTACATACTCAGCAATCAATAACTACTGTGACAGACTGACAATATCCCGGACAAACCTTGTTGAAATGAGTTAAACATGATTAAATTGAGTTCAATCTTTTTGGGGGCCACTGTATTAAAAATGCAATTGTCTGTGTGTTAACTGAGGGATTGTATGTATTTCCATGTGAAGGGTAAAAAGCAGAAGAGCAGGGGATGATTAGACAAATTCACTCAGGTTGTCACATCCCCAGAGAAACATCAGTCCCCTGGAGAGGTCCCATATACTAGTTCAAACTTGATGCTCCAGGGATCAACAGACAAAGAAAGGATTTTTGGATAAATAGCCTGGTTTTAAAGTATCTCAGGCCTCCTTCCTGAACCAGCAAGTGAACAGGACCTCTTCTTGTCCAAGGTGGGCCCCACTCCTCATCACAGTGAAGTCAGGGAACAGTGCAGCCTGGAAATAATCCTGTCAGAAAGGAATGAGGAAGGCAGCATCTGGGAAGCTGGAAGCTTGAGAGTGAGTGCCATTGCTGGACCACTGAAGGACATACAGGTGCAGTTGCCCTGAGCTGTGACAACTACCATTCCACTTTCAAACATTCCTTTCCCCCAACAAAGTCTGTCAAAAGCACTAGCTTTTGCCAAGATTAACAGATTAAAAGAAAGTTGGAGCTTCGCACCAAACATTGAAAAGCCAAAATCCTACTAGGAAAATGTTCCAGTCATCTGAGACCTGGTCTACACTATAATTTTAGGTCAAATTTAGCAGCGTTAGATCGATTTAACCTGCACCTGTCCACACGATGAAGCCATTTTTGTCGACTTAAAGGGCTCTTAAAATTGATTTCTATACTCCTCCCCGACGAGGGGATTAACACTGAAATCGACATCGCTGGATCAAATTTGGGGTAGTGTGGACACAATTAGATGGTATTAGCCTCTGGGAGCTATCCCAGAGTGCTCCATTGTGACCGCTCTGGACAGCACTCTCAACTCAGGTGCACTGGCCAGGTACACAGGAAAAGCCCCGTGAACTTTTTAATTTAATTTCCTGTTTGGCCAGTGTGGCAAGCTGATCAGCACAGGTGACCGTGCAGAGCTCATCAGCAGAGGTGACCATAGAGTCCCAGAATCACAAAAGAGCTCCAGCATGGACCAAACAGGAGGTACTAGATCTGATCGCTGTATGGGGAGACGAATCTGTGCTATCAGAACTCCGTTCCAAAAGACGAAATGCCCAAACATTTGAAAAAAATCTCCAAGGGCATGAAGGACAGAGGCTATAACAGTGCCATGTGAAACTTAAGAAGCTCAGGCAAGCCTACCAAAAAAACCAAGAGGCAAACGGCTGCTCCAGGTCAGACCCTCAGACATGCCGCTTCTATGATGAGCTGTATGCCATTCTAGGGTGTGCCCCCACCACTACCCCACCCCTTTTCATGGACTCCTGCAAGGGGGGTATCTCATGCAACAGGGATGAGGATTTTGGGGATGAGGAAGATGATGATGAGGAAGGTAGCACACAGCAGGCAAGCAGAGAAAGGGTTCTCCCCTACAGCCAGGAACTGTTTATCACCCTGGAGACAATATTATCCCAACCCTCCCAAGGCAGGTTCCCAGACCTTGAAGGCAGAGAAGACACCTCTGATGAGTGCAACTTTGTAAATATAACACATGGTTTAAAAGCAAGCATGTTTAATGATTAATTTGCCCTGAAGACTTGGGATGCATTCGCGGCCAGTACAGCTACTGGAATGCATTCAAGCAACATCAGTTCTTTATATCTCTGTTTTATCCTCAGGGGAGTAATATCATTCATGGTCACCTGGTTGAAGTAGGGGAATTTTAATAAGGGGACATTCAGAGGCAAAATGCGACCTTGTACCGAAAGCACATGTGCTATGTAATGTTAACAGCTTGGTTCACCGTGAAAGAGTCTACCCATTGTTCTCTAAAAATGCTACTCTCCCTTTTTTTTCCTCCCGCAGCTGCAAATGTTTCAGTGCTCCTCCTATCATCTCTGTCCCAGAGGCTAGCGCAGATAAGAAGGCAAAAAAAACACACTCAGGATGAAATGTTCTCTGAGCTCATGCAGTCCTCCCGCTTTGAAAGAGCTCAGCAAAATGCATGGGGGTAGACAATGTCAGAGTCCAGGAAAGCACAAAATGAACATGACGACAGGAGGGACGCGCAAGAGGACAGGTGGTGGAGCAAGAGGAGAGGTGGCAGGATCAAGATGATAGGTGGCGGCAGCGTGATGAGAGGAGGGAGGATGCAATGCTGAGGCTACTGGAGGATCAAACTGATATGCTCCGGTGTATGGTTGAGCGGCAGGGAAGGCAGCAGGAACACAGACCGCCGCTGCAGTCCCTGAGCTTGGATAAGTGCTTATTCCTGAACAGTCCAGCCTTGTCTGCTTGAACCTATAGTGAAGTCATAATAATCCTATTGACAACTTTACAGTCAGTTGCTCTGGAAATTAATATATTCTCTCAGAGAAATGACAGGTGGGTTGAGGAGAGAACAAGCCCATACTTAAATACTGATCCTTACAAGACTAGCTAATCCCCAAGTGGTTGGCACTTGGGGAACTAGCTAATTTCTAAAGCTTTCTTGAAGCCACAGGAGAAAGCTGTATTGCAGAGGAGAGAGAATATCAAAAGTTAGGAATCTTGCCTGGACAGAGTCCAACTGTCCCTGTGTCCTGAACCACACATTCCTCTTCTGGTGTGGCCTACTTCCCCTTGCTATTTGTCCCAGGCCACTGAAGCAGGACGAGGGAACAGCGATAGAGTCTGTAGGTTTCATCACTGGGGTGGGCACAGCTGCATAACAGAAAGAAGAGTTTGATTCGGCGAGATTCTACTCACTCTGTTTTCTGTGAACTGCCCCTTTAAATGCAGAATAACCCAAGCTGCTGCAGGAGCAGCAATAAGGTAACTGCAATTTGGCCTTTCAGTTCAGATGAAGAAAAATAGCCTTTGTTTTCTGTCTTTTACCTTCTCTCTCAGGCTTAGTCTTTATTTTCTTAATTTTAAATAAAAGCAATCCAGAGTGAAAAGAACATTCAGAAGCAGAAGCTACAAAAGACGGAATAGGTCCCAGAATGGCTCCACTCAGGGAATTGGAAACAGGTGCATTGCAACAGACATGTGCCATGACCACCATCTTCCAGCACATGTTACTTAAGGGAAAGAAGTATGTACACTGGAAGGAGGGGAGAGCATATGTTACCCATACACCTCCTGGGTGTGATGTTCTGTCCCATGGGTGGGGGGGACGGAGGGGGAGGGAGAGAGAGAGAATTCAGTAGTCTGCTCTATAGACTTAGCTAACAGCCATATGGGTTTTAGCTCATGTTGTAGAGACTTATGCGCTAAGCTCCAGAGGCCCCACGTTCAATCCTGCCCTCCCACCGATGAGTGGAGTCTGTCCATGTTACACATAACTGAGGCTTTGATGTTTCAGCAGACAACACTGAGGATTAGGATATTTGTTTTTAGGGTTAATATCCTCAATCACTAGAAGACGTCGGCAGATACGAAAAAGAAACTACCCAAGGTATGTAAATGGCCTCCTTTCCCATGGTATCTGACCACCTTACAACTGGTCATGTACTTTTCTTTCACAATTCCCCAGTGAGATAGGGAAGTGCTATTATTTCCATTTTAGAGATGAGGAACTGAGGCACAGAGAGGCTAAGTGACTTTCACAAGGTCACACAAGAAGTCTGTGACACAGCAGGAATTTGAGTCCATGGCCCAGAGTCATAAGCTAGCATTCTAGCCCTGGCACTATCTTTCCTCTCTAAAGAAAATAATATATACAATAATAAAAGCATTTAATTATTTCAAGGTTATTTCAGAAAAAAAACCCTCTTCCCTGTTATAAAAGTCTATTTTTCAGGTATCATTTCCATGTATTCTAGCAAAAACAAAACAAAGACCATACAGTTATAAATTAACATGAATATCAGTCATCCTCTAACACAGTTCATGTGTGACATCTGCTATGGAAGAGCACACATCATGCTCTTTGCTACCCTTTACTATTTTTAAAGTAAAGTTAATCAAGTGGATATAGGGGACATTAACTTTTGCAGTTCTATTGAAGCATCTGGTGGGGACATAAGTGAATAAGGGAGAATGAGTCCCAATAGACGGCTGTTGTTTGCTATTAGGTGAAAGTCATGGATAAGTCAGAACCATTACAAACACATAATAATGCTGCAGTTTCATAAAGATGAAAGCTGGTGCCCAAAGAATAGTAAATTTGGAGTGATATATGTATATGAATGACCTGGCCTCTTTTTGATACTTCCTTTGTCAATAGAGAATCACTTTGAATCACTGCTTTTATAGAGGTTGAATTGTTGGCAAGGAGAGCAAGGCTAATACTAGTGATCATTCTTAAATTGGATTTGTAATTTCTGTTTCAACAGATATATTGTAGCTGTTTGGTTTTAACTGGGATGCTCAAGTAATTGAATCCTTGTGATCAAATTAGGGATTAATTAGGTACTGTACTTCCTGGAAGACAGTGTCCATGTCATATGTCTGAAGATGGAATTAGGGTTTATGATGTGATGACAAACATTAAGAGCACAGATGAATGTGTTGAGAGGAGATGATAGGAGACAGAATGAGCTTGTGTCAGAGGTCTTTTGGCATGCAGCACTCTGAGTGGAGTCTTGTAACAAACTTCACACCTCAGGTATTTCAAAGGCACCTTTTACTGCGATATCTCAGTGCTAATAAATAAATTAATAAACAACATTTAATTTCCCTTTAGAAATTGAACTAAACTAGTATTAAAGGTTGTTTATTTAACCTACAGGAATTGTGGTTCTTTGAGATGTTGTAGTCTGTGTGGATCCCCTTGTAGGTGTCCATGATCCTCATATGTACAAGACCAGATGTTCTTGACTAGCAATGTCCATCAGGACTGGACATGTGCCCTATGCCTCCTCATGCTACAATATGGGGTCATAAAAAGGTGGCATGGCCACCACCCTTTCTCAGTTCTCTCATTTCAAAGTCTGTATTGCTGAGCATTCCTGAAAGCAAGGATGTAGGGTGGGTCACAGAATGCATACTGACTACAATATCTCAAAGGACCACAGTTACTGCACTCTGCTGTCATGAGGAAGCTTTGTGAGGAAGGGGCTCACCTATCTGTCAGAAAGGCATACTTGACCAGGAGGGCCTGGCAGTTAGCTTATTGTAGCAACGCTGAAGAGTATGACTTCCTCTCAAACAGGTCAAGGTCTTTTTCCTTTGGCATTCTTTTGTTTGACCTTGACTTTTCTTGTATGGCTGAGACAACTCAGGATGCAGGGTGGGACTGGTTGTAAAAGTACTCAAACCCTGAATTGAATACCTGCCATCTCTTCTCAACACCCTTCACTGTTGGTTTTGTAGTGGCTCGTATTTTCCACAGAGCTTTTGCAGAGACTGTCAGTCCCTAATTAATGAAAAAGGGTGATTGTGGCAGAACAGAAGCTGACAGGATGTTGAACAGCTTGTGGGACTTCTCTGAGATGACCAAAGTGTCAATCACCAGAGTCTCAGTAATCCACATGAGGAGCTCCTAGAATGCTTTAAATCATCCAGTGCCAGGACCAATGCCAGGACCAGTGCTGATGATACTCCTCCATCTGTCAATTACAAAGAAAAGATCCTTAGGCAGCAGGACAGGGTATTGATGTTGCTCTGCCCCTAGACCAAGCTCCTCTTGATTTTCTGGCACTGGTGGTCTGGCCAGGAAAGCTGCTGGGGAAGGGGGCCTCTTACTTGATGGAGACAAGCTCCTTGATGCCTCTGAAGGTGAGCACCAGTCTCCCCCAGTAGGCCATATCCTATATGCATATGGGTGACTCACAGGCTGTTGATTGGACCAGTGCCAATCGTGGCTGGCTAGTGGTGGCTGCAGCCCGTAGGATAAGTCCATGGGTGTCTTGGTAGCATCATCCACAGACGTCAGATGGGAAAGTTCCCTGCTCGATGATAGGGAAAAAATATACCCCAGTGATAGTGAGGAGTAGATTTCCTCGAGGATTGGCACTGGTCCTACGATGCCTGGGGTACCAGAGTCTCTGTGTATGCCAGTGGATATCTTAGCACCAGCAATAGATCTGGTTCAGCCCAAACCTCCATCCCTGAGGCCAAGGTCAATGCCTATTGGGGAACTGTTAGAGGGCTTATTCCTTCACCCTCCTACTTCCCTGGTCCTTCTCGTGTGAACAGAGCAACAATAGCCGAAGTCCGAAGGTGCAAACAATTCAACGTTTATTGGGGTGAACTTCCAGTAAGCTTAAAGCCAAGTTCCTTTTTCCTTATTTTCAAATCCAAACTTACTTCCCGTTTGCCTCTAATTTATATATTAATATTTTCAGCTATATCTTAACCAATCATTTTACTGAAATTTACCTAACCAATCCTAACATATTGTAACATGATTAGCTAACCAATTATATCCCACCACCTTAATTAGTTTACACCTAGCAAAATTAATTATACAGCAGACAGAAACAATCACAGAACCAGACAGAGACCATGCAAATAAACACTAGCAAAGAGGGAACTATACTGACAAAACAATACAGAAATGAGGATTTCACAACTATCTATAAAGACATAAGGGTTTCCCAGCTATGTCTATTGATGAGTGAGTTCTTACCAAACAGAAAACTATCAAACTAAATTTTCTTTTACATCTTCTAGGCTCTTCCCTTTATCTGGAGGTGATAGATTGGATCACCTTTCTAACAGCCCCAGATTGCCTTATTTCAATATGACTGGTTTGAATTGTGTGAGGACATGATCCTACGCTTTCCAGCTTATGGCTGCTCCCACTGCTTAGCCAAAGGTCTTATCTTAAGAACAGGGCCTCAGACTGTCACAGTGAGAGAAGGCCCTTACACATGCAGACAGTGATTTTGATTCTTTCTTTTGTACCTCTATAACTAGCTACATGTTAAACATATTCCTAAATTCTTAAAGTATAGGCCTTTACAGACAGGCCTGAAAATGTATATCCTAACATGCGACCATTTTTCTTTTTTCTTCTGGGATCCTTCTGCCCCGGTATCCCTTGAAAAGCATAAGACATATGATGACACACTTCCTGACAGGGCCAGGCATCAAGGAGGAATGTGTTGATATTCCATCTGTCCCACTGCCCCTTCTGTAGTACCGTGCCCTGCACTTTCTCTTGTACAGGCATACTACACTTATTCCAATTAGTGTTCCACATTTCCCATTATAGTGGGTCCAAGAAATTTGGGTCCAGGTTGTTTAGTACACTGGTGGGGAGGATTTACTACATTACTTATAGGTTATAATTAGCAGCTGTTCTTTAGGGGGGTTGTGCCCCCCTTTATCGTTTTTATATGCAACGTAACACAAATACAGTTAACAATATACCAGCTGCTATGATAATTCACAGCAACACCGAGAGATCTGACCACTGCAGTATGGTCCAACATCCTGTCCACCACCAAAACCACTGCTTCTCCTCCTTTGATAGGGTTAAAATTTTGTCAATGCCATTCTGTAGTGTGTATTGTAAGCGTGTCTTACTGTTGGCGCTTGCAGCAAGTTGCTCTTGTAATTTGTGTGTACTTTTGATCATATTGTGTGTCCACTAAATATCCACAGTTAAACCAATTTAACTACTTGGTATAGAATGGAGTAATAGGTGCTGGTTTGATTGTTTACAACGATTAAGTCCACTGATCTACTGGTGCACCATAGAAGTTAATAATTTGGTCATATACTGGAAGGATTTTGCCTCCTAGTGTTATATTGCAGTATTGCATACATTCCCAACAAAATGGACCGTACCCCATATACATTACCCCTAAATGCTCCCCCTTTGCAATAGGCCATTGATCCTGCTCCTCCATAGTCATAGGAGAGGGGCACATCCATATTCCTCCTCTGGATATACAATTGCTTACTGTGATGACAGTCCAATTTACCCCATTTCACCCCCCCCCACCTATATCATAGTGGCTCCCAACGCGCTCCCCCTTCCCTAGTTACTCCCATAGGGTTCAAGGGGACCACCTTATTTGCATTTCCTTCCCATGGTATCATAGTAAAAATTACACAAGAACTGTCCCCACATGTCAGGTATGTTATTTTCCAGGTAGATGGGTATGTTTTTTCAATTGTGGATAAATATGGGCTAGCCTCCTGATTTAATACTGAAGGCCATTGTTGTAACCAAGCATCTGTCATAATATTCATTAACATTATTAACTGAGCATTTTGAATACCTACACACACTTTTCCCCATGTTAATCTTCTGAAGCCATCCCCCATCCATGTCAGCAGGTCCCCTGCCCAATGAGAGAACTGCAAGTTTACCTCTACTGCTGTCCTCCACCCTGTGGCAACTGCTGATAGTTGCTGTGCCATTAATTCATTAATTTGTTGTTGAAATTTCACATTTTGGCTTACTAATTGTTTGGTTACCCATTCGTCCCCCCAGATTCCATGTACCCAGCATAGTGTTCTCTGCTGCCCACAATTCCCTTATTCAACAACAATTCCAGGTGTGTCCCAATTGAATTGTTGTTTCAATCCTTTTATGTACAAACTACAATTAGGATGAATTTGGTTCACCCACCATTCCATGGGGCGTACAACCCATGTAATAGAGTTTAACATGTCCTTTCAAAATGCTGGCTGCACCTGCTTCCACAATGGCTCCCATACATTTGCTCGCTGGGGAATATTTTCAAATCCAGGCTGTGGTCACTTTAAATTTGGATTCTTTCAACTTGGCATCCATATCACCTGTAGGGTTACATTCTGTAAAATGGTTAACTCATCATACACCCAGCATCCCAAAGGGGATTTTATGCCCAATGTAATATGTACATAACAATCACACCTTCTGGGATTATCTTCCATGGAAATATCATTGTGGTTACATATGGTAACAATACACTCTAAATGTGGGCCCCTATTTTCCCAAAAGGGTTTATTTGCTCCAGGAGACCAGAGAGTTATATTCTTTAGACCCTCTGTAACAAACCACATAGGTGGGTAACTGTGTTTTTTCACTATCATTAATCATGGCAGCACCCAGGGAGTACCATGCGATATTTCCTGATAAATTTGATATTCTCTACTGGGTTGGGATTCCCCCATCTAATCCATAAACCATATACCAACACTGCCAAATTCCTGTTGGAGTATTAGTGGTACATCTTTCTATGGGGAGATTCTCATAGTCTTCATTAGCTTTATTACCACAGGTTGCATGTGTAGCCATCCATGTATTTCCTCCTTTTGACACTTCACATCGTGGGATCTGAATAGAATTTGTAAATGTGACAATTGTGATTAGTACTAGTAATTGTTCCATCCAAGGCCAGGAAATTTTCATCTTTTTCATCCATTGTTAATGGGTCTGAGCCAGTGCCCATTAAAGTCAATTTAAAATTTCCATTGACTCCAGTGAGTTTAACCTGTAATACACACATAACAAAATGTACACATCCCCCTTCCCAATCCCCTGTTTGTACCTTTCTATTTGCGTGCAGTGAACCCATTCCCGTCCTTCATTCTCTGTACCTAATAATAGCAGACTGGGCCCTAATTGGTCAAGAACAAGATGGGGCCCTTCCATTTAGGAGCTGGGAATAGATGGTGTTGACCTGGAATCTTGTACATCACTAGATCTCCCACCATGGATAGATTACGCTCCCCAGGAAGGTCACACCATGCTTTGACTCTTGTTGCTCCTTGCTCTTCTCGCCAGGCCACCACCTGCTGTACCTGTTTTACATGGTCGATTAGAGTTAAAATCCATTCTTGCGTTAAGCCGTGTGTAGTGACTTCCCCAGGTACTGGGGTAAGTTGATTTTTCCACCGTTCCATGGACCTTCCCATGAGAACCTCATATGGAGAAAATCCTGTGCCCTTTGATTCTCGGACCCTTATTCTCAATAAGACAAAGGTTAATAACTGATCAGTTTTTTCCTCCCATTTCCACTCCCTTTCTTAGCTCACTTTTAATGGTGCAGTTCATGCGTTCCACCTGCCCCACAGCCTGTCGGTGATAAACAATATGGAACAATTGTGTGATTCCAGTGAGGGCTGATAGCTCCCGTAACAGATTTGACCAGAAAGCAGCTTCTTGGTCTGAGTCAATCACCTCCCCAAACCTCCCCCATCTCCTTCTCAATCTCATCCCAGGTGGACCCCTGCACCTGGTATGGGCTCTGATTCTTTCTTATCCATTTGTTCAAAAAATCCATTATCCCAGCTTGCCAGAACCCACAAATACCATCACAAGAGTTCGCCATACTGGCTGCCAGACAGGCTGCCACTCACCTATCTGATGCAATGTATTCTTAAAGTATAGGCCTTTACAGACATGCCTAAATATCTATATCCTAACAGGCACTTTGGGTGCCAATGGTGGCAGACTCTGTTGTGACACAGTGTGATGCTTCTCTCCATCCCTCAATGCCGTGCAGCACTTGGAAGACTCAGCCCCAGAAGTCTTGCTGTACCTTTCCCTGTAGGAATACCCTGGCCTTTTTTTTTTTTTTTGAGTTCTTGCCTCAGTGCTCAACTTCAGTGCCTGAGGTGTTGATGCAGCCTTCCATGTCAAACCTGAGGTCTGCTTCAGTTCTGGTTTCAGTGCTGATGTTAATGCCATTTGCAGGTCATACTTCAGAGACTTCTTCTCTACAATGGTCTTAGGCATTGCTTGTCTGCTTAACAGAGTGTTAGATGATGCTGGTTTGTCCATTAGAAGGATTCTGGAGTTCGTTTTTTCTGGGTCCAATGTGACCTTCAAAGATTGTTCCAGAAGACGGAGCTTCAAACTTGCATCTCACACCGTGAGAGTCCATGCAGAAAAGGACGAACATATCAAGCCTCTTCTCACAATCTGAGATTCTCAGACAGAAATATCACTTACTGTGCCCATCTTTAAGGGGGATTAGTCCATCAAAGGAGGGACAGGCCTTGATGCCATTATAGAAACCCTGCATAGGGCTCTGTACAAAGGACTCTTACCAGAGAAGTTCGGTCCAATTAGTTCTTGATTGGTTCACAGTGGTTGAAACAGACAATCAGAAGAGGCTCTGAAGATTTTGTAGAATTTTAGCGAGAGCTAAGAGCTAATGGGCCAGACAATTACTAGGTTCTGTATCGCTGCCAAGTGTGCTAAGAAGGAATTGAGGAAGGGCCACAGTAGACCCACATTTTATGTCCTCATATGGAAGCATGAGGAGACACAGGGGAAATGTGCAGCCCCAACAGACACTGCTGTTCAGAAAATCCAATGATGCTTGCAGAAGGTGCATGTACACTTACAGTGGGCTTCGCATAGACACATACAGAAGAATGAATTGTTTCTTTACAAAGAACAATTGCAAAAATGTAAGAGCTCATCTGCTTCCAAATGTATTGTTAATGGGTCTGAGCCAGCGCCCATTAAAGTCAATGTAAAATTTCCATTGACTTCAGTGAGTTTTAGATCAGGCGCTAAATGAAATTATAATCTCAATAAAGCTCTGCAGCATGTTTCAGAAGATTGTAACAGCTGTTGTGAAATAATAAGCAACAGGACAGATAACTTTTTATTAACACTATTTCATTTTTCATTCAAATTTAAATATGTCTTTAAATGACAAAATCAGCATTTGTTTTCAAACAGTGCACCCATGGAGAAAAAGTCTTAAGGATCTGAATACTGAAAATAAATAAGATTTCAGTCTAGCTGGCAGCAGTTTAAGAACAATATTCTCAATCACATCAGTTTGCTCAACTTTCTACAGACTGGCTAAATAACTGTTCCTACATTTGTTGGGCGGAAGAAAATGTCTCTTAGCATGTTAGAGACCACAAAATGTGAAAAGCATAACAGGGAAATTGAAAATAATCCAATTAATTATATTAATTATAATTATATTATATTATATTTTATATTTCACTGTGACCAACAGGCAGAGTAGCAGCCACGATTGTATATCCTAAGACACTAAACAATTAAACTGTGTACAGTATATGAAACTAAAACTTTTTACACTTTAAGAAACATATTTTCAAACATTCAACAATAATGATAGGATCAAAAAAATCATGACCGATTGAAAAAAAATCATGAGATTTTAAGAAAATAGTAAGTGGTGTGGTTTTTCTTTTTTTCTTTTTCAGTTCTAAGTGTACACTCTGGTCATATTTTCAAGCTTTTCTCAGCAACTATGAAGGTCAGAAAATTACTTTAAAAAAAAAGGTAGCTGAGATTTTCCCATAATCACTAAACTCCAGGAGAAGGGATTTTAAGATAATCCCAAATATGGCAAGGCTTGTGATAAAATCATGAGAGATGGCAACACTGTACCGGTATTTTGATGACTGTTATTCAAACCACTTTATATCTCTGGTATCCAGGACTCTTATTTTAAATTTTTAGCTTTAAAAAGAAAAGAATACTCAGGGAATTGTTTTTTTTCTACCTATACAGTGCGTAGATGAAGCACCCAAACCATCAGAATTTTAGTACAACTTTTTCAAAAGGGCTAGTTTATGGCAGGGTCTTATGAAGTTGTATAAGAAAGTAAGGGGAACTAAGGTCTTGGACACTCACTGTGCAGCCACCCAAGCCCACCCACTCTAGACATCTAGGGTAGAGCATGGTTGCAAGCTCCAGTGCTCCCTTCTGTGGGCAAGAGGGCAAGGAAGGGCAGCTATTCTATAAAACTGCTAAAAATTCGAAAATACCTTTGCAAAATATTTTGAAATTTTCAATATGTTTTTATTTTGAAGCGTTCAAACCTGAACCATTTGTATTTCCATAAAAAAAATCAGCATATAGATATATAGAGATATATATATATACACACACACACACACACATTTATATACATATAAAATCAAACACATTATCAAAATGATTGTGACAATTTTCAGTCGTGAGTTCAGTAAGTTTTTTTAATATAAAAGTAAGAATTTTTTGGCAAAAAAATTTCATGAAGTTTTGTTTTGAGGGAAAAGAAACCATTTAAGACAAAAAAAAATTTTTGAACTGAAAAAAAATCAATCAGTTCTCTTGCATATGTATGTCTATAAACTCATTCAGATTTCTCCCGTTGGCTTGCATGCCTGGGCCCACCTCAGAAAAACAGGAGAAATATTTTATTTCAAATATAATGTCTCCTTTAGACCCGGTAGTTCTAGTGATCAAGCCAGAAGGCCAAATCATGAAGAGGGACAAACCTGAGTCTAGAGAGAGATCACATAACAAGCAATCAAAGGAAGAGGCATCAGACCGGTTGATAGCTAATCCCCAGATGAGCTACAACGAGGCTCACAGCAGTGAGTAATAAGTGCTGTGGAACACCTGAGAAATCCAAGATGCATATTTTCCTGGCTTTAAATCTGTTTCTTGATTTTTATCTATCTATTTTGGTTCATCTGCCTCTTCAAAATCAGAATATTTTTATTTGCTATAGATAAAACACGCTGGATCTTTCCTATCTCACTAGTCTGCAATTTCTTTTCAGCTCCCTTTATCTTCCCCTTTCCACTTGATTTTCAGCATTTTTGTGCCCGGGCTTTCCAGCTTAGTTTCCAGAGATTAGTGTTGTTTCCATATCATTAGATGTTTCACAGAAGGTTTTAAAGAATCACAGGTGGCTTCAGTTCAGCCAAACAAAGGAGCAGATTCTTCTCCCTCTTACACTAGTTTTATACCAGTTTTACACTAGTGTAAAACCATTAGTTTCAATACAGTTAATCCTTAAGGGCCTGGATCCCCAAACTACACTGAAATCTATGGAAAGACTCCCATTGATTTCAATAGATGTTAGATCAGGTTCTAAGTGAGAATAGAATCTGGCCCAATAATATTCTGTTTTTCTTCCCTATTTCTGTTTCTCTCCCTACACTATAACCACTAATGGCTCAGCTAGGCAAAACTACATTTTATTTACTATTAATATGTTATCTTCTCACTGTTCAGGACATGGAAGTTTTATGAGTCATAAGTTCTCATGTCCTGCTCCCACAAAGATTGTTTTCATGCATACAGGATCTCAGCAGTAAAAACCAGGGGAAGAGAAATAGGCAATATGTACAAACACAATTATTTCAGAACAGAAAATTTTCCATGTTGCAACACTGCGTTTGTAAACAGTTGACATCCCAGGCTTTTAAAAGCCCACAGTAGGTTGCCTCACTCTGTGGATCTACACAATCCGTTTCTGCATGAGACACAATGACCATAAAGCATCTAAGAGTGCTTTCTGCTTTGACAACCACAACTACTTAAATATAGATTATATGCACATTTTATTTTACCTCTGCAATCTACCTATAATTACCATCACAAATGTATCCTATAGTTTCTAGCAAATGGCTAGCAAAGCGGAAGCAAAGCCACTAATAAAAATAACTGAACAAATAGATAAAAGTAGGACCAAACCTAATACTTTTGTCATGTTAGGCTTCATCACAGGGATAATCACTTGAGTCTCTCGCAAAGAAAATAATTTATTGCATCTCTTAATAGCACTGTTTTCTGCTTCTTACCTTGTTACATAAGTTCCCTCTAAGCTGCGCAGCCAAGCAGCAGCCTATTAAGCAGGGCTGGCTCTGGCTTTTTTGCCGCCCCAAGCAAAAAAACCTGTGGGCCCGCCAGAGCAGCGAAGGGTGGGAGGGGAGGGGGTGGGAGAAACAAACAAACCTGTGGGTCGGCCGGAGCAGCGAAGGGGAAAACAAACAAATAAACAAAACCTGCAGGGCGGATGGAGCTTGGGTGCAGGGGGACTCCCGGCTCTGCAGATGTGCCCTGGGCAGCGGGTGGGAGAAAGAGAAAGGGGGCGGCCAGGGCTTCCTTCAGCGGGACGTTCGCCACGCCACCTGCCAGGAGGACTCTGCGCCGCTCTGGTCGGCGGGCAGGGAAGGAGGTGGGCTGCCCTGCCGGGCTTGCTACAAATCTGGCACTGCCCCCAGCAGGGTGCTCCCCTCCTCTGCGCTGCTGCCCCCTACAGGGCAGCCAGAGCAGCGAAGCAAAAAAAAAAAAAAGGATTGGGCGGAATGCTGCCCCTTGGAATCTGACACCCCAAGCACAAGCTTGCTCGGCTGGTGCCTGGAGCCGGCCCTGCTATTAAGCTCCGCACAGGCGCTCAGGCTGCAGCGGTAGAGATGCCTCTACCCCAGCATGGACCTGCAGCAGCTGGGGGAGAGGCCCCCCACCCCCAGCCCCATCCCGGCCTGGGCCTGCTGTGACCAGAGAAGAGGTGCCCCTCCCCCGGCCAACCCAGCCTGGCCCAGACCTGCTGTGGCCAAAGGAGAGGTGCCCTGAGCCCCTCTTCCATACTCCAAACCCCTCAGCCCCACCTCCACCAAACAAATTTTGTTATGCATACCAATAGTGTTACCTAGCAGCTCTATGTTCTTGGGGAACCAGGGCGCAGTCTGTCTGACTCACGAAAGACCTTCCCCCCCCGCCAGCCTCTGCTTGAACCAAAACTGATCAGAAGAAAGACTTACAAAAAGCAATGAAAAGTCAGTGATGAAGACACCTAAATCTCTGGGTTGAGGGTGATATGATTAAGGAAACTCCCCTAGCCTCATTTGCATTGAAGATGGGACACGGAGGCATCTCCATTAGCATACAGAATGGGGAACAGAGATTCCAAGGCAAAAACTGCATGGAACTCTGAGACCAGAAAAGCAGGGAAGCACTGTATGATGGAGGATCTCTGCTCCAGATGTTAATGAATGCGCACCTGCACACAGCTCAGTAGTTAACAGACCAATTCTAGTGATAAATCCTTTATTGGTATCCAAAATAGTGAAGCTCCCTAATTGCATTGTAAGCGCCCTCCAAGGAATACTGCCCAGATCCAGGAATGATCATCTCCCATGGTCTAGCCTGAACAAAACAACTTTGGTATACTCCCTTGTTTACACATAAACAAAGATAGTGTTCTCCCTTGAAACACTGTTGTTTCTCTACAAAACCCCCTACCTATGCTCAAGTGTGTTCTGATGCCTGGATCCAAATCTGCATCAGTTCCACTGGGACTTCATCTTCATCGTGCTGGGGGCTCTGCCTGTCTCCAGCATTCCGGACCCTCGGCTACCACCACGACCTGGGACCCCCCGATCGATTCAAGCTTCATGGAGTGGTGAGAACCTAGCTCTCTCTCTCTCTAGGTGTAGCCTTCTGACCCTGGCTTGTGTGATCAGTTATAGTTTTGCAAACCTGACTTCTATAATCAAGATTAAGTTAGATTTAATATTATCACTGTTTTGTTTGTTTGACTCCCCTCTGGTTATTACCTGGAAATAAATAACTTAAGCTGGTTGCTTCTCTTTCTCTCTCTCTTTCTCTCCCCCTTGTGCATGTTTTTTGGTTTCTTTATTCGCTCTGGAGCAACGCTCCTCATACCTAAGATAAAAGATCCCCGCAGCACCCAAAAATCCTGTGGAGTTTGCTCATCAAGTGGGTTACTTCCGGAACAACTGTAATGTAAAAGTGGGGATAGAGACATGCTGAACCTGGGACATATGAGTGTGGCAACTTGGAATCTGTGGCAATCTGCTGAATCCAGGGGCATATGAGGATTGCAGAGGGAAAGTGCTGCTTGACCCAGCCTGCTAAGGCATGCTCTATTCCAGTGCGGTATCCATGGCATATGAGAGTGACAGCTTGGAGGTGCTGTTTGACTCAGCCTACTGAGTCCAGGGACATATAAGGGGTCATCTTGGGAGTGCTGATTAACCTGATCCTCTCAGATGCGCTCTGTTAATGTGTGTGTGTTTGTCTGATTCTGGGGCTGGAAGAACCCAGCCCTGGGGAACCTAGGTCCTGCAGGATAGCTTTGTTGGTAGGGAACTTGCAGCAGGGAGAAGTAGAGCTCCGTATGAGAACACAAGTGACACAAGAAGTACATTGAAAGAAGTACAGCCCCCCTCTGCCCCGAAGAGTAACCCTAATAAATGAGCATACCCCAAAGTAACAGGCAAACCTGGTAACAATATGGAGGTGATGTGACACATCACCTCCATATTGGTGCACATAACAAAATTCATTACGCACATGTGTGGGAAAAAATTAGAGGGAACACTTCTTGTTACCATCTCTCAGTGACAGTGGTGTTGGAACTAGGGGTGCTGCCACAACCCGTGGCTTGAAGTAGAATTAACAAACACCAAAAAAAAAATGGTTTCCATCATCAGTACCCCCAACTATGAAAATTGTTCCAGCACCTCTCTTCAATCAATGCTCTGACAACTGCTTCCTTTCCTTATAACCATCCACCAGTCCTTTTTCTTTTACTATTGTAATCACTTCATGCTTTAGCCACTAAGTCCCCAGTGATTAGATCAGGGGTCGGCAACCTCTGGCACATGGCTCGCCAGGGTAAGCACCCTGGCGAGCCGGGCCAGTTTGTTTACCTGCCACATTGGCAGGTTCAGCCGATCACGGCTCCCACTGGCTGCGGTTCGCCATCCCAGGCCAATGGGGGCGGCGGGAAGTGGTATGGGCCGAGGGGTGTGCTGGCTGTGGCTTCCCGCCACTCCTATTGGCCAGAGCAGCGAACCACGGCCAGTGGGAGCCGCAATCGGCCGAACCTACCGACACATCAGGTAAACAAACTGGCCTGGCCCTCCAGGGTGCTTACCCTGGTGAGCCACGTGCCAGAGGTTTCCACCCCCTGGATTTGATTACCACTTTGCACTTATAATATACAGCACTTTCTTCCAAGGAGCTCAAACCACTTTACACACGTTATAGAATGAAAGCTCACGATACTTATGTGAAGTAGGAAAATATTGTTAATCTGATTCTACAGAAGACAAATTGAGATACACAAAAATAAATCCACAATTTTTAAAACTGCCCACTAATTTTGGATGCTTTGAAACCTCCTAAGAAACCTGGAGGCTGATCTAGGAGCAGGTGCTGCTCCCATTAAAGTCAATGGCAAAAATTCCATCATGTGAATGGATCAAGCCCTTAGAAGCATCAAACTCCCATTGGCTTTAGTTGGAACTGTGGCTACTCAGTTTCTGTGAATATCAAGCCTTAATTTACTCCTGGGGGAATTCTGTACCACTGCCTGGATGCAGAATTCATATGATCTGCAGATATCTTTGCTCCCCTGCAGAACAACAGGGAAGCAAGTAAATTTGTGGGGGGACACACAACCCTTCCCTGGCAGCCCTGGTGAATCTATTCGAGCACCCGGAGCAGCCAGAAGAGATGTGAATCACTACAGGGTGGGGGGAAGAGGTGGGCGTGCATGTGTGGGGAGATGTTAATTACTGCCAGGGGGCAGGGCTTGGCAGGTGTGTGAACGAGAGACAGAGAGTCTCTGTCCCTCTCACACCCCTGGTGTGAAGGGATAGGACTTCCAATTGTTTGGAGGTAGGCATGAGGCAGACTCTGTCCCCTGAGGCAGAGCAGAAATGCAGCAGCCTGCCTGCATAGTTGTTAATGTTCCTTTTCTTAGTTAATTGTTCCAATTTAAGCTATGTCTACACTATAGACCTTACAGCGGTGCAGCTGTACTGTGGCAGCTGTGCCGCTGAAAGGTCTCCTCTGCAGCCACTCTATGCTGGCAGGAGAGAGCTCTCCCATCAGCATAATTAAACCACCCCCAGTAAGCAGCGGTAGTGCATCTCCCACTGACATAGCACTGTCCACACCATCACATTTGTCGGTGAAACTTATTTCGGTCAGCGGTGTGTTTGTTTCACACCCCGGACTGACAAAAGTTTTGCCGACAAAACTGTTAGTGTAGACAAAAACTTAGTCAATATCCCTACGGGCATAAAACATGTGTAAAAGTTTTCAGGCACCTTTACATTGCCAGAGTAGCATAAAGGAGACTTATTGTAAATGACAGTAAGGGAACCCTCAGCTAGGAAGATCTATGTGCTTTCTCCCTTTTTTCCTGTGCCAGAATGGCACAAAAGGGTTAGATTACAACTTGGGATTTATTTTACTTACCCATTTAAAAAAAAAAAAGACCATGAGGGCAAATAAATCATTTATCAAACAGTCAGTAAAATGTCAGGACAATCAGAACCAAACATTTCCCAAAGTAGCCAGCCAGTATTATAACTGGAATACAGGGTATTGGTTATTAAGTATTTGTAACTTAACTTTCATGTTTTTAGGAAATGCTGATTAGATTGTGTGACTTTTTTCTGTATTGTATTTTAAATAAATTACTAGGGCTGTCAAGCAATTAAAAAATAATTGTGTAGTTTCTGCATCAGTGTTTCTTTTTTAAGACTTCTGAAAGTATGCTCCACACCTCGTCCCTCTCAGATTTTAGAAGGCATTTAAGGTTCTTAAACCCTGGGCAGAGAGCTGTAGCTATCTTTAGAAATTTCACATTGGCATCTTCTTTGCATTTTGCCAAATATGCAGTGAAAGTGTTCGTAAAATGAACAATATGTGCTGGGTCACCATCCGAGACTGCTATAACATGAAATATATAGCAGAATGTGGGTAAAACAGAGCAGGAGACATACTATTCTCCCCCCAAGGAGTTCAGTCACAAATTTAATTAATGCATTATTTTTTTAATGAGCATCATCAGCATGGAAGCATGTCCTCGGAACGATGATGGAAACATGAAGAGGCATATGAATCTTTAGTGCATCTGGCACATAAATATTTTGTGACGCCAGCTACAACTGTGCCATGTGAATGCCTGTTCTCACTTTCAGGTGACACTGTAAATAAGAAGCGGCCAGCATTATCTCACATAAATGTAAACAGACTTGTTTCTCTTAGCGATTGGTTGAACAAGAAGTAGGGCTGAGTGGACTTGTAGGCTGTAAAGTTTTAAATTGTTTTGTTTTTGAGTCCAGTTATGCAACAAAAAAAATCTACATTTGTAAGTTGCACTTTCATGCATAGGTGCCGACTTCCCCTTTGCCTGGTGGGTGCTCGACACCCTCCTGACCCCACCCCTTTCTGCCCCTGCATCACCCTCGCCCGCCTCCATTCCAACCCCTTCCACCAAGTCTCCGCCCCTGCCCCACCTCTTCTCTGCCTCTTCCTCTGAGTGCACCGCGTCCCCGCTCCTCCTCCTCCCTCCTGGAAAGTCCAAAGCGCCACCAAACAGCTGTTAGGCAGCAAGGTGGTGGGAAGTGCTGGGAGGGAGGGGCACAAGCAGGGATGCAGCACGCTTGGGGGAGAAGCAGGCAGGGGGGAGGGGGGACGCTTGGCTGCTGGTGGGTGCAGACCAGCTAATTTTTCCCAGCCCCAGAGCACCCACGGAGTTGATGCCTATGCTTTCATGGTAAAGACATAGCATTACAATACTTGTATGAGATGAATTGAAAAGTACTGTTTTTTGGTTTATCATTTTTACAGTGCAAATATTTGTAATCAAATATAATAAATTGAGTCCTGTACACTTTGTATTCTGTGTTGTAATTGAACTAGATATATTTGACAATGTAGAAAACCATCCAAAACTATTTAATAAATGTCAATTGGTATTATATTGTTTAACAGTGCAATTAATCACGATTAATTTTTTTAATCACGATTAATTTTTTGGAGCGAATCGCATGAGTTAACTGTGTTTAATCGACAGTCCTATAAATTACCCAAATATAGTAATTGAAACTGGTGTGATTATATTGCATTATTTTGACAAATAAAAATGCAGAATTTTTATTTTTTTGGCACAGAATTCCCCCAGGAGTACTAAGTATATAAAGTCAGGCACACACTTAGTACCCTGTTTTGAAGAATTGAGTCTAGATGAGGTGTGAGAACCAAAATATCTAAATAATAAATGAGTATCAGCTTCCAAGATCTGTTTCAAAACAAGTATACAAACACAGGTATAACACATACACAAACTTATGATAGAGTAGAAATTGCCTTTGTTATTGTAACAGATATTAATATATTGGAAATCAATAATGTAAACAGGAGACAGCTACTGTTATATCTTTGAGGAAATGCTGATTTTTTTTTTTACACAACCAAAATTTCCAAGGTTAAGGTCTACAAACACCAAAAAAGACACTGAATGGAGATGTCTGCCTACAAAATACAATCTGAATGAAGAGGACCATGATCCAGCACCATCATACTCAATGCTGCAGCCAGCATCAAGTTAGAGGAAGAAGGCACTCAAAGTTCTTGTTGAAGCTGATATGCGTATAATTGAGATTAAGGCCTTGCCTACACTAGAAAGAGTTTTTTCAGTACAGCTAAATTGACAAACTCCTCTAGTGGAGATGCAGCTTCTACTGGCAAATGAGTTTTTTGTAGTGGTATAATTTCGACTAACTGAACAAACTAAGCTATTCTGGCAAACTTTTTTTTACAAGTATAACTGCATCTACCTTGGGGATTTTGCCAGCATAGTTATGTCAGTTGGGGGGATATTTTGCCCCCCCCCCCTTCTAACTGACATAGCTTTTTAAATGTAGACTAGGACTATGATCACCTTGTGCAAAAATAATTCCCTGACAATTAATTCCACCTTCTTTACAAAAGGGGGAAAAAACAGTAAATTTGCCTCAGGAAAACTGTAGCTGGAGGCCAGAGGGATTATCTCTACCTAAATGGAAAGTGTAAGGGTTTTTTGAGTGCAACAATCAGAGACATCACATAATGAGAAGAGTCTCTGTATACACTGAGTTAGGTTTGGTCCATACTTAAAATGTAGGTCCCCTTAGCTAAGGTGCTCAGGGGTGTGGAAAATCCACAACCTTGAGTGCCAGAGTTATGATGACCCAATCCCCGGTGTAGATGCAGCTACGTCAATGGAAAAATGCTTCTGTCAAAATAGCTGTTGTTGCTTGGGGAGATGGCATTCTTATAGTGACAGAAAATCCCCTTCTGTGGTTGTAGGCTGTGCCTATGCTACAGCACTATGATAGCATATCTATATGGAGCTGTAGCTATGCCACTATAGTCCCTGTTGTGTAGCATGGCCTTATATTTGAAAATAAGAGTAGCGTGCATGAATTGAATTTACTTCTGTGTAAAGTCCTGCACAAAGTCTATGTGCCATTTAACCCCTATTTAGATGGTGTAAGTGTGAAATAGGCCTTCTATTGGCTTTCTTCCGAAGGGGTGATTTTTCACCTATTAGTGTTATGGGTCTGATCCAAGCACCTTTCAATTTACTTCACTGTGTGTGGGATCAAGCCCTAAGATCATGTTCCTGCAATGGGCATTTTGCCATTAACTTCAATGTGATCAGGATAAGTCACTATATGAAGATGAATACTGTTTTCCTGTGTCTGACAGTATGCTGCCCCCAGCCACATGTCACAAATCATGCCAGTTTTCAGCATGATGGCTGCCACCAGAAATGAGTGTAGAAATACCAACTGGAACTGAAACTTTATTTTGAAACCCAGTTCAAATTTTACAAATGAGAAGCAGTGTTTGTCCAAAAGTAAAATAAATTAATCAGCTTGTGGGGAAAAAAGGAGTCAGCTTTGCTTTTGTTTTTTGGGTGTTCTCCACCACCTTGTTTTTAAAATACACAACACAAAATTAACTCTTTGTGTCATAGAAGCAGTAACAAGGGAGGATTAAGGTCAGAGTTGCATTCTTCCCTCTGTTAAAACCTTGCAATGTGAAAATGAGGGCTGGTGAAAATCCCTCAGTTAAAATCTTCATGGATGAAAATGAGGACTCGTGGTTTACATTTCAGCTTTTCACTTGCATTGTATATGCCCCCCTGCCTGAAACCTTGTCCATTGTACTCAGAGAAAGAGAGGTGAGTCATACCGGTGACTTGAGAAAGATGATTGAAAAATATAAACATTATAAAAAAGCCAAAGAAAATGCTTAATGTTGAGTTCATTCTTGGGTTGTTTAGGTTTTTTTTTTAACTTTTTCTTACTCGGCCACAAAAATACCCTTCAATGTGTTTTTGTTTTAGCAGGAAAGTGTCAAAGAAACTCTTTCCCACCATCCCTACATAACATATCAGGAAAAGCAGAGGAAGGGAGTTGTCAAAGAAAAATTAAAAATAATAATAAATATGCCATTAACCCACAGAAAAACAGCTCAGCACCAGGTGTATAGGCACTGGTTGATTTCAAGGGCTTGGGTTTGTTTTCTTTGTGAAGCCACTGTAGGAAATGCAGACCACTGGATGAAGGCAGACCTGTGCTAGAAAGTCTCACAAGTTATAGTGTTTTTTAAATTATAATTATTGTCCATTGGGATTGTACCTCTATGTATTTGAAATCCTGTCCTGAACACATTCCATGAGAAGTATCCATCATCAGCAGACACAGAACGCCAGATCCTTAGCTTCTGGTAAGTCCCTTTTGTGCTCTCCTGTGGTGCAAGGAGGATCTAAAGATGCATTAAGGCAGCAGCTGCTGTAGGGGAATCCTCAAAAAGATGTATGGCTGACTTACAGATCAGCATAAGGGGCACTCTAGGGCAGCCAAATGATAGGGTTTGGCTCTCAGTAACTGGGGATTGAAGAGTGGCATATAAGCTACATATCCCCCAACACCAACACCTCATCATTCTCCTTGTGCAACAAGTGCTGCTCCACTGCATTTGGGGGATCAAACAATTTCCTTCAATTTCCTATACTTGCAGAGGAATGGACCCAGTAATCTATACTACTGGGCTGCCTTATTCACCCCCATTCTGATTATATTTTCTATAATGTTTTTTATTCAGCATGGCCCTGATCCTGCAAACTGTTCTGTGTGGGTTGCCCCCGGGGTCTGGTGAGAGCAGCTTCTAGAATTGGGCCCAATTCCCATTATTTCTTCTCATGTCTAAGGCATTATATTGTTTGGGGAGCTACTTTCTCACTTTCTATTTCATTTCTACTCTACCAGTTTTCACTTCTCACAATCTGTTTCTTTTTCCCCTCTCTTCTCAAAACACTCAGTAACTTCTCTTCACTTTCACTTAGCCACAATTTGTGTCAAATTGTCACTATCACCGTCTAAATGTGCCAAACACCTACCTGGAACTTTACCACTCGCTTCACTCAGATAACTCGAAGTGGGTTACTTTCCCCACAGATAAATAGCCATATAAGTCTGCTGGAAAATGGGTGCATTATGACTTCTTACTCTGTGCCCATGTTTTGGCACCTAATGCTGGGTGACTGGTTTAAGTAATAGAGTAATAGAAATTAGAGCTGTGTGAACCAGTTCAAATAAAATGAGATAGCCTCATCCCCTCCCCCCAGTAAGCTTTGCTCCAAACTACAAGCAGGCACTTAGCTTAAGATACAATTGGATGAGTATAACATTGCTTGTACAAGTTAATTATGGAGACAACACTTTCCTCTCCTATTAAAACAGTCACTGTGCGGTTAAGAGTTAGCTGATTTAGTTTTTGTTGAAAGAGGTAAGATTTGGTATGAGAAATAAGAAATGGAAAATAGTAGGTAGACCCTGAAAATGGACCATCATGTAATGATACTGTATTTGTTTAACAACATAAGTCCACTCCTTTGAATAGGCTTCAAGATTAAATGGGAATTTGCGCAACTTCAGGTGACCTGCCAGGTATCAATTTAGCACAAAACAATACAGCTGGAGGATTGCTGGGTATACTGGCTTCTGACATTTAAAAAATACAAATAAAAATGGCAGATCTTGACTTTAAACTGCTGTCCACTGTTTAAGCAGTCATCTTCCTACAATTTATTCAGGATGTATTTTCAGGGCATTTAGGGACATTGTTATGAACTGACAAGCACGTCTAACTACTAAGATAATATTTTTCAGAGTAGCAGCCGTGTTAGTCTGTATCTGCAAAAAGAACAGGAGTACTTGTGTCACCTTAGAGATTAACACATTTATTTCAGCATGAGCTTTCGTGAGCTACAGCTCACTTCTTCGGATGCATAGAATGGAACACATAGACAGGAGATATTTATACATACAGAGAACATGAAAAGGTGGAAATATGCATACCAACAGGAAGAGTCTAATCAATTGAGATGAGCTATCATCAGCAGGAGAAAAAAAACTTTTGAAGTGATAATTAAGATGACCCATAGAAGGTGTGAGGAGAACTTAACATAGGGAAATAGATTCAATTAGTGTAATGACCCAACCATTCCCAGTCTCTGTTTAAGCCTGAGTTAATTGTATCTAATTTGCATATTAATTGGAGTTCAGCAGTCTCTCTTTGGAGTCTGTTTTTGAAGTTTTTTGTTGCAAAATTCCCACCTTCAAGTCTGTCACTGAGTGGTTAGAGAGGTTGAAGTGTTCTCCCACTGGTTTTTGAATGTTATGATTCCTGATGTCAGATTTGTGTCCATTTAGTCTTTTGCGTAGAGACTGTCCGGTTTGGCCAATGTACATGGCAGAGGGGCATTGCTGGCACATGATGGCATATATCACGTTGGTAGATGTGCAGGTGAATGAGCCCCTGATGGCATGGCTGATGTGATTAGGTCCTATGATGGTGTCACTTGAATAGATATGTGGACAGAGCTTGCATCGGGCTTTGTTGCAAGGATAGGTTCCTGAGTTAGTGTTTATGTTGTATGGTGTGCGGTTGCCGGTGAGTATTTGCTTCAGGTTGGGAGGCTGTCTATAGGGTGGTGTTTATGTGACCATCGCTTATTAGCACAGTAGTATCTAGGAAATGGACCGCTTGTGTGGATTGGTCTAGGCTGAGGTTGATGGTGGGATGGAAATTGTTAAAATCACGGTGGAATTCCTCGAGGGCTTCTTTTCCATGAGTCTAGATGATGAAGATGTCATCAATGTAGCGCAAGTAGAGTAGGGGCATTAGGGAACGAGAGCTAAGGAAGCGTTGTTCTAAGTCAGTCTGCATGGACTCCTCCTGAGGGTCAAAACAACAGACTGGACTTCTACATAGATTGCTTCCGTCAACGTGCACGGGCTGAAATTGTGGAAAAGCAGCATCACTTGCCCCATAACCTAAGCCGTGCTGAACACAATGCCATTAACAGCCTCAAGAACAACTCTGACATCATAATCAAAAAGGCTAACAAAGGAGGTGCTGTCGTCATCATGAATAGGTCAGAATATGAACAAGAGGCTTCTAGACAGCTCTCTAACTCCACATTCTACAGGCCATTACCCTCTGATCCCAATGATGATTACCAAAAGAAACTACACCATCTGCTCAAAAAACTCCCTGAGAAAGCACAGGAACAGATCTGTACAGACACATGCCTAGAACCCCGACCAGGTGTACTTTCTTGAGGCTGTCATCGGCTTCCTGCTCTGCTTGGAACTGTTCCCTTGAGGCGGGAGACACCAGTTCCTCTGGGAGCGATGTAGGTGATGAGGTTGTTTCCGTTGACTGTGAACCGCTCTCCGCTGGTGCACAAGGCGTCATTTCAGGCTCCGGCTGAGCCTCTTGGGTAGGGTTGTCTGCTGGTTTTTCCAGTTCAGGCCCGTTGTCGCCCTCTGGCGGTGGAGTTGTAATAGCTGGCGCCGGTGCTGGCGCTGGGTGCCCTTCCAGTTCCGGTTCTGGGACTGGATGAACTATGGCTGCTGTCGGTGTTGGCCTGGGATCCGGTTCCACCACCTCTGTCTGGGTCTCTGGTAACACAGACGGGGTCCCGGTGGATGGCTCAGGAACAGGGATGGGTCCGGCAGCTCGTCTGGCTTGGCTGCGTGTAACCACTCCCTCTGGTTTTTGCTGTTCAATGTGTCGGGCCAAGTCGTTCCCCAGTAGCATGGGAATCGGATGGTTGTCATAGACAGCAAAAGTCCACTTCCCTGACCAGCCCTTGTACTGGACAGGTAAACGCACTGTAGGTAATGTTACAGGTTTTGACATGAAGGGTCGAATTGTCACTTTGGTTTTCTGGTTGATGAATTTGGGGTCCACGAAGGTTCGGTGGATAGCTGACACATGTGCTGCAGTGTCTCTCCATGCGATGATCTCCTTTTCGTCCACTCTCAAAGTTTCCCTATGTTCTAAGGGTATTTGAGATACATCTATGTCCGGCTTTCCTTGGTGTGAAGGTGCAAGGAGTTGCACTCGGTTTAGGTTCTTTGGGCATTTGGCTCTGATATGCCCCAATTCATTGCATTGAAAACATCGCCCACTTGATGGGTCACCGGTTTGTGTTGGTCTACTGGAGACTGGTGAGGTAGAAGAAGAGGTAGAGTGTGACTGTCCGTGGGTTGTAGGTGTGGGTTTGATTGGTCCGCGACGGTAGGGTTTAGTGTCGCTGTGTACCCTGTTGGATTCGCTCCCCTTGGCAGTAGCTGTCGTGTTGTCTACCGATGCCATCCATCTGGCTCCAATCTCTCCTGCCTCAGTGAGAGTTTTTGGTTTACCATCTTGGATGTAGCGTCTAATGTTCTCAGGAACACCATCCAAGAACTGCTCCATCATCATCAGGAGGGTTAGCTCGTCCATGGTTTGAACATTGGCTCCTGCTAACCAGGAAGAAAAATGCTTTTCAATGTAGGAGGCGTGTTTTGGAAATGACTCCTCCGGTGTCCATTTCTGGTTTCTGAAACGCTGACGGGCGTGATCAGGGGTGATGCCCATTCTGAGTCTGGCCTTGGTTAGAAATAGTTGAAAGTCGTTCATTTGGCCCTTAGGCATTTCAGCTGCCACCAGGGCTAATTGTCCGCAGAGCTGTGGCCTCAGCTCTATCATGTATTCTGTTTCAGGAAGATGGTATCCCAGACAGGCCCTTTCAAAGTTTTCTAAGAAGGCCTCAACATCTTCACCTGCCCTGTAGGCGGGAAATTTTCTCCGAGAAGGTTGATCATTAGGTTGAAGAGGGGTTGGATTGGGTGGAGTTTGCTGTTTAGTTTTTCCTAATTCCAGAGCCTGTCTCTGGATTTCCAGTTCTTTGTCTTTTAACTCTAATTGTCTTCTGTGCTCAGCCTCTTTGGCTTGTATTATCTCCATTTCTCTCTTGTGATCAGCCTGTTTGGCTTTTTCTTTCATTTCAATCTCCTTGAGTTTTAATTGTAATTCCATGTCTTGTAATTGCAGTTCTTTGTGTCTTGTTTCCAGTTTAGATGCGGCCTTGGCACTCATTGTGTCTGTGTCCTGGCGCTGGCCACACCCCTCTGCAGTCCGTGAACTGTTTGTGGTGTTTGACAGTCCCTAACCCTGGCTATGATAACTTGAGTACAGAAAGATAAAGCAATCCTCTGTATAGCAAACTGTGGTTTGTGTAATGTTACTGCTTTGTACTGAGAAAGAGGGAAAGAGTAAAAAAAAAAATTCCTCTGTCTCCCTCTGCTCTGAGTTGCTGTACTCAGCAGCCCAGCTGAAAGGCTGCTGCTAACAATACCCCTGAGAAAAATCTGGTCTATTCCTCAGGGATTTGTGTTCTCCTGTCTTCTGATCCTTTCAAAAGACACAGGGAGAGAAAAAAAAAAACCTGGCTGGAGGGTTTGTCTCTTCCCCCCCCAAACCTGTTTTTCCTGTTGGATGGGAATGTACTTTGTCGAGCACTTCCCCCCACCTTAGGAATCCTGAGTGATACCTGATATCACAAAGGAAGGACACACCTCTAGGGAAGAGTTTTTCCTCAGCATAGCCAGCAGAGAAAAAAAAACTCCTAACCCTGAAAACTGCTTCAAGAAAGAAAATCTGTTTCCCAACAAAGCCTGCTGGAAACTTAATTTCCTCCAGCCAACCTGGCTGAAACTGTAAACTCCCTCTTCTGTCAGGTTGCTTTCCTGCTATAGAAGAAGAGAATAGCTCCCTTCAGCGTAGCCTAGCTGAAAAAAACTCCTTGTAACAATGGGTTCGAAACTCCGCTGCCACCATGTCAGAGTCTACCCTCACTTGAAACTGGGCGGTTTCAAAGTGAGGACCCGCATGTCTTCCCCCCACCCCAAAATCCTAGGGTAGGTCTCCCCTTCGGCTGCCACCACCCGGTCAATTCCGTGGGCCGGGACACCCCTGTTTTCCCCCTTGGGAACACAGATCAATTCACAGAGGAGGAACCTTCCCCCTTCCCCCTCTCTCCAGCTTGCTCTGAAGACAGAGATGCCTGGATTCAAACGCCTTGAATCTCTACACACAGGGAAGCAGCCCACTTCCCCCTCCCCTTCCCCTGAATTTCCCCAAGGGAAGGAATTAACCAAGTCCAAAGAAAAGAAAAGAATTTATTAAAGAATAAAAAGAAAATACAGAATCTCTATGAATCCAAGCTGGGCACTCATAGGGTATAACCTTGCTAAGTTCTGGAGAGAATCCTCTCTCTTTCTCAGTACAACCAGTACAAGCAGAATTAAGAATAATCAATAACAAACACACAGAATTGCAAACATAGGATTATTAGATAAGGACACAAAGTATCTTTCTAATACTCACTATCTTGACTAGAAGAAATTAGTTCAGAAAGGTGGAACTTGTAGGGACTTGATTAACTCGTCTGGTCTCTTGAACTCCAAACGGCCAAAGACAAAGACCCCCCCAAACAGAGGGAAAAGTTCCCTCCTAGGAGTTTCAAATTCTCTTCCCTGATTGGTCCTCAGGTCAGATGCCCACCAGGTACTATGCTTTAACCCTTTACTAACTATTCATGACACCCTCTGATCCCAATGATGATTACCAAAAGAAACTACACCATCTGCTCAAAAAACTCCCTGAGAAAGCACAGGAACAGATCTGTACAGACACATGCCTAGAACCCCGACCAGGTGTATTCTCTTTGCTACCCAAGATCCATAAACCTGGAAATCCTGGACGCCCCATCATCTCAAGCATTGGCACCTTAACAGCAGGATTGTTTGGCTATGTGGACTCTCTCCTCAGGCCCTATGCTACCAGTACTCCCAGCTATCTTCGTGACACCACTGATTTCCTGAGGAAACTACAATCCACCGGTGATCTTCCAGAAAACACCATCCTGGCCACTATGGATGTGGAAGCCATAAGAACATAAGAACATAAGAAAGGCCGTACCGGGTCAGACCAAAGGTCTATCTAGCCCAGTATCTGTCTACCGACAGTGGCCAATGCCAGGTGCCCCAAAGGGAGTGAATCTAACAGGCAATGATCAAGTGATCTCTCTCCTGCCATCCATCTCCATCCTCTGACGAACAGAGGCTAGGGACACCATTCTTACCCATTCTGGCTAATAGCCATTTATGGACTTAGCCACCATGAATTTATCCAGTCCCCTTTTAAACATTGTTATAGTCCTAGCCTTCACAACCTCCTCAGGTAAGGAGTTCCACAAGTTGACTGTGCGCTGCGTGAAGAAGAACTTCCTTTTATTTGTTTTAAACCTGCTGCCTATTAATTTCATTTGGTGACCCCTAGTTCTTGTATTATGGGAATAAGTAAATAACTTTTCCTTATCCACTTTCTCAACCTCACTCATGATTTTATATACCTCTACCATGTCCCCCCTTAGTCTTCTCTTTTCCAAGCTGAAGAGTCCTAGCCTCTTTAATCTTTCCTCGTATGGGACCCTCTCTAAACCCCTAATCATTTTAGTTGCCCTTTTCTGAACCTTTTCTAGTGCTAGAATATCTTTTTTGAGGTGAGGAGACCACATCTGTAAACAGTATTCGAGATGTGGGCGTACCGTGGATTTATATAAGGGCAATAATATATTCTCAGTCTTATTCTCTATCCCCTTTTTAATGATTCCTAACATCCTGTTTGCTTTTTTGACCGCCTCTGCACACTGCGTGGACATCTTCAGAGAACTATCCACGATGACGCCAAGATCTTTTTCCTGACTCGTTGTAGCTAAATTAGCCCCCATCATGTTGTATGTATAGTTGGGGTTATTTTTTCCAATGTGCATTACTTTACATTTATCCACATTACATTTCATTTGCCATTTTGTTGCCCAATCACTTAGTTTTGTGAGATCTTTTTGAAGTTCTTCACAATCTGCTTTGGTCTTAACTATCTTGAGAAGTTTAGTATCATCTGCAAACTTGGCCACCTCACTGTTTACCCCTTTCTCCAGATCATTTATGAATAAATTGAATAGGATTGGTCCAAGGACTGACCCTTGGGGAACACCACTAGTTACCCCTCTCCATTCTGAGAATTTACCATTAATTCCTACCCTTTGCTCCCTGTCCTTTAACCAGTTCTCAATCCATGAAAGGACCTTCCCTTTTATCCCATGACAGCTTAATTTACGTAAGAGCCTTTGGTGAGGGACCTTGTCAAAGGCTTTCTGGAAATCCAAGTACACAATGTACACCGGATCTCCCTTGTCCACATGTTTGTTGACCCCTTCAAAGAATTCTAATAAATTAGTAAGACACAATTTCCCTTTACAGAAACCATGTTGACTATTGCTCAAGAGTTTATGTTTATCTATGTGTCTGACAATTTTATTCTTTACTATTGTTTCAACTAATTTGCCTGGTACCGATGTTAGACTTACCGGTCTGTAATTGCCGGGATCACCCTTAGAGCCCTTTTTAAATATTGGCGTTACATTAGCTAACTTCCAGTCATTGGGTACTGAAGCCGATTTAAAGGACAGGTTACAAACCTTAGTTAATAGTTCCGCAACTTCACATTTGAGTTCTTTCAGAACTCTTGGGTGAATGCCATCTGGTCCCGGTGACTTGTTAATGTTGAGTTTATCAATTAATTTCAAAACCTCCTCTAGTGACACTTCAATCTGTGACAGTTCCTCAGATTTGTCACCTACAAAAGCCAGCTCAGGTTTGGGAATCTCCCTAACATCCTCAGCCGTGAAGACTGAAGCAAAGAATCCATTTAGTTTCTCCGCAATGACTTTATCGTCTTTAAGCACTCCTTTTGTATTTTGATCATCAAGGGGCTCCACTGGTTGTTTAGCAGGCTTCCTGCTTCTGATGTACTTAAAAAACATTTTGTTATTGCCTTTGGAGTTTTTGGCTAGCCGTTCTTCAAACTCCTCTTTGGCTTTTCTTATTTCACTCTTGCACTTAAGTTGGCAATGTTTGTGCTCCTTTCTATTTGCCTCACTAGGATTTGACTTCCACTTTTTAAAGGAAGTCTTTTTATCTCTCACTGCTTCTTTTACATGGTTGTTAAGCCACGGTGGCTCTTTTTTAGTTCTTTTACTGTTTTTCTTAATTTGGGGTATACATTGAAGTTGGGCCTCTATTATGGTGTCTTTAAAAAGGGCCCATGCAACTTGCAGGGATTTCACTTTAGTCACTGTAGCTTTTAACTTTTGTTTAACTAACCCCCTCATTTTTGTATAGTTCCCCCTTTTGAAATTAAATGCCACAGTGTTGGGCAGTTGTGTTCTTCCCACCACGGGGATGTTGAATGCTATTGTATTATGGTCACTATTTCCAAGTGGTCCTGCTATAGTTACCTCTTGGACAAGCTCCTGCGCTCCACTCAGGATTAAATCTAGAGTTGCCTCTCCCCTTGTGGGTTCCCGTACCAGCTGCTCCATGAAGCAGTCATTTAAAGTATCGAGAAATTTTATCTCTGCATTTCGTCCTGAAGTGAAATGTTCCCAGTCAATATGGGGATAATTGAAATCCCCCACTATTATTGTGTTCTTAATTTTGATAGCCTCTCTAATTTCCCTTAGCATTTCATCATCACTATTACTGTCCTGGTCAGGTGGTCGATAATAGATCCCTAATGTTATATTTTTACTAGAGCATGAAATTTTTATCTGTAGAGACTCTATGGAACATGTGTATTTGCTTACGATTTTTACTTCATTTGAATCTACACTTTCTTTCACATATACAGCAACATTCCACACAAAGATGGACTACAAGCCATCAGGAATAGTATCCCCAATAATATCACGGCTAACCTGGTGGCTGAACTTTGTGACTTTGTCCTCACCCACAACTATTTCACATTTGGGGACAATATATACCTTCAAGTCAGCGGCACTGTTATGGGTACCCGCATGGCCCCACAGTATGCCAACATCTTTATGGCTGACTTAGAACAACGCTTCCTTAGCTCTCATTCCCTAACACCCCTACTCTACTTGCGCTACATTGATGACATCTTCATCATCTGGACTCGTGTAAAAGAAGCCCTCGAGGAATTCCACCGTGATTTTAACAATTTCCATGCCACATCAACCTCAGCCTAGACCAATCCACACAAGCGGTCCATTTCCTAGATACTACTGTGCTAATAAGCAATGGTCACATAAACACCACCCTATACCGGAAACCCACTGACCGCTATACTTACCTACATGCCTCCAGCTTCCATCCAGGATATGCCACACGATCCATTGTCTACAGCGAAGCTCTAAGATACAACTGTATTTGCTCCAATCCCTCAGACAGAGATAAACATCTACAAGATCTCTATCAAGCATTCTTAAAACTACAATACCCACCTGCTGAAGTGAAAAACAGATTGACAGAGCCAGAAGAGTACCCAGAAGCCACCTACTACAGGACAGGCCCAACAAAGAAAATAACAGAACGCCACTAGCCATCGCCTACAGCCCCCAACTAAAACCTCTCCAGCGCATCATCAAAGATCTACAACCTATCCTTAAAGATGATCCCTCACTCTCACAGATCTTGGGAGACAGGCCAGTCCTAGCATATATACAGCCTCCCAACCTGAAGCAAATACTCACCAGCAACCGCACACCATGCAACATAAACACTAACCCAGGAACCTATCCTTGCAACAAAGCCCGATGCCAGCTTTGTCCACATATCTATTCAAGTGACACCATCATAGGACCTAATCACATCAGCCACGCCATCAGGGGCTCGTTCACCTGCATATCTACCAACGTGATATATGCCATCATGTGCCAGCAATGCCCCTCTGCAATGTACATTGGCCAAACCGGACAGTCTCTACGCAAAAGACTAAATGGACACAAATCTGACATCAGGAATCATAACATTCAAAAACCAGTGGGAGAACACTTCAACCTCTCTAACCACTCAGTGACAGATTTGAAGGTAGCAATTTTGCAACAAAAAAACTTCAAAAACAGACTCCAAAGAGAGACTGCTGAACTCCAATTAATATGCAAATTAGATACATTAACTCAGGCTTAAACAGAGACTGGGAATGGTTGGGTCATTACACTAATTTAATCTATTTCTCTATGTTAAGTTCTCCTCACACCTTCTATGGGTCATCTTAATTATCACTTCAAAAGTTTTTTTTCTCCTGCTGATGATAGCTCATCTCAATTGAATAGATTCTTCCTGTTGGTATGCATACTTCCACCTTTTCATATTCTCTGTATGTATAAATATCTCCTGTCTGTGTGTTCCATTCTATGCATCCGAAGAAGTGAGCTGTAGCTCACGAAAGCTCATGCTAAGATAACATTTGACATTCTTAAAGATACACAAAGAGTTTTTCATCTAGAAGACCCATGGCAATGAAGCAACTGATATGGATGTCTCTCCTGACACTAATGGTGTTGAGTGGCTTAGTGGTTCAAGATAAGAGGCTACAACATAGCACAAAGGAGTCTTCTGAACATGGCTTAGATAGCACTGTGAGGCCAACAGAAAGCCCTAGTTTTCCTGAAGCATTGCCACTAATGAAACATGCTGCTCCTTTCTCATTGTCATGTGAAGCTAATTCCTTGGGGGACTGCTTTAGCCCACACTTACTGATTCTCAAGCATCTCCACATGTTCAGGGTAAACAAAATACACTCTCCCCACTAAGAGACTGATTATGGCCATGCTTTAAAGTAGCTCATTTGCTAGTTAAGACAGAAAATAGTTTTTAAATAATGATAGTTTAGTATTTGCAGATAATCAGATAATTGGTACAATGATGCACAGAGGATTATTACAAGCATGGAGAGTGGTTAGCATAAATACCGCTGCAATAGATTGTCTAAAACAAGAGTTCTCAAACATTACTGTGCATCATCTCCATTTCCCAGTCAATCACAAAACATCCCTATGACAACAACAACAACAACAACAATTGTTTACTTGAAAGATCAGTATTAAGGAAATATTTATATTCATTATAACTGTAATTTTCCCCAAAAGTACAAAACTTGCTGTGTTAATCATACATGCTTTTCATCTCCCCCTTCTATCAGTTCTGTTCCTCTCTCCCCCAGCCCCCTTTATAACCATTCTGGCTACCTGGTTCCTTTCTTCTCAGCTAGCCTACACATTCTGCCAAGCTTTGCTGGTCATTCTCCCCGGTTCCTTGGATATTCCACCCATTTTGGTGACTCTGATCCCATTAGTGCCTCCTTTCTCATATATGTCTGGTAGCTCCTGGTGGTGCCTGGCAACTCCAATTTCACTGGTAAAGCAGGAAGCTTCTGTTTGTTTGTTTTTCTTTTCGTCCTACATAGCATCATCTCCTAAAGGCAGTAGGTAGACTAGTTCTCTCTCCTTGTTTCCAGCTGCTTTTATAGGCATCCAGGTAACTGATAGAAGCAGAAGGAAATAAGGAGGAGGCAGCATCATGTAACCTGCCAGCTTTCTGCAGAATTCTAGCAAGTGCTCTATCAGTCACTAATGATTTGTTGACGTCAGTTAGAAAACAACTGCTCTGAAACAATTTGTGTGCCATAATGTCTACTGATGTAAATTAGCATAACCAGTGGGAATTAGGCTCTTTTGCACCACCTGAGGATCTGGCTCTCTATCTTCAAATCACTTTTCATAACTGTGATTTAAATGTAAAGTAGGTTCATGAGGCCACCCTTTACTGCCCCCTTGTAATTCTAAGAAATTCTTTCTTGTCCTTTACATTGGTGATCTTAATACAGTTCTCAGAGCTCTAGCAGAACTTCAGTTGAAGAAGGCTACCTCTCTAAGCATTCATGCCATACTTATCATCATTGTATCCAATGAAAACACTTTTAAAGTAAAGTGCTGAAAGAAGGATCGGCTGGATTTGAAGTATATGATTGCATAAATTCATATACTTGAAACAGGTGACTACAACCTGTAATATTGGGAAAGAGCTGTCTCAGCTTCATTAACATAATTTTGCTCAGGTTCTGCCTTTAACACATTGTTCTAAGGAGGATAAATGTCACTTCAGAGAAGACATTTCACAGGAAGGATAAAAATAATAAGAAGAAACGGAACTGGAAAGGCCAAATAAAAATGCAGTTGCCAGACAAGAAAAATGCAAGGAAGGGATTACCCACTGAACAAATATTCAGGAGCTCAAAGCAATCCAGTTTTTTTATAATAGTGATATGATATGAAATTAATAGAATGTATGCAGTTGGACCAATAATCAATAATCATAGAATTTCAAGATGCAAAAAATCGATTACATCATCCAGTCCATCTCTTTGCCAACACAGTGTTATTCTCTGTTCAACGTTCTCAAATGCACTGTCTGGTGAACAATTCTAGCCTCCATTGGCTCTGTCGTTAACATTGTTTAGTTATGTGCAGAAATTGGTCTTTGTTCATTTTTCTATATTTATTTCTCACAGTTGTAAGTCTGAAGTTACTCAGATATTGCACTATAAAATATGCTGGGCAAAGTCACAATTAAGGTTGCTTGTAGAAACTTGCCTATGAATTTCCTGACTTACAATCATCTGCTTTTTAACTTTAACCAGAACTTTGAAATCTCAGATTTGGTTTGGTTTTATTTTATAAAATGTATCCTGCAAAAATAGTCTGCTAGTGTAACTCATATATATTCCCAACCTCAATTGTAATGTAAAGATATTCTTGGGGAATTTATTAATATTTACATTTAAGGTAAATTGGAATAGGAAACACCATGCCTTCCATCAACAACATGGAAAGTTAAGATGAGAGAGAACCTTATTTCTGGAATTTCCTGGGTTTTAGCATTAAAAGTAGGAAAATAAATAGAGATGATGTAGGAAAAGGTAGAATTTCAATTGAAGAAACAGTTAAATTGCTTTAATGGTGCTTCATTGCTGGCAAAGCACTTTGCATGGATATCAGTAGTACCAGTCATCTTTAGAGACACGTCAGAACACTGTTAAATTACTCTGTGCCTAACTGTGCCCAGCTCCTCCATAAAGGCACACAGGGAGATGGTGGTGTAAGAAGCATCCACCCTCACCCCATCTTTCACTACGTCATGGCAGCTTGGCACAGTTGCAACACTTATGCTACTTGGCATTTAAGGGCTACTTCCCCCTAGTGCTGTCAGGAAACAAGATAACTCCAAAAGAGGGTGAAAAGTTGGGACCATGCTCCCATTCCCCCCTCCCCCCCCCCCCCGACAGCAGCATGAGACAGGAGTTTAGGGTGCAGCATACTGCTCTACCCACAGAGGTACAGCAGCATGTGCTAGGGAACTCTGGAAAGGATCCTCCTTTTGGAGGCAGAATCACTTCAGAGATCTACCTTTTGTGTGCCACTGCCTAGAATGCCTATGACTAAACCAACTTTAGCAGCATTTCCTTGATTTGGCCATCCGTAACCAACAGTCTGCTCAGCAACAAAAAATCCTGTCAGCTTCAAGAAACCCTCTTTTGCCAGATCGATTCACTGCAAGATCACAGGACACATGTTTATGTGCCATAACTTAAGGTTCTTTGTCCAAAGACAAGCTAAGAGACTCTCAATCCCACTCCAGCCCCAGGTAAAGAGGCTGGTGTAGCATAAAGGGGCAATAAAAGCCAGACTACGGCTGGAGAAGAGTTCTCCTATTGCAAGAATTGAGGAAGAGTGCCACAGACTGTCAACCAGGGGTCCCACACAAACCCTGGTGTAGGGAGTGTGCAGGGGTGGGACTGGAGGTTGAGCTGCAGTACTTAGCACAGTAGAAATTCTGGGCAGAGTTGGCTGTCAGAGTCAGGCTTCTGTAATTTAAGTAGAACTCCAGGCCTGTCTATATTACACTGGTGTTCACTCTGGCCCCTGGAGCAGCTGAGAATCAGGAGGGTGAAAAAGTGGATTAAACCACCATTACCCCCTGCCTCTGGGCTGTGAACTATGTACTGCTCAAAAGAAACGCAGCCTCTCAGATTCACAGAAGTGCATTTGTCAGGACACCAGGTTGTAGGCAGTTTGGCCTAGTGTTCAGAGCACAAGTCAGGCCTAGCATCAGAGGAGGAGGTCAGAGTCTCACTGCCAGAACCAATGGTCGAGGCAGAGGCAAAGCCAGGAATCAAAGCCAAGGGTCAGAGCCAGTTTACAGGGAATCAGGGAAGGCAAGAGCAGGGCAAGTTCTGAGGCAGGAGTGAGGCTAGGACAGGACTGGAACAAAGCAAGGTGCCAGGCAGGGTCTAGGCTGGAGCAGGGCTAGTAGTGAGGGTGAGCACAGGACGGCAGAGACTCCACAGGCATTAGAATTGAGCAGCTGGTTGCTCTGTTGTTGCTGGTGGGCTTATAAATCAGGCTGCAGATGCTGCAGCCAATCAGGTTCTGTGATTAATGAGTCAGTTCCAGGGCAGTACAGCCAAGTTTGCATGGGAGCAGGCCAATAGCTAGTCTGACAGCATTTGATACCTATCCTATAATTATGCTCCCTTTTGCCACATGCTCCCACCACACAAACCCCACAGTATGGTCCTCAGACTCTTACAGGAACATGGTGTACATGGACCATTTTCAAATACATACATTTGTATACATGAAGCCCAGGGAAGCAGTAGCTTGATAGCACAGAGCGCATAGAGATTTAAAAAATGCAAATAACTGACTTAGAGCTTTATCTAGCTTGTATTGATTTCCGTTAGAGTCGGACTGGGATGATCGTCGGAAAGCTGTAGGAATTTATGATTTTTGTTATTGCTGGTGTTAATGAGTTTGCAACTGCTTTTATTATTGTGTTTGTTCATGCTCCTTTAAGGATATAAAATGTCTCTTCCATGGTAATTAGCACAGGGAGCTGAAATTTCTCTGTTGAATGCCTCAGGTGTGATGATTAACGTGCCTGATTGGGCTCTTCGTGGGCAAAACTTTTGTCATTCAGGGGTGTTAAAAGAAATCCACACCCCCGAATGACAAAAGTTTTACCAACGAAAAGCACCAGTGTGAACAGAACTTTGTTGGCAAGAGAGCTCTCTCCTGCCGACAAACAGTAGCTACACTGCACGGCTTTTAGTGGCACAGCTGAGCGGCACAGCCTTGTTGCTAAAAGCTGCATAGTGTAGCCATACCCAAAGTAACTCTGTTCCTCTGAACCCCGGGATAGAGTTGCAACTTGGAGATAGAGAACGATTTTATCTAGGGCACTGTATGAACACATGAGACTCGTTTTACAACTGGCTTCAGCCACTGTAGCACTGCTGGAGATCAAGGGGCACCACTTACCTGTCTGCTGCAGAAACCATATTACCGAGACACACAATTAAATGAACAGGATGGAAAATATATCAACCCATCCAACCCCCATCCCCTTCTTTTAGCTGGACCAAGCAACCTGGACAACAATTTAGAGAGAACAAGCCTGAACAATGCTGGGGTTGGGTTATGTGAATCCATAGGCTTCTTCCATCACATATTTCTCACTATATGATACTCTTTTATGAAACAAATGCTTTCTATTTAGTGATAACATAATGGTGAGGTATAAAGGTTTTCTTGTCAAGGCCACAAGTGTACATGTATAGGAAATGTAGATAAATACAAAATAACATACCGACATTTGGAAAGTTAATATCTAATATAAACATTTACACATAACTCATACAAATACTTCATGATCTAAACTATTTTTAAAAGTATTTTGCTCTGTGAATCATGTTTCAAATACATTATCAACATGACCAAAATGCTATCCCTTATTCCATTCAATAAGATATCAGTTCAAAACATAAAATTTGGACTTGGATCAGGATTACAAATACTCATAGTTCAAGCATGATCAGATTCATTGTGTTGGTTCAGCCAGTTATAAAGACAGGTGTAATTTGCAAAATTCAGATCAGGATCTGGTTTTGGATTTTAAACACTTATAAGTTCGATCTGCTCACTCCATCAAAGACTGCCTCCTCTCTGGTTAGGACTATGGGTGTAGGAATGCCAATTTTGCAAAGGGTAGTCTACAGCAGTGGTTCTCAAACTAGGGCCACCGCTTGTTCAGGGAAAGCCCCTGGTGGGCCGGGCCAGTTTGTCTACCTGCTGTGTCCGCAGGTTCGGCCGATCACAGCTCCCACTGGCCGCGGTTCACCAGTCCAGGCCAATAGGGGCTCCAGGAAATGGCGTGGGCCAAGAGACGTGCTGGCCGCCCTTCCTGCAGCCCCGATTTGAGAACTACAGTGACTTCACTACAGGTATACCATATAACCAAAATTTCTTATCACATGTTTGGCTTGTCATCCTGATAGTTATACCTGACAGGCTACCTAGTGAAGTATGATGCATGGAATCATAGTACAATAAAGCAAAAGAGATCTTAAGGGTCATCTACTCTAACCCCCTGCCAAGATGTAGGATTTGTTGTGTTTAAACCATCCAACCATCCAATCCAACCTCTTTGAAAACCTCCAGTGAAGGAGAGTCTATGACTTCCCTAGGCAGTTCCATTCTCCTACTGTTATTGCAGTTAGGAAGTTTTGCCTGAGATTTAATGTAAATCTGCTATGTTGTAGTTTGAACCCATTGCCTCTTGCCCTGTCTTCTGTGGCAAAAGAGAACAACTTCTCTCCATCTGTTTTATAGTAGCTTTCAAGTATCTGAAGACTGTTACCATATCCACCCCTTTAATCTCCTCCTTTCCAAACTAAATATACCCAGTTCCTTCAGCCTTTGCTCATATGGATTGCATTCCATCCCTTTGATCATTTTTGTCACTCACCTCTGAATCATTTCTAGTTTCTTTATATCCTTTTCTCTACATCTACAAATTGGACACAGTACTCCAGCTGTTAACCAGAGCTAACCAGCTCTGACTAGAGAGGTGCTATCACATCTGTGACTTGCATGTTATGCATGCTCTGGTAATGGAACCCAAAATTGCAAATTTTTTTTGCAATAGCAGCACATTGTTGACTCATGTTGAGATTGTGATCTGCGACAACACCCAGATCCTTCTCAGTAGTGCTGCTGCTGCCAAGCCAGTTATTCCCCATTCTGTATTTGTGCATTTGTTTTTTTCTTCCCTTACTGTAGGATTGTACATTTGTCTTTGCTGAATTTAATTTTATTGTCTATAGCTCAATTTCCCAGTTTCTCAAGATCCATTTCAATGTTAGTTCTGTCTCCCAAAGTGTTTGCAACCCCTCCATTCAGAATGGGGTAAACCAGTAGCATATTCACTTGGGATCCACCCTATTCTCCTACTAAGTATCCAAGGTTGGAGTAAAAAAATTGAATGCTGTTATCGTATATTGAATTATTTGATAAATAGGAAGTGACCATGTAAAGGCAGACCAGAATGTAATACATATGCACAGGGACGAAGAATCAAAGTTGCACATTCATCCTTAACATTCACATTTCTTGACTTTGAATTAATAAGAGTAATATTTATTCATGAAAGTTTTACAGTTATTTTAAAGTCAGAACAAACAATTATAAAAAAGAGGTTTCCCCATGCACAACTGATGAAGACATATTTTGTTCAAACAACACAGCAGGACTAGCTAGTTCTGACAGATTTTTAGAGTAATTCATCATTATTGGTAGACTTTACAGAATATTCAAACAATTAAAAAAAAATTTCTATACTAATTATCTAATTAAACAGGACAAACACACCAATTATAAATCCTACATTCACCCTAGGAGCATAATTATTTTTAAACTATTAGCTTGACTTTACACCTTTGACTTTAGTGTTGAAAGTCCTTAAATTAGTTTTACTTGCTAATTAGTCATTGTAGGGTGAATGTGGCCTTCATTAATGGTTTTATCTCGGATATTAACTACCATGTGTGTATGTAATGCCAGTGGGATGCTACCACATACACTCTGCAAGGTTCAAAATATAGGGTCTATCTTCCCTGCAAAGTTAACTCAGACTTTTATTTGGGTATTGTCCATAACCCAGCTCCTGTTAAATTTAATGGTGCTCGTCACATCCTGGAGTACAATCCAGACCACTGATGGGTTGTCTAACCACCTGCCCTGGAACCCTGAGTACCTTTAAATGATCAGTTGCTCCCTTCTCAGCTCCCAGCCAGCATACAAGCATGCTCTGAATGTTCATGTGATACGCAGCCATTGAGCAGCAGCTCTGACTCCAGCAGCCAGCTTGTTACACTACAGCCACATTCTGGCCTCCCCCAGCCTTGGTTACACCTGTCAGGATGACCCCAACACTGGGGTTAACAATCACTTCAATTCAAAAACAGCACTGGACTGGTTTAAATGAAAATAAAACAATCCATTAATAAAGAGAAATAGGATTTTAAGTGACTTCAAGCACAAAGGATAGAGCTAGAACTGATTACAAGCAAATGAGTGAAAAATACTTTCCAGTGACTATGACTTAAAACAACAGTCTTTGTTCAAGGTGAGATTCTTTTCATACCTTTCCAGCAAGATGACTGACACCCTCTCCTGCCTTGGCTAGGATCTCCCATAAAGCCCAAAGTGCCTGGTTCCTTTGTCTTCTTTGGTGAAAAATAAGATGAGGTTCTTTGCCCCTCTCTTTTATAGTCCAGTAAAACTTTGAAATGGATTCTTCTGAAGGTTAACTTCCAAAAGTAAGTTCTGAGGAAGGAGTCATGGAGTCTCTTGGTGAATGAAGTTCCATGCTGGTTTATTCACAACTGTTGTTTGCTAAAATGAAAAATGGATCTATCCTTTTCCTCTCTAATGCAAATGAATGGCCACTCAACTTGTCATTGCTACTTGAATCTGATGACACCTGGCTGGATGTTATGGCCTGTCCTTTGACTGGGAGACTACTGTTTACTCACTCCTCAGACTTGCCTGGTAAATACATGTTAGTTCCACATTTCCTTCATATATGTACAGTCCCTTCAGTTTTTATTGTATATACACCTCACAATAATGATCTCTGTGTTCTTTGTTTCCCAATGATAACTTACATGACATATACCAGATACAGTTTATGACAATGAATTGGGGCACACTAAACGGGTCAGTTCAGCTGAAACTCACTACCAGATACCAGTGAGCCTCTTTCACTGGGATGTTGTTAGGGTCACAGTGCTTTATACCCAGACTAGGTGGCCATCCTGGAGTATAGACTAAAGCACATACAAGGCTTTTATTTGAGCTGATAATCTAACCACTTTGCAGTAAGGATGCAGACTAAACCACTCAAGTGCTGATAATCCAGCAGTGCCTTCCCACAATTCTCCTTGTGCACCCAGAAGAAAAGAGAAGTTTTCCCATAACTCACTGGAAGAGAATCATAAAGCAGATCATATAACCATGGGATATGCCCCCAAAAGTCCTAGCAAGACATACAAGTGAGTGTGGCATTAGTGAGGACATAACAACTTAGGTATAGCTTTGCAGCATGGCTGCTTATACCTGGTCATCTGAGTTAACTGTGCAGTGAAGACAAATCATTGATAAATCTCTTCTTTTTTTTTCTTCTGAAAATGATGATTGATGGTCTCTTAAGCTAGTTAACATAAATTATTTGCTATTAGGCAACCCTTAGAAACTCAGAGAGATTTTGACTTCCTATTATAAAAATCTTTTGGCCTCAATGCTGGAAATTACCCTTTTCAGTTGCAAGGTTACAACTGATCTGGCTTGCTGTTTTGGTAAATTCTTTGGTGCAAATAGTAAATGGACAATATGTACCCAGTAGTTCATGTTCTACATACCATTTTAAAAAGCCACTGGTGTTTTTAGATAACACACAATTATCTAGTATAATTATTTCTCTCTCTCTCCCTCTCCCACTGTCACTTTCTTCTTCTCTTCCACCTGCTAAAGCATATATATGCACATACTGTACACAAACGTTTAAAAGCAAATGTTTTGCAAAGACAGCAATTTGAACAAAAAAGGATGCATCATAAAGCCCTGATTTTTTTTCTAAAAAGGTTTATCACAATTATCAAAATATTATTTTCTGACCCCAAAATAGACTTTTTGAAACATATTCCAGAAAAATTACTCATTAAATGTACCTGATTTTATGCACTTTGATTCCCAATGGCATTAATGCTCATTTATATTTATAACATTACAAACTGTACCATCTGTTTCACTAACAGAAGAAGGCCAACTTACTGTAGTCATAATGATTCATTTTTAATAAAAATCACTTCTGGTTAATTATAATGTGAAGCGTCTCCTGGAAATAGAGCAGTTATTTGACTGGTATTTTTAACACAGGCAAACCTGAAATACCAGATTTTTTGTCTTAAGTTTTGCTGAAAAAAGCACAATATGAACCAAAAGTAGTGTTTCTTATTTAATAAACCAAACACAAAAATACACAAAACTCTAAATAAAAATCAGGCTTCAAAAAGTGAGCTATTTTACCTTCATGTCAACATTGGGTAACCTCATCTGCTACCAATGTCTCTCTTATTACCTCTGTACTGATGACTCCTACATCTAACTGTCCACTCCTGATCTCTCCTGATATCAGCGTTACCTCTATTCTTGTCCATCCAATATCTCCTCTTGTCTCTCCAATATCTCTTCATAGGTGCCCTGCAACATGAAGTTTTTTAAAAGCAGCAATAGTAGCATTTTGCAACTTTCTTCCTAATCCCTCTCCCCTCCATCTCCTTTGCCGTTGTTCTTCCCATCTCTCAGCCTTATCATTTATCAAATATGATACTTTGTGCTAGACGCCCCACAGAGCTTGGAGTAAAACAGGTCCCTGCCTGAACAATCACAGTCTAGGCCTTGCCTATGTATTTAAGATTACGCTGGTTTAACAAAAGGTGTTATTTTAAACCAGTTTAGTTAAATAGTTGCAGACCCAGCATGGAGACTTGTAATTTGATTAAGCCTACCTATTGTAATGTTAGCATACATTTAGTGAGGCATCAGTTTACATTACATTGATAAAAGCCAGGTTTAAAATCAAATTAAGACTGTCCACACTTTGTTCACTGCATTGGTTTAACTAAAATAGCTTTTAAACCAATTTAAAGTCAAACCAGCTTTGGAAATAGACAAGAACTAAGTAGACAGGATGTAACTAAAGACCGAACTAACAAACAACAACAAAAAACAACCAAAGTGTCAAGGAAAGGAGGGGAGAATAAACAGTAAGTTTATGTGGTTACTTAGGTGTGTCTTTATAATTTTTTTCATGGGAATGGGCCATTAAATGGATGAGAAGAATGATGGGAAAGGAAAAAGACTGAAGGGATCAGGAGAAGGAGAAGGGAAAGTGGGAGGGAAAGAGGACAAATAAGAAGGGAAGTGGTGGGAAGGGGAAAGAGAGTGGTGAGAGAAAGAAGAATGGTGAGAAACATGGTTGCTAGGGTCAAGGAAGGTAAAGAGCCAAGGAGTGGTGGCATTAGTAGGAGAGGTGGGCTGAGGGAACGACCAAGCACTAACAGGAGAGCAACAAATGTAGAGTTCTACTTTCAAAACTGCAGGAACACTGATACCATGGGGGGACTGGAAGGCTGGGATGGTGAGAAAATAGAGAGAATTAGCAAGCCATGATTTACATGCCCTAGGGCTCTGCTGGACATGTCAGTGCTGGTGGGCGTAGGGATAGCTAGAGGCTGAAGCTCTTTATATAGCACCATGAATCTCCTCCTGGCTGGTCTCGCTCCCCAAGTAGGAGGAGCAGCTACCTCTAGGACCTGGCATCTTTATGTGGACCATGCTGATTCCACTGGAAGAGCTGAGGATCTACATTTTATTTGTATTACCTGAAGTTGGTGAGTTCCATATTTGACTTCCCATCCATGTTTTATCCTCCTCCACTTTCTCCTCTCCTGAGAGCCTACAAGCTCATGCAGTGACTACAGAGGGACTATGTTGCAGCTCTGAGACATTGTCTTGGACTGGAGGGATGCATCTCCCTCCAAACACCACATATTTCACCTACATAAAGCTTGATTTTATGTAGGTGAAATGAATTTAACCCAAACTGAATTATATGCTACAATTACAAATTCAATCTGTAGCCACACAATTTTTTCACATTAAGATTGTGTGCTTGCAAAAAGCTTCACTTTGTGAGGGCAAGCTAGATATTTAGATAAAATCTTGAAGATGTTGCCCAAAATGGATTCTGTCTCAAGGGAGGAGGATAAATGCTATCCTGAAGAAACAGCACAGAAAGAGGGAATCAGCCAAGTCTAGATACATATCCGTGTTCATAATCCAAGAGGAATGGGATGGTGTGATGGGGCGGCTGCCCCTCACCGGTATGTAAGGGGTTAAAGCAAACCTGGGCAGGCTGCGTGGGGGGCAGCCAATAAGGAAAAGGCTTGTAGTGCCAGCCAATTAGGGGAAGGTTTATTGGAGGAGCCAATCAGGGTCAGGCTGGACCATAAAAGGAGGGGCTGCTGAGCAGAACAAGGCAGTCACTCCATGGAGTTTGAGGGAGGAAAACTGGTTGCTTAGAGGGCTGGAGCACCATGGACAGAGTAGTGCTGGGCAGGGTCAGCAGAGTATGAGAAAGCTCCAGTCTGATGGCTGCCAAACTGAGGCCCTGACACAAGGGCAGAGGAGGTGCTAGGATTGTGAGGGAAGTGGCCCAGGGAAGAAGATGGTGGAGTTGGAGGAGGGGCAGTACATGGCTGCTGGCTATAGGGTCCCTGAGTTGGGGCCCAGAGTAGTGAGCAGGCCTGGTCTCCCCCTGCCCTTGCCCCCACTGGCCTCTGAGGGAAGTGGTCAGTGCATGGGCTGCTGTCTGCCACTGAGACAAGTGGCTAGAACGGGGACTGCAGATTGCCACTAAGGCAAGTGTTTGGACTGAGGACTGTCAGTCTCCTGGAAGTGGGGAAAGAACTGAATGGGACACAGTCAGAGAACTGCCTCCAGAAGAGGATGACACAGTCTGTGGAGTGATGTGGGTCCTGGACATGGAGACAGGCGTGACGGCGGGTGAGACACCAACTAATTCCCAGGATGGTCAGCAGGAGGTGCCGCAGTGGTGAGTCAAACCCCGTCACAGATAGTTACGCAGGTTATGTCTCAGAGAATAGATTTTTCTGATTTAGGGCATGCTCCTGCCTAGACTTACACACATGCTTAATTTCATGCACTGTGACTAGTCCTGTTACAAATATGTAAAATTAAGCACCCACATAAATCTTTGCAGGACCTTGGCCTTAGGAGGGGCAGGTGACGTATCAGTTCTAAGTAACTGCTCTAACAAGACTGGTTTCTTCATAAATCAGACATGATTATCCTTCAAGGGTATAAATAAAACTTTATTTTATGCATAAACTAATGTCTCCTGTTTATCTATACACCTGTTGTATTCTTTGATACCTATTATGAAAACATTATGGACCCAAATTTAAGACAACATATTTTATTTCTGTTGATGTGTCACTATCTATTAATGTGGTGATCTTAAGCTCTATAGACATCTTTTATTGAAAATTAATACTAAAGTGCTGAGTATTGAGCAATTGAAGTATATATACTGTACTAACAATCAGTTTATTGAGGTCCTGTGAAGGTGGTTGGGAAATGGACAAAATGTCCATGAGTTTGTTTTGCATCAAAATGTTAGACATAACTTATCCAGCTAACTCTACTAATTATTAAAGTAGCCTTTAAGGTCTAATAAGTCACATGAATCAGTAGAACTGTGGAGAACTAGATGGATGTGGAGAACACACTGACCCTGGAAATTAAATGCAATTAATTAATACAGTGGTTCATTGGCTATTAATATTTTCCTTTTGTGACTATTAAGATCTCTCTGCTCAAGAGAGATCTCAAAAACCCATGTTGTTTTAACCTAGGTGTAAGGGTACATTTATTTTACTCTGCTTCATACAAAAGACATAAAAGTCCCTACAAGGAAAAATTGCATTAGTAGTCTTCTGTATTGCTTTTTTTAAAAATAGATGATATAAAAAGAAAAAATCAATTTAACATATTAGATAGAAGCACAATATATAGGACATTAGCACTCATACTTGAGAATGGGTAATTACCCCTTGTTCAGAAATAACCATAATCATACAGAAATGTTTATAATACCTTTATTTAGCTCCTAATTATTGCTTCCCATCATTCAATTATACTTCTTTGATATGCTTTAATTTATTGTTTCCTTTATATGCAATTTCTTTGAAGATTGTCTGTTAATACTGCTGGAAGCATGTGTCAGCTTTCACTCTATGCTTTTGCCCAGGGCATCACAGAAGATTACTTATGGATCTATGAATTATTTTCCCTTTTTTAAGTTTTTTGTTTCCAATCATTCATTTTTAATGGGCTGTTAGGTACGTGGACGAGCAACCTAGCAGATGAAATTGAAAACTTTATAATCATTAATAGGAATGAGTCTGTGGCTGATCTCTGCCTGGGAGGACAGCTGAATTCCTCTCATAAGGCAGATGTCACACTGAGTGCTCACCAGTAGATTGTGCCCCTAGAGGAGTGGCACAATTCTTCCATTAACACACACTTGTTAGGGAAATATTGCCACACATTGCCCAGCCCCCACAAATTTGTTAAATGAAAAGTACAAAATCTCTTAATTGCAGTATTTTCTCCGTATTGCAACATGAGTCTACCATTGAGAAAGCATGGAGATCTATTAGTGGATATTATCATCTATTGGTAACAGAACTGGGGTTTCAAGATTTTTTTTTTAATTGGATGCCAAAGTTGGGCATCTCTTCCACTTATATATTTGGGCACCTGACTAAAAGTGGCCCTATTTTCAAAAGTGATCAACACTCATAACATCCATGTTAATCACAATAATAAATGACTCACTCTGCAACCATGATTCTAAATAAAAAACAAGAATGAGAGCTTCTTAAAGTGAAAGGATGAGATTTTCAAAGAAGCCTAATAGAGTTTGAGATCTGGACTTTCTTTATTCAAAGCATCTACATGGTTCAGCCAACTGGCTCACTCTTTCTCAGACATGTGAGAAGGTTGGTCATTAAGCAGCATTTCCCTACCACCACCCATATTCCACAGCAGGGAGTATTCTAGAAGATAGGCAGCTCCTGCCCACCTTGGTATTTGCAACAGTGGTACGTTAGAAGTTTTAAAACAGCAGGACCTAAGTGTATTATAGAACAGTCCAGGGCACACTGGCATGCTTTAGCCCGAGAAAGCTTTAAAACCCTTAGGGCAACCAGTAGCGCTAGATTAAGACAAGGAGGACTGTTTCCAGAACCTTCCCACCTTTCAAGACATCTGTCTGCTGGAGGAAGAAGCATGTTTATAGTCCACCTCCCCAACCAACAAACAAAACCCCCACACCTTCTCTGCTGTCTCCTCACCCTGTAAATTGCCTGACTGTGCATGAGGCATTTGAGTAAAAGCTGTTCCAGCAGGTATGGGTGGTAGAATAGGAAGTGGTTGGTAATCTCCAGTCTGCCTCTGGAAGACAGGCAGGTCAAGGGGCCGTCAGTGGAACTTTCCTAAGCTGCGGAAAGGAGGAGTGAAAGAGCAGGTATTTTTTATTTATTCTGAACCAGTTCACCTTTCCTAGTTTAGCTCCTGAACGTCTGACCAACAGATATTTTCTCCTGCTTCCTCTTCCCCTCAGAGAGGTCCCAATCCTAAAATAGGCAAGCATGTGCTTAACTGTATCCATGCTGATAGTTCCATTCACTTGAGTAGTACTACATTAAGCAGATGCTTAAGGGTTTTGCTGGACCATGGCCATACTAGTCTTTCTTTGAAGCCTATTGCATTATAAAAGGGCTCTTGCATTATGAAGCTTTTTGGACCACTTTTCAACTTCTCTGCTTTTCGCTCCACTCTCTCATGTTCAGTAGTTTCTTGATCTCCACTCCTTCATTTAACATCAAGAGCCTGGAGCCATTAGGTACAAGCTGTACTGTTATGACTTTCATATTGCTATTTACAACAGAGTTAAATGGAAGGCTTGTTGAGAACATAGTCATTTATTTTCCTTCTTAACATCCACTCTCCCCCTTCCCTTCCCACTTCCTTAAAGACTTTTTTCTGAAGGAGGACACTTATTAACAGAAACACTTTGATTTAGAGATGCTGTATGATCCCACAATAGTTATTAATGTCAGCATTAGTGCGTGGGAATGTGTCCCAGAGTGCTATTGTTCAAACAAATGTATTGCTTACTACAGTAACACCACCCACAATAAACACACTTTCACATTTTTCCCATACTCCCTTACATCCAAGTGTCTTCATATTCTGAGATGAGATTCAATATCTTTGAGTCTCTTTCATACTCTTCGACTGCTGTAGTGTTAATGGCAATAAGACAAAACCTAGACCTAGATCTGAGCACTTAGCATAGTTTATCATGTCAAATATATCAGCATCATAAAGCAGATAACATTGTATTTTCTTCTTCCTTAAAATTGCTTGTTCTTGTTCAAGTAGATTCCTGTCAGCATAAACTAAGAGGAAGCTAATTTGAGATGTGGGGTTCCATTCAGCAGTAGTTCTCTCAGCAAATAAAGAGCTAAACAAGATTACTGTCTGTACTCTAAGCACTTTCTGGGTGTGCGGATTACTTTCTCTCTGCTTGCATGTGAAATTTAATTAGCCATTGACCTTAAGCAGATATGGTTGGCAGAGATATCCACAAGAGAAAGACAACATATTTTTCACATTAGGCCAAATATTTGCAACGCTAGCAGGGATTCATAATTCCCTCTATTTAATTCTATTTATTAAGTGAGAGGAACACTACTTGCAGACCAGACATCGAAGGGGGAAGCCGATGTTAACATGTAGTAAATACTGTTTTATCCAACTGGTCTAAATTAATTGTTTTAGTCAAGACTGACTTGCAGCCGATTAACAAGGATTATATTTTGCTTTGTAGTGATTAGAAAATAGAAATGAGTTCCTGCCAACCTTTGGCCCTTTTACTAAAATGTGAGGTGATTCAAAGGGACAGTGTAGACATTTGGGGGAATTGTCCCTTGTTGTGCAGATTTAATATATTTTTCAATACATTGTGTTATGGTCCTGGGGCAGGCTGCCCCTTCTGAGATCTTTTTCTGTCTCCAGAGTGCACCCCTTTGAAGTGACAGGCCCATGCCTCCACTCCTCTTAGCACAGGACCCTGCAACACAACCACTCTCCAACTGTTTCTCTGAGTTACAACCCCTGGGTGACCACCATGATATATAGCAGGTTCAACAAGCGCGTAGAACAACAGAGTTATAAGGGATGGCAAGGATCATCTACTCTAACCCCTTGACAAGATGCAGGATTTGTTGTCTAAACCATCCAAGACAGATTGCTATCCAACCTCCTTTTGAAAACCTCCAGTGAAGGAGCTTCTACAATATCCCTAGGCAGTCTGTTCCATTTTCCTACAGTTCTTATGGTAAGGAAGTTTTCCTGAGATTTAATCTAAATCTGTTACACTGTAGTTTGAACCCATTGGCTGTTGTCCTGCCCTCTGTGGCAAGAGAATTTATCTCCATCTTTTTTATGGCAGCCTTTCAAGTACCTGAAGACTGTTAATCCCCCATTAATCTCTTTTCCAAACTAAACATACCCAGTTTCTTCAGCCTTTGCTCATATGGCATGCATTCCATCCCTTTGATCTTTCTTTGTTCACCTCTGGATCCTTTCCACTTTCTCTACATCCTTTCTATACATTGGTGACCAAAATAGGATGTGCAAGAAGCACAGTATTCCAGCTGAGGCCTAACCAGCACTGAGTAGAGCAGTACTGTCATGTCCTGTGACTTGCAGGCTATGCCTCTGTTAAATGGAATTTTGGGTTGCATTGCCCTTTTTTTTTTTTTGCAACAGCATTGCATTGTTGACTCATGTTGAAGGTGTGATCTACCACCACTCCCAGATCCTTCTCAGCAATGCTGCAGCCAAGCCAGTTTTTCCCCATTCTGTATTTGGTTTCTCTTCCCTAAGTGTAACACCTTAGTTTTGTCTTTGTTGAATTTCACGTTGTTGCTTATAGCCCCGTTCGCAAATTTATCAAGATCCCTCTGATTTTTAGCTCTATCCTCCAAAGTATTGGCAGTCCCTACAGCTTTGTGTTATCTGCACACTTGATCAGTATGCTCTCTACACCTACATTCAGGTCATTAATAGGGGTGTTAAACACCAGACCTGGAACAGATTCCTGTGGAGCCCCACTTGAGACCTCCCTCCAATGTGGCATCATTCCTTTAATCATTACTCTTGGTTTGCAGTTGTTTACCCAATTACGTATCCACCTAATGGTAGTTCTGTCAAGCCCATATTTCTCCAGCTTACTTATCAGAATGTCATGGGGGACTGTCAAAAGCCTTGCTGAAATTTAGGCATATTATGTCCACCACACTCCCCCTCGTCACCAAATCAATTTCCCTAGAGGAGCCTGTGGACAATAACAGTTTGCGGTGAGACAGAAGCAGCTTCTTCAACACAAAATAGGGTTTACTGGTCCAAAAGGTGCACAGCACTCCAAGAAATGGATTTAGAAACAACCGAGACCTATACATATACTGTCTTACGTACACTTGGCATTCCCCTCCAGTCCTAAGGTTGGCATGACAACCTTAGTAACTACTATTTGCTTGGGGACCAAGGTACAGCCTGTTTATTGCAGACCCCTAGCTCTGTCAGCCTACAGCAGACTCCTGTCTGTAGGGTAGGTCTTCCAACAGATCAGTAACTTTTTGATCTTCGGGTCCTCAGGCTTGGCAAAACAACTATGTCACCAGGGATGGGTCTGAGAAGTCACCTCTTCATTGAAATAAAAGCTGGCTATTGTGTGTGTGTTTGTTGCTGGAATGGCTTTATCTAGGCCATTGTTTTCTTTCCTGATTGGTTTCTTTAACAAACTGTTTTGCTCCAAGTCCATAGCAAGTAACCCATCATGGACACACACATGGAATGCTCAATATTAATACAAATATTCCCAATACTCCACACATTGCAAAGGTTATTTATAGTTACTTACCTAACAGGTCATTGAGATATTTTGGGGGTAAAATTGTCCATTTCGGCTTCAAATATGTTTTGTTAGTGTAACAGGCAATTGATAGCCTCCACAATTTATTCTGAAACATCTTGACATGTAATTATCATAATCAAGGCTTTGTATCAAGATGCAGTTAAAATAAACAGACTTGAGCGAATGGTTCAATACAAATACTAGTATAAGACAAGGAGGCATTCTCTGAAATCTCCTGTTTGGCATTGCCATTAACTTCATTATGAGAGAGTATAGTTGGATAGAACACAGGCATTGCTTGGCTCAGCAATAGTGTACTAGAAGAATTAGTTTTACTGATATTGCTCTTAAGTGGCATTTTAAGCAACATGAAAGTGCAAAAGACTGTCCAGAAGTGCATCTGCTTTAAAAAACAAACAAAAACCCTAATGAGAACCCTCTGAGAATGCAAAGTAATACAGGGGTTAAGTCAATTTACATACCCACTGGCTTGCATGTTATTCCCAAGGTTTGTCCAGAAGGAAATGTGTCTCAAATTGGCAGACAATGGCTGTATTCACCACTTAAACAAGATTTGGTCATCAAAATATCTACAATTTAAAAGCCAAAACTATGAATCTTGAACTCAAATGTTATTTCCACCTTAACATATGGATGTGAAAACTGGAAATCCACCAAAGTTAGACAGATGTCCAAATGCCTTTGAAATCTGCCACCTCAGAAAAATAGCAGATATTAAATGGAATGAACAGATAAAAAAAAATCAAGAGTTTAACAATTTCTCATTGCTAAAGTCAATTAAAAGATGGACATAGCTGGAATGTGTTTTAAGAATTAAGCCATAGCAGCTGGAAGAACATGTAAAAGGATGCTGATCAAAAAGACTCCCTCCCTCAAACACTACTAGAGAGGGAAAGTTTGTGATTTAAATAGGTCATGAAAAGAGCAGCCCATGATACATGCAGAAAAACATTCATGCCATAAGTGACTTCTAATGGCGAAGGAGGGATTTAGATTCAGTGTAACAGAAGAATTAGGCTCACTGTCTCTTTAAAAATGGTCTATGCAGACAAAAGTTGGTCTAGTAAAGTCACAACTAGGGGTCTCTTTGTGTAATGTAAGGCAGCAGAATGCAATACCCCTACTGCATTTCCATGTGGACTCGGTGGTTCTATCCATCCATGGCTGAAATCTGCCTAGCAACAAGCCTATGTAAAGCTGTTTGCTGGTGGTAATGCCTCTGTGGCAATTAAGGCAGGGACTGTTAGTCATGTTATTAAATATGTGCTATAAATATCTTTCTATATACTCTAGAGTCTATAGCATAGATTATGGGGGAAAAGCCATGGTTGTCAGAGAAACCTTACCAACATTCACCAGACTGGAGTGATTTTTGCAACATGAGTTCAGCCATAGAAGCCAAACTTCCAATGAAATCTGCTAGTGTGAATTCCAGTAGAATTCCATACAAGCACAGGCTCCACACTAACTGATCCTGTGCAGAGCTGAGGCCATAAGGTGAATGGAGTCAGGCTTTCACTATAGAAGCCATATCCATACAGCCACTTTAAAACAATTTAAGGAATGCAACAGGTCTTAATGGTGGTTTGCCTAGCTGTTTCTTTAATTTATTTCCCATGACAACAACAAATTTTATCCATTTAATAATGGGAAGATTATCCTGTAAACAGTAATATTGTGAGGTAAAATCAGTTTAAATCCAGTGAGAAGAGCTATTAGCTGGTACATGTATATAACAAGAAAAACATGGCTAAACTCTGCTCTGAGTTACTCCAGCTTTATGTAGATGTAACTTCATTGAAGTGAGTGGAGTTACATCAGATTTATACTTGTGTAACTGAAAGCGAAAGTTGCACTCACCAGGCCAAATTCTCTTTCCCCTGGCAAATTGAGTAGGTGCTGGGGAAGCATTAGGCATTGAAATCTGCTAGATGACTTTGAAAATCCCATCCTTTTTGCTACATATTATGACCTTTAAGCAATGCACCCTTCCCCCCAAAATAAAGTTAATGTCTAGGAATGTCAAATCCTGTAATCAAAATGTTTGACTCACTCAGCTAAATTAAACTGAGCATTGAATCCACATTTAAATTCCCATCACTTCTGACACTGGGGAATATATTTTTACAGAACCCTGAACCCACTCTTCTATACTAGACCAAACAGGTAGCACTGAATTAAAATTGTATTGATTAGGTAAAAATGTGTGTGATTTGTAACAGAAAATGTTAAGCCTGTTGCTCATTATCAGATGTAGAAAAATGTTCTTAAATCTCCATAGAAAGATTTCAGGAAAAGACAAATCAGCCTATTAGACTGTCAAATTAACAGCTATTTACAACTGATTTGGCTATTCAACAAGTACCTAACAGTAAATGTAAGTTCATCCAGGAAATCTCTTGTATAAAGCAGTGAGGTTATAGAGGAGAAATACAATACATTTTGTGCTAATGCCATCTAAACCTTTGGCCTTTTCTTTATCTAATGACTTAGCACAAATCTTGCCATTAGTTGACATAATCAATCTCCACACACACAGGACTGAGATTCTTCAAAGCTGTCAGTGTTTTGTTTTCCTTAGATCTGTTAATTGTTCTTATACAACTCTGGTCTATGTAGGGCCATCATTTACACTGATGTAAAAACTTATTTCAAAGAAACTGAAGCAATTCAATTATGTGTATGGTCTGTCTAATTCTGCCTGACAACAATGTACCCTTCTAAGGTTTAACTCTGGATGGCATACGATGATTTGATTAGCCAGTATACATATTTTTCAATTGGTTTGACAACGCTCATTACACTTCCAAGTTTCCTCATCCTTTTAAAACTCAATATGATTTTTGTGCATTATTGATGGGATACGCTCCTTAAAGTGGCAGACAAAACATATTAAAATTTGCATCCATATAAAGAAGCAAATTTGGGGGAAAGGATTGCTGAATAAGAAGGATTTGTTTTATTTCTCTTCTCTGGTCTAGCAAATATGTTCCTTGAGCCACTATCTTCATATATGGGTTTCCACAGAATGATATGTACCTGCTTAAGAGACTTTCACTGATTTTTAATATGCCAGGGCTCAACCCAGATTTAGATTAAAATCTAAAAAAAGTTACAATTTTATCAAGACTTCAGGAACCTTGTAAAGGAGGATTGGGATTAAAGGTTTAGTCTTGGCCCCCTTCTAATACATATTGAAATATTATTGTAGTTTATAACGATAGAGGAAAGGGTTAATTTAGAAAATGGAGTTTTCCAAGGCTGTCACTATTCTGTTCTCAATGTTGATTAGCCAATATGTTTAGTTTTTACATAACTTCTAAATTTTTTCAATGTGTTCTCAGTAGATATCCCACTGGAGAGTTTTGGGGGAAGAACTCTATGGATAATCAAGGAACTTTTTGCCCTGTATGCAGCTCACTTACACTCTTGTTAAAACTCAATTGGGACTGATTCTCCTCTCATTTACAACAGTTTTGTCCCAAATATAACTCCACTGACTTGATAGAATAACTCAATTCATACAAAACTAGACCCACTTATCTTTATAACTTGCCTTTAGACTCATAAATATTATTATGCCAAGCAGGGGCGGCTCTACAAATTTGGCCGCCCCAAGCAGTCATGCCCGGGAGGCGCCCCTGAGCCGCGGGAGCAGCGGACCTCCCGCGGGCATGACTGCGGAGGGTCCGCTGGTCGCGCGGCTCGGCTGGACCTCCCGCAGCTGCGGGCGGTTTGCTGGTCCGGTGGCTCCGGTTGAGCTGCCGCAGTCACGCCTGCGGGAGGTCCAGCCGAGCCGCGGGACCAGCGAACCGTCCGCAGTCATGCCTGCGGGAGGTCCGCTCGAGCCGCCGGCCGAGCGTCCCCTCCGCAGTCATGCCTGCGGCAGGTCCGCTGCTCCCGGGGCTCCGTTGGACCTCCCGCAGGCGTGACTGCGGCAGGTCCGCCGGTCCAGCCTGCCGCCCCCCCCGGAAAGGGCCGCCCCAGGCGGGTGCTTGCCCCGCTGGGCTCTGGAGCCGGCCCTGATGCCAAGCACAACAATGGTAAGGCAATATTATGAAGACAGTTTTATGTTTCTAGAACCGTAAACAGAAGATGTCCAAAAGCTAATTCTTACTTAACAGATTGAGAGCTTAAGTAACAGGGTAGCTTGGTAATAGTAGCCACGAACTATTGAAATTCATCATCAGAGGGACTGAGAAAATGAAAAAAAATACAAAATGTATTAGATTTCACGTAGTAATATTCTGAGCAGTTAAGATATCTAGTAATAAGTGCAATGGGAGAAAGAATTAAAGTCCACCATATGTAGAAAATGCATGATAGAAGGTATTGAATAGACATTGGACATAATTTTTCATTGCCTTGCACAACATGTAATCACACTCCTGGGTATACGGGTGCATGTATATGAGCACAGACAACAATAAGCTGGATCTGTCAACACTTGGTGCAATGTTGTGATTCCTAGTTCATGTAAACACACTTGCACTAGCTCTTATTGAGCCAGCATGCTAAAAATAGTCATATAGCTTGGGCAGCAGCAACTGTTGGCACAGGCTAGCCACCAGAAATACGTACCCACAAGGGCCAGTGAGTTTGTATGTAGGGTGGCTAACACACTAGCTTGATGAGAGCTAACATGGGTATGTCTAGTGAGCTAGGAAACACACCCCGAGCTCCAAGAGTAGACATATTCCCAGCATATACATAAGTACAGCCGTCCCAAAGTGTATGCTTACTTGTGAAGATTTAGGCCTTAAATCGGTAGTTTCAAAAACTGGTACTGTATGTTACAATGTGCTTACCTTTGATTAAGGTGAATTCACAATGTTCCACTGTATATCATTTAAGGACTGAGATTTTTTTCATTCAAAGTCTAAGGCTGAAGTTTTAAAAGGAAATGAATTTAAACAAGAGCAATTAAAACAGTCTGCTCTGCTAATTATCTGACGGCCTCATCCTGTTCCAACTGAAATCAATATATGATCTTTTACCAATGACAGAGAAAAGAATCGGGTCTCGTCACATTTCAGTGTAACTGAAACTGTATTCCTACTTCATGATCCAGCAAAAGCACCCCCTTTTAGGCTTCTGGCTCCCCAGCCCTCACCTTTCTTGGGCAGAGACCCACCTCTCTCCCTCCTGACTGGGGTATTTCCAGGCTGCACAGTCAGATTGCCTCATGAGGCCTGCTTTCCCTTCCTTCTTCAGTGTAAATGTCCATAGTTACAAGTTACCGCACAGCTCGAAGAAAGCACATTTATTCTCAAGGTGAAAGCATTACAGAGAAAACATTAAAAGCTGACATGGATGCTAATAAGCTTACCCGAGATCATTCCACCTCCAACAGAGGCTCTGGTGGTTGAATAGACCTTCAAATGCCACCAAAGGGCTTTTCTGTGGTTACAGATTCATAATCAACTTGGCTCAGAACACATACTCTCATGAGAAGTTCAGTCCTTCCTTCGTACAGCCTAGATTTCTGATATGGAAATAGGTCATTCATAGACAATGGATTTCTCTAGTGTCAAAAGATTGTTTGTAACCCCCCATAACTGGAAGACTTACATTTGCACACATTTTCCCCTAGAGATTTTGTGGGAAACCCACTTAACTTTAAAGTTCACATGGTTTCAAATAGCTGATAACACTTCCCAGGATTTGCATTAGTCTGGTTTCTCTCTCTCCCTCCCTCCCCAAACTTTACACACAATCCCACAATAATACATTTGCGTTTTTAATACAATGAATTCCTAAGATACTTAAACTTAATTCAGTAAGGTTTGTCCAGGATATTGCTGTATCAGTCTCACTGATATTTTAAATAAGAAGGCATTTCAATAAGCAACTGAAGGCTAGGAAAACAGCAAGTGAATTTATTTCAGTGCAATTTCAAATCTAGCAGTTATAAACTTATTTATTGTGTATGGGTTGACTTTACCATGGTAATTCATTTGACAAACATCTGTACTTTATTTGATAAAAATATGTCTACCTGATTGTCCAGCAGATTTCAAGGATGACAGCTTGGTGGCATGTGTAATAGGTCTGAGTTAGGAAGCAACTGATTGTTGATTTGGGTTTTGTTGTACTTTCAGCTTGAGTAATTGGTCATCTTCTTGACTCCTTTAGCAGCCATTCAATTTATTTTCTCATTATGTCCCCACATGTTCTTTACATTCCCCGACTAGAAGGGAAAGATTTTTTTTTAAAGCCCTCAGTGCTGACACTCAATATTAAAAATCTGCTCCTTGAAACATTATGTACATATTTGTCTTCACACACTAACCAACACCGGTTTAGCATTTCTACTATCATATATGAAGCTGGCAGGCAATTGTTGAATTTGCGCTTTTGCTGCTGTGTGCTGCAGCGTAGGCATGCAGGTATCACCCAGAGGGGGATGGTTTAAATGCCTTAACAGACAGAAAGACCTCAAATCCCTTTGAAATCCATTTTAGTGCATCCATCCCACTTGAAAGAGATTTCTGTTGGAGGCACTGTGCCAGAGAGCCAGACTGGGAGAGTACACAAGAGCCCGGTGTAGAGGTCTCCACCAGGCCAGTCATTGCCTTCAAGCAGATTTCCAGGATTCCAGGAAGATCTCAAAAAAAAAAAAATCTTTAGAATCTGGAGACAGAATGCCTTATCTATTCCAGGAGGTGGGGAAAGTCACTCAATCTGCTGAAAAGTCCACAAATACTTTGCAGCATTTTCCTTCCTCTGATCCTCTTCTCACTGTTCTTGCATTACAGGAGAAAAACTGACCAAATATTTATTGCTTTGAAGCAATGTGCTTGAGACCTGCTTCTGCTCAGTCTAATCTCACTGTCACTCTGCAATACAACTTGAAAACACAGTTCTTCAGCCACCAAACATTCTACTGTTCTTTCATTTCCTGTAAGGAACCTATCATACTTTGCATGATTTCTGCAGTCTTTTTTTATATATAATTTGTTTTGTCTCTTTGAAAATGTGGATCACAGGGGAGTGGTTTCACTGTTCCACAGCTAACTAGCAAATGATAGAAGATTCCAAGAAGCTGCTAATCACAAACTTCAGAATTGCAGGGAATATTCTAACTGTACTTTTTCATGCCAGAACAATTCATTTCCATCAAGTAGTCAGCCTTGTCAACATCCATGAGCACTTCAAAAATAAATAAATAAATAAATAAAATCAAAGCCCAGAGCAGCTCTGGTAAGAAAACCAAAGCATCATACCATCAGCAGAGTGGAGTGGTCATGCAGAAATAGGGACCCACTTCATCATTTACTGGTTGTGCAATGTGTTATGCAGGAAATTAGAGAGAGACAGCGTATGTAAACAGGAAGTAATCAATTTGGCAAAAGATGACTAACTGTATTCCTAGAGACCCTCCACTTCAATGAAACTTCTCACATGCATAATTGTATGCAGTATCCACGCTTCAGACTGCAGCAATACAGCACCATGCACTGCTTTAAAAGTATCTACCAACTAAAAGGGCTGGGATCAGCATAGAGAAATGGAACTGAAAACTATTCTCTACCTGTAGGACAGGACAATACTAGCTGGACTATTTGGGAGTAGAGATAGGACAACTGTTAGTCTAAATTGTATTTAACATTTTGCTGATTGTTGCATAGGCATACAATTCAAAGTGAGACTCTCACTTGTATTATCTACTCTCCAACAAATATGCTTTTTGTGTTTTGGTTAAACAATATATTTTGTTTGTATCGTTTACACGTATACAGTTTGAATTGAGTGAGGCCTGAAGAAAAGCTCTGTATAATCTTGAAAGCTTGTCTTTCACCAACAGACGTTGGTCCGATAAAAGATATTACCTCACCCACCTTGTGTCTCTGTATAGTTTGCATGTATTTAAGAGAACATAATACATTTTAAAAAGATGAACTAATCACAAAATGTCTTGTCACATGTCAAGCCTTCTCTGTTGGAAACCCTCCTTCCTATGCTGGATATTATACTGTAAAGCATTGCATCTCTCGGCAAATTCCTGCCCGCCCCCATTTTCTCCTTTCCCACACATAGTCAGTCACTCACTTCCTATTTGAAGTATACTGGGGAACTGAAACATCTTAGATATCACTGTGTAATAACCATGTTGATTCTTTTAAATGTTGACCTCTAATTTATGGTTCTTCACACACACTTTAACACAAACTATTTGCAGTTTGTATACTGTATGATTGCAATAAAGCAATGACATTCGGTTCGTTGGAGTATATGGGGCATATATGGCTCCCATGCTGCTGATTATGTGCCTTGGCACTGACAGTCTCAGAATTCAATGGGTGATATGGGAGCTTTTTATTTCTGTATACTACTCTCAACCAAATATTATAGATTAATTAAATTGATTGTGACAATATGCTATACTGGTAGAACGACAAAATATGGGATTATCTATTATCGCAGGTAGAGCAACGATTAAATTTTCCTAATGCCTGAACAAGAAGAATGCCCTTGTCAAAAAAGAAAAGCAATATACTCTAAGAAAAGGCTTAAATAGTTCTTTTTAGTTTTTCCAATACTATCTTTCGCTCTACAAGGGAAGAGTTTATGGACCAAACTGTGCAAATTGAAGAGCACCGCAAACCCCATTAAAACTCCACAGGAGTTTAGTGGGGGGACAGCACCTTATGGTTAGCACAACTCCGATATTTCAAGTGCTGGGGGAAAGGTGACCCTCCCTAAAGTTCAGATTTAGGGCCAAGGGTTGTCGTTCTCTTGACATGCCTACATTTTATAATTCTATAATTGAGAGGTAGTGTGGCCTAGCAGATAGAGCTAGAGAGTGCGATTCAGGAGATGTGGGTTCCATTCTAAGCTATGCCACTGGTCCACTGGATGATTTTACTTCCCAGTCATTTTACTTTAGTGCCTCAGTTTCCCCATTTGTAAAAATGGAGATCTCTATTTGCCTTCTTTGTAATGAGACACTTAGGCAGTTTTAATGTGTGTATAAGGTCTAGGTAATATTAGTTCATTTTCTTTCTAACTTAATTGGAAAGTAGCCTGCATCCTCAGAGTCCAGCATGGTAATTTGCAGTAGAACACTTTGCAACAAGAGCTGCTACGTGGAATGTAGGTATAGTACAACCTTGCTTCCAGAAAAGTCAAAGGGAGTTTTGTATTTATTTCACAGCACAGGGTTGTGTTCTAGCACTCTGCAGTATGATCACTGCTGACTACGCAAGTAGCGTTGGTGTCAGTTTCAGGGATAGAAGTGGCCTCCAGAAAGATGAGGGAGAAAATCCTTATTTAAGGCCTGATTCTGAATCATGGAAATCAGTTGAACAGGAGCAAGCTTTTAAATGATTCAGGAGGACCTCTGATGGATAAAGGGTGAATTCCCTTCACTGGAAGAGAGAAGATAGTTCACAGACTGAATTAGCAAAAGCCCAGAGGGAAAGGCCTTACGCAATTCTTGGTAAGGCCCCAATCTTGCAAGCACTGAGTATTCTGGTCATGAAGCACAAAGCATTTAAGAACATGCTTAACTTTAAGCATGTGCATAAGTACCATGGACCTCAGTGAGAATTAAGCAGGTGCTTAAAGCTAAATCAAAACCCATCCCATTATTGCCATAATGACAAATGTAAGGTTTTTCTCTTATCTAGCTGTTACGTTTTAAAATGTAATTCAGAATTTATACAATTTTCTACAACATTTTAAGTTAGTAGAAGGTCTAATTTCTATCAAATATTTTTTATTCTTAGATTATCCTTACTATTGAAAGTAACCTGTACATCTGCATTGTTTGCTCACAGCTATTTCAAATACCTTTGACATATGTTTTTAAATGCATTTTTTTTCTAATGCAATTTAGAACCACATTCGCTTTGATGGAAAACAATAGCATAATGTCAAAAAGGTTTATCCTTTGCATAAAGCAGAGACTCTTCACTTCATTATCCACAAACATTAAGGAATGAGTAAGCCTTGGAAGTCTGTTTATTCATAAACCGTACAGACTTTTTCTTTTGTAATGCTATTCACTTGCTTCTAGTCTTTAGGACAAGGCACAATCAGTTTTAAATTCTATTTTTTTCCTTTTCTAGGGTTCTTATATTCTCTAATTTTTCTGATTGATAGTTAGAATGGGAGGCACTCCATACATAGCCGTGATGCACCTGGCATAGTTATTTAATGTTCTTAAAGTCCATGCCATACTTCCTTGGGAGGAAAATGGTTACTGTTGACCTTCCATGTGACCATATACATCAATAAATAAAGATTACCTTTCCTACTCAGGCAGAACTATAATGAAAGCAAAAAGTTCAGTCTACAAACATTCAGAAAAAATCCTATAAACCACAATATGCCTTGCTCTTGTAATTTTGTGCAACAGGATTTGTTATAAGCCCATTTATAAAAGTAAGCCAAGCTCCCAATAAATCAGACATGGGTTAGTCAAGGTAAAAATGGCAATTTTAACACTTTGTTATAAATTAATTACAAAAGTCTTTAAAAACACAAATAACCTCAATATGTTAATGGCTCTTGGATGTCTGTTTTCAGTTTGTTTCTAATGAATCATAATTGCAAAAAAATGAAAGTCATCCTACGAACAAGGCTTGACATTTCTAGTTTTAAAATAAGAGTCTACAACATAAAGGCAGTTCAAAATCTTCAGACAATCTTTTTATAAGAAAACAATACATGCATGAACATCTGCACCTCTAATGAAGCCAAAAATATTACTACATGAGCTGTTTTTCAAATCAGACGTTATGCTTCAAGAAACAGTCTGTTAGTGCTATATAGCTTTTTGAATTTAAATAACGTGACATTCTGATTCATACAGTTGAGCATATTGTAATAATTTTCAGATGTTCATTTAGGGGCCTGATTTGGCTACCATAAAAGTCAGTACAAGTTTTTATGGGAATCTCAAAGGAAGTTATATCAGGTCCTTAGCACTAGACAAAGGTCCTAACTCAGAAAAGCATTTCCGTTCAAGACAGCACCTAAGTGTCTGCTTAACTTGAAGTACATTGTTAAATTTGTATGTTTAAGTAGTATGTATGTTTACTTATTTTGGAGAGGGCCTTGTGATTGTATATTCGTATTGATTTCCAGAAACAAAACAAAGGTGAAGAGGAGAGTCTGTAGCTCTTTAAAAGCAGAGATTTTATGGGAGGACGAAGAAAGTGGGTGGTGTGGAGAGAAGCTCCAGAGTCATTGCAGTAGCCTGGCTACCTGAAGTACTTCACTCTCCTTGCTGGTACTCACATTCCAAGACTTCACTCCCTCCATGTACACACCCAGCCACTCAAAGCTGATTCTATAGAGCCAGCATGAAGCAGCACACATTTCTCCATAAGCAGTGCCATGGCCCATGCAGAAGGTCTTTGCCCATTTCTCCCTTTGTTGCTGTTCTAATGACTATAGCCCTAAATTGTACCTCATTAAAGCAGCACCAGCAACCCATGCCTTCAGTCTGGAAATCACACAGGGATGTGAAGTTAGAAGACAGGATAGTGAATGCTTAAAATGTATAAGTTGCTTTTGGATCAAAAATAATGATACCCTTCCTTTAAAGGAATTATAAGGAAGGAGAGAACAAAACAAATATACCAGGTAACAAGTAAGTTGATCTGTATGCGTACAAGGATCTTCATCTTCAGGGTTTAGTATAACAGGTAGATAAAACATACGGTATTTTAAACCAGCAGATATATGGTTTGCATGCTCTAAATAAAACATTAGATATGATTTGCCATGACTAACTTGATTTTGTTACTTGCAACACTTCAGTTTGTTTTGTTTCTTCTTGTCACTTTGTGAATTAACTGACTCCGTCAAGACTGTCAGAACTGCGAGATGTGCTTGGTAAGCTCATAAGGGGGTAATTCATAACTCAATTGAGCCAAAGGAACTTATGTCCTTAAATTATCTTTGTCCCTCTATTGAGAATTATCTGTTATGTTGCCAAAAGCTTTTAATCGGGTTATTTATGGAAACTTCTGCAATATGCAGTCAAACACTGTTAGAAGTGTAAGGCATATTTTCAGATGTCCCATTTTTCAATTATGAGTTACCCACTGGCCTGACTGTTTCATTTTCCAGTATTTCGAGTGCAAGACATACTCTGAAAAAGTGGTCAGTGTAAATGCACATGATTTACAGTCACAGCTCACCCCTCCGACATTTTTTACCTTTAGTTTGTTACTATTTTACAAGGTTCATGCCTCAAAGCCCAGGAGATTTCTGTAGGTCTTACTATATTGTGGGAGCAATACTGAAGACTATGGCCTCATACAAAAGCATGATTATGCCATATATCCCTGACACACACTTGTGAAGGTCTGAGGGTTGGTTGCAACACAAAATGGGCCTCTTTCATTCACTAACCCCCACCCATTATGGCAAAAATTGTCATAGGTAGGTGTAATAGGGTTCACACTCACTGCTGTGGTGCTCCTTATGGCTACATCTATGGATTAGTGCTATTCCAGTCTGGCACCCCTTCCTTCAGTTGCTCACCCCATGATCTCTCTCTTGACTCAGGATACTCCTGCTTCATGACTCAGCCCTCTGGCCAGGTCACTGTAGTCTTTCTCCTCCAGGGTCTCAACGTCCACCTGGACAAACTGTCTATCTGTAGCTTCAGACAGTCATCAGAACTGCAACCAAATGTGTGCCACATTCCCAGCAGCCAGTAAGGGAACCCTGCCCTGCCTCCAGACTCCCCATTCCAGACCAGGGGCCCTCTGTCCAACAATCAGTCTGCTCAAGCATTGACCCTGCTGCTGTTTCACTGGGTGTTTGGCTACATTCTCTTCTCTATATTTTTCCTCACCCCAAGATTACCAGCAGAGCTTCCTCCACCGCCTGTGGCCACTTCCCCACTCTTGGTTTCTTACCATAGTCTGTAGACCCCAGGCAGCGCTTACTGTCCTGCCCAAGCACCTCTGTGTCCTTGCCAACTCTTTTCCTCTCTGGGAAGTGACTGCAAAGCTCCTCCATGCAGCCCCTTCTCTTATCCCTAACTTCTTCTCTTTATAAGCCTGTCCCAGCTTGGTTTCTTCATCAGCCATTGGGTCTTATCAGGCCCTAGCTCTCTTACAGGTGCAGCCTATAAGGTTAATAAGCCTATTTTATCTGCGCATGCCTTTTGTGGGATGGACACCCCATCACAGAGGGTAATCAAGTCAAGCACTGAAATCTTATTTAGATATAATTCTAAAGAATTTAGATGCTTACAGATGGACTTAATATTCTGGGCCACATTCTTCACCATACTCCAGGGAGCTCTAGAGCAGGGATGGGGGACAGGATGTCAGGTTGCAGCTTCCTGATCTTGCACTGCTAATGTGCAGCTCTTAACTTACGCCACTGGCATAAGTTCCCTTAGAGACCTTAACCAGTGGACATCTCAGCATACTGAAGCTTTGCTCTGCTAAACTCCTCCCCACTATTTCCCATTCCACCTCCTCCTACCTCTTATACTATGGGTGTGGGAGTGGTGGAACAAGAGGCCACTCAGCACTGGTGCCTGTCTTTCTATATCTCACTTATTAATCCAGGCCTCTCATGTATTATTGATTTGGATAAAAACTGATTAGTGGGTGTGAGAGGTATAATGCATACATTATTGGCTGTTAATAAGCAGCATGTATCACTGACATGCCATGAGTAGTAAGCATTATTGTTTGGTCATCTCCAGAGAACAGCAAGCTGACAGAACTTTGTCCACAATGAGGGTAATAAAACATAACTGAGAACCCTCATCCAAAACAGATGGAGCTTTCTGCAAAGACTCCAGAAAGCATTCCATAGATAGCCAAGAAAAGGTAGCATGGTAGACACACCGTCTTTAATTCACTGTGGAAAGACATGTCTGAGGATTCTGTGTGTGTGTGTGTGTGTGTGTGTGTGTAGGGGGGTAACATCCTCCTGCAAAAGGCTATGAGGTAGGATAAAGAAACAGGCTTTTGTACCTTTATAAAGTCGGTAAAGGATGTTGGAGACAGCAAAGTTATTCAAAGTGATTTCCTCTTCTTACCAACTTCACTTCACTCGTCCTTGGGTTTAGTTGTAGCCAGCTGCTCTTCATCCAAGTGATTTCAGCTAGGCACTGAGAAAGCTAGATTACAGTGCGGTTTAAGTTTGATACAAAGGTGATGAAAAGCCAGGTATAAAGATTGAGGCTTGGGGTAGGCGGTTTAATATACAGGTGAGGTCTGTAGATGGAGGAAAAGCCCATAATGATACTTGGGGTTCAATCTGAGGAAAGGCCTGGCCATTTCAAGGCATTTTTGCTCCCTCTTGGAGACAGGACAAAAATATTTGGTGCTCAATGGTATCAGAAGGAGTATGGGTATTCTTCTCTTGTCTATATACAACAGGTGGTAACAGGTGCTGCCTCTGTGCCGTGACCTGGTGTCATGGTGCCTGATATGTGGCTCACAACTGAGAGGCCTATCACAGGTCAGACTGTCAGAAAATGGGGTAGACACCCCATACTGGTGGTATATTCTATAATGAGATTTAACCAAACCAGCAACCAATGTGTGCTCCCGAATCACTATTCTAATATACCATGGAGTCACAGCCAGTCCCCTTAGACACTCCAGACTGTAGACAAACTGGACGTAATGATAAATTATTAAAACCAATATTCACCACACATTACGTTCTTCCAGCCCCAAAGGGCCAGTCACATTCCCCAAGTCAAGGTATACTCCAGATCTCACAAAGACAATGCTGACAGCCAAATCCTTTAGTAAACTAAGTAAATATTTATTAGTTAAGAAAAGGAAATGAGGGTTATTGAGAAGTTAAAGCAGATAAAATACATTATAGGTGAATTTGAGTTTGTAGTCAAAAGATGCAGAGATGTAATGTCTGCTAGTTTTCCATAAGGCCTTTTGGGGTCCTCTGTCCAGTTTCCTAGGGTTCCCCCCTTCAGAATCAAAGAAGGTCAGAGATGCAAGATTGTTCCCAGGGTACATCTTTATAGCTGAAAACAGTTTGGCAAACATTCCTAGCACAGCATGGGCCTTTAGACTTCCCATTGAACGCACAAGGACCCACACTCTTTGAAGTCAACATTTTACTTCCTATGCTTACACAAGTAATCCAGTTACAGTAATATATAAACTAGTTTTACATATCAAATAAACTCACATCTATACACTATACAGACCTTTTGAGCTAATGCTAATTAACTAGAGTTGCGTAAATAATGTAAAGGTAATTACAGAGTTACAGGGCATGAAAGGCTATAGCAATAACAGGTCAATTTAGTTACACTAGTATACATCTAACAGGATGTAGAAGGACAAAGACATATAAAAACATATATTAGCAATTTAACATTTCTTTTTTTATCAGTTCTAACAATGGAATTGTCTAGATACTCAACAATACCTTTGAACATTACTTTGAAGTTCACCCACCAGTGAATTGCCCAAGGGCTCTAATCTTAGCTGATCCATCATGTGTCAGACCTGTCCTAAAGCCTAAGTCAGAGGGCACCAGGATACTGGTAGCTGTCACTGGAGACTGATTTGTACTAGCTTCTTAGAAGTTTTTCACATTGAATGATAGCTTCTGTAAGTACTGCTCAGTCCAATTCATGTTTCAGAGTGGGTGGTCTCCATCACTGGCAATTTTTAAATCAAAGGTTGGATTTTTTTTTTTAAAGACATGCTCTAGTTCAAAAGAAATTATTTTTGGAGAGTTCTATGGCCTGAGTTATAGGGGAGGTTAGACAAGGTGATCATAATGGTCCTTTCAGGCCTTGGAATCTATGAATCTTCATTAGTAGGTGTTCTCTATTCATTTATCATCCAGGAAAAGCTAGGACAGAGTCAGAGGCCCTGGCAGTTCTCATTGTTTCCATGGTTTCCTGTCTGAAGTCTTGGAAGGAAGGTGTTATGCTTGTAATCTAGGGCTCAGCTTTTTTTTTTTTTTTTTTTTTTGGTAGTCCATAAGGCCATCCTGCATGTTGGTGAGCTTCTCTTTGGGGAAAGAAGTGACATGAGGTGTGTCCAGTCTTAAGTAGATTAAGCAATTTATTGTTTGGAAATTTCTGTTGAACATGACTGCTGTTCATATACTGCAAAGTGAGTGTGGGAAACCCATGTCTCCACCAAATTCAACACCAGAAAATAGGGCTAGCACAGACTCACTACCGATGCTGCTTCTATGAAAAAGTAGTAAGATCTCTCTCTGCCTCTCTACACGAAATTCCTCTGCATCTGAGTGTCAAGATTGGATTCTTTCTTTCTCATTTATCTTTATCATCAATAAAGACTGCAGACCAAAATAGGCTCGCTGTTTTCAAGTTGTACCCTCATTGCCACCTATGATTTGCCAATGGATTTGCAGTGCTGTAGCTGATTGGAACTTAGTAACCAGTTCTGTTGATGAGGCACAGAATCCAGATCACTCTCTTCACTGAGGTGGCTCAGCAGTGCTAGCAGGAGGAAAAAGCAGTTTTTTAAAAAAAAGTTGTTTGTCTATGCAGTCAGCAGATGTGTTCTTGAATACACAGACAACAGATATGTTGAGTAACACCTTGCCATTTTACAGCTGATAGATGTTGTCATCATCATGTGGCTGATGTGGTATTAAGGCCTGGTTGTGATTTCTCTGCACCAGGGCCTGAATTTCACTTCAGTGCAGATGGCTCACACAAGACCCTCCATGACACTTTTGGCCTTAACATACAGTTCTGTGATGAAAAGTAACATCCATAAACCCTGCACAAAACAGAAGTTCTCCACATTGGCCTCAGCTAGGCCAGTGTGGAAAGTGGTAGGGGAGGGGCTATGGCATCAATGATTATTTAGCTGTGGTGATTTACACATTTCGCAAATGAAGTAGGAGAGTTTTGTGCACTATTCTAACCCACAGTCTGGAGCAGCAGCAATGGGCAGGCAGTGCTGTAGTCCTACTTTCTGGCACTGAATTTGAGGGGGATGCGGGTTTCTTCCATTTACTTTGCAGTACATGAACAAGAATGACATTTGCAATTATACCAGCTCCTGTAGGTTATTCAAGCTTTATGTGAGCTTTCAGCATGTAGGCAAGTCTTCCAACTGAATCACTGTTTTCTGAACCCTGGGAAATTCTTTGTTTCCTCTCTCTAGTCCAGACATCTATTTTCTTGTCCTTTCACTGTGACAATTGCCCATGTCTGGATGGTAGTACTAGGATTCCCCCCATGATATTGGTAGGAATGATCAATACACATTAAAGAACCACCATCTCTGGCATCTTTATGCCTCTTTAAAATTCCTCAGTTTATCTCAGGGCAGACTTAACTTGGGTAATTAAGATTTTCTCGTAACTTCAATGATCACATCAACATATAAGGCCCTTTTGTACATCCAAAGGTCTAATACTGTGACTGAATTTTATAAGGTGTTTTATAATTTTATTACCATAAATTATAGCTCTGCAAGCTAAAATATAGACAATCAGATCTCATGCCTCAGGGTAGACACTGAGCACTGGCATAGGACAAGGTGGACCAGGGGTGGGCAAACTACGGCCCGGGGGCCGCATCCGGCCCTTGAGCTCCAGCCAGGGAGCAGGTCCAAGGCTTGCCCCACTCTGCATGTGCCATGGCTCCGCACAGTTCCCGGAAACACAGGCATGTCCCACCTCCAGCTCCTACACCTAGGGGCAGCCAGGGGGCTCTGCACGCTTCCCCTGCCCCAAGCACTGCCCCCACAGTTCCCATTGGCTGGGAACTGAGGCCAATGGGGGCTGAAGGGATGGTGCCTGCAGATGGAGCAGTGCACAGAACCACCTGGTCGCGCATCTGCATAGGAGCCAGAGGTGAGACATGCCACTGCTTCCAGGAGCTGCTTGAGGTAAGTGCTGCTCAGAGCCTGTACCCCTGACTCCCTCCCCATGCCCCAGCCCCCTGCCCTGATCCCCCTCCCGACCTCCAACCCTCTCGGTCCCAGCCCGGAGCACCCTCCTGCACCCCAACCCCTCATATCCAGCACCACCCCAGAGCCCACCTCCCCTGCACTCCAACCTCCTGCCCCAGCCTGGAGCCCCCTCCTGCACCCTGAACTCCTCATTTCTGGCCCTACCCCAGAGCCCACACCCCCAGCCAGAGCCCTCATCCACTCCCACACCCCAACCCCCAGTTTTGTGAGCATTCATGGCCTGCCACACAATTTCCATACCCAGATGTGGCCCTCGGGCCAAAAAGTTTTCCCACCCCTGAGCCAGACATTCCAATTCCCCTTCTCATCCCCCCACTCATATCCAACATTGGTACAATGTGCTAGGTACATTATTAGTAGCTAGGTTGGGAGGGGTAGCTTTTCTCTGAAGTGCTATTCAAGGTAATTTATCAGGCTTGGCAGTCTGATTTTCTGATGCCTTGTACCTTGCATAGTCATTTATATTCATACACAGTTAAGGTAAAGTAGGTGTAAAACACTACCAAATCAGAATAGCAGCATTTTGCATTTACTTTTCATATGTATAAATGACTGAACAAAGTAGGAGGCAGAACAGAATAAGGTCTTTGATACTCAGATATAGTACTGGAAATCTGACATGCCAGCTTCATTTTAAATCCACTGAATATATATTTGGTCAAAAAATGTTTTGATAATTTTGCCTTCATGAAGATACTTTCCTTGTAAGGTATCAGACAGACTGGTTAACTGATATTACGTCTGAAAAATAAAAGCTTTGATCCTTCTAAATCCAGTTGAGAAAATTAAGGTATTAAAACTAAGCCCTTAAATGATTCACAGTTCTTCTCCTTTCTGCCTCCACATACTGTATTTCTCCTACTAAGTTAATGTAATATTGTATCTAATATTCCTCACAATTTATTAATAGCTTAGTTCTGTATCCCTCATTTACATTGAATAGTCCTTACACAAATAGTCTTATTGAGTTAAAAGTGCTACTGAACTAAATACGTCTGTTTGTTTTTTTGTTTTTTTAAAAAAGAGGGAAACAATTAAAGATATCGCCATACTATATTTTCTGACCTTTCCTGGGTGCGTTGATATGACAAGTGATATAACTAAAGCCCTTTAACCTTTGTTAGAATTTATAATCAAATACTAATATAGGTCACACTGGAATACTGCCAATCAATTGTCTCTTGTTTTCTAATCTATTTTCATAATAAAGTTAATATGTAAACCCACAATGTTAAAGCAATTTAAACAAATGCATTCATATTGCTAATTTCATATAGGCTGTCACATAATATATTCCATTGGGTTGTTTTTAATAAAATATCTGTCTTTATTAAAAGTGCATTAAAATCAATGAGGGTAAAAATAATGTTCACTGAGCAATTAGGCTGATTTAAGTGTGCCTGACAAGGCTCTGGAAGAAAAAAAAATCAGCAACTCAGTGTGGTATTGCATACACATATCATAACAGATTTAAATAGATACTAAAACACATTTAGGAAAGAACTACACACACTTAAAGTAACAATTACATAGTAGTAGTTGCAGGGTGTGCTGCTCATATATTATACTGATAATTGCACATATTCATAGAAAGTGGGTGTTAGTTAAATGGCAAAAGAGTTTACTTTATTTTAAGTGGCAGTTCCACATTAAAAATCCTTGAGACTTAGGCTGTGGCACCATTAAATATCCTGGTTCAACACCTGATTTTTTTAATGAACTTATTACATCCCTAAGGACAATTATTCTACTGTATAATGAAACAGGAATTTGTAAAATATTACAAAACAGTTTTAAACAGAGTTACTGCCATTGCTGTATTGCTAATTATGTCCATGTTTTCATGAACTAGGGCACTGCTAAAATGCCAGTCAAGTTACACTATTTGTTTTGAACATCTAGATAGCATGCAGAATTAAGCTCTTTTTAGACAGTATTTAGAACCACACTAGCTTCTGGAAAGTTTTGGAACTTATGTGTTTTTATGAATGTATGTTCTGACAGGATGGGTATAGTATTGAGACGGATTGAACTAAGGAGAGGTAATATTAGTATTGGACTGACTATACTAATACTTACTTTAAGCCTCTGAGCATGCCTAGTGTGAAATAAATGTTTCCAGAATCTTGACCACAGTCAGACTGAGCTGTCGCAGTTAATAAAGTATTGTGCCACCTCTCCTGACCAATCTGCATCAGGAATGCTTACTAAACATTTCATATTCTGCTTGTACAAAAAGATAGATTTTCAGATTTTAGGTTAAATTCTACCCTCAGGCTGCACAGGTGCAAAGAAGGGCTGAGTCTGGTCCTGTATTTAATGCTATGGAATGGCATATCTACACACAGTACATATCTTTTTATATGATTAAAGTAGGTCACTCTTCATTACCACCTGACACATTTATAGAATTATAGAATAATTTATAGAATAATTTCACAATTATAGGATAAATCTGTTTGGGGGAGCATGAACAGCTCATTATTTGCTCAAATTAATAACAATGTGCTCAATATTGTGCCAGTTTCTGACACAGGACCCACCGTGCAAACACGTACATACATGAGTAACTTTACTGACACGACTGGTGCCACTGAAATCAATGTTTAAAGATTTGAACCTAAGTTTCATAATCGATGAGTGCTGGCAAAAGGAGATTTGAGGGCAAGTTTTTCTTCCTGCTTGAAAATCTCAGTTTAAAAAATAAATGCAATTATTCATTTTGTTTAGTACCAGTTCTATCCTGCATTATGGCAAATGCTCCAGGATTAAAGGCATTTTTTTATAGGGTGATTTGGGTGGTTTAAGTATTTTTCATCTCCTGTAAAGTAGTGAAACACTGAGGGTAAAAGTTTCATTAAGGACCTACATGCTGCAAAGAGCCTTCCCCAAGACCTCTAAACTGGGATAAATATTACCCATGAATTTAACCTCCATGCTGAGAGTCTGTACAAAGCCTTCTACAGCACCCTCAAGAGAGAAATCTACTGCAGTCCACGCGCACAGAAATCTAAATCCACTGCAACCCATAATCAAATGCTACAGTGCAAAATTACAGCACAGCCCCACATCACCCCTTCCATAGGCTGTTAGAGCCACTGGGTTAGCATAATCACCATTCTCAGTCACTTCCTCCACCCAACTGACGACCTCCCCACATGACAGTCAATACAGTTTATAAAGGGCTAGTGGAGACCCTGTCTATGGTGTGCATGAGAGCAGAAGCTCCCCTTCTCCCCACATGGCTGCTTTTCCCAATCATCCCTATGAAGCGGCTTAATGTGTGTGGAGAGCTTTTTGTAGGTCCTTTGCAGCTGGGTGTTTTTCGCTCATAGAGATTTGTGTTTAAAATCACACATGAACACTTCTGTGAGCAAAACTGTAAATTCCTGTGTTAGAGTGAAATTATTACATACAGGCTTTGACTTTCACTATTTCATCTAAAGAGCATGCAGTGTTGTTGATTTGTAGTCAGTTTAACATCGACATTTGATTCAAACATACCGTACATGATCTTGATCACCTAGATTTATTGGGAGGGGGAAGCAATTACTTGTTTAATTAACCAGCAGCTAGGGTGACCAGACAGCAAATGTGTGAAAAATTGGGATGGAGGTGGGGGTAATAGGAGCCTATATAAGAAAAAGACCCCAAAATCGGGACTGTCCCTATAAAATCGGGACATCTGGTCACCCTACCAGCAGCGGAGGGTTTTGTGTAAATCCAGATTTAATCAGCACTATACTAAAATTTGTACGTTAAATTACCTGAAGGCTCTCCTGCTTTAAAGGAAACATTCTTAGGATGCACTTTGCAGATTCCGAAATGGATATACCTTAAACCCAATTTTCCAATAGATAAGCATGATAGAACGTTTTTCTCACTACATTCATTGATTCAGCATGAAACCCAACACATTACTTAAATTGTATTCATTAAAGAGTCTGCACATAAAATATTTAAAGTGAGAAAAGAGCTCTTAGTGAAAGCTAAATAGCTCTAGGGGAAATAAACTATTGCTTGAATATAGCCAGTCTATCAGTCTCAAAAAAAAATCAACACCATAGAACAATTTAGTACATCTAACAAATAAAATTGTGTACAGGGATAAAAAAAACCCACTGCTAATCTGACATAGATTATATTTTATTTATCTGATACTACTGATTTGCTTTGAAGAAATGAATGAACAAAAATAAATACACAGATCTCTAATTCTTTATGAAGTCCCAGGGAGATGTAAAAGAGCTCTCCATCTGAGAGCACCAAAAGCCTACCATTACATTCAAAAAGGGAAAACCAAGAAGTAGCCTTACAAAACCCACCTTCAATTATTTCCTTTCATGGCTTTGTTTCTGTGTATTTTTCACCTGAATTAAAACCATTCTTCTTTTAACACAATTAAAGCACACTCTGTAAACCCTATGGAATGAAGAACATATCAAGTAAAGGCATACAAAATTAAGCTAGTAAAACTATCCAACAAGGGAAAAATAATGTCTGTGTACAGCCTGAATACCAAGGCAGATTGGTTAGGTGTGGAGACGGTGAAATCCTGGATCCATTGAAGTCGATGTCAAATCTCTCAACGTCAGTGGGGCCAGGATTTTACCTGGAAAGTCCTAAGTTCACTCAGCAACTCCTCCATGCAGTCTCTAGCTGAACTGCATACCAGACAGACTGTGCATACTCACTGGAAGCATGCTCCAGAATCCTATACAGCCTCCTGGAAAAGTAGAAAACAAAAACAAACATGGGGACTTCTTCATTCTTAATTCTTTTAATTAAACTTTAATTAGACCCTCCAGACAGTTATATTCTATTAATTAGTTGTGGAATTGTCCATTTTTAAAAACAGATTGCCTACCTACTGGTACTTGGAAAGTGCTCATGGTTACAGGGTATTTTTTACTTGTCACTAAACAAAATAAGCCTCTAGTAGCGTAAACAAAGTCCCCTGAAAGATTTAGAATCTTGGTTCAAATGCATCTCTCTCAATACCCTTGTGGAATATATTTGCTTTGAATTAGTGGAAATAAAACCACCTGCAATGGACAGAATTATTATTATTATGATATATTTTACCTGGTTATATCAATCAAATGTGGTTTGGGGTTTGCTTTCTGAATTCCCACTGACTTCAATAAGACTACTCATGAGCTTAAAGCTAAGCTTATATTTATGTGCCTTTCTGAATAAGGATGGACTTAAGCATGTGCTTAACTTTAAGTCCATGAGTAAGTGCTTTGCAAACTAGGGTGCTTTACTTCTTAAAGTGCTTTGCTGAATTATGGCCTGAAAGCAAAGTTCATCCCAAACAATACAAAATATTCAATTTTGGAATTAGAATCATAGACTTTAAGGTCAGAAGGGACCATCATGAACATCTAGTCTGACCTCCTGCACACTGCAGATCACAGAACCTCACACACACACTCCTGTAATAGACTCCTAACCCGAGTTACTGAAGTCCTCAAATTATGGTTAAAAGACTTCAAGTTACAGAGAATCTACCATTTACATTAGTTTAAACCAGCAAGTGATCTGTACCCCATGATGCAGAGGAAGGCAAAAAAAACCCCAGAGTCTTTGACAGTCTGACCCATGGGAAAATTCCTTCCCAATTCCAAATATGGTGATCAGTTAGACCCTGAGCATGAGTGGAGCTGCTAAAATTAGGGACTATGAGGATTCTAGACTTAGACGGGGAACCTGGTTCTGATTTTACTACAGTGATGAGAGTCAGAAGTAACACCACTGAGTGTAAAACCAGTGAGAATTAAAATGAAAGCAAGGTACTAAGACTGTAAAGCAAACTGAGGAAACAATTAGGAAGACAGAAACTGGAAATACAGGGTCTATGTTTTCTCCTGATTTAGATGCAGAATGTTAATTCTTTCCTGGGATTCAGGCTCTGGTATTGCTGGGATTTAATATGAACTGCTAGGCACACAACCTACTCTATATCCAAGTAAATAATTGTGATTTTGAAACCTAGACCTAAAACTAGGTATTTTCATTGCTTCAATTTTTGGGTGCCCCTTTTCAAACACCTGAAGAGGCATGATTTTTAGAGGGCACGTGCATCACACATTCTGAAAATCAGATTGTCTTAAGTTGGGCTCAAAAAGAGGAGACACCCAAAATCAATACTCATTTGCCCTGAACTCTTTTACCAACCATTGGCACTGAGATTTAAGGTGAGGAATATCTTGTGGACATTTGCTTGCATAAACAAAAGATAAGCATGTGCTCTCAGAAAATCCTAAACCTAAGAGAAACTTATTACAGATTGGTGACAGTTGGTTATGTTAATATAGTATCTCAGACAAATCCCTGCTCTGTCTCATTAAAACAGCTCAAAAACAGTGTCAGGAGAGAAAGGAATCATAGGTTGTTACCTATGGTATCGTGAATGATACCATCTGTGAATGTTGCACGAAAATAAACTACAGCTGCTTTTTTCAGGCAAAAGCAATAAAATATTACTGTAAAGAGATTACTTAGATTATATAATGCAAGCTCCAATGTCATTATTTTGCAGCCAACATAAAACTTTTCTATTCCATGGGAATTATTTTACACAAATTTTTGTAAAAAAAACCAGTAACTTTCTGTGGCTTCATCTCAGGATGATTCAGATACAATGTCTCAAGACTGCAGTGCTTCTGGGTAACAGGGAACATGACAATTCAGGGCAACTGCATCTGTATTTTTCCTCTTTGGTCCAGCAAAGGCATCCACTCTTAGCCCTGGTCTACACTGAGTTTAGGTTGAATTTAGCAGCGTTAGTTCTATTTAACCCTGCACCCATCCACACGATGAAGCCATTTTTGTAGACTTAAAGGGCTCTTAAAATCGATTTTGGTACTCCTCCTCGACGAGGGGATTAGCGCTGAAATCGACCCTTCTGGGTGGAATTTGGGGTAGTGTGGACACAATTAAACAGTATTGGCCTCCGGGAGCTATCCCGGAGTGTTCCATTGTGACTGCTTTGGACAGTGCTCTCAACTCAGATGCACTGGCCAGGTAGACAGGAAAAGCCCTGCAAACTTTTGAATTTCTTTTTTTTAAATTGGAGATATGCCAATCTCCTAGAACTGGAAGGGACCTTGAAAGGTCATCTAGTCCAACCCCCTGCCTTCACTAGCAGGACCAATTTTTGCCCCAGATCCCTAAGTGGCCTCCTCAAGGATTGAACTCACAACCCTGGGTTTAGCAGGCCAATAGCTCAAACCACTGAGCTATCCCTCCCCCCAGAAGTTCATTTCCTGTTTGGCCACCATGGTGTGCTGATCAGCACAGGTGACCATGGAGTCCCAGAATCACAAAAGAGCTCCAGCATGGATCAAACGGGAGGTACTGGATCTGATCACTGTATGGGGAGATGAATCTGTGCTATCAGAACTCTGTTCTAAAAGACTAAATGATTAAGCGCAGCCAGACACCAGGGCGGTTAGAAGAGCACAGCAAGGCGCGCTGCACATCAGAGAAGCTTTAAAAACCAGTTTCATGACTGGCCAGGCTACAGCGTGAAAGTTCTGTTTGTTTCTCCTTGATGAAAACCCGCCCCCTTGGTTCACTCTACTTCCCTGTAAGCCAATCGCCCTCCCCTCCCCCCTTTGATCTCCACTTGCAGAGGCAATAAAGTCATTGCTTCAAATTCATGCATTCTTTATTCATTCAAGTACAATATGGCCCTGATCCCCTACTGGGGCCCAAAGGGCTAATACACAATCCTAATAATAATTTCAAGACTTACATCTTTTTTACTTTTCCCTCCTTTTCTGCACCAATGCCTTGGTAAACAAAAACATTTAACTCCATGCATCTGAAGAAGTGGGTTTTTTAACCACCAAAGCTTATGGCCAAATAACTCTGTTAGTCTTTAAGGTGCCACCGGACTCCTCATTGTTTTTGTGGATACAGACTAATATGGCTACCCTTCTGATACTTAAAAACATTTAAATAACTCTTTCAAAAACTTTTAATCACAACTTTTTTTTTTTTTTTTCAAAAAATGAAAAGTCAGTCTGTTTTGAATCCTGCAAGATGGAAACAACTTCAGGGTTTTTTTTAAATTTCACCTTTTTTGGTCTTGTTTTAACCAACTCTAAGTGAATGGCTTTATGGCTTGCCTCTTAATTTATTCATCACAGTATGACCATACACCATTATTTGAAATAAGTTATATGATATAACCTGCACTACAGTCTTGCTCTATTTAACTCTAGGACATTTTGATAAATATAAAACTTTGTTGAGCAATTATGTGATACAAGATACACAGATCACAAAAGCAACAGACATAACTGCTTGCTATTTTAAAAAAGAAAGCAATTTATTTTAAAGCAAAAATGTTAAAGCAGAAGTTACAAGAACACTTAAGCAAGGTTAACCAGATGAATCATGATTGTAAATGTTTTATCAACCAGGCAAATTACTAACAACTTCAACAGAACTTTATTTTTACAGTGGAAACCTCTCTACCAAGCTGCTGCTGCTGCACCCTCTGTAACTCTCACCCAGCCTCCTCAACTCCTCTCCCTCCTTCCAGTTTCCTGTCCTTTCAGACTCCCAACAGCCAGTGCTCCCAGTTCTAATAATTACAAGCACATCTAAACACCACATTCCCTCCTCTCTTAAGAAACTCTCCCAATTAAAATAAACATTGTTGTTCTAACCACAGGAACAAATAGGAAACAAGACACTATACTACTGGCAGAAATATTACACTGGAAACACTGTAGATACTACATGACATAGTCTTTAGTCCAGACAGGTGGTCGTCTGGGTCTGACAGGCCATCTCTCAAGCCCTGGTTCCAGTGCAATGTCTTGTTGTGTTGGTTCTATGGTGAAGTCATCCAATGCAGACTGGGTGATGGCATAATCTCCTCTTGGTGCATAGGCAGGTGCAAGATAAGAAGCATTCCATACCTGCCCATCAGAAAGTCAATAGGTGTAAGGTCCCTTCTTCTCTATGATTTTAATAGGAGCTGTGAATTTATGGTCCCCTTTGCATAAAATTCCAGGTTTTTGTATTCTAACGAAGGAACCACGCTCAAACTTTGGTTCCTTAGCACCCTGCCGCTTGTCTGTGAAAGCCTTATACTTTGCTTGGTTCTGTTCAACTGTTTTTCTCACATCATCCTCATTTGGGGCATCAGGTCATGCCTTTAACAATCCAGCAATGTTCAGTTTAGTATTCATGTTTCCCATGGAGTAATTCTGCAGGTGATCTTTGTGTTGTGGCATGTCGTGTAGCCCAGTATGCTTGCAAGAAATCAGTAGTGAAAGGTATCCACAATCGCCCTTCCAGTTTAGCTGTTTGGAAACTCTTTCAAACTTCTGGTAAAGCGTTCGATTTCCCCATTGGCTGGAGGGTAATATAGAGATGACCTTCTGTGTAAAATGTTCCTCTCTGCTAGAAAGGTTTCAAACTCCAGGGAAGTAAATTGACTACCATTATCGGAAACCAGTTCTTTGGGGTTACCTTCCCTGCTAAAAACTGAAGAGAGGAACTTAATTACTGTAGCAGAAGAGATTTGCGATGTAAACGCTACCTCAGGCCCTTTACTGAAATAGTCTATTAAAGTGATGGCATAACGGCAGTCAATTGGAGCCGTATCAAAGGGTCCTACAATGTCAATCGCCACTTTTCCCCATGCAGATTCAGGAAGAGGAACAGGCTGTAATAGAGGGGTACATGTCACTGCTGTCTTATCATGCATTTGGCAAGTGACACAGGATTTTATGAATGCTTCAGTTTGAGTGTCCATCCCTGGCCACCAATACAGATCCCGTAGTCGTTGGTTGGTTCTGACAATTCCTTGATGAGTATCGTGTGCCAGGTGTATGAGTTTTGACTGTAATTCTTCAGGCACAAGTAGCCAGTGTGTACCTCGTAGCACACAGCCATCGAGCAAAGAAAGTTCATCCCGAACGCTAAAATAAGGCAGCAAAACTGGGTCAAGGTTTTTAGGGTTACTGGGCCATCTCTTTGTCAGAAATTCCCGTAGTTTTTGTTGAATTGGACACGCTGAACAAGCAGCTTGAAATTGTTCTCTTGTAACTGCAGTAAGAGTACTTGTAATAAGCGCAACTACTACATCCTTATCTCCGGTGGACCATCTGGTGGAGGCAAAGGCAGGCAAGAAAGGCAATCAGCTACCACATTTTTGTTTCCAGGCTTATATTCCAGTTCATAATTGAAAGAGAGTAGTCTTGCAGACCATCTAGCAATACAATAGCCTGCTCTTCCCAGTCCTTTTGTGGTGAGCAATGTTGTCAAAGGACTGCGGTCTGTGCACAACTTGAACGTGCGGCCCCACAGGTAAGTTCTCCATTTTTCAGTAGCCCAGACACAAGCAAGTGCTTCTTTTTCAACTGTAGAATATTTTCTCTCAGCATTACTTAGTGTCCTTGAAGCAAATGCAACAGTCCTCTCTGTGTTGTCCTCATGAAGTTGTGTGAGGACAGCCCCAAGTCCATAATCAGAAGTATCAGTAGTTCCAATTGTGGGCAATGCAGGTCTGAATAGTAAAATCTATGTACTATGTACAATCAAGTCTTTCACCGTTTTGAAACTAGTTTGTGCATCCGTTGTCACACTAATGTTGAACTTCTCTGTAGTAATTCTCGTAATGGTTCAGTGACAGAAGCATAACTGGGAATGAATTTTGCATACCAGGAGATAAGACCCAAGAAGGAATGTAAGGTTTGGAAATCTCTTGGAGGAGGAGCATTTGAAATTGCCAGGATATGATCTGGATCAGGTTTTAGTCCAGCCTGTGAAATTGTATGCCCCAGAAAGGAGAGTTCAGTTTGTCTAAATTTGCATTTGGACCTATTAAGCTTGAGGAATGCTTTGCTGATGCAGTTTAGTACAGACTGCAGGCTATTGTCATGCTCCTCAGTAGTATTTCCAAACACGATAATATCGTCCAAATAGCACTGAACTCCATGTTGATTCTTCAGAATCAATTACATCATTTTTGGAAGGAACTTGGGGCTGATGCAACACCGTATGGAACACGTTTAAAACGAAATAGTCCCTCATGTGTAATAAATGCTGTGAGGTCTCTGCTGTCTTCATGCAACATAACCTGCAAATACTTCTTCTATGTGAGGAAGAGGATGGCTGTCAATCACAATAGCTTTATTTGGCTCCCTTAAGTCCACATAAAGGCGAATGCCTCCACCCTTCTTCTGCGTCACCACTATAGGTGAAATCCATTCCGGGGCATTCATCTCTTCAATAATGTCATTTTGAACAAGTTTTCTAAGTTCCTTTGAAACAGCTTCCCTGACTAAAAATGGTAAGCGCCGTAATTTCTGTTGTACAGGCATCACATTATTCCGCATTTTAATTTTATGCAGAAACCCATAAGCACAGCCAAGTTTCTCCTCAACCTGGTGTTGGATCCCAGCTGAAACTGGTGTGTGTACTGCAAGAGTGCTTTGCTGAAGAAGATCAATTCGTCCATTAACTACCCTGAGATTTAAAGCAGCCAATACATCTCTGCCAAGGATAGGAGTGCCTTTGTGGACAATGTAGAACTCTGCAGTTACACAGTAATCACCAAAAGTAACTATTGCTGGCAGGCAGCCATGTACTGGAATATGGTTTTTCAAATAGCACACCAACTGAAGTTTGGATTCAGTAAGAGGCACATCTTTAAAGTAATGCAAATAAATGGAATCAGGTAGTATAGATACCTCTGAGCCAGTGTCCAACATTAACTGAACAGAGTGTGATTTGCCTGAGGGTATGGCGGAAACATTTACAGTGCACTTTATCTGTTCTGGAATATGTGCAGCAGTGATTTTGTCCATGCTCAGCACAGTAACATCTGGTATTGTAACTGCATGCACCTGTTGATTGAACTGGCTATTGCAACATACTTTAGCAAAATGCCCAATCTTTTTGCAATGATTGCACTGAGCTACTATTGCTGGACATCCTGTGTAGCTTGCAAGATGTTGTGGGGATCCACAGTGAAAGCATGCTTTTACTGTATTTTGCATTTGCTGATTCAGTGGCTTTTTATTAGTTTTTTATTAAAGGGCTCTAGGGGTGATCCCGGCAATTACAGACCGGTAAGTCTAATGTCGGTACCGGGCAAATTAGTTGAAACAATAGTAAAGAATAAAATTGTCAGACACATAGAAAAACAAACTGTTGAGCAATAGTCAACATGGTTTCTGTAAAGGGAAATCTTGTCTTACTAATCTATTAGAGTTCTTTGAAGGGGTCAACAAACATGTGGACAAGGGGGATCCGGTGGACATAGTGTACTTAGATTTCCAGAAAGCCTTTGACAAGGTCCCTCACCAAAGGCTCTTACGTAAATTAAGTTGTCATGGGATAAAAGGGAAGGTCCTTTCATGGATTGAGAACTGGTTAAAGGACAGGGAACAAAGGGTAGGAATTAATGGTAAATTCTCAGAACGGAGAGGGGTAACTAGTGATGTTCCCCAAGGGTCAGTCCTCGGACCAATCCTATTCAATTTATTCATAAATGATCTGGAGAAAGGGGTAAACAGTGAGGTGGCAAAGTTTGCAGATGATACTAAACTGCTCAAGATAGTTAAGACCAAAGCAGATTGTGAAGAACTTCAAAAAGATCTCACAAAACTAAGTGATTGGGCAACAAAATGGCAAATGAAATTTAATGTGGATAAATGTAAAGTAATGCACGTTGGAAAAAATAACCCCAACTATACATACAACATGATGGGGGCTAATTTAGCTACAACGAGTCAGGAAAAAGATCTTGGAGTCATCGTGGATAGTTCTCTGAAGATGTCCACGCAGTGTGCAGAGGCGGTCAAAATAGCAAACAGGATGTTAGGAATCATTAAAAAGGGGATAGAGAATAAGACTGAGAATATATTATTGCCCTTATATAAATTCATGGTACGCCCACATCTCGAATACTGTGTACAGATGTGGTCTCCTCACCTCAAAAAAGATATTCTAGTACTAGAAAAGGTTCAGAAAAGGGCTAAGTTGTGGTTCTAGAAGTAAGCGTTCTCTTACACGAAGCATGATTGTTTTCTCAATGAGCTGGTCTCTAATCATCTCATCTGCCATATTCCCAAAGTCACAAGTTACAATCAGACTCCTCAGGGAACCAATATACTGCATTAGTCTTCCCTGGTTTCTGCTCACACTGGCGAAATGTGTAGTGATTAGCTACTACATTCACTTTTGGCACAAAAAAGTTCTTTAATGCAGTGAGTGCAGTCTCATATATATCATCTGCAAGGGGAAAAGTGTAAAATATATGCTACCCTTCTGCTCCAAGGCAGTGGATTAGCAGAGCACTCTTTCTTACTTCAGAAACAGACTCATAGACTTTAAGGTCAGAAGGGACCATTATGATCATCTAGTCTGACCTCCTGCACAATGCAGGCCATACAATCTCACCCATCCACTTCTATAACAAACCCCTAACCTATGTCTGAGTTATTGAAGTCCTCAAATTGTGGTTTGAAGACCTCAAGCTGCAGAGAATCCTCCAGCAAGTGACCCATGCCCCATGCTGCAGAGGAAGGCAAAAAACCTCCAGGGCCTCTGCCAATCTGCCCTGGAGGAAAATTCCTTCCTGACCCCAAATATGGTGATCAGTTAAACCCTGAGCATGTGGGCAAGACTCACCAGCCAGCACCCAGGAAAGAATTCTCTGTAGTAACTCAGATCCCATCCCATCTAACATCCCATCCCAGAGCACTGAGCATACTTACCTGCTGATAATTTGGCAATTGATCTTTGATTAATAGCCAAAATTAGGCTATCCCATCATACCATCCCCTCCATAAACTTATCAAGCTTAGTCTTAAAGCCAGATATGTCTTTTGCCCCCACTACTCCCCTTGGAAGGCTGTTCCAGAACTTTACTCCTCTAATGGTTAGAAACCTTCATCTAATTTCCAGTCTAAACTTCCTAGTGTCCAGTTTATATCCATTTGTTTTTGTGTCCACATTGGTACTAAGCTTAAATAATTCCTCTCCCTCCCTAATATTAATCCCTCTGATATATTTATAAAGAGCCATCATATCCCCCCTCAACCTTTTTTTGGTTAGGCTAAACAAGCCAAGCTCTTTGAGTCTCCTTTCATAAGACAGGTTTTCCACTCCTCGGATCATTCTAGTAGCCCGTCTCTGAACCTGTTCCAGTTTGAATTCATCCTTCTTAAACATGGGAGACCAGAACTGCACAAAGTATTCCAGATGAGGTCTCACTAGTGCCTTGTACAACGGTACTAACACCTCCTTATCTTTGCTGGAAATACCTCGCCAGATGCATCCTAAAATTGCATTAGCTTTTTTAACGGCCATATCACATTGGCGGCTCATAGTCATCCTCTGATCAACCAATACTCTGAGGTCCTTCTCCTTCTCTGTTACTTCTAACTGATGTGTCCCCAATTTATAACTAAAATTCTTGTTATTAATCCCTAAATGCATGACCTTGCACTTTTCACTATTAAATTTCATCCTATTACTATTACTCCAGTTTACAAGGTCATCCAGATCTTCCTGTATGATATCCCGGTCCTTCTCTGTGTTAACAATACCTCCCAGCTTTGTGTCATCTGCAACCTTTATTAGCATATTCCCGCTTTTTGTGCCAAGGTCAGTAATAAAAAGATTAAATAAGATTGGCCCCAAAACTGATCCCTGAGGAACTCCACTAGTAACCTCCTTCCAGCCTGACAGTTCACCTTTCAGTACGACCCGCTGTAGTCTCCCCTTTAATCAGTTCCTTATCTACCTGTCAATTGTCATATTGATCCCCATCTTTTCCAATTTAACTAATAATTCTCCATGTGGAACCGTGTCAAATGCCTTACTGAAATCGAGGTAAATTAGATCCACTGCGTTTCCTTTGTCTAGAAAATCTGTTACCTTCTCAAAGAAGGAGATCAGGTTGGTTTGGCATGATCTACCTTTTGTAAAACCATGTTGTATTTTGTCCCAATTACCATTGACCTCAATGTCCTTAACTACTTTCTCCTTCAAAATTTTTTCCAAGACCTTACATACTACAGATATCAAACTAACAGGCCTATAGTTACTCGGATTACTTTTTTTCCCTTTCTTAAAAATAGGAACTATGTTAGCAATTCTCCAGTCGTACGGTACAACCCCTGAGTTTACTGATTCATTAAAAATTCTTGCTAATGGGCTTGCAATTTCATGTGCCAGTTCCTCTAATATTCTTGGATGAAGATTATCTGGGCCCTCCGATTTTGTCCCATTAAGCTGTTCGAGTTTGGCTTTTACCTCGAATGTGGTAATATTTACCTCCATATCCTCATTCCCATTTGTCATCCTACCATTATCCCTAAGCACTTCATTAGCCTCATTAAAGACTGAGGCAAAGTATTTATTTAGATATTGGGCCATGCCTAGATTATCCTTAACCTCCATTCCATCCTCAGTGTTTAGCGGTCCCACTTCTTCTTTCTTTGTTTTCTTCTTATTTATATGGCTATAGAACCTTTTACTATTGGTTTTAATTCCCTTTGCAAGGTCCAACTCTACATGGCTTTTGGCCTTTCTCACTTTATCCCTACATGTTCTGACCTCAATAAAGTAGCTTTCCTTGCTAATCCCGCCCCCTTTCTTGGGATGCAGGCTTCTGAAAGTTTCTGCAGCTTTGACTTGAAGTAATTCCAGGCCTCCTCCGCCTTTAGATCCACGAGTTCTTCAGTCTAATCCACTTCCCTAATTAATTTCCTCAATTATTTAAAGTTAGCCCTTTTGAAATAAAAAACCCTAGTCCCAGATCTATTTTTGTTTATCTTTCCATCTAGTTTGAACTGAATTAGCTCATGATCACTCGAACCAAGGTTGTCCCCTACAACCATTTCTTCTATGAGGTCCTCACTACTCACCAAAACCAAATCTAAAATGGCATCCCCTCTTGTTGGTTCTTCAACTATCACATCCAGTAAAATATATGCTGCCCTTCTGCTCTAAGGCAGTGGATTAGAAGAACACTTTTTCTTACTTCAGAAATCTCTGTAGCACAGATTGCAAGCAGATAAGTCTCAAACATATGGATCCAGAAAGAGCGCAGGTGGGTTCAGAGGCAGAAGATCCATCCTTGTCACCAAAATGTTGTATCAACCAGGCAAGATACTAACAACTTGAGTTAGTACTGAATGAATTCCAGAGCACTGTGCTAGTGGGTGATGTGACTCTCTAGATAACACATTTCAAATAAGGCATAAAACTAAATTACCAATCACTTCTAGTAATTAAGGCTGATATTTACAGAAGATGCCTATTTCCCACTAAAATCTCAGCCTAAATATCCTATAATACTTTTCAGAATATGGGCACTGAAGCCAGGATGCTGGCCAAATTATATCCAAGGTAATTACATTCTGCCCACCAATTTTTTTTTTCACAGTCTCAGTGGGATAGAGTACAGTATTTTTTCCTCTTCTAAACACACAGTGCATATATGTCATATATAATACCACATGCACAATATAAAATACATATGCAAAAACATTCATTTTACATATAAATGTAAAGCAGAGAATGTACATACAGTAAGAAAATAAGCTCATAAAATAGGAATGTGGCATAGGCTCACTCTTCTCTAAACATAACCTAGAAAGTAAGGGTGTTGAGCATTAGCATTATTCGTCAAAGTAAGTGTTCAATAAAACTCCTGTTAAATTTGAGGGCATGTGGAGCTCCCCCACACACCCCGCCCCCAGAGAAATGAAACCTGGAATGATGGCATATTTTGGGACTTGCAAGGTTTATAAATTCCCCCATTTCTCTCAAACCAGGAGTTATGTATTCAATTTGGGAAATGATCCTGGTCTATAATTGCCAGAGATAAATGTCCTTTGATCCAGGAAGGATTTTTAACAACTAATATGCTGGATTTGAAAAACAGATTGGCATTAGATATAATACCAGTTATTAAGTTTATTTGACTATTGTGTTGAGTAATGTGAACTATTTGCTAAATTACATGTGATAAACTGAAAACATTTCTAATATATCTTTGGGGAAAATATTACACTATACTGTTTGGGGCAGAGAGGCTACAGAGTTTAAAAATAAGCATGAAAGGATGCTTACTTCATCAAGGAAAACAGATTTTGGAATAAAACATTTAAATGTGAAAACAACTGAAAGCTGGTATCCAAATAATTAAATTGAAGGTTTCTTAGCTTCATTTGTCTTTTAGAAAAGTTGGACCTGTAGTCAGTGCTTAGCAGCTCAGACAATATTTATCCTGTAATTATGATTGCAGCATGTGTAGGCATATCCAAAGCTAGCTTTAAGCTTGGGTACCAAGAGCGGTGAAGCTGCAGCAGCCATGGACTTCAGCATGGATGTATAAGCCCACCCAGGACCCTGGATACTTAGTCAAGTGGTTAGCCCATGCTCAAGTCCATGCTGCTGCAACTTCATTACTATCGGTACGCCTGCTAGCTAGATTAAAGATAGCTCAGGTCTGTCTACACATGCTGCAAGGACACCTCTAACTGCAGTGTAGACATACTTTAAGACTGGACTAATCCATCCTCCTTCCCTTCTCTATCACTGTTCTCTGGTCCATGATACCTCCCAGTCCTGCAGTTCCTCATCCTTTATATTATTTCCATATCTTCCTATTCCTTGTTCCCAAAACTAAAGTGGTTGCTATTTTCTACTTTTTCTCCTCTCTCCATCTCCAAAGTCTGACTGTTCTTTTTCTATTTCTGTAATCAAGACACTGTCCAGACTGTGGGTATCTCTTTTCTTGATTACTGTAATCTCCTCCTCTGACCTTCTGCACAACATTTTACACTCTTCCAGTCTGTTAAAAATATTGCTGCCAAAATCATATTCCTTAACTGCTGCACTGACTACCTCTGGCCCTCCTCAAATTCTTGCATAACCTTCCCATATCCATTTGCAACAAATCCAAGTTCCTCAGCACTGCCGCTGTAACATAGCTCCTGCCTAATTCTTCACACTTTCTACTCCCTTCCTTACCAACTTCACTGTGCTTAAGTTATCAGGCTTCATTCCCGTTGGTTCTTCTACACCATCCCTTATGCCTGGAATGAATCTGCCAAGGCTCCACCCTCTCCCCTTTTAAAAACCTCTGGAAGCTGCACTTCTTAAATCAAACCTAAAAACTCAAGTTCCCACCCCAAGAAATGGTCCTTTAAGGACACTTTCCCCACATGAACTCAATAGGACCAGTAAAGTACTACTCTAGATGAGTGAAAGTGGCAAAATCTGGCCCTAACAATTGTAAAATGGAATAAACAAACATTTTGTGGAACTGCAAACCTGTAAGATACATCACTGCTCATGCATGTTATTTTTTGTTGTGCTCCACATCTTCATTTGTACATTTACTACCTGGATTAGAAGGAACTCTGGACAGTGAGTCAATGGGACCTAGGCACCTAAATCACTTAGGTGCTTTTGAAAAGTGTATCTTATGCCTTTTTACATCTGCAAAGCACTCAGCACATTGCCATTCCTTTACAAATAGATAGTAACAGCAACTTTGGCTGGCCAGACCAGGCAAACCATGGTGGTGGCTTCTGATTCTTCTCTAGGAGCTTCTGGCACAACAGCAGCTTTTAACATCCAAGCAACGTCTCTGTCAGCCTCTTGTGCCAATTGCACTTCTAAAATTTTAGGACATTTCCCATTCTATTTCTTTGACAAAAATATCAAAGATGTGTAATGTGGGCAGACAAAACTGCTTCCAGAGATATGGTTTTATAATCCATAGGCCTCCTTTCTGCTCTGTTACATCATTAACTCAAATATGAAGTGTCACCAGTATAACGGAGGGCAGGTCTAAACCCAATCCTTCTGCTGCTAACATTTCTGGAGCATAGAGGAACATACAAAGGCCCAGATCCTGCTGCTTTGGCCTGCTGTGGAAGTGCACTGTAGCAGGAAAGCCAAAGAATGTGGCCTATTGTTGATTTCCCATGTGTTGGAAAATCCTTGGGTGGTGCAGAACCACTGGTTTAGCTCTTATGCCGCCTCCCTTGGAGCTGTGAGTGCAGGTCATGTGGCTGGTGGGGAAAGAGAAGTATCTAGGGCATCCCTATGCCTTATCAATACCTAGCTGCTCAGATGGGCCTTTTGAGCTTCTCTAATCTAGACCATTGAATGGACCAGCCCAGCTGACCCATGGATTGGGGGATACAGCTAAAGTTACCATACATACTGGTTTTACCAGTACAGTACTGGTTTTTTGGACATTGATCTGGTTAGTCGTGAGATGTAACCAGTACAGTTTAGGACTACAAAATCAAAAATTATTAATTTATCAAAAGATTGAGTACATCAATCCTTGATAAACCAGCCTAAATCAATTTTATTAATTTATCCTAGTTTTAGTTTTATTTTACACGACGGTTCTCGTCGTTGGATCTCGGCAATACTCGGCATTCAGCACACGCACTCTCACTATATTGTGGCCGCGGCGACTCTTCGATAATACTTCCACGCATTACATACAGCCCGACCGTGGGAACTCGATGATGACGTCATCACACAGAGCCCACCAAAATCGACCAATTCGGTGTTAGATTCGGACTATAAAAGGCCCTCCGCAGCACAGGAAAGGCACCAGTGATCTGGGATCTTCGGACTGTGACACTGGCCCTCAGAGCTCCACGCTCTCTCGGTTACTCGAGCTTTTCGCTCCGCCGTTTTCACGGCGCACCTCGCTGCTTCGCCAGGACCTGATGACTTTGCCCCCTTGGACCAGGATCAACGCCTTCGCCCCTTTGGACCAGGACCGGCGTCTTCGCCCCCCTCGATCCTGGACCGGTGACTTCGCCCCCTCGGACCAAGACCGACATCCGACGAAGTTTGTAATAATTGTTTATTTTTGGACACCCATGGCGCCAAAATGACGAAAGTGCGTCTTCAATGACGAGTTAAAATCGAAATATACATTCATCAAAGCAAGTACTAATAATGACAATAGTGAGGTGGAATGTGTAAAATGCAGAAGTATATTTTCTATTGCAAACAGTGGAAAAACCAACATTGAAAACCACATACAAACAGTCAAACATAAACGGGCCGTGTCTGCAGCAATTGCAAGTACGAGTGTGACATCATATTTTAAGAAACAACAATTTGAAGATGCTGAAAGAAAACTAGCTGCAGCTGAAGGTTTATGGGCGTACCACACAGTAATGCATAATCACTCATTCCGATCAATGGATTGTACCTGCAAACTGATTAAAACATGTTTTGATGCCAGGTTTACATGTTCTAGAACAAAATGCGAGGCAATAGTTACCGATGTGCTGGTGCCTTATGCGAAACAGTTATTGGAAGAGGATTTAGATGCTGCAAATTTTATTTCTATTTATTCGGATGCATCAAACCACAAGGAAGTAAAGTTGATTCCCATAATAATAAGATATTTTTCATACCAGTCTGGAATACACGTCAAAATTTTGGAAGTAAGAGATTTGCCAGGCGAAACATCTGACATAGTTACTGATTATATTTTGGAAGTGTTAAAAAAGTATCATTTAGATACCAAGGTACTTGGATTGTGTGCTGACAATACCAATACTAACTTGGGAGGAATGCGAAGAAGTGGGAAAAATAACATTTTTACCAAGCTGAAATCAAATTTGGGTGGAAGAGAGCTTGTGGGAATTGGTTGTGCCACTCATATTTTGAACAATGCTATACAAACTGCAGCCGACTGTGTACCAATTGATGTGCAAACTTTCATCACCAAGATTTATTCATACTTTTATATATATACAGTGCGTGTTAATGAATTGAAAGAATTTTGTGAATTCGTGGACATCGAATATAAGAAAGTCTTGGGATACAGTGCCACACGATGGTTGGCGTTACGACCCGTGATTGAGCGCGTCATACAAATATATCCTGCCTTAAAATCATATTTTGCCTCAAATGAGAAGAGCCCCACAATTATCACAAATTATTTTGATAATTCAGAGACAGAGTCTTGGCTTTACTTTTTGCATAACGTGTCATCAGTGTTCCACAATGCTATTTTGAAAATAGAAGGACAGGAGATTTCTATTATAGAAACTAGCAATATTTACAGTGACTTAAAAACAAAATTAGCTGACAGAAAAGCAAACGTTTTCTTGCCGTTACAGGTGCGGCAAAATTTGAAGCAGCTTGAGGAAGAAGGCATATTAAAACCTGCTATTTTCAAAGAAAAAGTGGTAGAATTTTATGACACATGTATTCAATATCTAGAGGAATGGGAAGGACCTATTAAGCATACCGAAAAATTCAACTGGGTTTTGTTAAACACTAAACTCACCCATGACAACATTCAAGTTTGCAGTGATTACATTCTTCAGTATTTTTCTGAAATCAATTTAGTAGAAGATGAACTGTTTGATGAAACCTGCTTTTTCCTGCGCTACATTACAGATGAAAAAATTACTCACTGGAGACAAAATTCTGTACCAGTATCGAACAGATGGATTGAAATATTCAAAGCCTTCAGTGAAAATGATGTTTCCTACAAAAATATTGGCAAATTGGTAGAATATTGTCTCTGTTTACCAGGAACCAATGCACCTGCCGAACGTCTTTTTTCTTTGATGAACAATATCTGGTCCAGTGATAAAACTCAATTACATGTTGTTGAAACTTTGAAATGTTTGCTAATTACTAAATATAATTTTAACCAAACTTGCATGGAATTTTATAAAAACATCCAGGAAAACGAATTATTATTAAAATCAATCCACTCTTCACAAAAATATAAGAAGCAAAATTAGGAATGTAGATTAAGTACTTTTGTACCATTTTTTATTAAAACCATTTTGTTTTACTGCTACACTTGTTTCTTTATTACTTGGATCCCAAAATCCTAAGTATACAATTATGTACTAATCTACCCATATCAAATATTTGGGTTTTTTTTGCAAAATTACTTTCATAATATATAATATAAATAAAAGAAGTACATTTTATTGTATTCTTTCACTTAAAGAAAAAATAAGATAAGCATACTCTGCAATATTTTTTCAACTTATATTCTACGACAGCGACTATTACTCATGCTGGCTGAGCTATTTTAAATGTCCTGGTTTTAAATTTGAAAAAAATGGTCACCTTAGATACAGCAAACAGAGCTTCAAGCCATGGTTCCCCTTCCACACCTGAGAATCAGGACACAGAGATTGGGGCATGGGAATGAGATTATATATGTCATGCCTTACTAGAATCCTAGAGTTCCTTTCCCTTACAATAAAGGTATTCAGCTACTACAGTATGAGAATGGGGCCCTACATTTTAAGGTGCACAGTGCACTTCAGGATACCTTTAACACCACCTTTTCAGTTGGTTTGTAAGATCCAGCCAATGAGCTTGAACCTAAAGTCAAAATATAGTTTAGTACTTTCTAATTAAAAAAAAAATGCATTTGCCTTAAGAACTTTTGTTTCCTAGTTCATATATTCCCAATTAGAAGCATTACTTAAAACTGAAAATCTTTAGAACATCCGATTTAGCTTCTTTTACATTCTCATGAAATAAGAAAATATTGGGGGGGGTGTTGTATGTCTTTTAAACTGCACCATACCATGATGTTACAACTTACAAATATGGGGGAGCCTTTTAAAGATGCTAAGATTTATGTACCTCATATGTAGTCTCTTGAACTGGAAAACACAGGATTCAACTAATTTTCTGCCTTTTTTTTTTAAACCAACAAAAAAAATGAGGTAAGTTTTCCCCAGAGTAGATTAAAGGCCAAAAACAAAATGTTCAGAATGTCTCAATATCAGCATACACTGTGCAGAACCAGACAGTAGAGTTTAGTTGTTAGTGTGACAAGACCTCTGTCTTATGACACTTCAAAAATTTTAAAAGGTTACTATAACCTCTAGGGCTGCAGTTCAAGCTCTTAATTCTCTGCTTTATAATTTGTTATGAAGATCTCTAGCTAAGTAAAGCAAGTGCTACATATTGGCATGAGAAACTGAATTTCAAAATAATTATTTAACATATTTGAAGTCAAATACACAGTACAATACCCAAAATATTTCTATTAAGGTTAATAGACTCAATGCAAACTATCATATACCATTAGATCTCATGGCAGAAAAAACAAATGGACAAAAAAATGTAACTGTGACAAATAGCAAGTTCTTGCAATATTCTGGACAAACTGTCCTGAATTAAGTTTAAAACCTTTGGGGTTTGGTGTATTAAAATGTAATTGTTTATGTGTTATTGTGATATTGAATGTAATGTTTCTTGGAGGAGGGGCTATGCTAATGTACTTTCTCTGCATATCAGTCTTTGAAACTTCTCATTGGGGAAAGGACCCACTCGATATGTATACACTGCAATTAAAACTCTGCGGCTGGCCCATGCCAGCAGACTTGGGCTAAGTGGCTCAGGTTAAGGATCTGTTTAATTGCAGTGTAGCTATTCAGGCTTGAGCTGGAGCCTGAGCTCTGGGACTATCCAATCTCGCAGGGTTGTAGACCTCTGGCTCCAGTCCGAGCCTGACCATCAACACCTCAATTAAACAGACCCATAGCTAGAAATCCATGTACCGGAGTCAGCTGGCACAGGCCAGCTTTTACCCTACAAACAAATACACTTGGATAGAATAAGCTGGGAGGTAGCTTAACTGTGGGCATTTATACTGTTATTCTAAAGAGGAAGCAAACAGAACTGGTTAGGCAGTCAGACTGTTGCTGGAAATAACACAGTGACGGCAGGGAACTGCTCAGCCTGTAAATATCCCAGTCAGAAAGGAGCAAGACATGTTTCCACCATAGAGAGGCAACACATAGGGGGCCGGGAGCCTGAGAGTGGGAATACAGGTGCAGCTACCCTGAACTGTGACAGTAACCTAATCATAAGTTTAGAAAGAATCTCAAGAGACTATTTTTTCCTCCCATGGATCAATTAATTTTCTTAAATCACATACAGGAAACGTAGAGCCATGTGCAGCCACATAATGTTGCTGCAACAAAGCAGGGGCTCCTTACAGAACAAAGCATCAGCCAAAATTAAACATGGTGGCCTCGTTTTCAGAGGTGCTGAGCACCAGCTATTTCCTTTGGCATCAATGGGTATTGCAAGTGCGCAACAGCTGTGGCAATTAGACCAACTGGGTGTCTACATTTTCTCTTTCATACTTTCCAAACAACAGAATGTAGGCTGAACTTTTAACCTTATCATTGCTTGGCAGCTTCAGAGAGCTTCATATCACTTTTCAAGTACATAAAATGCCATCCTGATACGTGAGCATGAGCATAGGAGCCACAGTCTTAATTTATGAATGTCAAGTTTATTTGTTAGGGGTACGATTCACGACAAAAAATGGCAAAATGGTGTTCTGTGCTGAGCATATGATTAATTTTCAGTTGATTTTATTGCTGCTTCAAGCTGTATTGCAGGCACAAGGTGAGTTTGGGGCTCAAGAGTAACTGGGGTGTGTGCGTGAGAGAGGGAGATAAAAGAAGGATGAGGAAAATAAAGAAATAATGAAGTTTCCATACCCTTTTGAAATATGCAGGATTGCTTTGGAGAGCTAGACAAGAAACTAATTTTGCTTTGAAGGAATAAAGCAAAAGTGTAGGAAATCCAGAAATCCTCCTAACATTTCTGTTGCATATTCTCAAATTTATTGATCCAATATTGTAAAAGAAAATTGACTAAGGCCATTTTCCATGTATTGTATTTAACTGACACCTATTCATATTAGACTTTCAGAGGGTAGTTAGAGCTTCTTGTAGAAGAAACAGTTTAAAACAGATGAATATATTAGATTATTGAACTTTTTTCATTTTTAAAAAGTAACATTTGATCAGGGATAGAGCAGTATAAGAGATATCATTGGGTGTCATTAAAATGTCAGCACTTACTAACAGATGTATGTTTAGCCAAATTTTTAAAGATGGGTCAATAATAATCCATAGCATTTTATTTAATTGATTTCTCATCTTCCTCCTTTCCATGTTCAAAGACTGTATTCAAACAGATTGTGTTTTTCTCATTTGTTTGTCAAAAAATTCTGATTTTTTTTAAAGCAAATTATTCTTGGCTTGCAGCTTGTTTGCCAGCAGTCTGTAACCAAAATTTTGAAACTAATTTGTTTTGATTGTACACTTATATCTGATGGTGCATTTTTGTGCCTGATTGGATAAAAGTTACACACATGATTGTGGGAGTAGATACTTGTGAGTATAAATCTGAAGTTCATTTTCCACAATATTCTGCAGGTTTTGCCTAAAACTCAGTTTTGGTGAATTGCAAGTAAAACTTTGTTTGCCTGAGGATTTGTTACAGCTATTAAGCACAAACAAAAGCGGTAGAAACCTATTCTAAGCTAATATCCTGACAGGTTCAAATGAAAATTGGCAGAAATGTTTTGTTGAATTTGTTCAGCTATACTAATTAACCATTATTGGTCAATAAACTGAGCTTTTTATGCATTCCAAATCTTTCCAAAGGATTATAATCAGAGGCTATTGGCTAACATTTTCAAAAGATATGTGCCTAAAGTTAGGCATCTAGGTTCATCTTTTGGCACTAAAGTAGCCTGATTTTCAAAAGTGCTGATGAAATCAAAGCCCACTGAAACCAAAGGATGGGGTTAAGCACTTTAGAAAATCTGGCCACCAATTTAAATGCCTAAAATTTACAAGCCTAACATTAGGCTTTTTTTTTTTTACACAACCTCAAGGCTTATTTACAGTACAATTTTTTTGAACAATATCAGTTTGGAGTATATTGATCTCTGCATGAAAACCAGAGCTAGCTCGCCCACACAAAAGGCTGTCGCTTAGGGCAGCATAGCATTAAGGGCAAAAAAAAATGCTTAGTGACTGCTAATTGTGTGTGGCATGGATATTTCTCAGTTTGCCTAGGGCAGAAAAAGGCTAACTCTGGCACTGACATGTACATACTGTATCTAAGGGGAAAATAACATCCCTCTGTATGTATCTTCCATAGTCAGATGATTTTGATAACTTTTTTTTAAATCAAACTACTAAAGTATGAAAAATTCTGCTGAATACAATTGCTCTCATCACAAAGAAAAGCATTAAGATAATCCACGTAGCTGTAGGCGGTCAGAAAATACACACATTTTGTTCATATAGAATTTCTAGTTTCTAAATGGCCATACATTTTAGAAAGTAAATACATAGTTTAATAAGTGATCATTTACAGTGAAAATACACCCAAAAGAAAATGGTTATATATAATAAAGCACTGAAGCCAAAACACCTTGACTTTTGCCACAGCACATGTCAGTCTGGGAAATGATATGTAAGGTATTGTGTACTGTCACTGCATGAGGTGTCACTCCATCATATATGAAGAAGTGAGGATTTTCAAGAATCTTTGAACAGGGTGCCACTGATTTTTTTTTTAATTTGAATGGCAAAGTCCATTGCTGTCATTAAAGACTAAATTGTGATATCCTTCCTTATGCCAAAGAATCAATGGTAAAATTTGGGGATTATGGGCAGGGCCGGCTCTAGGTTTTTTGCCGCTCCAAGCAAAATAAAATTTGGCTGCCCCCACCCCAGCCCTGGGCTCCCCCCCCTGCGCCCCCCTGCTGCCCCAGCTCTGGGCCTCCCCCTTCCCGCACCCCCCGCCGCACCAGCCCCAAAGCTCTCCCCCCCCCACCCGCACCCCAGGCTTGGGCTCACACACACCCCATGCTGCACCAGCTCTGGGCACCTCCCTTCCCCCCCACCAGTGTCCCCCCCAACCTCTGCCACCCCAGCCCTGGGCACTGCCCCCTCCACCCGCACCCCCTGCTGCCCCAGCTCTGGGCTCTTTCCCCCCCTCCCCCACCTGCACCCTCCTTCTGCCCCAGCCCTGGGTCACTGGTGACTTGCTCCCAGGGCAGGTCATTCAGCAGGAATTTTGTATGTGCACAAAACACAGACAGGATTGGTTCCCATATTGTTAGCCAAAAGGGCTCGTTTTCCCCCCGGAGCTTACCTAATTACACCAAGGAGGCACGGAGGATCAGAGAGACGAGTACCATTATCTTTATTGATCGGTCAGCTGAGCGGGTGCTCTCGTCTCGGCTCGTGCCAAAGAGAGAGACACACCCCACAAGCCCGAACGGGCCTTTTTATAATCAGTAACAAACAACTTAGCCTACGTTTGTCTACGTCATTTGGTTGACCTGTAGAACCTGTACATGTATCTGTTAGGGGATAATTGGGTACGCAGGATACATATATCATTTTGTGGGGGCTACAAGAGACATACAGCTGTTGAGGATACATTTGTCATTCTGAAGGGGAAACAAGGTACATCTGTTGACCCTTTGTACTAAATATCTTGAAGACATACATGGGAACACAGCTGCATAATCTTGGGGAGCCAACATATACTTGGGGAGCCAAACAAAACTGATAAGCGAAATAGCTGACTTAGGTAGATACACGGCCTTCAGTCTAATGAGTTCTGTAAGCTTTCCAACACAGTTTGGACAAGCATAACATAACTTTGGTTTACTCAGGCCTAATACGGAAAGGCTTCATTAGCACTATGATTTTCCAACAATATGGTTACAGAACTGCAGTAATTTGAACAATTTTCAGCCGGTGTGATTGGAAGATATCTGGATGCATATTATAAGGCTGTCCTCCATAAATGAGGAAAAGTTGAGGTGCCTTTAATCTTTTGTTCCACTTTCTTTATTTCTATGGGGAATTTGCCAATGCAACATCACTATCTTCCTTTTAAACAAACAAACAAAAAAGGCAATGGCTGTTGCAAATAGCAATTCCAGTCCTAATAACCACTGGGAAGCATTTCTTGCTCAATTTTATCCTACTTTTTCTATAGCAAGTTACAGTGGATCAGTATATTTGATTTGGGAGAAATGAAGTAACAGCTGCCCAAACTGAGCTTGAGCACTCCTGAATTTTGAGGTGTTCAAATCTGGAAGGCAGGTGCTAGATTCCCTTTCTGAATATTAGCTAAATCTGGAAAGGAAAAGTCAATTTCTGCTTCCATGGCTCAGACATGGAAATCCTCCTACGTGCCTGTATCTAAAACTGCTGAAGTCCCCTAGCAGATCCTCCCCTCCCTTACTTTTCATTTTAAATTCTAGTGGGATCCACGTACCTTCTTTGCTAGGCTTCAGATAGAGAGGGGCACTGTCCATTTAGTCCACCCAATTCCTTTTTTGGGGGCTGCAATGTGAGGTCACACCAGTATCCCTAAGCCAGTCTGGGGATGTCTTCTGAAGGGGATATCTGGGCCAAAGCCTTCTACTCCTTGGGCACACTTGTTCCCCATTCACAGTGCCACCCTGCTATAGCAGTGAGCTCAAGCTGCAGCATGAGGTTTCAGCTACCATACTCCCCCCCTTTCTTGTTGGTCATGGCCAAAGGAATGCTGGGAAATGTAGTTCTTTCCTTACTCCAGGGCTGGCTCTATAGGCAGGGAGCTAACCAAGGAACTACAGCTCCCAGGGCCCCCTGTTGGTTCTCAGATCCCAGGCTCGATCCCTGCTAGCTGCCACCCCTACAAATGGGCTGCCCCAAGCAGCTGCTTGCTTTGCTGGTGCCTAGAGCCGCCCCTGATTATGGCTGAACACAGTATGAGATTATAACAATCTGGAAATTAAACACAGATATTGTGACATGAAATCTGAAAGAGGCTTGAGCATGTGTTAAAGTCCTGCCATTCAAATGTTTTAAAAACAAAGTTTCTCTCACTTGTGTTAGAGGCACAGATCCTGCCACCCATGCACTTGCTGACTATTAACTTACACTGCAACTGATCTCACTGGAATCACTATGTAACTCTGACTAAGAGTGCCAGAATCTCTAGCCTATAATTTAGATTTTCCAGATCCAAGTTTCCCCTTAATGTCTCAAACTATAAATGTAAACTAATATTTTTACTGCTTCTTTTTTCTTTTAGAAATTGTTTGCAGTGTTGTTGTGGCCATGTTAGTCGAGGACACTGGAGACATAAGGTAAGCAAGGTATTACCTTTTCTTGGACCAACTTCTGTTAGGGAGTGAGACAAGCTTTCGATTTTATACAGAGCTCCTCTTCAGGTCTGGGAAGTGTCCCCTCTAAGTACCTTTCCCAGACTGGAAGAAGAGCTCTCTGTAAGCTCAAATGCTTGTCTCTCCTCAACAGAAGTTGATCCAAGAAAAGATAATACCTCACCCACCTTGTCTTTCTTGTCAATAGCTATGTCTTTCCGACAGATTTCCTATCTCACTGCAGTCAGAGATTAAATGTGTGTAAGAAACCTCCCCGTGGAGGGGTCTACTGCAGGGGGGAAAAGGCAGTTTTACATGATGTCCCAGCTTAATCTGAGCTATTACTAGGTCTTCTAAACTCATCGGTGAACAGTTGTTGGAAATGGCTTGACATTTATGCATTTCCTTTTGACATTATCAGGGTTAATTAAATGATAACCTCCCCAGTAGTGGAACATGTATGAGGCAATAATGTCACCTGGGCTCATAACCACAGAAGCTACACAGCCAATGTTTACTGCTGCATGAAATGCTCTGGTACCTATTATGCAGTATGTTTGTTTAAAAAAAAGAAAGAAAGGAAAACAGAGAGAATTGGTGTTTTGAATTGCTTCATGTTGGTGGACTGCAGAATGAGAGGGCCAAGCAATATAGCTTTATAGGTAATTTCAAGAAATGCAGAAACTTCAGTGAGCATATTTCAGTAGCTAAGAGCTACTTTGCCCAGTCCTTAAACTGGGGAGCCATAACTCATAGAGGTAACCCCACCGAGACTACTAAGTAAGTAGCCCCACCGAGACTGAGTAAGAGCTCCCCAATGTAAGTAAGGGTTGTGGAATCTAGCACTGAGATATTGTATGTTGCTCTTTCACAGCATTTCTGAGAATCTCCAAATGCTTAACAAATATTAAGATTTAAAACATCTGTAATGATGTCTTTAAGTTAAGGCAGTTAAGAATTATTACACTTATTTTACAAATGGGAAATTTAAGCACAGATTATTATTAGAATGGATAAGGTTAGATGGTTTATTCTGATTTCCATACCTGCTCTCCCCAGTAGACTGTACAACCTACAAAAAGTTATCTGATTGAATGAAGAGATGATGGGGGAAGGTCATAAAGGTTTGCTAAATTAGGATTTTGGAAGGAATTAGAACGTGGAAGAGCAGCTGTGAAAAGGATCAGTTTGTATGGACAAAGTAGCAGCTAGAGCAGAGTGAGCTAGAGTGCCAGGGAGTTAGGGATAGCTGGAAGGTAGGTACAATCTGGAGCTCAGGAAGTGGTGAAGGGCAGGAAAGGAAGTATAAATATGGATATTGAATACGGGCAGTAAATGGGAGCTGTAATTTGAACATAGAACATGCTATAAAAATGCTTAATAGTCTTTTTAAAATATCAGCCCCAGGCTTCTCAAGTTGGGACACCTGGTGGAAGTTAGCACTCGTTAGCACTACAAAAGTGATTTTCCTCCCTTCTTGTCAAATGTTGAGAATAGCCCACTTCAACCTTAACTGAATTGGCTCGTTAGCACTGACCCCCCACTTGGTAAGGCAACTCCCACCTTTTCATGTGCTGTGTATTTATACCTGCCCCTGTATTTTCCGCTCTATGCATCTAATGAAGTGGGTTTTAGCCCACAAAAGCTTATGCCCAAATAAATTTGTTAGTCTACCGTGCCACAAGGACTCCTCATTGTTTTTGCTGATACAGACTAACCACGGCTACCACCCAGAACCTCTATGTGAATGTTCAGAGTGAAGTCTCACAAGAACATACCTGTTACTGCATCTGTATAGCAAAAGGAAAACATTTATGGTGACTCGTTCTGCTTAGAACAACATCCCTAATTTAATATTTTGTTCAATAAGACATTTGCAAAAAAACATTACAGATGGTGAAATTTGTGCCATTCTAGGGAAAGCAAGGCTCCCGAGCAATTGATTCTGCAATTTTCCCACAGACATTCCAAATGATGTCTTGAATATACAGTCATCACAAAACTGTCAGGTCCAAAAAGATAATGATACTATGGCTTGTATGTTCCTGTGCAACAAAACATTAATGGAGCAAATCAACCAGCAGGGTCTAAAAGGTGATTAAATGGTGGGTAAAATTCTGACTTCTACAGGGGATTAAGGAATGCAGAAGCCCCATAATTCCCCCCATATAGGGGACCCCACACAAGCTTGATTCACCAGAAGGACAATCTGGCTAGCTCAGTAGTGCTTCACAGCAGCTAAAAATCAGAGACTGGAAAGCTGCTGAAGAGGGTTCTCTTTGCAAATGAGCTTCCTGCACCTGACCACCCTTGAACAGATCCTGCCCCTCTCTCTTTCCTGGAAACGTCCCATAGAGACTACTCCATAATGAGGCAGCACTAACCCCTAAGAGCTGTCTCAGCGTGAAAGAGGGGACCAAGGATTCATGGAAGTGTTTCATTGAGAGTGAAGGCAGGATGCTTTATCCCCTTACTCCGCCAGAGTGGGAGGTATTCAACCTAAATGGACCAACCCAGTGTAGTAACAGCACTATTTTGGGGGAAAGAATGGTGAAGATTGAGAGGAGATAACGGTTGGAGGTAGAAAAGTACAGGGGATTTTAAATGAAGAGTTGGACTATGATGTTGAAAGAGCAGAAGCTAGTTTCAAAAACAGATTTTGATTCTGACATGGCTGGCAGGCAAGGAAGATTATATTAGTTGTAGCATACTGGACAACATGAGGTTCACTTGTAACTGGAATTATGTTCATGTGAACTCAATGTGCTGTTCTGTTCCAGGGGGTTAATACACTTGAAAGGCTTGTTTGCTATCACTGACAATTTAAGTGATGAGTTTGTTTAAAAAATAAATAAATCTGAAAACAGCTGAGTTTGCTTAAGTTCCCGGTTTCTGTGAAATCACTTTTCTCAGCTATATCTAGCCTTAGAGTTTAAATATCAGTACCATATCAGACTTTTTCATTATATTCCCCTAAATAGTTAGGCAATCACTGTTAATTTCTTAAAGAGGGTTAAAAAATGTTATACAGAATGAGTGAATGAAACACAAGAGTGTAAAAGTTCAAATATACAGTCATCTATCTTTGTGGCATAAACAGATTTTCCATGGAATTTTGCATGGCCTCCCTGCCTAGCGAAAAGGAGCAGCTTGGGGTTTATACCACTCCTGGAACGTATCCTACCCTTTTGAATCACTTCAACTCAAGCAAATTGGTGCCACACCCTGCATTGTCATATCATGTTTCTTTCTCCAGTTTTCAGCTCCCAAACTCATTCCATTAATGTTCCATTTCTCTCTCTCTCTGTCCTGCCAAACTTCCTTCCCCACATTGTGAAATTATTTAATCCCCATTTAAATCTTGCTAATTTATTTAGTTTTTAGTTCAGTCTTACTCCCATTGACTTCAGTAATGTAGGACTGGGCCTTTACTATTCTGTCACATAGAAACATGCAATTTCAACTCTTTTCCCTAATTAATCTGCAGACAGAGAAGCAGTAGAAACTAAAGTTTTGAATTCCTTGTTTAGACATTTGACTTGTTACTGTTGAGCAAAATAAAGCCCCAATTCTGACAGTTATTTCATGTAGGTGGACCCCAGCACCTTCATATAGCTGATTCTACTTAGGTGCAGGGGTCCACCTGTGCAGAATTAACTTGCTTGATTGGGGTCAAAGCCTTTAAATGTTGAAAAAGAGTGTGTGATGATGGGGTGCTTCATTAAATAGTAACTCAAAATGGGGCTAAGAGATTCTTTCTCTCTCACACACACACATGCCCATCCACCCACCCCTTCCCCCTTTGGGTTGACATTAAGCACAGAAAAAGTCTGTCAGTGTTGGACATTTTTCCTGAGAATGTTACCAGCAAGTGAAAGTGGGTTAAAAGATTATCCCAACATAATTATAGTGGTTGCTACTAGGCAATGGCTGTATTTCCTATTTTCAAAATCTATTTAATCCTCAAACTGCCTTTCTTCTCAGTGCACAAAGAGTCGCTAGAGAAATTCCCGTGAGGAAAAGTCCAGATATAAATATTTAAGTCTTGGAGGGAGGCCTGAAAATAAAGTAGCACTGAAGTGTTTTAAGACTCTGTTAGCAGTCACGGTATTTCTCCCTCACCTCTTCATTTCAAGATTTGGATGCATTTTACCATTCAACAGAATAATGAAAGGCCATTTGCCTGTTTACAATAAAACATGCAGTAGACAAGGATTTTGCTTCAGTGTTTAAGGATGTAGTGAAAATTCTTTAATCCTAAATAGGGTGTTGACATATTTCACAACAAAGCAGAAAAACTGATGAGCTATTATTTACAAAACCTGATTGCACAGTTTTTGTTTAAACATAATGAGTCAGATTCTCTTCTCACTTACACAAAGGTACATCTGAACCAACTTCTTTGACTTTAGCGGAGTTACACCAGAGAAAAATCCACTTGGCTTGCTGTTCAGATCTGCAGTACTAGATACTACTTTTGATTCCACATCTTATTTTAAAATAGTGTTTAAGGAAATAAAATATGTATATTCTGAAAATGGGAAAAAATGTTTTAAAATATACAAAAGCTATTTAAGACCCAGATCCCAAACTGGTGTAAACTGTCATAGCTTCACAGCTCCATTTCAACAGAACTACACTTATTTACACCAGCAAAGGATCTAGGTCCCTGAAATCTTCAACAGAATCCATTAAGACAGTTACAGTCTCATCCAAAGCCAATTGAAGAGAGTTCCATTGATTTCAAAGGGGTTTGGATGATCAAACCAGAACACTTCTCTCATAAAAAAGTGTACTTTGTTCATATATTTTTTACATTAGTAATTTACTTGCATTAGTGTGGAAGACACCACCATTTTTTTTCTGTACATAAAGTTCTTCTGTATTAGGTTTGGACAGCATAGATTTATTAGATATGCATCTAGGTCACAGTGACAAATAAGTCAAAAGTGAAAGATGCAAATTTTAAGCTGAAAATTTGCAAGTCATCAAGCCAAGGCAAACAAAATAAAAAATAAAAAAAAAATCTTATTTTCCAGAATGTGTGTCTTCAGAAGTTAATAATCTGGACAAAATAGAAAAAAAATAGATACATTCAAGTGGCTACAAAATGAAGCTGGAATAGAAGCATGTTTTAATATACATAAAAATCCTAGTTATGGGTAATAGATGATAACACCATTCTGATTGCGGTCTCTAACTCCTGGCCTCAACTCATCCATTTTAGAACTCTCAAGTACCTGGGAATTAGTAGCAGGTCCCACTCCCTTTGTCAGCCTATCTAGTGGAGGAGAACCACATTATGCATTAATCATTTCTAGCTGTTCTTGCTACTAGTCCCACCACCTACAAGTTTCACAACCCTAGTAAAAAGCACCTAACAGCAGCCTTGGCATTACATGACTGTGATCTCGGTCCCAGGGGAGCCAGCTGACGTCACTCAATTAGGGTGAACTGCAAAGAATGGGGCAGACAATCCCCAAAGCTGGTGGATATTCCAATACTTAGATTTACCAAGCCAGCACTAAATGGCTTCTGTTATACCTTACTGATTACTCAGCAGTCCAAAACACAGTTCCCTTAAAGTAACCCAGCCTCAGGCCTCCACCTAGTTACCCAAGTCAGATATGATGAGGATTAATGAAAATCTTATTCACCATATAAAACAAAATGAAGGTGTGAGGGTGTCTTGTCAAACTGTCTGAAATGGGCTAGCTTGATTATCACTACAAAAGTTTTTTCTCTTAATTAGCCTCTTAGAGTTGGTAAGACAACTCCCACCTTTTCATATTCTCTGTATGTGTATATCTATCTCCTTACTATATGTTCCATTCTAGGCATCCGATGAAGTGGGCTCTAGCCCATAAAAGCTTATGCTCAAATAAATTTGTTAGTCTCTAAGGTGCCACAAGTACTCCTGTTCTTTTTGCGGATACAGACTAACATGGCTGCTACTCTGAAACCTATAAAGATTTGGTTATTTTGCCTCGTATGCCCTGTTTCAGGTACAAAACCAGTTAAAAATTATTTTGCTACAGTCATCAATGTACATTTTCTACTGTGGTCACCAAATTATTTAATTCTGCTAACCCACTCCCTCAACCCTAAACCCAAATATTTAGCTCCCAAAAATATTCAGTTCTGCAGGCTGTGCAGACAGCTAGCGAGCCACAGAGCACCAGTGTTTGAGAACCAGTGCCCTTCTGCATTTACTGGAAGGCGGAAGGGGAGGGAATAGTATTAACTTTTTGAAAAAGTGTAACTGGACTAGAGTCTTCAAAGAATAATTACTTTAATGCTTTTTTCTCTCCTCTTTAAAAATATATAGGTTTATGGGGAATGGAAAGGGCTGCATTCTCCTCAAGAAGTCATTTCATTGAAACCACCATTCAGACTGCAATGAATCAATGTTAACAATCCCTTAGATATCAGAGACTTCAATAGATTTACAAAGCTCAGTTGACTGTTTCCCATGTGGTTTATTATTATTATTATTGTTTTGGTTTTTAAATACTATGGACAGTGTGAAAAAGCAAAGTTCAAAAGTTTAGTCAGGGACCTATATCCTTGAAAGGCACTGAAAACTGAAGGAGTGAATGCAGGGTTTGGAATTAGTGGGCCAGGGACTAATGAATAACTGCTCTGACGGTTATTCATTGTGTGGCCTTGGTAGTCACAACCTCCCTGCTCCATTTTCCCTTCTGTAAAATGGGTATATGTAAACATATACCTCACGAAAGTGTTGTTTGGGTTGACTAGTCGATGTCTGTACATTATGAACATGTTATATAAATGCTAAATGTGTCAATACAGTAATTCAGCACTTAAAACCACATTTTAAAATAGATTTTACAAAACTATTTCCTGATGATGGGCCCACAAACTGAGCCATAGTTTTATGATGCTAAGGTACAGTAGCCATTGTACCTTTGTATCTATGAAGGGCCCTCTCTTGCACCAATTAAGTCATTGGGAGTTTTTCTATAGATTTCAAATGGGGGCAGGATCAAGAGCCAAATGAGCTCATTATTATTTATATTTGAAAGTTGTAGATCAGTGTGAAGCTGCAGACCCGGTGCCAGCTCATGCCAAGGCTCCTAGGCCTCAATTGAACTCTGAAAAAAGCATAGCTGGAAACCAGTCTCGCTCACCTGTGTGTTAGTCTTGGTAAAATAAATATTGATTTATAAAAATGTGTTTAGTGTTTAGACTTTATGAAATGCTTGTAAATTGCTGCAAGCATTAATCTTACTTATGTCTATACCCCATATTATAGAGTAAAATTTAAGTGTCTGCTCTGAAAGTGGAAACCCCACACTCAAAAGGGAAGGTGTTATCTCCTGCCCAGCGAAAGAAAGCCCATAGACACCAAACAAATGCTTGTGGGACATCAGATGACAAAAGGCTTGGTTGGTTGCCCCCACACATACCCATGAAAAAGAGGCATGCACAAACACTCAACTCATCAGCTTGAGCTCTGGGGGAAGGGAATTAAAAAAATAATAATTGAAAGGAAAAAACTGCACTTTTATGCTGCTTGGTCTTGGAGAGGGCAAGATTTCTAAGCATAAGCAAGGGATCCCTAGCCGCTTAGCCTGGGTTAGCCATAGAAAGCTTGCATATCACAGTTTGTGTATCTATTACATTGTGCAACCTAAGACTGTAGCTCAGGTGTGTTTATATTTATCTGCTTTAAGTTTGGAAATAACTTATTTCTTTTTCTTAATAAATACATCTTTAATTTATTATAGGATTGGCTACAAGCATTGTCTTTAGTGTGAGATCTGAGGTGAAACTGACCTGGGGTAAGCGACTGGTCTTTTTGGACTGGGAGTCCAGTCTGTATCTGCATTTTAAGGCTGTATTGTGCCTGAGGAGTTTACACTTAATACTTGGTTAGTGAAATCTAAAGCATAGAATTCACAACCAGTTTTTGCCCTGCTTCTTAACAGTTTACCTGAGGTTGACACTCACACTCCTGAGCCACTCTCCAGACAGCTTGTCAGTTTATTGACTTCTTATCAAAACATAATACTTGCCTTGCAAATAGTTACATGTATTAGTTTTCAAAAAGCACCAACCATATTGGGACTTGGTAAAGGTTTATGAAACCATATTTGAGTCAGCTGTATGTGCATTTCAATGTAGCTAGCCAATAATCACTGATAGGAAGATCATTTCTAGATAGTTAAAGATTGCCTCAAAGGATGAAGACTCAATAAAAGCTATCTACTATTTAAGGACCCTGATCCTGCACTGTGATGTCCGATTGAAGTCATTGGTCTCTGCCAACCCAGAAGGGTCTACCTGTATATAGCTCAGTACAGGACTGGGGCCTAAATAAAAGGAAATGACTCACTCAGTCATCATTACTGCTATTACCGTCACTGGGAGGAAATTCTACCTAGTGTCCAGAAAACTGGACTGATTCGGAGGCCTTGGTTCTAGTCCTAGTTCTGCCATTGGCTCGCAATGTGACCTTGGGAGGGTTACCTCACCTTTCTGTGCCTCAATTTCCCCATCTCTAAAATGAGAAAAATGATACTGACATTCTCTGAATAAAAGCACTATACAAGACCTAGCTATTATTGAAAAGCACAGAAAATATAAAAATGGGAAGAGCAAATAAAGGAACTGCCTTTTAATGTGTTTTAAAATGAAAAGCTTCATAGTGCCTTGAATACAATATTTAGCTTATATTACTCATCTTTTTCCCTAGCAGTTAAGGAGATTGGTACAATAAGAATATCTTAATTCTCATAGTCCATTAGTATTATAACATTTTAATTTGTATTATGCCTTTAATTACTAAACACTTGAAAAGATATACACAGCACTACTGAAATACAGCTATAAATGGCATGAAGGGCACCAGACAAACAGCTAGTGCTCAGCAGAACACAACAGGGGAATTTTTGGAGGCTATCAACGCAAACTTCTGTTTGAACAAACAACAGAATACCCATAGAAGTTTTAAAGTTCACACCAAATAAAGAACTTCAGATTTTTTAGTTCAGACACAGTAACCTGCAGGGGTACTTAATGTATCTACACTGGAATAGTGAAGGGCTATGCCATCTCTGCTATGATCTCCTACTCTCAGTTTTCTGAAGTCCCTGCTCTATATTTGCAGGAGTCCAACTGGAAGACATGAAGCTCTGCTGGAAATCTAAGCAACTATAGTCTTTTCCCCATAAGCAAACAATTGCCATCCATTAAAACATATGCCTGGGAAAATAGACAAACCATCTGCAGCAGTTTCTCTGACATCTCTTTCTGGATGTGAGGCCACCATTTGACTGATGGTTGCAAAAAATTAAATTTCTTACCCGCCTTGCAAATCCATCCTTCCCTCCCTTCCCCTGCCCCCCATGTTAATATTCCACCATCCTTCTAGTCTTGGTAGTCTTAGTGCAAGCATACATGTTCTTTTAATATTGTAAACCTCATCCTTACCATACATTGCTGTGCAATATACGACTTGGGCCCCAATCTTGCAAATATCCAATAGGATTATTCACATGCATAAATTTAGACCTGAGGTTGGTAAGTAAATTAGCACAGGGACCAGTCTTTTTTTTGCAAAATAGACACAAATATGGCACAGTAGGAAAAAAAATGCACAATGAGTTCTGATAAGACCATGTGACATTCTGCTTACTGTTTTATGGATGTTTCTGTCCTAAACAAAAATTCCCTTTGGCGTGTCAAATGAATGCTTAGAGACAGAATAAAAGTAATTATTCAATCAAAATCCAAAAGAACTGATACTGGGGGTTTAAATAATTTAATAATTTTTCTTTTCATATTCAAAAAGCAACAAAACAAGCGATCCAACAACATCATAGTTATGTATAACAGGCACCATATATTCTTAGACTTCATTGTGTTTTCAGTTACTGAAGTTAGAAAACAATCCTTTCAGAGGCTATGATAAGAGTCACAATAATGTCAAGACACACCCGAAACCTGATTCTGATCATAGAGGTAGTGTATATTTTGTGACATATGATTGTGATACATATGATTTAATGTGAAGATGTGCATCATCTACAGTCTATATTGGCCAATTTCAGGGCATTAAGCTATAAAACATAACCATAGTCATATTTATATACTTCAGAGATGTTTCTATTTAATGACTTTGTAAAGAGGACATTAGCAATTTCTCCACAGTGCTTTCACACATGCAGGAGACCTCTAAGAATTCTTCAGCCCCCATGAGGGTTACATTTGTAACTATCTATCTTTCTTCTGATGTTTGAATTCAACAAAAGTGACAAAGTAATAGCAGTTTGTTTCTCAGAATCAATGCTGGTAGCATGATCTACATTATATGTTTTGACCTTTTTTCTTGGGTCTCCTTTTTATCTGTTTATTCCTTTTTTTTCCTTCAAATAAGTGGAAGAGATCTGCTCATACATTTGCATTCTGTCCATATCTACATTTTATAAAGGTCAGCTTTCCCATAAAAAGGGGATTATAAATAGTGCAGAAAATGATGATCCAAGCTAGCACTTAAAAAAAGCATAAAAGTAAAGGTCATTTTCACAATTTTACCTTGAAGGACTCCCAAAAATTATAGTGAGAAGAATGCAAGTAAGTCTCAATCTGTTATGATAAGCTTTGGTAGGAGTTGGCTTCATTTTCTCTTTCCTATACACAGCATTGACTTTTATAGAAAATGGCATACAGGAAAAATATAACCTTTAGGTCTGCAAAGGAGGAGTCAATACTTGTTTAGTTTATAATTCTCCTAACCGGCTCCTCAAAGCATTGAGACATTTACTTTTTGATTGCAAAATGTGTTGAAATAATTGTACTTGGGTGGCTGTTTAGAATCTGCACTGGGTAGGTGGGAAAGATTTTAATTTTTTATGACATATGAGATTTAGGTCTGAAATAAGGGAAAAATCTGATCTTTTTCCCTTGGTCTAAATTGCTGGTTTGGACAAATCAGGAGAAAGGCAGGTGGAGAAATCCTTTTGCTATCACTACTCAAAGGTGCGGAATCACCTGCAGCCAAATACTACTGTAGTCCTGCATGAGGAAAGAACAGGAGGCTTTGCAAAATCAAAGATCCTATGGACCACCCACAACCCTACCACTAGCCTTCCCACTACTCCATTCCTAAATGGATGTTGTCTGTTGGCAGAGAGGGAGCTACTGCATAGCTGAGCTTTGTCCCACACAAAAGTTGTGTACTCCCGAGGCAGCCTGTCATAAACAGATAGTTAAGGGTTAATGTTTCTTTTACCTGTAAAGGGTTAAGAAGCTCAGTAAACCTGGCTGACACCTGACCAGAGGACCAATAAGGGGATAAGATACTTTCAAATCTTGGTGGAGGGAAATCTTTGTTTGTGTTCTTTGTTTTGGGGGTTGTTCGTTCTCGGGACTGAGAGAGACCAGACGTCAATCCAGGCTCTCCAAATCTTTCTGAATCAGTCTCATGTTTCAAATTTGTAAGTACCTAGCCAGGAAGGCGTGTTAGTCTTATGTTTGTTTTCTCAACCTGTAAATGTTTCTTTTGCTGGAAGGATTTTTACCTCTGTTTGCTGTAACTTTGAACCTGAGGCTAGAGGGGGTTTCTCTGGCTATATAAATTTAAGTGCCCTGTAAAACATTTTCCATCCTGATTTTACAGAGATAATTTTTACCTTTTCTTTTTCTTTAATTAAAAGCTTTCTTCTTAAGAACCTGATTGATTTTTTCCTTGTTTTAAGACCCAAAGGGATTGGGTCTGAACTAACCAGGGATTGGTGGTGGGAAAAAGGAGGGGGGATGGTTAATTCCTCTTTGTTTTAAGATCCAAGGCGTTTGGATCTGTGTGAAGCCTCTCAAGGCAACCCAGGGAGGGGAAAGTCTGGGGGGAAAGGAGCGGGGAATGGTTAATTTCTCCTTGTGTTAAGATCTAAGGGGTTTGGATCTGTGTTCCCCAGGGAAGGTTTTGGGGGGACAGGGAGTGTGCCAGACACTGACTTCTGGCTGGTGGCAGTGTTACCATGTCTAAGCTGGGAATTAAGCTTAGTAGGGTCCATGCAGATCCCCACATCTGTACCTTAAAGTGCAGAGTGGGGGAGGAAACCTTGACACAGCCCCTCACCAAAATCCTCACCTCTTGGCAGGGCCAACTCTAGGTTATTTGCCGCCCCAAGCAAAAAAATATTTGGCTGCTGCCCGTCCCAGCCCTGGGCTCCTTGCTGCACCCCCCTGCTGCCCCAGCCCTGGACTCTCCCCCCCACCCACACCCCCTGCCGCCCCAGCTCTGGGCTCCTCCCTTCCCCCTCACCATTGCCTCCCCCACACACCTCCTCCGCCCCAGCCCTGGGCTCTCCCCTCTCCCCTCTGCACCCTCCTTCCGCCGCAGCCCTGGGTCACTGGTAACTCGCTCCCAGGGCAGGTCATTCAGCAGGAATTTTGGATGTGCACAGAACACAGACAGGATTGGTTCCCATATGGTAACAAAACTGCAGTAAAGTGGAACAATTTTCAGCTTGTGTGATTGGAGGATATCTGGATGCATATTATAAGACTGTCCTCCATAAATGAGGAAAAGTTGAGGTGCCTTTATTATTCTTTTGTTCCACTCTTTCTTTCTATGGGGAATTTGCCAATGCAATATCACTGTCTTCCTTTTAAACAAATAAAAAAAAGGCAATGGCTGTTGAAAATAGCAATTCCAGTCCTAATAACCACTGGGAAGCATTTCTTGCTCTATTTTATCCTACTTTTTCTACAGCAAGTTACAGTGGATCAGTATATTTGATTTGGGAGAAATGAAGTAATAGCTGCCCAAACTGAGCTTGGGCACTCCTGAATTTTGAGGTGTTCAAATCTGGAAGGCAGGTGCTGGGGGGGCGGCTGTGGCTCTGCGGGGGAGCACAGCAGCATGTATACAGCAGCGTGTCTGGCGCTGCGCCGAGCCAGACACGCTGGTCTGAGTGGCATGGTAAGGGGGTTGGGGGGTTGGAGAAGGGGTAGAGGGTTCGGGGGGGCAGTCAAGGGATAGGGAGCAGGGGGGGTTGTATGGGGCAGAGGTTGGGGGGCAGTCAGCGGCAGGGAGAAGGGGGGTTAGATGGGTCAGGGGTTCAGGGGGGCAGTCAGGGGACAGGCGATTGGATAGGCATGGGAGTCCCAGGCATTTGTCAGGGGACAGGTAGGGGGTGGGGTCCTAGGAGGGAAGTTGGGGACAAGGAGAAGGGAGGCTTAGATAGGTGGTGGGGTCCCTAGGGGCAGGGGTCCTGGGAGGGGGCAATCAGGGGACAAGGAACAGCTGTGATTAGATAGGGGGTGGAGTCATGGGGGGCAGTTAGGGGGCAGAGGTCTGATCAGGGGACAGGGAGCGGAGGGGGTTGGATGGGTTGGGGCTTCTGTGGGGGGCAGTCGGAGGGAGTGGATGGTGGCAGGATGGGGCTTCCCTCCCCCTAGAGTGTCCTGTTTTTTGAATGTTAAAATAAGGTATCTGTACCCTTCACAGTGCAGCTCTCCATTCACAGCAGGCTGCAGCATGAGGTCTCAGCTACCTCCCTCCCTCCCCCTTCCTTTCCTGTTGGTAGTGGAATGCTGGGAAATGTAGTTCTTTCCCTGCTCCAGGGCTGGCTCTATAGGCAGGGAGCTAACCAAGGAATTACAGCTCCCAGGGCCCCCTGTTGGTTCTCAGCTCCCATGCTGGATCCTTGCCGCCCCTGCAAATGGGCTGCCCCAAGCACGTGCTTGCTTTGTTGGTGCCTAGAGCCGCCCCTGCCTCTTGGTGCAGAGAACTGCATTTCCTCAACTGGCAGGGTAACTTCCAGGTCCATAGCTGCAGGAACAGAAATTTCCTCCAAGCATAAGTTTCATAGCTCATCAACATCTTGTATCTGCCAGTTAACTATTGCAAAGAGAAACATATTGAAAATGGTGTGTTCAGAAGCTATTGGAATAGCGCTATCTAGACCATAGGGATGAATTAGGTGGCAAATGACAGGGAAGAGTGATGCTACTCTTGGTTCCCATCACTGTTCTTGAAGCAAGTGCTAACAGCAGCTTCCCTTCTCCTGACATTCCTGCTTCGAAGAGCTACAGAGCACAAATATTTTGAAACTGGCATCAAGAGGGAGGGATGAAAGCCACCTAAATCTGAGGTTAAAAATAAATTTGTTCCATTTTGTTTTTTGAGCATGATGCTTGGCTTTGTCATTTCATCGGTGACACTGAAAGGAGAGAACATTATGAGTTTTTCCCTTAATAAAAGAAGGCTTTCATTTTCCAGGCAGAGGTTAACTTAAAAGATGGTCCCTTTGCTATAATAGTTAGGAATCCTTCACTTATCACTGAAGTTCTCTCCCACTTTACAGAAACACCTAGATGTAAAACATGGGGGACAGACTTTTCCAAAAATCCAAACAAGTCCTCTGTTACAAACTCTATCAGAATGTCCAGTAATTTTATATTTTTTGGTATGGATCTGGTTCTGCAGTGTGTCAGGTTGCCTGTACTTTGCCTTATTGTCCCTTGGCAGACGAAGCAAGGAGTTTAGATTTGTGATCATCTTTCTTACCAAGAACTAAGTATGTCCTGTTCATGTTAAACTTTTTGGCCAGAATTACCCCTGGTGTAAAACAACTGAATATGATGGGAAAATCCTGAGCTGTGCTAGGAAATGAGAGGGTGGGGCAAAGATGGCTTTAAAGTAAGCTTTGGGTTCCTCTGAACCCTGGGCCTCAAACTGGCGCAATTTAGCATCTGGTGTAATTTAGGGTCAGCGTCTGAGCTCACTGAAGTTGATGAGAAAGTTCCCACTGACTTCAGTGGGGCAGGAGTAAGGGTCTTGGAAGAATTTCAGGTTTGTTTTAAGTTCTGTAGGCTTCCAGTGACCTGTTGGCTTTGGGGGCCATTACAGTGGCTAGGGTCACTGAAGTGCAGCACACTGTAGCTACACACACATGCTACACTGTGAAAGTGGTTTGGGAGGCAGTGCACTGAGCCATCAGTGCATTGGAGGACCGGGTCAAAATTCAAAATGATCTGGACAAATTGGAGAAGTGGTCTGAGGTAAACCGGATGAAGTTTAATAAAGACAAATGCAAAGTGCTCCATTAAGGAAGGAACAGTCAGTTTCACACATACAGAATGGGAAGAGACTGTCTAGGAAGGAGTACGGCAGAAAGGGATCTAGGAGTTATAGTGGACCACAAGCTAAATATGAGTCAACAGTGTGATGTTGTTGCAAAAAAAGCAAATGTGATTCTGGGATGCATTAACAGGTGTGTTGCGAGCAAGACACAAGAAGTCATTCTTCCGCTCTACTCTGTGCTGGTTAGGCCTCAACTGGAGTATTGTGTCCAGTTCTGGGCAACGCATTTCAAGAAAGATGTGAAGAAACTGGAGAGGGTCCAGAGAAGAGCTACAAGAATGATTAAAGGTCTTGAGAACATGACCTACAAAGGAAGGCTGAAAGAATTGGGTTTGTTTAGTTTGGAAAAGAGAAGACTGAGAGGGGACATGATAGCAGTTTTCAGGTATCTAAAAGAGTGTCATCAGGAGGAGGGAGAAAACTTGTTCACCTTAGCCTCTAAGGATAGAACAAGAAGCAATGGGCTTAAACTGCAGCAAGGGAGGTTTAGGTTGGACATTAGGAAAAAGTTCCTAACTGTCAGGGTGGTTAAACACTGGAATAAACTGCCTAGGGAGGTTGTGGAATCTCCATCTCTGGAGATATTTAAGAGTAGTTAGATATTTAAATGTGTATCAGGGATGGTCTAGACAGTATTCGGTCCTGCCATGAGGGCAGGGGACTGGACTCGATGACCTCTCGAGGTCCCTTCTAGTCCTAGAGTCTATGAATCTATGGATCATATCTTGCTCTGCGCAGCCAAGGGAAATCCTCACCTGTCCCATTAGTCAAAATCAGCAAAGATAAACAATGTGAACCACCCTCAGACTGCATTAGCCAGAGCTAGAGATACAGTTTTTTTTCCCTACAGATCAGAGCTTTTAAAATATTTGCTATAAAGCTTTTCCTACACTGCACCTCTGGGAAGGAAAAGCTATCTGAATGTTAATAACTTATGAGGGGTTAAATAAAAAGGACAGCTGACTCACTCAGCAGATGATTAGAGCACTCACAATCAACATGACTCACCGAAAGAAGGGATATTAACATTCGTATATAAATTCTGCAGATTACTCTATCAGTGTCTCTAAAAAAAGGGATGAGAGGAAAGTTATACAGAGCTCTGAGTAAGCCACTGAAATCACATTTTAAGATACTATAGTTCAAACCCCAGGTCAGTAAGGTTTAAAAGTCATTACTATCTGGTAAATAGTTGGTGGACACAGCCTCATTTCAAATGGAAGAATTTCCAAACCACAGGAGCTGCCACCAAAAGGTGTAGTGTTTACATTTGTGTACTTAAACTCAGGCTCCAAACAAAACAAACACAAAAAAGTCACCAATCTACATTTAGTAGCCTCAATGCCAATTAGCTACTTGAAACCAAAGGGCTAAATTGGTGCCATTGACCCCACTGGCCTGTGATGAGGAGAGTTCAGCTACTATGGCGGCTAGAAAGAAGGATGAGCATAGGCCTACCTCCTCTGGTAGAAGTTGCACTCTCTGACATGCTAAGATAGACTAGTCCCCTAGGTCTCCCTACAGCTCCTCCACAGTCATGGCTTAGATGTGATCAGTCTTACAGAACTCTGAAATAACATTTTTGGAGCCAAATATTCAGCCTACTTTTCAAATATGCATGCCTATATCTGAAAGGATCACATCTTAGATTGTAAGCTCTTCAGGGCAGTGAGCACGGCTTGATTTATAGCAGGGGTTCCCAAACTTGGTTCGTGGCTTGTTCAGGGTAAGCCCCTGGCAGGCTGTGAGACACTTTGTTTACCTGAGCATCTGCAGGTATGGCCGCTCACAGCTCCCAGTGGCCGCAATTCGCCATTCCCGGCCAATGGGAGCTGCAGGAAGCGGGCTGGGCCACCGCTTCCCGCAGCTCCCATTAGTCGGGAACGACACACCGCAGCCACTGGGAGCTGCGAGCAGCTGTACCTGAGGACGCTCAGGTAAACAAAGTGTCTCACGGCCCACCAGAGGCTTACCCTGAACAAGCCATGAACCAAGTTTGGGAACCTCTGATTTATAGTATACAACTCCTAATACACTGGGGGCCCCTGTCAAGACTGATGCCTCAGGATACTACCATATTAAGTCAACCTTCTTTGCAGGCTCACCAGCAAAGCCCATCACTGAATGAGCATAGAAATTAAACTACCATCTCCCCTTCCTCCAGTGGTGTTCTCCCTTCAGAGCCCTGTGCACTTTAGGAAGTGTCCATGTTCGCTATGCTGCTCCATCAGCTGTGCATATACATAGTATGAATCTCTCTCATTACTACACTGGGAGACTGTTGATAAATAATACCTCTGTTAGTGAATTTACTGTGAAGGTGTGAAGCCTCAGAATTTGACCAAATCTACTAAAATACACCACGCAGATGCCAATGCCAAGATGCCAGCGATGGGTTGTGACATTATATGATTAAAAGATGACCATGTAGATCATTGTTGCTACCACTGTTATATAATTGCAACAAATCCTGTACAAAGTATGTCATGTAAGGTGTCAATGATTTGCTAAATATGATTATCCTATGTGTATGCATTTATCATTTTTATATCTGAAGTTATGAATATTGACTATGTACCTGTTTTTCAAATGTGTTTTCTCCTGGGTAAAACCCACAAGGTACTTTACATCCAGTCTAGCCAGCACATTGTGAATGGACTATTCAGGTTAATGGCCCATCAACAAATACAGTGGGCCATGAAAGAAGCGTATCCCACCTGATGGACTTTCCTGTTGACGTTCTAGCTAGAATATGGGTAATGGCCTTTGCTATGACTCATTGAAGCAAGCAAGGGCATGTGACTAGATCATGTACTGCACTCCATCTTGTGCCTGTACTTTTCCACAAACTGTGCTGAGGGATTTGCTTGGAACAATGAAATTCTCTCCACATGGCAGAAGCTATAAAGGGCCCTGGAAACATCTTCATTTTGCCTCTTTCTGCTCTGATCTGTGGACTATGGATTTATACTAATGGGAGTATTCTAACCAAAGGACTAAGGACCTTCCAATCATTTGGAATCAACTAGACACTTAACAAGCCAGCAGTTTATTTCATCACTGCTTCAAGCCTGATCCAAGAACTTTGCAATTATTGTATGTATTTGATTCCTTTAACCAATTTTAATTCTCACCTTTCTTTCTTATAAGTAAACTTTTAGATATTAGTTACTAAAGGATGGGCACCAGTGTGATAATTGGGTAAGATCTGAGTTATATATAGACCTGGGTACGTGGCTGGTCCTTTGGGATCAGAAGAACCCTTTGGTTGATTAAATTGGTTTTAAATAACCATTCATCATTAAGTCTAGTGTTTTTGGTGGTGATACAAGGACTGGAATACCTAAGGAGACTGCTTTTCTGACTTCTTGTTAGCCAGTGTGGTGAGACAGACGTTTACTTTTGTTGCTGGTTTTCAATAGCTTATGGAAGAAGCACCACCAATTTTGGGGGCTGTCTGCCCTATTTCTCAGAAGTTTGTCCTGAATTTGATATTCTCAGTTCTGACCCACTGAGGCACAGTGACATGGGTATTTTAGAAATTGTTACAAAGATAGATTGCAATAAGGTGCCTTAAAATAATAAACTTTAAATGTACCACTGTATGATGACCAGTATATTGGAAATATGTAAAAACAATCCTGGGAGAAAAAGCAGGGGGGGGAGGGGGAGAGGAGATTGCATATAGCTTTCCACAAATATGGCATTTTTTCCTTAAATTTTGCACTGGCAGTGGCCATGGGTTACTATACACAGTCTCTAATGTAGCAATCATAAAAAACTACCTAGAATCTACACCTGTATATAGGATTGAATAGAAAATCAGTTCTAAATGCAAGTGGAATGATCATGAATCTCCCTAAAAATCAGCACCAGCGTATCCCCATTGAATAATATTGCATTAGAGTGGTTTCAGCATAACAGTCAGTGGATGGCTTTACTCTGTGCACAAATGTAACTAAAAAGAGTACATTTGGCAGTGGAAAATTATAGGAGACATCTCATGTATGAAATTTTCATTTAATCCTGCAGGTCTATTATTAGACACGTAGGTATTCTCTGATTACTCAACTGTGCTTATCTAGCAAAGCCAAACAGTATTATTGGATGTAATACTCACATCCCTGCACTATTTTAGCAGCACCAAAGTGCCACTACAGTTAAAGGAAAGATGTCCTTACTATTACAATCCTCAACGCTATATGTAGATGTTTTCCATTATAGAACGATCCATTACAACCACTGTAAATATGAATTTCCATCTTGAGTGGGTTTTTTGTTTACCAAAAAGTTTCCCCCCTTTGTTAAATTGCATTTTACATTACATTTGAGATTTTTCTCCTCCAATCTTTGAGGGGGAATTGGAGTTGGTCCTAGAAAACATTAAGTGCCTAAGCTCTTTACTTGTATTTACTTTCTAAAGAGCTTTGTAATTATCTGTATAACTGCAATTTTATTTCCTGTAACATATAGTACTGCACATATCCATTGTGTAAATCTTTGCTTTGTGTACAGCTACTTTATTGTATTCAAGAACCTGACAAACCTTGCACTGCAAGCACATCCTCTTACTTTTCTAAACATATGTTTCAGGAATTATAAGTATATGCTACATTAGATGGTGCTGATGACATTCTGGCATGAATCACCATAATAAAAATACTTCTGATTGCACTTAAAACATGCTAAGCATGCTTATGTTGAAAGCTATTCTTCTGAAGTTAGGGAAGCTTGAATGGAATACCAGGCTAATCTTGGGTTCTTGGTGTTTTAGGGTTTGTTTTTTTCCCCCTCGCTATAATTACCCATGTGCAGAGGGAATTATTATACCCAGCTTCAAGTGATGGAGGTCCTGGGGCTGGTGATACTACTAGACACTGAAGAGAAGCTTGCTGTTGCAGAAGAAAATATGTACATCTCTCTCTCTTTTTTTTTTGAACGGGGGAGGCAGAAACGGACAGGGAAGAAGAGAACTTGGTAGTAGCAGCAGAATAAGAGAAAACAGGGACTACTAAGAAGTTTCAGATTCCCACTATTTATACTTTTTATGTGTTGGGTGTCCTCTTCTCTTCCTCCACAGCCATTCCATGAGCAAAGGAATGGTCCCAGAGGCCATCAAGAAAGGAAAAATCTTAATTTTCATTTGTGATGCCTGGGTTGTGAGATATTGCAAATGAAATGTCCCCTCAAGGCGTCAGGCATGCAAAAAACAGACATGAGTGCAGAATCAAATATATATACACGTTCATCAAACATAAATAATAGAGATGACTCTGGACTGGAACACAAAGTTGAGATCTAGAACAAGCGGTTGAAGCAAACTCTGGAACATTCAATTGATTCATCTGGTGGTGGTGTAGCCCCTGATAAGAGCTGGTCACCAGATCTCCTCCATGTGAGACCATTTTGTTTATGCGGTGTGTGGGTTCTGATAATTACAGCATGATTCCAGTTAGCCCCTGTATCATATCCATCAGCTATGATTGCTTATTGTGTTTTTAAAACTTCTGTCTCCATTGATCTAATTGTTGTTCTTGTACCTCCTATAGCATCAATGATGGGATCATTAAATCTGCAGATACAACACAGTCATCCCACAATTACAGACTCCTTTGAAACAGTATGTGCTGTGTACAGATACAAAATTAGCAACTAGATGTTTATGAACAGATAAATTTCCTATCCAGAAGGAAGGTTGTTTAGTCATTAGAACAAATGTTTCTGCTAAAGCATTGGTAACCAGATGGCCAGTACTGATTTTATATAACTTTCATCATTAATTTTCCATAAGTTTTGGTTTCATGAGATACAAATTGAGACTCTTCTCACTTTTTGCATGCCTCTTTTAGCAGGTCAAAATGGCAGAAAATTTCATTCAACATACAGAGAGACCATGTAATCACATAGATCTCTAGCCACTTTGATTAATTATCAGCAACCACCAAGATACCAAGACCAGCTATTTCCCTAACATGCAGCACTCCACAGCCAATGCGAGACTGATTCAGCACCCATTATCTTAAAGGATATGATAGATTAAAACTAACCTTATAACCAACATCCAGCCAAAATGTAACTATTTATCTGGACACTTAGAGTGCAAACTCTAATTTCTTTTCCCCATCTCATGTAATACCATAATGTTCATTTTTTCCCCACTTGCAAATGTGTCACATGTTTTCTCTACTTCAAAATAGAAAAAGCTTCTGGGTGTTTGAATGGCAAAGGTAATCTTGTGGAGTCATCTAATGTAGAATTTCTGTGTCTGATATCATGTATGGGCAGATAACAGCACAACCCTCTTTGCAGTCTATTGGCAGCTAGAAATGGAATAACCAAGTGAGGGCCAAAGATATGATGTGAGAGGATGATTATCTGTCAGAAGTGTGAAACTTCATCCATATAAATACTGATGAATCTTGCACACTCAGAAGATAATGGTTATGCTCCCTTTCAATTTTTGCATAGTTGCTTTCTGCTTTGCTTAGTGTCCTTGAAGCAGAGGTAATTGGTTTTTCCTCTCTTGTAAGCATAATGTGGTATCTGACTGCTCTCACCTCATATGGGGACACATCACACACTAATTGTAATGGCAAATCAGGATCAAAGTGTGAATACCTCCAAGGCTAGTCCTTTGTCTTTTTAAACAGTTTGTCATGTTTATGTGTCCAAATCAAGGATTTGCCTTGACCCAGATGATCATGGAGATGATTCAAATGCTGCATTCAGGCAGGAATGAAGTTTGTCTGCCATTTCAGTAATCCCATAAAAGAACATAGATGGACATTTTCAGGACCCGAGGTGACCTTTTCAGGATTTACTATCTTGCCTGGCAAGCTTTGTTTTTGACTATATTTTAAGGGATTATATTTTTTAAGATAATGGCATGTGTATTTTATAGCCTGATGGGTAATATTATATGGGTAATATTGCAATTGATAGAATACAAAAAGGGAAACCAACACTATCTATAATGTACTGCAGTGGAGTGGGAGGAAAAATCCTTTTCGGTTCTCTTTTACCTTTCACGTGACGTGAGTAACACTGGCTTTCACCTGATCCAGTAAATGGGTAAAAGGAAGGATTCTATGCGAAGGTGACATTGTTTTGGGTTTCGGTGAAGGGCAATGAGTGTAACTGCCTCACCTGCTGATGCAGGAATTCAGCCTGATCACTGATATCAGTGGCAGGGTACAGGCTGAAAACAGCTGCACCCTAGTTCAGCATACAAAGGAGGTGCTCCAGCCTGGGGATTGGTGGGGGTAGGGATTGTGGTAGACCTGGCTTTAGGGACAGAAGCTTAAGGGAAAACAGGCCAAGTTCATTTCTGAGCAAGCGAGAAGAGTTTTAGGAACATTATAGAATCAGGATATGCAGATTTATATAGAGTCTTTGGTCCTGCATTTTTGTATTCATTCTTTAACACAAGCTGTCCTGCGATCAGGTGATGGACACCATTTATAAATATGTCACTAAGGGCTGGAGCCTGTGAGATGGTCAGTGGACCCATCACTAGCTATTGAGGACTTTCCACTTCCATTGCCTTTGGCATGGAACTGTACAGCATCAAGCCCTCAGTGTACAATACACAATGTATCTTATTTTGGCTTATTGTAATTGCAGATTTTTAAAGAGCGAAATACAGTTTTCTCCTTCAAGTAAACTAAGTTTCATACTTTGCTGTTTCTAAGAAATATTTATAAATTCCAAGGCTGGAAATGGCCACTCTTATCTAGTCAGATCTCTTGCATAACCCAGGCCATAGAGCTTCCTTAATCGTTTTTAAGTGTACACTAATCAGATACAAAAAGCCAAATTTCCAATTCCCTGCACCTTTAGTAGTCAGCTACACCAATGCAAAGTGAATGCAACATGCTACCATTCTGATCTGTTAGCATTTTACATCCACTTTGTAACCGTTTTAATTGACTACACACAAGGCAGGGGGAGAGAGAGATTCATGCCCAAGAACTCTCATGTCAGTACACACTTCTGTCCTACTCTAAGTGTAGGAATTTTATACAGAGTACTTTTTCTCTTTGTATCTCATGCATTTAAACGTTTAAACCTGGGCCAGTTTTGAAATAACTATTTGACAGTTATCACATTTAGAACACTGGAAGACAATTTACAGGAGGCGATGCACCTGTTATTCCTATGATTAGGGCATCTCTTGTTGCACATAAGTATGCTACAAAACAATGAGAAAAAATTAAAAACTGCATAGATCTCTGACCTTAGGCAGTGAAAGGATTTCTGCCCCTGCCATGAAACTAATCAAGTCAAGCCTCTCTCCAAAGTGTGCAATCATCATTTCCCTATCAAGGGTCTCTGGAGTTTTCCAACCTCTTTGGTCATATAGCTCAATGCTTAAGTATCTATGACTTATTTCAGAACAAATGTACAACTTATAAAGGAATACTTGAAAGATGTATCTTTAATGAAAGATGATACCTGTATCTTCTGCATTACTTGATTCAGTTATAGATGATGTACAACAATGTATGGGCAGATAACATATGGCTCATAACATGGCTCATATCACTAGAATAGCAATAGAATGTCAATTAAAAATCCAAATCATTTTGAATTCTCAAGAAAAGAAAAGGTGTAGTGGCACCCTACCACATCCAAAGGGAATTCAAAAGCACCCAGAGAGACTAAGACTCAGAAAAGTCCAGGACTTCTTTGACAAAAAACAAAAACACTGGGCTTATAAAAACATATATGTGACCTCAAACGTCCAAACAGTTATTTTGGCAATTGCCATAAATGACCTGGAGTCAGAGTCTTCTTATTAAGTCACAGGATTGGGAATCAGTATATCTGGGTTCTATTTCCAGCTCTTCTGCAAATCTCCTGTGTGACACTGGGCAAGTAGCTCATTCCCTGACACTCAGTTTCATTGTACGTAAGAGGGAAATGATAATATCCCTCAAGGGTATTGGAAGGATACATTAACTGGTATCTGTAAAGTGCACCAAGATCCTTGAATATAAAGTGGTACAAGAGTGCAAATGCTCCCAATTCATAAGTGCTGACAGACTCCCATCACTCTGCCTTTCCCCACAGTCTCATGTGCCCTTATCAACCAGTCTATATTTAAATATAAGTTGACTCATTGCTCTTTGTACACATACAACCAGCTCTGCACAAGGGTGACCTGGACTATAACTGCAGGTAACAAAGGGACAACAAACAAGAGGAAAAAGATAAGAAAAAGACTGCATCGTGCCACTTTAAGGAACCTATGAAATTGGGCCATGATGAGGCATGTTTAGTACAATGTACAGAGAGGCAGAATTGGTCTCCCCCCACCCAACCTCCCACCCAACACACCCACTCCAGCCCAATCCCAATCCCAATCCTCATATCACCAAAAGGACAAGCAAATGATAATTTACATCCTTGTGGGGGAGGGGCAAAATAAATCAAACACTCCTTAACCTACTTAAAAAAAAGTATAGTCCCACATAACCGATATTGTCAGTTTTCAACTTCTACCTGTTTTACTGGTCTGGGACTGAGAACTTCATGATCCAGTTCCTTCACAGGGCTAGGAGGAGTGTGAGCACTTCCTTTCCCATTCAGGGGCCCTCCCACAGCTCTTCATGGGCCTCTTCTTTACATTTCTCTTTTAATGGACCTCTAATTATTTCTTTCCCTTCCTGCCTTATGTAATGATCACATGCTCTCCATTTTTTTCCATCCTTATCGGCTTTACCTCCCACTAAGCACCGAGAAGTCCTTTTCAGCAAGGTTAACAAAACAAGACATTTGAAATGTGGAGGCTGAGCCTTTCTGAATTTATGACAAGTCACACACACACTCTCTCTCTCTCTTTCAAAGGCAGGCAAAATATTTGAACACTAACTTCAAGACTTTGATTTTCATCAAGCTTCCCAGAAAAAAAAAAATCAGAGCTAGGATGAAATGCGCTATGTGAAGTTTCAGGGGATTTGTTCCTTTTCGAGGCTATGGGTGAGGTTGAATTTGCAGCAGGAGGATTGCTTCAGCCTCTAACTGTGGAGCAGCAACTACCCACTCCATATATTTTATTAATTTAAGCTATGAGTGTGCAAATACTTACACATATGCTTAGCTTTATTCCTGCGAGTAGTCCCAGTGAAGCCACTGACATTTACATACGAAGCCAGTGGGAGTATTCCACTGAAGAAAGATAAACTCATGAGCATTTGCAGGATCAAAGCATATTTTGTATATTTAAGTTAGAGCAAAGATTAGTCGTAAAAGCTCTATAACAGGCTCTCAACTTATCTGGTGACAGATTCTGCCACTGTCTCAATTCCTCCACTCTTGGATGCACCAACCTCTGACCAATTAGTGGCCATCAAAAAGAACAAAAGCAAAACACGTGTCCATCAATCACATGCTTAGTCTTCACCTGTTCAGGGTGTGCCCTTAATGGGCCTTAGCTCCTCCATTACTGCAGTTTGTTTGCTATGTTACCACAGGACAATAGAAAGAGGACTTCCTCCCACTCTCATCTTAAATACCAGCCTAGACCCCTAAGCTAGTACAACCATCAGCTTCCTTCAACAATCATTCACTCTACCTTGTGCAGGCTGCTTCCTTCTAGAAATTCTCTTCCTCAGGCCTAATTCCCTCACCAGGGAGGAATTATCCCCCAACCTTCCTTGTAGGTATTTCTTATAAGGAAAGTATGGAGAATTACCTACTCCTCTGGTTCTTTCTAATCTCGAGTCCCCTGCAAGTATCTCACCTCTAAGTAAAGAGATTCCTTCTTACAAGAAGCACTGCCGTCTGTAATATTTTGCCTGATAACCTGACCCCAACCACAGGCCCAAGCCCATCATCTGGGAGGTGGATAACTAGGCACAGGTGAGGCTGAGCCAAACCCCCTTTAAAGGAGCCTGGGAAAGGTCCCAACCCTGCAAACACTGACACATGTGCTTAGCTTTCTGTAGATGACTAGACCCACTGAGGACAAGAGGACTACTTACATGTATTAAATTAAGCATGTGTGTCAGTATTTGAAGGATAGGAACCTTATTTTCAAAAGTGAAATAAATAACTATTTAATAAAGTAACAGAGAAACAAACTTGCAGCTTCTCCACTTCCTCCCCCTTCCCCCCCCCCCCCAACTAGAAAGAGTATCTTATCTCAGTGGGTTCAACCCTGGAACAATACCCAAACCAGCCTGGGGGTGGATATGTGTTTGTTATGCATTGCATTAAAGTTCCTATATATTGTTAATTTAGAGAGAGAGAGTGTTAATACTATCTAAGATATTTGCCGTAGCACTTCCTGTCATATTTGGACTTTATGAAAAAGAAACTGCATTGCATAGCATAGCATAAGAAGTTGAATATATTTATAGACTAACTCTCAGATGCAGTTATCAGTTTGCCAATAACCATCATTTTTCCTCTTTTCAGCCCCACTGAAATTAAAATATTGACAGAAACAATTTCTGCCAGCAAAGTGAAAAAGTTAATAAAGGATGATATTGAATTGGCTTTTTGCATTCATTTAGGCTGCATAATCCACATCTTAAACTCGGTGGAATGTTGCTGAAGTAAAATATGAAAAATAAACCAAAATTCAATGCCAGATTTTTTTCTGCTGTTTTTGTGTACACAGGATAAAGCTAGAGGTAGAGGCTTCAAGTGCTGAGTAGCAGATTTTTGTGCAATAACTCTCAAGTGTGTAATACAGCCTGCAGGGAAAGTGAATGCATTAAGATGTATTTAGATTGACAAAAGAGTGATTCTTTGTAGTCCAGGAGAAGAAATCTGCCAGGATCCACGTACTGTAACAAATTACTGGTATCTGACCTAGTTGGAACAAACATCCCGAAAAGCACATCCCGTGCAGCTGATATTGCTGCAGTGCCACTCCTTGCTAACTAAGGTTGTCTCATCCTCACTCCCATGACAAAAATGTTAAGAACATGCTTTCTTTAAGTGGCTAGATGGAGCAAGACAGAAAGAAGAGGGAGATAAATGGAGACTGTTGCCAAAAAGGACAGAGGGATAACCTACTGCATAAAGAAGAAAGACTGCATAGTGAGAGAAATAGCACAAACAAAGTGAAAACAAATCTGTTGGCACTACAGCAGAGCTCAGTAGGCAGCAAGAATGTGACCGTGAGGTTAGCTTCTCTTTCTCTGTTCAGCATGTGGTGTTATCATTACCACTGAAAGCATACAAGCAATGAAGTCCATTTTGAGCCCTTTCCCACATAAAGTTTCCCACACATACCTATGTTTCACTGTAGTCTCTTGTATATAGGTTCACATCTCTTTTTCTGTTACTCTTTCTCACGCATATGTGATGGGGGGGGGGGAAGGACAGGCGCTATATACCATGTGTTCTAGGTCCACCACTTCTACTGAATTTAATTGTGAATATTGGGTTATTTGCTGATGTCTGAAACTGTATCGGACAATATAAAGCTTCCTTTTCCAAACAAGTACTTTAGGGATCAACTGCCAGGGTGATGTAAATAAAAAACAAACAAACAGTTGCTTACCTGTTTTGTAACTTTTAGACTCAGATTTTAAAGCTAGAATGGACCATCATGATCACCTTGTCTGACCTCCTGCACATTGCAGGCCACAGAACCTCACTCACCCACTCCTGTAATAGACCCATAACCTCTGGCTAATCTTTCATGATTTAAAGACTTCAAGTTACAGAGAATCTACCATTTACAATAATTTAAACCTGCCGGTGACCTGTGCTCCATGCTGTAGAGGAAGGCGGAACCCCCCCACCCCGCAGGGTCTCTGCCAATCTGACCCAAGGGAAAATTCCTTTTTGATTTAAGTATGGGGGTCAGTTCAACCCTGAGCATGTGGGTGAGACTCAGAAGCCAGACACCTGGGAAAAAATTCTTTGTAGTAACTCAGTTCTCATCCAGTGTTCCATCTCCAGCAGTTGGACATATTTGCTACTAGCAGTCGCATGTCAGCTACATGGCATTTTAAGCAGTCTCATCATACCACCCCCTTCATAAACTTATCAAGCTCAGTCTTGAAGCCAGTTAAGTTTCTTAGTGGGGGCAAAGCACCCCAGAGTCAAAGATCTTTCCCTTAGCAGTACCTTGTTGGGGCAGAGCACACACCGTGCTTTCCCTGGTTGCCCCTCCCAGATCTATATAAGGGCAACACCATCCTGACCCCGCTCAGTTCCTCCAAACTGGAAAAGCAGGTTTAAGACTCCAATGGAGAGGAGATGGAAGGTGAGTCGTGGAATACTTGTTTGCCCTCACATCTCAAAGAACAACAACTACAGAACATGGAAGTAACCATTTTCTTCTTTTTCAAGTGCTTGCAGGCATGTATTCCACTCAGGTGACTCTCAAGCAGTACTGTTTGGAAGTGGGACCCGAGTCTACTTGAACAACTATTGCTGCACAACTTTGCCAAAGTTGCATCAGACCAAGAGGTCATTGTTACTGCATAGTGCTGAGTAACTATACATTGCAGATGAAACAGCAGTTCAACAAACGTCTATATGGGAACATCCCTGAGGAAAGCCATTGGTGTGGCTTGAGCCCTCATTGAATGAGCCAAGAGTATCTGTGAAGGAGGAATATTTGTTACACTATAGGTTGAATTGATTCAGGAAGTGATCCAGAAAGAGATTATCTGTGCTAATAACACCTGATCTCTCATGTGATCTGCATGGGAAAAGAAGAGACAAGGAGACTGTCTAAAGGGCTTAGACCTGTCAAGGTAAAAATCCAGTGCTCTCCTAACATCTAAGGTATGCAGGCACTCCCTTACCTTTGCCATAATGTGGTTTCAGGAAGAAGACCAGAGGATAAATCATCACACACACACACACACACACTTCAGATAATACATCACAGTAGTGTTGTCAGTGAAAATTTGTACCAGCAGTCCTTGGATTTAAGGGAGAAAAGCCTGGCAAGCTCTGTGGATTGCTCAGAGCTCAAGGACATTGATTTGAAGGTTTGCCTTGTGCTCTGACCAGATACCTTGAGCCTGAGAATCCTTCACATGAATATCCAATCCTATTAGAGAAGTGTTGGTTACTGTCATAGCTGGCAGCACTGTAGGAAGCTGGACCAACTTGACTAAGTGGTGTCTGCTGAGCCAATAGACTAACGTCCTCCATGCTTGAAGAGTGAAGAGATGTAGTCTGGCATACTTGGTTACATATATACATGAGGCCAAGCAACCTCAGACAAGTCCAAGACATGATGCATGTGGGAGTCCTGAGAGACAGGCATAGTTTATGAATAGCTTGAAATCTCTGCTGAGGAAGAAACAGTTGAACTTGAAGAATTGTCTAGGACCCCTCTGAGTAGGAACCAGCATGATTTCTTTGTTCAGAAAGAGTCCCAGATGACAGAAGTAGCGGATGATGGGTTTGACATGGCAACAAATCTGACTCTTGGATCATCCTTGGACCATCTAGTTACCAAGTTTAGGGAAGATGTGAAACTCCGTTTTCCTTAAGAATGCTTCTACTACAGACGAGATGACAAAGGGGAGTACTATATACAGTACTGATGATGGCCCCCTACAATAAACCTGAAAAGATTTCTGTGACTGGGAAGAACCACCACATGGAAATACATGTCTAGGGCAACAAACCAATAATTGTGATCAAGGGAGAGGAGGATATCTATCAGGGTAACCATACAGAATCTCATTTGCTTGATGAACTTGTAGAGAGCATGGAGACTGAGTATGGGTCTCAGTCCCTCTTTGGCTTTGGGGATCAGAAAATAGTGGGAGTAAAAACTCTGATCCTGAAACTGTGGGGGAACCTTCTCTGTAGCTCCCAGAGTGAGCAGTGACTGGAGTTCCTGAGAAGCACAGTTTTGTGAGATTTCTCCCTGAAAATGGATGGGGAAACAGGGTGTGGAGGGGAAAGTGAGCAGAACTGGATTGAATATCCCAGACACACAGTACATAGACCCACTTGTCCAAGATTATTGTCTGCCAAGTTCTGAGGAAATGAGATATTCCTTCCCCTCCGTTTTGAGACAGGCTAAGAACATTGCTACTGGTTGTGTTGTTGCCCTCAAAGTAGAAATCAAAACAATTTCTTCTCTGTTGTAGGTTGAGGCCAAGATGATGGGTTCCAACTGGAGTTAGACAATCTCCTCTTTTGAGGTTTTTATCTTCTCCTGGTGATGTCCTGGTGCTTTGAGAGAGAAAAATGCAGCCTCTGATGTTGTTGATAATAAGGTTGAAAAGGTTTGTATTGATGCCTCTTAGTGTATGTGATATACAATCACAGGGAACAGAGCAACATGGGAGTCTTTAAAAAAAAGTAAGACTTTGTCCACATTATCAGAGAATAGGAATTGTCTATCAAAATGTAAATCCTCAGACAGTTGAATGCCTGGTGCTAATCCAGAATTGCACAGCTATAATGACCTTATTACTACAGTTGCAGAGGCCATAGCCCTAGAAGAGGCATCTGCAACATCAGGTGCCAACTGGAGCGAAATCTTTGCCATCAGCCTGCCCACTCTGAAGAAGGCCTTGAATTCATCTCTTGCATCCTCCAGAAGCTTGTCAGAAAACTTAGCTATTTCCTCCCAGTTGAGAAAATCATATGTTTCCAAGAGCACTTGCTGATTCGCTACCCACATCTTGGCTCCACTGAAGCCGTGGGACCAGCGGACCCTCCGCAGGCACGTCTGCAGGAGGTCCACCGGAGCCGCAGGACCAGCGACCGCCAGAGCACGCCCCGTGGAGTGCCGCCGTGCTTGGGGCGGCGAAATTGCTAGAGCCACCCCTGTCTCTGTGTGTTGAGCTATCAGGGTAAGCGATGCAGGGGTTAACCATAAAGCTTTTGTAGGTTGTAATTAGGCATCGTTAATGGAGGGAAACCATCCCTGGAGTAGAATGTCCAGTAACTTGTGGGTATTTTCCTGACTAGTTCAGCCTATATACCACAGCTGAAGACATCATTTAAAACAGGTCCTGGTAAGATTTAAAATCATCTGGGAGGGGAGATGAATCTGGGACTACTGGATCTTCCTGAAAGTGTTGGGAGGAAGTTGGCATAGCCAAGGGCACCTCACAAAGTAGAAGTTGCTGCTCTGGCAAAGGTTCCTCCAGGAGTTATAGCTCAAGAGAGATGGACATCCTCCTGCATCTCTGAGATGGACTGTTCTAAATTCTGGTCTCTCTGAGGATAGGGAGATCTGCTTCCAGACTGCAATGGAGTTCTAGCTCTGTGTGAGTGGGAAGCACTTTTCACAGGTCCCAGGAGAGCCACTGAGAAAAGGGATATGGTGCAGGAGAGCAGAATATGGGACCCAATATGGTCTGTCCTTACTATAAGAGCAGGAACACTCAGTGCTGACATTTTCCCTCTGAAGAGCACATGAAGGATCTGCAAGATTTCTTCTACTGTGATGGAGAAGAGCTGGAAGACTCTGTGTTGGAATCAAAGGAGACCTCTCAATTGTCTGTGAGTATGGGTGGAGCCCACATAGGTGGGGGCCACAGGATCTCTTGAGTTATCCATAGACAAACAAGAAAATGGAAATGCCAGTTCCAAGGACTGGAGCGCTGTTGCTTTCACGCATTTTACCAAAAATTCCAGGAAATTGCCTTTTATCAGTGTGGACATGGAGGGGACCCTAAGTATAGAGATTCCCCAGGGCTGAGATGAAGAATATAGACAGTGCTGCAGAGGGGGAGTGCACTGGTACTGAAAACACGGTCAGCTGCACCGAAGATGGCATCTGTTTCATTGCCAATACAGAATACTTTGATGGCATCAACCTTGGCCCAATGCTGAAGAAGTTGAAGGGCCTGGAATAGCAGGAAGTATTGATAATCCTGCTGACTCTTGAGGTAGTAGCAAGGGTGGCATAGATAAATAGAGTAAGTCTGTTGCAGTACATATGCCTTCATGGAGGAAGGTAATGAAAGTGGTGGTGCTGCAACTGTGTCCATAGGAAACAGAGTTGACAACCATCCCCCAGATGAATCTGGAGTCAATGGTATGATATCACAAAGCTCTCTCCCCAGGGCAGATGCAGGCCAATTGTCTGGATTTTTGCTGGGTATCATGGTCTCGCAGACATCTCCAGGCTGTTTTTGAGGAGGAAGATGACAAACCCCTCCTTTGCCAATCCATCTTGTGGTCCTCATTCAAGGCTGTTCCTGGGACAGAGAACACCCGCTTTCCCTTTTTGAAGGAGAATCAGAGTCTTGGGTCTTTCCACCATCATTACAGAGATGGAAGGCAGCTAAGGGCAGTTAAACCCAGAGGCTGTGAAGGGTTCCAGTGTTGACACAGTCTTCATAACTTGATCAATCAAATGCTGCTTCAGACAAAGGTCTCTTGCAATTTGCATTATCTTTTTAAAAGAAGCCAGATGCTATATCCTTTCTTTAATGGGACCCTCTACTAAACAGATCAAGCAGTGAGTGTGGGGGTCACTATTCCCACACAATGGTTAACGTTCAAAGCCTGGAAAATGCTGCATGACCCTCAGTGCTGGGCACTTGTGACAGAGTGCAAGGGGAAAACAGGTGAGCCTGCACTCTGATCACTCAGATGTTAATTAGTTCCCCTTGAGAAACCTGATGGGGGTAATTAGACAATCAGGCTGGCTGGAATAAGAAGCCAATTACCCCAGCAGCCCAAGGCTGATAAAGAGGCAGGAAGGAAGTGACAAATGGAGGGAGAGGGGAATAGGACTAGTTGAGCCCTGTTACATGAAGTCCAGAAGGGAGGGAGACTGCTGTTCTCCTCACTCCCTGGAGAAACATCCAAAAAGCACAATGGTACTGTAAATAGACTTTTGCACAGGGATTGTTGTGGAAATGGTAGAGGGAACTTAAAATAAAAGGGTTCCCACTGGAGTCCATGCAGTTTCTGCAGAGAAGGTGGGAGAGAAACCACACCCCATTGCAGCACAACAAAACATTAAAACCAACTAACTACAAAAACTATGAAAAGTTATTTACAAAGTGAAAAATTCGGTGACACAAATGTGACCCACAGAGGAAAAAAAACGGTGAGAGGAAGGCTTGCACGTGGAGAGCTCTGCCTAAGGCCGCAGGCAGTAAGTAGGAACTGAGGAGGGATCAGGGAAGCACTGCCTTTATCCAGCTTCAGGAGGGGCTACAACAGTGTGACATTCCCCTCTGGTGTTATCCGGACCGGTGATCTGCTAGGCCACTCCAATCCTTGACTCTGGGAGCCAGCCTCATCCTGCTTTGCTGTGAGAGCCCCACTCCTGGGCTGGTCACACAGCCTCTGGCATGTAAGCTGCTCCCAGCTATTTGCAACCGAATGACACTAGACAACATCTCCGGTCCAGACGCAACCCTAGGAACCTCCATCTTGCAGTGCCCAGTTATGCCCGCTAGACGCTGCAAGCTTATATGCGTTTGTCAATTCAACAAAGAAATTGATATGTACCAGGCTTGTTATCCCAAGGAGAGTCTTTGACATGCTTCAGACCAAACACACTGCTTCAGGTAGAATAAACGAATACATTTATTAACTATAAAGACAGATTTTAAGTGATTACAAGTCAGAGCATAACAAGTCAGATTTGGTCAAATGAAATAAAAGCAAAACGCATTCTAAGCTGATCTTAACACTTTCAGTGTCCTTACAAAATTAGATGCTTCTCAGCACAGGCTGGCTGATTCCTCTTCAGCCAGGCTCTCCCCTTTGATCAGCCCTTCAGTCGCTTGGTATGATGTCTGTAGATGTAGGTGGAAGAGAGAGAAAGAGCAAGGCAAAGTCTCTCCCTTTTATCATGTTCTTTCTTCCCTCTTGGCTTTGCCCCCCACCTTTCAGGTGAGCATTAACTCATCGTAGTTCCAAACTGACCAAAGGAAGGGGGGGTGAGTCCCTTGAGAGTCTAACAGATTCTTTTGTTGCTGCCTAGGCCAGCACCCTTTGTTCCTGTGAGGCTGGGCTGGGTTTGTGCCATCCACGCCCTGATGAGGTGTGAACTGCCCCTCTGCTTCTGGAGCGTTTTTGTCTGGGCTTGCTTTAAGCCATGAGGATACATTTTCAGCCTCATACCTATATACATGAAATGATAACCTATAACATCACTGTAACAACAATGCTCAGTACATCATGAGCCTTCCAAAGACACCCGGCATGACAAACTTTGCATTGGATACCACACAATCATTTTACAAGGATGAACATGGGGGTGTAAGGTGTTCCCTCGAGGTACAGAGTATCACAAACAGATATTACCAAAGGAAAAATCTCTGATGCCAGTGCTCTTTGCTCTAACCCATGTGACTGGACTACACATCTGCAACCATGCAAAGAAGAACTTGGTAATTTGTTCAAGTACAATAACTCGCATGCTGAGAGGGCAGAAAGGCAAGGGTCCAGCAGGAAAAAACATTTAACAGGAAGATGAAATAGGGCTTAAGATAGAGCAGCCTACATGTGGTGCCACACATGTACCCTTGCTGGTTGCTTTCCTGTTATATCCCTGCACCCTAGGCCTAGAAATTTCACCAATATAAATCCTTACAATTACTCATGTAGGAATGTAATTTATCAGCCTATTTAAGTCAATCCTGAATTTGATTTTTGTTTTTTTTTTTTAAGCCAGATTGACCACTCTCACTATTTTAATTGTATTTAATAACCAACTCCCCTACTACTTCATGGACTTCAACTTCCTCTGCATTAGGACAGCATTTAGCACAATGTTGATACTACATGTAAACAGTAGTAAATAGGGCCATCATCAGTACTGTACTCTACAGGCAACTAACAGCACACTGCATTACAGTCCAGGAAGAGAGAAAACTTGAACCAAGGAAGGCACTCGGACAATCCCTGCAATTTCAATATGTTGCTATGGATTCTTTTATTATTATTATTTTTAGGTGGTGTACAGAAGACCCTCTCTATAAATTACATAAAACTTGAGTGATATTTCTGGAGTTGGTGCAATGGAGTTAAGAAGGTCACTTATGTAATGATGTCTGTCACTATTGACATTGAAAAGTACCCTAGCAATATAATTAGGCCTGAATTCCACCTGAGCATTCTCCCTTGTCATCACTAGAAAATTAGGTTATGTTAGAAATTTTAACATAATGTCAGCAGGCGCTGGGTAACCCAATAATTCCTGTAGGTTTTCTCATAAACAGATAACATGATGCTAGACAAACAGTCCCTGTCAACACTAACTGCAAAGTTGTATTAACATTCTGTTAGTTAACATGACTCCTCAAGGTTGTGCTTTAATACAATGTAATTTTCAAGTGTAGGTGATCTCTTAAGGTTCCTGATGAAATCCAGAGGAGCTGAGTATACATATCGATAGCAGGATTTGGATTTATGAACAACAAAAATATTACTATAAATATTTTTCCAAGATCTGTTTCCTGTTGCATACTAAAATTTGTGCAGAAATAGGGATGAAATAGTCAGACTGGTCTGTCAATATCAAGCCATTTAAGGAAGATTTTAAAGAATTCCTTTGACATTTTCTGAGCAGGCAGTTCTCAATTCATTTAGAAAATATTAGAAAGATTTTTGGTAATTTTTCTAATGGTCAATAAAGTGTAGAGTCTGACGCAGGTGGACAGCTTAAAATCACAGTTTTGTTGCTTTTAATATTCCTTTTAATACTTTTATGCTGAATACAATGTGTTTATAGGGAAGAGCTAGTTCACTATTTTCTTTCCTTCGTTTGGTATGTGGTTTTCATTTTCAGCTGAATACAATGCAATTTTTATTTTGTGTAGCTCCTTTCACAGTAACTGCATCCCAAGATCTTTTACAGAATTAAATAATGGTAAACATCAGGATCTAAAACAGGTCCTTAGTTTCTGTGAGCAAAACTTTACATTCACAGTTAACCATGCCCACAATTTGCATCTTCAGTTCATTCATGCAATTTCCTGGCTTTAAAGGAACTGTTCAAGTCAATGGAGTGGCACCAATTTAGCTGTAATGTACCCTGGGTATAAAATGGAAAACACAAAAATGGAGGCTAGGTTTCAAAATCAGGACCAAAACTAGAGACAGAGAATATCAAACAGAAAGAGAAATAAAAGTTATATACATGAGAAGAACAAAAAGTAGAGAAGAGCTCAAATTTTCACTTGAGATGAGAAGATGGAACTACCAGAAGGCATTTTCAGATGTTAGCAATAGAACGAATTGAAAAAACAATTTCCATCCTGTAGCGAATTCTAATATTGTGAAATTGTTTTCATGTCGAACTTTGATTTGGAAATGTCAAAACATTTTGTTTCAATCCTTTCCACCGAAGTGAAACATTCTGACGTTTCTGAATCAAACCTTTTCATTTGTTTGTTTGTTACAAAATGAAAGGTCTCCCATGATGCCCCATGGTCTCTGCCTGTGACAGAGCCATCACAGTGACTCACAGGAAATGTAGTTTTAGATCCCTGATGCTCCCAGGCTGAACTACAATTCCCATTAGGTACAGGGTCTATCCACTGCTTGGAGAGTCCAGTGTGCATCATGAAAGACATTTTGCCTCCCAAAAAGGAAACTTTCAATATCTAAATATTCCATTTCAATTTTCATTGTTGAAACAAAATGTTATGTCATTTCCAAATCAGAATTCAGGCTCGGGAGATGCAGAGATTAACCCCCAACCTCCTCCCCTCCCCCGAAAACTCCCCACCTCCCCAAAAAGAATAGTTTCTTTTCAATTTTCCCAGTGGAAAATTCCACTGCGAAAAATTCTGCTTTTGATTAATCCCCATTTTCTGACTTTTTTGACAGGAAAATATTTTGTTTGAAACATTTCAGCCAAAACTAGTCTGGAACGGTGAAGAGAAAGGTTCTGCACCAAAAGTGTCCTGATAGTGCCATGGACAAAAAGGCATTCTGGAGCTAGTTGAACAGAGGGACTGGGCAGGAGATAACGGAGAGAAAAGTTCTATAAAGGTAGACAGGAGTATTTTAAAAACAAGGAGTGCAATTCCTCTTTTATGATTTCAGATGCACCAGTGCAGAATGGTTCAAATGTAATAAAGGCGTTGGTGATTTGACATAATAAATGGTTGAAAACTATAGGACCCTAAATCAGGAGTACATTTCTGCCCAGCTTTTAAAACAGCTGATTAAAAAAATTATTTAAAGTTAATCTGAAAGGTGTTTCTTTGCTTTCGAAGAACACTTAATTTAACTTTGATTTAGAACATTGAAATTTTTAATAATGTTAATTATAAAATTCATATAGAAAAATATACTGGTATAATACAAATATTATCAAAGTCCATCTGGCACCTTTCACAAGCACTGAATTTACTCTTAAAATTTACATTAAAAGTGTTAGAACAGGTGGTTTTCCTTCAGCTATGACAATTATATTAAGCATGATTAATTAAAAAGACATTGATATGTCTTTTTTGGTTCACATTCAGCAAATAGATTAGACTAAAATGGCATAAATAATATATCTAACTTTATAATTTCTCTCTATATATTTTGAAGTTTTAAACTACCACTTACCACCAAATAATCTGAACACCTTCAACAGCAAATCAATAGTACTAGAAACAGCACTGGTGGACTCCATTAAACTCAGACACTGTATAAAATATGCCCTTAGTTAAGTGCTTTGATAAATAATTTCTACTAAAGATTGATATTCAGTGCACTTCTTTGTACTGCATCGCAACACTGAGCAACAGGATTGATGACAAGATATGGCACTGTAGTTTATTGCAGTTCTTTCTACAGTAGTTTGTGGGGTTGCTGTACTTGTCAAATATCACGGCAAGCTCAGGAATGGCTGTGTGAAGTTTCTGAGCTGGCATCTGATGGATAACGCTGTGACAGGTACATTATATTAGGATTAAACAGGATGAAAAAACAACAACAAAGAGGGGGGGGAAAGGAAAACAATACATGACTTAGTTTTGTGTCTATTCTCAATAAAGTAATTGCTAAGTTTTGCCCTTCAACTTCAAGGAAAGTTGCAAACTTCAACCAACTGGTTTTAGAGCCTGATCTGGCAATATGATCTCCACTATATATTCATCTTGGATGACATTCAACACCTTGCTGGTTTGGGACCTTAAAGTGGGGCCTGATTCTGCTGTTATGCCAGTAACTCCATTTACTACAGTGTGGAATAACTGGGAGCAAAATCAGCTCTGTACATATTTAATTATTGGAATATGTAGGGGCTAGATCCTCAACTATGCCAGGACTCCATTGGGTGCAGTGAGAATGGGGGTCAAAGGTGTAGGGACAAGTTTCTGAGGGATGCTTAAAATTACACTTGGTTTCAATAGTCCCCAAGGAGCCATTCTGGCAGCTGGGAATTACCAGAGTACATCAGTGCTCCAGACATATCCTCAACATGCCATCACTCTGGCAACAGAAAACATAGCCATCTCTCCATCAGCCAGGGATTCTCACACTGAGAGAATCCACAGTTAGCTGAATATACCAGCTTTACGGCTTCCTTAAGGCAACCAAGAGAATGGACTGAGAATCTTGCACACAGCATCGATTTCAATGCTGATGATGATTGCAGCTTTTTGATTATCATTTGAGGTAATCAAATCAAGATTGGGTGTCTCTCTAAAAGCTATGCTGCAGTTCAACTGTGAGTTATGGGTTTGATGCCAGAATTACTGGGTGACATTCTATGGCCTGTGTTATTGAAAGAGTCAAACTAGATGATCATAATGGTCCCTTCTGGTCCTAAAATCTGAGTCTATGAATCTTTAAGAAAGGTTTTCTTTATTCAGAATGTTAGCTATTGAAGTTAATGAGTATTTACTAAGAACTAACAAAACAGTTCATTTTATACTGTCTGAATTCCCTGTCTATCCATTCTGGCTTTAAATGTCTGAATCTACCCAGTGGCTGATCCTTTGAATGCAGCTTGCCACTGCCTCACTTCCCCCCAGACCATCCCAACCTAGTCCTACACTACTTACCCTGGCAGGCCGCGTGCCAAAGGTTGCCCATCCCTGTCCTATTAATTCACTTAGGGTATGTCTATACTGCAATCAGAGGTAATACTGCAACATGGGTAGCTGTATCCAAGCTAGCTTTGATCTAGCTAGCTCCAAGAACAATAGCAGTGAAACCACTGCAGCACAGGCTGTATAAGCATGTTCAGGATCCTGGGTGTGTACATGAGCAGCTAACTCATGCTGCTGTGGTGTCACTGCTATTGTTATTTGAGTTAACCAAATCAGAGCTAACTCAGCAATGTTGACACGTGATGTGGTCACAGCAGTGTAGACATACCCTTAAGTAATTTTGCCTGTTAACAATATTGTGTCTTGCTACATATATTTTTATAAGCTAAGTAGTTTTAAGTTGTCCCAACTGGTCATTCTATTTGAATATCTTGTTTAAAGCCAAATGTATGCGAGAATCCTGACTTTCGCTCTCTCTCACCATGTATATGATGAAGTATAAGAAGACATGTTAATGCTTCTCTGCTGACACAAAGACAGGACTTCAGAAAAGAATTATATTGTAACGTATATTGACCATTGTGGCAAACCGAGGACAAATGGCTACAAAGGGAGGGGTAGTAATTAGTCCCAGTGGGTTAAAAAGCCTCTCCCATTTCACTGAGGAGAGATAACCAGGGGGAAAAGGTTCAGCTGGAACAGGGGTTACCAGGGAACTAATTAGGTTCAGCTGGCTCCAACTGCTGGAGACCTTTTTAAACCCTCCCTGGCATGGAAGCAGGGAAGCTGCCAGCAAGTTAGGTGCAGCAAGGCTCTGAACCTTTGCAGCAAGGAAGGCAGCGCTCTGTCCCCAGAAGGGGAGTAAACAAGCACAAGAGATTGACTGAGGGAAGGATTAGCCAGACCCTGTGCTACCTAGAAGGGTTTGCTTTGCCCAAGCCTGTGTCTCCAAGGCTAAAAAGGACTGAGCCTGCTGAGGAGGAGAAGGTACTTTGCCACACCATATAAAACCCACTGCTGTCCGGTACATATAATGCTAGTGCAATTGGTTGTCCCAATTTATGAGTGATCATATTACCCTGCTGATGGATGGCTAAGAGAACAGGCAATCAAGAGACTGGATATATGTTCATCTGGGGCTAAATAATGCAGTTCTGATTCAGTCAAATTCCAAAAAATGTATGGGTTAAGGTCAGAATCTCTATCAGTGAATATCTGCTCATTATGGTTTAAAGCCTGTTTCAAAGAGGTTTTACTTTTGTTCAATTCTCAAAATAGTATAGAGATTCTGTGGACACATCTAAGGGAGATGTCAGTCCATTTGAATCAGGTAGAGCTCTCCTTGCCCCTGCTCTCTCACTCATCTTTCCCACTGCCAATTCTCATATTTGACTGTAATTGCAAAGCCACAACATCGTCTGTCTATTAGATAGGAAAGCTCAAAATGTGATTAACTTTTCTTTTTTTATATGACCATTTCTTGTACTTGCTGTTGAAGAAACACTTGTAAAGAAGATGCGTCCCTTTTATTTGAAACCTAACTGAGGGTCATTGGAACATTTTGGGGCAAGCAACAGTAAGTGGATGAAGATAGAGAGGACAGATTCACAAGCTATGTATAAGAACATGTTCCCACTGGAAGTGGAACACAGATGCAAGAGTGGCTGCAGTAGTGACAGAACCAGTTCTGCTGCTATTTCACAGCCTAGGGGAAAGACTCTTTCCCCTTCATGGTCCATGCAGAACTCTCTAGCCCACTCACGCAGACTGTGCACTAAGTCCCCTGTACTTGCCCCACTCAGCTGGGAGAACTGATGACCTCTGCAAATCGTTGCTAATTATCTTTGAAGTTACTGAACTTAAGTACATTTATAAAATATTTCTGTGAAAGATCTTAATTTCAGTATGATAGGGAATTTTTAGAAAGCTGGTAAAATATATATAATTCAAGGAATCTGCATAGCCTCATGCCCTGCCTTAATAGGTTAATCCGCTATGGGTAACATACAGCATTGTTCCTGGTGATTTTTCTAATGTGTGTAGTAACTATCCCATGTTTATGCTGCAATTTTATACTAGCCTAATTCACAATTCAATCAGCTTGTGCCACCCCAAAGGCTGTGCTAGGGATAGCCTTTCTGGATTCATTAGATCAGCTGCTTACCCAGCAATGAGACTTTACTTGCCATCAGTCACTCTCTGAAAATCCTGTAGAGTCCACTGAGAATGTAGTCCCACTAATTAACTGTGCTGGGGCACTGTGTGCTTATAGCTATCTACTGAACTCTGTTACCTTTCACAAGTATTGCCAAGCTCTTCAGCCGTTAAATGAACAGACAAGTAAATATGACATTTTATGTACTATAGGGAAAGATGGAGCACTTATCCTGAATAAAATGGTGCCCTTTTCCTCAGTTATATTTGGGAATCCGTCCAGGTTTTTCTCATATGCCCCTGCCTCCAGTTAAAATGTCATCCCCTAACTTAAACATGACACTGAAAATACAACTGCACAAAGGGATATAAGCTTCTGGTTTGCAAGAATTGCCAAAAATATAACCACTAATGCACAGTTCACCCTTTCCAAAGACCCCACCATCTGTCCCCCCGCATTCCTTATTTCAGGCACTGTCTCCGTACTGTGGTTGTTGGAAGGGAAATGGACTGAACTCCTTCCCCCATCACTTTAACTGAGGCCTTCTGAGGCACTGGATTGTCCCTCTTCCATACCAAAGAGCTGAAAGGCTGCCCAGACTCCCAATCCAAAGACTGCTTGCAGGAGCCAAAAACAATCACTGTGGAGGGAAAGCAAAACACTGTCTTTTCTACTATAGCCACCGGCAAGCAGTACCTCATAATGAGTGGTGTGGCAACCATTCTGAGCCTCTCCTGCACTACAGGATTTCAAGACTATTCCTGGCCCTCTAGCAGACCCCTTGGATTGGTCTTTACTGATAGTACCCCCAGAGGTATCAAATAGGGAAACTGGGTAAGCATCATCATCTGAAAATCAAAAAGGAAGGAACAACCCAGCCCCAGGCTCCAGCAATCAAGGGTTATCAGAGCACCTGTCCCATCCCACATTAAGACAGCAAAGGTAAGGGAGGGGGAAGGTGGTATGGATAAGGGATGGGGTAGGGATCTGATTTTGCACCTTTTGAGTGATGAGGTTTTCCAACTGTCTTAGCCCAGGTGTGCTAAACTCTCACAAATCTCTGTTTATGTGTGTGATCCTGCTACAACCCACATTCCCAATTAAGTTTCAGTTGGGTCTGTGGAATTTCTCAAACATTTTGTGGATCCCCACACTTTGGTGCCTCTCACTTCTGAAAATCAAGCCATTTATATAGGTTATGAACATGTGACTTGCCCATGTGGCTCCAAACTCATCTTGTTGCTGTAATTTTACATAGTAATAACAATGGGATGCCCTCCACAGGGCAAAAGCCCAGGAAACACCTCCACTTCGTTTTCAGTCCTGCTTCTTACCTCTGGAGGAACTTTGATATAAACTGAAGCTCTGAAAAAAGGACTGAATGACCCATCCAAGCTGTGGATATACTCCAGAGACTTGACTTAAGCCAGCAGTTTATTCCATCCCTGCTACAAGCCTGAACCAAAAAACTTTTCTATTACTGTATGTAATTGATTACTTTGACCAATTTTAACTCTCAACTCTTTCTATGAGTAGACCTTTAGATACTAAAGGATTGACACCAGCATGATTTTTGGGTAAGATCTAACTTGTATATTCACCTGGGTGTGTGATTGGTCCTTTGGGATCAGAAGAACCTATTATTTGATGAGACTGGTTGTAAATCATAGAATATTAGGGTTGAAAGGGACCTCAGGAAGTCATTTAGTCCAACCCCCTGCTCAAAGCAAGACCAGATTTTTACACCAGTTCCCTAAATGGCATGCTTAAGGATTGACCTCCCAACCCTGGGTTTAACAGGCCCATGCTCAAGCCACTGAGCTATCCCTCCTCACATCTCAGCTCTAAAGCTAGTGTTTTTCATGGCGATATAAGAACTGGAATGTCTGAGGAAACTGCCTTTATGTTTTCTTGTTAGCCAGTGTGGTGAAACACGAGTTTACTTCTGTGTCTGGTTTGATATATCTTATAAAAGAATAACCACTAGTTTTGAATTGTATTTGCCCTATTTCTCAGCAGTTTGTCCTGAATTTGGCATCCTCAGTTGTGACCCACTAAGGCATGGTTACAAACTGTTCTTATGGTTAATTACCATCACTATTAAAAATGTGTACCTTATCTCTAGCCTGACTTCTCTTCCAGATGTTGTATTTTGTTATGCAATTTGTCTGCGACTTTAGAGAGCCTTCTCCTGTCAAAAATCTTCTACCCATATAGGTACATGTAGACCATGACCAAGTCACCTTTTAACCTTCATTTTAATAAATTAAATAGATTGAGCTTCCAAAGTCTTTCACTGTAAGTCAGGTTTTCCAGACTTTGAATAATTCTTATAGCTCCTTTCCAATTTTTCAACATGCTTTATTAAGTATGGATACCAGAATTGGTCACAGTAGTCTGAAAATAGTCTCTCTCAGCAGTACAGTATACTGAGATAATTCCAGTTTTCTACTCTTTATTCATTATCCCTCTGCTTATACAGTCAAAAAAAAAATCACACTAACCCCTTATCCACAGCATTGCATGGTTATCTTCTGGCCCTCTAGAAGACTCTTTGGATTGGTCTTTATTGGCTATACCATAGCCACTAACTCCTTTACCAAGTCACTGGATACTGTTCCTCAGTCTCTATGTATGACTTAGATCTTACATCTAGGAACAAAGAATGTAACATTTGTATGTATTAAAATGCATATTATTCAAATGAACCCATCCTACCAAGTGATCCAGGTTGGACTATATAACTGATCTGTCCCCATCATCATTGACCACTCCACACCTTCACTGTTACTGTTGAACTTTCAGCACCCACTTTTAAAAAAAAAAAAAATCTTGACCTCTCTCTATTTTTTTTTTACCAGTAACACAATTCTTCAAAAATAAATGTTTGCCCACTTTACCATTTCTATAAGAGCAAATAAGCTAGTAACGCACACACACATTTAATTGCATTGGAAATTTAGATCTACTGGAGCATTTCTTTCATTGTAAATCCAAGTTAAAGCCCTTCAGTGATACAACACAGTTTTGTTTTACACGGCTTTGTTTACTGGACATAACATTTGGGCATATCAGGCAAAAACAAAGATTCAAATGTCTTTCCAACATGGTTCTGGCTGTTGCACCTCTAGAAGTTTCTTAATTTCCTTTCCCTCGCCTCCGTTTTTCCTCTTTGGATATGTCTACACTGCGATTAAAAAACGATGGCTGGCCTGTGCCAGCTGACTCAGCCTCACGGGCCTTGGGCTAAGGGGGTGTTTCTGTGCGGTATAGATGTTCTGACTTGGGCTGGCACTTGGGCCCTAGGACCGCGTGAAGTGGGAGGGTCCCAGAGCTCAAGCTGCAGCCCAAGCACAGATATCTGCACCGCAATTAAACAGTTCCTTAGCCTAAGCCCTGCAAGCCCAGACCAGTTGGCATGGGCCAGCCATGGGTGTCTAATGCTGGTATAGACATACCCATGGTTTCCTGTGCATTGTAAGCAGCCCTTTACCATATCCCCCTGAACTTCACTTCCTAGGTCAGGATGGCAGATGAGGATCTTTTTGTAGAGCTTATGTCCACTGATGTCAATGAATAATTTGAGCATGCACCAAAGAGCACCCAATGCTGTGTTACAACAACAGTGAGTGTTGGTTTCCTTCAGATGTAAGGTCCCTTCATGTGTGAAATACCCTGCCTTTGTTTACTTCAGTAGAGCTGCTGGAAAAACCACTTTAGAAAAACCTAGGCCACTTAATATGGATTTAGGCTCCTATCTTTGAGAAAAAAAACAAAACAAAAAAAACCTTAGCTTTTGTATTCAGGGGCCATTAACAATCTTTAGCTTTCCCCTGATTGCTGTGTAATGTGTTATCACTGTTCAACTGAATATGGGTGGCTTCGCCAGTAAAAGAAATGCTAGCACATAAATAAACAAAAGCTAAGCAAGTTCACTGTGTTCACCCATTCCAGAAAACAATCGCACTTAAGGCACTGAAAAATTGTAAGACACTTTAAGAACAAAAGAATGATCAAAACTATTACATGCTTCCCTTATCCACTGTATTATTAAAATGGTAAATCCAACAGTCATCTCTACGGTACACCTAACTGGGTGAATGACGTTCATGATAAAAATATTTAAATGTTTGCCACATTTATTTTCCTGAGAGCTTGAATGACATATTAACTGAAATTATTTATTTATTTCACCTTTAAAGGTCAGAACTGGCCCAGTTAGATGTTCAGTCATGGTAGTCAAAGAATACACAGTAATAATAGTAGCAACACAAACCTGTAGCGATTTTATATATAAATATTGACATAGGTGAATGATTCAGTGATGATGATTAATGATCTTCTCTCTCTATCTATATATATCTATATAGATATATATAGATATATATATGAGAAAGTGGGGAAAAGCCATAGTTGACCAAATGCATTATTGCTACTAATGCAATATTTCATGTCACTGAAGGAGTTTTCATACTTACTAGTTCAGCATGCCAGCCTTGTGCACATTAGGAGTTAGACTATAAGGACACATAATTAACACTGGTATCTAATATTTAGAGTAGAGAACCAAGAGTCAGGAAGTCTGGATTGTTTCCAACACTGTCATGGGCATTATAAAACCTATCTGGCAGACGTTGTGAATTGGAAATAATTCATATTTCTAGCGTGCTTTGAGATCCCCAAATACAAAGTAGTACTATTAAGCTAAAACCACCTTGTAAAATTGTCATGAGAATTTACCAGCCCAAGCATAAAATCTATCAACTTACTCTTTATCATGATGATCGATGATAATGGACAAAACAATATTTTACTCACCCATAAAAATTACTCTGAGAAAGGGGCTAAGTACATTTCAAAAGGCTATGTTAACAGGGTATAATTGTTAACAGCACTGTTAGGGCATTAGCATGCATTATGGTTGCTGAGTGTCCAGGAATTAAAGATTAATCTTCAAATTAAAGACTATGTTATGAGATGAAACCTCCAGGAATATGTCCAATCACAACTGGCAACCCTGGCCTGTGAGGGCAGGATGATGCCCAAGACACAATGCTTCCCCAAGCTCCCTTGTGCACATGGGTGGTTGCTCAGAAAGCACCATCCTTGAGGATGGTGCAGCTTGCCCCTTACCACAGTGAGCCTGGCCTGCTGTGTAGGCTGAGGAATTGCACCAGCACCTCCTCTTCATCACATGTGGGACATGCGCACTCCCATGCAAATGTGGCTGGTCTTTATGCAGGCCTTGTAAAGTGTGTGGGGGAGAGAGTGGATTTCTTGCAGTCCCACCCTGCCCCTGCATACTCACAAAGCCAGATACAATGTGACCCTTGATGTCCTGATACACAGGAATGTGTTGACTGAGGAAAATTAGTGCTTTAGTATTTATTGTAAGTACTATATAGATTATACAGTATGTACCACACAAGTCACAGTTCATTTTAACAAAGAAAGTTATAGATGTGTAGGGCATTATTATATATAAATAAAATATAAAAAACTGATAATTTTCCACATGCCAACTTGCATTCCATGACTGTATGGGCTTCTATATTTTTTCCCATGAATTTTTCATAGCTTCTTTTTTCTTGCCATCTGTTTACAAAAAAAGAAAAAGAGGCAGTGTGCAGCTATTCAACCCAGCTCCATAGAAAATGAGTTGATTAGAAGAGCTCTCATATGCAGTATTTCTTTCGTGAAATGCAGTGATGTTAAATGCCAGTGCTGCAGCCTTTTCTATTTAGTATTCACGTCATGGAAGCAATAAAAGTCTCACACATTTTGAGAACTATTTGAGTGTGTAAGTTGTTGTAATTAATGTTTCCTGCCTGATTGCATTTTGCTTCCCCACCTTCCATTTTGAGTCTTCATGAAATAGTGCATACTACTTCTACTTACACCCAATGTATAATTATAACACGGTAAAATGAGACAATGATATAAGCTCACATGTAGACCATATTGTTATAAACCATGAAAAAGTGTGTGTGTGTGTGTGTGTGTGTGTGTATAAAATGTCTCAGCTTCTCAATCAACTCTTGCCACACAAGGATGACTGTTTATTATTTGATTTGCTATGACAACTATATATTGTAGGCATCAGATAGTATGAAGATACCTGGAGAATTCAAGAAATAATAAAAAAAAAATTGGACCAGGGAATTTAAAGTGGTTTAAACCACACAATCCGAGTCATTTAAAACAAGACTGAACAAGGCAGTTGGGGGTTATAGGTTAGAGGGAAAGCCTACCTCTGCCAAAGGATAGACAAGACGACATAATATATCTGGTCTACCCTCTAATACATATAGCTTTGTGATACTTATATACACTCTTGGAGGCTGCCCTCCTTCACCATTCCCTGTTTCCTACTACCAAAGGATCTACTTTTTAATATTATTTCTGGGAATTAAAGCCTAAGTTTATCAAGGTACTTAAGCATATACATAATTAACTACAGGAACAGTTCCATTGACATTAAAGGGACTACTTATGTGCTTTAAATTAAACACATGGTTAATTTGCAGAATCAAGGATTAAAATAGGACCAATCCAGCCATCCTCATTCAGGGAGAGACATTTTGCCAAAGTAAGGAATTAATAAGTACCAAGCCAAATATCAATATAGATCAAGCAACTCTGCATCTGATAGGGTGGAGGACAAAGGAACAGTACTATTTGTGTTTTAAGTGATCTATAAGCAGCATTGCATTCCAAGTGAAAATAATGCATTTGACAAACCTTTTAAGAAGCCCTGAAATGACCACTTGCTCACTGCAACTTTCCACAGATATTACCATTTGCCAAACACTAAGTAATTTGTAATTCCTGAATTTAAATGGAGAAATGCTTATTAAACAGTTCTGCTACTGCCTCAGCTATATCTGAAAAACAATCCTGTAGGAGCTATTTGTTTGCCTTCCAAGAATCCAGGCCCTTCTGCTGAATGTTAATCTGCCCTCACCCCAATAGAATTTTGGTTCTTTTTTCTCTACTCTCTTTGCAATTCCTCCACATAGACACATATATACAGAACATAAGCCACCACCCTTGTCCTGGAAAAGCATCTCAGGTTTTCATTTGATTATTCTATACATACCAAGCTTCCACAATAACATAACTGCCACATGAAACATCCTCCTCCCCCCCCCCCACTTTCATTGTAAACCATACATTTTCCATACAGGCATATCAAAGCATTTACTGCTACTACATGCAAAGTACAAAGAAACAGGCCTATGTGAAACCTACTCTCTGTGCTATCTGCTTTGTCAAGCTATGCTTCAACTTCTTTTGAAATGGTCCCAGCATACCTCAAACTTGGAAATGGATAAGCAGATGCTTAGAACCTACTTAGGTCTAAATGACATGTTTACAGAGCATTACAGAAATGTCTAAAAAAACCCACTGTTGCCAGCTCTCGTGATTTTATTTCAAATCTAATGTTACAAATCTAATGTTATTTGGTGTTGTTCATAAAGCCTGAGCTCCTGGAGGTCATATTATTGCATGAGAATCTCAACTTTTATTACCAAGTGGGAGAGGGAGGAGTAAGTTTCTAGCCCTCATATCCCAGGGTTTTGATGGCCTTACTTATGAGTTTTGAGCACTAGGAGCTGGCAATAGTGATACATTTACCAATCATAGATTGAGAAGGGATTTCAATTTCTGTCCATTATTATTTATTTGAGAGAAATTCTAATGATATTAATTTGCAAATATTTATTTGCTCACCTCAGTGATCTTCTCCACAGTCCAGGTCAATTCCTCCTGTGTCTGATCAGGATCTACTCCGGGTTCCAGCCCAGGACCCTGCAGATTGTAGCTGTCTATAGTGCCTCCTGTAACAGCTGCATGACAGCTACAATTCCCTGGGCTACTTCCCCATGGCCTCCTCCAAATACCTTCTTTATCCTCACCACAGGACCTTCCTCCTGGTGTCTGATAATCCTTGTACCCCTCCATCCTCCAGCAGCACTCTCTCACTCTCAGCTCCTTGCACCTCTTGCTCCCAGCTCCTCACACACACACCTCACTAACTGGGAGGCTTTTAACTAGTTCCAGCCAGCCCTTGATTGGCTTCAGGTGTCCCAGTCAATGTAGCTATCTCCACTGCCTTCTAGACGGATCTTAATTGGCACCAGGTGTCTTGATTAACCTGGAGCAACTGCCATTTGGTTACCAGGGTACCAGGGATTTGTTTAGCCTGGGGCTAACATACCTGTTCCTTACTACTTTACTGTAGCCATCTGGCCTTGCCCCATCACAATATCTATATCAAACTACAAACTCACTTTTGTTTTCTGAATGCCATTTTGATTATAAGAGTCTACTTTGCTTACACTTTTGCCTTTTGCCCTCTGTCTTGTGACTAAACCACCAGGGTGTCAGGAGAAATTCTTGCACCTAGCAAAGGGCTAATAATGGGAAAAAAGGAAAGAGTTGTTAACCTAAATAATCTTCCTTTCAAATGAAAATGTCCTGGGACAATAAGCTTTATAGTGCCCTGAAGAACCAGTTCTGTCAAGTGGGCCTGTAACTAACTAACCTGAGGAGTAACCGGGAGGTCACCTGACGAAGGGGTCTGAAACTTTAGAAAAAGGATTTGCTACAGCAAGGGGAAGCAGACAAGGCTGGGCAAGAGGTAGAAGAGAAGGAATTCTGCACCCCCTGAAGAGATACTGACCAAGCTTAAAGTGCTGTTAGAGTGGTGGCAGTAATTTGCAAGTAGGTTTTGTTGGTTTTTTTTAGTAATCTCTATATCTTTTGGGATGTTTATGAGCAAAGTGGGTGTGTATGGAAACGTTCCATTGCAGAGTACATGGATGACTTGCTTTTACTATCACACAGTCCCCACATAAGGGAAAACAGTAATCCAGAGCATCCATATCGTCATTAGAACTCTGGAAGCTTTCAAAGGCTACTGGAGAGGCATGAGAAAGTTGGCAGTGGACTCAGGGCTTAGTTCTCAGACATGCGAGTTCTCAGACATGCCATCTGAACTTGAAGTGTACGCCTAGAGCCCCAGAGCCAGAAAGACTGTGCCTGAACTCTGCCCAGGGTCAGTGGGTCAAAAGCACATGAGACCCTATGTTTGGGTCCAGTACAGCAGCCCTATGAATGTCCAGCAGGTGGAGTTTATCCAGGTTTGTAACATATTGTGCATACTGTAGATGCACTGGAATGACAATTAAAAATATTAAATTTAGGAATGCCAAGTTATTTGCTCAATGTTTGAAAATAACCTTCTTATAATTTAGATAAATCAAATAAATTATCAATAGAGATGGGCCCAAACCAGACCTCTAAATTCAAATACTCCTGAAATTAGAGTATTGATAATCTGAATCAAGATCTACTTCTAGATTTTGCAGATGATGTGAATTTTATCATGAGCGGAGCCAAACCCATGAATTTGGACTCTGCAACAATAAAGATAATTTGTAATTGGCATACGATGTCAGAATTTTTCAGTTTGAGACCATCTCTAAATTAGAGATCTAGAAAGAATATCATCAGTTCCCTGATTATTGCATATTTTTACTCTTTGTTTACACAAATACCAAACTTAACAGAGGCAGCAAGAATTAGGTAATATGTTCCCTAGTAGGAGTAGTATGAAAAGTTTGAGAATGGAAGCCCAATACTCTAATACAGTGTTTCCCACACTTGGGATGCCGATTGTGTAGGGAAAGCCCCTGGCGGGCCGGGCCGGTTTGTTTACTTGCTTCCAGCAGCTCCCATTGGTCTGGAGCAGCGAACTACGGCCAGTGGGAGCCGCGATCCGCCGGACCTGCGGACGGGGCAAGTAAACAAGCCGGCCCGGCCGGGGCTTTCCCTAAACAAGCGGTGTACCAAGTCTGGGAAACACCACTCTAATAGTTTGCTCTAATAATTTGCTCTAGTTAAACTGAGGCCTGGTCTACACTACGCGTTTAAACCGGTTTTAGGAGTGTAAAACCGATTTAACGCCACAACCGTCCACACTAGGAGGCACCTTATATCGATTTTAATGGCTCTTTAAACCGGTTTCTGTACTCCTCCCTAATGAGAGGAGTAGCGCTAGTATCGGTATTACCATATCGGATTAGGGTTAGTGTGGCCGCTGATCGACGGTATTGGCCTCCGGGCGGTATCCCACAGTGCACCACTGACCGCTCTGGACAGCAATCTGAACTCGGATGCAGTGGCCAGGTAGACAGGAAAAGCCCCGCGAACTTTTCAATATTTCCTGTTTGCCCAGCGTGGAGCTCCGATCAGCACGGGTGGTGATGCAGTTAAAAATCAAAATAAAGAAAGAGCTCCAGCATGGACGATGCGGACGTGATCGCTGTAAGGGCAGGCAAATCTGTTCTATCAGCGCTCCGTTACAGAAGACGAAATTCAAAATCATTTTTTAAATATCTCCAGACAGACGCCATAGCAGGACTCAGCGCACTGCTGCGTGGCAAGCGTAACGGAAAGCCAAAGAATCAAATGGACGCTCATGGACTGGAGGACTCAAGCTATCCCACAGTTCCTGCAGTCTCTGAAAAGCATTTGCATTCTTGGCTGAGCGCCAAATGCTTCTAGGGTCAAAAACAGTGTCCGCGGTGGGTCAGGGCATAGCTAGGCAATTTACGCACCCCCCCCACCCACCCCCAGAAGTGAAAGGGAAAACAATCCTGTCTTGACTCTTACATGTCACCCTATCTTTACTGAATGCTGCAGATAGACGGGATGGTGCAGCACTCAACACCAACATCCTTGCTCCCCCCGCCATGGGTGGCTGATGGTACAATAAGATTGATACCCATCGTCATCATCAGCCTATTGGCACATGGGGCAGTGCAAAAGGACTGGTAACCATGCGTACTAGCATCTGTCAGGTCGATCAAGGGTGCCTGGTCCTAATTTTTCCTGGTAGATGGTGCAGTATGGCTGATATCCATCATCGTCATAGCAACAGGGGGCTGAGCTCCATCAGCCCCCACCCTTCATGTGTAAAGAAAAGATTCAAGTGCCCCTGAACTAGCAGAGGGATGCACTCCTTACTGTCCTGTCTGGACTATCATAGCAGCTGGAGGCTGCCTTCACTAACAAGTCACTGTGTCTTATTCCTGCATTCTTTATTACTTCATCACACAAGTGGGGGGACAATGCTACAGTAGCCCATGAAGGCTGGGGGAAGAATGAAATGAACAGGTGGGGTTGTTGCAGGAGCACCCCCTGTGAATAGCATACAGCTCATAATTTCTGCAGGATCTGACACAGAGCAGCTGTGCTCTCTGGTTCTCTGATACAGTGGTTCTCTAGTACACTTGCCCATATTCTAGGCAGGACTGATTCTATTTTTAGATACCAAAAAGGAGGGATTGACTCAGGGAGTCATTCCCAATTTTGGCTTTTGCGCCCCTGGCTAAGAGCAGCCAGGGGCACTTATGACAGCAGCAAATGGAACAGTGCAAAAGGACTGGTAGCCATGATCATCTTATTACCAATTTATGGATTGGTAGATGGTGCAGTATGGCTGATAACCATCTCTGCTGTCATGCAAAAGCAAAAGCATGCTGCTGTGTAGCGCTGCTGAATCGCCTCTGTCAGCGGCATCTAGTACACATACGGTGACAGGCACAAAAGGCAAAACAGGCTCCATGATTGCCATGCTATGGCATCTGCCAGGGCAATCCAGGGAAAAAAGGCGCGAAATGCTTGTCTGCCGTTGCTTTCCCAGAGGAAGGAGTGACTGACGACATTTACCCAGAACCACCCGCGACAATGATTTTTGCCCCATCAGGCACTGGGATCTCAACCCGGAAATGCCAAGGGGTGGGGGAGGCTGCGGGAACTATGGGATAGCTACGGGATAGCTACCCACAGTGCAACGCTCCAGAAATCGACGCTAGCCTCGGACCATGGACGCACACCACCGATTTAATGTGTTTAGTGTGGCCGCGCGCACTCGATTTTATAAAATCTGTTTTACAAAACCGGTTTATGCAAATTCGGAATAGTCCCGTAGTGTAGACGTACCCTGAGAACATTTGATAGAAGCATAGTAAATATTATTGTTTAGTCACAGGTGTATTTGTTTTAGGAAAAGTTTTGATGCTAACACAAAGATATTTATGGGTCACCATTAGCTGTGTTGAGTAGAATTTGAGTCCATGAATATTCCCCTTGATACTAGTGTAAGTAAGGTTCGCAGATTATAGTCCTATATATTTATTCTGTGAGAGTGGAAAAAAGTTAGACCACCAAAGAATGAATTTAGTAAATGCTTATGAAGTAAGAAACAATACATGAGAAAGTGTGTGAAAAGTGAAACACTAAGACATAAGAAACTGTATGGTTTTGTCAGCAGAACTAGACAGTTAAAGCTAAGAAACATTAACTCAGTGATGTATTGAGAGAGCACTAGCAAGTTGGTTAGAGTGTCCAGGACCTCATCCCTGAATTTAAAGGATTATAAATAAAACCTCAAGATTTAAAGTGAGATGTTTTCCAATAGCTGAACCTGACCAGGCTTGAGAAGGAAATAAAATGAGATGACCTTTGACCAGATCTGAAGGAAACATGACCCCCTCCTCCATTAAAGGAAAAGAGGGCCCGATTGGATGGATGAATACCTGCAACCGTTCACCATGCTATTTTGTATGGTAACTGACTTAAATACAGAGGCTAAAAAGAGATTTGTTTTATCACTTTGTGTTTGTATACTTACAAATACTTAAGCAATTTGCCTAGCTAGTTAATTAGTAAAGATCAAAGGGCCCAATCCAGTTCCCATTGAAGTCAGTGACAATATTTCCATTCACTTTGACAAGAAGAGAGTCAGGCTCTAAACACAGTTTAAGTTGCTGTAGGTTTTTCCTGTTTGTGCGAGATAATCCCCTACAAACTGTGCTAATATTAAGCAACCATAAAGTTGGTTGCTTGACATAAATTAAATGAAATGAAGGTTTATATCTTTCCTGATTGTGACAGGGTGGATCGGCCCCGCACTGGTACAACGGAGGTTAATCCTTCCCTCCTGGCAGAAGAAGCCCCGCGGACCGCTGGAGAGGAAGGAGGCTCGTCACTCTCTCCAGCAGAAGAGTGGCCCACACACCAGGATGCAGAGGGCAGGCACTCCCAGATGTACTGCAGAGGGGAAGCAGAGGATGCCGCAGATCTGGTTAAATCTGAGAAAGGGGTAGGAAGTGACCCAGGGAGTCCTTAAAGGAGAATGGTGCTAAGACCATTCAGGCCGGCATGTTTCGGAAAGATCCCCGCTGGACCACTGGTGAGGAGAATGCACCACCAACAGGGCTATGGGTTAGGACTCGGGGCAGGGGGCGGGACCAGGTCCCCCTACCTCGGCCACCCACTTTTGAAAGGGCGTCCCCACACGGTGAGTTGGTTGGACTTCAGCTGCTAGGCTGCATTACCCCATCAGAGGAGGGGAATTAGATGGACTCTGACTATTGGGTTGCACTGCCCTAGGGGCACATTGTATGGACTCTGGCCACTAGGCTGCATTATCCCACTAAGGGAGGGGAACTAGGTGAACTCTGGCCATTGGGCTGCGCTGCCCTAGGAGCACATTGTATCGACTCCGGCTGCTGGGCCGCATTACCCCACCAGAGCAGTGGAATTAGATGGACTCTGGCTAGGGACGTGTTGTATGGACTCCAGCCATTAGGCAGCATTATCCCACTATGGAAGGGGAAGTAGATGGACTCGGGCCCTTGGGCCACACTGTGCTAACTACAGAGGGGTTTAGAACACGGACTTGGGCATAGAGAGTCTGTGTTACCCCCCGCCCTCTTGACTTAAGGGGCCATCGAGGTACAAGCCCCTCGATACTGATATATAACTATTTCCTTTGGTAATTGTATTCCAGTATATTTACACCTGCTCTGTGGACCCAGACTGGGAGGTTTGCTCCAACGTGCAGTGTAGATGTGCTCTAGTCCTGCAAGTAGACACTCTAGAATGGACTTCTGCTCCCATATGGAGACCCACTATGGTCACTAAGATTCTTACTATGCACAGGGTTTTTTATATTCTCATGGGTACAGAGTCTTGAAAGCCTGAATGAAAATTAGCTTGCACACAATAGCATAGGCTAGTTTCTTTAAGACTCAGCATAAATTGAATGTGCTGTTTAAGATCTTTAGTCCCCATAGCTGCCGCCTGATAAGCATAAAGAAAAGAGTCCTCTTCCAGGATGGATTATCCCCACATGTCACAGCTAGGGCACAAATAGTCTTATCAATTAAATGACCAGACAATGCCTGTAAGTTATTACCCATACACACATTATTTTTATTCTTGTTTTTTTTACACATCTTACTCTTTATTATTCTAGAGACCAGTTAAAAAAAATATTCACTGAGTTTTCACTTTTAAAATTGCCACATGGCTGCTGCCGGTCTCCAAGGTAGCACAGCAGATGGATGGAATTTGTAGTGAACACAACACTAAAGCCCCAGTTCAAGAACACATTCCCTGTTCAAGAAAGCGCTCAAACACACATAGTCCCAATGAAGTTTGTATTTATACTAAGTCAGTATATTCAGCCTGTAAAATTCTCTACCACCCCACTGAAGTCAAGGGGACTTGAGCACATAGTTAAATGCTTTCCCAAATCAAAGTGATGGGCAGAGATTGTTGCAGTGCACTATTGACGTGGCTATGGCTTCCGAGGCAGAATACAAACATAATGCACCTTGCCAGTTGTATAATTCTGTATCAACTATGTAGTGGGTTAGGGGTGGTCCTTCCCCCTCTGGGTCAGTGGGAGGCCACTCTGCCTCTCTACATCAGTAGGTGTCACCCACAGTCAGGGAAATAGCAGAGATTGAACAGTTTATGGCTCTGTCTTGCCATCCAGGCAGAGCTGCAAAGGAGTCTCTGGGCCCCAGGCCCTCAAGCAGGGTGAGGCACCAACCAGTCTATGACTCCTGCCTGTAGTCAGGGCAGGCCAGCAAACAGTTAGGGGCTCTGAACTGCAATGAAGATAGAGCTGCAAAAGAGAGTCTCTGCCCCTGGGCCCTCAGTCAGGGTGGGGCAGGAAACAGCCTAGAGCTCTGGCCTGTAATCAGGACAGAGCAGCAAACAGTTAGGGGCTCTGGTCCGTGATCCGGGCAAAGCAGCACAAGTCTATAAACTTAGGCCCTCAGTCAGGGTAGGGCTGTAAATATTCTATGGCTCTGGCCTATACTCAGGACAGAGCAGCAAAGGTGTGAGGCATCCTAGATGCAGCAGATATCCGACAAATGCAGGCCTCTTGGCCTAGAGAGGGGAGGCTGCCACCCCAAGGTGGGGAGTGGCAGAGGGTAGGGGGACATAGGCCCATCTGACTCCACTGGGCCCCAAACCAGGGTCCTAACAGTGGCTGAGTATTTCACCACTGGGTCAGTGGGGATTCCAGCTGCAACAGGCTGACCTGATCTCTGGCAGCAATGCAGCCAGACTGGAGTTGCCTGCCCCTGGTTCACTTCTTCCCCTCCCCTCGGGATGTACCTGGCTTCATGGGTGTTCTCCATTTACTGGGGGGTAGAAGACATTGGCATTCCCATCGATTCCTCAGTGCCTGGGTCAGTGGGTGGCTCCATCAGCTCAGGCCAGTCTTCAGCTTGGCAGGGCTCCGCTACAGTCTCCCTGCTTGGGAGCGGGCAGGAAACATCTGTCTCCTCCAGTGGCAGTAGCACAACTGAGCTCCAGGATACTTTCTGTTCTGCAGCCTGACTTCCAGTTGGAGGGGCAAGCACAGCCTGGCTCCACCCACCTGGGTTAAAAGCGTGGTCGCTCCCCCTCTGGCTCAGTGGGAGGCCACTCCGCCTCATTACAAAGGAATTCCTGATTTCTCCTAAAGCAACCAGCCTAAGGCATTCAAATCAGAGTGGGTAACTACAAATATTATACAACCAATGTATAAATCAGCTCCATTATTTTACCCTGACTTCCTGTGAATTCCGACAGCTTATTCATAGACTCTAAGGCCAGAAGGGACCACTGTGATCATCTAGCCTGACCTCCTGTATAACAAAGGTCATAGGATTTCCCTGAATTAATTATATGTTTGAACTAGAACATATCTTTTAGGGAAAAAAATCCAATCTTGATTTTAAAAATGCCAGTGATCCTCCACAACCTTGGGAAAGTTGTTCCAGTGATTAATTACCTTCACTTAAAAATCACACCTTACTTCTTGTCTGAATTCATCTTGCTTCAACTTCCAACCATTGGATCTTGTTATACCTTTGTCTGGATTGAAGAGCCTATTATCAAAGTTTTGTTCCTCATGGCGGTAGTGCCAGGCTAAGTCATCCCTTCACTTTGTCTTCATTAAGCTAAATAGAGTGAGCTCCTTGATTCTATCACTAAAAGTCATGTTTTAAAATCCTTTAATCATTCTCATTTTGCTTCTCCGAACTCTCTCCAAATTACCAACACCCTTCTTGAATTGTGGACACCAGAACTGGACACCGTATTCCAGCAGTAGATGTACCATCCCAAATATAGAGGTAAAATAACCTCCTTACTCCTATTCAAGATTCCCCCGTTGCATCCCAGGATCACATTTCCCCTTGTTGGCCACAGCATTGTACTGGGAATTCAAGCTGACAGCATTGTACTTGCAAATGTATTTCCTTCTATTTGTTATACATTTTTTTAGCCATTAAGTACATCAAGTAGCTCTCATCTGTCCGTACACGGCTTAGCTATATCATGATACTTATATGGGAGTGCTAGGGCCTGGGGTGAGCATCTGAGCACACAAAGAGTGAACTAGATATTTAAAGTATCAGAGGGGTAGCCGTGTTAGTCTGCTTCTGTAGAAGCAGCAAAGAATCCTGTGGCACCTTATAGACTAACAGACGTTTTGCAGCATGAGCTTTCGTGGGTGAATACCCACTTCTTCGGATGCAAGTGGTGGAAATTTCCTGGGGCAGGTATATATAAGCAAGCAAGATATTTAAAGAAGCCTGAGGAGTCTCATTCTGACCTAAGCAGGGGTGTAGTCCATATAAACAACTATGTGTTCCCTTCTGAATGCTCAGTAAACATTACACTCAGCACATCTCTCCCCTGCATTTCTGGTTATTGTTCCTCGGTAGATAAAGAATGGACATCTTCCCCTGTAGCTGCTGGAAAGGGGTCCTCCTCCAGTATAACCCTTTGCTTTTTGTTGGATTTCAATTACCATGATCCTGCTGTCTTTTCTGAATTACTGTGACATCCAGTTGTGCCAAGATCCAATTAAAACATCCTCACAGTACTGCTTATTGTCTACTTAACCTGGAAGTGTTTCACTTCATCCTTCAGAGTCTTCACTTCATCACTCCTCATGCAGTCATACTCCACTTGCAAATAATTATGCACATGACACCTCAAACTGGAGGCTGAGCTATACCACTCTGAGATACCCTGGGTACAATCTAAACTAGTAAGTAGCTGTGTCACCCCTGTCCTCTAACCTTGGGTGCCCTTTATACTGCTTTGCTGTTGTTGCCTCCACTCCTGGATTGCTCACAAACAACCTCTTGCATGTAAGTCACTCCCAGCTAAGTTTGTGTGCCAGTCAGACCCAGAATTTTACCAGCCTGAACAATACTGCAGGGTGACCCCAGCACACTCCCATTCCCAGATTTTTCCCAAAAAATATGTGACTTGCATTGCCCTGCCCTCTCCTGGATTAAACCAGCTCATATAAAGTCTGTCATTTTATTAAAAGAAATTATATGAACAAATCCTGTTATTCCAAATAGAGTTTCCCAAACACTTCAATCCAAATACACTGGTTTAAAAATAGATTTTAAGTGAATACAAGGAATGAGGCATAAAAATCAGATATGGTTACAAGAGAAAGATAAAACACAGCCAATGCTTAACTTAATACACTATGATAAACTGAAAGCAAAGTTTCTCTCACCAAATGCTCTCAATTGTCTTGCTGGCCAAACTTCTGGGCCAGGACTGCTTCTTCTATGTAATGGCTGCTTCTTTTGTTCCTTCTAATGCAGTCAACTGATGGACAGAGAGTGAGAGCGAAGGGAGCCCTGAGGTGTTTTTCCCTGATTTTTATAGTGTCAGTCCCACTCTTAGGCCATATCAACACTACAAAATTATGTCAACCTAACTTACATCTGCATACAGCCATTACAGTTATTAAATCACTTGTGTATGTGCATGTGATGTTGCAGCCCATATGATTTTATAAAAATATGCTAATGAGTGAATATAATGTAACTGGAATATGCTTCATGCAAAAGATCTCTTGTAAGGTATCATTACAAAGCTTATAATCTACTGAGTGTGATCATCCTATTTGTATCTGAAACTAGAAACATGAAATATAACTCTGAGGGCCTATTGTAATTATGCAAAGTGTGGGCCATTAATGGTGGTTTGGAATCCTGATGACTCCCATTAACCAGGACAATTGACTGCAGATGGGTGTGTTTTACCTGTAAGTCTTCCTGTATACCTGTGTGCTGGCAAGTGGGTAATGAAGTTTTGCAGTGACGTGATCATATCACCTGAACTGGAATCCATCTTTAACCTGGTTTCTTTCCATTGAGAAAGAGGGGTGGGAACCCAGAGAGGGGCAAAGGATTCATGCCTTATGCAAAAGATATATAAATGGGTGGAACAGAACAAAACGGAAGGAGCCATCATGAAGAATCCCCTAGCTACCACCTGAGCTGGAACAAGAGCTGTACCAGGTGAAAGAATTGTGCCCAGGCCTGGAAGGTGTCCAGTCTGAGGAAAAATCTTACAGAAGCATCTCTGAGGGTGAGATTACCTGTATTCAGACATAGATTTGCACGTTTTATTTTATTTTGCTTGGTGACTTACTTTGTTCTGTCTGTTACTACTTGGAACCACTTAAATCCTACTTTCTGTATTTAATAAAATCACTTTTTACTTATTAATTAACTCAGAGTATGTATTAATACCTGGGGGAGCAAACAGCCATGCATATCTCTCTATCAGTGTTACAGAGGGTGAACAATTTATGAGTTTACCCTGCATAAGCTTTATACAGAGTAAAATGGATTTATTTAGGTTTAGACCCCATTGGGAGTTGGGCATCTGAGTGTTAAATACAGGAACACTTCCGTGAGCTGTTTTCAGTGAAGCCTACAGCTTTGGGGCAAATAATTCAGTCCCTGTGTCTTTGCTGGAGCAGTCAGGAGTGTCTGGCTCAGCAAGACAGGGTGCTGGGGTCCCGAGCTGGCAGGGAAAGCAGAGACAGAGGTAGTCTTGGCACACTGGTTGGCAGCTCCCAGGGGGTTTCCTGTGATCTAACCCGTCACAGTGCACAATTGGCTTCTTGTGTTGGCAGTGCACGTCCTCACCAGGAGCACATGTATTGATTGTATTGTTAGTGTGGGTCATTGTGGGATGGGTCCTGGGGGCCAGTAACAGTCAACAACTGACACTACGTTGACCTAATTACATCAACCATGACTCTACGCCTCTCATGGAGGTGGTGTTACTAAATCAGCGTAGTGAGGCATTTACATTGGTAGGAGCCAAATTGAAGCAAAGACACTTCCACAGCTAGGTCGATGCAAGGCAGCTTGAGTGTAGACCAGGCCTTAGAAAATATTTGCAGCTGAGATTCAGGAGACCAGAAGTCTACAGAGGAGGGTATTGTGTCCTGGTTTCCCCACCTGTTGGCACTCCCATTGTGATGTAAGATTCTGTCTACTGCTTAAATGCAAATTAAGCACAGCACATTCTCTTTTGTTTAAGACAGACCATTTTGCCAACTTTCATTTCAGCAGTGCTGTGGTTTGGAATATGTGTTAATAACACCATGTGGTGGAATTTTATAACTTTACATACAATGTTGCCATACATATTTTATCAAGACAATATTGATCAGCAAATTATGAGCTTTCAAATGATACCTCACAAGGCATACTTTGTACAAAAATTATTACAACTGTGTGCAAGGGATGAATACGGGGGTACAGACTGTCACAATAACTTCCTGAACCTTTCCACTAACCTTGACTATTTGGTCTCCTCTAACTCCACCCACAGCATCAAATCTATTATAATATTCAAAAAACACATTTTCTGCTTTTAGTTACATTTCTGATAGACTTTGTTAGTGTTAACTGAGTTTAAATGAGAGCAGACATTGGATCTGAATATTTTAGCTTAAAAAAAGTAAATATAATGTAAATTTCTCAGTATATTAGAACTGTGGTTCATATACAGTGGCGGCTCTAGGCACCAGCAAAGCAAGCACGTGCTTGGGGCAGCCAGTTTGCAGGGGCGGCAGGGATCCAGCATGGGCGCTGAGAACCAACAGGGGGCCCTGGGAGCTGTAGTTCCATGGTTAGCTCCCTTCCTATAGAGCCAGCCCTGGAGCAGGGAAAGAACTACATTTCCCAGCATTCCCTTGGCCACTACCAACAGGAAAGGAAGGGGGAGGGAGTGAGGTAGCTGAGACCTCATGCTGCAGCCTGCTGTGAATGGAGAGCTGCACTGTGAAGGGTATGGATACCATATTTTAACATTCAAAAAATAGGATACTCCACAGGGAGGGAGGGTAGCCCCACTTGCCACCATCCACTCCCTCCTACTGCCCCCCACAGAAACCCCAACCCATCCAACCCCCCCTGCTCCCTGTCCCCTGATTAGACCCCTGCCCCTAACTGCCCCCCAGGACCTCACCCCTTATCTAAGCGCTGCTGCTCCTTGTCCTCTGAGTGCCCCCTACTGGGACTCCTGCCCCTAACTGCCCCTTATGCCTCCACACCCTATCTAAGCCTCCCTTCTCCTTGTCCCCAACTGCCCCCTCCTGAGACCCCCCCAACTTCCCCCCTAGGACCCCACCCCCTACGTGTCCCCTGACAAACCCCAGGGACCCCTATCCAACCGCTGCCTGTCCCCTGACTGCACCCCCGAACCTCCACCCCATCCAACCCCCCCTGCTCCCTGTCCCTTGACTGCCCCCCCGGAACTCCCTACCCCTTCTCCAACCCCCCCAGTCCCCTTACCGTGCCACTCAGACCAGCGTGTCTGGCTCCGCACAGCATACATGCTGCCGTGCTCCCCTGTGGAGCCACAGCCCCCCACCGCCACAGCACCTGCCTTCCAGATTTGAACACCTCAAAATTCAGGAGTGCTCAAGCTCAGTTTGGGCAGCTGTTACTTCATTTCTCCCAAATCAAATATACTGATCCACTGTAACTTGCTGTAGAAAAAGTAGGGTAAAATTGAGCAAGAAATGCTTCCCAGTGGTTATTAGGATTGGAATTGCTATTTTCAACAGCCATTGCCTTTTGTTTGTTTGTTTGTTTGTTTAAAAGGAAGATAGTGATATTGCATTGGCAAATTCCCCATAGAAAGAAAGAGTGGAACAAAAGAATAATAAAGGCACCTCAACTTTTCCTCATTTATGGAGGACAGTCTTATAATATGCATCCAGATATCCTCCAATCACACAAGCTGAAAATTGCTCAAATTATTGCAGTTCTGTAACCATATGGGAACCAATCCTGTCTGTGTTTTGTGCACATCCAAAATTCCTGCTGAATGACCTGCCCTGGGAGTGAGTTACCAGTGACCCAGGGCTGCGGCGGAAGGAGGGTGCGGGGGGGAAATGGGGAGCCCAGAGCTGGGGCGGCAGGGGGTGTGGGTGTGGGGGGGAGAGCCCAGGGCTGGGGCAGCAGGGGGATGCAGTGAGGAGCCCACGGCTGGGACGGGGGGCAGCCAAAATTTTTTTTGCTTGGGGAGGCAAAAAAAACAAGAGCCAGCCCTGCTCATATAACAAAAAGAAAAGAAGAGAAAAAAGCCTACATTACTGTTGTCCTTAATGTCCACTAAAATGTATCAAGTTACAGTACCAAAAATGGTGTTTCAGCAGTCACTCATAAGTACATAGTATCAAATGGCAAACCAACAACGATCTGCCATTCGTCTTTTCAGTCTACAGTCTTCCCTGATAAAGTTTACATGTCACATACACATATAAGAAATGTACAGTTTCCCACATTCAACTGTTGCAAAGTATATATTCCTTGCATATCACCAACTTTGTAAAATCAGTGTCTATTGCATCTGACGCTGCAAGTAACATTTTAGTATTTACTAGGCTGTCAAAAATTTAAAAAAATTAATTGTGATTGTGTGATTAATCGCACAGTTAAACAATAACACTGGTCTGCAATTTTTGAGAAGTCGTCTGCTTCAGTGATAAAATGTCCTTTTTATTATGTATTTTGATGTGCTGAATTCAAATATGACAATTAAAACAACTGATTAGCTACTGTTTCTAAGATATTTAAGTTTTTACATTTTATGTCTATGTATATTGTGTAGATAGTAGAGTTTTAATCATAAATTGTAAACCTAGGTCTTTTCATGTGTTTATGGTTGCTTTACATGATAATATTTCACTTGTCCTGTTTATGTAACACTTTAAAAATCAGCAAAAGGGTTATATAACTAAAATTTATTATGAAACAAAAGGCAAAAAACTATTATGTACATAGTTTAGTCCTATTCAGTGTCTACTTGGCGCTTCTTGGCTTGTCTCTTGTATTCATTAAATGGAGCATCTCTTGTCACTGTCCAGCATAGTCTGCAAGCATTGATGGGCTCCATTTGCCCTGATAGCATTTCTCCATTGTTGCAATGTCCTGGTGAAATCGCTCGCCATGCTCATCGCTCACTGCTCCGCAGTTCGGTGGAAAAAAATCTAGATGAGAGTGCAAAAAATGTATCTTTAGTGACATGTTGCAGCCAAGGATTTTGTATGCCTTGAGGAGGTTTTCCACCAACAACCTGTAGTTGTCTGCCTTGTTGTTTCCGAGAAAATTTATTGCCACTAACTGGAAGGCTTTCCATGCCGTCTTTTCCTTGCCACGCAGTGCAGGGTCAAATGCATCATCTCAAAGAAGTTCACAAATCTGAGGACCAACAAAGACACCTTCCTTTATCTTAGCTTCACTTAACCTTGGAAATTTTCCACGGAGGTACTTGAAAGCTGTTTGTGTTTTGTCAATGGCCTTGACAAAGTTCTTCATCAGACCCAGCTTGATGTGTAAGGGTGGTAACAAAATCTTACTTGATTCAACAAGTGGTGGATGCTGAACACTTTTCCGCCCAGGCTCCAATGATTGTCGGAGTGGCCAATCTTTCTTGATGTAGTGGGAATCTCTTGCACGACTATCCCATTCGCAGAGAAAACAGCAGTACTTTGTGTATCCAGTCTGCAGACCAAGCAAGAGAGCAACAACCTTCAAATCGCCACAAAGCTGCCACTGATGTTGGTCATAGTTTATGCACCTCAAAAGTTGTTTCATGTTGTCATAGGTTTCCTTCATATGGACTGCATGACCAACTGGAATTGATGGCAAAACATTGCCATTATGCAGTAAAACAGCTTTAAGACTCGTCTACGATGAATCAATGAACAGTCTCCACTCATCTGGATCGTGAACGATGTTGAGGGCTGCCATCACACCATCGATGTTGTTGCAGGCTACAAGATCACCTTCCATGAAGAAGAATGGGACAAGATCCTTTTGACGGTCATGGAACATGGAAACCCTAACATCACCTCCCAGGAGAGTCCACTGCTGTAGTCTGGAGCCCAACAGCTCTGCCTTACTCTTGGGTAGTTCCAAATCCCTGACAAGGTCATTCAGTTCACCTTGTGTTATGAGGTGTGGTTCAGAGGAGGAGGATGGGAGAAAATGTGGGTCCTGTGACACTGATGGTTCAGGACCAGAAGTTTCATCCTCTTCCTCTTCCTCGTCTGACTCAAGTGAGAATGATTCTGGTGCATCAGGAACTGGCAGTTCTTCTCCGTGGGGTACTGGGCGTATAGCTGATGGAATGTTTGGATAATGCACAGTCCACTTTTTCTTCTTTGACACACCTTTCCCAACTGGAGGCACCATGCAGAAGTAACAATTGCTGGTATGATCTGTTGGCTCTCTCCAAATCATTGGCACTGCAAAAGGCATAGATTTCCTTTTCCTGTTCAACCACTGGCGAAGATTTGTTGCACAAGTGTTGCAGCCTATGTGTAGGGCCCACCTCTTGTCCTGATCTCCAATTTTGCAGCCAAAATAAAGGTGATAGGCTTTCTTAACCATAGTGGTTATACTGCGCTTTTGTGATGCAAAAGTCACTTCACCACAAACATAGCAGAAGTTATCTGCACTGTTCACACAAGTACAAGGCATCTCTGCTCACTTTGGCTAAACAGAAATGTGTCCCTTTGAAAAATCAAACACTGACAAATAAGAGAGCACGACACTGTATGATTTCTAGAGCTGATATTGGGCAATTTGTTCAGCAGAGTGATGTAAGCTTTGTTATGATTGCATCATCCATGACTTCTAGGAATAACACGATGCAATTCATATCATGTATGACACAATACCAGCTTCAGATTGCATCATTCATTGTTTTGCCTAAAAAGCAAGTACTGTCCAAACCCAGTCATAGATTTATTCATAGATCCAGTCAAAGATGTATTTTAGTCATTTCTGGTTTAAATTGAGATCCCTTCCCTTTATAACTCACTTATCCTCCGCTATTCCCAAGTCAAGGTTCGTATATACTGACCCAATAGCATATCTTGAAAACTAGAGCCAATCAACAATTTTAAGCATCATTTTCGTTCTCAGTGACCCAGAATTAGTAAAGTTGGACTACATTTATTTCAGAAGCATTTTGCCTGTAGAGCAGTGTAATAGAACACCACTTATTTTAATATTTTGGATGTTTTCTACATTTTCAAATATATTGATTTCAATTACAACATAGAACACAAAGTGTACAGTGCTCAATTTATATTATTTTTATTACAAATATTTGTGCTATAAAAACAAAAGTAATAGTATTTATCAATTCTCTTAATACAAATACTGTAGTGCAATCTCTCTATCATGAAAGTTGAACTTACAAGTGTAGAATTATGTACAATAAATCTGCATTCAAAAATAAAACAATGTAAAACTTTGGAGCCTTCAAATCCACTCAGTCCTACTTCTTGTTCAGTCAGTCACTGAGACAAATAAGTTTGTTTACATTTCCTTCTTCCTGTTTACAATGTCACCTGAAGGTGAGAACAGGTGTTCACATGGCACTGTTGTAACCAGCGTCGCAAGATATTTATGTGCCAGAAGTGTTAAAGATTCATATGTCCCTTCATGCTTCAACCACTATTCCAAAGTTCATACATCCAGGCTAATGAAGGGTTCTGCTCGATAACAATCCAATACAGAGCAGACCGATGCATGTTCATGTTCATCACCCAAGTCAGATGCCACCAGCAGAAGGTTTACATTTATTTATTTATTTATTTATGGTGGTGGTGGTGGTGGTGGTGGTTCGAATTCTGTAGTTTCCATATCGGAATGTTGCTCTTTTAAGACTTCTGAAAGCATTCTCCACACTTCATCCCTCTCCAATTTTAGAAGGTATGTCAGATTCTTAAACCTTGAGTTGAGTGCTGTAGCTATCTTTAGAAATCTCACATTGGTACTGTCAAGGTTCCTTCCCCACTCTGAACTTTAGGGTACAGATGTGGGGACCTGCATGGACACTTCTAAGCTTAATTACCAGCTTAGATCTGGTACTGCTGCCACCATTCACAAGTACTCCCTTCTTTGGGTAGCCTTGAGAAACTTCACCAATTTCCAAACCCCTTGGATCTTAAAACAAGGAGAAATTAACCATCTCCCCTCCTTTCTCCGACCAACTCCTGGTGGATCCAGATCCAACCCCCTTGGATCTAAAAACAAGGAAAAAATCAATCAGGTATTAAGAAAAAAGGCTTTAATTAAAGAAAAGAAAGGTAACAGAAAATGCTCTGGGAGAGATTAGCATATCAGCTACTCTCACAGACAACAGATTCAAAACACAGAGGATGTTCCCCTGGGCAAAAACTTAGTACACCAATGAAAATACCCCAATACCAATTTGATTCTACCTCTAATTGCACAAGACAGGTTACAAAGAAATAAACATAAACCTATTTATTCCTTTCTAAAAAACTTACTACTCTGATAAGAGGCTGGTTCCTTAATCTTTTTCACTCTGGCTGAAACTGAGTCTCTAAACAAAGGAAAACTTCCCTCCTTCCTTTTGAAACATCTTGTTCCCCCATTGGTTCCTCTGGTCAGTTGTCAGCTAGGCTAACTTCTTAACCCTTTACAGGTAAAGGAGGCATTAACCCTTAACTATCTGTTTATGACAGTTACCTTCTTTGCATTTTGTCAAATCTGCAGTTAAAGTGTTCTTAAAATGAACAACATGTGCTGGGTCATCATCCAAGACTGCTATAACATGAAATATTTGACAGAATGTGGGTAAAACAGAGCAGGAGACATACTATTCTCCCCCCAAGGAATTCAGTCAGAAATGTAATTAATGCATTATTTTGTTAACAAGCATCATCAGCATGGAACCATGTCCTCTGAAATGGTGGCCATGAAGGGGCATATGGATGTTTAGCATATCTGGCATGTAAATACCTTGCAATGCCAGCTACTAAAGTGCCACATGAATGCCTGTTTTCACTTTCTGGTGACACTGTAAATAAGAAGCTGGCATCATTATCTCCCATAAATGTAAACAAACTTGTCTATCTGAACAATTGTCTGAACAAGAAGTAGGACTGAGTGGACTTGTGGGCTCTGAAGTTTTACATTGTTTTGTTTTTGAGTGCAGTTACATAACAAAAAATCTACATTTGTAAGTTGCACTTTCATGTTAAAGAGATTGGATTCTGGTATTCCGTGAGGTGAATTGAAAAATACTATTTCTTTTATCATTTTTACAGCACAAATATGTGTACTAAAATTATAATATAAAGTGAGCACTGTACACTTTGTATTCAGTTTTGTAACTGAAATCAATATATATGAAAATGTAGAAAAACATCCAAAAATATTTCAATTGGTATTCTATTGTTTAACAGCACAATTGAAACTGTGATTAATCATGATTAACTTTTTATAATTGTGATTAATTTTTTGAGTTAATTGTGTGAGTTAACTGCAATTAATTGACAGCCCTAGTACTGACATTAATAAACTAGCAAAAAATATTTTCTCTTTTCTAGTCACAAATACTATGGGATTACTCATGTTTAATATTCCTTTAGGTTAGTCTCAAAGCTTTAACACTTTACATTAACGAAGTACCACAGACTTGATAATTTGACATAAGACATTCAGATAGAAGCACATGACTGCTACATTTCATTCTAGCAATTTTTTCTTTCCCTTTTATAACTAATCATAACCAAGGTATGTGCCAAAAATGGTGTCATGAAAATAAAACAATAGCAGAGATTTGATAGGTACATATTTGCCAAATATAATAATTTCAAAATTTCACATAGTGGATATCCTCATCTCAGACCACTAGCTAAGACTCTGTTAGAAGCTTTGTTCACATGGCACATTACTGGAAACGGCTTAGATTTTTTAGCCTGTCTTATGTCTGCACACTTTCAAACATTTATTTTTAAAGGGGTTGCCATTTTCTTGCTGACCTTTTTATTTACAACACACAGCCCCCCCCATGCCCCTCCACCTCCTTTGTAATGTTTGTAGCTATTTTGATTTTGTTCTCTGTATTCTTCGGCTTTACCTTTTTGGGGAGAGGAAGGGCTGATTGATCTCAGACAGTGCAAAAGGAATGGAATCCACTTGTGACTTCCTTACTGGGGATACCCTCCATGTGTGGGAGTCCCCACCAAGCACAGAGCTGACAGAGTGAATTCCTACATCTTTCTCCCCAGAGCCTCAATACAGTGGGTCATATTGGATATGGAGAGGAGGGTGTTGGTGGTGGAAAAGGGCAGACAGGAGGAATGATTGAAGTGCAGTTGGTAGATGTTCCCTAGTGGAGCCTGCCAAATTGGCTCACGACAGAGCATCCCTCAAGCTGGTCTAGTAAGTGCCAGGGACAAAATAGATAACCAGGAAGCAGTAACTGGCTTTCTACAGCCTTGCCCTGTACATTAGTAGAAGTTGAGCACAGCAGAAATCTCTCCCTAGGAATCTATTAGTGGTGTATGGAAATCGTTCTTTGCTATATTAAAGTACTGCAGAATATGTATTCCCATTTTATTTGTTTGCAATGAAAAGTTAAATGTCTTCAGTGTTCCAGAAAAAAATGTAAAGTAGGTTTGAATGGAAAAAAACCCACCCTGATTTTTAAAGAAGCAAAAGCAAGACTGAAAAGCTCTAATGTACAGCTACTTTTTAAAATAAAAGCTTCCTTTGCTATGAGCCCATGATGCTTCATAGGATTTAGAGTTGTAATTTCACACATATGGAGAGATAAGAAAAAAGAAACTCAAAGTAGTTGATTCAAGGACATTAACAAATCTGAAAGAAATTACCCTGAAATTGAAAAAGAGGCAGTAGGTATTATTTTTGGAGGTAGCAAATTTTATGAATACTGATTTGGAGAACAGATGGAATGGCTGCAATATATTTCAGAGACTAGAAGGGGAAGGGCCATGGATGCATGTAGAAGTTCAGAGGGTGTAGGATCCATGATTTAACAAAATGCTTTGGTGCACTGACATGCCAAATCTTTCAAAAGCTGTGCAGACAGTTCAGCAAACATAGTTAAATGAAGAAGGAAATATTAGCCAACAACCAGTGGAGTGTGGTAAGAAAAATAATGATAGCTCAGCTCTATCCAGTTCAAGTTGTTATCCTTGACTCAGAAATCAGACAGATCAGATTCAAAGATTATGTGTAAGGTGATGATACATGTCAGCAAGTAAGGTGTCTAAGGGAAAGTAAATTGATCTAATGTATATGCTGAGGGGTTAAAAGAAGGTATAAGTGAAAATGGGAGGTAGTTTACTCCTAATTGCCTTCTTGTTAATTGGTTTTCTGACTATGTCCCTTACTTTTTAGATCCTTGCTGTGCCAGTTAAATCAACTATGTCCACCTACTTACTGACATTTCAACCACTTTGTAAATCCCTCTTTAGTTTGCCTCAGCATTCTCATAGCAGTGAAAGGAACTGTGTGATGCTTCCTATGCATAACAGAAATGTATGGACAAGGTGTGGGTTGCTAACCGGGAAAGCAGAGTAATATGTTCAGTAGTCCTGTTTAGGACTGACCAAATAAAAAATCCGATTAAGAACATTTTCCAAGATAATTAATGAAAGACTGGAGAAAGTTGATGATGAAGCTTCAAGCCATCAACTCCCAGCCGGATTTCCAGACCAGAAAAATACCCTGTACTCAGGGCTTTATTATTGCCTTAAGGCACATTTCAGATTTAAAAAGGGAAATGTTGTGAAAGCAATTTTCAAAGTGGAACTCCAGCCAGTTATTCTGTCTGTGCTGCTGTGAGGCCAGATGAAATAAACGTATGGTACACTCAGAATGTAATACTTATTTTTGCAAATTGCATTTCCAGTATCTCCAATAGATGCTTCATATTAGTTTACCTGAATCAGCTCTCCCATGTCCCTTGAGAAGGGAAGAAGGAAAAGAAAATCATTTCCAATAATATAAAAGCCTGGATTTACAAAATAACATAGTACATTCGTAAAGTATAAGACACAAATGGAGACAATATAAGTTTGCACATACATTGGTCACGACAAAAAAAATCAACATTTATTACACATAAAAATCAGATACCACATTTATACTCTGCCCCCAGGAATCATTACCATATATATTCATTCATAAGCTGAATTTTTTTAGTAAAAAAGGGAAGCACCAGAGAAGGGGGTCGGCTTATGAACAGGTATAGAGAGGGAGAGATGGGACACAGCCCCTCCCCCCACCAGAGGGAGCAAGGAGAGGCAGCACAGCCAACAGAGCCAGAAGGGAAGAGGCGGGTCCAGAGTCTCTGCTTCTGGCCAGGCTGCTCTCCACCCAGCCTCCGAAGCAGCTGCAACTCTGGGGCTGGCAGGCTGCTGCCGTGCCGCTCGGCCCCTCCCCCCAGAGCAGGCTCTGGCCGCACCGCTCGGCCCTCCGGAGCACGCTGCGGCTAGGGTGACCAGAGGGCAAGTGTGAAAAATTGGGACGGGGTGGGGGGTAATAGGAACCTATATAAGAAAAAGCCCCCAAAATCGGAACTGTCCCTATAAAATTGGGACATCTGGTCACCCTAGCTGCAGCCGTGCCGCCCAGTCTGGCCCGTCAGAGCAGGCTGTGGCCGCACTGCCCAGCCAACTGGAGCAGCTCCAGCCAGGTCAGAGACATCCTTCCCTGGCCCTCCCCAGATAAGGTGTGAAGGGATGGGATGGGGAGAGCGTGGGGGTCCCAGGCTAGGGGTGGGGTCATGTGGGGGGTGGTCACAGGGGTTACTCTCCTGACTCCCAGCTTCTCCCCCCCAAAAAAATTTCCCCACCAGTGGCTGTCCTGGCCCATCAGGGTAAGCAGCTGGCGTGCTGGGACACTTTGTTTACTTAGGTTTAACTCCATGCCTGTGGACACTCAAGGTAAACGAAACCAGCTCGGCCCGCCAGCAGCTTATCCTGATGGCCTGGGAGCCAAAGTTTGCTGACCCATGAATGATATGGGTTATGGGTTATGAATGGGTTATAAAAATTTTCCATTTTTACTTATCCATCTTGGGGGGGGTCGGCTTATAAACGAACGGGCTTATGATCGAGTATATACGGTATATTGTATTACAAGTGGGAAACTGGTAGCTCAGATACCACTGTGTAGCACCTGTTGGCAGACATTTTAATGGTAAACTCTGAATTAATGGGGAAAGGAATGTCTGTAAGAAGCTAAAACAAGGAGGACATGACATATTAAAAAATGAAAAACTCCAGAATAGGGCAGGCACAAAACCAACATTTCCATTGTGTGAACAATTTTGAGGTTTTCACATTTTCTGTGCAGAAAAAACCAGCACCTTTCAATTTTTTTTAATGAAAACAGAGAGAGAGAGAGAGAGAGAGAGACAGACAGACAGACAGACAGCCAGACAGACCGACCAAATCCCAGAATAGTAAAAAACTAGTGGTTAGGGCACTCACCCGGGATATGGGAAAACCAGGTTCGGGTCTCTGGTCCAAATGAGACAGAACAAAATTCCTGTACCCAGGTGAAGTCCTTAACCACCGGGGTGTTCTGGGTCTCTTTCTCTATCTCCCATCCTGGACCTGATAAAGTTTAATAAAAACTACGTTTCCATGAAAAGTTTTGGTTTTGATGAATCAACATTTTCTGACAATAAAGGTTTTGTCAAAAAGTTCCCTACCAGCGCTAGTCTTGAACATAGAGATGTCATGCTAAACATCTTATTGCTGCTGAATGGTGTCCACATCATTAAGTAGAGGTGGTCAAATAACGAACTGTGAACAGTATCATTTATGAAGATTTGACAGTTTTTCCATTAAATGTTTCCATTTTCTGGGGCAGCTACTATGAAGAAATCTTGTTCTAAACTCAGGGGTGAACGGGTGGTTGTGCTATAGACAGGAACAATTGACACACTGATATACTCAGAAAAAAATAACAAGACAAAATCCAATACAAACAGATTAATCTTCAGTCTAGTTCTATGTATCTCTCACATCTATTAATTTATATCAGTGTTGCCATCTCCCAAATGCAGGATTTATGCAAGCCAGCTCCCTCATTGCTCTTGAAAATGTAACATGTTCCAGTAAGGGGCTGGAAGCAGCAAAGAAGCAGCAGTATGACTTCAGGAAAATCTGGGCACTCAGGTTTATGCAGGTAGGAAAATTTCACCCTTACTACTCAGCAGAGAAGCTGCTTATCTGTGAATATAAATATGGATGCATTGGTGACTCCATTTCTGAGAAAGAACAGATGAAACACAATTTGACCACCATGCTTATGGCTAAATTCTTCCAATGATTCCAACTGAGCACTTGAATGCCGTACTGCACTTCAGGAAGAATGAACATAACTAATGATGTATGTGCTGTCCCTCAAGCACAGTACTGGGTGCCACTGCCAGTGGGTAACATTTAGAAAGGAAGTCTGGAGGCCTCTTGTCATTTTGAGTAGTAGGGCAGACTGGATAGTCAGTCAAGGCACCTACATTTTCCAATACAAGTCAGAGCAAATCAGACTTTTTTGAGAAAGGATCAAATTTCCAATCAGGCTGTCATTTTGTTAATGCAAAAGCCAACTAGCCAATTTGTACAGACAAATGTGCACATGCAAAACTGTACTCAGGAGCTGATAATTTGACACACAGTATCATATAATCATAAAATCAAAGGACTGGAAGGCACATCAAAAGGTCATCTAGTCCAGTCCCCTGCAATCATGGAAGGACTAAGTATTATCTAGACCATCCCTGACAGGTGTTTGTCTAACCTGCTCTTAAAAATCTCCAATAATGAAGATGCTACAACCTCCCTAGGCAATTTATTTCAATGCATAGCTATCCTGACAGTTAGGAAGTTTTAAGCCCAGTGCTTCTTGACCTCTCCTCAGAGGTTAAGGAGAATAATTTTTCTCCTTCCTCCTAACAACCTTTTATGTACTTGAAAACTGTCTTTTCTCCGGTCCAAACAAACCCAATTTTTTCAATCTTCCCTCATAGGTCATGTTTTCTAGACCATTTTTGTTGCTCTTCTCTGGACTTTCTCTGATTTGTCCTTATCTTTCCCTAAATTTGGTGCCCAGAACTGGACACAATGCTCCAGGTGAGGCCAATCAGTGTCTTCTAATATCTTACTTACAAAATGATGAAGGATTTCAGTTACCACATTGTAAAGTATGGTAGAATTAGAATGGCAAATACAGAAAACATGTGGCTGTTTTATCTCTGGATGTTTTATTTAACATAATTTAATGCACAAAAACAACTGACTTTGACTCCAAAGAAAATTGTTTTGTTATTCAGATTGTCCTTGGATAAATTGCCTTAAAAATTACCTAACATGATTTGGAGCATTGAGTGAAAAAATACATTTTCACATAGAATATGGCAATGAGATGTAGGAAAGTATGATTAACTGAGTGACAGCTCCCCGTGTGCCAAATCTTGTGAGATTAGGTATTTAAACCTTAATTACAAGAAAAATCCTTGCAGGATACCTAAGTCCTATAGAGACACAGAAAGGTTTGCAAAGAGAAATCCCACAGTACATATTTGCTCCACGCAAATCTAATTGACACCAATTATTCCAATAGGCTAGCTGGCTGGGAAAGTCTCTGTTTGTCTGAAACTGCAGATTCAATGTAAAATAAAGAAATGGGAAAGTTAAAGTTAATTCAGTTGAATGTTTGTTTAGCATGAGACAGTATCTGTGACAAATCAAGTAACCATCCTAAACTGAATTGTAAAACAGAAAAAATCCTTTGCTAACTAAGTCCTCCCCACTCCAGCTTGTCTTCAAAAGTAGGTGAGGTAAGGTACAACAGGAGTTTGGCTTGCTTTTGTTTTGTTCTCACTGCTGTAATTGTTTGATGCAACCTTTAATGTCTATTTAACTTCCATCACATATATGATTTCAGGTGCATGGAGTTTTTAATAGGTTATTAAATCAGGAAGGGTGTTATGTGTTAGAAATAATGGTTAACTTCAGGATCAGAGTCTGGCCCTTAATCTCTACAGATTCATCTCTCAGAGATTAAAATGTGCCCTAAAGTGATTCATCTTCTTGTCATTGAAGAGACAAAAGTAAATTTCACTATTGATGTGGGGTTGGTTTAGAAAGGGAAAGTGCTAAAACTAGTGAGTTTGTAATAAAATAATGCTACTGCCCACAGTTTTGCTAAACAGGAAGCCTTAGAATTTCTGATATAATCAAGGAGCTAGCAAAAAAATGACCAATGCATAGTTGAAATACATATTAAAGCTTAATACATCTTGGCTTTTTGGATCCCCTCAGTATCACAGAGAACACATCAAGTATGCAATATGAAGCACATTTGGTGGACCATCCTTTCAGAAGTAGAAGCAAGAATTCTCTCTAGTGGCTTTGTAAGATGGACCAAGCCCAATACAATTTTCAGGGAACAAAAAATCTAAGTCTTGAATATTACTCTAGATACTGAGGGCAAACATTGTGCCTTTTATTATGTATGTATACAGAATTTTATTATGCCCACCCTCCCCCGAAAAAAACAGAGAAGGTAATGCTGAGATTCAAAAATAGATGCTCATTCTTATTTTACATAAAGGAAGAATTAGCATTTGCAGTCACGCCATCTGAGTAAATTATAATCACAGAAGTCCAAGTTCAACTATGATGTAATTGCATTGTCTTTAATGGCATTATAGCAGTGATGAATTTGGCCCAAATGGTTGGAATCTATCAATTCTGAGTGGTCTCTCTTGTTGTGTATTTGGTTGTCATGGTTTTGTTGCTATGGCAACTGAGTTAGATTATTAGGGGTTAGCTCAACCGGTTTCAACCGGCTGAGGTGCTCTCTGTATATATGTAAATAAAATGGAGGTTTTGGTTAGCTGCCTGCTCTCTGGCCTCAAGTGATTGCTTCCTACACCGGCTGCCCCAAGGATATAACACTGGCGACGAGGGTGAGACTCCGGTGCTGCTCCAGTAACAGAAGGAAGTAGAAGTTAAGGTCAAGAACAAACAAACAAAAAAAGCTGCTTGTTGCACTGACTGTGAAAGTGAAACTAAAAATCATGGCTACTCTGACCAGGCCCCTGGAGCCTTTTGATGGGAATACAGAGCAGTGGCATGTGTATACTGAGCGTTTTGAGCTTGTTGGTATTGCAAATGACATTACAGAAGCAAAGAAGGTGCCAATATTCTTAACTGTTGTAGGGGCTAAAACCTACTCTCTGCTACGCAGCTTACTACACCCTGTTAAGCCTGAGACTAAATCTTACAGTGACATTGTGGAAATCCTGGGGTCTCATTTCTCCCCAAAACCACTGGTAATTGCTGAAAGATATAGGTTCCACAAAAGAGACCAAAAGGAAGATGAAACAGTTGTACAATTTGTAGCCATTTTAAAAAAGCTAGCAGAACACTGTGAATTTAAAGAAATGTTACATGATGCCCTGCGTGACAGGTTAGTGTGTGGCCTCTACAGTGAAGCTATACGGAAGCGCCTACTGACAGAGGCTCAGCTTACCTTACAGAAGGCTGTTGATATTGCTGTCTCCATGGAACTGGCTACAAGGGAGGCACAATACATCGGTGCACCCCCTAGGGTGCAAAAAGTGTCACAAGAACCGACCCACAAAACTGTGCAGAGTCAAGAATGTTACCGCTGTGGTAAGCCGGGTCACCAGGCATCAGAATGCTGGTGTAAGGACCTGATGTGTCGACACTGTGGCAAAAAGGGACACATTGAGTGTGCCTGTAAACAAAAGAAAAAGAGGCCTGTGGTCTGGCCGACAAAAAGAGGAACCCTGCATACCCTATAGCAGACCCAGGATGATCAAGGTGACACCTCATCGCAAGAGGAAGTGCTACTGCATGTTTTGTCTTTGGCAATGGGCTCACATGAATACTGGGTAACCCCGTTATTGGATGGCAAACGTATACGCATGGAACTGGACACCAGTGCAGCCGTCTCACTGATCTCCGAGACTGTGTATAAAGAAAAGCTACAGCATCTTCCGCTTAAGGCAACAAAAACTGTTCTGAAGACGTATACGGGAGAAGCTGTGCCTATGCTGGGCACTATTGATGTTAAGGTGGAGCTCAATGGACAGGTGGCTAAATTGCCACTGTTTGTGGTGAGAGGTAACTACCCAGCCTTAATGGGTAGGTCTTGGCTTGGGAAGATTCAACTGAACTGGGCAGAAGTGCACCGGATGACTAAAGAAGAAACCAGTCTAACCCCTATACTAAGGAAACATGCTGCTGTTTTTGGAGATGATTTGGGAAGTATGAAGGGAATCACTGTGACATTGAACATTAAACCTGGCAGTCCACCAAAATATCTGAAAGCCCGAACTGTGCCATATGCCATCAGGCCAAAAGTTGAAGCAGACCTGGAGCGCCTGGTCACCAATGGAGTGCTAATACCAGTTACCCATAGCTCATGGGCCACTCCTATCGTTCCAATCGTGAAGAAAGATGGCTCTCTCCGGATTTGCGGTGATTTTAAAGTCACTGTCAACCCAGTGTTGTGTGCAGAGCAATACCCGCTTCCCCGCATCGATGACCTCTTCGCAGGCCTGGCTGGGGGACAAAAGTTCAGTAAGATTGATCTGAGTCAAGCATATTTACAGATGCACGTCGATGAAAAGTCCCAAGAGCTGTTGACTATTGTGACTCATAAGGGGCTTTATCAATACTGTCGTCTACCCTTCGGAATAACATCTGCTCCCGCCCTGTTCCAGAGGGCTATGGACCAGATCTTGTGTGGCTTGTCAGGAGTTCAGTGCTATCTGGATGATATCCTGGTCACTGGAAGAAATGAAGAGGATCACTTAAAGAATTTAGAGGCTACCCTACAAAGACTGGAAGAGTATGGCCTACGAGTTCGCAAAGACAAGTGTGAATTCTTCAAGCCCTCTGTTGAATATTTGGGACATATCATTGATTCTGCAGGTCTTCATAAGGCCCCCTGCAAAAGTTAAAGCTATTGTGGAGGCTCCCCCACCTCGAAATGTAAGCCAGCTGCGCTCGTTTCTAGGACTCCTGAACTATTATGGAAAGTTCATCTCACAGTTAGCCACACTGCTAAAACCACTTCATGAGCTCCTTGGGCAGAACAAGGCCTGGAAGTGGACTGAAGCCTGTGATGTTGCGTTTAACAAAGCTAAGGATGCATTGCTAAATTCTGAAGTTCTAACGCACTTTGATGCATCCTTACCACTGCAATTGGCCTGCGATGCCTCCCCTTATGGAGTGGGTGCAGTCGTGTCACATATTATGCCTTCAGGAGAAGAGAGACCTATTGCTTTTGCTTCACGCACTCTAAGCAAAGCAGAAACTAACTACGCCCAAATCGAATGTGAGGCATTAGGAATTGTTTTTGGAATTCGGAAGTTTCATCAGTACCTGTTTGGGTGAAAATTTACTCTTCTCACAGACCATCGACCTCTGACATCAATTTTTGGACCTTACACAGGCATTCCCCCATTAGCTGCTAGTCGTATGCAACGTTGGGCATTGTTACTTTCAGCACACACATATGAAATCAAATATCGGAAATCCACTCTACACGGCAATGCAGATGGCCTCTCAAGGTTGCCTTTGCCGGTCAAACACCAGGATAGTGCCCACAAGGAAATCTTCTACTTTGAACAGGTAGAGAATACACCCATCACTGCTACTCAGATAAAGAAGGCAACTCGCGTTGACCCAGTATTGTCCCACGTTATGGACCTGGTGATGCATGGAACATCTCGACAAACCTCTCCGGTCTCATCCGACCTTGTTCCCTACATGTCCAAGCGGACGGAGTTATCGGTCCAATCTGGTTGTTTGTTGTGGGGGAGACGTGTCATTATTCCACCACCACTGAGATCACAGATGTTAGAACAGCTACATTCCGGTCACTGTGGAATAGTGCGCATGAAGGAAATTGCATGAAGCTATTTTTGGTGGCCTGGACTGGACAGCGCTATTGAAGAGAAGGCAAAAGCTTGTATATCATGTCAGGGTGTGAGGAATGCACCCCAGTGGGCACCCCTACAACCATGGGACTGGCCTGAAAACCCGTGGCAACGTATTCACGTTGACTTTGCTGGCCCCCTTGAAGGAAGCATGTTCTTGGTGGCAATAGATGCCCATTCTAAATGGCCAGAAGTCTCTATAATGCAGTCCACTTCTGCAGAGAGTACTATCCAAAAACTACGAGGACTCTTTAGTCATTTTGGTCTGCCAGAACAACTTGTGAGCGACAACGGACCGCAGTTCATTTCTCAGGAGTTTCAAAATTTTATGAAAGCAAATGGGATACACCACATCACGTCAGCACCATATCATCCATCCACCAACGGATTAGCTGAAAGATTTGTGCAGACAATGAAAAACGCTTTGAAATCAGCAAGGGGACAACACTCCATTCAAAAGCGTCTGGATACCTTTTTACTTTCCTACAGAAACACACCTCATGCTACGACCCACGCATCTCCGGCCTTTCTAATGATGGGACGACAGCTGCGCACTTGCTTTGATCTGCTGAAACCTTCTGAACCCCGACAAATTGTGCAACATCAGCAGCAATATCAAGTCATCAGACGGGCACCCAGAGCAAAAGACCGAACCTTTAGCCCGGGACAGCCAGTTTTGGCTCGGAATTATACTTCCAGAGCTAAATGGGTTCCGGCCACAGTCATCACTCAAACAGGACCTGTTTCCTACACAGTCCGGACTGCAGGGAATCTTACCTGGCGGCGACATGTAGATCAGCTGTTGCCAGGTCATGCCAGTCCTCAGGACCCATCTGCAGTTGAGGGGTCTGACTTCACCTCTTCTGGTGAGGGATCGAATCACGAGTCACCTGTTTCTGACTGTTCTCCTCCATTACTGCCGGCGGCTGAGATACCCCTTTGCCCAGCACGAGCTGATACCACCTCCTCACCTGTTCGTGCTGCGGACCCTGAGCCCCTAGTGCTTTCGGGTGCAATAACACCAGAAGTTCGCCGTAATCCACCTAGAGACAGAAGGCCTCCTCATCGGCTGGACCTTTAGCTAGGGCGAACCCACGGTTATGGGGCAAAATAATCCCCAGGGTTTAGCCGGGAATGGAGGCAGTCTACCCTCCTTCTCTAGTCTAGTGTGTGTTTTATTTAGGGGATGTTCTTATTAGGGGGGGAGGAATATGTTGTGTATTTGGTTGTCATGGTTTTGTTGCTATGGCAACTGAGTTAGATTATTAGGGGTTAGCTCAACCGGTTTCAACCGGCTGAGGTGCTCTCTGTATATATGTAAATAAAATGGAGGTTTTGGTTAGCTGCCTGCTCTCTGGCCTCAAGTGATTGCTTCCTACACCGGCTGCCCCAAGGATATAACATCTCTGACCTAAATAAAATGAAAATGTGAACAATGCAGACTTTACTAACACTGAATACAAGGTAGCTGCTTATAATACCAATACATTCAACACATTGTGTAGCTGATTATGAAGAGATAGATACATAGATATAGAGCTAAGTTTTACCACCACATAAATTACTAACCCAAAGCATATGAAACTAATTCTTCAAAGCTAAACATTTAAAACAGAAATTTTATAAGGATACAATAGGTTTATAAAAATGACATTAAACAGTGCTCTCATTTCCTATCCAAAGTGAACTATTTAAATATTTTCTTCTTCCAGAGTAAAGACGAAATGTTGGCCTATTGCTGAACCAAGCAGCTTTAGCTTATATTCAGAGTCTGAAACCCACTCATTCTTTTGACATACTGAATTATTATGATTCCCTATTAATCTCTGTATACAGAGAACTATCAGGAGTGAGTGGATATTACACTATGGGTAGGTGAACTGGTCTGGAAAAAAAATGACTTGCCTGATCATCAGCCCAAATCTCAAGCAGAACTAAACCCAAATCTTTCCTTTGAACTTTATTAGGTAGTAGTGATACTGAATCTCAAATGTATGAAAGGTTCCAGTTCAGATAAACACTTAGAATTTCAGATACTTACCTGTACCCAAACCTGAACCTGCATGTGACTCTATTGGGGCTGGAACATTCACAAAAACAGAACCTGTCAGTCGATTTCCAGTAATTCTGATTTCTGGATTTATATTAGCAAAATGCATTACCAGGGCTCTCCTCAGACACCAAATACCATTTGAATCCTTGTTTTTTAAAGTTCCTTGAAGTCATGCAAAAGACCCCAAGGACAGGTCAATCCAATATCCCCTTCCATCAACAGAACGGGGAAAAAAAAAGAAGACAATTCAGTCTGATTCCCGCTTACCCATTGCCATTTAGGGCTCTGCAAATCAAGATAGGATCCTCCAGATTCAAGGTGCAAAGTCAGGAGAGTCCTCAATAACATAGTAAGTCAGAGGCAGCATAGCAGGAGGCAGTACAGGCCAATTGCCTACTTGAGTGGGCTGTGTTGGGATGAAGAGAAAAGATTCAGGACAGAGGGGAAAATCACATAGCATCTGAGGATTCTGTGTAGAGACAACCCAGGTGGGGCAGGGACCAGAAAGAAATATTTTGGGGGTTTTGAGAACAACATTTTTTGGTAGGGATTGTATTTTTAAGATTCTGAGCTTCATTTAGTATGGTTTAGGAATCCACCCCTCAAAGGCTGACTCTGTAGATCACACAACATAAAGAAATAAAATGAAAATGTATAGTAACTGCTGACAGCACTTTTATTTTGTCCTTAACCATGACATGTCATTCCTTTGGACAGATGGTCCTTTTATACCTCATGAATGCAAAACAGGCTCAGCCTTCAGCTACTGGTGAATGGAGAGCTGTTGAAGATCATATCTTGTATTTGTATATGTCTGCTTTTACTTTATTAAGATTTGCAAATTTTATGTGGGAAGACTATGTTGGGTATCCAGAACACAGGAAAGTGAATGGCAAGGCAGCACAGGAGGCTGTACTGTAAGTTGCACTGGGGACAGGCCAAATTCACTGCTGGCATAAGCAGTAACAACTTCATTTTAGTCAATGAAACTGGCTAGCAGTGCTTTTAGACTCTGCATATTGTGTATATTATGAATACGCGAACACCACGCAAAACTTCATTCTCTGTTGATTTTGTTACCTTTAATTGTATCTTATTCCTTACTGTCTGATCTCTGTTTTACATAAGGAGTCATGCTCCCAACATGTGGCCAAGGAAATGGAGGTTGGCCCTTTTCTGAAGTATACACCCTTAACAGTTTATCATCATTATCAAGCTTTTACTTTTCTCCTACTAGCTCATAACTGTGCAAAATTCACAGGTTGGTGAGATTGTGAGAGCAAAGGTAATTCTCCCTCCTTTTTTACTCCTTTCCCACACACTTTTCCTCTCCTTCCCTTTCTCTCTCTCATTTAATTTTCAAAGTTCTGTGGGCTACAGTTGTTGGCCACTAGAGGACAGGTGTTCGAGTGTGTACACTCGCATGCACACAGAGAGGAGACACAAAGAGGAGAGCTGATCAGAACATTTTCGGCAAAATGAAATTTAATCTAAATATGCTGTTTTGTTGATGCAAAAACATTTTTCTGAGATGTATTGATTTTGATGAAGTTTTCATTTGGAAGGGGCTTTTTTAGAGAGAGTCTCTCAGGGCATTTCTACACTAAAGACTTACATCGACCTATGTTAGGTCCACTTACAGCCACTACAGTAATTACTGCAGTGGCTGATGTTTACACTACCCTCCTTCTGTCGGTGGAGCACATCCTCACCAGGAGCACATCCACTGAATGAAGAGAGGCAGTGTGGAGGGCTGAGAGCAAGGGGTTTCCGTTCCACACAGTTTCATGCCGAGAGCCCAGCTGCTTCTCTGGCTTCTCACCTCCCTGTTCCCTGCTGGGAGCGGGAGACAGCCGCCCAGGCTTCTTGCGTCCCCATTCCCCACCAAGAGTGGGGGGCAGCTGCCTGAGTGCCTGAGACGCAGCACGACTGGGAGCGGGAAGTAGGAGGCAGCCAGTCTGTAGCTGCCTGGCTTTCTTGTCAATTTCAGGGCTCCAGCCTATATAAGTAAGACAATGTCTACACAGACACTGCATCATCCTAACTACACCAACATCAGTCCTGTGCCTCTCCTGGAGTTATTTTGCCAGTGTAGTAGGGCACTTACATCAGCAGGACAAGTCTATAGTATATACACTGACATGATAAGGTTGAGGTAAGATGTCTTATGTTGACCTAACTGTGCAGTATAGACCAGGCCTCACACTTTAGAGCCTGATGGATTGGGCACTAGACTGGATATGGGAGGCTCAGGTACTCCTCCCTGTTCTGCCTAATTTGGAGTAATGTGGGTTGAAAACCTCTGCCCTGAATCAGGCAGAGCTGGAACTTGAACCTGGGCCTCCCACATCTCAGGACAAACACAAATGTTCATTTTGATCCAAATATAGAAATTTTGGCACAATTCCCTTTTAATGAAATCCTATATAATGTTTTGGTTTCATTCTCTGAAACAGTATTGTCCTCTGCTCAGCTTTCAGCAGGTCTCACAAAGATATTCCATTCTGAAAAGAAGGTAGTATTTGGGAGGACAGAGAGGAAGATAAATAGATAGATACATAGATATGGGGGCAAATCTATATTCCATATTTTATTAAACACATGCAGAGCAATTTCGTCTAAACTCAAAAGTATTGTGCTGTGGATAGGGCTGTGTGCCAAAGTCTCGAGTGCTGCAGTTTCATATCAGCTAGCCATACAATTTATTCTTTGTATAGCAACACTTAAAGCTAAAGGATCCTAATATTATCATATTTGATAATTTCTATAGATACATGGAAGACGATTGCAATGTGTTTATGGTAAATATTGTGTTACTCTGAGTATGCAGTGAGATGAAACTTATGAATGACAATATTCATTTTAAATATTTTCAGGGAGGGAAGGACAAAGGGAGGTTTGTTCTGGTAGTCAGAAATACGTTATGGCTAAAATATGAACATACTGTTCTTTATGGAATCTCTCTCAGAGCTCAGCAGTGACAAAGATATTTTACAGGAAGCAGTGAGGTAACCCAGCAATAAAATCCCTGCATTTTCAGCACATTCTGCTCTGCTCCAGGGTACTGTTGACTCAGTCTCATCTGCACTGAGTTAGAGTCACAGCTCTGTTACTGAGCTGCTGTGTGATGTTGGGAAAATCACTTCACCTCTCTGTGCCTCAGTTTACCCATTGTAAAGTTGGGATTATGATATATACCCTCTTTTGTTAAGCACTTTCATATCTTCACATGAAAACTACTACACAAGGGCTAACTATTATTATTCCTCTGGCTAAGAATTTGCCTTCCTTCATTCTCCTGATTCAGTGGAATGCAAGGACAGTGGACCATAGAGAAAAACAGAGATTATATTGGGTATGTGATGAGTTCCCCCCCGCGGTGCCACCTGGAACTGGGATACTACTGCACCCTCTGACCCACCAGCCTCGGCTCCCTGTCACACTGTGCTGCTGGGACAAGTTGCAAAGCCCTCCAAGCTTGCACTTTCACCAGCATTCACACTGGTAGGGACACAGCCAGCTGCAGTCACATGGAGGCTCTCTAACAACCAGCCTCCCAGCCTAGGACCCCAGAGCAGCACTGTCCTGCCCTGGTCAAATCTGGCCACTATATGGGTTAAACACCCAGTCCGCCTATCCCTCGATATGAAGAGGACCATTCACACTTGTGGTAACCAAGCAGAGATTTTCCCCATACATCTTAGTCCATTGGTGGGAAACTTGCAGCCCACAGGCCACATGTGGCCCACCAGGGTAATCCGCTGGCAGACTGCCAGATAGTTTGTTCGGCCGCCTGCAGATACCGATGGCCATGGTTCATATATCCTAATTACACAACAGTGGTTAAAATTGGGGTGCCAGGATGTCACAGGGTTGTATGGAAACGACACATAGATTTACATACAGATATATTCATTATAGATTCAGTAGTTCTTTTACTTTTACAGAGTTGTGTATGCAGCACTGAATTTATAACTGACTTTACATTTCCTTCTATTAATTACTGATTTCTCAACAAAACAAAATAGTGTCAAATTCTACCTTTTGAGCCTGATCCAATCCCAGAGAAGTCAATGTCATATGTCCCACAGATTTCAGTGGACCTTGAATCAGGCCCTTTAGGTCAAAAAACTCACAGCAACACAGCACATACAAGGTACAGTTAATGACAAATTACTATAGTCGGATATTGTTTTAAAATTATAAATTGGTTTAGAGCAATTTCTATAAAAATCTATTTCCATAAAATTTAACAGGACCTAAATCAATAGAAGTGCTCCACAGATAAAGAGCCAAACTCCTTGATCTAAACTGTGTGACTGAGACCCACTGTTTAAGATTGGATCCAAACTAGAACCCGAGATCCAAAGTCCTTGGATTTTTAGGAATTCGGGATCACAATATAATAGGCAAAGCCCAGCTCTATTTTGAGTTTGATTATCCTGTTTCTATGCATGTATCATCTTTGTATCTAAAGTTATGAATATTGACTATGTACCAGTATTTCAGATGTGTTAGCTCCTAGGGTAACACCCACAAGATTGTTTACATCCAGTCTAGCCAACACATTGTGGATGGACTATTCAAGTTGATGGCCCATTAGAAGACACAGTGGGCCATAGAAGAAGTTTGTCCCCGCCTGGTGAGCCTTCTTATAGATGGTTTAGCTAAAATATGGATAATGGTTGCTCCTATGAGTCATCAAAGCATGCAAGGGCATGTGACTAGCTCATCCGACCCTCAACTCCATCCTGTGCCTGTAATTTTCCACAAACTAAGACTGAGAGCATTCCCTCCACATGGGAAAAGGTACAAAAGACCCAGGAAGCATCTTCATTTTGCTTCTTTCCTGCTCTGATCTCTGGACTATGGATTTACCTTGAAAGGAGCATTCCAATCAATGGACTGAGGACCTTCCAATCTTTTGGAAGTTACCAGAGCCTTTACAAGGCAGCAGACTGTAACATCACTGTCTGCTACCCAATCTGAGAGCTTTGCAATGATTGTATGTATTAGATTGCCTTAACCATTTTAACTCTCTCCTCTTTCTTTTCTCTTATAAATAAACTTTTCGATATTAGATACTAAAGGATTGGCAACGGTGTGATTATTGGGTAAGATCTGAGTTATATATTGGCCTAGCTGTGTGGCTGATCTTTTGAGATCAGAAGAACTTTTTGTTTGATGAAACTGGTTTTCAATAACCATTTATAAAGTCTAGTGTCTGGGTGTTGAAACAGGAGCTGGGATGCCTAAAGAGACTGCAGTTTGGACTTCTTGTTAACCAGTATGGTGGGACAGAAGTTTACTTTTGTTTCTGGCTTGCTGGTATCTAATAATAGAATAACCACCAGTTTGGGGTGAGTCTGCCCTATTTCTCAATAGTTCATCCCGAATTTGGCATCCTCAGCTGCAACTCACTGAGGCACAGTGACAAATGGGTATTTTGAGCTCTTTTAAAAATTGCTTTAACAATGCTGCATTTAAGCGCCTCACTCCCTTTTTCATGAATAAGCACTTATACCTATCTTGGCTGGCCAATACCACCATGCTGTTCCTGTTGGCTTAAATGCAAACTGCGCTTAGATGGGAGTTTAGCTCCTAGGTCTTGATCTTACAAAGTGCTGGGCACCTGGCGCATATCCAGTGAAGCATTTAAGCATATGCATATCCTCTTGACTTCAGTGGAAACAGAACTGAAATCCCTTTTCCTGCTGATGTCACTATTGCTATAGTATTTCTTCGCCTCCTTAAGAAAAACAAATCATGATCAGAATGAGAACTCAGCATAAGTCATTTCAGAGGTGTCTCTCTTTCAGCTGCTCTGTAGGATTTTGAATTTGCAAAACCTTCCTGCTAGGTCTGAGGCTCAAATTTCAACTCTCTCTATATATTCACTCTTCAAAGTGAGCCTAATATGTAGGCTCACTGTGAAGAGTAAGCCAATTGGGAGGAGAGCAAACTGCTGATGAGCTTTAAGCCACAGTGCTTGGCGGTGCTAAAGCAGCCAGAGTACAGTTTACTGCAACTCTATTAACAAACATGACACTACGCTTTTCTTAATCAATTCATTTTTTCACCTCTTTCTTCTCTCCCTCCTTCCTCTCCCACTCAGCTGCACCCATTTATTCTCTGCCACTATTTCTCTGCTTGTGGAGGGTACCTCATACTTAGGGAGAGATATTAAATAAAGTCACTAACTGTGACACTAACTGTGTGCCCACATGAATATGGAACTTTCTCATGAAATTTAATTAATGGTTTGAATTATTGATTTCTTGCTTGGCTAAACTAATTTCTCCACAATCACTGGTAAAACTAATACATTATAATTAGAGGATGAGATACGTAATGGAGATTGGTCTCATCAAATAATTATGCCGCTCAGTTTGAAAGATATTAAAGTAATGTGTTTCCCACCTAACGGGTGACAAAGAGATCATTTATAATAATACATTTCTCATTTGCAGTTGTTTCATTATGTGAATAATTACTTCCAGAATCTCCCCATGTACATGAAATGAACAACAGCTTTCTTTCCACGTAATCAAACAATGTATAGATAATCTTAAACTGAAGCTCCAACAGCAAGCTTTATAAAGCATCTTATTCTGAAGTTTTCGTTTCTAATTGAGAGGTCACTATTTTTCCTGTTCCCTCACACTCAGTCTTATCTGAAAAGTAACTTCTTTCCCCCTGTTGTCATTGTTGCAGATTTACACTCCTATGCTGGCTTCTTGATCCACTGTCTCATCCTGATTTAGTGTCAGATCAAGGTACAGCCCGAAAATAAAGCAACAGGAGATATGTTTCTGCCAGGTCTACCATGTGACCCCCATTCTGACTGGTGCATCTCAGCACTGTCATAAACCAGATAAATGAAACTGATAACGATAAAGTGTCTGCCTTAATCTATATCCTTTTATTTGTAGTCATAAGCTAAATCCTGCCTTCATATGCAACCTCACAAACCCACTAACATCAGCAAGGTTGCATAGGTGTAAACTAAGATTTGGCTTATAGCTACAGTACATGCCTGAAGCATGGTTTATGACAGACATTCCCTGACATCCAGTATCCTACATGAATTTGATTCAAATGGTAAAATCCTGGCTCCATTGAAGTCATTGGCAAAACTCCCATTGACTTCAATGGAGACAGGGTATCATGCACAGATTTCAAAGCCAGAAGAACCATTTGAGTATGTTTTCTGCCGTCCTGCATAACACAGAATTGTAGAATTTGACCAAGTAATTCTTGCATCAAGCCCATAAATGGAGATTTAACTATGGCATATCTTTTGGAAAGGCACCTGGACCTAAAGACATCAAGTGATGGAGAACCCACCACTTTGTTTGGTAAGTTGGAGAGCTGGTTAAAAAGTGGTAACAAAAAAGTGTCAATTAAAAAAAAATGAAATAATTTTCATTCCACGTAGTAGATTTAAAAAAGGAGCAGTCTTTTACTTATTCACATTTCATTAATTTATGTCTATTTATTTATTCTTTCATTCAGCTCTTTGGTTTTCATTTCCCCCCTTTTCCATTTTGCCACTGTAAAGCGGGATGAGGGGAGAAAAAAAACAAACAAAAATGATAAAAAAAATCTTAAATATTGATAAAAAACACACATTTTTAAAGAGAAAACTATAGTTCAAAAAAATTTCAGCCAGCTCTACTAAGCTGTTCCAATAGTTAATTGGACTGTTAACAATTTGAACGTTCTTTCCAGTTTTATTTTCTCTAGCTTTGTCTGAGTTTAATCAGAATCTGGTAACAAAGTCATGTTCTAGGACAGTGAGTCAAATCCTGCTCATCGTACTCATATGAGTGATACTTAGACTGCATCAGGACTATTCCTAGGTGAAGAAGGTGAAGAAGATTTTGCACAAAAAAATTAAAATGCACTCAATATGTTTAACCAGCTGCGGCAGCCCTTAGAAGAACAGTGTTATCATCTTGGATAGCCATGTGCTGAATTTGAATTCAATAGTGACTTGAATAAGATTACTCTTGGGAAATCTGTGACTTTTTGACCTAATAAAGCAGGTCAAAAATGTGATCATCCAATTGTAATAGTCATATGCAGCTATATTAATAGATATGCAGTATAATTAGACAAAGCACTATAGTAAATTAAATTACAGTACTATATGCTTCAATTTTTTACCCTTCCAAAAGCAGACATTACATTTATAATTAAAAATCTGGAGATAGCTAATGAGAAGAAGTGAATTATCTTTGACAAATTTACCACTAGATCAAGTATCAAGTTTTTGATAACATCAGCTCATTGCTTTCCTTTTTAATTAGCATCACCACAGACAGCTTGGCTGCATTAGGTTTGCCATATTATGCACTCAAATACTATAGTGATGAGTGGCAGTGTAAAACCCTAAGATAAAGTAGGATTTATCATGTCTTCTATAGTCAATAGGGGGTTCATTCAACACCCACTAAAATTAATGGGAGTCTCCAATGACTTCAATAAACATTGGATCTGACCCCATAGTAGTGACAAATATGGGTGGTGTTCTCAGCTTCAGGGAGAATCTCAGCTTCATTCCTGAATTTTGGCAGCCATTTCTGCAAAATTTTTATCAAACTTCTCCCCTTCGAAAACCTTCATTCCCAATATTTGGGTCTGGCAGTAGGGAGGGCAGTTAAGAGATTTACCAGTTTGTAGTTCAGACACAAGATCAATGTGTTCAGCTGAAAGTTTGCCTCATACTTGGGACAGAAAATTTGTGATTAAAGAGTTTTATTATTTTTAAAAACCAATTACATGTACATTTACTGACTAGAAAATGTTGGGCTCAGGGACTGGATAGGAAGTAAGGAGGAGACAGAAAGGAAAAGAGATACAGTAAGTAAATGGCTATCTAGGTATTACATAGTTGCGATGATTCTGATCTCAATTACATAGGTATAAACTAATGGCAACTCCAATAAAGTAAAAGTTAATTAATTATGGGTTTGATGGTCTGTATCTCCATGTTCACCTATTTTACAGAATTGTGATAGAATCATAGATTATTAGGGTTGGAAGGGACCTCAAGAGATCATCTAGTCCAACCCGCTGCTCAAAGCAGGACCAATCCCCAAATGGCCCCCTCAAGGATTGAACTCACAACCCTGGGTTTAGCAGGCCAATGCTCAAACCACTGAGCTATCCCTCCCACCCCATACATTTTGATACATTTTGTACAAGTGAGGTATCATTTGCCCTGTGAGGTATTTGAAAACTCAATTTTCTTACCATTATTGTGGTAAAATATGTGTGTCAACATTGTATGTAAAGCTATAAGATTCTACTTTATGGTATTACTAAGGCATGTTCTAACTCTGGGGAGAGGCTGAAAACCAGTTCCCCAGAGACAAAAGTCTAGCTGATGCCTCAGCCAGGTGTCGGCATAATCAAATTAATCCTCACCTGGATAAGTGGTGAGGATGACGGTAAGAAGGTGTAGGTGAAAAATCTAAATTTTGACATCTTGGGGCTCCTATCCACACAGACCTTCAGTCTCCTGAACCTCAGTTGGAGATACTTCTCAAAGAATAGAAAGAATTATAAGAAGAGAGAGCAGACTCAAATTATTTCCTCGCTTTCTCTCATGCCCATGGCATCCACAACACTTGAAGAACAAAGCAAGTGGCATTGGATTGGGGGAAGTATCCTGACTGAAAGAAGTTCAGCTAGTAAGGCTGCTGAAATATGTGGTGAGAGAGACCTTTGCTTTGAATTCTCTCTAGGTTGAGAAGTAAGGCAGTAGTTGCATTTTACTTTCATTTTTCTTGTAACCAGTTCTGAGTTTTATGCCTCATTACTTAGGTTATATCTACACTACACAGCTTTTGGTGACATGGCTGTGTCACTTCAGCTGTGCCACTAAAAGGCATGCAGAGTAGCCTCTATTTGTCAGCTCTCCTGCCGAAAACAAACTTCAATCCCCAACAAGCAGCATTTGTGTTGTTGGCAGGAGAGAGCTCCTGACGACAATGCGCTGTTCACACTGGCACTCATCATGGCAAAACTTTTGTCTTTCAGGGGAAAGGGGTTAACACCTCTGAGAGACAAAAGTTTGTCGTTCAATTGCCAGTGTAGACATGGATATAAGGCTATCCTTTTGTAGGTAATATGTTTGTTTTATGGTTTTATTTAAACCAATGTGTTTGAATTGATATGTTTGAGAAACTCCACTTGGCATAAGAGGATTTGTGAATATCATTTTCTATTAATAAAATAACGGACTTTATATGAGCCTGAATTGTCCAAGAGAGATCTGGCAATACAAGATGCACATGTCTGGAGAAAGTCTGGGACTGGGAGTTTGCTGCTAATGCTCCACAGTGTAATTAAAGAGTGTCTGGCTATAACACTTATATAATATAAATTGGGAGTAATTTACATGCTGGAGGCTGTGTGTGAGCAGACCAGGACTGGTAGCTCTCACAGCAAAGCAGGGTAAGAGGCACCCCAGGTTGGAGATATCAGGGGACACAGCTGTTCATAAGTCCAGATTGCGCCCTGAGTATATCACAGTGTTAAACTAATATGAGATCTAAATCAGACCCTTAATATTATATTTAGCCTGTTTCATTCATTAAAGGTACCGTATTCTAGCTACCTGACACAGATGTCAGCTTCAACCCCCTGTCTTTTCCTTCTCCTACTCCAATCTCTGTTCTTTCTTTGCGATGCCTCCATCTATGGACTGAGCTCTCAGACCTGGTTCGCTAATCTTGAGCCAGCAGAGCGCTTAAGCACATGCTCAACTTTAAGCACATAAGTTTCCCAACTGAACTGGGGCATGAATTTCAGTTCACTAAGTGCCTGGCACAATGCTGCAGCTCCCACTCACATTTTGGACTCTCAGTTGCTGTTTCAATGTGTGTTTGCTCTCAGATGATATTGTAAAACAATTACAGGAAAGTTATGTACGTATATTGTGATAAAAAATGCTTTGGATTCATTTATATATTGTAAACAAAATGCATAACATGCTGCACATTGTCAGCTATATAGTGACCCCCCCCTTTGAGAGAACAAACATATTTCTCCCCACCAGCCACTCAAGCAAAAGCCTAAGAAAACAGATAAGCTTTACTCTCTACCCTGACAGTCAGCATAGCTGGGCTCTGGCCAACCTAAAGGAGAAGCAAATTCCAGAGCTACCACTAGTTTCCAGGTACCAGAGCCTCAGGATATATTAAATAGCTACTCTGACTTCAAAGGAGAAGAATTGATGTAGACCAGCTGAGGATCTAGCACCAGATCTTCAACGCTAGGAACTGTTATCAAAAGTATTCCAGCTGATCTCAGACATCACAATATTGAATAGGAAGTGTGCTCATCTACTAGGCACAGAGGACTGAAACCCATTTAATTATTTATATATCAAAATCAAAACCAACCAGTAACTTCCATAGACCTCAGAGGATAGGATTAATGTACTTCCTACAACTAGTTCTACTAGGTCAGCAGGTAGCTTGATTCTTCACTAGCTGTAGCTTTTGGGGTGGGGGAAATGATCAAGAGTTACCCAAGGTATAGCACATTGTAGTAGTTCAGTCTTGAGGTCACAAACAGTAGGATAACTGGTGAAGTCAGAAAGCACTGGTCCTGCTTACGCTGAAAGCTGATTTTTGTCCATTGCTATTTCAAAGTGATAGTCTGGTAAATAAAGGTACAGGCTATTCTTTAAATGCTGTCAAAACATTCAAGGTTGATTATTTTATACAAACAAAATCCGCCAAGGAATCCAAATGCACATAATGTTTTCAGTTACTATATGCATTATATCTGCCATGGGTACCAAGTACACCTATATAATGTCATGTTACTAGCAAAATCCCTGTCTGCCAATACTTGAAGGAGTAAGCTGCACCCCACCAGAGTATAAAAGTGGGCTATTGCTGTGACTCTGTAACACCCCTTACTATAGATTTTCCTAAATACTACAATCTCTTTCTAAAAAGACAGCCATTAGCTCAAAAGAATGAGTCACAGAAATTATATTCTATACAGAGCATGATTTACCAAGTGAGATGGTGTTACATAGAAAAGAAAGAAGCACCAGAATTGATATTATTTGTAATAGTTACCCTACCTAGAGTAAAAATCTACTGAGGCCAGAGGAGATGGTTTGTTTGTTTATTTGTTTGTACACATTCTAAAGTAAAATGGATCAATCATTCTAGAGTTAGAGGAAAGCAAAAATGTTCTACTGTTTGATTGTCTTCTCAAGAAAGGGTCTAATGGCTTTTGTTGTTTTTTGTTTGCTTGTTTCTGTTTTATTTTTAAGAGATGCTGAGTGAACCATCATAATGCCTCTCCACAAACACAACACACTAAATTGCCAAACATTGTTTCTGACATGACATTTTTTTGCCAAATGGAAACAATGTTATGATTATTTGAGAATGATGAAAAAAATAATGCAACAGTTTCATGTTTTCTAATCGGAGGGTAAAACAGACTTCTAAGGTGTTGCATGAAAGTGTTGAGGGCAAAATTTGGCTTAATTCAGAAAGATTCATTAATTACCACAAAATCAAGTATTTCTAAGAAATATATTTGAATAAAGTAAATGCGTATGTAGGTATGATATACATTGCACTGGTGACTGAACTTCTCTGTTTATCCATCTTATTCTTGTGACATGATGACCTTTCCTAATATGATGGAAAATAGAAGTCTACCATTCTCTTAATGTCATTGCCTCAGTTACTTCAGAGCTGTCTGATACACTGCAAAATGCAATAGGCATGGAGGCAGAGCACATATCACATTGTGTGCAGAACTGAAATGATTTTAAGGGCTCAATTTTGCCACCCAACTCTTAGTAGTAGTATTTATTATTTGTATTATTATAGCACCTAAGCGTCTAACTCATGGACCTGGTGAGTAGCTTACTTTGCCAGTAGTCCCAATGGAATCAAATGAATAAGGCTGAAAGAATCAGGCCCTGCATTATATTTCTGCCTGACAGTAATGGCTATAAACATACATGTCACTGTTTAGGAATGCAGGGCACAATTATACCCTTGTGCAGTTCATACATGGTACTAAAAAAAAATTCATCTGTTTTCATAATTTTATATTTTTGTCCATTTTTTCCTTTGTGTCTTCTTGCCCAGCAGTTCACAGATTAATTCCCACTTTAATTCCCAACCAGACCAGGCTTTGGCATTGTTATGTTAAAAATCAGACCATGTCAAGCTGAAGATCTGACAGTTACTGAATCTGTGAAAGCTTTCATTCAAAATAATTTAATATCAACTAGCAGGTATCCTGTCTGGCTGTTGGCAGGGTTTTAACTGATTGCTTGATTATACACATTCTTTACTTTTTAACTAGCAGATATCTAATTGTTGCTGTCGTACACAGCCAATACATGTCTTGCTGCTGACATTGATATGACAATCAGAGTGGTACTGCAGTTCTCTTATTATGTGAATCACTAGCTGTAAATTAACCCACATACAATAAAAAATAGATATAGCTGATAGACTTTCTGGAAATTGTCTGACAAACTTTTTTCTGAGTACAATGTGCTATTCTATTGTATATTCATATGGAATAGCTGGACAGCCATAGATCCAACCTCCCTGCTGGCAAAAGGACTAGAAACACCTGTTTCTGCTGTTCCTGTTGGGAGGTGGTGGCCTCTCCAGGATGGCTAAAGGAAGCTGCTTATGGGCACCAAACCATTCATGCTAGGCAGATGCATATACATTAAATAGGTATTCTAAGGAGAAGGGGTTCTATGGATGTGTTCATCCAGTAGGGTTTTGTTGCTGACTTTTGTTGACCTGTAGGTCTTTCCTTTGATTTCTGAATTTTATCTAGGACAGCTATTACCTTTAGTAGCACCCAAAAAGAAGGAGACTTCAAAAAACCCTTGGCAGATGCATAGCTCCTTGAAATTCTAATTTCAAATAAGGTTTCAATACTATGCAGGAAGGATTTGTAGGGAACATTTTATCCAGGATATATGATCAGTTTCTACCCAGTCTCTAATCAATTTGGAACCTGATGATACCTTCCTGAAAACTATTCTGCCTGTAGGCTACTCTACAGAAACCCAGTTGGATCCCTAGGACTTTAGCATGTGGTTGAGGTGGTTAAACTGGAAACATCATCTGAGGAAAATACTTTGTTATGCAGAAATTTAGAGATCACAGAAAATCAAATGAAAGCTAAATAAATATGGATTCTCATGGTTAAAGAGTGAACTGAGGGAGCAAAACCTATGAAAGGAATTGCTATAATTGTCAGTAAATTGAATTTTTTTTTTGGCCCTTGGCTACCTATTCAAAAAAGTACATAGAATCGCTTGTGCTCTCTATTCTTTCTCCCTCACGCACTCATACTGGGAAAATATGGAGGTCAACAAAACAACATCTCTCCCCAACACAAGAGTTTGGGGAGGGTTGGTAGCTCCATTGCTGACTTTTTGTTTGTTTGTTTGCTTGCATTGTGAGGTTTCCCCGTGGGGCTCTGATTTGTGAGGTATCCACAAGAGATAGGGACATAGGGCCATACTGGATCAGACCCAAGGTCTGTGTAGTCCAATATTCTGCCTCTGACCATGGTCAGAATCAGATGCTTCAACAGAAGATAAGGCTACCCCAGTAGGTAGAGGTAAGATAATCTGGCCCCTATTTTAAGTCTCATCCATTGCTAATAGTATGAGATTGTTTTATGGCTTGAAAAACATGAGGTTTAATATCCCTTCCAAAATGTTTATAATTAATTATAACTCTGGATGTTCTGGATGTTCATATAGCAGCAAGATTAAATAAGGATTGGATTCATCTTTGGCCTCAACTAAAAAGGGATCATCATGTTCATCTAGACTGACCTTTTGCACATTGCAAGCCACAGAAACTCACACTCCTGTAATAGACTTAACCTCTGGCTGAGTTACTGAAGTCCTCAAATCATGATTTAAAGACTTCAAGTTACAGGAAGCCCCCCATTTACTCTAGTTTAAACCTGCAAGTGATCATGCTGAAAAAGAAGGCAAAAACAAAACAAAACAAAACCAAAAACAAAACCACAGGCTCTCTGCCAATCTGACCCGGTGGAAAATTCCTTCCTGATCCCAACTATAGTGATGAGTTGGATCTGAGCATGCTGGTATGACCCACCACCCAGACACCTAGGAAAGAATTCTCTGGAGTAACTCAGAGGCCTCTATACTTAGTGTTCCATCTCTGGCCATTGAGAGTATTTGCTACTAGCAGTTGCAGATGGGTCACATTGTAGGCAATCATACCACCCCCTCCATAAACTTATCAAGCTCAAGACTGACTTATCAAGCCTATCCTTTTACTGGTTTTGAGTTTGCCATCTTTTAATTTCATTGAATGCCCCCTTGTTCTTGTGTTACAAGACAGGAAGAACAGAAGGTTCCTGATCTACTTTCTCAATACTATTTATTACTTGAAGTTTCCTATGTGTGTTGTGCAATCTAACATATCCTTACCAGGAAAACCCAAGTAGATAAAAAGAGCTCCAGAAGGACTTTCAGAAAGAAACTGTTAATAAATGTATCAACAATGATCCCATAACCCACAAAAAGTATTGTGCTCTTTTCTGAGGGTGCACCAGGTCTTACTCTGTCTGAACTGCCACCCACCCCTAACCTTAACTCCACTTCACATTTTCTTTTTTCCCCCCTATTTTCTCTATATTGCACTGTATTGAATATGTATATGTATAGTATATTCTGTAAAGAGGACTAGCAAGAAGGAGAAAGATTTACACCAGTTTTACATTATTGACTTCAATAGTTGCTCCTGATTTACTCTCATTAAATAAGAGGACAATCAAGGCTTGTTATATTTAATGTGCCCTCTTTATCCTTTCTATTGTTGTCTCCATAACATAATTTTCCTTTCTCCTCTTTGCTATGACTTTGAAAAATACCATATGTATATTTACAGTAACTCCCAGCCTGCACAGACTCAACTCTAATGTATCCCCTTGCCTTTTGCATTTGTCATCCTCTCGTTTAACATTTAAGGAAGAAAATAATTTCTACTGTCAACATTGCCGTTTATCCAAAATGTCTGCACACTAAAGAGACCAATCATGTCAAGAAAGACTATAATTAAAAAAAAATGGGAAGGGGGAAAATGGATTTTTGCCTATTTAGGTAGTATTGTAACATTATGTTCTCTTTAGTTTTCTAGATAACATAACTACTTCTATAATTCCATGGGCAGCAATTTGGTCTCACAGTGTTAAAGGGTTTTTTAACAGTATAATATTTTTTTTTGGTGGTTGATGCCTTTTTCTTCTTTTTCTCTTAATCTTTTGGGGGAGACTGTGGCCGGTTTTAGTTCGATTTTAGCTTTAGCATTTTGTGTGAGTTTAATCAGAAGTTTTACTATAACACTGCCTGCTGTGATGAATCATACTTTGGGATGAATGGGAAAAGGTCATTGGGAAATATCTGTACACTTGATTTGTACAACAGAATTCAATCATTTGCCTTCAATAAAAATGTGTTTTAAAAGGCCAATTTCAATTTTGCTTATTAAATGGTAGATTTCTCAGACTTGACGTTCCACTATATAAAAGCTTGCCTCAAGAGTGGAGATGAGGGGCCTCAAGTTGCTGGTTGTAATCCTAGATCTGGAGCTTCCCAGCTTTGGCATAAGTTAGAGGTGCTCCTGTCTGGCTTTAGCTTACACCACTACTATATGGTCCTGCAGGGAGCTTCCAACAGTGGAGGGGTAAGTGTAGCTTTTCCTTTCTTTATACCAATGGAAGGTTCCACTATATCATGATAATTCACTGTGGACCCTCTGAGTGATTTTGTACACCACACAAACTGGCCTTAGTGGACAAGAAAATCCAACACATTTTATTTAGGTTTTACATAGTTACACATACTTCTTTAGTTATTTGTGAATAGAAAATAGAGCTTGTGAAAGGGTCTGGCACTTAGAAAATGAAGTCCCTTATTTATCTTCATTTCATGTAAGTTACTAAGGAATAAAGGCTGCAAATATGTATTTAGCAGCAGAGTTAGTAATGCTGAAACTCTGATGACATCTTTTTTTTTTTTAAGACCATGTAAATATAGAGCACTCAGACATACAAAAAATACATCAAGGTAAAATTGACAAAGCACATTTTAAAAAAGTTAGTGAATGGTGGTTTGAAATTGTTATTGATAATATGGCAGTACACGATCTCCAGCTCAGATCTGTTTATTATTGACTTGTCATGAGGTAGAAGAATATTAGTTTGTTAGTAACACAGAACGTCTGACTGAGCTCATCAAGTCCTGAGCCATTTAGCATCTATGCACCTCATATTTGTTATATCCTAATATCAAACACATTGACACAAAATATTTTTTAAGTGAACTGAAAGCCCATCTGTCTGATTGAGCTTTTAATTAAATGGAAGTTAATTTGACAAGTATTGTGCAGCACAGTGGGATGCTTGTATATTGGCAGTTATGTAACGGTGATTTGCTTTGTATATTGGATTTTTATTGAAAAAGACCTGTTATTCATTCCTATTGATGAATCAGTGCAGACAGCAAGAAGCTGAACAAAGATCTAAGGTAGCAAAACCAGTTTATTGGCACTGCCAGTAAAAAGTGGCAGTGGCTTTTCATCTTTTATTTACATTTGAAATGGTAACATTTGTATCCTTTTTTTATGTTTGCACATAAAATGGCTACTTGTAAGTTATTTCTTAAAAAAACAAACAAAAAAAAACCTCTGAGCATTTGATGGCTCTTGTGACTATAGATTTAAAGAGATAATGATCATTACTTTAAGCACAAATTTAACAGTTGTATAGCTCTAGTCAGGCCCCAGGGCAGGAAAACACTCAAGGACGTGCTTAAGTCCATCCATATTCAAGAAAGCACTTGAGCACCTTTTAACTTTAACCAGTCTTTGTCTCATTCACGTCAATGGGATCTAAGCGTAAGTCTCTACTCTCCTGTATAGGGATGCTTTCCTGAACTGAGGCCTTACACCTCCAAGAATTTATATTTATAATTATTGGCACAGGATGTGGAAGGACAAACAGCATTGTGTCATTCTCCCATCTCGTTTGTTCAAGGAAAAATCCTAAGAATCTAAAGCTTGATAATTTTCTCATAATACATTGTACACTTACTAAACATTAAAAAATAAATCACAATTAAAATACTTGTCCCCCTGGAGAACACACATTTACCAACTTCTAAGTTAGCTAAATTAGCTCACTAAGATGTCTTGTTCCAGTTTTGGTTTATGGACGGCAAAGGCAGGACTAGCAAATGTATGGAGCAGTCCCATCGAAAGCAAGAAAATGAATGTTTCTACAGAGATTAATATATAAGCCTATAGGGGCAGATTTTGACTGGCCCTTGTGCAGGGATCAAATTTTCCTTCCTTGGTGCTCACTATGTAAAGATCAGGGAGTGCAAGGACTACCCCTTCCAGGGCAAGCAGGAAGGGGAGCTATGGTGTCTCCACACTGGGTCTAGGGAAGATGTTATACCAATATAATAAAAACCAGCAGGATCTTATTAAGAGGGATAAGGCAAAGATGCCACATTTATTGTAAATACCATAACAAAACAAAAGACAATGTTTTCCTACTTGTTTCTATTACTAATTATTCCTTATACAAACACACACACATATATATTCATCCACACAATCATTCATTCAGGTTCTGTATAGATGTTATAGTTACCAGCCTAGATGTTGCTCATGCCAAGTTACTGGCCAGGTATCTTGGTCATGAGGATGGAGCCGAGTCTGTGTCAGATGCATCTGATGCTCCTGGAGGTTGGTATCAGAACCATAGACTCAAAGTCCTTATTCTTTAGAGTCCAGTTTTATAGGGATTTTTCCCTATGTTAGTTCATAGGAGTTGCTTCATTTTGCTGTTGCTAAATCAATCAGCAGGTAGCTGGCTCCATGTTGTCAGATGCTTTGTTTTTCCTTCCTTTGAGGTGTGGTGGGTGGATTCCAGTTTGCCCTCCGGGGGTCATCTGGTTGATCCCACTTGACACCTTCTTCAGCCGACACTGAATTCTTCAGGCTGGTGACTCCCTAACCATTCATTCATTGTTTAAACTAGGCATGCATTCACATACATTCTCTATCTTAATCACATCTATTTCACTGTCTCTTTACCTTTTGGGGTGTTACCAATTTATGTGAGACTCCCTGTCTTTTAACAAGCAAAGATAAAGTGAGATGAAAACTTACAGAGGGTGGGGGTCTTTATCTATACACTATAACAGCTACTGTTTTGGCTTACTTAGAGATAATTAATGTTTAACAAGTTTTATACAAAGTATTTCTTTGATCTTAACAAGTTTTATACCAAGTATCTCTTTGAGCAGGGTTCACACAGACACAGCTGGTGGCTTGCAAGTTAGAGGCTAAATGTTGGGAATCACAAATTTACTTCTAACATAAACCTTAAGTTATAAAGTATTAATTAACAATAAATCAATAAATCATTTCTCATATAAACCATGTTTAATATAAACCTTCTTTAATATCCCTACAAAGAGAACAGTCTGCTAAAGAGAATGCAGCTGTGCATCGCGCAATAGCTTCCTCCTCCCCCATGCAACAGGAAATCGGGGAAGGGATTGTGCCTCTGTTAAACTCAGTCCCTCTCAAAGCTCTTCCTATCTGGCAACAGTCCAGCCCACAGAATTTTACAGAAAACTATAAACTAGAACTACAAAAATATGGAACAACAATTTTGGGGGGGTGTAATCGGTTGGTCGGGGCTTGACCCTCCAGCGGGCCGGAGGGGAGCCACACCGACTCACTTCTGTTCTCCTACTAGTCTTTAGGAGTGACAGGGAACAACGTTTAGACCGCCAGGCCCTCTGGAGCAGGGGCTGGGCGAACAGCAGTACAAACGGGCCCAGGCCCTCTGGAGCAGGGGCTGGGCGAACAGCAGTACAAACGGGCCCAGGCCCTCTGGAGCAGGGGCTGGGCGAACAATAGTCAAAGTAGGCCCTCTGGGGCAGGGGCTGGGCAAACAGCAGTACAAATAGGCCCAGGCCCTCTGGAGCAGGGGCTGGGCGAACAGCAGTACAAATAGGCCCAGGCCCTCTGGAGCAGGGGCTGGGCGAACAGCAGTACAAATAGGCCCAGGCCCTCTGGAGCAGGGGCTGGGCGAACAGCAGTACAAATAGGCCCAGGCCCTCTGGAGCAGGGGCTGGGCGAACAGCAGTACAAATAGGCCCAGGCCCTCTGGAGCAGGGGCTGGGCGAACAGCAGTACAAATAGGCCCAGGCCCTCTGGAGCAGGGGCTGGGCGAACAGCAGTACAAATAGGCCCAGGCCCTCTGGAGCAGGGGCTGGGCGAACAGCAGTACAAATAGGCCCAGGCCCTCTGGAGCAGGGGCTGGGCGAACAGCAGTACAAATAGGCCCAGGCCCTCTGGAGCAGGGGCTGGGCGAACAGCAGTACAAATAGGCCCAGGCCCTCTGGAGCAGGGGCTGGGCGAACAGCAGTACAAATAGGCCCAGGCCCTCTGGAGCAGGGGCTGGGCGAACAGCAGTACAAATAGGCCCAGGCCCTCTGGAGCAGGGGCTGGGCGAACAGCAGTACAAATAGGCCCAGGCCCTCTGGAGCAGGGGCTGGGCGAACAGCAGTACAAATAGGCCCAGGCCCTCTGGAGCAGGGGCTGGGCGAACAGCAGTACAAATAGGCCCAGGCCCTCTGGAGCAGGGGCTGGGCGAACAGCAGTACAAATAGGCCCAGGCCCTCTGGAGCAGGGGCTGGGCGAACAGCAGTACAAATAGGCCCAGGCCCTCTGGAGCAGGGGCTGGGCGAACAGCAGTACAAATAGGCCCAGGCCCTCTGGAGCAGGGGCTGGGCGAACAGCAGTACAAATAGGCCCAGGCCCTCTGGAGCAGGGGCTGGGCGAACAGCAGTACAAATAGGCCCAGGCCCTCTGGAGCAGGGGCTGGGCGAACAGCAGTACAAATAGGCCCAGGCCCTCTGGAGCAGGGGCTGGGCGAACAGCAGTACAAATAGGCCCAGGCCCTCTGGAGCAGGGGCTGGGCGAACAGCAGTACAAATAGGCCCAGGCCCTCTGGAGCAGGGGCTGGGCGAACAGCAGTACAAATAGGCCCAGGCCCTCTGGAGCAGGGGCTGGGCGAACAGCAGTACAAATAGGCCCAGGCCCTCTGGAGCAGGGGCTGGGCGAACAATAGTCAAAGTAGGCCCAGGCCCTCTGGAGCAGGGGCTGGGCAAACAGCGAACGCCGGGCTCAGACCCTCAGGCAGGGCTGAGCAGCAGTTCAAGTTCAGGGACTCAGGTCCTCAGTCAGGAGCTGAGCAAACAACCGGTAAGTCCAGACGTTTGGTTGGGGTGTAGGTGTGAGGGGGGAGACTGCCACCCGCGGGTGGGGTGGCAGGGGGGACACAGGCCCACACTCCACTGTGTCCCAGCCCGGGGCCCTAGCAGCAGCCTGGATCTGCTGCAGTCAGTGGGGATCCTGGCCGCAACACACTGACCTGGGCACGTCGGTGCCCTCAGCCGGACAGAGGTCGGCTACCCCCAGACTCCATTCCATTCCCCCCTCAGGGCCTACCTCGTCGGTCGCACTGGGTTCAGGCCAGTCCGTCTGCATCGGCTCCGGTGGAGGGCTTGGCGGCAGGTCCGGCAGCTCCTCCGGGAAGTCGGGCCAGGCCTGCTCGGGCGGTTCCTCCGGGTAACAGCAGGGCCTGGGGGGCTCCTCGTCGGGGCGGTCGCTAGGCAGCTCGGAGGTCTCCTCGTCGTAGCGCCCCCTCGGCAATCGTGGGGGCTCCTCCCAGTACCAGGTCCGGGAAGGCTCCGAGGGCTCCTCGTCGTAGTGGGCGCGAGGCAGCTCCGGGCAGCCGCCTCGGGCCGGGGAGGGTTCCCGGTAAGGAGCTCCCGCCGGCACGTCTGCTCCCAGCAGTGGCTGGGCCCTGACTGAGCTTGGGCGCGCTCCTTTTCTACTTCCTGCCCCGCCCCTTGACTTCCGGGGGGCGGGGACTGGGGGCAGAAGTTCCGCCCACTGAGGTGTTGGCAGGGCAGCTCCCTCTGCTGGGCCGGAGGGGAGCCACACCGACTCACTACAGGGGGAAAATGAAATTCTGAGGTTATTTTCATTTTGCATGGTTTGAATTGGGTCCATGTTTTATTTGTTTTCAGATGTATTTTTAAATCAAATTAATTATCAAAATTTAAAAAAAAATAGGTCTTTTCCATAAATGATGTTGCAATGTCACTTATAGTATGTAATGACATTTTTAAGGAAAATATCTTTCCTGTAACTGGGTTTCCAACACCTTCCTAGCTCACAAGAAATTAGGATTTTTTTCTTTTTACTCATTTTTAGTTTAAATTTCATTTGTTTAAGATATAAAGGAGTTGGGCCTTGATTTTGTAAACAAGTACTTATGTTTATGAATGGAGTAATCTCACTGAGTTCAATGGGACTAGATGCATGTCTAAGTGATTTCAGAATTGGGGCCTTTAGTGGAAAAACGTTATTTGCAGAATAATGTACTAATCTGGTCCTTCTATTCTTGGAGTGAGACTTGTGTTCATATTCTTGGCATTAAGTCAAATTTGTTCAAGGTGGGCATTGGACTCTGCCAAGGGTGTGACTTGTCCCCACTCCTGTTCATGATGTTTATGGACAGGATATCCAGGCACAGCCAAGCTGTGGAGTCCATCCAATATGGAGACTCGGAGGTGGCATCTCTGCTGTTTGCAGATGATGTCCTACTTGCTTCTTCAGACTGCGATCTCTGACGCGAACTTGAATGTTTCGCTACAGAGTGTGAAGCAGCAGGGATGAGAATCAGCAGCTCCAAATCAGAGATCATGGTCCTCTCCTGGAAGAAAGTGGACTGCTGTCTCCAGGTGATGGGGGAGCACCTGCCATTAGTGGAAGAGTTCAAGTATTTAGGGGTCTTGTTCATGAGTGACGGCAAGTGGGAGTGGTAGATCAACCGGTGGATTGGAGCAGCGGCGGCAGTGATCCGGATGCTGATGGTGGTGAAGAGGAAGCTAACTTCTCAGACGAAGTTCTCAGATTGCTCTGTATCCGCATCCACCCCTATAGTCATGAACTTTGGGTAATGACCAAAAGAAAGAGATTGTAAGAACATAAGAATGGCTGTACTGGGTCAGACCAATGGTCCATCTAGCCCAGTATCCTGTCTACTGACAGTGGCCAATGCCAGGTGCCCCAGAGGGAGTGAACCTAACAGGTAGTGATCAAGTGATCTCTCTCCTGCCATCCATCTCCAACCTCTATCAAACAGAGGCTAGGGACACCATTCCTTACGCATCCTGGCTAATAGACATTAATGAACTTAACTTCCATGAATTTATCTAGTTCTCTTTTAAACCCTGTTATAGTTCTAGCCTTCACAACCTCCTCAGGCAAGGAGTTCCACAAGTTGACTATGTGCTGTGTGAAGAAGAACTTTCTTTTATCTGTTTTAAACCCACTGCCCATTAATTTCATTTGGTGGCCCCTAGTTCTTATATTATGGGAACAAGTAAATAACTTTTCCTTATTCACTTTCTCCACATCACTCATGATTTTATAAACCTCTATCATATCCCCCCTTAGTCTCCTTTTTTCCAAGCTGAAAAGTCCTAGCCTCTTTAATCTCTCCTCATATGGGACCCGTTCAAACCCCTAATCATTTTAGTTGCCTTTCTCTGAACCTTTTCTAATGCCAGTATATCTTTTCTTTGAGATGAGGAGACCACATCTGTATGCATTATTCAAGATGTGGGCATACCATGGATTTATATAAGGGCAATAAGATTTTCTCAGGCTTATTCTCGATACCCTTTTTAATAATTCCTAACATCCTGTTTGCTTTTTTGACTGCCATTGCACACTGTGTGGATGTCTTCAGAGAACTATCCATGATGACTCCAAAATCTTTTTTCTGATTAGCTGTAGCTAAATTAGCTCCCATCGTATTGTATGTATAGTTTGGAGTTATTTTTCCCAATGTGCATTACTTTACATCTATCCACATTGAATTTCATTTCCTATTTTGTTGCCCAATCACTTAGTGTCAAGGTTCCTCCCCCACTTTGAACTTTAGGGTTCAGATGTGGGGACCTGCATGGACACTTCTAAGCTTAATTACTAGCTTAGATCTGGTAACACTGCCACCATCCAGAAATTTCAGTGTCTGGTTCACTTTCTGTCCCCCCAAAACCTTCCCCTCCCTGGGCAGCCTTGAGAGGTTTTTTCACCAAGTTCCTGGTGAACACCAATCCAACCCCTTGGATCTTAACACAAGGAGAATTTAACCATCCCCCCTCCCTTCCACCACAATTCCTGGTGAGTCAAGATCCAATCCCCTTGGATCTTAACACAAGGAAAAAATCAATCAGGTTCTTAAAAAGAAAGCTTTTAATTAAAGAAAGAAAGGTAAAAATTATCTCTGTAAAATCAGGATGGAAAAATACTTTACAGGGTAATCAGATTTATGTAGCCCAGAGGAACCCCCTCTAGTCTTAGGTTCAGAGTTACAGCAAACAGAGGTAAAATCCTCTCAGAAAAAAAGGAACATTTACAAGTTGAGAAAACAAAAATAAGACTAACATGCCTTGCCTGGCTATTACTTACAAGTTTGAAACATGAGAGACTGATTCAGAAAGATTTGGAGAGCCTGGATTGATGTCTGGTCCCTCTTAGTCCCAAGAGCGAACAACCCCCAAACAAAGAGCACAAAGAAAAGACTTCCCTCCACCAAGATTTGAAAGTATCTTGTCCCCTTATTGGTCCTCTTGTCAGGTGTCAGCCAGGTTTACCGAGCTTCTTAACCCTTTACAGGTAAAAGAGACTAACCCTTAACTATCTGTTTATGACACTTTGGTTTATGAGATTTTTTCGGTCTTAACTATCTTGAGCAGTTTAGTATCATCTGCAAACTTTGTCACCTCACTTTTTACCCCTTTCTCCAGATCATTTATGAATAAGTTGAATAGGATTGGTCCTAGGACTGACTCTTGGGGAACACCTCTCCATTCTGAAAATTTACCATTTATTCCTACCCTTTGTTCCCTGTCTTTTACCAGTTCTCAGTTCTCAATCCATGAAATGATCTTCCCTCTTATCCCATGACAACTTAGTTTACATAAGAGCCTTTCATGAGGGACCTTGTCGAAGGCTTTCTGGAAATCTAAGTCCACTATGTCCACTGGATCCCCTTTGTGCACATGTTTGTTGACTCCTTCAAAGCACTCTAATAGATTAGTAAAACATGATTTCCCTTTACAGAAACCATGTTGACTTTTGCCCAACAATTTATATTCTTCTATGTGTCTGACAATTTTATTTTTTACTATTGTTTCAACTAATTTGCCTGGTACTGATGTTAGACTTAATGGTCTGTAATTGCTGGGATCACCTCTAGAGGCCTTTTTAAATATTGGCATTACATTAGCTATCTTCCAGCTATCTTGTATTGTGGGTACAAGCAGTGGAAATGAGGTTTCTCCACAGCGTGGCTGGGTTTACTCTCCAAGGTGGTGAGGAGCTTGGCTATATGGGAGGGACTTGGAATACAGCCACTACTCCTCTGAATCGACAGGAGCCAGTTGAAGTGGTTCGGGAACCTGATAAGGATGCTCCCTGAGTTGGAACTATACTGGGCATGTCCCACTGGGCGGAGGCCCCGAGGCTAATCCAGGACACGCTGGAGGGATTATATCTCCTGACTGGCCTGGAAACATTGGTGAATCCCCCAGTAGGAGCTGGAACCTGTTGTGGAGAAAAAGGTCTACTCTCCCTGCCACCACGATCGTCACCAGGAATAGCTGCATAAAGGAAAAAGAAGAAGATAATGACTAAGGCCTTGTCAACATTCCAAAATTAAATTGAGTGGACATACAGCCACTGCAGTAGTTACTGCAGTGGTTCATGTCCACACTATACCCCCTCTGTTGGTGGGAGTTTAGTATGGACTGCCCCACGCGAGGCTGACAGTGACAAGGCAATGTAAATAACACAGTGTCTACACATACACTATGTTGCCCTCACCGCATCGACCTAAGTGCTACACCTCTTGTGGAAGTGGACTTATTAGGTAGGGGTAGTGGTCAACTAATATTGACAGAAGCAGCACTGTAGTGTAGTACTAATTCTGTAGTGTAGACCAAGACTAAGCTCCAAATCCTGCAACTGCTTCTGAGAGTGCAGACTCCCCCCAAATCTGACCAGAGTCACTTGCAGAATCAGGACCTAAGAAATTACTATAGTTGCAAAATGGTATTATAGCAATAACTGCTCATATTATAGCAATAACCCAAAAATATTCATTGCAGTTGTGAGGTACGCAATTTCAGACACCAAATTACTGCTCCAATGAAGGGAGAGCCCTAGGGATACTGTCTCCTTGAAAAATATCTCTAAATGTCAGAGTCACTTTTTTTATCCTGAACCAATTGACTCTCTTAGAAATGAGTGAAGAAGCACAGATGAGAAAAGAACCCGTTTCTTAACAAAAGGGAAAGATTTAGGTTACAAATGTTTCTGTGATGCTTTGCACCTATTAACATGCTAATATAAAAGCCTAGTCCTACAGCTCATATATGTTGTTTGCCAGATGCATCCAGATAAGGGCTCACTGAACAGCTGGTTAGAAGTAGGCAAAAAAATCCTGTAGCAGAAAACTGAAAATTGCACAGGATCAAAGGGAATGTAAAAAAAACCAGCCCTCATTAAAATGCCTTATGAAAAAGGTATTTAATTTAAAGTAACATTTTTTGTTTCTGTCAAACAGGAAGATGTTTTTTTTTAATTTTAAGTGGCTAATTAAATACAAAGTTTTTGTTGTTGTTGTTGTTTTCCATTTAGCTATAAAGGTATTTCCCCTCTCCCCCCAAGAATGGACAGATGGCATTTATGTGTAAGTTTCATTTGCGGATGTCTCTTTGGCATGACTGATGAAAGAACAGAGTTGTGAGAGTCATATTTGGATGTTCCTTTCAATTTTAGCCACTGGAATATCAGGTATTCTTCACTGAATGGCTGCAAGATACTGACCAAACTCAGTTTATTTAAGAACCTCAAGTTTCACTTACTTTGAAGTTGGAGAAGTGAAACATTTGTTTCTTATGGAGCTGCAATACAATAGGTAAAAACTGTAAATAACACTTTACAGTATAAAATCTCCTCATTCTGAAAAGTACAATGTTAATTTCATAGATTCCAAGGCCAGAAGGAACCATTGTAATCATCTAGTCTATCCTCCTATATAGCACAGGCTATAGATAATAATTCCTAAATAATTCTCAAAATAATTCCTGAAGCATATCGTTTAGAAGAACATCCAATCTTGATTTTAAAATTGTCAGTGACAGAGAATACACGGGACCCTTGGTAAATTGTTGCAAGGGTTAATTACTCTCACTGTTAAAAATTAATGTCTTATTTCCAGTCTAAATTTGTCTAACTTCAACTTCCAGTCACTGGATTGTGTTATACCTTTCTCTGCTAGCTTGAAGAGCCCATTATTAAATATTTGTGTCCCCCCTGGGGGATATTCATAGACTGTAATCAAGTCACCCTCGAACCTTCTCTTTGTTAAACTAAATAGTTTGAGCTCCTTAAGTCTATCAGTATGGGTATGTCTACACAGCAAAGAAAAAACCGTGGCTGACCTGTGTAGATATACCCCAAAAGGTATGTTTTCTAATCTTTTATTCATTCTCAAGGTTCTTCTCTGAACCATTTCCAATTTATCAATATTTTTCTTCAATTGTGGGCACCAGAACTGGACACAGTATTTCAGCAGTGCTTGCATGAGTTCCAAACACAGAGGAAAAATAACATCTCTGCTCCTACTCAAGATTTCCATTTATGCACCCAGGATTGCATTCATTTTTTCAGCCACATCATCACACTGGGAGCGGATTATCTTTTTTAAGAGTCATTGCTTCCCTGGGATACAGTCCCCAATCCTGTAAGTATGGCCTATGTAGGGTGACCAGATGACAAACATGAAATATCGGGACGCGGGGGGGGGGGAGAGGGGTGTGGAGCAAAAAAAAAAAGCCAGAGCGCCCCGTCTCCACCCAACTCTCAGCTCTGACCCCCAATACACTCCCAGCTCCCCCATCCCCTCGCTCCTGGGCCCCGAGCTGTGCAGCCGAGCCACGCTCCGGACCCCTCTTGCAGCTCCTGGCCCAGCCGCTCCCGGGCTTCATTGCACCAGCCCCACAGCAGAGGCTGCTCCACTCTGCCCCGCCTGGGACACTCGCCCCGGGCAGCCCCGCTCCGGCTGCAGGGAACTCGGGGACCCCCCCCCGGGTAGGGGGTGAACCAGACAGCCGGGCCCGGCCCCTCCTGGCAGGAGTGTGTCTGCCCCACACGTGTCTCTGCCCCCTGCCTGCTCCGCGCTGCCCTGCAGGCTGCAGGGCTGGAGCAGCCTCCGTGCTGCACTCCCAGCCCCGGCCATGGCCCGTGTGCAAACCTGGGAGGGAGGAGGAATGCTGCGTGCTTGGGGAAGAGGCGGGGCCAGGGCGGGGAGTTGGGGAGGGATCCAATGGGGCAGTGAGGGGCAGGGTTGGGGCGGGTCCAGGGCAGGGATCTGGGGAGGGGTCCAATGGGGGAAGAAGGGGGCTGGTCGGGGGAAGTGGGGGGTGAAAGCCTCTCCGGGCTCCGTCTATGCACCGGAGCGGAGGGCAAAATTGCTTGTTTGTCCCGTGTCCCGACTGAACATCGGTCGGGTCACGGGACAAACAAGCAAATATCGGGACAGTCCCGATAAAATCGGGACGTCTGGTCACCCTAGGCCTATGGTCTTTGTTCCTAGATGCACTTACATCTAGCCATATTAAAATACATTTTATTTTCTTGCACCTAGTTTACCAAATTATCTAACTCACTCTTAAACTGTGATCTGTCTTCATTATTTACCTCTCCCCCGGTTTGTATGTCATCTGCAAACTTTATCAGTGATTATTTTATATTTTCTTCCAGGTCATTGATAAAAATGTTATCCCTGTGAGACCCTGCTAGAAACACACCCATTGATGACAATGCCCCATTTACAATTACATTGTGACCCCTATCTATTAGTCAATTTTAAAACCATTTAATGTGTGCCATGTTAATTTTATATCATTTTAGTTTGTTTTTTTTAAATCAAAGTGTCATAGGGTACAAGTCAATGCTTTATAGAAGTCTAAGTATGTTACGTCAGCCCTATTAGCTTTATCGACCAAACTTGTAATCTTATTAAAAAAGATATCAAGTTATTTTGGCAGGATTTATTTCCATAAACCTTTTGGTTTGCATTAATTACATTATCCTCCTTTAATTATTTATTAATTGAGCCATGTCTCAGCTGCTCTATTATCTTGTCTGGGATCAATGTCAGGCTGACAAGGTTATAGTTATCCGGGTCATTTGTTTACCATTTTTAAAAACGTACATAGCATTAGCTTCATCCAGTCTTACGGAACTTCCCTAATGCTCCAAGACCTATTGGAAATCAATATTAACAGTCCAATGAGTGCCTCAGCCAGGTCTTTTAAAACAACTGGATGCAACTTACCTGGATCTGCTGACTTAAAAATGTCTAACATTAGCAGCTTCTGTTTAACATCCTCTAGTGACAGTAGTGGAATGGAGAGTGTGTTATCACTACCATATGATGAGACTGATTCATCTGTTTTTTTCCCTAATATGGAACAGAAATATTTGAGCACTTCTGCCTTTTCTGCATTATTATTGATAATTCTACCATTTCCGTCTAAATACCATTCTTAGGATTCCTTTTGTTACCAATATATTTTTTAAAAACCTCCTTATTATATTTAATTCTTCTGGACATAGATTTCTCCTTGTGTCCATTTGCTGCACGTATCAATTTTCTACAATTTCTAACTTCTGATTTATATTCATTACTATCAACTTCCCCTTTTTCACATATTTATTTATATTATATATAACTGGTTTAGAGGGGAAATGAAGTTGTGTGTATGAGTATGTACACACACACACACACACACACACACACACACATATACATACACACACATCTTCACTTCCCCTCTAAATCAGTTTTTTAACTAGTACAGTCTTCTTCCTCAACAGTGGCACATTGGGCATTGAGTAAGGTGGTCTTAAATGAGTCTCAATTATCATTTACATTTTTCTGATTAAATTCTTCCTCCCAGCTGATTTAGTTCATAATTGTTTTCAGCATTGTAAAATTGGCCCTATTAAAGCACCATGTCTGTATATTACTAGTGTAGATTTTATTTTGCTTGCACATTCATACCTAAGCTACCTTTAATTTTTAGTTCTGTAATCAGTTCCTCTTCATCTGTTAAGACAAAGTCTAATAAAGGATTCCCCCGTGTTGGTTGCAAAACTTTTTGAGTTAGGACATTTTTATCTGTAATATTTAGAAATTCAAGGATATTTTAGTACTGACAGCATGAGACCTCCAGCATGTATGGCACTCAGATTGAAGTCCCCCATGATCATGCAACTTTTCCCCTGCAAATTAAAGATAGATGCATAAGGAGACTGCCATCTTGTTCCCTAGTATGATTTGGTGGTCTGTAGCAGACACCGACTAGTACCCCCATCTTGTGTTTATCTGTTAGGAAATAGATCCATAAGCATTCATGATTATTTTCTTTGGGTTCTCACTGACTCAGAAACAGGTACTGCCATTTTTGACACAGAGTGCCACTCCTGCTCTCCTTTTCCCACTTGATCCTTCCTAAACAGGTTATAGATATTGATTCTAACATTACAGTTGTGTGACTCGTCGCACCAGGTTTCACTAATACCAAGCTGATTGAATTTATGTTCAGAAATGAGTAATTTCAATTCCTCTTGATTGTTATCCAGGCTCCTGATGTGACTGTATGGGTAACTCAGGAATTTCTTCTCTTCAGGTCCTTTAGGTTCTTGATTAATTTTGTTCTCAACATCCCAATTTTGTGCTGAGTGCTCATATCTTCCCTCCTTTTACCCTCCCCTTTTGCTATTAGTTTAATGTCTTCCTGAGTACTCTAGCCAGCCTGTCCTGAAGACATTGGTTCCCCTTCTACCAAGGTAGAGGCCATCCATACTATATGACCCGACATCCCATAGAATCTGAACCAATGTTCCACAAAAATCAAAACTCTCCACCATATATAATTTACCTAGCCAGTGGCTCACATTCATAATCGTATGCCTTCCTTTACTTGTAGTACAGGAAGGATCACAGAGAAGATCAATTGGACATTCTTCTTCAATACACCTTCCCTGAAGTCATCAACTGTCTGTGAGCTATCCTGTGATACAGCATCATTGTGTTGATATGACCCATCACCAGTGAATCCTTGCATGTTGACTTCAGAAGCATATACACAAGTGATGTCTTGTGTCTCGGCTCTGGGAAGGCAGCACATTATGCTGTTATTTGCCTATCCCTTATAGAAAGTTCTTTCAATTACTCTGAGTAATGAATCTCCAGCAAAGATCCTCTGTCTTCCTTGGATAGTGGGAGAACCCTTTGTGGGCAAACTTGATTTTCTTATTTTTTTTCTTCTTGTTGTTGTTTTTCCTTTATGCTGCTTTTCCTGGTGAGAGTCATGGCGGCAGCATGGAAAGTAGGGAGGACCAGATTCCAGCTCTGCAACAGGTTCCAGATCCACCTGGGGGATTCCCCAGCATTCCCAGGCCAGTTGGGAGACATAATCCCTCCAGCATGTCCTGGGTCAGCCTCAGGGCCTACATCCAGTGGGACATGCCCGGTATAGTTCCATGGAACCCTCACAGGGGGCATCCTTATCAGGTGCCCAAACCACCTCATCTGGCTCCTCTCGATCTGGAGGAGTAGTGGGTATACTCTGAGGCCCTCCCTTGTAGCCAAGCTCCTCACCCTATCTCAAAGAGTAAGCCCAGCCACCCTGTGGGGAAACCACACTTCTGCTGCTTGTACCTGCAATCTCGTCCTTTCAGTCATTGCCCAAAGTTCATGACCATAGATGAGGATGGGAACATAGAATGACCTGTAAACAGAGAGTTTTGTCGGAGAACTCAGCTCCCGCTTCACCACCACGGATCGGTACAGCGCCTGCATCAAGGCCACTGCTGCACCAATCTGCCAGTTGATCTCATGCTCTCCCTTGCCATCACTTGTGAACAAGACCCTTAGATACTTGAACTCTTTCACTAAGGTAAGCTTCTCCCCCCTCACCTGGAGACAGCAGTCCACTTTCTTCCAGGAGAGGACCATGACCTTTGATTTGGAACGCTGATTCTCATCCCAACCACTTCACACTCAGCAGCAAAATGTTCTAGTGCACGTTAGAGATCGCAGTCCAAAGAAGCAAGAAAGACATCATCATCTGCAAACAGCAGAGATGCCACCTCTGAGAGCCCATACTGGATGCACTCCACAGCTTGGCTGTGCCTTGATATTCTGTCCATGAAAATCCTGAACAGGAGTGGGGACAAGACACACCCTTGGCGGAGTCCAATGCCCACCTTGAATGAACTCAATGTAATGCCAAGAAAATGAACCCAACTCTCACTCCAAGAATACAGGGACTGGATAGTACGAAAAAAGGCAGCACTGGCACCTCATACTCCTGCAGCACTTCCCACAAGGCATCTTGGGGTATGCAGTCATGTGCCTTCTGCAGGTCTACAAAACAAAGGTAGACCACATTAACAAACTCCCTTGACCCCTCAAGGATCGTTGCCTTGTTGTGGTGGAGGAGTTTGCATGTTCCGACGAACCCCAGTCCTATGTCATCTGGAGCCAAGTGCTCCTGGAAGGGTCACCCTAGGTGAATAGCTCTGGGGGAAGATTCCAAACTAAAACCAATCCAGCTCAAGACCCTCATGAAAGCCCAAAAATGACCATGCAAACCTCACCTGGACTAGGTATCCTGGGACCTACCCCTAAGGAAGGGCAAGCATCTGGTGGTCAGGCTACCCATGTAACCCAGCTGGGCTCAGCCTGAAAAGGCGACATGGACCCGTCTCATGGGCTCACCAGCCACGAGGCAAAGGGTGAGGGTCAGATGCAATGCCATAATTAATTTTTCATAACTTGCTTATTTGTAATTCATATTCTCACTTTTACCTTTCATAAAATCCTATAAATACAGAGCTGGAAGAGACATTGAGAGGTAATTTTGTCCAGGCCCCTTCACTATGGCAGGACCACATAATCCAGGACCACCCTGAAAGGTGTTTTTCTAAACTGTTCTTGAAAACCTCCAAAGATGGGGATTCCATAACTTCTCTTTTCCAGTACTTAACTATCCTTATAGATGGAAAGTTTTTCTTACTATCTAATCTAAATCTCTTTTGGTCCAGATTAAGCTGATTGCTTCTTGTTCTACATTCAATGGACATGGAGAACAATCAATCAACATCCTTTTATAACAGTCTTTAACATATCTGAAGACTCATCAAGTCCCTGATCGGTCTTCTTTTCTCGAGACTATGAGCCAGGAACCTATTAGTACTAACGGGCAAGGAGAAGAGAGGAGATGGAGAGAGGTTACAGGAATCTCCTGAGCCATGCCTCCTCTGCCACTATCTGTGCTACTGTGGCTACACTTCTATTTATACTCACACTAACTCGATGAGACCTAGTGTGAATATGTGTTCACAAGCAAGGAAATAACACCTCTAGCTCAAAGTGTAGACATAATTTAAGTGTAGTACTTTACACTTGTCTTTACTGAATTTCATCTTATTTATTTCAGACCAGTTCTCCAATTTTTCAAGATTATTTTGAATTCTAATCCTGTCCATCCAAGTGCTAGCAGCTTCCCCCAGCTTAGTGTCTTCTGCACATTTTAAAGCATACTCTCTACTCCATTATCTAAGTTGTTAATGAAAACATTAACTACTATCAGACTAAGGATAGACCCCTGCAGGGCCTGTTGTAATAACTGGGCCTTAAAATTTACCCTAATTGTAATACTCATTGTGAGAAGTATGTGAAAGTTCATAAAATGTCCGTATAATAACAAATGTTGATAGGAAAAGGTAAAAAAGAGAGACAGACTGAATTAGTCTAACTGAAAAAGACCTACTGATATAATTCAGGGACTGCATTGAAATCATGCTGTGGCACTGGAAGTTAATGAACCAAATGAATGTAGGCCTAATTGGTGTACAAATAAAGGGACTGGCTATTCCACCCATCACTTTATTTCTGGGTCCCTAAAGAAAGGCTTTGCGGGGAAAGGATGGAAGAACAGACAGAGGCTACTGTAGTGAGCTTCACTATTAAGGCTGCCACCCTCACCATCTACTGGGACCCCGGATCTTCTTTTGTCCTAATCCTGAGGGATGTCCTGACCATCCCAGCCCAGAGAAAGGAATCCAGATTACATCACCATCCCTACCAACTTCCGCTAATCCTAAGTGCTACCTGAGATAAAACGGGACCAGACTTTAACAGCAGCATCAACAACAGCTCCAGTTTATCTCAACTATCTCAACTTCTCTTTTCACTAAAAGAAGTAATTAGCAACTTTGATACCATCTAAGATACTGTCAAACAAGCAGATTTTTCCTTCTCAAAACTCTCTCTAGATAAAAGGGAAAGAGAACAAGAAATGTGGTTAAAATTAAAGCCTTATTTAATAATTTCCATTTCAAAGGCTTTCACTGTTTTTCCTTCTTATCTGTATCTTTAATAACAGGTTAAAAGGATTTTTAATTATGTGTTTGGCATGGTACTAAGCAGGCTGAGGTCTCCGAATACCAAACCCCAAACTTTGTTTAGTACTGTTTAATGTTGGACCTTGACTGGGCCATGTTAACACCTTTGGCCTATTTGTTCTATTTAAATTAATACAACAGACCCCGCTAAATACTTTCTCCCAGTTTGACAGTGAACCATTGATAATTAGTCTTTGACTACGGTATCTATCTAAGCTACTATCTAAGCTTGTTTTCACTACTGCACTACACTGGCCATTGCTGCATCGATACAGCTGCGCCGATGTAGCATGTCTGGTGAAGATGTGCTACGTTGATGAGAGAGCTCGCTTCTGTTGATTTAATTACTCCACCTTAATGAGAGGCAGAAGCTATGTCAGCAGGAAAGTGTCTCCCACTGACATGGCACAGTACAGACACCACTTTAAGTCAATGTAAGTTTTGTCATTCTGGGTGGGGATGTTTCACAACCCTGAGCGATGTAATTTGCATCAACTTAAGCGATAGTGTAGACAAGGCCATAGTCTTCTTCAGTAGAATTGCTCTCTCCCCCTCTCTGCAGTCTCTCAGCATTTTTCTACCTTCTCTCTGCTTCATTTCTCACCTAATTTTTCACAACATATTCTCTCCCTCCCTTTCTTCCTTTCCTCACAGTATCTTTTAAGTGCAGAGTGAACCTAATTATATTTAAGTTACAGTCAAACTTCCAAAGTCACAATGTTCAAGTGGATTCAAAATTTGTTAAAGTAATTTTGCCTTCCCCAGCAAACAACCTTCCCCCTATGGGTAATGGCTTTTGAAGAAATACCAAAGCCTTTAGCAGCAAAGGCCATCAAAGCCTATAATATATTTTCCCAAAGGTCCTCCATCCCACTCAGCTGCTTAATTTTGCAGGAAATTTGGCTGCTATCAAAAGTGTTAACTTTTACTGAAAGAGCTACAGTAAGCTCAAAGCTATGTAAATACTCCCAATTTATCCTCCTCAGTCAGAGAGCAGTGCACCTTTCTCTGAAGCACTGAGTGCAGCAGCCAAGTAGGAGTAGTAATGTGGTGTTTCCCTGGGAAGTTTGGCAGCCTAAGTAGTACTGGCTGCCAAACGATACAAAAACAAAAAACCTGTTGGCTTTCAAATTCAACCATCTGGACTGCTTAGAACTTGCACTTTCACTTGAGATAGAGGTGTGGTCTGGCTAACAGTAGAGGAGATGCCAGGTTCTTAGAGGCCCACTTACAAAGAGTAATTTTTCTTCACCAAATGACTCCTAAATTCTTGCCTCACTTGCACACAAAAATATTAAGACCAAATGGGGCCCTTCTAACTTGTGTGTGCATTACTATGACACACATGGAGAGTGAATTTACATTCACAATACCACAGAAATGATATCCATCACTGGGATTTATTCTTCCCTGCCTTACACTGTGGCTAGTCATTTATATCTGTTCAAAAGGAGAGTGAAGCCATTTCACTTGGTAGTGTTTTACATCCACTTTGCATGAGCATAAATAACTACACACTGTGCCAGGCAGTGGAAAAATCTGGCCCACTGTGTCTCCTGGCTTCTGTTTTTCTCTCATTCCTTTCTTTGCCCTTCAATCATTTTTTGGTTTCTTTTTACAGTATATACAGTACCTTTGCATCTTTTCCTCTTTCTTTTTCAAATATTTTTTTATTCCTCGGACTCATTTTTTCAATAATGTTCAATAATTTCTCCTATTGCATCTCAACAACATTTTTCTCTCTTCCACATTTCCCCAGGTTCCCTGTCTTTCCTTCTCTCTAATTTTCTCTCACCCAGCTCCCCCCACACCCTTTTGTCCATATTCCATCTATTTGTACCCCCTTCTCTGTCTGAAGGCAGGTAATGTGGTCATTTGTTCTGTACTGATTATATGATTATTTCACATCCCTTTGATATATTCAGATATTTGTCAACATCTACAGGATCTTTTCAAACCTTACCATAATTCCTATTCCTGCACAATGTTTCAATACTATTGCCACAAATCCTGCATGTCTTCTCCAAAACAGACAACCTGTATTGCTCAAAGGATCTCAGCTTCTTGATGCACTGTAAATTTAAATGTTTGTGTCTCAGCCCTGGTCTACACCAAGCTCGGGGGTCGAACTAGGGTACGCGAATTCAGCTACGTGAATAATGTAGCTGAATTCGAACTACCCTAGTTCGACTTACTTACCGTCCAGACGCCGCGGAAGCGAACTCCGTGGCTCCAGGGTCGACTCCGGCAACTCCTCCTGCCGCGGTGGAGTACCGGAGTTCGAACTAGCGCTTCCGGGGTTCGAACTATCGCGTCTAGATCAGACGCGATAGTTCGAACTCCGAGCAGTCGAACTCGCCGCGTCGACCGTCCCGGTAAGTGTAAACGTACCCTCAGTCTACACTTGTTTAACCACCTCTACTGACTGTCAATTCAGCATGTTTTCCTAGGGTGACCAGATGTCCTGATTTAATAGGGACAGTCCCGGTATTTGGGTTTTTTTCTTATATAGGCCCTTATTACCCCCCACCCCGATTTTTCACACTTGCTATCTGGTCACCCTACATTTTCCCGATGTACATGATACAAATGCTGTACTTAAAATCCCATAGCAAGTTTTTTTTCCAATAGAATTTTACAGACACTAGGGGCATTTACACCTTTTTGTGCAGAAAAGCATCTGGCCAACAGCTGATTAAAGGAGAAATTGCTACTCAGCTGTGGCTGGTAGGCCAGTGGGGATTGTCACTGTTCTTTTAAACTAAGCTCCATTATTAATTAGGGAAAAAAGAATAGGGATTGGTATCATTAAACAAATACAAAATGAAGAAAACAATGATAATAAACAGTTAGCAGGTTTCTGGTAGCATCTCAGCACAATATCTATGATATCAGTTATTTCCTATCTAAGTATAGGGAAATACTGTCGCTCTGGGAGATAGCGTGCCTACAGCAACCAAAAGACGTTGTCTATTGTTGGAAGCTGCATCTACACTATGGGGTTATGCTGGCATAACTACAGTGCTGTAGCTTTGCCATTATAGTTGCCATAGTGTAGATATGGCCTATGATAGCGAGGGGGCGATGTTGGTAAATGTGGATTTTCTTCAGGGTGAGATGGAGATGAGTCAGTCATTTATCCTGTTTGGAGAAAAATGTAAAAAGAACTATTTTTTTTTTAAATATCACACCTGAGCTGGCTCAGAAGGCACCTGCTAATATTTTTCAGCATCGCCTAATAACACTGCTCTACAGCCAAAATGCTTCTGAAATAAATGTAGTCAAACTTTACTAATTCTGGGTCACTGAGACCGAAAATGATGCTTAAAATTGTTGATTGGCTCTAGTTTTCAAGTTATGCTATTGGGTCAGTATATACGACCCTTGACTTGGGAATAGCAGAGGATAAGTGAGTTATAAAGGGAAGGGATCTCAATTTAAACCAGAAATGACTAAAATACATCTTTGACTGGATCTATGAATAAATCTATGACTGGGTTTGGACAGTACTTGCTTTTTAGGCAAAACAATGAATGATGCAATCTGAAGCTGGTATTGCGTCATACATGATATGAATTGCATCATGTTCTTCCTAGAAGTCATGGATGATGCAATCATAACGAAGCTTACATCACTCTGCTGAACAAATTGCCCTATCTCAGCTCTAGAAATCATACAGTGTCGTGCTCTCTTATTTGTCAGTGTTTGATTTTGCAAAGGGACACATTTCTGTTTAGCCAAAGTGAGCAGAGATGCCTCGTACTTGTGTGAACAGTGCAGATAACTTCTACTCTGTTTGTGGTGAAGTGACTTTTGCATCACAAAAGCGCAGTATAACCACTATGGTTAAGAAAGCCTATCACCTTTATTTTGGCTGCAAAATTGGAGATCAGGACAAGAGGTGGGCCCCACACATATGCTGCAACACTTGTGCAACAAATCTTCGCCAGTGGTTGAACAGGAAAAGGAAATCTATGCCTTTTGCAGTGCCAATGATTTGGAGAGAGCCAACAGATCATACCAGCAATTGTTACTTCTGCATGGTGCCTCCAGTTGGGAAAGGTGTGTCAAAGAAGAAAAAGTGGACTGTGCATTATCCAAACATTCCATCAGCTATACGCCCAGTACCCCACGGAGAAGGACTGCCGGTTCCTGATGCACCAGAATCACTCTCGCTTGAGTCAGACGAGGAAGAGGAAGAAGATGAAACTTTTGGTCCTGAACCATCAATGTCACAGGACCCACATTTTCTCCCATCCTCCTCCTTTGAACCACACCTCATAACACAAGGTGAACTGAATGACCTTGTCAGGGATAGAACTACCCAGGAGTAAGGCAGAGCTGTTGGGCTTCAGACTAAAGCAGTGGACTCTCCTGGCAGGTGATGTTAGGGTTTCCATGTTCCGTGACCGTCAAAAGGATCTTGTCCCATTCTTCTTCATGGAAGGTGATCTTGTAGCCTGCAACAACATCAATGGTGTGATGGCAGTCCTCAACATCGTTCACGATCCAGATGAGTGGAGACTGTTCATTGATTCATCGAAGACGAGTCTTAAAGCTGTTTTACTGCATAATGGCAATGTTTTGCCATCAATTCCAGTTGGTCATGCAATCCATATGAAGGAAACCTATGACAACATGAAACAACTTTTGAGGTGCATAAACTATGACCAACATCAGTGGCAGCTTTGTGGCGATTTGAAGGTTGTTGCTCTCTTGCTTGGTCTGCAGACTGGATACACAAAGTACTGCTGTTTTCTCTGCGAATGGGATAGTCGTGCAAGAGATTCCCACTACATCAAGAAAGATTGGCCACTCCGACAGTCATTGGAGCCTGGGAGGAAAAGCGTTCAGCATCCACCACTTGTTGAATCAAGTAAGATTTTGTTACCACCCTTACACATCAAGCTGGGTCTGATGAAGAACTTTGTCAAGGCCATTGACAAAACACAAGCAGCTTTCAAGTACCTCCGTGGAAAATTTCCAAGGTTAAGTGAAGCTAAGATAAAGGAAGGTGTCTTTGTTGGTCCTCAGATTTGTGAACTTCTTTGAGATGATGCATTTGACCCTGCACTGCGTGGCAAGGAAAAGACGGCATGGAAAGCCTTCCAGTTAGTGGCAATAAATTTTCTCGGAAACAACAAGGCAGACAACTACAGGTTGTTGGTGGAAAACCTCCTCAAGGCATACAAAATCCTTGGTTGCAACATGTTACTAAAGATACATTTTTTGCACTCTCATCTAGATTTTTTTCCACCGAACTGCGGAGCAGTGAGCGACGAGCACGGTGAGCCATTTCAGCAGGACATTGCAACAATGGAAAAATGCTATCAGGGCAAATGGAGCCCATCAATGCTTGCAGACTATTGCTGGACAGTGACAAGAGATGCTACATTTAATGAATACAAGAGACAAGCCAAGAAGCGCCGAGTAGACACTGAATAGGACTAAACTATGTACATAATAGTTTTTTGCCTTTTGTTTCATAATAAGTTTTATTTATATAACCCTTTTGCTGATTTTTAAAGTGTTACATAAACAGGACAGGTGACATATTATCATGTAAAGCAACCATAAATACATGAAAAGACCTAGGTTTACAATTTATGATTAAAACTCTGCTATCTACACAATATACATAGACATAAAATCTAAAAACTTACATAACTTAGAAACAGTAGCCAATCGGTTGTTTTAATTGTCATATTTGAATTCAGCACATCAAAATACATAATAAATAGCACATTTTATCTCTGAAGCAGACGACTTCTCAAAAATTGTAGACCAATGTAATGTCTCTACGTTATGGAGTCATTATACATTGGTCCTGCCTGATCTAAGTAGGAGCAGGGACTGCAGCATAAAAGAGATTATAAGTGGTGAAACAACTAAACAGAGACACAAATGTAACTTCTTCAGTTCAAAACACCAAACCAATTTCAGAACACACATCACTTATATACCAACTAAGGAACTATACACATGGGCAAAGTCAGCTAGCTTGGGCTCTACATGATAACGTTGGGTAAAATCTGTTTCTGACCTGTTTTATGTAATGTCCATCTTGGATTTGTAAAAGGACACCTAAGCCTCCATCTTGGATACCCTTCTCCTCAGATGATTTAGTGGCCTTTCAGCCTTTTTCAAATCAAGGAGGGGAAAGGTCGGGGCAGTTACAGTCACGTGACAGCCATAATCTGCCTAGCAACTGCAGGTTATTTAGTGAGTGGCACGCCTGTCACTCAGAGCTGTCCATCGGAGTGGCAGCCAGAGTCCCACACAGTTCAGCTAGCTGCCAGGAGCCCCAGAGGGACCAGGACTCATAGGACTTTGGATTCTTGGTCTCTGTTAACATACTTGCACTCAAACTGCTACACACCATTAGTGAGTGCTTACTTGCACTGGACTGCGAGGTCAAGCAGAGACTGTGTGGGCAAGCACTGAGGGAGGAGATCTACCCAGGAGGGAGAAGACCTGCCCAGAGGACCTGTCCAGAGGGAGAAGAATACCCAGTTCCTGAGTTCCTGTTTGGTGTCCAACACCCCTGATTTTCACCACTATCCCTGTCAGTATCCTGAGTTTTTGTCATTGTGTCCCTGTCTTCAGCATATGGTATTGTAATACCCATTGTGGTTTCCTCTGTTTTACATCCATAGGTTAAGGGGGTTTAAGGGCTGAGAGCTTCATACTCTGGTAACTGTTAACCACCGAGTGTGTCTTCCTTGTGTTGTTTATTGTCTAATTTAATTTCTAGTGGCATAATAAATATGTGTGTTACATCTTATTCTGCCTCTGTCTTAATAAATCACCCGACGACAGATGTGGGAGGGGGTGGGATCTGCAGACAGCCCATCTTCTGATCTGTGTAGACCATAGTTAAACTATTTGGGGCTAACAATAAGATGCAAAAGAGGGCAGCTTTCTGATTCTTTGGTGATCATATGTAATAATGTTTCTACAATTGGATGAAGCCATAGCAATGATAAATAGCAGGTATTGCTGTAACATTAAACCATCACCAAAGGTGTGTGTGTGGGGGGGAATCCATTGTTGGATTAAAATAAAGAGGATTTTAAAAAAACAACAGCAAGAGAACAGAGGAAATAAAAGAGGGCTGGCTAAGCAAAAATCAAATTATCTAGTATTTTTTGGTGAGAGAGTAGTGAGTAGCTGTCCAAGTCAACTCTTATTGAAGAAAATTAATAGCTAGCCAAGTCTTGTATTGGTTTTCTTACACTGCAGGGTTAGATTTGTTCTGTCACAGGAGTGAAATAAAACAAAACAGGGAGATGCTACCTCCTGCATCTTTGTCTCTGTAGTTCAATGATAAAGAATTCATTTCAAGCATGACACAGTCCAGAACAAAATAAATATAACAGATTTTCTTTTTCTCCCTACAAATGATGGAAAGATCTTTTCATTTTCTTGAGAGTGTTCAGTATAACCATGGGCAAAACAGAAACCAACTTTCTCCTCAATCTGGCAGTGACCTGAATCAACTTTTTTTTTTTTTTAAACATACACACACCCACTCACCCCATAAAATACTTCCTTTTCGCATGATTCTGCATTTCTTGGTTCCAGATGAGAAAGAACTGCCAAACTCCTCCTAGAAGCAATGTCTTTATTGCCTTACTGGCTCATTTGGAACAAAGAAGTACTAGGTCTCATGAGAAATCATATTCTTGTGTGATCAGGGTTGGTCAAGCAGACTACAGAGTTTCATACACTGTAATACAGATAATCATCAAAAATGTTGGGTGCTGGAAGCAGCCACAACAAATCAAACCTTTGAACTTGTTGAGGAACACCCAGCCTGGGAATTTTCAAGCTCTTTCCTAAAATATTGCTAAAATTAAGTAGGATTAGACAGACACCTAGATTATTTGGGTGAACTCCTGGCCCTCTTGAAATCAACAGGAACTTTGCCATTGACTTCAGTGGGATTGAGATTTCACCCTGTGTCCAAATGACAGCTTTGAAAGGATGTAGCAGTTGCCTCATTATGTAAGTTTGATTTATAAATTGATTATGAAAATAAAAAAATCATACAGTCTGTGGGTGTTTGTATCTCTCTCTCACTCACACATGCAGTCACTAAAACATTAGCATTTACCAATAGTTAACCTTCAGTGTTGAGATTTCTATTGTTTTTCACTGAGCATGGAGTAGGAGATATCTGTGGTGCTTCTGTGGTATCTGCTAGCAAATGCTGACTTTTTAGTTATTTATGCACTATGAAGATAATAACGTAGTTGCCTTTAAAAACCTTTTCTATTTGCTGGAGAAGGGGTAGAAGTACTGTGCAGTGCCTTAGGGAAAGTATTACTCTGAGTGAACTTTCTTCAACTACTCCCTGAACAGTGGGAGACCACTCAGAAGTCAGAGTAGCAGCAGATGAAGCAGCAGCAGGGCTGCAAATGTCATACTTCAGGGAGGGTAGAGAGGCGATGCATGTGAGCACCTGGATCCCATCCCACAACTCCCTTTATTCCCCCTCTCCCCCCCCCCGCTACCTTCAGGGTGGGTACGGCCCTTCTGAAGCCTGTTGATCATGGTGACCCCTGACCATGGCTCCCTAGGCAGTTGCCCTGATACTGTGCAATAATTTGGTAGGAAGCACAGTGTAGTGGGACTTGGAGTCTGGAGACCTGGGTTTTATTCTCTGCATTGCTTCAGACTTACTGTGTGACTTTGGGCAAGTCACTTGATTGATTTAGCCTTTGGGATGAGGGGAAGCAGTAGATGTGGGATATCCTGACATTAGTAAGGTTTTTGATACTGTCTTGTATGACCGTCTCATAAACAAACTAGGGAAATGCAACCTAGATGGAGCTACTATAAGGTAGGTGGCAAAATTGGTTGGAAAACTGTTCCCAGAGACTAATCATTAGTGCTTCACAGTTAATCTGAAAGGGTATATTGAGTGGGATTCTGTTTCTGTTCAATGTCTTCATCAATGATTTAGAAAATGGCACAGAGAATACACTTAGAAAGTTTGTGGATGATACCAAACTGGGAGGGGTTGCAAGTGCTTTGGAGGATAGGCTTATAATTCAAAATGATCTGGACAAACTAGAGAAATGGTCTGAAGTTCTTCTTAAGCTCTGAAGATAGGACAAGAAGCAATGGGCTTACACTGCAGCAAGGGAGGTTTAGATTGGACATTAGGAAAAAAATTCCTAACTGTCAGGATGGTTAAGCACTGGAATAAATTGCGTAGGGAGGTTGTGGAATCTCCATCACTGGAGATTTTTAAGAGCAGGCTAGACAAACATCTGTCAGGTCTAGATAATAGGTAGTTCTGCCTTGAGTGCAGGGGACTGGACTAGATGACCTACTGAGGTCTCTTCCAGTCCTACACTTCTATGTTCTATGATTATTTCAAAAGGTAAAACAGAAAGAGGCAGGGCTCAGATCATGCAGAGTGACCACAGGCAAAGTCTTCAGCAATGGAATAACCGAGCCCTAGTTAATGCAAACATTGTCTTGACTGCACCAAGTATTCAAATGGGAAAATGCAGGAGCTGTTGAAGATTTGGCTGACATCAGTTATTTGATTCATATTTTTATGAACAATAATTTCTTTTAGGACAAAAAAATGAACATGTCAGTACACAAATGTGTGTCTGGTAGTGAAGAATTACATATACTGAAGCCAATGAAATTTAGGAGGTTACAGGATACTGCAGATCAAGGATATACATTGTACTTACAGTGAAGTGTAGTTCAAAATATTCAAGGCAGCTTTATATTCATGCTAAGCAGAGAAACAGAACACGGTAAATCAACCAATTCTGGGGATTCTTGATAAGCTAAAACTCTATGAAGATTGAAAAAGTGACTACAATCCTATGTTCTCACTACCCACTTGTTAAAAGGCTACATTGGTCTGCTACTCAACACATCTTCTACAATAACTACCATACTCAGATACAGTATAATTATTTCATAGAAGTTGTTTTGATGTTATAGAAACATGTTCCTCCCTCTCTTTAAAATGCTACACAGGAACCAGAAGGGACATCTGGAGCATACAAGAAAACTGCTGGCCGTAAAGGCTAGTGTGGCCAAAATCACTTACTGTACCAAGAAAGAAGAGAGACCTAGGAGCCACACAGGATATGTTTACATTCCAATTGTGTGCTGTGATTGCAGAATGTGTAGATCAAAGTCAGCCCGAGTAACTATATCAGGGAAACCACAGCAGCATGGGCAGCTGCACGGGCTTGACTCGCCTGCTCAGGATCGTAGGTATATACTCAAGCGGCCACCACCTGTCCTGCATCAGCTTCACTGCTACTGTTACTTGAGCTAAGTTTGATCTAGCTAGATCAGTGGTCCCCAACGCGGTGCCCGCGGGCACCATGGTGCCCACAGGGGCATCTTAATGCGGCCACGTCCTGGCCCCTGGGAGAGCACTCGCCAAAATGCCACCGAATTTCAGCAGCATTTCGGCGGGGACGCCTCTCGCTGACGCCGCTTGCCGTCGACAAGTGACGTCATCGAGAGGCATCACTCCTGAATTTCGGCTCCACCGCTGCAGTGGTCTTTTGGCTGGCGCCCGCCAGCCAAAAAGATTGGGGACCACTGAGCTAGATCAAAGCTAACTTAGGTATGCCTACATGTGCTGCAGTCACCCCTTCCAGTTGCAATGTAGACAGACTTACAGTAAAAAACATTAGGGGACAGGGAGATATTGCCCTTCTGTACATACTAGTCATTTTCTACAAGTGTTTCGTTGAATGTGGTTGCAAATGACTTCTCCACCAAAGCCTCCCTTATTATCTCTTCTTTTATATCCTCTTTTCCATATGCCTCCTAAGCTTGGGGCACTTTCTTGATCCCCTTTACCCCTCCCTATAATTAATAATAGTATCACTTCGAGATTGAAATTAGATCTGCCAATCCATGTATTATACGTAATGCTCATCCAAAGTCGGTTGTAAACTATTAGTAAGTCCTATGTGGTCTTAAAGGATTTGTGCTGCTGGAGTTGGCTAATTTTCCATTGGGAAAGAAGAAATTCTTGTGTCCTTCATTAACTTTCTATACATATTTTGATTTACAGGATACACACAGTTCTTGTTGCTACTTGACTCATAGACTTTAAGGTCAGAAGGGACCATTATCATCTAGTGTGACCTCCTGCACAATGCAGGCCTCAGAATCTCACCCATCCACTTCAATAACAAACCCCTAACCTATGTCTGAGTTGTTGAAGTCCTCAAATTGTGGTTTGAAGACCTCAAGCTGCAGAGAACCCAATGATGGGTAACAAAGTTTACACACATGGAGAATCATTTCAGGATTTTGTCTAAACAAATACATGTGTTAAAATTCCTAACTGCTTCCCAAAGTGATGCCTCTATGACATTATTCCCAAATTGCGTAGCTTCTGTGTGATGGAAATGGAGCTGCTACATAATAATTTAATTTATTTATACTGTATGTTGACCAGATTGTTAGGATGCTTACTGTATGAATATATTGGTTTCATTTAAGAGGAGCTATGAGGAAAAACAAGCAGGAAGTAGGGTTCCTTGGAAAACAAGAATTCTGTTTTGCAAAAAATAATAATAATAATAATAATTAAGTTTTGGCTCAATTGCAAGAGAGAGAGCATTAGAGGCAATAGTGCAGTGGTTTGGGCACTCACCTCAGAGATAGGAGACACAGGTTTAAGTCTCTGCTCCAAATAAAGCACCAGACCATAGAGTCAGTCTCTTTCTCTATCCCAGTGAATATACAAAGTGGAACAACTGCAAACAGGAGAATGAAAGAGACTCACTCCAAAGTAGTCAATAGGGTAGTAACACAGAGCTACTGAATATTCTGGTTGGTGTCTCTTCTCTGTTCAGAAATTCCATCCTCAATCTGGATAAATCTTCTTAAGGAAAGTTTAATCAAAACTGTTGTTTCTACAAAAATATTTGACTTTGATTAATCAGAATTTACCGATGGAAAAAAAAAGTTTAATTGAAAAATTCCTGACCAGCTCCTGCAGGAAGGAAAAAGAATGACTCAAGATAAGCCATTGTTCTGCAGCCACTTGAGAGCTGTTAAGAGAAAATGCCAAGACACCAGAAGCTCAAAAGAATTACAGCAGTTTATAACTGGACTCTCTCTCTCTCAACATAGGGGGTATTGTTCAGAAGAACCAGACTAAGATGCAGGAACCTGCTGGTTTTTCTGATAAAACTAGATCTGCTTGTTGTTTTAAAATCCTGTCCTCTAAATGCTTTGTTCCTACTGTTAAAATACGCAATACTTTGGTCTTAAAGGCTGTCTGATCACTGTATATCACTGGTCACAAATTCCCAAAGAGAAGAACAACAGGTGCAGAACACAGACAGACCCACTGGGTAAGCATGGTTGATACACAGGATACTGTAGCCCAGCGTCTGGGCTAAGAGTGGAAGAACTGCAGAATTCTGACCAGGAGAGATAAAGACCCAACCTCACATCTGAAGAGTTGCCCTGAGAGAGAGAGAGAGACCCCACAAAAGGAACACACACAGGCGCAACTAGCCCTGTAATCAAGACAATCTGCATTTGAATTCTTCCCATAAATCATTAAGAACTGTTTGTTATAAAAATGCTACAAGTCACTTTCATCTAGATGGCCAGATGTGTCCAGTCAAAACCAATATCAACCCTTTCTGGGTTTCTCAAACTAGACTAAGAAAATACCTATTCCTTTTCACAGTGTCAGACAAGGACAATTACTAACAGACAATACATCTGAAATGCTGCCCATTAACAAGAAAGAAAATACCCTATCCCAGTAGTAAAGATACTGAAGGTTGGGTTTAACCACAGTAACTTTTCGCTCTTTCTAATCCCAATTGAGAAATGCCAGTAACTTTATTAGCTTCATTTTTCTACCACAACAGGATCTTCAGGCTAGTGACTAACCATAAGACCATTTTTTCCTCTCAAATGAGGAGGGATAGTGGGTGAGACCTCGTGAAGCCTTATGGTGAGGTATTTCCATGTGACAGCTGAGGTTATATTTTCCTATTTAAAAATTTCTTGGTAAAAGTTGAAACTTAAATTCAGGGTCTCTCTGTCCAAAATTCTCTCTATCTTGTTTTTTTCTTAATTTTATACTAATCAATTGTTGAACACTCTGACGTCTTAAAACAGTCTTCATTCTCTAGGGAGTAATATTGGAACTTTTCCTTTAAGTTAATGACAATTCCTGTGTATGCTATTTAGTTATACACACTAAAAATGAAAAAGTACCTATCCATTGCTCTAGGTGCCTCTGATAAACATTAAAATCAAAGTCAGAAAGTATCTCCCTATAAACCCAGCAACATAACTTTAGTACCCACATTCACTATAACTACTTATACATTATTATATTTTGTGAGTTTTATTATATTTGCAGTAACACATTCACTATAGTCCAAAATAAATAATATGTCCTACAGGTCAAATGATTCACTCTCTTTTTGGGCCAAGAGAAATGGGATAAAAGGGAGTGGAATCCAATATGATACAATAAATATTTCTCTGTTGTAGACCCAGCTCTCATCTTAACTCAAGTTTACATAACAATTTGGCTAGCATTGACACAATTTTTTTTCTAGGCTTGAACAAATACTTAATAAAGTTCCTTTTCCTTCTACAAAATTTTAATTTCTAAGTAATGCTTTCTACTTAACTTGTTGTTTTCATCTACAAAGCTGCCATTTAATTTTATCAACTAGATTTTTTTAAATTACATATCTGTATTCTCTTGTATACAGAAAGGTAGCTTACTTCAAAACTTACTAATAGTTTGTGATTATCACTGTAGATTTCTCAAATTCAAGTTCCAGATTTTGGGAGAGTGAAGTTGAGGGGAACAAGATGAAACTGACTCTCTGTATGGGTTGGATTTCTATATTTAATTACATTTTCAGTATTCTATCTGTACCTTCCTGTACTTGTAGCTTTCTGCCATACATGTGTTGTGGACTTCTCTCATTCCTTGCTATCCAGTCAATGGTCCTCCCCTGCTAAAGGCAGTCAGGGTACTCATATGAAATAAACTTACTCAAACAGCTTTTGTGTAAATGGAAACATGAAGTGAAGCTTCTCAAAAACTAAACTCGGAATTAAATAAAATGAAAAAAACCTGTGTTATATATAAAGATGAAGAGATATTAAAAAACAACAACTGTGTAGTCCTGTTTGTATATGTAACTCACTGATCAGTGAGTGTGTTATATGTCCCTCTCTGCACCTGAGCCACAGAGGAGCCAAATTTGTTACAGCCCTCAAGGAATTAGAAAAGCTAACTTTTCAGCTCAAGCTATAAAGACTCATGCTTTGAGTTCTGTATGTCCCCAGTTCAATCCCTGGGGTAGGTCATGATGGCAGAAATTCACATAGATACCTGAGAAAATTCTTTCCATATTTGGTCTTCTTGTATCAATCTTTATTTAATATAGAGACTAGTTCTTCACTTCCTTTAAATCCTAGCAAGTTGTGCACAAGGTGTGTATAAAATGCTACCACTCTGATTTAATGACATTTTCTATTTCTCTGCATACATGTAAATGATTACACAAGGAATGAGGCAGTGGAGGATCAGGCTATTAGTCTTTAAAATGAATGCTTGTAACAATAAATTAATCTATAAACACCACATCTCAGGACATAGAAGAAGACCTATATATGACAGGAAGAAGTGGAACATCCATAATGGAAGAAAAGGTCAGTGCTGTATGAAATCTAAATTGTCTCTTAAATCTCTGGAATGAGAATTGGAGAAGGAATATAAAACAGAGTAGAAGAATCAAATCTCAAAATTTCATAACTGATTAACTTATGCTAGGTTTTGAAATAATTACTAATGAGCAGAGAATGATAATGAATAGCTTATGTAGGTTATGAAGAACTGTGTTCATGTAGGGCAATCCTTAGCTCAGATGTAAGCGGGTGCAGCTCCACGGACTTCAACAGAATGATGCCTTTTTATACTTGGCAGTGTTTTTGCTCTAATGCAAAAAAGGCTTTTCAAAGCTAATCAACTCAGTGAGCAATGCATTTGTATGTTATAGTAACCAGTGACTATGACTTAGACAGACTTCACATATCCATGTGATAAAGTAATTTATCATGAAACTTTGACCAACTCACCTGCACTGTGGTGATTAATCTATCTCCTCTGAGACACTACAAATCTTTGAGCAACTTTAAACAGCCACCATATAGTGGGCTTTTTTTCTGAAATCAATCTGCCAGAGAAATGTTTCCTTATTCTCCCAAATATGCAATTTTCCCATCAATTTACATGTGCCTGAGATGCTGGGCAAGTGACAGCATTTCTGCAATATTGATAATACAACTAATGTGTCATATTTCATGCTCATGCAGAGACTGAAATGAGGGTTTAGTAGAGCATTTTTTCAATGGCAAGGATATGGCCCAGAAGTGGATCACAAAAGAGCACCTACTGGAGGGCCTCAGTCTCCCAACAGATTGCCCAGATCGGTGAGCCAGCCCCATTGGACTTTTCCATGTATGGACAGAACCAATCCCCGTGACATAACTGTTGGGGAGCAACTCCACTCGATGATCACCAGAGAGAATTCCTTCCCCATAGCCCCCTTCCTTTTAACTCTGAAGAATCCAGAATGCTGTGTTCAGTATTTAAATTTATACGGATTCATATTAAAGCATTTCATAGATCCCTCTGCCATGAACTGCTCTGTTTGAGTTGTAAATATTTTATTAAAAAAGTTTCAGCTTGCTGACTTTTAACTCTCAAGCTTTTAAAAGTAGTACACTGATTTTTTTCCTCAAATTAAAACTGCAAAACAACTCTATCAGTCTAACATACTTAAAATATGTCACCCATTATTTTAGTATCTGAGCACTTCATAACCTGTAATATATTTATCCTCAAAGCATCACTAAAGACGTAAGGAAGCACTGTTTTTAGATGGGAAACTGAGGCATGGAATAACTAAGTGACTTGTCCAAGACTGTGAAAAGTCTGTGGCAGAACATGAAATTGAGCCCCAGCCTAATCTCAGGACCATCTTTCCTCTCACTAAGTCTTACAGATCAAGCCAAAATCTCTGAAGACTGAGGGGCCAGTTAAAGATCTCAGTTATACTAGTGTAAATCTGAAATTATTCCATTGACTTCAATGGAGTTTCTTCAGATTTTCACAAGTGCAAATGAGAATTACCTCAATATGCACTGCATTGTAACTTACTGTATATACAGTAAGCTATTTAAGAACAGCTTGTAATATGAATTCTTCGAGTGATTGTTTATGTGCATTCCAAGCAGGTGTGTGCGCGCCGCGTGAACGCCAGCCAGAAGATTTTTCCTTAGCAGCATCCGTAGGGTCAGCCCTGGACCTCTCTGGAGTGGCGCCTCTATGGCGCCCTATATAGGGGCCTGCCAATCCTCCACCCCCTCAGTTCCTTCTTACCGCTGGTGACGGCTAGCTGGAACTTTGCTCACTCTTGCAGCAAGCCTAGCAATGTCTCGTCTAAGTGTATATAGTTGTTTCCTCTCTCATAGTTTAGAGTTAGTATTAGTTGTAGATAGTTAATAGTTGTTGGGGGGCTCCCCACAATGTACTCATCGCCCTGCTGCACGGATTGCGGGAAGTTTATGCCGAAGCGTGACCCGCACTCGTCCTGCTTGAGGTGCCTTGGGGAGAGCTACCAAAAAGAGACTGGTGCAGTATCTGCAGAGGACTCCATCCCATGACTCTTAAGGACAGAGAGCAGAGACTCAGAGTGCTCCTGATGGAGATGGCCTTACGGTCACACTAGGACCCTGAGCCTGCCAATCCGGTGCCCAGCACCTCATCCTCGGTGCGCAGTGCTCCAGCACCACTAACAAGATAGGAGGCCCAGTCTAAGACCTTTAAGTCCCAGCACCGGAGAGAATCGGAACATAGAAAATCGGCCTCTGTGCGGCACCGATCACCATCTCCGATGCCCGCGAGAAAGAAGAGGCTGGTGAGTGACCGATCACCCCACCAGGACCTTAAAAGGCCAGTGGCATCCACAAGTGTGGTGGGACAAACCAAGCCACAACCGCACCCTCCCAAGGTCCCGTTGACTCCTGCCCCGGTGGGGGTGCGGTCAAGTCCGGACTGGTCTAGATTCCCAGACCTCAGCGAGGATGTGCGTCTCCCATCGACACCAGAGGCGTTTGAGGCGGCTTCCAATTTATTAAGTCTCTCGATGCCAGCCTCCCCCCACTGGTGGAAAGAACCACCAGACACGGCCCGACCCCCGATCCAACCAAGGGGAAAGCCGGCCATGATGTTGCCCCAGTCCCCGCCCTGGGCCGCTCCAGCGTCACCGGCGCAGAGAGAGCACTCCCCAGCCTCACGGCACCGCTCCCTGGTGACAGTGGGTACTGCTCCCCCTCGGTCCTCCTATTTGGAGACCTCGGACTCGGAGGCAGAATCCTACCACTCCAGTAGATCGAGGAGCAGGAGGTTGGTTTCTCAGGCAAGCCAATGACCTTACTCTGTGCAGTGGCAGCAACAGTGGCAACCGCCCTCCCAGTGGCTGTTCTGGACTCCCTGGGCCTACCATCAGTCCCTGGGACAAGCGCATGGCCCGCGCTCCAGGTCTGCATTGGTCTCCTCGATGTCGGTGGCTCTGGTGCAAATGCCTCCACCACTGGCACCACTGTTTAACAGGAGCGTGCTACAACAGAACCCGGCACCGCCTAGTTAGACACCAGCACCGATGGGGACCATGCTTCCGACACCACAGGCACTGCCCAGCACACCTCGTCATTCCGCATCGACCTCAGTACAGGCTGCGGTGTCGCATCCTACATCCGCACCAACTATGCAACCAGAGTACCATGTGCTGCAGAACCCTGCAGAGACTGAGGGTACAGAGGAAGGTCCTTTGCAGGTGATCTCCTCTTCCTCGCCGGATGAGGCAGTTGTGGGAACTTCAGCGGCACCGGCCCTAAAGGACAACAGGGTGCTTCATCAGGTACTTAAGCATGCCGCTCAGAGCCTGGTGATCCAAGCAGAGGAGATCGAAGTGGATGTAGATCTGGCAGTGGACATCCTGGCCCCCTCGGACCCATCTAGGGTCACCCTACCATTGATCAAAACGATAGCTGATACGTCCCACACCTTGTGGCAGACGCCAGCTTCGTTGGCCTGTACAGCCAAAAAAGACAGAGAGGCGCTACTTTGTACTCTACAAGGGCCATAAGCACCTATATCCACCCTCCCCCGGACTCTCTGATTGTGGATGCAGCCAACCAAAGAGAGTGTCAGGGGTTCCCTCCAAAGAACAGGGAGGCTAAGAAGTTGGACCTCTTTGGTAGAATGGGGGGTGGGGGTCTGCAACTATGTATAGCCAACAAACAGGCTATAGTGAGCCGGTATGGCCATAACATGTGCTCAGCCTTGTCCAAGTTTGCTGAACTCCTTTCCCAGGAATTGTGAACAGAATTTTCCACTCTGGTAGAGGAGGGGAAGCTAATTTCCTGGGCATCCCTCCAAGCAGCCCTGGATGCAGTCTCCACACACTGGCAACCAGATTGGTCATGCATGAGGAGCCTGGCTTCAGATCTCAGGCCTTCTACATGAGGTCCAACAGACCATCCAGGACCTCCCCTTCGAGGGGCCCATGCTCTTCTCCGAGAAGATGGACAAGAGGCTCCATAGCCTAAAGGACTCAAGGGCTACCTTACACTCGCTCGGCCTGCAAACCCCAGCCACCCAACACAGGCAATTCAGGCCGTAGCCACCTCTGTGGCCGAACCAGCCCCAGAACCACCCGGAGCCTTCATGTAGGCGGAGCAGAAACAGCAGAAGGAGGCAACAACAGCCCTCCGACCAGTCATCTGGCCAGCCACAGCTTCCGTCGGGGCCTAGACCCCAAATTTGATGGTGTGGTCGAGGATGACCTACCAGTCAGGACTCTGGATCCTACCAACCCTACCTTTTCGTCACGTCTGTCCCCCTTCTATTGTGCCTGTTCCCAAATCACATTGGACAGTTGGTTGCTCTGCATGGTAGAGAGGGGATATTCTATCCAATTCTCCTCCCTCCCACCCTACCAGCCCCCCTCCCCATCCCTCTTCAGGGACCCCTCTCATGAGCAACTTCTAATTCAGGAAGTAGAGGCAGTGGAAGAATGTTCAGGAACTCAGGGACAGGGGTTTTTACTCCCGGTATTTCCTAATACCGAAGGCGAAAGGGGGCCTCAGACCCATTCTGGACTTGCGGCTTCTGAACAAGTTTGTAAAGAAGCTCAAGTTCCGTATGGTCTCCCTGTCCTCCATCATCCCCTCCATGGATCCAGGAGACTGGTACACTGCCCTTGACTTGAAGGACACGTACTTCCAAATCGTAATAATCCCTCAGCACAGACGTTATCTCAGGTTCGTAGTGGGCAACACCCATCTCCAGTTTGCAGTCCTGCCTTTTGGCCTGTCAGTGGCCCCAAGGGTCTTCACAAAGTGCATGGCAGTTGTAGCAGCTTTCCTGCACAAGCACGGAATTCAGGTGTTTCCCTACTGGACAATTGGCTCATCAAGGGCTGCTCCAAGGCACAGGTGGTCTTTATCAGATAGACCTTCCTCGAGCTCGGTCTCCTGTTGAACAAGGCCAAGTCTACCCTGTCTCCTGTCCAATGGATAGAGTTCATAGGCTAGTTCTGAACTCGATGTAGGCCAGAGCATACCTACCGGAGGCCAGGTTTCGGTCCATGTCCGACATCATCCTCGGTCTCTGCCATTTCCTGACCACCACAGTGAGGAACTGCCTCAAGTTGCTGGGACATATGACTGCATGCACCTACGTGGTGAGCCATGCCAGGCTCAGGCTGCGCCCTCGTCAGTCCTGGTTAGCGACTGTGTACTGACCAACCAGGAACGAGATGGACTCGGTGGTGACACTTTCCCGAGTGGTGCTGGATTCCCTCCAGTGGTGGCTCAACCTGTGGGTGGTCTGTGCAAGAGTACCCTTTGCCAGCCCTCAGCCATCCCTTTCCTTGCTTGGTGACAGACGCATCAGACCTGGGGTAGGGGGCACATCTCGGGAATCTTTGGTCCCCAGTATCAGAGGGGTAGCCGTGTTAGTCTAGATCTGTAAAAGCAACAAAGAATCCTGTGGCACCTTATAGACTAACAGACGTTTTGCAGCATGAGCTTTCGTGGGTGAATACCCACTTGCATCTGAAGAAGTGGGTATTCACCCACGAAAGCTCATGCTGCAAAACGTCTGTTAGTCTATAAGGTGCCACAGGATTCTTTGTTGCTTTGGTCCCCAGAGGACCTCTCCCTACACATCAATGTCAGGGAGCTACGGGCTGTTTGCCTTGCCTGCCTCACTTGGCGGGAAGGTGCATTGCAGTCCTCATGGACAATACCTCGGCGATATTCTATATCAACAAACGGGGGTGCATGCTCCTCTCCCCTTTGCCGGGAAGCCCTCATGTTTTGGGACTTTTGTGTACAGAATGCAATTCACCTAACAGCATCCTACCTCCTGGGGGTGCAGAATGGCCTGGCGGATGCCCTCAGCTGCTTGTTTCATGGTCACAAGTGGTCCTTTGGCCGATATGTGGCACGCTCAATCTTCCATCTCTGGGGTTATCCCCAGATAGACCTGTTTGCCTTGAGGGACAACAGGAAGTGTCAACGGTTCTGCTCTCTCATCTCCACGTTCCACCCAGGAGCTGAAGGTGGTTCAGTCGTCACAAACCCATTGGTTTGTCGCTTCCTCAAGGGCCTGGATAGGCTGTTCCCGCATACTCGACAACCAGTCCCGGCTTGGGACCTTAATTTTGTCCTCTCCACCCTAATGGGGCCCCCCCATTTGAGCCACTGGCTACGTGCTCTTTGCTCTCTCTCTCCTATAAGGTCACATTCCTCGTGGCTATCACCTCGGCCAGGAGGGTATCGGAGCTCAGAGCACTGACGTCTGAGCCTCCATACACTGTCTTCCACAAAGACAAAGTCCAACTCAGGCCACACCCGGCGTTCCTTCCTAAGGTGGTCTTCCAATTCCACATGGGCCAGGACATTTTTCTCCTGGAGTTCTACCCTAAACCACACTCCTCCGACTCAGAGAGTAGGCTGCATTCCTGGACATTTGCAGGGCCCTGGCATTCTATATTGAATGAACTAAACCGTTCAGGAAATCAACCCAACTCTTTGTAGTTGTGGCCGACAGGATGAAGGGACTCCCCGTCTCTTCACAGCGTATCTCCTCACGGATCGCGGCTTGCATCTGCAAATGCTACAATCAGGCCAAGGTACTTGCCCCGCCAATCACAGCCCACGCCACAATGGCACAGGCCTCCTCTGTGACATTCCTGGCTCAGGTCCCGACACAGGAGAGATGCAGGCCTGCCACGTGGTCCTCAATCCACACATTCACGTCGCACTATGCCATCACACACCAGTCCAGAACCGATGCAGCCTTCCACAGGGCGGTGCTCCAATCTGCAGTGAACTCCGACCCCAACACCTAACCTCAGGCTTGTGAGTCACCTGCTTGAAATGCACATGAACAATCACTCGATCAAAAATGGTTTCTCACCTTTTTGTAACCGTTGTTCTTCGAGATATGTGGTTCATGTCCATTCCATGGAGGGAGGGATAGCTCAGTGGTTTGAGCATTGGCCTGCTAAACCCAGGGTTGCGAGTTCAATCCTTGAGGGGGCCATTTAGGGAACTGGGGTAAAAATCTGTCTGGGGATTGGTCCTACCTTGAGCAGGGGGTTGGAATAGATGACCTTCTGAGGTCCCTTCCAACCCTAATCTTCTATTATTCTAATACCCACCCTCCTGCCTCTCTGTTGGAGTGCCGGCAAGACGGAACTGAGGGGGTAGAGGGTCAGCAGGCCCCTATATAGGTGCCATTGAGGCACCACTCCAGGGGGCACCAGGGCCCACCCTATAGATGCTGCTAAGGGAAAATCTTCTGGCTGGTGTGCACGCAGCGTGCACACACCTGCTTGGAATGTACATGAACAAAACATCTCAAAGAACAACAGTTACAAAAAGGTGAGTAACCATTTTTTACATCAGCTGCCATATTAAGAAAAAACAAATTTTAAAACACAATCACAAAGGGACAGTTAAGGCTGAGTTTTCTTCGTTATTCCTGTATGTATATGTTAGTGAATGTTTGATTTCCTAATTTTAATGCTGCACTAATGATATTTGTACACAGACTGTATTGTGTATGTCTCACAGGGTTCTCCACTCACCGCTGGGGTGCCTCCTCATGACTGTATCTGGGTAATAGCTCCACTTGTTCTGATGCCCCTGTCTCTTGTTCATGCTGAGGCACTTCTCATGCTCCAGAAGTTGAGATGCTTCCTTTTTGTGACTCCAGATGCTCATTTTTCGGGGTGCGGCCCTCGATCCAGGTCACTATGATTTCCCCCTTCTGGAATATCAAAGTCTCATTGGACTGGCTGACCGAGTATCATTCCTAGCGGTCCTCCAATCCAAAGCAATGCCACTTTGCCAATGGCTGATCGAGAAGTACACACTACTCTGGGTTCTAGCACAAGACCCCTCAAATCAGTGGCCAAGGTCTGCACCATCCCAAATCTTGTTGCTGTTTGCCTGAGCTTTTTCCTACTTCACCTCAATCAGGCTTCCACTCCACCACCCTTCTTGATAAACCCTTCTTTCCGGGCCTGGATCCCAAGGCTTCTACACTCCTCTGGGGTTTCTTCCTTTCCCTCTCTAAATCCAGAGATTGACTTCAGGTTTCCACACTACAGCCCTTTTTCTTTTCTCATCTTTTCTTGTAACTTTATGGTGCAGCAGCCTCAGCAGGTAAGGCTGTGACTGCCACCTACCACAGTTTTCACATAAGCAAAAAATCCATATTCTCTCACCCAGTCCTGTATCCTTAAAAATGTGAAGTAATACTTTTTTAATCCTGCTCTTTCCTTTGTTTTATCATCTAATTCCAAATCCACAACTGGAGAGGCAACCATCCAGCCATAGTTTGATTTTCTATGAATAAAGATTTTCATTTCTTCAAGACCTCCTTTTTTACCTGTAACCCTTCTGCCCTGCTGAGTTGGCAGCAACAAGGGCCGGGTTCAGTATCCAGGGGTTCCGTTTCAATAACACAATGCAAAACCGGCTCGAGCCCCCACCCAGTGACCTGGGACAATTACCTACCACCCCCCCGGGCGCCTCTAGGAGGCAATACTTCCCCACTCGCAAGCACAGAGTCCGAGTGTAGCAAAATCCTTTTAATAAAAGGAGGGAAACAATGCGGCATCCCGTTGGAGAGACACCACAAACAGGACTATACACAAACCATAAGCAAAAAACCCACCCCCAAGTACATTTGGCACAGTCCTTTCCCCCTTAGGGTCTTAAGTCCAATCACCCCAAAGTCCAACAACCCAAGAGTCTCTGTCTCTGGTCAGTGCCACCCCAGAGTTCAAAAGTTTATCTGTAGAGTTTTACCCCCCCAGCCTGGGTGGAAATGGGGGGGGGGCACACGCAGGGTGTTAAGGGACAACTTACGTGGGCCAGGGCCGACTGCCCCGCTTCTCCGTGGAGTTCTGCTGTAGCCTTCACCACGACTGGCTCCACTCCACCAGCTGTGCCGCTCCTCCAGCCAACCCGTGAACCGCATCAGCCGTCCACGCGAACCGCTCCACACTGCTCCACAGGCTGCGCCAACGTGCTGCAGACTGCTCCGCTCTGCCAGCTGCTTAGCGATCGATCTTCAGGCTCCCCACTCAGTGATCTCAGCTCAGTAAGCTTAGCTCTTTTAGTGATTTCAGCTCTTGTAGTAAAGGAGCCCCAGGGCCACCTTGGCCCAATGTGAATTCAGGTCAGCAGCCTCCAGATGGACTCCTAAAGGATTCAAAATTAGCTCTGCTCTTTAACAGTGGAGAGAGGAGGATGTGCAATTGGTGTTCCAGGCCCTCAAAAGGGGCCCATACCATCAGGTACACACACCAGTCCCCAGCCTCTCTCCCTTCACTGGGTTTTGGAACCCATGTCCCTTGTCTAGCAAGTACTATTTAATGTAGGTTGAGTCATTTCTGTCATAAAGCAGTCTCATAGTTCCTCATTCACATAATTAAGGTAACAGCCCCATTTTTTTTCTTCCTGCCCCAATAACAAAGAAATTGGGGATTCCACAGTGTGAAAATAACCATCCCATGCTGCTGTGTGTTATGCTAAGTGGAGTGGGTTTACCAATGCAAATGCACATTCCTAAAATTCCTTTGCCCACTCCTCATAATGTACCACCAGATGTCAGGGTAGATCTCATCCTTACTCTGCTTACATACCCAAGTGAAAAATCTTATACCTACCTTTTGACCCTGTCAGCATGTGGGAGTTTGTGGCACTGTGATGGGGTGTTCATGCCACACCAACCCTAAAAGAGTTAAGAAAGCTCAGAAAAGGCCAATTAGTGTGTAGGCTCCACGTGAGAGGATTAGGCTGGAGAAGCAACCACTGCTTGGAGGATGAAGCTCACCTGAGCAGGTATGGGCTGTGCTAGGATAAAGCCAGGATAAAGCTGGCAATAGAAAGGGCTGAAGTTAGGAAGGCTGTAGTCTCCCTTCTGTGTATTAGAGTTGGAAGAAGGAAACCCAGGAAAAGAGTAGGATTCTGGGATCCTGGCCTGAGGGAGGATCATACCCTGAAGAGAGAAGGGTGGAGAAGAAAGCCTGTGGGAGGCAAGTAGGAAGCAGTCCAGGAGTGAGCAGCAAGGTTGAGGATTGACAGACCTTGGCTATGTGTTGTAAGGTCCCTGGGCTGAGACCCAGAGTCATTGTCAGTTCCAGGTTCCCTTACCAGCCACTGACGGAGTGGCATTGCCTAGACATTGGGTCCAGCAAGACTCTGAACCCTGGAAGGGGAAACCTCAGTGACCTGGCTGGAGGGCCAAGTCATGAAGAGGAGACTGCAGTTCCTGGAGTGAAAGAGGTGCCACAGAATGAGAGAGAGAGAACAACAGGTGGGGATACCACAAGGGGAGGCATCAGACCTGGAAGAGAGCTAATTCACAGAGCAGCCAGGAGGAGGAAGCACAACCGGCAGTGAATGAGAACCCCATAACAGGAAGCCACTCACTTCTTGTCTACCTAATTCCCAGCAGTCCTCATATTTGTTTAGTACTCTTTATCTTCACTATTTCTATTAACCTTAGCTCAAAAGGTTAAATCTAACAATTTCATCCTTTAATTTATAGGCATTTCTCCAGTTGCTATTTGCAACTCATACAACGGAGTCAAAATACTTGCACTACATGGAATCCACAGAGCTTGGGCTTGTATTGGCTCAAGGTTTGTTTGTGTTTTTTAGTGTTGATTTAGAACTTAATTTAAAGACTTGGCATCCATAATCTATAACTGGTTTTATTAATGCCTTAAATGGCATCAGCAATGTATTCTTATCCGCATCCCAGTTGTTCCCTGAAATACTTTTAAACAGCTTCAGCCTATCTATCTATCTATATATATCTATATATATATATATATATATGACCCTTCCAAGTTAATTATCGAACATAACTCCTAAGAATGTAAAATTTTGAACTACCTGTCTTTTTTCTGTATAGAGATATAGGCTCCATTCTTCCCCAAACTTCCTTTTTGTGAAGATCATTTCCCTTTGTTTTAGCAAGTGAACTTAAATCTCCAAGTATCTTTCCATTCTGAAATCCCCTCAAGAGCCTCATTTGTTCTCTCCACAGCTATCTTACATCTTCTATGTTTGGCCCATATAGCACAAATAGAATAATACCTATTCCTGCCTGTATAATCTCTGGGAGATCATTAATCATAATGTTAATACAGAGTTGGGCTGATAACACTCCCCATGTCTAGTGCTATTAATAAGTTTATGAATATTTGACAAAGCCACCCCCACCCTGACATGTATGGTTCTATCACTTCAGAAATCTCTTACTCACTAGAACATTCTTCCTTTTATTCCAGTTACGGCTAGTTTGCACAGCAAGTTTTCCCTCCATAGTATGGCAGATGTTTTTTCAATGTAAAAAAAAAGACAAATATGTTCCTCATGGTTTTTGTATTTCTGTTTCTAATCTTACAATATGATCAACTGTGCAACACAGCGTACAATATGATCAGCAGTGGATCTTCCTTTCCTGAAACTACTTTGTACAGAATTTATAATTTCATTTTTCCCCGTATGCTACTAGTCTCTCATTTATCATTCTTTCCATAATTTTGACCACACGACATGAGGGCAATAGATCTATATGCATCAGGGCTTGTGCCTAATTTGCCAAGTTTTCCTATCTTATAATCACCGCTTGATTCCATTCTGCCAGTACTATTCCTTTCCCCCATATATTATACAATTTCAATAAAACTCAAGCTTCCTTCCAGTAGGTGCTTAAGCATTGTATTACATAAGCTATCTTTACCTGGGGTTGTATTTTTACTTTTGTCTACAGTTTTTTTGAGTTTGAAATTGTCATTCACTACATCTTTATATTTCACCCAGCCATTTATGAGTTCACAAATTTTTTTCAGCATTTTTTTCCCCCAACAAAAAAACTCTTCACTTTGATTTGTCTCACTACTAACTTTTTGGAACTCTTTTGCTAAAGTGTCCTCTTTTCCTAAGTTAGAATGTTCAACTTGATCATTTACTATAAGACTAGATATAATTTTTTACTTCATATCCCATTCATTCTTTTAACTTGTTTATATATCTTTGAAACCTTGGATTCTTTGTTGATTGTTCCCAATACTTTCTCCAGCTCTTTCTTTGCCTTTTTAACAAGTCTTTCATAGTCCATTAAGTCCTTGCTATTTGTCATATGTTTTGCTTGTTTCTGTGCCTTATTTCTTTAATTGCTGCTTTACAATCTTCATTCCACCAGGGAATTGGCATTCTGAGTTTGTTGCAATTTGATCTCTTACATATAGCTAGATTGGCTGTTGCTACATCTTCCTTTATTATATTATCATAAAATTTCTCTAGATTATAATTTACAGAATGGGTTCTAACATACTCAGCACATTTTCTCTTAAAGAAACCCCAATTTGCTTTTCTAATGCTCCAGGTAGGAATTCCTTCAGCGTTTGCAACATTACCTTGGCCTTGATATGTAATTAGCATAGGGAAGTGATCATTTTCCATTCCATTTCCTTTATAGATTTCTCAGTTGCATTTACTTTCTATATTGTTTGTTGCAGTTCCCAGATCTAAACATGAAAAAAAGGTTCCATCCAGCAAATTAAACCTAATAGGTGTTCCAGTATTGAGCAATACCAAGTTGTGCATGTCAATGAACTCTTCTGGGCATTTGCCAATAAAATCAATCAGTTGTCCTGCCTTCTCTTGATTCATTTTGGCTATTAAGGTCTCCACAAATAATATATGGTCCTTTGGCACCCTTAACTAACTCCTCCAATTCTAGATTGTCTAGTTTTTTTTAACATGGATTGTAAACATTATAGATTGGAATAAAGGTGCTACTATTATGCAGAGGAATTCAACAGCATTTTATTCAAAACTAAAAGTTGTGTACTTCTAAGTCAATGTAACAGACTTTTCTTTACAAGCATACAGACCCTCCTCCCTCTTATTTCTCTGTCACGTCTGAACATCATATCCCAAAAGCCTAAATAAGAAACATGGTTATTGAGAACGTATATACACATCACATCAAGTTGGCTTCCATTTCAAAAGAGTTTTTTTTATTTCCTGGCCATGTGTTATTAAATGGTGTGCACTGTAGCAAGCAACCATTAGAACCATGTTGGTTTAAACTAAATTATTACCTTCATTGCATGAATGCGGTCTATTGAGAGATTGCCTATATGCAAATATTTTTCTGCCTCTTTTCTTAAGATTTTTATTCTTTATCTTCTTCCCTGTCTGTAAAGTGTAATTAATCACTATTATAAATGCTATACATTTATCTCCTCTTACAAGAAATACATCTTCATCTAGTCCCCTTATATTATCTTTCCTATCCTCAACTCTGTTGTGTTGTACCAGAATCTCTTTTCCCTCGTTTGCATTTTATTCCTTCTCCACATTCTACTATAAACAGTTGTTGGTAAGATATTTTGTGGATAGTTTTAAATTTCTGTATCTCTGTAGCTTGCTCCGCTGCCACATTCCCTTTGCAAGCTGCACTGTGCTTATCCCCACAATTGCTGCATTTTAGTTCTGTTCTTTCCACACAGTTCACATACAAATGTCCTTGTTCACATTTACCACAGATCATTTTCCCCTTACAGACCACTGCCACATGCCCAAATCTTTGAAATTTATAACATCTCAAAGGGGCCAGGATATATGGCTTAATCCAGAAGAGTTGATATCCTATATTAACCTTATTGGGTACTGTTGCACCTTTAAATGTTACTTGGATGGCTGTGGATGGTTTATGTTCTCCCCCTCTCCTGCTAATCAGCTGCTTAACCAACAGCACTTGGTCCTCCACTTATACCCCTTTTAATTTCATCCTCAGTCATGTCTAGGGGAATCCAATACATTATGCCTCTTACTTGTGTCATACATTTAGGTAGCTGCAAATTACTCTTATGTTTCTTAAATCTGTAGTTTTGAGAAGTTTCTCAGACTATTCCTTATGTGAACATACTAATAGTCTTCACCCTTCACTCTTAGCTCTTAATATTTCCCCAATACTTAGCCTAATCCATTCTGCTGTCTTCAAGGGATTAAAATCACCTGTCTTCACATCTTCAGCTAGTGATTTGATAATAAGATGTAAAACTTTTTCCTTACTTTTCCCATCCCTATCTGCTCCTATTTTTCTTCTTCTTCCTAAAATGAATGCATTCCTTGCTGCTTCTCCCTCATTTCCCAGCATAACTTCCAGCCTTTCCTTCTCAGCCTATATGTCTATCTCTGTTCAGCCAACCAGTCACCAGCCCAAGCCATCCCTGAGTTTCAAGTCCCAGCTCTCGGTGTCTCCCAGCCTACACAGCTAACCTTCAGACTCAGCCAGCCAGCCCTTTTTCTATAGCATACTTCCTGGTTTTATACTAGCTCTGCCTGCTCAGCTGAGATCCATTATCAGTCAGGGATTGCATAACAAGCCTACTAGGTGTGGCCTATCAAGTTATGTGGCCCCTTCTCAGGCACATTAATCCTTCTGAGGCTAGTGTAGAGTGAACACCTTATCACAGTGTATATATGTAGTTTGTGTGGCTGTGTGTTCAGTAACCAACCAATATTAATCCTTGGATGAATGAAAGTAAATGTACTCATCCTCGGGGTTCTGCATTGAGGGATGCAAGAAGAGGATACTTGTTTTCAGTTCCTTGCTTTCCCTTTCTTTTCTGAAGAGCTCTACCTGCCTCCTACTCATTTGCTTTCTCTCTTTCCTGAACACAGCAAACCTCCCCTTTAATTTCTCTCATGAGTGGTGAATAATTAACACACTATACATAGTGCTGTAGGACACTTGTGTGTACAGAGGCATCCATGTTGGTTACTTCCTATGCCCAAGCTTTGCTGTTGATGCACGCTACTGGTCGCAGCCTGAATAAATGACGAGAGCTAGCAATAGTTGGGCACCAGCAGCAATAGAAGGGTAGGCCAGGAGAGGAGACAGGGACTTCCCATGTGGGATGATGGGTCACTCAGGATTCACTTCAGAGAAAGGTCACTGAGTGACCCCTTGGTGAGTTTGTTGTCTTTTGTGGTGCGCTTGCTGCTTGACTGAAGTATATAGTGTGATCTGAGTTTGAGGTGCCATGTGCTGAACCTAGCAGCTTGCTATGCAAGCCTGACAGCTTTTTAAACAAGGCTTTGACCTCTACACCCTTTAGCACCCGTTAACCCTTAACCATGGAGTGGGGCTACTTAGGACTTTAAAAAGCCACCTGCTAACCGACCAGGGGGACTAGTAATCAAGAGTAGCTAACAGGGAACGTTTTTGAAAGGGAGTGGGAGAGTTGGATACACCTGGTTAATATTCTTTAATTAAGAGAATGAAAATCTCCCCTCACCAATTAAAAACAAAATAAAAACCAGGAAAACGAATGCCAAACAAAAAACTGCAGAAGTAAACAGAATGCAGGCAGAAGTTCAGCAATAGAGAGGGGGCTATCCAATTTGTTGCACTGAATGCAGCCTGTATGATTACATACCTTGTGAGTGGGCGGCAGATGTGTGCATTCAGTGCAAGAAGCTCTTTCCCCTCAGGAACCGAGTACGGGCTCTGGAGATCAGAATGGCTGAACTGAAGGAGCTAAGAAAGACTGAGAGGTACCTAGATGAGATTTTCCTGGACACAAGTAGAGCAGTCCAAGTCTGACAGCCTCTGTGCTGTTGAGGAGGCTGAAAGTCTGAGGGAAGGAGAAGATCAAAGTGAAGCAGAGGGAATTGATCTCATCATTGGGAGGAAGGATCCCAACTATGTCATGATCTCCTCTCTCACTGAGGATGGAGTTTCCTCCCCCGGAGAGGTAACTCCAATACTTAGGAAGAGACAGGCAATAGTTATGGGGGATTGTAGTGATGCGATGACTCACTGGCGCGGCACCTCCTGCTGGTCGTCCTGGGAATTAGCTCTTCCAGCCCAGAGCGCCCTCTGGTGTCTTGCCTGATGCTGGCCCCCATGTCCCTCCCAGACCCCGGTGCCCCTCTATGTCAGGGTTCTACACACAGTAGTAACCCAGAATCTGTGTCTCCCCAGCCAGGGAACCCCCAACCTTCTATCGCCACCTTACCTCAGTGGCTACTGCCAGTCACCATCTAGCCCCCGCTCACTGCAGTCTGTAAACCACTCATAATCAGCAAGAGGGGTTAGCACCTGCTGCCTTTTCCTGTCTCTGGGCTGCCCCCTTGCAGCCTCAGTACCTTTTTGGCCCTTTAAGCAAGGTCTGCAGCTGGAGATTTTCCTGGCTGGAGCTCCCCAGTTCCCTCTGCCCTTCCCCAGGTACCCTCAGCTCCCAAGCAGCCAGGTACCCCCCCCCACCCGAAAGCTAGAGAGAGGGTCTCTTAGCTTCTGGCCTACTGCCCTCTTATAAGGGCCAGCTGGGCCCTGATTAAGCTGGCCACAGCTGTGGCTGCTTTCCCCATCAGCCTACCTTTCCTCAGCTGCAGCCCTTCAGGGCCAGAGCGGGGTGACCACCCTGCTACAGAGATTCAATAATTAGAAACCTAGATAGCTGAGTTTATGATGACTAGGAGAACCACATGGTGAATTGCCTGACAGGTGCAAATGTTGCAGATCTCTTGAGACATCTAGACAAGTTTATGTGTATTGTAGGGGAAAGCCAGTGGTTGTGGTACATGTAGTACCAACGACATAAGGAAAGGTAGGAGAGAGGTCCTAGACACCAAATTTAGGCTGCTAGCTAAGAGATTGTAGTTCAGGACCTCCATAGTAGTATTCTCTGAATTTTTTCCATGTGCAGGGCTAGTTAGACAGGCAGAAATGCAGGATCTCAATGTGTGGCTTTGAGATGATTGTGCAAGAAGCAGGGGGTTAGGTTTATAAGGAACTGGGGAAGCTTTGGGGAAAGGAGGAGCCTATATAGGAGGGATGGCCTTCACCTAAACCAAAATGGAACCAGACTGCTAGCATGTAACATTGAAAAGGTTTTAGCTTTTGTAAAGGAAAATCATGCCGCATCAATCTATAAGAATTCTTTGAGGTCAAACAAACATGTGGATAAGGGTGATCCAGTTAATAGTGTATTTGGACTTTGAGAAAGCCTTTGACAAGTTCCTTCACCAAAGGCTCTTAAGCAAAGTGAGAAGTCATGGGATAAGAGAGAAAGTCCTCTCATAGATCAGTAACTGGTTAAAAGATAGAAAGCAAAGGGTAGGAATAAATGGCCAGCTTTCAGAATGGAGAGAGCTCAATAGTGGTGTCCCCCAGGGTCTGTGCTGGGACCAGTGCAGTTCAATATATTGAAAAATGATCTTGAAACAATGAGGTGGCAAAATTTGCAGATGATACAAAATTACTCAAGATAGTTAAGTCCTAGGCAGACTGCGAAGAGTTACAAAGAGATCTCACTAAACAGGCTGACCAGGCAACAAACTGGCAAATGAAATTCAGTGTTGATAAATGCAAAGCAATGCACATTGGAAAACATAATCCCAACTTCACACAGGAAATGATGGGGTCTAAATTAACTGTTACCACTCAAGAAAAAGATGTTTGAGAGCTATCCACAATTACTCCAATATCTCCTCAATGTGCAGTGGCATTCAAAAAAGCTAACAGAACATTAGGAACCATGAGGAAAGGGATAGATAAGACAGAAAATATCATAATGCTGCTACATAAATCCATGGCACATACACATCTTGAATAGTGTGTGCAGATTTGGTTGTCCCATCTCAAAAAAAGATATTAGAATTAGAAAAGTACAGAAAAGGGTAACAAAATTAGGAGTACGTAACAGCTTCCATTTGAGGAGAGATGAAAAAGAATGGGAATTTTCAGCTTGGAAAAGAAACGACTAAGGGGATATGCTAGAGGTCTATAAAATTTTGACTGGTGTGGAGAAAGTGAATAAGAAACTGTTATTTACTCCTTCACATAACTCAAGAACTAGGGGTCCCACAATGAAATTAATACACAGGAAGTACTTCTTTACACAATACCTAGTGAACCTGTGGAAATTGTTTCCAAGGGATGCTGTGAAGGCCACAATTATAACAGGATTCAAAAAAGAATTAGATAAGTTAATAGAGGATAGGTCCATCAATGGCTATTACCAGGATAGTCGGGGATGCAACACCATGCTCTGAGTGTCCCTAGCCTGTTTGCCAGAAGCTGGAAGTGGACGACAGAAAATGGATCACTCGATGATTACCTGTTCTGTTCATTCCCTCTGAAGCAGCTTACATTGGCTGCTGTTGGAAGCTCGACTAGATGGACCATTTTTCTGACCCAATATGGTTGTTCTTGTGTTCTGAGTTGGCTCTACCTACCTCCAAGCAGTTTGCTCTTCCATCCTCCTAAATTTAGCTCCTGCAGGTATCATCTACACTGGAGGGGGAAAAAGGGTACTTTCCCCAAAATTTAGTTAGATTTACATGATTGGAAAACCTCTTTAACAGCCATGTATACATAGTTTAACAACTTTTAAGTCATATTAGTTGGTCTTGTTGTAGTCCTTGGGAACTTAGAACATAAGAACAGCCCTACTGGGTCAGACCAAAGGTCCATCTGACAGTGGCCAATGGCAGGTGCCCCAAAGGGAATGAACAGACAGGTTATCATTAAGTGATCCATGCCCTGTCACCCAATCCCAGCTGGCAAACAGAGACTAGGGACACCATTCCAGCCCACCCTGGCTAATAACCATTATGGACCTATCTTCCAAGAATCTAGTTATAGTATTGGCCTTCACAACACCCTCTGGCAAAGAGTTCCAGAGGCTGATAGTGTGTCGCATGAAAAAATACTTTCATGTGTTTGTTTTAAACCTGCTACCTATTCATTTCATTTGGTGGCCCCTTGTTCTTGTATTATGAGAAGGAATAAACACTTCCTTATTTACTTTCTCTATACCATTCATGATTGTATAGACCTCTATCATGCCACCCTTTAGTTGCCTCTTTTCCAAGCTGAAAAGTCCCAGTCTTATTAATCTCTTCATATGGAAGCCATTCTATATTCCTAATCATTTTTGTTGCCCTTTTCTGAACCTTTTCCAATTCTAATATATCTTTTTTGAGATGGGGCAGCCACATCTGCATGCAGTATTCAAAATGTGGGCATACCATGGATTTATATAGAGGCAATATGATATTTTCTGTCTTATTAGCTATCGCTTTCTTGATGATTCCCAACATTCTGTTCTCTTTCTCGACTGCCGCTGCACATTGAGTGGTTGATTTCAGAGAACTATTCACAATGACTTGAGTGTAAACAGCTAATTTAGACCCAATCATTTTTAGAGAGAGAGAGAGAGAGTTAGGATTATGTTTTCCAGTGTGCATTACTTTGCATTTATCAACATTAAATTTCATCTGCCATTTTGTTGCCCAGTCACCTAGTTTTGTGAGATCCTTTTGAAGCTCTTCACAGTCTGCCTGTGACTTAACTATCTTGAGTAGTTTTGTATCATCTGCAAATTTTGCCACCTCACTGTTTACCCCTTTTCCCAGATTGTTTACACATATGTTAAATAAGATGGGGCCCAGTACAGATCCCTGGGGGACACCACTATTTACCTCTCTCCATTCTGAGAGCTGACCATTTATTCCTACCCTTTGTTTCCCATCTTTTAACCAGTTACCAATCCATAAGAGAACCTTCCCTCTTATACCAGGACTGCTTATTTTGCTTAAGAGCCTTTGGTGTGGGACCTTGTTAAAGGCTTTCTGAAAATCTAAATACACTATGTATTAGGCTACAACACTGCTGGTTTACACTAATTTAAATATATTTAAAAGATGTTAAACAGGTTTTCCTACCATATTAAGCTAATTAAAAAAAACAAAAACATTTTTCCTCCATCTCGATAGAACTCCAGTGGTTCTGTCAAGATCTTGGAAATTAGCCAGCCATTATGGGTCATCAACCCATTATCAGGGAGTAGCTAGCACTAAGGGTTAAGGATTGTCACTTGTTAAATCTGTCCATTATTTAGAATTAGTATTACAGGGAAATGGCATAGCTATTTTGTAAAATACATATTTGACACACAAGGAAGAAGTAATGGGTAAAATTAATCAAGAAGATGATAGCTGGGTATTATTTTTCATGCTATAGCAAATGAATGATGTTGCCATTTGCTGTTTAACCATGTCTGAATTGTCATAAAAAGCTCTAATCATAATTACCAAATTTCTCTATTTCTAGCAAAATGGCACTGATTTTCTGTGCTTATAAAAAACTGGCATGTCATAAATGTTGAATTATGCCTTCAGTTACATAATGGCCATTTTTCTAATCATGTAAAAATGTGATAATTATCACTAAAAATCTATTAATTAAATGAATGCCATTTTTATTTTGTTAAAAAATGGAATGTTTATCATTAGCTTCACTTGGTTACCAAGCAGTGCATTAATAAAGGGCCTTAGAGTAAAAGAATCCCTTGCACCCTACCATACCAACACTTGAGCTCTAATTGGAGTGTCAGAGAAGTCAAATCAGACATACTGACAGTATTAAAAACATGGCTATTTCCATTGTTCTCTCTTTGATCTAAACTAATTTTGAGATCTGCCTCCCTTGTCCTTTCTTATCCTCATCATTCTGCCTATACATAGGAAATCAAAATTCTATCAAATTTGACATTGCTGCAAGCCACAAATGGAGCAGAACATCACCAAGAACATGACTGTGTGGTCCCTACAATATATTACTACAGGCTCAGTTCTGAAGTGAAATTAACACTTGCTTAGTTTACCACCCCACCAACTGAAGTGCACTTGCACTTCATGCATTTGGAGGACTGGCTGAAAAACACCATTCAAAAAGGCAGCTGTACTGAGATATGCTTCTGTTCCCAGAGTTATGTCAGGTTTCTAGATGGGTAATGCAATGGTGGTTTTGGTAATGGAGTCACATACTGTATGAATATGGGGCTTGATATTATTCCCAGAGAAAACAAATGACAATCTCATTGACTTCAATAGCAACGTGTTTGAACCCATGAAGTATCAAACACTTTCCAAAAGTTCCCTGCGGATTTCTGATTTTTCCAGTTGAACTAATAATCTTTTCCCAACTTTAAATATCCTTGCCATGATTCCAGGATGACAAGGAGAATGAAATAATAAGCACATAAACCCCAGTACCAACGCTGAAATAAATGCTTTAAAAAAAAAAAAGCCCCTCAAAATGTGCAGGTAAGCATGCAATTATTTGGGTGCTTTCCCAAACAAACACATGGTGATTCTCGCAGGACATCTTTACTTACTAAATCCCCCATCTCTTCATCAGGCTCTGTGCAGGCCCACAACCTCATACAAAATGTCATCCTTGTTCATGGCTGCAGGGGTAGAATGCAGACCCAACATACCTTCCATCTGCTTAGCACTCAGAGAGTGGGTAAAAGGATTCTCTTCAGTCCAACCTGGGCAGACATGAAAGGATGTGTGTGGGATTTTCCTCACTAATACTTTCCTTTGGGCAGTGAGATTGAGGTAGCTTCTTCACTCCCTTCCATCATTACATTGCATGCTTGTGGGAAGCTTGGAAACCAATTCTCTCTCTCTTTAGGAACTGGGAAGGGAAGATCTATATTTTTAATCTTTGTTTAGGCTGCAAGGAGACCTTTGGGGTTCCTATTCACCTCCTTCTTTGAACCAAGGTTGGAGGCAGCCATTGGGGTTTCGTTTTTGATCTCTCTCCCCTCAAAGTGAGTAAAAGAGGCCTCTTCTTACCTCCATCCCCCTTTTGGGCAGTGGGAAGGATCCTTGGAGAAACCACATCTCTTCTGAAGATGATAAATTACAGTGGTCACCAGGTCTAGGGCTTGAACTGAATCACCAGTGAAATAAGCCATATTTATTTTTCTAGCCAGCCTGACATGCTATCTATACTGTCTCTGGGTGAACCTTTCTGAAGTATCTCAGTGGGACCTCCTATATCTCCAGCTGCATTAAAATTATCATCAGAGCAGGGAGCGCTCAAGTACTTACAGAAAAGATCTGAGGGGGCCTGTCAAGGTGTCACCCCCACTCTGAACTTTAGGGTACAGATGTGGGGATCTGTATGAGAACCCCTAAGCTTATTTACCAGCTTAGATCTAGTAGCTGCCATCACCAAATAGTTTAAACAAATGTTTATGGGAGAGTCATTTGGAAACCCTGTCTTCCCCCCAAATATTTCCGCAGTCTTTAGCCCCTTTTTCCTGGCAGGATTGAGACTGATTCACCTCCCACCAATTCCTGGTGAGTCCAGATCCAAAAAACCCTTGGATCTTAAAACAAGGGGAAAAAAAATCAATCAGGTTCTTAAAAGAAGACTTATTAAAGAAAAGGGGTGAAAGGAATACCTCTGTGAGATTAGCATGCAAGCTACTCTCACAGACAGATTCAAAACACAGAGGATGTCCCTCTGGGCAAAACCTTAAAGTTACACAAAAGAAACCCAATTTGATTCTCCCTCTTATGCAAAGTTAAGTCACAAAAGAAAATAAACATAATCTAATACATTCCTTCTCTAAACACTTACTACTTTTAAGAAATGTTAGATGGCTGATTCCTGGATACTTCAGTCTGGCACAAAACTTTTCGGAACAGAGCAAAGACTGATTTCCCTCCTCCCTCTTTGAAAACATCTTGTCCCCGCATTGGTTCCTCTGGTCAAGTGTCAGCTAGGCTAAGTGAACTTCTTAACCCTTTACAGGTAAGAGAGGAATTAACTCTTAACTGTCTGTTTATGACAGGGCCTCAGATGACTGTTACCTAATACATGAAAACACAAGTGTCACATTTACACAGAGAGAAGAGCAGCTGCCCAGGCCAGCTAGAACCAAAAACATTTAGGAATTTAAGGATCCCAGTCAATACCACAAAGGTATTTGAAGGTGTATTAAGAGGTAGTAACAGACTAGAACCTTGAAGAATTACAATCAAGAGAGTCCTATTTTCAAATGAACAATTCCTCAAAACCATGCTCATGCTCTTCTCCATGAGGAAACAATGGAACCAATCAATAATGGTACCATCTACCCCAGTTGGAGTCTACAAACAAGTCAACAAAATTACATAGCCCACTGTATCAAAGTCTGCTAACAAATCAAGAAGACTCAATGTGGACATTTGTACTCTGCCTATCAGTGGGAAAAGAACGTCAGCCAATACAAGAGGCATCATCTCTGTACTATACTCTCACTTAAAGGCTGAACTGGATCAAGAAAATAGGAGCTATCCAGCTCATGCTACAGTTGCCTTGCCCTAACCATCTCAATCTTCCTACAAAAGATGAGAGCTGGGGTAAATGGTGACAATGACAGTTTCCTACATTAGTGGGATTTTTTTAATGTTTCTTAGTTAAGCGTTTCTTACTGTGAGCTACTGTCCTTAATATGCTTGATTAACTACCTTATCATCTCCTCTGTCCTTACCTTCTGCTAGTCAGTCTTCTCTACATCTTAAGACAGAACAGAAAGCTTTTATCTTTAAATAAAATATGTATATTGTTTTTGTAAAATGGATTTGATTAGATGGAGGAAAAATGAAAATAGACGAGAGAGAGGAACATGCAGGAAAACATCTTCCTCAATAAGGACTTCACTGGGAATAGTTACTGAAAAGTTTGCAGTGTCAGGCCCTTTTCCCACTCTATTATGACACTTTCAAACCTGGCACAAAGCTGGAACTGATGTATTGTGCAAAGGGAGCTAACTTAATAAACCTTCATAAGTCTCAAATTCTGAGCAAAAGTCAAGGGAGTTCTTACTTTATCAGAACCAGTTTGGCCATTCCTATTCATGATTTCCATAAAATTCCACAAAGCTTGTCTTCTTTTTTTTGTCAAACAGCCTATTTGTAAAACAATCCTTTCCTTTCCTAAATTATTTTGAATTGTACAGAAAACACTGTTAAAAGATCTTTAAGGTGTCAAAGTACTCCAAAGTTAGGAAGTGTTAGTATTATGGTTGCCCCTAAAGCATTAACTCAGCCATTTGTGCATGTGATTTATAATAGTCTTGTAGAAAAAAACAGTATGTCATCATGTACTTCAAGACCTACTGTGATGGAGTAGGGGCTGTCTGTGTGGGGGTTGGGAGAGCCGGGGAGGACTTTAGGTGAGGGACAGGACCTGAGCCTGTAACCTGAGCTAGGCAGGGGGGAGGGGAGGTCAAACACCTGGGCCCGGGAAACTAGACAAAGGCAGGGAGCCGGCTGGAGGGGGTTGGGTCAGTTTCGGTTTGGGGCTGGGGGGTGAGAGTTCAGGGAATCCTATGCTGGGATCCAAGCACCCTGAACCCCCAGAAGGACTCAATTGAGGGGTTCTGGTTGTGCTGTAGCCTGTATTCCTGTTGTCCAATAAACCTTCTGTTTTACTGGCTGACAGAGTCACTGTGAGTCCCAGGAAGAGGGGTGCAGGGCCGGACTCCCCCACACTCCGTGACACCTACACCTACTACAAGGCACGGAATGGATGATGATCACTAAGACCTAGTCTACATTAAAAATTAGGTCACCACAACTACATTGGTCAGGGGTGTGAAAAATCCATACCCCTGAACAACATAGTTAAGCCAACCTAACCCCCAGTGTAGACAGCACTAGGTAGTGCCTCTTGGGGATTTCTCCCTCCCGTTGGCATAGGTAGTGTCTACTCTGAAGCACTAGAGCAGTGCAGTTGCACAGCTGCAGCTGTGCTGCTGTAGCATTTCAACAGTAGAAAAGCCCTCAGTAAGACAGCTATTCAATATTTTATTTTATTTTATCCTCGTTGTTGAATATATGTCCCCTTGCCTTGTTTTCTGCAGAATAATCAAACCCTGGTCAACATTCAGACTTTATTTATGACACTTTTCTATGACACTCAGTGTTATAGTAACCAAGTGCTACACAAACATTAATGAATTTATATACCCAACACCCCTCGAGGTGAGTATTATTATTATCCCCATTTTACAGATGGGTAACAGGCACAAAGATTAAGATGAAAAATATCCACTATTTTGGGTGCCCAATCTGAGATGCCTATGACCTGATATTTCAGAGTACTAAGAACTGTATAGCACTTTATATGTTCAGAGCACAGCACACAGCAGCTTCAGTTGCAGCTTTGAGTGCTCAGCACTTCTACAAATCAGACTCCCAGGGTCTCAATCTGGGCACCCAGAAATTAGTGCACACAATTAGTGACCACTTAGTTTGGATTAAGTCACTTACCTACCATCACATAGGAATTCTTTGGCTGGGACAGAGGCCATCCTTTCTCTCCCTATAGTTTTACAGCTCATCCACTGTACACCTTCCAACAACTGCAGCAAATGAGGCTAGGATCCCACAGACAACAGTCTCATTCACTGCACAATCCTGATTTATTCAGTGGGTCCATCTTGTGCAATGAACAAGGCAGCCACCCTGTGGAAAAATAGTATGTGATGTAATTAAAGATGGGAGAGGCAAACTTAAGTCTGGTTTTTCCTAACTTTTCAGTGCTTGACTTTGCAACACTATTCTTTTAACAATTTTGTTGTTAATTTGTTTGTGTAGTTTGCCAAGGTTTTAACTAAGCAAATTGGAGGGGGGGGGAATTGAAATTCCCAATCATGTGGCATCATATTGTCACTCAGAGGGCTCATCAGCAGGGTTGAAACCTTCAGATGCACAGAACATCCCTCTTCCTCTGTGTTCGGAGCTAAAGGAATGACTGACAGCAGTAGTAGGTTGTCATCCTCTACATCAGGGGTGGGCAAGCTTTTTGGCCCAAGGGCCACATCTGGGTATGGAAATTGTATTGCAGGCCACGAATGCTCATAAAATGGAGGATTGGGGTACAGGAAGGGGTGAGGGCGACAGCTGGGGGTGAGGGCTCTGGAGTAGAGCCAGAAATGAGGAGTTCAGGGTATGGGAGGGGGCAGGGGGGGTGGAGTGTGTGGGGGTTGAGGGCTCTGCCTGGAGGCGTGGGTTCTGGGGTGGGGTTGGGGGTACAGGAAGGTGCTTCAGGCTGGAACCAAGGGGTTTGGAGGGCAGGAGGGGGATCAGGGCCGGGACAGGGGGTTGGGGCATGGGAGGAGTCAGGGGTGCAAGCTCTGGATGGTGCTTACTTCAGGAGGTTCCTGGAAGCAGCGGCATGTCCCCCCTCTGGCTCCCTCGCAGAGGTGTGGCCAGGTGGCTCTGTGCACTGCCCCTTCCACAGGTGCCGTACCTGCAGCTCCCACTGGCCTCAGTTTCCAGCCAATTGGAGCTGCAGGGGCAGCGCTTGTGGCAGGGGCAGCATGCGGAGCCCCTTGGCTGCCCCTAAATGTAGGATCTGGAGGGGGAACATGCCGCTGTTTCTGGGAGCTGCACGGAGCCACGGTAAACACAGAGTGGGGCAAGCTCCTGACCCTGCTCCCTGGCTGGAGCACCAGAGCAGGCAAGGCCTGGATCCCACTCCCCGGCAGGAGCTTGAGGGCTGGATTAAAATGTCTCAAGGGGTGGGTGCAGGCCCCAGCTGTTTGCCCACCCCTGTTCTACATGGGCTAGCACTAGAGGGTGATGAGATACCTGTGAAACCCACTGGCAAAAAATGTATCTGCTGATAGCAGAGGAATGATGAGCCACCATGTTCTAGGGTGCCACTCCAGCTTCTGGAGGAGAGTGTCGTCTACGGACCATGTATGCCTCTGCCCCGATTGCCCCAAAGCGGCTGTCTTTTGCTCCTGCCCCCACCAAGTTTTCCCTGATCCAGTCCTGCCTCTCCCACAGCCCCTGCTCCCTGTTCCAGTCTCCTTACCTGGCTAGTCCCAGTCGCCCCCCTCAGGCTCCATATCCCAGTCTCGCTCTCCTGCCCAGCTAGCCCTAGTTTTGCAACTCAAGGCTTCCTGTCCAAGTCAAAAATCTCTACTCCTCATCTCTAGTCACAGTTCCATTCCCATCACTCCAGGCTCCTTGACACTTTGCCCTCCTAAATATAACCAGCCCCTTCCCTGTCTCATGCAGTTTCATTATCAATTCCCTCCTGTCTTCTCCCACCTCCAGCTCTATGTCCTATTCTCTTTAACCAGCCAGTCCCAGATCTCCTCCCCTCTGAAACTTCACTACAAGGCAAATTGGTTGAAACTACAGTAAAGAACAGAATGATCAGACAAATAGATGAACACAATATGTTGTGGAACAGTCAACACCGTCTTTTTAACTGGAAATCATATCTCATCAATTCATTAGAATTCTTTGAGAGGGTCAGCAAACATGTGGACAAGGGTGATCCTATCACTATAGTGTACTTGGACTTTCAGAAAGCCTTTGGCAAGGTCTCTCAAAGCCATTTTAAGAAATATAAGTAGTCACAGGATAAGAGAAGGTTCTCTCATGGAGCAGTAACTGGCTAAGAGATAGGAAACTGACCACTTATTCCTGTTTTTTGTTTTCATAGTGGAGAGAAATAAATGCAGGGTGCCACAAGAATCTGTACTGGAACCAGTGCTGATCAACATATTCAAAAATGACCTGAAAAACAGGTAAACAGTGAGGTTGCAAAGTTTGCAGATGATACAAACTTACTAAAGATACTTATGTCCAAAGCTGACTGTGAAGAGTTACAAAAAGGGATCTCACAAAACTGGGTACCTGGCAACAAAATGGCAGATGAAATGCAAAGCAATGAACTGTGCAAAACATAATCTCAACTATACGTATAAAGTGATTTGATCTAATTAGCTGTTACCACTCAAGAAAGAGATCTTGAAATCAGTGTGGATAGTTCTCTGAAAACACATGCTCAATGCAGCAGCAGTCAAAAAAAGCTAACAGAATGCTAGGAACCATTAAAAAAGATATGCCACTATATAAATCTATGGCTTACCCTCACATTGAATACTGCATGCAGTTCTAGTCATCTCCAAAAAGATATATTCAAATTGGAAATAGTTCAGAGAAGGGCATAAAAATAATTGGGGGTTATGGAACAGCTTCCATATGAGAGGAAATTTAAAAAATTGGGACTGTTCATCTTAGAAAAAAGAGATGACTAAGGGGGAAGTATAACCCAGGTCTATAAAGTCATGTATGCTGTGGAGAAAATGAACAAGGAAGTGTTATTTACCCCTCCATATAACGCAAGAATCAAGAGTCACTAAATGAAATTAACAGGCAGCAGGTTTAAAATAATCATAAGGAAAAAGTTCTTCACACATTGGCAGGAACTCTGGCAAGGGATGTTTTGAAGGCCAAAACTTGAAAAAGCTTCCAGAATAAATTATACGGATTTATGGAAGATACATCCATCAATGGCTATTAGCCAAAATGGTCAGGAATGCAATCCCATGCTCTGGATGTCTCCAATTCTCTGACTACCAGAACCTGGACTGGAAGACACAGGATGGTTCACTCAATAAATTTCCCTGTTCTGTTACTTCCTCTGAATACAAGGTACTGGCCTAGATGGATTATTGGTCTGATTCAGTATGGCCATTCTTTTGGTCTCATACTATCTTCCCCCAAACATGGATCCCAGTCCCACAACCTTCATTGTCACCTCCACCCCCTCACTGGCTTCCAGTCCAGTCTTTTTACCCAGATACTGCCAACAGAAGGAGCACTGATAGACCTGAGAACAGGGAGATTCTCTATCAGTGGCCCCTGGCAGCCAGGAATAGCCATTGCTGGGCATTTTCTGCTCAGCCCTTCAACCCCAGGCTGGAGATTGCTCTCTGCAGATAGCAACTTAATAGAATTTATCTGCAAAGCTCTAACAAGCCTCACTAAGCAAGTTGAGCTAAGATTTTCTAAAAGTTTATAAATTTGACCAACTTTGGGCAGTTTGTCAAAGGAAAAGCAAAAGGCACATTCCTGACACCAGGTTGACCCTCTGCCAAATTTCATGTCCCTGCTCCAAAGCATGAATACGCTAGAGCTTATCAACTAAATGATTGTAAGATTATTTTTTTTTAAACATGGGCCAAACAACATGATTTTTTGACTAATGACATTCTTAGAAATGGCTGAATCTTTTTTGCTGAAATATTCCAAAAATAATTAGCCCAATGTAGACATCCATGGTGGAAAAGTTCATCCTGAAAAACAATGTTATAAACAACTAAAAATGAGATCCTACAAAGAATGGCAAATTTAAGAAGAGGCAGTGCTACCAGTTCCATCTAGAATATTTATAACTTATTCTCTGGAGAACCCAATCCTTCAATCTTTACTTGCTCCTAATTTAGGAAAAAAACTCCCATTGACCTGATTTTGAATTTTGCCTGCATGAAGAATGAGCAAGGGATGAAAAAGGACTGAAAGCCCTGGTCCCTGAACTTTTGTATTGCTATATTTCTGAAGTTAATAATAGTTACAAATATAAATTTTCTCCCCTGTGTTGCAGCACTAGGGCACTGTAAAATATCATAAAAACTATTAACATCCATTTAAAACATTCAATTAAAATAAAAGCTTCTAAGTGTTGTGACAAAGTTCCTCCTCTACCTTGCTGGGTCCTGCACTTATTGGCAGATTTGCTCACCTCAGTGATCTTCTCCTCTGGTGGAACCCACAGTCTGGGTCAACTCTTCCTGTGTCTGATCAGGAGTTGGCAGGCCTAGATCCCTCCAAACCTCCCATCTACTCCAGGTTCCAACCCCGGGCCCTGTGGATTGCAGCTGTCTATAATGCCTCCTGTAACAGCTGCATGACACCTACAACTCCCTGGGCTACTTCCCCATGGCCTCCTCCAAATACCTTCTTTAGCCTCACCACAGGACCTTCCTCCTGGTGTCTGATAACGCTTGTACTCCTTAGTCCTCTAGCAGCTAACTCACTCTCAGCTCCTTGCACCTCTTACTTCCAGCTCCTCACACACACACCACAAACTGAAGTGAGCTCCTTTTTAAACCCAGGTGCCCTGATTAGCCTGCCTTAATTGGCTGCAGGTGTTCTAATCAGCCTGTCTGCCTTAATTGGTTCTAGCAGGTTCCTGATTACTGTAGTGCAGCCCCTGCTCTGGTCACTCAGAGAACAGAAAACTACTCATCCAGTGACCAGTATAACATAGTTCAGGACTGACCCCATTAGACTATAAATTCTTTGAGGCAGGGACCATCTCTTTGAGCTATGTTTGTGCAGCACCTAGCAAATGATAAGTAAGGAATGATTACAAAATGCCACCTATTTTTCCACTATTCATTAACACATTTTACAATGTACCACCTCTAATTTTGGAATCCCTGGGAATCCAAAATTATTGAAAAAAAATTGGCCAAATAGAGTATACACAAAATAATTGGCCATGAATTAGTGCTGCCATATGCCTTTCCTGTATTATAATCATGAACACTTTCTAAAGCCCTGATCCTGCAACTGACAGAGTATGGGTGGATTCATTATCTCTGCACATGTGCAGCAATCCCCCCGCATAAGTCAATTGCATGACTGGAGGCTAATGGCATAAAATCAAATTTGAAAAACAGTGCTGATCTTTCATTGCCATTTTTGATACTGTTCATATTAAGTAGGACAAGTAATAAAGTTACAGGGCTTAATTAAAAAGTTAAAGGTTAAGCTACATTCAAACTAAGTTGTCCTGATAAACATTTGGAATTATTATCTAATATTAAATGCAAAAGTATTTGCACAGTTAATTATTCAGAAAGCAGGACATGTGAAAGGTATGACTGAATGTACAAATTTAACTCTACCTCCTTAGGTGTGTACATTATGATCCAGTCAATTATCTGTGCACAAGCTATTTATCAAGTAATACTATATATTTTTAAAACCTGTTTTATAATGCTATTATTAGAATAGATTTTTTTTTACAATCATATATGCATTCATGTCCAAGATAAGATGTGGTCATGACTTTAAAGACCGCTAAATAAAAAATGAAATCTGTTAATTGTAGAAATCTAACAATGCACTAAGTCCTTAGAAGTCAAAGAAATGCCAAAATAAAGGCTGAATAAAGATAAGTTATCTGCCCAGTTTTGTTTTGGTATTACAGTACAGTATTTAACTAAGAGATCACATACTATTTCTCAGTGAATACAATGTAATAGCATATAATTTTCCACAACCAGAGACATTTATATCACAATTTGTATATTACTCTCTGTATACTATACAGAGTCCATGAAATGGAGCAAGCTCTGTGTAAGCTCAAAAAGTTTGTTTCTCTCACCAATAGAAGTTGCTCCAATAAAAGATATTATCTCACCCACCTTTTCTCTTTAAGGGGCCATGAAAGTGATTTATGCAGAAAGAATACAGAAACTATAATTACACGTTGTATTACAGCTGCTGAAATATAACAGCAAAAAGTAAAAATCATTAAGTATTAGCATATTATGTTTCACATATAAACACCCCTTTTATAGTCCTTCACTCCACCCTCCTTTTCCTTCCCATAAACCAAAAATAAACCCAAAATCCTCTGTCTGTTACAGCTCCATTTTGTTTCTTAAAGCTGTCCCCTCACTCCATTTTGTCCTCTGTGGCCGCCCCTCCCTAGCTGTTTACCAGGGCCTCTGCCCTTCTCAAAGGGAGGGCCCCTTAAGTTGTTTAACAAGAGCCATTGCCCTTCTCAAAGGAATGGCCACTTATGCTAAGTGGGACCACTGCCCTGTTCAAAGGGTTAGTCCTGTTATCACCTTGTTAAAACCTGGGCTTGGTGCAGGGTAGGCTCTATCCAGAGCTGCAAGACTATTGTGTTTTTAAGATCCTGGGCATGAGTCATACCTCTGGGCTCAGGACTAGTCCTAACATGCCTCTGTGGCTACCTGCAGTTTTTCCCTGCTTGCTCTCCTCCCTGTGAGAAGGGGAACCAATCAGAGTTACTGGCGGGAAGCTGCCAGGGTTTGCCTTTAAAAACAGACATTTTGAACAGACTTCAGAAAGGTTCTTGCATTGCTGCCTGGTCTGATCAGCCAGGGGTTCTGGGGGTCCTTTCTCCGCTCTCGTTTTATTTTTGAGCGTACCCCCGTTTTTGAACCCCCCCCCACGAAGAAAGAATTGCTGCCTGAGAGATCTCCTGATTATTAAGACTGTACCAAGCCTTCTGATGTTCTTGCTGCTTCTGCCTCTGTTGCTGCCTTGGGGGATGGTAAGAATCCCTCTGTGAAACTTTCTATACTTTTATTTTATTATTTTAGCTGCTGGCTCTGTCTCCCCAGCACACAGACTCAAGCTAAACCTTGGTCTGTGTCTTAAAACCTCTGTTACCCACCCCCCTATCCTGGCTGCTGGCTCTGTCTCCCCAGCACACAGACTCAAGCTAAACCTTGGTCTGCGTTTTAAAATCTCTCTCTTAAACCCCGTGGCACTCTGCCACTAAAAGTAAGTTTGTGCTGCTGCTAAGCTCTGCTCCTGTGGGCTTTGCCTTGGACTCACTGTTTTCAGCTGTATCCACTGCTGCAGTCACCCCCCACCCTTCTTTGGAGCTGTGTCCTGGACACACACCACTCAGCCCTCTGGAACTATCCTTAGCATAAGGTGCACCCATTAAGTTAAGTTTAGCATTATACTTTGTAAGTTAGGCTTAGAGAATTGTTGCATTGTGTTTTAATTTGTGTAGTCTTGGTTAAGTTAGATCATAGATAAGATTTTGCTGTGTTCTGTATAATTGTAATTAAGTCTGTCTTCCCACTGCACCCCCCCAGCTTCTCTGTGTCCTTCTACCTTGTTACACTCTCCTTGCTGCTTAAACTTATAGCCTGCTTGTTCTCTGTGTCTTCCTAGCCTGCTTGTTCTCTGTGTGTCTGCGCTCCTACTGCCAAACCTCAATTGTATTGCTGAAGTCTAGCACAAAACCCCATTGGTTACCCTTTTTTCTCTCTGATACCCCTTACATTCTACATTTGCACCACTGTGACACATTTTTACCTAAAATTGTTTGTTATTTAACACATTTTATCCATAACTGTTAGTTGGTTATATGCTGCTGTGACACACCTTTTTACATAGAAATCGCTAGCTACCTGTTACATTTATACCTCAGTGTTAACTGATTACCCACTGTATTGTATCCTACTGTGTTGTATCCCACTATTGAAACCCCCTTACTGTTCACCAAAAAGAAACCCCTCCCCAATTGTCTACCTTAACAACCCCATACCCCTCACTATTGAATTTTCCCTGTTTTTTGCATTTGCTTAATAAAGTTTATTTTGCACCCCACCCGTGTGGTAATTGCTCCCCAAGATCCCATATACCTGCTGGCAGGGACATGGCATCACGAACAGGATCTTGGGGTAACAATTACTGCCATCCCTGTCCCTGGAAAGAGGCCAAGACCTCTGGGACAGAGGAAGACCAGACCAACCACCTACAATACCACTTGCTGCAAAGTAAACAGCAGCCTGAGGCCCTAGAATGGGTCTGTACTATTGGCAATGGCCAGAGCTCCAGGGTGTATACCTCCCACCTGGGGCTCACTGATGTGGGGTGCCTCCTAACCTGCCACCCCACATTCAGGGCCAGCCCTGCTGATTCCAGCCTCCGGCCAGTCTGCACTAAGGCAGGAGAGCCAGCCGCAGATTCAGATCCCACCCGCCTCTGGAGAGAGGTGGGAAGGGTCATGAAAGCCTGCAGGGGGGCCCCCTCTAAACTCACCCCTGAACCTCGAATTTTGCAAGGGTCCCCCACCCACCAGATATTAACAGAACTGGTGCAGAAGCTGGATGAAATTCGTAAGCCCAAGAAACTATGGCATGACATATATAAGCCCCAAAAGGTAGCCACAGTTACCTATGAGATCCTGGCTCAGGCCCTTGATAAACTAACTGTTTTCCATGGGGCCCTAATGACCTCGGCCAAGGAGGCCACTAGCCAGCCTAGCCAGGAGGGACCACCACTGACCCCTAGCCTGCCCAGTCCCAATAAATCCCCTGAAAAACCACCCCCATATATCCGCCCAGAGGCCTCATCTCCCCTCAAGAAAACCCCACTATACCCAGCCCTACCTTCAGCCCCTCTAGAGGCCCAAGCCCATGAACCTGCACCCACTGTCACCTCTGGTGAAGCCCTGCCAGTATCCATCAGTCGTATAAAGATTGATGACCAGGGCAACACCACACAGGTGACAGAACTCCGACCCCGCTCCAAAGCAGAGATGAAGGAGTTCATCTCAGACACTGCTAGGGAAGCCAATGAGCCACCACTACTGTGGCTAGGCCGCTTGGCCCTGGAACATGGACAGGAGCTAGTAAATAGAGAAGAGGGCATAGTACTAGCCAGGACCAGTAGCTGGTCCCGGGGTCTCTCAGGGAGCCCGGTGATATCTAACACCGCATGGCCCCTGACTGCCCCAGCCCTGGCTTTCCTCCATTTACAGCACTCCCTTCAAGGGGTCCAAGTCCCCAGAGGAAGCGTCAAGGACATCCCTTCCCTGAGATGTGCCATCGCAGGGGGGTCCATCATGCTATGGTCCCCTGCCCTACACCCTCTCGGACTTACTCAGGCCCAGATTAACCAGGTCAATGCCTTCAGGCATGTTATTGACCCCACTGAGATACCCATAGCCGAAGCTGCCATTGACTTAGCCATGGATAGCAGTACCACCCCTGACACTGGGGCAGTTCTGTGGCTAAGGGGGTATGCTAGGCGCCCCATTGGGCGACTCTATGAAGCCCTCGAGAAAGTAAGATGGCCCTCAGCCCAAGCTCTACCCATCAGTCCTCCCCCACCGCACGCCAGTCCTCCCCCACCACACGCCAGTCCACCCCCACCACACGCCAGTCCACAACCCAGGTCTCAGTACTCACAACATTCATTTACAGAACGCAAAATCTTTGGGTTCTTATTGTACAAGGGCCTCACTAAGGAGGTTGTACGTAAGCTCAATAGTGAGCAGCAAAGAGCCTTGGCCATAGCTCTGGGATGGGAAGAGCGCCCAAAACCTTCCCAGCCAAAAAACGAATAGCGGCCGGGTGCTTGGCGGCGGCCAGCACCCGGCCAGGGGACCCCCGTCCCTATTATCTGCTAGTTTTTGACAAGGGTCTTGTCATCCCCTTTTTGCTGGACACGGGGGCACAGGTGTCCATTGTACCCCCTCACGTCCCTCACACTCCCACAGGACACACCATTTATGTGCAAGGCCTCAATAGCACAGAGCCCCGCTCAGAGGTAAAGGTACATGCACACATGAACCACACACCAGTAACATTTCGGGCCCTAGTGGGACCCACGCCCCTCCTTGGGGTTCAGGAGCTATGGCGTTTTAAACTGGCCAAAGCTGTGCTCGATGCACTACCAGTCACCCTATCGGGTGCCAGTGCCCCCCACGAGCCTGAACTGCTCAACCCCACACCCTGGAAATACAGACCCATACCCACAGATGGTCCTGTGGGCATCGCCATGCTTGCTGTCCAGTGTGCTCTCCCATGGGGTAAATCTGCCACAGGCACCCTAAAGGGGCCTCATGTGCAGCTTCTCCCATACCTCACCTTCACCCCGGGCCCCCAGTTGCAGGGAGCCCCCGCTACTTGGGAGCGACTTGTTTACCAGGCCCAAGAGGTATTTGGACATTGGGCCCTCAAGTCCTCCTCCACCACAGCTCCCACTGAGCCGGGGGCTATTGGCCAACTAAGTGCCTATGCCCCTTGGATTGTATCTGATGGGGGCACATCGCCTTCTCCCCGAGCAGGAATGCTATGTGCTACCTGTAATACCCTCAAAGTTAAACTCTTAGATTTTTGCAGCTCAGCTCAGAAGGCCGAAGCAGAAGGTGTCCTGTTGGCAGCCTCTCACATTGTGGCAGCCCGCCCGAAAACACATGTGGTCCTGGGAGTGGACTCAAGCTACTGCGTGTCCATCCTGGTGGGAGAAGGACGGCCCACCGCTCATGAAGAAATATGGGCACAGGTTACTCAACTGGCAGCACAGTCCAAGCTGCCATGGTTTGTTACCCATTGTCCTTCACACAGGTCTGACAGTAACCCTCTTCATTCCAGCCTGGATCTACAACTCCGAGAACATAAATGTAACACATCCCAGGTTAACATTATCTCTTGCAGTGATCCCTTCATCACCTGGCTCCATAAAGAGTGGGGGCACCTGCCTGCCCGTGCCCTACATCAGCTGTTGACTGACCGAGGGAGACGAACATCAAGTGTGTCTAGGCAGCAGTGCACCCAAGCTGTCCAAGGGTATCTGAGCTGCCAACAGGCACGAGTCACTAACAAGCCTGTCTATGCTCATGGTGCTTATAGCCCTGAGCACTTTAGCCCGGGTAAAACCTGGCAGATGGACCTCATTGGCTCCCTCCCGGGGGCAAAACAGTATCTAATGTGTTCTCCCCTCAGGCGATCTACTGCACCAGCTGTTTCTGTAGCCCTTCTCCAGGTAATTGCTGCCTGGGGGGCACCCGAAGAGATCCAGATCAATGGAGGGCCACCGTTCACCGGAAGAGCTATAGACCAGACGGTGTCCCAGTGGGGGGAATCAGTCGCCATGATTGCCGCCCCGCCTCGAGAAAACCCCCTGGTTGCCTGGTTGAGAGCCTACGCCCTACAGGAGGTCCTCATCGGGAACCTGTCAGATGTCCCCCCATCGCACGATTGCGTTGCCTGTACAAGACCAGAGGCCTCAGAGGGAGGGTCCCCCTCCCTCTGGGAGTTCCTCCCCCTCACGAACCTGACTCCACAGCATCCAGCTTCACCCTGCAATGACACAGACTGGGTTCATCGGCCTCTGTTTACGTGCCACACCACCAGTGACGCCCTCACTATCCTAGCCAGCTACGCTGAGCAGAACCATCTTCTGATCCAGACCATCCTACAGAAGGACTTTTGTGTTGCCTTAGAGGACCCTGATCCTCGCTTTAAGGGACAATGTGGCCTGCACCTTCGGCCTGGGTGGAACAATATCTCAGCCGTGGCTGACCAACTGTCCTCCTTCGCCGTGCAGATTCGTAAGAAGCGTAAGCAGTGGGATCCTGGGCCCAGTCCATTGAGCAGTGGCTTATTACTGTTGCTTTTATTCTTATAGTCTTTTTTGTTGGGGATGGCAGTGGTCAAGCAGCTAATTCGTAAGGTTGTGTCAGCCCTGCCTTTGCAGGTGAGGTATTCCTCCATCCCCTTGGACAGCAGCAAACCACCACCTCCATACTATGAAGACGACGACTTGTAAAACACCCCTTTTTTTTCTCTTCTTTTCTCTTTTTTTTTTTTGGTCTTTGCATGGGATATCCCCCTCACAGCCCGTTCAGGTCGGCCAGGGGGGCATGTCTGTTACAGCTCCATTTTGTTTCTTAAAGCTGTCCCCTCACTCCATTTTGTCCTCTGTGGCCGCCCCTCCCTAGCTGTTTACCAGGGCCTCTGCCCTTCTCAAAGGGAGGGCCCCTTAAGTTGTTTAACAAGAGCCATTGCCCTTCTCAAAGGAATGGCCACTTATGCTAAGTGGGACCACTGCCCTGTTCAAAGGGTTAGTCCTGTTATCACCTTGTTAAAACCTGGGCTTGGTGCAGGGTAGGCTCTATCCAGAGCTGCAAGACTATTGTGTTTTTAAGATCCTGGGCATGAGTCATACCTCTGGGCTCAGGACTAGTCCTAACATGCCTCTGTGGCTACCTGCAGTTTTTCCCTGCTTGCTCTCCTCCCTGTGAGAAGGGGAACCAATCAGAGTTACTGGCGGGAAGCTGCCAGGGTTTGCCTTTAAAAACAGACATTTTGAACAGACTTCAGAAAGGTTCTTGCATTGCTGCCTGGTCTGATCAGCCAGGGGTTCTGGGGGTCCTTTCTCCGCTCTCGTTTTATTTTTGAGCGTACCCCCGTTTTTGAACCCCCCCCCACGAAGAAAGAATTGCTGCCTGAGAGATCTCCTGATTATTAAGACTGTACCAAGCCTTCTGATGTTCTTGCTGCTTCTGCCTCTGTTGCTGCCTTGGGGGATGGTAAGAATCCCTCTGTGAAACTTTCTATACTTTTATTTTATTATTTTAGCTGCTGGCTCTGTCTCCCCAGCACACAGACTCAAGCTAAACCTTGGTCTGTGTCTTAAAACCTCTGTTACCCACCCCCCTATCCTGGCTGCTGGCTCTGTCTCCCCAGCACACAGACTCAAGCTAAACCTTGGTCTGCGTTTTAAAATCTCTCTCTTAAACCCCGTGGCACTCTGCCACTAAAAGTAAGTTTGTGCTGCTGCTAAGCTCTGCTCCTGTGGGCTTTGCCTTGGACTCACTGTTTTCAGCTGTATCCACTGCTGCAGTCACCCCCACCCCCTTCTTTGGAGCTGTGTCCTGGACACACACCACTCAGCCCTCTGGAACTATCCTTAGCATAAGGTGCACCCATTAAGTTAAGTTTAGCATTATACTTTGTAAGTTAGGCTTAGAGAATTGTTGCATTGTGTTTTAATTTGTGTAGTCTTGGTTAAGTTAGATCATAGATAAGATTTTGCTGTGTTCTGTATAATTGTAATTAAGTCTGTCTTCCCACTGCACCCCCCCAGCTTCTCTGTGTCCTTCTACCTTGTTACACTCTCCTTGCTGCTTAAACTTATAGCCTGCTTGTTCTCTGTGTCTTCCTAGCCTGCTTGTTCTCTGTGTGTCTGCGCTCCTACTGCCAAACCTCAATTGTATTGCTGAAGTCTAGCACAAAACCCCATTGGTTACCTTTTTTTCTCTCTGATACCCCTTACATTCTACATTTGCACCACTGTGACACATTTTTACCTAAAATTGTTTGTTATTTAACACATTTTATCCATAACTGTTAGTTGGTTATATGCTGCTGTGACACACCTTTTTACATAGAAATCGCTAGCTACCTGTTACATTTATACCTCAGTGTTAACTGATTACCCACTGTATTGTATCCTACTGTGTTGTATCCCACTATTGAAACCCCCTTACTGTTCACCAAAAAGAAACCCCTCCCCAATTGTCTACCTTAACAACCCCATACCCCTCACTATTGAATTTTCCCTGTTTTTTGCATTTGCTTAATAAAGTTTATTTTGCACCCCACCCGTGTGGTAATTGCTCCCCAAGATCCCATATACCTGCTGGCAGGGACATCCTCAAACACAGAAATATAGAGAAATTATATTAAAGCAATTCCCACCTTTTTGTACCCATTTAAAAAAAGAAACAGTATTTTCTTCAAGGTTTGGCTCATTTTAAAATGTGTCTGTGAGGCCTGACCCAAAGCCCACTAAAGCCAATGGAAAAACTCTCAGTGTGTGCCTATATTGCAAAGTAAGCCCAAGCTTTAAACTCAGCCTTAAGCCTACCCACTCCATCTACACACCAATTGTGTTGATTCAAGGCTCTGAGCCTGAGTCAAGCTGGGACCCAGAGTTCAAGCCCTATTCCCTATTACTTTGTAATGTAGATGCAGCGCCTCTGGACTTGTGCTCTGGGATTCCAACTAAAGTATCCCACAATCCCATGGGATGACTTTCTTTGTCCTCTAGACATTCGAGTTTGCCCACACTGCAGCATGAACAAGGAGCTAAAGTGGTCACATTTTGGGAGGGTGCTAGAAAGTCTCAGACCCACGTAATCCAGTATAAACACTGGAACACCAGGTTGGGACCTAGGGTTTAACAATGCCTAACCTGGGATTACAAATTAGTGTAGACACTCAAGCTCTAGGCCAGGGGTCGGCAACCGGCGGCACAGATGCCAAACACGGCACGCGAGCCGATTTTTAATGGCAGACTGCTCCCTGCTGCCTGCCGGCATCCCGGCTCCACTCAGCCTCCCCACCCACTCCTGCCGGGAGCCAAGCTCCCCCTCCCGTGCTTCTTCCCCCAGCACAGTGCTTTCCTGCCCCTCCTCCTCTGCACCGATCTACTGATTGCCCTTGCGAGGGGAAGGGGAGAGGGGAACAGGAGAAGTAGAGCTGTAGTAGGCTCGCTGCTCCAGGGAGGAGGCAGAGAAGAGGCGGGGAAAGGGCCTTGGGGAAAGGGGGGGAATCGGGGCATATCCCTTCCAGCCCCCTGCCGTGAGACACTCATGGCAGGGGGCTGGGAGTGGGAACACCCCCATGAACTCAGCACTCCAGCCCTCTGCCCTGACCCCTGCACCTCCACACACACACCCAGCCCTCTGCCCTGATCCCTGCACACCAACACACACACACCCAGCCCTCTGCCCTGACCCCTGCACCTCCACACACACACAGCCCTGTGCCCTGACCCCTGAACCCCCCCCACACCCAGCCCTGTGCCCTGACCCCTGCACCTCCACACATACACCCAGCCCTCTGCCCTGATCCCTGCACACCAACACACATACCCAGCTCTCTGCCCTGACCCTTGAACCCCCCCCTACACACCAGGCCCTCTGCCCTGATCCCTGCATCTCCACACACACACACAGCCCTCTGCCCTGACCCCTGAACCCCCCCCACACCCAGCCCTGTGCCCTGACCCCTGCACCTCCACACATACACCCAGCCCTCTGCCCTGACCCCTGCACACCAACACACATACCCAGCTCTCTGTCCTGACCCTTGAACCCCCCCCTACACACCAGGCCCTCTGCCCTGATCCCTGCACCTCCACACACACACACACAGCCCTCTACCCTGACCCCTGAACCCCCCCCACACCCAGCCCTGTGCCCTGACCCCTGCACCTCCACACATACACCCAGCCCTCTGCCCTGATCCCTGCACACCAACACACATACCCAGCTCTCTGCCCTGACCCTTGAACCCCCCCTACACACCAGGCCCTCTGCCCTGATCCCTGCACCTCCACACACACACCCAGCCCTCTGCCCTGACCCCTGCGCCCCCCACAACCCCAGCCCTGACTCCTGCACCCCCTCACACACCTCCAGCCCCCGTTCTGACTCCTGCACCCCACACATCCCCAGCCCCACCCTGAGTACCAAACAGGAGCTCCTGCACCCCTCCCCCCACATTCCCACCTGCACCCTGAGCACCAAATGGGAGCTGCCCCAGGTAAGCGCTCCACACCCAAACCTCCTGCCCCAACCCTGAGCCCCCTCCCTCATTCTAGCTCCTGGCCAGACCCTGCATCCCAATTCCCAGCCTGCTCCTTCACCTCCAATCCTGTGCTCAGTGCACTCCCACCCTCAGTTCAGTGCACAGAGAGGAAGAGAATGGGCCAGAATCAGGGAGAAGGTAGGTACCCACTCTATGTGGGCAGAGCCGGGACCCCAGACCGGCAGTGGGCTGAGCGGGGCCAGCAGCTGGGACCCTGGCTGGCAGGAGCCAGCGGACAGAACCCCAGACCAGCAGTGGGCTGAGCTGCTCAGCCCATTGCCGGTCTGGGGTCCCAGCCGCTGGCCCCGCTCAGCCTGCTGCCAGTCTGGGGTCCTGGCTGCTGGCCCCTTGCCAGCCAGGGTCCCGGCCGCAGGCCTCACTCAGCCTGCTGCCAAACTAGCTGAATGGAACCCCAGGCCAGCAGTGGGCTGAGTGGGGCGGCAGCATAAGTTCAGCATTTTAATTTAATTTTAAATCAAGCTTCTTAAACATTTTGAAAACCTTGTTTACTTTACATACAACAATAGTTTAGTTATATAATATAGACTTATAGAGAGAGACTTTCTAAAAAACATTAAAATGTATTACCGGCACACGAAACCTTAAGTTAAAGTGAATAAGTGAAGACTCGGCACACCACTTCTGAAAGGTTGCCGACCCCTGCTCTAGGTTAAGAAATCCGGGGTATGCTAACTTGAGTTCTACTAATCCTCGTCTTACATTGCAGTGTAGCCATACCCTCAATGACTTTAATGGGCTTTGGATCAGTCCTGCAGTCTTTGGAACCGTGTCAGAAGACACAGCACACACACACTACATGGAAAGCAAAAATTGCCATTTTAACTTCTTGTGCTCAACAGTCAAGCCTCTTGTTGATTATTGTAAAAGGGTGATGAGCTACACTGATTCTAAAGCACCAATTCAAATGCAGTCAACCAAGAAGTCTAAGGCAGGTAGTCAGTCTGAACAGAAATATTCTATTTCACACAAAATATTTGTGGTGTGAACTAAAATTTGAAGACTATCATCAGCCATATTTATTTTGTTTTATTTTTCAACGTATCTAACATTCTATGTAAACTGAACAGAACTTCACAAAAATTTTGTCATCAAAACTAAAAAGAGATCAAATTTACTTTGTTTTGGGTTAAGTTACAACTTGAGATAACATAACCAGTTTCAAGTGCATCTGGGTAGAATAATGGATTCCAGTTAATGGTATATGAAATTCATTGAGTTAGGCTGACTTTTAGTTTGAGATTTTCAAATTCAGCATGCTAAATCCCACAAACTGAAACTGATTTGAATAAATATCCAGCCAGTTTCAGGCAGCTATGCTTTGAATTTCAGATTCTTTGCTTTCTTCTTATTTTATGTATAATATATAGTTCACCTAACTGAGACACATTTATTTGTAAAATCCACTTAATTGGGATGTCTCCAAGAAAAGCAATTTAGCCTAATGATAGTGAATGGCAATGAATTCTGCTTAGTTGGGACAAAATTAACATAAATGTTGTTTAACAGAAATGCACTTGCCCTCTGACAAGTGATTAAGTGGTGCTTAATCTAGAATTAAACAAAACTGAAACTCTTAGATTTGATTAATAAAGATGCTAAATAAAAATAAAGAAATAAAGATGAAATGTAGTAAATAACATTTATTTTGTCATATATTCTCTCCAAACCAACATTTGATTATTTTCAGACTTTACATTGAACCCCCAACCCCCACCCCATCCCCAACACACACACACACACACACACCTGGAACTGTTGCTTAATCAGGAAGATAGGTTGCCTAATGGAATGTCCCAATCAAGATGTCATGAACAGATAGTTAAAGGTTAATGCCTCTTTTACCTGCAAAGGGTTAAGAAGTTCACCTAGCCTAGCTGACACCTGACCAGAGGAACCAATGGGGGAACAAGATGTTTCAAAAGGAAGGAGGAAAGTTTCTTTTGTTTAGAGTCAGTTTCCTTTTTAGCTGGAGTGGAAAAGATCAAGGAACCAGCCTCTTATCAGAGTAGTAAGTTTTAGAAAGGAATAAATAGGTTTATGTTTATTTTCTTTTGTAACTTGTCTTTGTACAATTAGGGGAATAATCAAATTTGGGTATTCTTGTGTGTACTAAGGTTTTTGCCCAGGGGAACATCCTGTGTTTTAAATCTGTTGTCTGTGAGATCAGCTGTATGCTGTCTCCCAGAGGTTTTTTCTTTTACCTTTCTTTTCTTTAATTAAAAGCCTTATTTTTTAAGAACCTGATTGATTTTTTCCCCTGTTTTTAGATGTAAGGGAATTGGATCTGGTCTCACCAGGGATTGGTGGGTGGGAAAAGGGAGGGGGAAGGAGTAATTCTTCCTTGTTTTTTAGATCCAAGGGAATTGGATCTGGCCTCACCAGGAAATTGGTGGAGGAGTCTCTCAAGGCTACCCAGGGAGGGGAAGGTTTTTGGGGGGAAGACAGAGTTTTCCAGATGACTCAGACATCTGGATGGTGGCAGCGAGACCAGATCTAAGCTGGTAATTAAGCTTAGAAGTGTTCATGCAGGTCCCCACATCTGTACCCTAAAGTTCAGAGTGGAGGTGAAACCTATGATACAAGATATTACTGTATTTTTAAATGACAAGTTCTCAACAAAAATATTGTAGCATCAGGAGTATCGGAAAGAATGAAGTGAGATGACAATGTCTAACATCCAATAATACTTTTTTGCATCCAGAACCCTAATACAGCAGCACTGCCTCCTCTTGAACAGATGGTTTCAATTCTTCTCCTGAAGGCCCTCTCTCAAATCACACCCACCTGGAACCCAACTAATGGGGGGTGAGGGAAGCCCAGGGCAACGTTTAATTTGTCTCTGATATCTAAATTCAAAGATTTAGGATCAGATTCTGATATCACTTTCCTTAGTATAGGTTAAGTCCATTAATCTTGATTGAGTTAATCTTTTTTGTGGCATTTGCATTAATGGCTGTTTTTCAAGCATGGTAGTCAATTCTGTACAATCCTCTGCTAATTTTTTGTGGATGAATCATAGAAATGTAGTGCTGGAAGGGATCTCGAAGTTTTCAATTCCAGCCCCTCACAGTGTGGCTGGACCAAGTAAGCCTAGAACATACCTGACAGGTGTTTCTCCAACCTGTTTTTAAAAACATCCAATGATACAGATTGCACAACCTCCCTTGGAAACCTATTCCAGAGTTTAACTACGCTTGTAGTTAGAAAGTATTTTCCTAATATCTAACCCAAATCTCCCTTGCTGCAGATTAAGCCCATTACATTTTGTCCTGCCTTCACTGGACATGGAAAAAAATTAATCACCATCCTCTTTATAACAGCCCTTAACATATTTGAAGATGGTTATTAGCTCCCCCACTCCCATATTCATTTCTTAAGACTACACATGCCCAGTTCTTCTTCGAGTGATTGCTCATATCCATTCCAGTTAGGTGTGTGCGTGCCGCGTGCACGTTCATCGGAAGACTTTTACCCTAGCAACCCCAGTGGGTCGGCTGAGCGCCCCCTGGAGTGGCGCCATAACGGCACCGCATATATACCTCAGCCGACCCACCCGACCCTCAGTTCCTTCTTACCGCCCGTGTCGGTCGTTGGAACAGCGGAGTGCAGCTTGTCTGACCTCCGCTTCCCTAGCTTCCTCATAGTTTTTCTCTGTAAAATTTGTACATAGTTAATATCTTAGCTTAGGTTTTCTTGTTTTTGATAGTTTAAATCAGTTTAGTGTTAGATAGTTAGCGGGTTCGGGGGTTAGCCCCACCCGCACCCGGGACCGGCGTATATGCCTGGCTTTTCGGGTTTCAAGCCGTGCTCGGCCTGCCGCAGGCCTATGCCTACAGGAGGTCCTCATAGCTCCTGTTTGAGGAGAGTGTTTAGGAGAGTCGCACTTATCTACTAAGTGCCCAATTTGCAAGGCTTTCAAGCCTCACACTAAGAGGGAAAGAGACATTAGGCTTAAACAGCTCCTAATGGAGGCAGCCTTAACCCCTCCGGCCGCGGCACCGCTCGCTGTCCCTCTGGACTCTCGCAGCGCCGCCACGGCGCCGGGCCACTCTGCTGTGCCACTGAAAGCGCCATCGGCACCGAAACCGGCCCAAAGACGCTCTCTCTCGCCGAAGGCGAAGAAGGGAAAGGCCGCTGCCTCTACGGCACCGCCGGCTCCGAAGCACCACAGTGCGCCCCGTCCGGACCGCCCGGCACTGAAACCTGCCGCGGCACCGGTTCCTCCGCCGCAGACGCTTCTGCTGGCACCAGCGACTCCGGCCCCTCAAAGGCCGTCGAGCCCGGCACCTGTGACCTCCCCAGCTCCGGCCGCGGTAGAGATGCCACTGCGTCAACTCCGGAGACCTTTGTGGCGGCACAGGACCTTATCGCCTTGACAGACCCGGCTGTGCCACCGCCCCCGGCGCCGTCAGTGCGGGCGCCCCGCTCCATGGGCAAGCCGTCAATGTTTAAGCCACCTGCCGGCACCGACTCTGACCGGCACCGTTCCCGTTCCCGGCACCGCTCACGCTCTCGACGCCGATCTCGATCTGGGTGCCGATCGCAATGCTGCTCGCAGTCCCGGCACCGCTCCACTACGCGGCACCGGCCAGACTCGCGGCACCGGTCATTCTCCCGGTCTCCTACTCGTCATTCCCGGCACCGCTCAAGCTCTCGGTACCGATATGGCCGCCGCTACTCGCGGAGTCGCTCCCGGCACCGGTCATGGAGATCCCGGTCGACCTCCCGGCACCGTACTGGTCGCAGGTCCTATTCTCTCTCCGGCTCGCGATATCGGGATGCCTCCCGGCACCAGTCACCACAGAGACGGGAAATGCGCTCTGTGGGCACTTCGGCGCAAGGGTTATCTGCTCCACTCTGGCCCTCTCGACACGCCTCTGCCTCTTCACACGCCGATAGCTACTACGTCGACGACCATGACCCTCAGGTCCCTTCGGGAGCTTTACATCAGTCCCATTATGCGGACCAGGACCCTCATCAATGGGGTTATTGGACCCCTTGGGCCTACCACCAAGCCCAGGGTGCTCCTCTACCCACCGCGCGTACCGTGCCACACGAGTCACGCATCCCGGAGGCTACAGTAAGCCGCCCCCCGGTTGACACTGAGGCACCATTGGGCGCAGAGGAAGGTATTCAGCTGTTCAGGAACCTCTGGAGCAGGAAGCATTGCAGGTTCCAGACGCTGACCGGGACACCATCATGCCCGGAATTTCTTCTTCCTCCTCTTCCCCCGATGAGGCGGTGGCGGGGTTGTCATTGACAGGTCCCCCGCCAATTGACTTATGGGCGCATCAAGAGCTCCTTCACAGGGTGGCACTGCGCATGGATCTCCAGGCTGAGGAGGTATCGGAAGTGAACGATCCGATAGTGACCATTTTGTCCGCGGACGCTCCAAACCGCATAGCTCTCCCCTTCATAAGGACTATCCAGGCGAATGCTGATACCATATGGCAGACTCCGTCCTCTATTGTGCCCACAGCCCGAGGGGTGGAACGCAAGTACATGGTCCCTTCCAAGGGATATGAGCATTTGTATGTGCACCCTGTCCCCTCGTTGTTGGTGGTGCAGTCTGTCAACGACAAAGAGCGACACGGCCAGCAAGGCCTGGCTCCTAAGTCGAAGGAAGCCAGGCGAATGGACTTGCTTGGTCGCAAGGTCTACTCTGCCGGTGCCCTGCAGATCCGAGTGGCTAACCAGCAGGCCTTGCTGAGCCGGTACGGGCATGACACTTGGGCTGAGGTAGAGAAATACAAAGAGCTCCTGCCTCAGGATTCCCGACAGGAGTTCGCAGCCTTCGTAGAGGAAGGTAAAAAGGTAGCGCGCACCTCGTTACAGGCCTTCTTAGACGCAGCTGACTCGGCGGCACGTACTGTAGCCTCGGGCGTTACCATGCACCGGATCTCTTGGCTCCAGAGTTCGACGCTCCCTCCTGAGGTTCAATACACCATTCAGGACCTTCCTTTTGATTCAAAGGCGCTCTTCTCGGAAAAGACGGACTCCAGACTTCAAAATCTAAAGGACAACAGGGTTATCATCCGTACTTTGGGGATGCATACCCCGGCTACCCAGAGGCGTCCGTTCCGCCCCCAGTTTAACCGCCCTTACTATATGCCTCACTACAGGCAAGACTCTGGTCGGCGACGGGGTCGCGGGGGACATAGGCGACAGCCTGGCAACCAACCGTCCCAAGGGCGAACCCCCTCGAAACCACCGGGGCCTAAACCATCTTTTTGAAGATGCGCCCGGGGACGGCATACCAGCTCTTTCTCCAAATTCCTCCCTGCCTTTTTCCAACCGCCTTTCCTATTTCCTCCCAGCGTGGGCCCGGCTGACCACCAATGCCTGGGTCCTACGCACTGTGGAACGTGGTTACCAACTCCAATTCGTTTCACCCCCACCTTCCCACCCTCCTTCCCGGTCCCTCTTCAGGGACCCCTCTCACGAGCATCTCCTCTTACAAGAGGTGCACTCGCTCCTAGCCATCGGAGTGGTCGAGAAGGTTCCGGACGTGGAACGGGGCAAGGGGTTTTATTCCCGTTATTTTTTGATCCCCAAGTTCAAAGGAGGTCTTCGACCCATCCTCGACCTGCGAAACCTCAACGCATACATGCTGGAGGTGAAGTTCCGCATGGTATCCCTCGGGACCATTATCCCTTCTTTGGATCCGGGAGACTGGTATGCCGCCCTCGATATGAAGGACGCTTATTTTCATATCGCTATCTTCCCACCGCACAGACGCTTCCTCCGCTTCACAATCGCTTTCCTACACTTCCAGTTTGCGGTACTCCCCTTCGGCCTCTCCACGGCCCCAAGGGTGTTCACGAAGTGCATGGCCGTTGTCACCGCCCACCTCCGTCGGCGCGGCATCTCCGTTTTTCCCTACCTGGACGACTGGCTCATCAGGGGGGATTTGCAGGCCACGGTCCAGCAACATGTCGCAGAGATCAAGGACTTATTCACGCGCCTAGGCCTAGTTCTCAATATAGAGAAGTCCACCTTAATTCCAACTCAGAGGTTGGATTTTATTGGCGCGACCCTGGACTCATCCCTAGCCAGAGCCTATCTACCGAAGCTCCGCTTCCAGGCCCTTACGCAGCTAATCCGCGCCCTTCAGGCCTCTCGGATGTCCTCGGCCCGTGCTTGTCTCCGCCTCCTCGGTCATATGGCAGCTTGCACGCACGTCACTCTGTTTGCCAGGCTCCGCCTCCGCCCACTTCAGCTGTGGCTCCACTCCAGATACCGCCTTGTAACAGGTGGGTCCGGGGCTCAACCCTCTGAGGGGAGGAGGGGAGCCACACTGGCCCGCTGGTCTCACGGGGGTTCTGTCCTGTACCTTTAAGGCTAGGTGACAAAGACAGAGTCAGTTGGGGCTCAGGCCTTTTCTGCAAGGCTGAGCTGCAAACAGTACCAATAGTCTAGGAAAGGCCCAGGCCCTCTGGTGCAGGGGCTGGGCTGCAAACAGTACAAGGAGAGCTCAGGCCTCTAGCAGCAGGCTGAGCCGTAAACAGTACAGGAGCTCAGGCCTCTTGCGGCAGGCTGAGCAGTAAACAGTACAGGGGCTCAGGCCTCTTGTGGCAGGCTGAGCCGTAAACAGTATAGGGGCTCAGGCCTCTGGTAGCAGGCTGAGCAATAGGGTGAGGGGGATAACTGCCACCCGTGAGTGGGGTGGCAGGGGGGACACAGGCCCACCCACTCCACTGTGTCCCGGCCCGGGGCCCTAGGCAGCGGTCATCACCGCTGACGGTCAGTGGGGATCCTGACCGCAACACACTGACATGGGCTCGGTCTGGTCAGCAGCCTGACTGAGGTCGGCTGCCCCCGGGCCACTTCCAATATCCCCCTCTTGTCCTACCTGGTCCACGGCGTCTGGTCTCGGGAAGTCCCACTGCATGGGTTCCTCACAACCCGGGCTGGGGGGTAGATCAGGTAGTTCCTCGGGGAAGTCCGGCCAATCCTGCTCCGGGGGTTCCTCGGGGTAACAGCACGGTAGCGGGGAAGCTCCTACTGGCTCCTCATCGTAGGTGGCGCGGGGAAGCTCCGGCAGGTCTTCCCAGTAGCGGGGTAGGGTGCTCTCCGGCCAGTCCAGGTAGCTGCCCGGGGCTCCAGCGGTTCCTCCATCAGGAGCTCCCTCAGACAGGTCTGCTCTTCCCGGTGGCTGGGCCCTGACTGGGCTGGAAGGCCCGGCTTTTATCCTTCCGGGTCGCCATCTGACCCTCTGAGGGGAGGGCTCATCACGCTGTAGCCCCGCCCCTTACTGTGTCCGGGGCTCTACCCTCTCCGGGGAGGAGGGGAGCCACACCGGCCCGCTACACGCCCACACAGGGACCTCTGGATACCCTACTCACCATTCCAGCGGGGGTCCTTCAATCCCTGGATTGGTGGCTGACCCCTTCCCACGTATGTGCGGGGGTCCCATTCCAGGCTCCTCATCCTACCCTGTCCCTGACAACGGACGCCTCGTCCCTTGGATGGGGAGCCCATCTCGGCGCTCTTTGTACTCAAGGCCTTCAGTCACTGCAGGAATTGAGCATGCACATCAACGTCAGGGAGCTCCGGGCAGTGCGCCTGGCATGCCAGGCGTTCCAAACTCGCCTCCACGGCCGTTGTGTCTCAGTCTTTACGAACAACACAACGGCAATGTACTATATCAACAAGCAAGGTGGGACCTGTTCTTCCCCCCTCTGCGACGAGGCGATGCTACTGTGGGAATTCTGCATAGCCCACTCGATACATCTAGTGGCGTCATTCCTCCCTGGCGTCAAGAACACCATCGCTGATCGCCTGAGCAGGTCCTTTCTCTGCCACGAGTGGTCGTTGAGAGCAGACATCGCTCATGCCATTTTCCAACAGTGGGGATTTCCCCATGTAGACCTGTTTGCATCCCGATTGAACCGCAAATGCCAGCAGTTTTGCTCCTTTCAAGGCCTGGCACCGGGCTCTCTGTCGGACGCGTTTCTCCTTCCATGGACTCGTCACCTGTTCTACGCCTTTCCTCCGTTTCCCCTCATACACAAGGTCCTGCTGAAGCTCCGACGGGACAAGGCACGTCTCATCTTAATTGCGCCAGCGTGGCCCAGGCAACACTGGTTCACCACGCTGCTCCGTCTGTCGGTAGCCAGCCCACTTCCTCTGCCGCTTCACCCAGATCTTATAACACAAGATCACGGCACTCTCCATCACCCAGAGCTGCCGGCCCTCCACCTCACGGCGTGGCTCCTGAGTGGCTAGACCAGTCGGAATTGCGCTGCTCTGCTCCCGTGCAGCACGTTTTATTGAGCAGTAGAAAGCCTTCCACTCGATCTACCTACGTGGCCAAGTGGAAGCGCTTCGCTTGCTGGGCTGAAGCGCGCGACGCTATTCCTTCGGAGCTCCCACTTCCAATGGTCCTTGACTATCTCTGGTCGCTGAAACAGCAAGGCCTTGCGCTGTCCTCTATCAAGGTGCACTTAGCGGCTATCTCCGCTTTCCACCCCGGTGAGGGAGGGTATACGCTGTTCTCTCACCCGCTGACTACTCGTTTCAGGAAGGGCCTTGATCGTCTCTACCCCCAAGTGCGCCACCCGATTCCCACCTGGGACCTTAATCTTGTCCTCAGCAGGCTCATGTCCCCACCATTTGAGCCGCTGGCCACCTGCTCCTTGCTGTACCTGTCTTGGAAAACGGTTTTTCTAGTGGCTATCACATCAGCCAGACAGGTCTCTGAGCTCAAGACGCTCATGGTGGACCCACCGTACATCGTTTTTCATAAGGACAAGGTGCAGCTACGACCACATCCGGCATTTCTCCCGAAGGTGGTGTCCGCATTCCACAATAACCAGGACATCTTCCTTCCAGTTTTCTTTCCAAAGCCTCACGCATCCCTGCAAGAGCAATGACTTCACTCCCTCGATGTTCGCAGGGCGTTAGCTTTCTATGTTGATTGGACAAGACCGTTCCGCAAATCCCCGCAACTGTTTGTGGCGATTGCTGACCGGATGCGAGGTCTTCCTGTCTCGTCGCAGCGAATCTCCTTGTGGCTCACAGAGTGCATACGCACCTGCTATAACTTGGCTAATGTCCCCTTGGGCCATCTCACCGTCCACTCTACCAGGGCCCAGGCGTCCTCCGCTGCCTTTCTGGCACAAGTACCAATACAAGAGATATGCCGAGCGGCGACCTGGTCGTCCATCCATACTTTCACCTCGCACTACGCCCTGGTCCAACAGTCGAGAGATGACGCAGCCTTTGGCTCTGCGGTCCTGCATACCGCCACATCTCACTCCGACCCCACCGCCTAGGTAAGGCTTGGGAATCACCTAACTGGAATGGATATGAGCAATCACTCGAAGAAGAAAAAACGGTTACTTACCTTTGTAACTGTTGTTCTTCGAGATGTGTTGCTCATATCCATTCCACACCCACCCTCCTTCCCCACTGTCGGAGTAGCCGGCAAGAAGGAACTGAGGGTCGGGTGGGTCAGCTGAGGTATATATGCGGTGCCATTATGGCGCCACTCCAGGGGGTGCTCAGCCGACCCACTGGGGTTGCTAGAGTAAAGTCTTCCGACGAACATGCACGCGGCGCGCACACACCTAACTGGAATGGATATGAGCAACACATCTTGAAGAACAACAGTTACAAAGGTAAGTAACTGTTTTTGTTTTTTTTTTAACTTTCCTCATAGGGCAGATTTTTTTTAAACCTTTTATCACTTTTGTTTCTTTCCTCCATGTAACCCTTCTGCCAGGTGGAGTCAGCTGTAACAAGAGCTGGGCTCCATGTTTAGTGGTTTTTCTTAACAATACAAAATAGAACCTGCTTGAGCATCCACCCAGTAATCTGGGAAAACTAAACAGCACCCCGAGGTACATCTAAGAGCAATACTTCAAGCACCCAGTCTGTGTACAACAAAATAGAACTTTTCTTAAAAGGAAAAAGGGGACCCAACATTAATTTGAGAAAACACCACAACCACAATTCAAAAGCATGTGACCAAAGGTAAACACCCATCCCACAATGTATTGGGTAATGTCCTTTGCCTCAGTTTCTGATCTTGCAATGTGAAAGTCTGACAAATGAATTCCCCTTAACACACCACTCCCCTCTCCTTCTACTGCAACCCACTCACAGTTGTCAGTTCTTGGTTAATAAAGGCCCAGAGTTCAGAGGTCACCTACCACCTCAGGGGAGAGGAGGCATCAAACAAGGCCTCAGCTGCTGCAGCCAGCACTGCAATTGGCTCACAACTGCCACTCTGCTGCCATTGGCTGCTGTGTTGTGGTTCACACTGCCACTGCCGCTTCTCTGCTGACACCTGTTTCTCTAATGCAACATCACATTCTGAGGTTCCACCACTTAACCCAGCTCTCAGTGATCTCAGCAGGTAGTGGCATACCTTACTGCTAGTGCAGGCTTTTTCACTGTAACACTGTTCCACACCAGCTCTCAGGCTCAGTACCTGGCTCTCAATGATTTCACCTCTAGTGATCACGGAACCAACCAAGGACTCTCAACTGAGTGTAATCACCTCTGCCTATAAACAATGGAGATTAGTACTTAAGACTCCTTAGGCAGAGCCCACACCACCAGATAGGAACACCAGTCCCCACAGCATCTGTCTTTCCCTGGGATTTGGCATCCATACCCCCTGCTTAGCGAGTGAGGTTCTGTTTAGGGTGACCCCCTCAATCAGGACAGGCTAAGTACAGTTGTGCTGCTGTTTACTCATACAATAAGGATAACAACATGTAATTACCCCTGCACTCAATATCAATGTGATTTTTAACCAAATACTAGCCAAAAGTGATCATTTTGGCAAAGCAGCTCCATCATGCTGAACACTTAGGCACAGAAGGCAGGTCAGGCAAACACAGCCTATTCCTTAAGTCTTTTCCTCCACTCCATCAGTAGATGTCAGGGAGAGCTCATTCAGACCCTGCTTAGATCCACATCTTTCCAAAAGTGTGTCACCCAGAATTGGACACAGTAGTCCAGCTGAGGCCTCACCAGTGCCGAGTACAGTGGGACAGTTACCTCCTATGTCTTACATAAGACATTCCTGTTAACACACAGCAGAATGATGTTAGCCTCTTCTCAGCTGCATCACATTGTTGACTCATATTCAATTTGTGATCTACTATAACCCCCAGATCCTTCTCAGCAGTACTACCACCTAACCAGTTATTCTCCATTTTGTAGTTGTGTGTCTGATTTTTGCTTCCTAAGTGAAGTACTTTGAACTTCTCTTTACTGAATTTCATCATGTTGAATTCAGACCAAATCTCCAGTTTGTCAAGCTTGTTTTTAATTCTAATCCCGTCCCCCAAAGCACTTGAAACCTCACCCAGCTTCAAATTTTATAAGCATACTATCTATTCCGTTATCCAAGTCACTAATGAAAATATTGAATAGAACCAGATCGAAGACTGCAGGACACCAGTAGATATATCCTTCCAGTCTGACAATGAACCATTGATAACTACTCTTTGAGTACAATCTTTCAACCAGCTGTGCACACACCCCTTATAGTAATTTAATCTGGACCACATTTCCTTTAATTTGCTTATGAGAATGTCATGTGGCACTGCATCAAAAGCCTTACTAATATAGTCCATATGATCCACCCAGGATACCACATCATCCATCCAAGACCATCTTTTTCTGTCTCATGTTCTTCTGTCATGAACTTTCCCTTCCAGTGCCCATAAATATGCATGTCCTAATGAACCTTTTTAAAATTATCCTGCAAATTGAATCTTTCTTTTCAAAAGATCTCTAATGGTTGCTTAGGTCCAATCATCATCAATACTTTTTGGTTGGTTATGTGGTCGATCCAGAATATTTTCAGAATTCTTCTATATCACCATAATTTGAAGGGTTGCAGTTTCTTTATTATTGATTGTTTTAATATCTATATTTCATAGCCATAATTTAACACAGACCAAATGTAACTTTTTTCTAGGAATTGGAATTTAGTTTTCAGATTTATGTCCCTTCTCATGGGATATTCTTCCAAATGTCTCTTTCACTCTTGCTATTCTAGTACTGACTTCAGTATCCAATCCTCTGTCTTCTGTAATGATGCTTCTTAGGTAGCAATAACTTCTTACTTGCTGCACAGCTGTATCATTGACTGGAATCTTGCATGTATTCCCAGGATCCTTGCATATCACTACAGTTTTTAACTTGTTCACATTCAACTCTAGACCATATCCATTGCTATACTCATATTTAAATTCCATTAACTTCATCAGAACTTCTTCACTGAACCAGCCAACAACCCTGTATTTATCCACATAACCAATATTACTCACCCATTTTCCACTCATCTGAATATTGTCTAGTTTTTTCAATTAATTTAATCAAATACTCAGTACAAATGCTGAATAAAGTCAGAGGTTGTAAAATCATCTGGCAATTCTCCTGTATCAAACATATTTTTCATTACCTCTGACTGGGCTTTTGAGCCTTTGACCCCTATGCTTTTTAACAATTCAGCTGATATTCCATTACAATCTAGAGATTCTGTTCTGAAGAACAGCTAGCCAAAAACTCAAAAGGTAATAACATGTTTTTTAAGTACATCAGAAGCAGGAAGCCTGCTAGACAGCCAGTGGGGCCCCTCGACAATTGAGATACAAAAGGAGCACTTAAAGAGGATAAAGTCATTGCGGAGAAACTAAATGAATTCTTTGCTTCAGTCTTCACAGCTGACGATGTTAGGGAGATTCCCAAACCTGAGCCGTCCTTTTGTAGGTGACAAAACTGAGGAATTGTCACAGACTGAAGTGTCACTAAAGGAAGTTTTGGAATTAATTGATAAATTTAACAGTAACAAGCCACCGGGACCAGATGGCATTCACCCAAGAATTCTGAAAGAACTCAAGTATGAAATTGTAACCTGTCCTTTAGATCAGCTACTGTACACAATGACTGGAAGATAGCTAATGCAATGCCAATATGTAAAAAGGGCTCTTGCGGTGATCCCAGCAATTACAGACCAGTAAATCTAACGTCAATACCGGGCAAATTAGTTGAAACAATCGTAAAGAATAAAATTGTCAGACACGTAGAAGAACATAAATTGTTGGGCAAAAATCAACATGGTTTCTGTAAAGAGAAATCGTGTCTTACTAATCTATTAGAGTTCTTTGAAGGGGTTAACAAACATGTGGACAAGGGGAATCCAGTGGACATAGTGGACTTAGATTTCCAGAAAGCTTTTGACAAGGTCCCTAACCAAAGGCTCTTACGTAAATTAAGTTGTCATGGGATAAGATCCTTTCATCGACTGAGAACTGGCTAAAAGACAGGGAACAAAGGGTAGGAATAAATGGTAAATTTTCAGAATGGTGAGGGGTAACTAGTGGTGTTCCCCAAGGGTCAGTCCTAGGACCAATCTTATTCAACTTATTCATAAATGATCTGGAGAAAGGGGTAAACAGTGAGGTGGCAAAGTTTACAGATGATACTAAACTGCTCAAGATAGTGAAGGCCAAAGCAGACTGTGAAGAACTTCAAAAAGATCTCACAAAACTAAGTGACTGGGCAACAAAATGGCAAATTAAATTTAATGAGGATAAATGAAAAGTAATGCATATTGAAAAAAATAACCCCAACTATACAAACAATATGATGGGGGCTAATTTAGCTACAACTAATTAGGAAAGAGATCTTGGAATCACCGTGGATAATTCTCTGAAGATGTCCACGCAGTGTGCAGCAGCAGTCAAAAAAACAAACAGGATGTTAGGAATCATTCAAAAAGGGATAGAGAATAAGATGGAGAATAACTTATTGCTCCTATATAAATCCATGATACGCCGACATCTTGAATAATGTATACAGATGTGGTCTCCTCGTCTCAAAAAAGATGTAGTGGCATTAGAAAAGGTTCAGAGAAGGGCAACTAAAATGATTAGGGGTTTGGAACAGGTCCCATATGAGGAGAGATTAAAGAGGCTAGGACTTTTCAGCTTGGAAAAAAGGGGACTAAGGGGGGATATGATAGAGGTATATAAAATCAAGAGTGGTGTGGAGAAAGTGAATAAGGGAAAGTTATTTACTTGTTCCCATAATATAAGAACAAAGGGCCACCAAATGAAATTAATAAGCAGCAGGTTTAAAACAAATAAAATAAAGTTCTTCTTCACACAGCACACAGTCAACCTATGGAACTCCTTGCCTGAGGAAGTTGTGAAGCCTAAGACTATAACAGTGTTTAAAAGAGAACTAGATAAGTTCATGGAGGTTAAGTCCATTAAAGTCTATTAGCCAGGTACGCCCACATCTTGAATAATGAGAAATGTTGTCCCTAGCCTCTGTTTGTCAGAGGGTGGAGATGGATGGCAGGAGAGAGATCACTTGATCATTACCTGTTAGGTTCACTCCCTCTGGGACACCTGGCATTGGCCACTGTTGGTAGACAGGATCCCAGGCTGGATGGACGTTTGGTCTGACCCAGTATGGCCATTCTTATGTTCTTATGTTTTCCATTCAGAAGTCCTATTACTGCCCTGATGTCTTCATCCATTATTGGTGGGTTTTCTTGATTGATATCTAGGTGAGGTTTTTCCGGCTGATCATCACCATATCATTTCTCCATATATTCTTGTCATCTCTTGTTTTTGTCTTTAGCAACTATGAAATATTGTTCATTTTTGTCCTTTTGGGTCAGATTGATCCCCTTTCTTCAGTAATTAAAGGCGCTTAACTTGAGTTACACTACAGTAAAACCAACATAAGAGAGACCAGAATCAGGACCAAAATTTGTATGCAAACTAATTCAAAGATGCATGCATACTTTTGGATATGAATTGTTTCATAGCAGTTTCAATTTTTTTTTAGATGTGTTGATGAGATCATGTATTTACATCTTAGTATCTGACAATCTGAAAATAACCTTCCACTTATCATCTGTTGCAGCCTGAAACCCCCAATCTTAGTGAGAGTTTGAACACATTGAATAAAGCTCTTTTTTTTTAAAGACATAAATCTTTAACTTCTCAAAGCACTGTTTGAGGACTTAACAGCACAACTGTTATTGAAATTAACAGGAGTTATGTGGCTAAAACTTTATGGAAAAATAAGCAAAATATAGTAATTTACAATAGCAGCCCAAAAAATTACAGGCAATGTTTCAGCTGAGTTTCTTCCATTTCTCTCCATGTCCCTTTAGGTCCTTACCTAAAATAGGGTAGCTATAGCAGGACACTTGTTGAGAATGTATATTGTTGTTCGACAGTCCTCTGGTTCATAATAAGAATACTGCTCAGTTCTTTGATTTCACTTTAACTACCATTCTTCAGGCAAAATCACAGAACTGAAACTGTTTCAGTTCTTTCATTTCTGTCTAGTAAAAGCCACTTCTAAGCACAATTAAGCACTTGGATGCAGCACAAATGATGAAGGTTCCTCCTTTGTTCTTCTGAGGAGAGATGCTGCTCCAATAGTTAAATGATCCTGAAAATATGTATGCATGTGAGTAATGTTTGCATATGAGTATTTCCATTAAACTCAGTGTGACTACACACCTGCTTAAAAGTCAGTCGTGTATAAGTATTTGTAGAGGCGTGAACTTCTTTTGTATAATTACAGTTATTTGGAATTTTTTGAATAAAAAGAAATGTCAAAATTTAGCCTTGTCTGAAAATAGCTTTTCCAAAATAGGTAACATTTTTTAGAAATTCCCGTTTATGAAAAATTAAGTACAATTTTAAATGAAAACGTAGCCAGTTGATTTTTATGCAAAAAGTTTTCCCCCTTATTTTCTTTATTTCTTCCTGTTTTTATTATGTATATTTCTAGCATATAAACTGTTGACTAATCAGCTTAGTCCCATCATGGGATTTTTAAAAATAGGAGTTGAATAAGGCACATCAGACCTGTTCTCCACTTGCTACACGGGCTACCCACAGACTACTAAGTCAAATTCAAGATCACTGTCCTTCTTCAAGGTTCTCAAGAGCCTAAGATATCTAAAAGATCATCTAAAGCTTTGGGTATAAAACTATGGTCAACAACTCCCGCTCATCGGGTACAACAGGACCATCCACTGCTTGAGTAAAGCTCGTCAATGCCGAGAACAGCTTTCTCAGGGGTCAGCCTGTGGAACAACTCTTGTCAAATCTAAAGAGCATTGAAAACTTCACCATTTCTGCTCCAAGTACAAGATGCAGTTCTTTGATTTTTTCTTCAATAGTGAGAACACAGCTGAGAAGATATATAATATTTAAATCTCACCTAATTTTCCTCTACCATCTGCATCATACAGTGAAAAGGGGTAATTAGAATTAAGAATTAATAGCAACAAATACTAGTTACATTAAAAGCAGCAAAGAATCCTGTGGCACCTTATAGACTAACAGACATTTTGCAGCATGAGCTTTTGTGGGTGAATACCCACTTCTTCAGAACATCTTCACATCTGAAGAAGTGGGTATTCACCCACGAAAGCTCATGCTGCAAAACGTCTGTTAGTCTATAAGGTGCCACAGGATTCTTTGCTGCTTTTACAGATCCAGACTAACACGGCTATCCCTCTGATGCTAGTTACATTGATTATCATGCTTCTGGAAGGCATTAACAGTGAGAAGGGCGGTAAAAGAACCTAGAACAAATAGAGTGTGGAAAGGGTGAAGCCAGAGCCACAGGAGTCTATATTTAAAAAAGGATCCTGAAACACTGGAGATGTAGCGCAAGAAAGAGCTACATAAATGATTGGAGGGTTTAAGGAAATGCCTCACAGTGAGAGAATTAAAAAACTCAGTCTCTTTATTTTATTAATTAAAGGATTAAGAGGCGATTAAAGTACAGTATAAGTATATTCACCGGGAGAAAATATTGGATGCCAAAGTGCTCTTTAATCTACCAGAGAAAGACTTATCTAGAAGCAGTGGCTCAAAGTTAAAGTTGGATGCATTCAATTTAAAAATAAGGCACTTTTTTAATGCTGAGGGTGATTAATGATTGAAATAAACTACCAAGGGAAGAGCTACATTCTCCATTTTTTGAAGTCTTCGTCTCAAGACTGGATGTCTTTCTGGAATTCATGCTTAATCAAACACAAGTTCAATACTGGGGCAACTGGGTGGAAATCTGTATCATACAGGAGGCCAGATTAGATAATCTAATGGTATCATACAGGAGGCCAGATTAGATTATCTAATGGTCCCTTCTGGCCTGAAAGTATATGAATCTATGAGCCATGGGCCTGCCTCATTTACATCCCTCCAATTATCTTTGTGGCACCTTGCTGACATCAGAGAGAGAACAGTCCTGACACTCCCTTCATGGTAGGGGGAGAAAGTCTATCTGATCCTTATGTAGGCCATGCTGAAAGATGAGTAGTGGGGAAAGTTCCTTATGCACTCCCAGCCTGTATTATTACTACTGTAAATCCACGTTCTTGAGCATACTGTCTTCTCTGCACTATAATATATAAGGCATAATTTCTATTGAAATTTTAATATCATATATACAAGTGCCAATATGATTTCAATGGATTCTTTACCAATGTTTATAATGCAGCAATTCACAACATGTAATGGACATCAGATCCAATGGTGGAGAACATGTTATTTAATTCCTTTATAACTATAGATGCAATATTAACAACTACAGCTTTCAAATATTCACATTTATATTTCACATTAAGCAAAGGTATATCTTTGTTGCTTCTATGTCCTTGATTTCTGTTTATTTTTCTAGCCTCTGATTTATGTAGTGTCTTTATCAGAAGAGGTGGTATATAATTCTATTGCATTCACATCCTCATTACTGGTAATAGATTCAGTTTCAGTTTCATCACTAAAAAGCAGTCCATTATCTGTAAAGACAAAATTATCTTCATATATATTCTGAAATAATTGATTCCCTCTATTTATATGCTGAATAGAAAGCTCGGACTCTCTGATATGGGGATTGAAAATTCATTTTTCCCCCCAAGTATGGTAGTGACATGAAACAACTTCTACAGTATCCAGAGAGAATATGAAAGCATTCCACTGATAAAGAAAGTTTGGTTACTACCCAGTGGTGTTGTTTTCTATGAGACATAGTTTTCTAGTGTAACAACTTGGCTAAATAAAGTGAGTGAAACTGGACACCATCTTCCACCATAAAAGAAAAACAGTGAGAATTCACTAGAAATAGCCATTTGGTATATTATTACTTCTTCTTAGTAACACCTGATCATCTCTGCCCTCTAAAGGCAAAGAGCATGATTCAGCATTACCATTAATATTACAATTTAGTGCACAAAACCCAAAGTCTATTGCACATCCTTCATCGCACTCAACGGAAAAAAGACTGAACATAAGCTGAAATATCCTGGGCTCTTTCTAAAAAGTAGGGTTTTTTCCATATTTTAAATTGTTTCTAAGTATATTTATGTTTTTCATCCATTGAATGGGATAAATGGATGTACAACTGATTTAAATTTGTTTGATTTGAGTCTCAGAGCTGAAACAATTGCATTCTTGATCAACTTCAAAATAATTTACTTCTGAGTGTGTATCATTCCAAATATATTTCTTCTTTTAATTTAGAAGCATCATAAAATATCTGTATGTCTACACAGAGAGAGCTGTTAGAAATAAATTTAGCACAAAAAGCTATTCTTTCAACAGGCCTGTGGTTCTGGTACTGACTCAGGAACATCCATACTTTATTACAAACCACTTTAAAAAATTACCTCAGTGTAGCAGGGTGGACCCTGCTCCCTCAGCAATTTTCCTAAATTTCTAACCAAATTTACTCAGTAGTTCATTTATAATTTGCTAACTAGTTTGCCAAATGGGTCCTCTCCCTGATGTACAGTGCCATATTTTTCATATGATGATCCCAAAACAAACAAGCAAAAAAAAAAAGGTGAGGATTTTTTCTTTTTTCTTTTTCAAAGTCATATGAACTCCCTTAAAACAGCCAAATTCCATTTTAGCTGGTTTTGAGGAAATCACAACAGTTACAAACAGTATTTAAATTGGGCTGTGTGTGGCAGTAGGATACATCAGCACTCTGTTGCAGCTTGGCTCTCACTATTGCTTCTTTTTGCCAATCTTCCAAGTATATCATCTATGGTGTAGGTTGGCCCATTGAAGTTAACGGTACTGTGGTACTGTTTATATGCTAAAAATTATGCATGTGCTTAAATGCTTCACTGGATTGAGGCCAGAGTGCTCAGCACCTTGTAAGATTGAGTAGTATGGGTCTTTTTCTGTCTGGATGGAAGGAAGGAAGTTGTGTAAGAGCTTTCAACTTATGCAGTTGCCTTATCCATATGTACTCATGCTTAATGTGGGAACAGAGAATCTAGGAGGCTGTGTGAACTGAGAGAAAAACTCAACCATTCAGATTGCCCTTGCCAGGGCCTTGGCTGCTGAAATGTGGTGGCGGGAATGAGGAGGGGAAAGAAAGCAGATGGAAGGAAAAGGAAGAAAGCATAGATGGGAAGGGGTTGGGAAGAAAACAAAGATTTGGGGAAAGAGGAAAGGCACCTCGGGAGGAGTTGAGATTGTGTGGAAGGGAGAGAGAGGAAATAATTCATTTAAACTATTATGATGAAAGTAAGGACAGTAAGGTAGTTAGCCTTCCTCAATATGTGACTTGTAGTTTAGATTTATAGAACTTCCAGATCTATGAAGACCACAATCAGTTTGCAGTACCTTAAGTGTCTTCAGGTAAAATTCAGCCCTGTGCAGAGATCCAGCACAAGGTTTATGAACTACATTAAGTCCCACTTGAGCCCATGTCACATGGTGTGTAAGCCTTGTGTTGTTTCTCTGTGCAGGGATGAATTTCACCCTTAGTGCATGAGGACAAGTGCACTTTATAAAACCATTATTACCTCAGCATTATTTTGTACTGTTATGTTATCTGGGCATTTTTAAAACAACTGTTAAAGTCCTCTCTCTCACACCCCATGTGTCTATCTGTGTAATCCAATTACATTGCCTTAGATAGCAATGATCAAACACCACAAATCCATTCTAGGATTGGTCCTACTCCCAATGGCAATGGCAATTGGAAAGTTTCCCATTGACTTCAGAGGGAGTAAGATTGAGCCCTATGCATGTTATCCTCTAGGAGACGGCAGCTTTCAAACAGATTTTCCTGGAGATATTTTTGAGAGAGATTTTAAAAGTACCTTGAATAATTCCTGGTTACTTTTAATCATCAGTTATGAAAGTTTGCATTTGGTACATACGTGTTTTGAAATGCAGCATAAGCTGGTGTAATTTCAATATTAAAGACATATCAGTTACCATCACATACAGCCTGCATCATTTTAAAACAATCGCTGTCAGAGTGCTCTTTATTTTCTTCTGAAGAAACAGGATCTTTGAAGCTACATAGATACAATCAGTAGTTCTAATTATACTGAGGTAATTAGCATTTATGTAATCCATAATGTTTCTCACTTTTGTAGTGCATGTTTGCATGTAAGAGAGACAGAATTTTGGAAAATAAACTCACAGGGATACTTTTGTACAAGGTAGTATCATCTTAATCTTGAAGAGGATGAATGAGAAAGTCCAAGTACCACTTGAATTAAGTTTAAATCAGAAAAAAATAATTATTGTCCTAAATCTCAATATACAAATCTATTTTTAAAAGCCTTTATAAAATAGTCAGAGGGATATGATCCCCCCCCAAACATTGGCTACTTACATTTCCAATTCCATACAACAGAGAGGAGCTTCTCAATATTTGTGTAGAAACAGACTATAGAAAAGGGAGGAGGACAAATAAAAGGAAAAAAGAGAACATATAAACATGGGAGACAGAAAAGTTTAAATGGATGAGAACACAGGTGACTAGCTGAAAAGAAGACAATGGGAATTGAAAAGTGTGAAAATAGGAATGGGGGAAGAAAAAGAGGAGAGACTTATAACCGAACGCACACCTATATTAACACCCTATATACCATTGTAATAATCATTGTACAAAATATGTCTTTTAAGGTATCATTTGAAAACTAATAATCTATTGGTCAATAGTATCATGTAGCCACATTATATGTAAAGTTATGAGCATAAGCTGAAATTTGTTTACCAGACAAGTCTGGGTAAACCAGTTTCTCAAAGACAAAGAACAAGATGATGCCTCTAGTCAGGTGTCAAAGTTGATGGGCAGTCACCTATCAAGAGGCCATTCTTTGGCAAGAAAGAGTGGCAGGAACAAATAGAACTGGATCTTAGCAAACAATAGCTTAGAAGCTCTTTCACCGCTAGACTCCTTGTCTTTGGGTATGTCTACACTATGGGATTATTCCAATTTTACAGAAATCGATTTTTGGAAACAGATTGTATAAAGTCGAGTGCACGCGGCCAAACTAAGCACATTAATTCGGCAGTGTGTGTCCATGTACCAAGGTTAGCGTCGACTTCCAGAGCGTTGCACTGTGGGTAGCTATCCCATAGTTCCCGCAGTCTCCCCAGCCCATTGGAATTCTGGGTTGAGATCCCAATGCCTGATGTAGCCAAAAATTTGTCGCGGGTGGTTATGGGTAAATGTTGTCAGTCAATCCTCCCTCCGTGAAAGCAACAGCAGACAATCATTTCGCACCCTTTTCCCTGGATTGCCTGGACAGACTCCATACCATGGAGCCCGTTCAGACTTTTTTCACTGTCACCGTATGTCTACTGGATGCTGCTGACAGATGCGGTACTGCAGTGCTACTCAGCAGCATCCCCTTGCCTTTGCAAGTTAGCAAAGACAGTTACCAGCCATACTGTACTGTCTGCTGCTGTCATGGGTGCTCCTGGCCAGCCTTGGTGAGGTCGGTCAGGGGTGCCTGGACAAAAATGGGAATAACTCCCCAGGTCATTCTCTTCTTTAAGTTTTGTCTAATGGAGAGTCGGTCCTGCGTAGAATATCAGGCAAGTCTACTAAAGAACCAGAGAGGCAAATGGCCGCTCCGGGTCAAAGCCCCAGACATCCCGCAGAAATGATGAGCTGCATGCCATTCTAGTGGGTGCCCCTGCAACAACGCCACCCATTGCTTCCCTCCTCCCTCACCCCTCCTGGGCTACCGTGGCAGTTATCCCCCCATTTGTGTGCTAAAGTAATAAAGAATGAATGAATTTGAAACAACACTGACTTTATTGCCTCTGCAAGCAGAGATCAAAGGTGGGAGGAGAGGGCGGTTGGCTTACAGCGAAATAGAGTGAACCACCATTCTGCACTTGCTCAGCCTATAGCTGAAAATGGGAATCTGTGATAAGCACTAGGATAGAAGCACAGGCCGGACTGAATCTCCATTTGTGTGTGGGCCTTGAGTTGACACGGGAAAAATACAAAATGTCCCAGGATATGTATGTTGGGGGACAGTTCTAAATGGCAGCTTAATTTTTTTATTTGCAGCAAAATGTAGAGGTCTAAGTATCTGATTGTGATCCCTGGTAGCAAGGGGTAGGCTGGGGTAGGTGCAACCATGCGGTGCTTCTGACTGGGAGAGCAGCCTGAGGCAGAAGCCTCCAGCTGCCATAATATTCCAGGCAGGACTGAATCTCCATTAGACAAAACTTAAAGAAGAGGAAGACCTGGAGTCATTCCCATTTTTGCCCAGATGCCGCCGACCAACCTCACCGAGGCCAGCCAGGAGCACCCATGGGACGATGAGGACAGATACCAGTCATACTGTACCGTCTGCCGCCCGCAAGGCAAGGGGATGCTGCTGTGTAGCGCTGCAGCACTGCATCTGCCAGCAGCATCCAGTAGACATACGGTGACATTGAAAAAAGGCAAGAAACGATTTTTTTCTCTTTGCTTTCACTGGGGGTGGGGGAGGGAGGAGGATATATATCCTGAACCACCTGTGACAATATTTTTGACCCTTCAGGCATTGGGAGCTCAGCCCAGAATTCAAATGTTTTTTGGAGAGTTTGGGAACTGTGGGATAGCTACAGTCATCAGTCACCCCTCCCTCCGTGAGCATCCATTTGATTCTTTGGCTTTCTGGTATGCTTGTCTCAGCTCCTTAAGTGTCATGCAGCACTGTGTTGAGTCCCTGTTGTGGCCTCTGTCCATCATGGCCTTGGAGACTTTTTCAAATGTTTTGACATTTTGTCTTTTGGAACGGAGTTCTGATAGAACAGATTCATCTCCCCATACAGAGATCAGCTTCAGTATCTCCCGTACGGTCCAGGCTGGAGCTCTTTTTTGATTCTGGGACTCCATGGTCACCTGTGCTGATCAGCACTCCACGCTGGGCAAACAAGAAATAAAATTCAAAAGTTTGCGGGGCTTTTCCTGTCTAGCTGGCCAGTGCATCTGAGTTCAGATTGCTGTCCAGAGCGGTCACAATGGTGCACTGTGGGATAGCTCCCGGAGACCAATAGTGTCGAATTGCGGCCACACTAACCCTAATTCGAAATGACAATGTCGATTTCAGCACTACTCCCCTCGTCGGGGAGGATTATAGAAATTGATTTTAAGAGTCCTTTATGTCGACAAAAATGGCTTCGTTGTGTGGACGGGTGCAGGGTTAATTCAATTTAACGCTGCTAAATTCAACATAAACTCGTAGTGAGGACCAGGCCTTTGTTCTCACAGCAGGGATAAATGTTATCTAGGGGTAACCCTCAGGAAAATAAATTTTAAAGGGGGACTGGACTATAAAATGAGGGGCAAATACACGCCATGGTATCTCTTTCTATCCATCTCTCTCTTTCCTGTAAGAAGACCAAAAGAAACAGCATTTTATCTTTATTTCTCTTGCAACCATTTCTGACTTTAACGACTTATACTTGTACTCCCTTAATAACCGATCTCCTTGTAGTTAAATTCATCAAAATGAATCCAGTGCTGTTTAAAACTGTGTGTGTAACACAATTTAAAGTAGCTAACTGTAGGATATTGATCCCATTAAAGAGTCAAGGGACATACAATCTGAGAACTGTCCAGAAGACTGCTGGACAGTGCAGAACACACATTTCTGGGGAAAGTTTGGGACTGAGAATGCATTGGTGTCACCCTCCTTGCAGTAACTAAGGCTGGTGGAAACCAGAGTGTGACTATGTATAGCTGCAGCCTGCCACCCACACATCAGACACTCAGGACTGGGAGCTACAGCAGCAAAGCACTGTGAGGCATCCCGAGTTGCAGGGCAAGGATGACACAGCACCTCACTGGTCTGGACTGCACCCCAGTATAAGGTGGAAGAAAAAGCAGAGAAATATGAGAAGAACGAAAAGAGGAGAACACAAGAAATAACAGGGACAATTCAGGAAAACAAAAGATTCAGAACTTGGAAGTGGCCAGTACACACCCATACACTGTATATGCACATCTCTACAATTATCCTTATGTTGTGCAGAATCTCAGCTTTCATTTTTTATGAAGTAAGTTTCAAGCTGTTACAGTTACATGGGAAACCTCAAAAATCTGAACTTGACTGATACAGAGAAGTCTATGTGATGAACCTGGAAAAATAGCTCTAAGAGATGTGAACTGCCCCATCCATCTCAATGAGATGTTAAGTGATTATAATTTAAATGTCTACACTGTTAATTATTCTATTTCATTCTTCATGTAAGAAAGGGAGGGCACAGATCTGCACAATTTATAGAGAGGGACATTTTTTTGTGATTCCATAAGTGGGTTGTGTTTTGGAAATGCTACCGCTTAGTTTTTTCCCCAGGCTAAAAGAAACCAAGCTTAATAAGCCTAGCAGAGTATATGGGCATATTGAATCCCCACTGACAGGGAGCCAAAATCAAGGAGTGCAGGGGAGCTCAGAGAGTTGTACAGATGTATTTTGAACACCTGTACCTACAGCAAGTGACATCTCATTTTTGTGTCTTACATAGGTCAAGCTTATTTTGTGGGTGGTGTTTGACTCCAGAGCAGGAATCTGGCCCAGAGAAGGTATATTTGTTGATAAAAGAGTAAAGTTTTCAGGCTAGATTATGGCATTTATGCCTCCTGTGTGGGAAGCAGCATAAAGCCTCACAGCTCCAGGAGCAACACTGGACTGGAAAGTTTGGGGGCTCATGCAGGCACAATCTCTACTGTGACTTCTTTGTGCATGTTGGGGTGTGTGGTCAGACCCATCCACTAGAACAGAGCAGATTGTCCTTCCCCCAACCCAGAGTACAGGCTCTGCACTTTGTGCTGTGCTGTGGGGGAGTGGAGGGTCATAACCCTGTCTTCTCTCTACTTACTGTTTGCCCCATGGGGGAGCAGAAGCAACTGTACTCCCTTATGTGCAAGGATTGCTGTTACAAGTCCTTATACACCCACATAAGGAGGAGGTGAGGCTTTTGTTCATCCCTGTGGAAGGTCCTATTCACAGTCTGACCTTTCATAATCTTCCCCACTATAACTCCAGACACATTCCAGAACCTAATAACTATACCATGGCAATAGCTTCAGATTAGTGGCCTTCAAGTCAGACTGTGTTAGAAACAAGATAGATGAAGTATACCTATGGTTAGTGTGACGGGGAAGTCACAAAGCTGAATGTTTAAAGTGGTGATATTACCAAAGACAAGAGTAAGCATTAGATGCAGATGTTTGTAATTTTATGTCTACCAAAGAAGTGGTAGGCCATAGAAAAATCTTTGACAACAGGATACAACCTTTCTCTAATTTTCCACAGAAAACAAAGCACAATCCATATGCCCCATGTATTTCTTTTCTTCTTTCTTTTTTCTATTGCCCTTGTTATCATGTGTTGTCTATGTTATTGTGTGTGTGGAGGGGTTAGTTTGGACTGGCTTTTAGCACAATATTATGACATACTGCCTTGGCTATTTTATTTTAATGATTATAGTAAATACATTTTGTTAAGTTGTTCAAAGAATTCTGAGTACAGGACAGGAAGAAAACTAATAATAATAGTAATCATAATAATAATCCATTGTCAGTCTCTCAATTAACTTTACATCTATAGCGTTAGAAAAAAAAAGTGTTTAATAATCATAAGTACAACTTTATATCATAACTTGTCGTCTTGCCTTAATAAATGCTTTGAAATCATTAATTTGATTTTTTTCTTCCATTTACTAATTACTAGAGGAAGTAAATACTTAAGTCTTAAAGCACCTGAAGCATGTTCTTGAAAGCACATACCTTGTAGTCTCCATAATTTGTAAATTATTTCTAAATCTGAGAGCACATATATGGTCAATTACATTAAAAGTCTGATCAAACATAATGCATTTATCAATGCCCATGATATTTACAGTGCTCTCCACATCATCAGAAAGCACTCAGACACTACTTTTATATACTCACCAGCAATCAAAATAATTATGAAAAATTTTAGATAAAACCATGAGTATGGGAATACAATAGTTAGCTTACTACTATTTCAGCTCAGACTATAGCATTCAGCTGATTCAAACTATGCTTTGAATAAAGTCATTTTAATTGTGATTATGCACAACCATGGCATCACTTTTTTAGAGTAACTCTTGTTATTTGGCAATAAGGCAGTGGTGAAAGTAAGCTGGTACGCGCCGGTATGGAGGAACGGTAAGAAAAGGAGACTGACTGAGGGAGGGAAAGAGAAGCCTGCTCCCTGCATAAGAATAGTTTAAACTCAGCTGTTCCCTGATGGTTCAGCCCCCAGGGCTAGGTTTCTGGCCTCCTTGTTAATTTCACTCACAGTAGCTGGAGGGGAGGGGGTCCTGGGGAGGGTGTGTTTGACCATGGCAGGGGCAGTCCCTGTCTGCACCCAGGGATGAGAGGATCTCTCCTAATATACACAACAAATACAAGCATTTGGCTGCACAGCTTATATCCTGAGCTAATAAAAGCAGGTGGAAGGGGAAAACTCACTGTCACATTGGTTTCTCGTCTCCTCCCTCCCCCTCCTCCAGCCAGGCTGCAGACAAGGCTCTGAATTCCTCCCCATTCCCGCCAGCAGGGGTTTTCCTCTAGGCTCTGTCTTGTAGTAGACTGGCTGAGATGCCTGCTATTGCTGCCTGCAAAAGAACAGTTTAAACTCAGCTGTTCCCTGTGCAGTTCAGTGCCCAGAGTTAGGAGCCGTTTCAGGCATCCTTGTTAATTTCACTCCCAGTTGTTGTTGGGTGTGTGTGACCATGACAGGGGCAGTTCTTTTCTGCCCCTGGGATGAGGAGATCTCCTAAACACAATCAAAATCAGGAACCATTTCCAAGTTCAAATCTATCCCATTCCCTCCCCAGCAGAGGATCATGGTTGTGATGTCCAAACTGCTCGCAGATCCTCTTTGAAATGTTACTGTTTAAAAAAAACAACACACAAAACATGGAGAACATGGTGGAAAGATGTCATGATGATTAGGGTTTATTTTGGGCAAAGCAATTTTGCTAAAGCAACTAAAGATTTACAGGGAAAGCAAATAGCCCCCATAGACAAAACCACAAAGGGATTGGAGGGGAAAACTGAATATTCAGCAAAATTATTGTGCCTGCTTTGGAAGAAATAGTAGTTTTCATTCCAATCCACCCTCTTTCTATATTGATTTAAACACCTGAAATGTCCTTAGGACAGCGGGTGCAATCTCAGATCTCTTTTTTTTGTTTTGTCCTGCCTGCAGATAGCAGAGGCTGAAATTGATAAAACTTTCTTTAAATATCTTGTATATTTCACGAAGGCTATTCCAGCTGTCCTTCATTCACCCCTGACTTTCCCTTCCTCTCCTCCTCCTCCCCCCCGCCGGCTCCCTCCCTGGCTGGCTGGCTGTGGTTTTTGCTTTGGTTACTTACTCCTTGGCAGACCTAGCCCAGCGGCACCTGCTGGCTCTCTGCAGGCAGCAGCCCACAGGGGCTGGTTGCCGGGGTCGCTGCTGGTCGGTGGCAGGCTGCAGCTGCATTGTTTATGACACATTCATACACATACATACAGTATGTATGTGTATGTATGAATGTGTGTGTCACAAAAAATGCAGCTGCAGCCTGCCACCGACTGCCCCGACCCCAGCAATCAGCCCCTACTATTGTATTTTAGTAGTATTGGAGATCCCCTCATCCAGGGGGCAGAAAAGAACTGCCCCTGCCATGGTCACACACAGCTTCCTCCTCCCCCGCCCCCAACAATTGAGAATGAAATTAACAAAGATGCCAGAAACCTCTCTTAACCCTGGGGGCCGAACCATCAGGGAACAAGTGAGTTTAAACTGTTCTTATGCAGGAGGCAGTCTCCCTGCTGCTGCAGAGGCTTCTCTCTAGCTTGCAGTTGCTGAGTGCCAGGCAAGGAGAAAGCACAGAGCCTAGCATCGGCAGCCTGGCTGGAGGAGGAGGAGGGAAGATACAGAGAAAAATGTGATATTGAGTTTTCACTTTTTCAGGCTTATTCCAATAGTAAAGTTTTATAACAGACAGTACTGGTAGTAGTAATAGTAGCTTTATTTTCTCTGTCTATGTCATGCAATGGGAGGGATCCATGAAGTACGTAGGAGAGGTGGGTGGGTTGCTTGCGGTTGGACCATATGGTTAAGAAATGTAAATTACTTTCACCGCTGCCCAAACCCCAGGGCTCCCAGCCGCCTCTGCAGCTGGTAGCTCCGGGGTTAATTTAAAGGGCCTGGTTCCTAGCTTCAGCAGAATCCCATAGCCCTTTAAATCCTGATTTAAAAGCCCCAGGATTTAAAGGCCTCACCTCTTCCGATAGAGGCCACGCCTCTTCCAGTTGAGGCCCCTCCCCCTCCGCAGGATTCTGGAGTACCGGTAAGTCCTTTAAGTTACTTTCACCCCTGCAATAAGGTTTTATTGATTTTTTTACTAATGGCTCGTGGCTACAATATCTTTTCTTTTCACTGGAACTCATGCCACATTTGCACATAATGGAGATGCATTTGAGAAGAATTTGACCCATTGTGCTAGATTGTTGTCAGATACTGAAAAAGAGTATTGGGATGAGCAGTTGTTTCAGGATTTCTCCTTTTTCTCAGTCACTGAGAGGCAATATGTGATCATACTGAATGTAACTTTGCTCTGATAACTGGCCCTCACTATTGCTCAATCTCATATTCTGTATGCAATAGCAGTTGTATAATAGCATGTCAGAGGTTAATAAAGTAAGAGGCTGCAAACAAAAGAAAGGTTTACTGCCTTTTCATAATTCTCACCAGCAATTATGTAATACATCTTGAATGCTAACTGAAAAGTGATGCTATTTTCCCCCATATTGGAAAGGAGTTGCAACTAATCTCTAGCTCCACCCCCAATGTAAAGTTTTACTTTCAGATTTATGGTAGCTTCTTTTGATATTTAATAGTTTGCTGAGTGTACCATGAGAAAAACTGGTTAAGAAAGTGAAAAATAAACAAATTTTAGGAGGATGTTGTTCGGTTAGGGGTTTTTGGGGGGGAGAAGGAATGTCAAAACTATATTCTTCTAAGAGAAGTTGTTTAAAAAGATCTCTAACCAGGAGTTCTGAGACAAATGCTCTAACCAGAAAACTCTGGCCCTTAGTATGTCCCCATTAACCATGAAAACATTTCAACAAAGGAAAGGAAACAAACACTTTTATTAGGACTGTTATAAAGAATGCAAAACCCCGGCACAAAGTAGAGCTGGATGAAATATTTCTAAATTTAAACATTTTTTCCATTTTTCATCTAGCTCTCATACAACGATTTCAACAGTTACAATAAAAGAGCCGAGTAGTTTCCAACTCTGTCCCAACGGGACAGTCCTATATCAGTATAAACAAATAACCTTCTCTCAGTCCATTTCCCTATGAAAGAACAATTAAGTGGTCTCTCTGGCCATAGTTCAGTGTCATTGTAGGTTGTTTCATTGTGAGCCCCCTATGTTGTTCACTTGTGACCAGCTGTAAGCAACTATCACCTCTTAGGAGGCTGGTCCTGTGAAAGTTTGTACCCCTATGTTCACCCCTCTTATAAAACTGTTAAATTTTGTACAAAGCATACTGTCTAAGGTAGCATTTGAAAACTCATGGTTTGTTCATCATTATTGTCCTAGTAAAATATGTGTGACAACATTGTATGTAAAGACATAAGATTCCACTATATAATATTACAAAGACATGTTACACCATGTTCTGGAGGGCAGTCACAAACAAGTTACCCAGAGACAAAGGCTAGCCAATGCCTCAGCCAGGTTTCAATGGTACCAAACAGGCCATCGCCTGATTAAGTGGCCATTCTTCAGCCCTGTAAAGGGTGTGGGCAAAAGAGCTACCTTTTGACAAAGAAGCAGCTTAAGGTTCCTGACCCCCCTCAACTTTGTCTCCTGTAGGTGATTCTTGTGCAAGAGAAAGGGCTATAAGAGGAGAGGGCAGATGTTCCAAATCATCTCTCCCTTGCTCTTTAGTCACCGCATCATTAACACCTGAAAAACAAAGGACGCAGCATTAGACTGGCAGAAGGAGGGAGGGAATCCTGACTGAAAGAGGTTCAGCTAGTAAGACCGCTGGAACATTAGGTGAAAGAGACCTTTGCTTTGTATTCACTTAGCTTGTTAAATTAGATGTTAGTTGTGTTTTACCTTTTATTTCCTTGTAACCAATTCTGACTTATATGCTTCATTACTTGTAGTCACTTAAAATCTATCTGTAGTTAATCAATGTGTTTTGTTGTTTTATCTAAACCAATGTGTTTGTATTGAAGTGTTTGGGAAACTCTATTTGTGATAACTAAATTTGTGTAATATCATTTTCTATTAATAAATGATGGACTTTATATGAGCTTGTCTTGCCCAGGAGGATGCTAGTCAGTACAAGACACACATTTCTGGGGGGAAGTGTGGGACTGGGGTTTGCTGGTGTTGCCCTGTAATGTAATTCATGAATGGCTGGCTATAGTATGTATACAGGGAGCGATTTATATGCTGGAGACTCTGTGTGGATTGACCAGGAGTGGCTGCTTTCACAGCAAAACAAGGTAAAAGGCAGGAATGTTAGGAATGTAGAGATGAGGTAAAGCTTAGGTCAAATATGGACAATACATGCACAGAGCATGCTGCACAGGGATTGATTCCTGCAAAGTAACCAAGCCAAGCAAAAAATGTGTGATGCCATGTATAATAAATGCAATGAAATGTGTAATGTATATAAAAGGGAGATGATTTATGTGCCACTTTAGAGCTGTGATGCACCCTGCATCCACCCTCCCCCCCACACACACATCTGAGTCTGCTTAACTCGGCATAGCATTGCTGTATGCCATATAAAGATACCTGAGTGATGAAGTCTGAAGTGAAGTGTCAAGCTGACTACTTTGGAAGCAGAGTGGAAAGAAATATCAGAGGGAATACCAACACCCTATGGTATGGCCCAGAATATCTAAAAGACCACCTAAAACTTTGGGATGAAAACCATTGTCCTCTGTCACAGTACAACTCTCTATAATAAGGGTAAAATTTGTCTGTAAAGGAAAAAGAACTTTCTGAGAAGCTGATCCAAGACTGTTATGAACTTTCCCAGAAATTAAAGACCATCAAAACCCTCACCACCATCTGCTCCAAGTGACAGTCAAGTTTCTTTGATCTTGCCCTCTAACAAACACATAGTAACGTGCATATTAAAAACAAATAAAAAACAAGGCAGGACAAGGAGACTAGGACTGAGATCAGAAGCCTGAGGAGTGATGACTGGAACTGGGTAGGTGAGGAAAATGGGACTAGGATGAAGAGATGGGGGTGAGGAAGAGACAGGATCAGGTTGGAACAGACAGAGCAGAAGAGTCTGTGCCTGCTGTAAAGTACACTCCCCTCCAGAGCTTGGAATGGAACCCAAGAATTTCAAGTCTCACCATTCCTCTGCCATTAACAAATTTTTGTGAAAGCCACTGGTAAAGCATCTCATCCCTATGTAGTGCTGGTCCGCATACATGATTGACATCTTATTACTGTTATCAGTTACTCTGTTAGCTCACATGGCAAAGGTCTATGCAGTGGATCTAAAGTGATGATTCATGTGAGTGTCAATGTGATGCCACATGATGGAATTTCTGAGCAGGGTTCAGTTTGCTTTTTTAAAAGCCTAGAATATTAAATACAAAACTCCCTAAATTAAAAAACAAACAAAAAAAACCCCACAACACTGTTAAGCACTCACAAATTAGGAAATGCTAAATTAAGGTTACCTGTGCAATCTTAATTTGGGCTCCTTGTGCATATGAATGATCATAAAATCTTTAATAACATGATCACATACTATTTTTCCCCAGAGGATCCCTGCCTCATTTAGTGTATAAGATGCACCCACTAGAGATTAATCAAGGTTGTAGTGAAGGAGGCTGCTGTCTGTTGGACTCCTGCATCATTTGTTGCAGAAGCCAGAAGGTATGTAGTGAATAATGCAGGGGATGGCAGGAAGAGAAAGGGCAGTCTTGGTGATAAGGCAATTGAATGCTGCCCCAGAGAACTGGATTCTATCCCTTCCTCTGCCACAGCATACATCTTACATGATACTGGGCAAGTTATTTAACCAAACTTCCTCATTTTCTGGGTGCCCATCTTGAGACTCTGGGATCTGATTTACAGAAATGCTGGGGGTATGTCTACACTATGGGATTACTCCGAATTTGCAGAATTCGATTTCGGGCAACTGATTGTATAAAGTCGAGTGCACGCAGCCATACTAAGCACATTAATTCGGTGGTGTGCGTCCATGTACCGAGGCTAGCATCGACTTCCAGAGCGTTGCACTGTGGGTAGCTATCCCATAGTTCCTGCAGTCTCCTCCGCCCATTGGAATTCTGGGTTGAGATCCCAATGCCTGATGGGGCAAAAAACATTGTGACAGGTGGTTCTGGGTACAGCCTCATGTAGGGATATTAAAGAAGGTTTATATTAGACATGGTTTATATGAAAAATGATTTATTGTTAATTGATACTTTATAACTGAAGGTTTATATTAGAAGTAAATGTGATTCCCAAGATTTAGCCTCTAACCTGCAAGCCACCAGCTGTGTCTGTGTGAAGCCTGCTCAAAGAAATACTTTGTATAAAACTTGTTAAACATTAATTAACTCTAAGTAAGCCAAAACAGTAGCTGTTATAGTATATAGATAGAGACCCCCCCACCCTCTGTAAGTTTTCATCTCACTTTATTTTTGAATGTTAAAAGACAGGGAGTCTCACATAAATTGGTAACACCCCAAAAGGTAAAGAGACAGTGAAATAGATGTGATTAAGATAGAGAATGTATGTGAATGAGTGCCCAGTTTAAATAATGAATGAATGATTAGGGAGTTACCAGCCTAAAGAACTCAGTGTTGGCCAAAGAAGGTGTCAAGTGGGATCAACCAGATGACCCCCGGAGGGCAAACTGGAATCCACCCCACCACCTCAAAGGAAGGAAAAACAAACATCTGACAACATGGAGCCAGCCACCTGCTGATTGATTTAGCAACAGCAGAATGAAGCAACTCTCATGGACTGACATAGGAATAAATTCCTATAAAACTGGACTCTGAAGACTAAGGACTTTGAGTCTACGGTTCTGCTGCCAGCCTCCAGGAGCATCAGGTGCATCTGACACAGACTCGGCTCCATCCTCATGACCAAGATACCTGGCCAGTAACTTGGTATGAGCAACGTCTAGGCTGGTAACTTTAATACCTATACAGAACCTGAATGAATGATTGTGTGAATGAGTGTGTGTGTGTGTGTGTGTGTGTGTAAGGAATAAGTAGTGATAGAAATAAGTAATAAAACAACGTTGTTTGCTTTTATCTTTTGCTTTACTATTATATTTACAATAAATGTGGCATCTTTGCCTTACCCCTCTTAATAAGATCCTGCTGGTTTTTATTATATTGGTATAACACTCACCCCTCCCTCCGTGAAAGCAGCAGCAGACAACTGTTTTGCGCCTTTTTTCCTGGGTGAACTGTGCAGACGCCATACCACGGCAAGCATGGAGTCTGCTCAGCTCAAGACAGCAGTCCTGAACATTGTAAACACCTCACACATTATTGTGCAGTCTATGCTGAACCAGGACCTGAAGAACCAGGCGAGGAGGAGGCGGCTACAGCAGCGCGGCGACGAGAGTGATGACGACATGGACACAGAATTCTCTCAAACCACGGGCCCTGGCGCTTTGGAGATCATGCTGTTAATGGGGCAGGTTCTAGCCGTGGAACATGAATGTTGGGCCCGGGAAACAACCACAGATTGGTGGGACCACATAGTGTTGCAGGTGTGGGACGATTCCCAGTGGCTGTGAAACTTTCGCATGCGTAAGGGCACTTTCATGGAACTTTGTGACTTGCTTTCCCCTGCCCTGAAACACCAGAATACCAAGATGAGAGCAGCCCTCACAGCTGAGAAGCGAGTGGCGATCGCCCTGTGGAAGCTTGCAACGCCAGACAGCTACTGGTCAGTCGGAAATCAGTTTGGAGTGGGCAAATCTACTATGGGAGCTGCTGTGATGCAAGTAGCCAAAGCAATCACTGAGCTGCTGCTACCAAAGGTAGTGAATCTGGGAAATGTGCAGGTCATAGTGGATGGCTTTGCTGCAATGGGATTCCCTAACTGTGGTGGGGCGATAGATGGAACCCATATCCCTATCTTGGCACCGGAGCACCAGGGCACCCAGTACATAAACCGCAAGGGGTACTTTTCAATGGTGTTGCAAGCACTGGTGGATCACAGGGGACGTTTCACCAACATCAACGTGGGATGGCCGGGAAGGGTTCATGACGCTCGCGTCTTCAGGAACACTAATCTGTTTAAACGCCTGCAGCAAGGGATTTACTTTCCAGACCAGAAAATAACAGTTGGGGATGTTGAAATGTCTATAGTTATCCTTGGGGACCCAGCCTACCCCTTAATGCCATGGCTTATGAAGCCATACACAGGCAGCCTGGACAGTAGTCAGGAGCTGTTCAACTACAGGCTGAGCAAGTACAGAATGGTGGTAGAATGTGCATTTGGACATTACTGACTCACTCAGACCTCAGCCAAACCAATATACCCATTGTTATTGCTGCTTGCTGTGTGCTCCACAATCTCTGTGAGAGTAAGAGGGAGACATTTATGGTGGGGTGGGAGGCTGAGGCAAATCGCCTGGCCGCTGATTACGCATAGCCAGACACCAGGGCGATTGGAAGAGCACACCAGGAAGCGCTGCGCATCAGAGAAGGTTTGAAAACCAGTTTCATGACTGGCCAGGCTACGGTGTGAAAGTTCTGTTTGTTTCTCCTTGATGAAAACCCGCCCCCTTGATTGACTCATTCCCTGTAAGCAACCCACCCTCCCCCTTCGATCACAGCTTGCTTTCTAAGGAAATAAAATCACTATCGTTTAAAAATCATGTATTCTTTATTAATTGATTATAAAAAGAGAGAGCGAGAACTGACAAGGTAGCCCAGGTCCCCTTAAATTCCCGTATTTCAACCAGGTTACCATGAACGATATCATTCTCCTGAGGATAACACAAGAAGATAAAGAACGGATGTTGCTTGAATGCCAGCAAACACCGGGACCATACGCTGCCAGGCTTTGTCATGAAATGATACCAGATTACTTGCTACTAGCATGGTGTGGTCAAGTGTCCTATCATGGAGGACAGAATAAGGCTGCACTGCCCAGAAATCTTCTGGAAAGGCTTTTGGAGTACCTCCAGGAGAGCTTCATGGAGATGTCCCTGGAGGATTTCTGCTCCATCCCTAGACACGTTAACAGACTTTTCCAGTAGCTGTACTGGCCGTGAATGCATCCCAAGTCCTCAGGGCAAATTAATCATTTAAAAAAAAAAGCTTGCTTTTAAACCATGTTTTATATTTACAAAGGTACACTCACCAGAGGTCCCTTCCATGGCTTCATGGTCTGGGATAATGCCTTGGGAGGGTAATTCAGTCAGGCTGAGAAAAAGATCCTGGCTGTTGGGGAGAACAGAGTGCTGTGTGCTCTCCACAAACTCATTGTCCTCCTCCTCATCTTCCCCGTCCGCAGAATCCTCAGGCATGGCTGAGATTACCCTCTCCTCAGAATCCACGGTCAGGGGTGGCGTAGTGGTGGCACCCCCCCGTAGAATTGCATGCAGATCTGCGTATAAGCAGAATGTCTGCAGCTCTGCCCCGGACCTTCCATTTGCTTCTTTGGTTTTCTGGTAGGCTTGTCTGGGCTCCTTAACTTTCACGCGGCACTGTAGTGAGTCCCTATTGTGGCCTCTCTCCATTATGCCCTTGGAGATTTTTTCCAAATGTTTTGGCATTTTGTCTTTTGGAATGTAGTTCTGCTAGCATGGAATCCTCTCCCCATATAGCGATCAGATCTAGTACCCCCCATACAGTCCATGCTGGTGCTCTTTTTTGATTCTCAGACTGCATGGTTACCTGTGCTGATGAGCTCTGCGTGGTCACCTGTGCTCTCCACGCTGGGCAAACAGGAAATGAAATTCAAAAGTTCGCAGGGCTTTTCCTGTCTACCTGGCCAGTGCATCCAAGTTCAGATTGCTGTCCAGAGCGGTCACAATGGTGCACTGTGGGATAGCTCCCGGAGGTCAATACCATCGAATTACGGCCACACTAACCCTAATTCAAAATGACAATGTTGATTTCGGTGCTACTCCCCTCATCGGGGGGGGAGTACAGAAATCAATTTTAAGAGCCCTTTATATCGAAGTAAAGGGCTTCGTTGTGTGGACGGGTGCAGGGTTAATTCGATTTAACGCTGCTAAATTCGAGATAAACTCATAGTGTAGACCAGGCCTGAGTGATCACAGCTGCAACTGAAGTCAATGGGAGCTGTGCTTCGAACATATTAAGTGCTATGTTATGCTAAGTACTCTGAAAAAAAATCAGTGCCTAGGCTTCTCAAATTGGCCACAGAAAATTATTGAATACTTTTGAGTTCAGTTTCTCTGTGCCTCAGTTTCCCAGGGCTCACCTTACAGGGGTGTTGTGGGTATAAATTAATTACTGTTTGTGAACCACTCATCTAATGTAGTGACTTCACCCATGAAAAAGCCCTTAAGGAAATTAATAATTCTTTCTTCAAAGCAGGGCTTGAATAGTGTGCAGTAAATAAGGCCTGGTACCAGACAATAAAGATAAAACAAAATATTGAATAACTGCTCATTAAGCAAGCACCATCACTCCTGTACATTGAATGATTCATAGGTCATGTGGAGGGGAAAATAGTACAATAGCACAAGGGGACCAAATTAAGGTATGATAGGCATTGTTAATTTTGGCATGTTCTATCTTTTGCGTGTTTGATTTTGCAACCTTACTAATGTTCTTTTAACATATTTGTGTGTGTCTCTGTGTGTGTAAGATATTTATAAAATACACGTACCCCTTAATATAGATACCATCATCTTAGTTTTAAAAAAAAGATATAAAACCAAGGCAGATTATTTCTTTGCCTCTACATAGGAATACGGGAGTTCCATACCCACTTCCCATCCCACTCCTGTGACAACACTGGGATTTCAGAGACAGACACCCTTATAAAAGTTTAAATCTATAATACACAAAAAGTTTGCAGCAATATGTACATAACCATACAACAATCTAACATCAGGACAGCCTGAAATATAAAGTTATCCTCCATACTGGTAACCTAAACATACTTTCCATCATAACATACTGAAGGACCAGAAACAGAATCATTACTCCTATATAACTATCACTTCCTAGTCTTAAGAGTACTAACTACAGAAGAACCATGATATAGGCAACCCTATTTGAAAAGTACTCAAGAAAACACTAGACAACCCTAACCCTAACAAGAAGGCATACTGCCTCTCTGAGAGCTGAGGGGAAAAAACAAATTAATACATTCTCAAAAACTAGATTGCTGTAAAGCCCTGCACAGAAATATAATAGCAGAACTTCTAATACTGTCAAATACCCTTATACCACAGAGAGAATCAGGGCACCCAGAGGGGTGGACAAAAGGAATAGTTTGCCCCAGGGCCCCCTTTGAGAGCTCCCAAACTGCATGGTTTGGCTTAGCTGTCTCTCCGTCATGACCAAGGGGATGCTGGGCCAAACCTTAGTGGCATTGCGACCCCATTCTCCAGGTTGCAACTCCCAGATTAGGGAGCCAGGCCCAACCACTCACAACAGGAACAGAGCAACTGCTGTGGGGAACAGACTCATTCTCCAACCCACCACCACCAGCTGACCTCGGTGGTAATTTTTGAAGTGTGTCCTCAATTTCAGATTTTGCCCTTGGCCTCCAAAAGTCTCTGGAGAGAATCAGTGATCACAAACTGGAAATTAGAAGTGTGGCCAAACTAGATAATAAAATCTGGACTCCTACCCTCTTAAGCTTTAAGGAAGTTCAAAGCTGGACTTTGATTCAGCTCAAACTTCACTGTGTGGGCCCATCTCCATATATGGCCTAAACTAGAATTCCATATCTGAACTCTTGAAATTGGGAAAAGATCTGATTGAGATCTAAATCCAGACCCAAAATTCACAGCTTGGGGCTATATCTACTGGAAACAAAGAACAGAAACCCAAATAGACCTACAATGTAACAGGGAAGAAACCAAAATGAACATGAGATAATACAAAACAGATATGTGCAAGCTATTAGAAATTCTATATTAATGGAGTGAAGCTCTTCAAATCAGTGCAAGATTTTTATTCCTAATAACAGCACTGTTAGCAGGTGTATTATTTATTTTTCCCAATGTCTGTGTAATGTATTGTAACACTTTGATAGAATGGCTTTAAACTTCATATAAACTATTAAAGAATACACAACATGCCTATGTTTTTTTCTTCTTGTATTGTGTGTGTATATCCATATCTTTATCTCTATATAAACATACCTCTTCTTTTGTTCTTTTCAGGGTCTTTTAAACCTCTTTACTTCTCTCTTCTTCCACCCTATTTTTTTCCCTTCTTCTTCCTCTACTGTGTCTTCTCTCGCCCCTCTCCCAATATGTTTCATTAATTCTTTCATTTTCTGGTCTTCTCAAACTCAGTTGACTCCTGTTTTCTTTTCGTCTTTCCCATTCTATCCTTTCCCCCCTCTTCTATGCTATCAGTTCAATTTCTGACTTCTCCTCGCTACCACTCCTCAACTCCTTCTTTCCCATTTTCCATTAATTTACCATGCATCCTCTTTTCCCATCTTTGTCTGAATCTGACTGACACCTCCACACCTCCATGGTCCCTAGTTTGTCTCCATTCCCACTTCATTCTTCTATCACTCACAAAACTTCACTTTACCCTTCTTTATTCACACCTCTTTTGCCCCTCTTTATATAACTACCACCATCCACTCTTCTCTATGGTGTCTCTAATCTTTCTGCTACCACTGCATTCCAGTCACTGGAGAAGGGGATTCCCAAGGGAAGGAAGGGGTGATTTACTGAGAAGGGCAAAGCAAGGGGTTATAAGAGCTACATGGGAGAGAGCTAGTTGACAAAGGATGTGCATATAAGCGTTCATTGTATTTTCATGAGTTAAGATATTCAGCACTGTGCTCAGTTTTTCACTTTGTAACACACAGTGCATAGGGCTTGATCAAAAATAAAACAAAACAAAAACAAACACCGTCCACCCCCAACTCCTTCAGAAAATTTCAGCATTTCATGGAACAATTTTTCTTTTTAACCTCAGGATGTAAAAAGCAAAGATGATTTTCACCCTAGTGAGGACAGGAGCTGTTGGATTAAGTGATTAATTTACTCCTTGAACCTTGCTGACATTTCCCTACTGTACACTCCGACAACCTTCTCTGTGAACTTACCATCACCTTTGCAAGTTTCCCTCTGGGAACCAGCAAGATGGGAAGCAAAAAGTGAATACCATCCACAGAGAAATGTGATGCTCTCTTTTTCTTTTTCAATTAAAATGATATTATACTTTTTCACCCATTCAGACTAAATACAACTGATAATTTATGATGCTGGATGCATCCCCACTCCTCATTTTTTTTCTTTTCCTTACAGGATGCACAGAGGATGTAGCTATAACTTGAAAGCAAAACCAAATACAGAAAATCAAAAGGAAAACTAAATAAAATGTTCATTAAGGATGCTTTAGACCCTGGTTCTGGCTACTACTTCCATCCCCACTCCTTCTGGTCTCTATTTTAATTCAAATGCTTCACACACATCAAAATTTGCTGCTCCCTTAAGCCATAATTTTTAAGAAAAACATTTTATAAAAATGACCAATGAATGCTGTATAAAATACATCATTTTAGTCACTAAATTCACTGAACACAACTGATGCTGTAATTAATTTCTCTTTGCAAAGAATGAAGTGGTACATCACTGAGAGATTTCAGCTTTTTATACCCTCAGCCTAACCCACCCCCTCCTTGACAAGACATCAGCAGTTGAAACCAGGGTAATGTAGCTGAACTTCTTGTCTCTCTTTAGTGCAATGGAGATTCATAGATTCCAAAGCCGGAAGGGACCATTTTGATTATCAAGTCCAATGGTCTTCAACCTTTTTATGCCCAAGATCACTTTTTGAATTTAAAGGCAACCCAGGATCTACACCACCCCTTCCCTGAGGCCCTGCTCCTTCTCTGAAGCCCCGCCCCACTCACTCTATCCCCCCTCTCTCCGTTGCTCAATCTCCCCCACCCTCAGTCACTTTCACTGGGCTGGGGGCAGGGGGCTGTGGTTCAGGAGCGGGTGCTGGGCTGGGGCCAAGGGGTTCACAGTGTGGGATGGGGGCTCTGGGTTAAGCCTGGGGAAGGGGGGGGTGGAGGAGGGGCTCGGGCTGGGGCAGAGTGTTGGGATGCAGGAGGGGGTAGGGGGTGCTGGCTTAGGGAGAGGGGTCACGGCTGGGGCAGGGTGTGGGGTACAGGATGGGGTATGAGGTGCTGGCTCTGAGAGGGGGACTGGGACAGGAGGTTGGAGTGCAGGAGGAGGTATGGGGTGCTGGCTCTGAGAGGGGGACTGGAACAGGAGGTTGGAGTGCAGGAGGAGGTATGGGGTGCTGGCTCTGAGAGGGGGACTGGGGAAGGGGATTGGGGTGCAGCAGTGTGGGGTCCTGGCTCTGGGAGGGGGCTCAGGGCTGGGGGTTGAGGTGCAGCCTCCCACTAGCTGCAGCTTACCTCGGGTGGCTCCTGGTCGGTGGCACAGTAAGGTTAAGGCAGGCTCCCTACCTGCCCTGGCCCCACGCCACTCCCAGAAGGGACCAATGCGCCCCTGTGGCTGCTGTGGCTGGTGGGGGGCATGTGGATCCACACGCTTCCCCTCTCTGCAAGCATCACCCCTGCAGCTCTCATTGGCCACAGTTCCCCATTCCTAGCCTATGGAAGCTGCGGGGGCAGTGCTTGCTGGTAGGAACAGTGTGCCAAGACCTCTGCCCCCCCCTTGCTGCACATGGGGCCACACTGGCCACTTCCAGGAGTGGCTTGGGGCCAGGCCAGGCAGGAAACCTTCCTCAGTGGCATCCCCACTGCACCACCAGAGATCGCGATAGACTGAGAGAGTCTCTATGATCGACCAGTCGATCGCGATCAACTGGTTGGTGACCACTGATCTAGTCTGATCTCCTGTATAACACAGGCCATAGAACTTCCCCAAAACAATTCCTACACAATATCTTTTAGAAGAATATCCAATCTTAATTTAAAAATGGCCAGTGATGGAGAATATACTATGACTCATGGTAAATTGTTCCAATGATTAATTATATTCACTGTTAAAACTTTGTGAACATTACCCAGCAGCAAACAATTTAATAAAGCTTTGTGTGAAAATTAAGGCTTAGCAAAGCTTGACACGCACATTCAGATTGATAACTTTTCACTCAGGAACATTTTATTATTAATAAAATAATATTAATCATGGCAGTACATATAGACCAATCAAGAAGGGGGTATATTGTGCACTGTGCAGAGTAGCAGACAGACCCTGCTTTGACGAGTTGACAATCTAAGGGCACGTCTACACTACCACTTCTGTTGGCAAAACTTATGTCACTCAGGGGTGTGAAAAACACTCACCTGAGTAACAAATTTCACCGGCATAAGTGGTAGTGTGCACAGCACTATGTTGGCAGGAGAGCTTCTCCCACAGACATAGCTACCACTGCTTATTGAGATAGTTTTATTATGTTGGTGGGAGAGCTATCTCCCACTGCAATAGAGTGGCTACAGAAGTAATCTTCCAGCAGCACAGCTGCATGGGTACATCTGTGCTGCTGTTAGCTTGCTAGTGTAGACCTGCCCTAAATAGACTAGACATACATAGAGTGGAGAAGTGATAGAAAACACAGAATGAACAATGTGATGGTCGCAAATGTCATGCTAGTTCCAGTAGTATAGTCAAGGGTAAATGGAGTTTACGCACCTCTCATTCCGGGAATATGTAGTATATCAGGGTCAGGCCAGATGGCTACAGTAGAGTGATAGAAGGTAGATACATTTGCCTCAGATTAAGCAGGTCTCTTTTCCCTGAGTAAGATAATAGACTGTTCCAGAACAATCAGGAAGTTGCTGGAACCAATTAAGACAGGCAGACTAATTAGGACACCTGGATCCAATTAAGAAGCTACTAGAATCAATTAAGACAGGGAGGCTAATCAGGGCACCTGGTTTAAAAAGGACCTCACTTCAGATAGTGCGGGGTGTGCTGCTGGAAGACTGAGGCGTACAAGCAGTATCAGGCATCAGGAGGAAGGTCCTGCATTGAGGACAAAGAAGGTGTAGGGAGGAGGCCATGGGGAAGTAGCCCAGGGAGTTGTAGCTGTCACACAGCCATTACAGGAGACATTGTAGACAGCTGTGATCCACAGGACCCTGGGCTGGAACCTGGAGTAGAGAGTGGGCCTGGGTTCCCTCCAGTGTCCCCCAACTCCCTATTTGATACAAGAGGAGTTGACCTGGACTTTGAGTCCCACCAAAGGGGAAGGTCTCTGGCCTGTACCCTGACCCATTAGGTGGGTCAGCAGAGACTGAGGGGATTGTTCTCCTCCTTTTCCCCTTGCTGGCTAGTGATGAGGTTAGCTGAGTGAATGGCAGGTCTGAGCCACTAGCAAAAGTGGCCAAACTGAGGGCTGCCATGAATCTCTGAGGCAAGCAAATCCACCAGTAAGCACAGGACCCACCACGACAGAGGAGGTTTAGTAGTTTAGTTTATGTTAGTTTACTTTGTTCTTTTATTATTTTTAAACTACTCATTCGTTCCACTGTTTTTTGTTTTTATTTTTTGGTGGGGAAAGGTAAGGGGGGTTAGTTAGGAGATAAATTACATGAAAAGAAAAGCCAAGGGAGAGGGAAACATTGAAGGGAAGGAGGATGAGGGAGACATGGAAGGGGAGAAAAGAAGCTGAGATGAAAAATATTGTGAGGGAGGAAGACAGTTGGAGCACACAGCCAATCAGTACAGGGCAGACAAATTCCAGTCAAAACTGTAGAAAGTTCTCTAAATAATGTCCAGAAGTCCCTGCTTTGGCTGCTTCTGCACTGCTTTTACCAGCTGAGGTCTCTGGCAGGTTCATCTCTGCATTTTTTTCCCAAAGCCCACATGATTGAGGGAGGAGGAGGCATCACTTACATTCTAGTTTCCCCTGGGTGAGGGATCTTTCCCTTCACCATTCTAGGTCTGGGAAGTGCTGGTTGAATAAAGAAAAGAAAGAGTTGTGAATAAACAGCTCAAATTCAGTTCATTACTATGTGTGGTGTCATGCTATTAAGTTTGACTATTCAGAGGACTAATTGTCATTGATGAAAATGTTTGTGAGTCCTGAAAGTTTTGTAAATTCATACTGGAAATTCATTATTCACTATGCACTATTACCTAATTACTGTTGACTTATCTCGTCTTATAAAGTTTCATTTATCCAGTAAGGGCCCAGAAAGAAAAATCAGGCAACTTGGTGAATGCAATACCACAAAATGTTTGTTATTCTATTCAGACTTGTCAGAGAAATTATGAATTATGATATGCTAAATGGGGAAAAAACAATGAACTTCTTCTATAGCTAGCTCCAAGTATTAGGATTTTAGCATAAAATGATTCTCCCTCTCTCCCTGTAAAAATACGAGTTGTTACAGACGGGTCAGTGCAAACCCTGAACAAAACTTCAAGAAAAGAAATAGAGAAATGAAAAAGAGGAAAGAAAATACTGCTGTTTGTTTCCTCCTATTATCCTGTTCAGCTTTTTTTTTTCTCCCTTGAGGGGCTAATTGTTCTCACTTAATTAGTTCTTTTAGCCACTTCAAAATGTGTAACATCTGGAGTACTGTATTGAAAGACAACATTAGTACACTGCTTGAAAGCATGTTCTCCTAGAAGTCTTTTCAAATATGTGTAGGTGTGCAGTAAGTATACATAAAAGAACATCATGTGCCAGAAGTCTGCAAAACAAACTAATTTTAAAATTTTAATTCAAAATATCAAAACAATTGCTTTCTAAAAAGGATGTGAAAAATGAATGCCCTAGCAATATATAGGGCCCAACACTGGTTCCACTGAAATCAATGCAAAACTCCCGGTGGTGTTTGGGACTTGCACACCAAAAAGGAAACAGCAATCATCGCACAACTCATCAGGAAGAAGAAATAGAAGTGTCTGTCTAGCTAATGCTACAACATTGTACTTAGCTGAAGAGTTTGGGCCAAATTATATCTAGCAAGCAGTCTTTTGTAAGCATGGTGCAACTCCCATGAAAATCTCTGGGCCAATTTCATCAATGATACAAATGGTTTAATTTAGGTCTAAGTCAGTCATAAAATTAATGTAAATAGGCCAAATTCAAAGGGGACTCATTGTGGTGCAAGTTATATGTTGGGTATAAAATTATCAGAAAATGGTGGCGAGGTACGCCAATTAGGGAGTATACATACAAGCGTAATTTACAGTGAATTCTGGTATTCTGCAGGGTCCAAATTCAGGAGACGATGTTGCTGGATTTACACTTTAAATATATATTTGTAATGGCTGTCAAGGATGCCTAGAACACTAGGTATGGGCTCTTTAATTCTGTATTTTATAATTATATACATCAATATCAATGAAATAAAATTCACTGAGAGTAGAGGCAGCTGCAATATGAGTAATTCACCAAACTCTCATGCCAAAATCTTGTGTTCTTAGCTGAGGAGTGGGGGCTTTCAATCTTAATTGGAAGCAACTGTTATATTTTATGGACAAGCTATGAATATAGATACTGTGGGATTTTTCCCCCTTATTGCATTTGGAAAGTAGAATGGCTTTTAAGTGGCTGAAGATGGGAAGTCGGGAGGAGGCAAGAAATAGGGGTAAGAAAGTAAGTGAGGGGTTAGAATCAGGGCAGGTCTGGAAGAAAAGCAGCTGATAGAAATGAAAGGGAACACATAGTTACTGAAGGGTTCCTCAGAGAAAAATGGTAGGGTTGCTATGTTATATAATTACATTATATTATATCTACACTGTAGTAGACATTCCTTCTCAGAGAGTGGAAAAGAGTACATGATTTGACAGAATTTCAAGATAATTAATTGGTGTTAATGAAAGAACCCTGATTCATGAGATCTGAGATGAAATCTTCTAAAAGCAATAATAATGAGAGAGGCTGGCAATTCCACACAGGGTTAATAAATGATGTTTTGCCTTGTAAAGATGATCTGAGCTTGTAGATTTGCTTTATGCCCTCACCTATGTTTTCCCATACAGCAATAAGGTAGTCAGCAGTAGCCCCATAGTCAGAGGTTCATCTTATCCATACTATTCACTGGTAAATGTTTCTTAAAACTCTTCCATAGATGTGTTCTTTATTGGAATCTGTAGTGAGGCGCCCTGGGTCCCAGTGGCACCTGAGAGGGCCAAGCCAGAACGGACGCCACAGTGGGCGGAGCCACTGCCGCCTGTTCCTGCTCCCCATAAGTCAAGGGGCAGGACAGGAAGTATAAAGGCCCCACCCCGGCGCCCAGTTGTCCGCTGGCCGCCAGAGAGGATAGACGCTAGTGCTCTAGCTCCCACTGGGCCGAGCCTGCCCCGGGCTCGCTACCTGGAGGAGGACTGGCCGAGCCTGCCCCGTGCTCGCCGCCCAGAGGAGCTGCCTGAGCTTCCCCTCGCTCAGTATCCTGAGGAGCAGCCCGGCTTACCCAGCGCCCAGTACCCTGAGGAGCCCATGGTGTGGGACACTGCGGAAGACGCCGGGGATACCCAGGTACCAATGGAGGGGGAGAGTGGAAGTGGCCCGGGGGTAGCCGACCCTAGTCCGGCTGCAGCAGACCCCGAGCCAATGTCAGTGTGTTGCGGCCAGGATCCCCACTGACACAGCAGCTGACTGACTGCTGCTGTTAGGGCCCCGGGCTGGGACGCAGTGGAGCGGGTGGGCCTGCGTCCCCCCTGCCACCCCACTTACGGGTGGCAGTCTCCCCCTCACCCCAATGCTCAGGCGTAGGAGCCTGGACTTACCTCCGTGTCTGCTCAGCCCCTGCCTAAGGGCCTGAGCCCTGAACTGCTTGCTGCTCCGCCCTGCTCAAGGGCCTGGGTTTATGTACTGTACTGTTTGTTTGCTCAGCCCCTGCCTGAGGGTCTGAGCCCCTGAACTGCTGTTTGTTTGCTCAACCCCTGCTGCAGGGTCTGAGCTTTAACTGCGGATTGCCCAGGGCGGGACTTATAGAGTGTTTGTTCGCTCAATGCCCTGCCGAAGGGTCTGGACCCTGACCTACTGGCTGTCGGTAGTGAGGCGCCCTGGGTCCCAGTGGCATCTGAGAGGACCGAGCCCCAACACCGGACGTCCACAGAACCAAATGGCGATAGTTCAGATTTGAAGAGCTTATTTAAACAGTGTATTACATAAAATATTCATTTGCTCATGGACAATACATTACCTGAGTTCAGGGACAACGATCTGGAGTAGCATGGTGGAAAATAGCCCAGGCTTTGTCAAGGCAACAAAGCGTGGCCTGTGGGGGAAACTAATTTATTCTCCCCAAACTACAGGCAGATCACATGGCTGCATCATTACTCCTTTGCATCTGTTATTGCAGCATACAGGCAGGGATAGTGATCAATGCCTTCTTGCATTTTGACCCCAGTTACTCCTCTTCACTAGTTTATTCACATTTTGCATGGGACACACCTGAATAGACTGCAGAGACACCTGTTAAGCCATTTATGCATTCCTCACATATGGTTACCAAGGGGTCTGTCAGCAGAGGGCAGGCATAGCTTCTCTGTGAAGGAGTGAGTTCCACCTATTGTGAACAAACTTATAATGTAGCAATGTATGGTATGAAATTAAAGAAAGTACATGTGAGAGCCAAGAAAGTAAAAGTACTGGTGTAGTTTCCCATTCTCATTAAAATGTTAGTCATGTGAGATTTGTCCTACTCCTTGTCAAATGAATGAGATATTGGAATATTAATGCCTAATATATTCTGAGAATGATAGCAATGTACTGTAATATTTTGACCTTTTCAGTATTCTTTATTTTGATTGGGTGGACATCCCATTCCTCTTTTACAGTCTGAAAGCAATGTTGAGGGGGAAGAAAATGACCATCTGATCAAAATTCAGAATAATGAAAAGGTCAAAGTACATGATCAAAATGTACAGAATAAATTAAACATTACAATTCTACTATTTCATTTTTCTGACAAAGATTCTAACCAGAACATAAAATTACAGAAAGTTAATCAATTTTCATGACATGTAACTAGACAAGATGGTAATGTTTGGTCCTTAGTGCTATTCAAAAGGGGTGGGCGACAGGACATTGTTGGTAAATTCGACAACACACTGAACTTAGGACTTTCCAACATAAAATGTTTTTAAAAGGTGATGGACCTCAATATTTCCAGAGCCTTTTATCATCAGAATGTTAGAGAGGGGAGTGGTCCCTTTGTAATTCCTCTCCCTCTTCTTTTTTGCTCATAAATGTCAAAATACCGGTATATATTCTGGCCATTTAGAAGTGTCTTGGACTTTCAGGAAGTTTTCTTTGGCTATAAGAATCATGATACTCTTTTGGGGGTTGTAGCGAGTCGGTGTGGCTCCCCTCCTGCCCAGCAGAGGGCGCTCCCTCCCAGAAGCCCAGCTGGGCTGAGCCACCACTTCCTGTCCCCGCCCCCCGGAAGTCAAGGGGCGGGACAGGAAGTAGAAAAGGAGAACGCCAGACCTCAGTCAGGAGCCAGCCACCGCCGCGAGCAGACGTGCCGGCGGGAGCTCCGGACTGGGAACCCTCCAGGACCCGAGGTGGCGATCCGGACTGGCCCCCACTGCCCCGCGCCCGGTACGAAGAGGAACCTGCGGAACTTCCCCGGGATTGGAACCCGGAGCAGCCGCCAGGACTTCCTCCCGCCCGGTACGAGGAGGAGCCGCCGCCGCCGCCGCTTCCGCCCTGCTGTTACCCGGAGGAGCCGTCGGAGGCAGCCGGGCCGGACTTCCAGCAGGAGTTGCCGGACCTGCCCCCAAGCCCTGGTCCCGAGGAGCCCATGCAGATGGACTGGCCCGACCTCCCGGCGACCGAGGAGCAGGTACCCACGGAGGGGGAGATGGACTGTAGCCCGGGGATAGCCGACCCCTGTCAGGCTATAGGCACTGAGGTGCCCATGTCGGTGTGTTTCGGTCAGGACCCCACTGACCAGCGGCCGTGCTAGCCGCTAATAGGGCCCCGGGCTGGGACACAGTGGAGTGGGTGGGCCTGTGTCCCCCCTGCCACCCCATTCACGGGTGGCAGTCTCCCCCTCTCCCCAGCGCTCAGGCTTAGGCTTACCTGAACTGCTGCTCAGCCCTGTATAAGGGTCTGAGCCCTCTGTGTGTTGCTGCCCCGCCCTGAGCTAGGGCCTGGGCCTATAAACTGAACTGCTGCTCAGCCCTGTATAAGGGTCTGAGCCCTCTGTGTGTTGCTGCCCCGCCCTGAGCTAGGGCCTGGGCCTATAAACTGAACTGCTGCTCAGCCCTGTAAAAGGGTCTGAGCCCTCTGTGTGTTGTTGCCCCGCCCTGACTGTGGGCCTGGGCTTCCACTAACTGACTGGGTGCCTTGTGTTCAGCCCCCGCCTGAGGGTCTGAACCTGTGAACCTTCTAATGGAGACTGATCGCTGTTGCCCAGCCCCCCTGTTCCAGAGGGCCTGGGTTTATTGGGACTGATTGCTGTTACCCAAGCCCCTGTTCCAGAGGGCCTGGGTTTATTGGGACTGATTGCTGTTGCCCTGCCCTGCTCCAGAGGGCCAGGGCTTATCTGAACTGCTGTTGCCCTGCCCTGCTCCAGAGGGCCAGGGCTTATCTGAACTGCTGTTGCCCTGCCCTGCTCCAGAGGGCCAGGGCTTATCTGAACTGCTGTTGCCCTGCCCTGCTCCAGAGGGCCAGGGCTTATCTGAACTGCTGTTGCCCTGCCCTGCTCCAGAGGGCCAGGGCTTATCTGGACTGCTGTTGCCCTGCCCTGCTCCAGAGGGCCAGGGCTTATCTGGACTGCTGTTGCCCTGCCCTGCTCCAGAGGGCCAGGGCTTATCTGAACTGCTGTTGCCCTGCCCTGCTCCAGAGGGCCAGGGCTTATCTGAACTGCTGTTGCCCTGCCCTGCTCCAGAGGGCCAGGGCTTATCTGAACTGCTGTTGCCCTGCCCTGCTCCAGAGGGCCAGGGCTTATCTGAACTGCTGTTGCCCTGCCCTGCTCCAGAGGGCCAGGGCTTATCTGAACTGCTGTTGCCCTGCCCTGCTCCAGAGGGCCAGGGCTTATCTGAACTGCTGTTGCCCTGCCCTGCTCCAGAGGGCCAGGGCTTATCTGAACTGCTGTTGCCCCGCCCTGCTCCAGAGGGCCAGGGCTTACTCGACCTGCTGTTGCCCTGCCCTGCTCCAGGGGGCCAGGGCTTATCTGTGCTACTGTTGCCCAGCCCCTGCTCCAGAGGGCCTGGGCCTATTTGAACTGCTGTTGGCCAGCCCCTGTACCAGAGGGCCTGGCGGTCTAACGTTGTTCCCTGTGACTCCTAAAAGACCAGCAGGAGAAAAGAAGCGAGTCGGTGTGGCTCCCCTCCCGCCAGCCGGAGAGTTGAGCCCCGACCAACAGCTTACACTGGTGCCTTCTCTGAGGACCTGCCGAACCTCTACCCTGTGAGAAAGGGTAACGAGAGGGGCGGGGTTTATCTACCCCTCCCCGGACCACCATGGATATGGAGCACTTAATCCAACGCCTCGTGGAGAGCCAAGAGCGGCAGCAGGCTGCTCAAATGCAACAACAACAACAGCAGCAGGCTGTTCAGCATGAGCAGCAGCAGCAACGGGATGCTGCCCACCTCCGGCTCACCCAGGAGCTACACGCGGCCCAGCTGGAGCAGCAGCAGCAACTGTTACAGCAGCTGGGGACCCAGCTTCAGCAGCTCCTGGTTACCCACCCTCGCCCCGCAGAAGGACTGGGGGGTGAGGGGGCCGGAGCCCCCCGGATGGCGGCTCCCCTCTGCTTGACCAAGATGGGCCCGAATGATGACCCTGAAGCTTTCCTAGTTACTTTCGAGCGCGTAGTCCTAGTCGCTGGATGTGCCCGAGAACATTGGGCTACGCTGTTAGCCCCGTACTTGACCGAGGCGGCCCAGACGGCTTATCGAGACCTCGCGACTGAGGACGCACGCGATTATGACCGGGTCAAAGCCGCTATACTAGACGCGCTGGACGTCAGCCCTGAGACGTTCAGGCAGAGGTTTCGGAGCCAGACGTACCCGCAGGGCGCCCGGCCGCGGGCGGTGGCCCAGATGCTAAAGGAGGCCGGCCGACGCTGGCTCCTCCCCGATCTCCGGACTGCAGAGCAGGTGACAGAGCAGGTGGTCTTAGAGCAGTTTATTAGCATCCTGCCCTCATGCGGACGAGCTTGGGTGCTCCGCCATCGACCGGTGACGCTCGCGGCAGCAGTGACACTTATGGAGGATTTCCTCGCCGCCGAGATGGCGATGGGGCCGACGCTCCCGCGACCCAGCCCCAGGCCTGAGACTGCTCGCCTGGAGAAAAAGGGGAGCCCCGCGAAGGCAGTGCGAAATCCCGGCCGCGGACTTACTTCGCAGCCGGAACCTCAAGCCCGTTGGCGGGACGCCGCCACCCGAACCGGACCTGCCGGTCCCGGTCCCGGAACCCCGGGGGTCCGACGGAGTCCACCCCGAAGTCCAACCCGAGGGGCCACCCGAAGTAAACGGCCGGAGCTCGGCCCCTGCTTTGGTTGCGGGAAGCTAGGACACCTCCAGAGGGACTGTCCAGCTATGGACTGCAGTTATGGGCAGGTCTGGGCAGGACACAACCGAGCTCGGCCCGCCCTGAGTCCCAAACTCACCGTCGCTGCCGTCGTCGGGGGCCAGGATGTCGAGGCCCTGATCGACTCCGGCTGTGGCCAGACACTAATCCGCCAGAGTTTGGGACCCTCGCCGGACCCCGGGTTGCGGCCAATACGCCTGCAATGTATTCATGGGGATATCCGGCCTTATCCCAGTGCTCGCGTCTCCCTGACCGTCGCAGGGGTCACCCGGTGTTTGATCGTCGGCCTAGCTCCTCATTTAGCATATCCCGTTGTCCTGGGGCGGGACTGGCCTGCCTTCGAAGAGGTGCTACGCGCTACGCCGACCCTCGAAGCGGAACCCCGGGAGCCCCTACCCGAGCCCACTGGCGGTGCCACTGAGGCGGAACCCGAAGTCACAACCGACACAGAAAAGCCTACGGAACCCCCCCGGGACCCCCGCCTCTACACCGATTTCTGCAGGGACCAACGAGCGGACCCCACGCTCGGCCGCTATTATGAGCAGCTCGCAGCGGTAGATGGGGTAGTCCAGGACCCCCAACAAGCCGCCCGATGGCCGCACTTCGAGCTACGGCAGGACCATCTGTATCGGATCGACCGGGATCCCCGCACCCGCGAGCCGCAAACCCAGCTGGTAGTTCCGCAGTGTCATAGGCGGGCCGTCCTAAAGTTGGCACATGATGTACCGGCCGCCGGCCATCTGGGGCAGGAAAAGACGCTGGCCTGGATCCTGGGACGATTCTTCTGGCCAGGGATCCACCAGGACGTCCAGAAGTATTGTGCCTCGTGCCCGGCGTGCCAACTCGCTGCACCCCCGGGGGTCCCTCGAGCACCACTGATCCCTATGCCATTAATGGAGATACCCTTCGAGAGGGTTGCCCTGGACCTGGTGGGGCCCCTCCCGAAGAGCACAATGGGATTCCAGTATGTTCTGGTCCTCGTCGATTATGCCACCCGGTTTCCGGAGGCCGTCCCGCTACGTAGCACGACCGCCCGGACGATTGCCGGAGAACTAGTAAAAATCTTCGCAAGAGTCGGACTCCTGCGGGAGATTTTAACGGACCAGGGAACCAATTTTACGTCCCGGCTATTGAAACAAGTATGTACTCTTCTGGGGATAAAACAACTCCGCACCTCCGTGTACCATCCCCAGACTGACGGGCTGGTGGAGCGTTTTAATCGAACCCTCAAGGGGATGATGCGGAAGTTCCCACCAGGGGAGCTCCGCCGCTGGGACCAGTTTCTACCTGCCTTGCTGCTGGCGGTCCGGGAAGTCCCTCAGTCCTCGACAAGGTTCTCCCCCTTCGAGCTGCTATACGGCCGCCGGCCGCGTGGGCTCCTCGACCTCGTGCGGGAGACCTGGGAACAGGCGGCCTCCCCAGCCCAGGGCCTCCTGGAGTATGTCCTACAGCTGCAGGGGTACCTATCTCAGGCAGGGACCCTAGCACGGGAAAATTTGAAGAAGGCCCAGGAGCGACAGGAACAGACCTATAACCGAGGGGCCCAGGTTCGGGAGTTTAAGCCAGGGGACCAGGTCCTACTCCTTTTACCCTCCAGCGAGTCCAAATTGTTGGCTCGCTGGCAGGGACCGTATGAGGTCGTCCGAAAGGTGGGAGCCGTTAACTATGAGGTGCGCCAACCTGGTAGACGTAAAGAAACGCAGCGTTACCACATAAATTTGTTAAAACCCTGGCGGGACCGAGAGGGCCTCCTGATCAACCCATACCCGCCCGAGCCGGAACTGGGTCCCCAAGTACCCCAGGCAGAGGACCCCCCGACCCCCATGCTTGGGGAGTCGCTCTCCGAAGACCAGCGCAAGCAAGCGAATTGTCTCCTGAGGGCCTTCCGGAAGACTTTCACCGCCGTCCCGGGGTACACCTCACTGGTCTGCCACTCCATTCAGACGGAGCCCGGAAAGGTGATCCGGGAAACAACTCGGCCGCTGCCCTACAGAATGCGGGAGGCCGTTGAAGAAGAGGTACAAGCGATGCTGGCCCTAGGCGTTATCGAGCCCTCCCGAAGTGAATGGCGTAGCCCCGTGGTCCTGGTGCCCAAGCCTGACGGCACCCGTCGGTTCTGCATCGATTTCCGGCGGGTAAACGCCGTCTCGCGCTTTGACGCGTACCCGATGCCCCGAGTGGACGAGCTGTTGGACCGGCTGGGAGAGGCCCGGTTTATCACCACCTTGGACCTCAGCAAGGGGTACTGGCAGATCCCCCTGGAAGAGACCTCGAAGGAGAAGACCGCTTTTGCCACCCCGACGGGGCTGTATCAGTTTATCAGGATGCCCTTCGGTCTTCATGGGGCCCCCGCAACCTTCCAGAGGCTGATGGACCGCCTACTCCAAACCCATCACGACTATGCTGCCGCGTACCTGGATGACGTAGTCATCTATAGTCGTCGGTGGGAAGACCATCTGCCCCGGGTCGCGGCCGTCCTGAGGTCCCTAAGGCAGGCAGGGTTGACGGCTAACCCCAAGAAGTGCCGAATCGCATGGCAAGAGACTACCTACCTAGGTTACACCGTTGGCAGGGGGCAAGTAAAACCCCTGGTGGGAAAAATCCAAGCCCTAATGGACTGCCCGACCCCAACCACCAAACGCCATGTCCGGCAGTTCTTAGGCCTGGTCGGGTATTACAGAAGGTTTATCCCGCAGTTCGCCTCCATAGCGGCACCCCTCACCGGCCTGCTCACGAAGGACAGCCCCCGGCAGCTAAGATGGACCCAGGAGTGCGAGACAGCTTTCCGGCGCCTCCAGGGATGCCTCTGCCGAGAACCAGTCCTGTACAGTCCGGACTTCAATAGAGGATTCGTCCTGCAGACCGACGCCTCCGAGGTAGGTCTGGGGGCCGTCCTGTCCCAGGAAATAGATGGGCAGGACCACCCCGTACTGTACCTGAGCCACAAGCTGTTCCCCCGTGAGAGAAACTATGTGGTGGTAGAGAAGGAGGCGCTGGCCATAAAATGGGCCTGCGAAGCCCTCCGGTTCTACCTTTTGGGGGCGCCCTTCATCCTGGTCACGGACCATGCCCCCCTTACCTGGCTGACGCGGATGAAGGACAAGAATGCCCGCATCATGCGGTGGTAGTTGGCCCTGCAGCCGTATGCTTTTACTATCTTGCATCGAGCTGGCAAGGACCATACTAACGCGGACTTCATGTCCCGTATTGGGGGAATGGAAGAGCCTGGCCCCGACCGCCGGGCGCCAGACTTAAGGGGGTGTGTGTGTAGTGAGTCGGTGTGGCTCCCCTCCTGCCCAGCAGAGGGCGCTCCCTCCCAGAAGCCCAGCTGGGCTGAGCCACCACTTCCTGTCCCCGCCCCCCGGAAGTCAAGGGGCGGGACAGGAAGTAGAAAAGGAGAACGCCAGACCTCAGTCAGGAGCCAGCCACCGCCGCGAGCAGACGTGCCGGCGGGAGCTCCGGACTGGGAACCCTCCAGGACCCGAGGTGGCGATCCGGACTGGCCCCCACTGCCCCGCGCCCGGTACGAAGAGGAACCTGCGGAACTTCCCCGGGATTGGAACCCGGAGCAGCCGCCAGGACTTCCTCCCGCCCGGTACGAGGAGGAGCCGCCGCCGCCGCTTCCGCCCTGCTGTTACCCGGAGGAGCCATCGGAGGCAGCCGGGCCGGACTTCCAGCAGGAGTTGCCGGACCTGCCCCCAAGCCCTGGTCCCGAGGAGCCCATGCAGATGGACTGGCCCGACCTCCCGGCGACCGAGGAGCAGGTACCCACGGAGGGGGAGATGGACTGTAGCCCGGGGATAGCCGACCCCTGTCAGGCTATAGGCACTGAGGTGCCCATGTCGGTGTGTTTCGGTCAGGACCCCACTGACCAGCGGCCGTGCTAGCCGCTAATAGGGCCCCGGGCTGGGACACAGTGGAGTGGGTGGGCCTGTGTCCCCCCTGCCACCCCATTCACGGGTGGCAGTCTCCCCCTCTCCCCAGCGCTCAGGCTTAGGCTTACCTGAACTGCTGCTCAGCCCTGTATAAGGGTCTGAGCCCTCTGTGTGTTGCTGCCCCGCCCTGAGCTAGGGCCTGGGCCTATAAACTGAACTGCTGCTCAGCCCTGTATAAGGGTCTGAGCCCTCTGTGTGTTGCTGCCCCGCCCTGAGCTAGGGCCTGGGCCTATAAACTGAACTGCTGCTCAGCCCTGTATAAGGGTCTGAGCCCTCTGTGTGTTGTTGCCCCGCCCTGACTGTGGGCCTGGGCTTCCACTAACTGACTGGGTGCCTTGTGTTCAGCCCCCGCCTGAGGGTCTGAACCTGTGAACCTTCTAATGGAGACTGATCGCTGTTGCCCAGCCCCCCTGTTCCAGAGGGCCTGGGTTTATTGGGACTGATTGCTGTTACCCAAGCCCCTGTTCCAGAGGGCCTGGGTTTATTGGGACTGATTGCTGTTGCCCTGCCCTGCTCCAGAGGGCCAGGGCTTATCTGAACTGCTGTTGCCCTGCCCTGCTCCAGAGGGCCAGGGCTTATCTGGACTGCTGTTGCCCTGCCCTGCTCCAGAGGGCCAGGGCTTATCTGGACTGCTGTTGCCCTGCCCTGCTCCAGAGGGCCAGGGCTTATCTGAACTGCTGTTGCCCTGCCCTGCTCCAGAGGGCCAGGGCTTATCTGAACTGCTGTTGCCCTGCCCTGCTCCAGGGGGCCAGGGCTTATCTGTGCTACTGTTGCCCAGCCCCTGCTCCAGAGGGCCTGGGCCTATTTGAACTGCTGTTGGCCAGCCCCTGTACCAGAGGGCCTGGCGGTCTAACGTTGTTCCCTGTGACTCCTAAAAGACCAGCAGGAGAAAAGAAGCGAGTCGGTGTGGCTCCCCTCCCGCCAGCCGGAGAGTTGAGCCCCGACCAACAGCTTACACGGGTACAGCATAATCTTTATACCTAGCTTTCAGGTAGATTGTTAGAACAGAAGTGTAATGAAATCTCCTCTTCTAGACTATCCTTTGACCTTGGCCCTCTAAAATTGAGGTTAGTAGAAGGGGTTTTTTTTGTTTTTGTTTCGTATTTTGGGCAATCTTCTATGGGGAGAAGAGTATGTATTGCTTGCACAGTGTCCATCTCAGTAGAAGGGGAACCAATCTCCTGGATAGGAGACTAGCTAGAGTAGATAAGAGGGCTTTAAACTAGCATCTAAAGAGGAAGGTAAAAAATAGTTTATGTGCTCAAACATATAATGCCAAGTCAAGGTGGTCTGTAAAGAATAAAGGAATGTAAAGAGATGCCATCTTTCAATTTCATATATACCAATGGTAAAAGACTGGAAAATAAACAAAAAGAACCAGAATTGCTCATTTATGAAAAATAAATTTGATATGATTGGTTTTATTGAATTCTGGTTCATGGAGTCACATGACTGGGATATTAAAACAGCTGGACACACCCTCTTTCGAAAAACAGAATGGCCAGATGTGGAGAGTGACAGTCTACGTTAAAGATGCCATTACAGAGGGGTGCCGTGACATTTTTAGTCAGACATGCAATTTGTACACTTGCATGCAAAATGGTCCTACCTGTCCATGACCATGCTCAGTACAAAGGATGCCATTTTGTTTGGGGACCAGATGGAATCATATCAAGCGCACAGCTGGTCCTGGAGCATGCAGTTCATGCCTTGTGTACACCAATGGCACATCACTATGCCATTACCTGCTTTAGAGTTATTGACAATTTAGAAGGATAAAATCTGGAATGCTTATAGATCAATGTACTAACTGGCTAATCACAAGTTGGGATACTATTATGGTCTGTTATAGCTCATCACATCAGGCAAGGGAATAGAATGAATAGCTTCTTGACCTCAATCAACAATGTGTAGAAAGAAGAACTGCATTATCATGGGGTATTTAAATCTGAGGACATACACTGGAAATGTTATGCTGCACTGATAGAATATCCTTGACTTTTATAAAAAATATAAACAATAACTTTCTAACATAATAGATATTGCAACCAACTGAGCATAATTCTGTATTAGACCTCATTCTGACAGATTAAGATAAATCAATCACTGAAATAAAAATTGATGGTTGGCTAGGTACAAGTGATCATGATCTGGTTTTATTTCCTATATGCTTACATCTTCCTACTCCCCCAAGTAGTAACATATTTACTTGGGGCTTTCAAAAGGCCAAATTTTCAAAGCAGAAATTTCACACAAGAATATGGATGACAATTGGGAATTGTTTAAGAATGCTTTATTAGATGCCTATAAACCACAATACTAGATGAAGATGGTAAAAATGTCAATCATGATGTAGAAAAGGCAGAAGTATTCATTTAAATTTCTGTTTTGTAGTTGGAAAGAAATAGGATGATGATTCATATCTCAATGATAATGAAATACTTTCTGTTTCATAGATTCATAAACTCTAAGGCCAGAAGGGATTACTGTGATCATCTACTCTGACCTCCGATAGAAAACAAGCCATATTATTTCTCCAACATAATTCCTAGAGTGTATCTTTTAGAAAAACATCCAATCTTAATTTCAAAAATTGTCAGTGATGGAGAATCCACCACAACCCCTGGTAAATTGCTCCAGTGGTTAATTATTCTCACTGTTAACATTTTACACCTTATTTCACCAGTAACTAAGAAGAATGTTTTAGCTATTTTCAGACATTTTTAAATCTGAAAAGACTAAATGCAATGGCATGGGTCACCATGGGCCAGTTAATATGACATCCCAGGCAAAGGTCATGAAAAACTGATACAAGATGCTATTAGCAACTAATTAAAGGCCAGTAGCATAATTAATGTCAATCAACATGGCTTTATGGCAAAATAGATCTTACAAAATAACATTTTTTATGAGATCACACATTTGGCTGATAAAGATAAGTCTTGACATAGTATACTTAAACTTCTGAAAGACATTTGACTTAGTCCTGAACTACATTCCGAAAAACAAAAAGATTTATTACTCTACCTTCTTAAAACTGGTTAACTAATAGACTTCAAAAAGTAATTGTAAATAAAGAAATATCATCCAAGTCTACAGGGATCTGTTCTTGACACAATGCTGTTTGACACCATTATCAAGAAGGAAATATAACATCAATGGCTGGTAAAATTAGAAGGTGAAAACAATTGGTGGAGTCATAAAGCGATGCAAACAAGTCAGTTAAAGAGGCTACCCCGGATTGCCTGGTAAGGTGGGTTCATTTGAACAACCTATATATGAACACAACCAAAGGCAAAGTAATACATCTAGGAACAAAGGACATTGGCCATGTTCACAATATGTAGACTGGATTTGGAATGCAGTGACACTGAAAATAGCTTAGGAGTCATGAGGGATAACCAATAGTACATGAGCTCTCAGTGGAATGCTGTAACTAAGAAGGCAACCACAATCCTCACATGCCTAAACAGCAAAATATTAAGAAGGAGTGGCCAGGTGGTAATTGACTCTTCCCAGGGCACTAGTGATACCAATACTGGAATACTGTGTCCAGCTCTGCTGTCCTCACTTCTAAAGGGAAGTTGAAAACTTGGGAAGGTTTCACAAAATAGCTATGAGAATTATTTAAGGTCTAGAGAGATTTAAAAAGCCCAAGCTATTTAGTTTATCCAGCAGAAGGTTGATAATAGTCAATAGGCCTAAATACACAAAAGGACCCAGGAACCCAGAAAATCACCGTGATTAACAAAGCCTGAGTTAGGAACCTAAGCTATTAGACAACGAACAGGAAATAGGCACCATAGACTGCAATTCACAAAAGCCAGCATACTAGGCAGAGAGCTACCTAAACTAACTAATAGGAGATGTCAATGAGAGAGGTATTCGCTAAGCTCCATGTCAGAGATCGGTGCCTAAGCATGGGTTGCAGGGGAGTGTCTTTGTCTGCTTGGAATTCTCAGCTGCAAATCTTCTCTTGGCACTAGGCGTTTAAGAGTTAGAAAGAAACCAGACAACTTCCCTCATAGCTTTTAGATTAGTGGATAGAGAACTCACCTAGAATGTGGAAGACCCCCTCAATTCAATTCCCTCCTCTACATTAGGGGGAAATGGGATTTGAACTGGGTTCTGCTACATCTCAGGGGAATACTCTGACAAGTGGGCAACAGGATATTCTGAAATGGGGCTCCCTCTATCCCTCCAGCTCAAGTTGCTACATTCTGGATAAATAACTAAATTGTGATTGGAGCAAGGGGGGACCGGATACTGGGTCTCCCACATGAATGCTCTAACCATCAGGCTACAGAGTCATTCTCATGCTGCTCTCTCATAAAAACTTAAGAACAGCCATACTGGGTCAGACCAATGGTCCATCTAGCCCAATATCCTGTCTACCAACAGTGGCCAATGCCAGGTGCCCCAGAGGGAATGAACATAACAGGTAATGATCAAGTGATCTCTCTCCTGCTATCCATCCCCACCCTCTGACAAACAGAGGCTAGGGACACCATTCCTTACACATTCTGGCTAATAGCCATTAATGGACCTAACCTCCATGAATTTATCCAGTTCTTTTTTAAACCCTGTTATAGTCCTAGCCTTCACAACCTCCTCAGGCAAGGAGTTCCACAAGTTGACTGTGCGCTGTGTGAAGAAGAACTTCCTTTTATTTGTTTTAAACCTGCTGCCCATTAATTTCATTTGGTGGCCTATAGTTCTTGTATTATGGAAATAAGTAAATAACTTTTCCTTATCTACTTTCTCCACACCACTCATGATTTTATACACCTCTATCATATTCCCCCTTAGTCTCCTCTTTTCAAGCTGAAAAGTCTTAGCCTCTTTAATCTCTCCTCATATAGGACCCGTTCCAAACCCCTAATCATTTTAGTTTCCCTTCTCTGAACCTTTTCTAGTGCCAGTGTATCTTTTTTGAGATGAGGAGACCATATCTGTAAGCAGTATTCACATTCTGTCTTTCGAAGAGTTGTCCAGGCAAGCAAGAGAGAGAGAGAGAGAGCGAGAGAAAGAGAAAGAGAGCACAAGCATGAAAATGACTCACATCTCAAGTGAGTCCCCTAACCACTAGGTTAAAAGTTATGAGTGAAGTCCTGCTCCTCTTCCCCAATGCCTTGCCCTCCTTTGCTGTTCTGTGTGAACTTGCCTAGAGACCCAGTCTGCTAGATGCCCTCTAAGCAGCTCTACTGGAGTGGGGCCCATATCTAATTTAGGTGGCCACCACCTGCTTATGAATCACTTTGGGGCTTAGGTGGGAGAGACGCATCTGGGCCCTTAGAGGGAGGCACCAGTGTGCATGCACAGAGGCAGAAACATAGGCATATGGGGAACTTTTTTACTGGAAAAACATAGGTGCTGAGTGAGTTTAGGCACCTACAGGATTTAGCAGGAGTTTTGTGCATCACAGTGGTCCCAAAATTGGGACTTAGGAGCCTGAAGGATGGACATATGGGCCTAATTCCTTTTGTGCATTCAGACCTAAGTATACACATTTCTAACAGTAGACAGCTCTTTAATCTAGCAAAAATGGCATAACGAGATCCAGCAGTTGGAAACTGAAGCTAGGCAAATTCAGACTAGAAATAAGGAACACAATTTGAAGAGTGAGATTTAACATTTGGAACACTGTTCTTAGTGACATGGTAGATTTTCCATCACTTGCACTCTTTCAATCAAGACTGGATATCTTTTAAAAAATGTGCTATAGCTCAAACAGAAGTTGTGGGCTTGATGCAGTGTTTACTGGGAAAATTTCTAAGGCCTGTGTTATGCAGGATGGCTGACTAGATAGATGATCAAAATAGTCCCTTCTAGCCTAAAAGTATATGAATCCAAGTTCATCCTGAAAATCCTTCAACTGCCCACAAACATGCTGGAATGAAGGTTAGGTTTCCTGACATGTCATAATAGCAAAACACCATCCCTAAAACATACTTTAATACATATTGTGACTTAATGTGAATCCAAATTAAAAAGTTGTGCCCACATTTATCAAAATCCAATAATTGTTAATGTATCTAGAGCTCTTATTCCACAAGTGCCTCGGAACCCTCGATGAAGTTAAAGGCAGTACCATAGCAACAAGATACGGTTTACATTTCCATTCCCTAATATCATCTCCTTACATTCCCCCAAGTTCAACCCAGCTAGCAGGAGAAACAAAATCTATTACATTTCAAAGTCTCCAGAAATGTAGAAAGCTTCCATATGTACAGAATCTGCAAGTTATTAAATGTTAGGATAGTGTGTGATTTTTTTGGACAAGGGTGTTAATAATCAAAATAAGACCAATGGTAGTAGATTGGGTACACGAGGTCTCATTTTTACATTGCCTCAGCCCACTTTCCTCAGTTGAAAACATTTTCTATTAACATTATGCAAAAGTTATAAGGCTGGAGGTTAATTTTGATTCAGATAACCAATCACATATCTGTGTACTTATTTTTATGATGCTTTTCTGAACTTCCTGGACCTGCACTTCATGAGACTTCATGTAGCAGGGTGCTGGTGCAAAGGCACCTAATGAGCCCCTGCTCAGCCAGCCCCAATCAAGGGAAATAGATTGGGGCTGGGGAGAAGTCTGGTGCCTGGCCTTTAGCACTGGCTCCACCTGTGGGCCTAAGGCTTCAAGGACTATAAAGGCTGGCTGGTAGCCAGAAGAAGGCGAATGGCCAGGGGAAGGTCAGTCTCCAGACTGAGGGCAGACTCCATGTAGGAGAGGAGATTGTCAGGCCTGCAAGCTCTGTAAATAGTATCACTGGTGGTGGGAACATGTGTAAATAAAGCCCCGGGTGCTGCAGCCAGAGAAGCCTCTCTGTGCTTTATCGGGGCAGCAGAGGACCTCAGGAAGAGGGGCGAGCAGAGGACGTGTTACACTTCAGTACTTCCTACTTTTGTTCAGACAGGATTTACTACACGTATTTTACACTTATATTTTGATTATTTAACTTCTGGTACTGAGCACATGACAAGTGCAAAGATGCATAATTGTGAAATATAAGCGGGAGTTTTTTTCATTTTTAACATCACAACAGTTTCGGAATAGGTGCACATTTAAGAAGTGGAGACTCTTTATTCTACCTGAAGTGGTTTATCCAGGTTCCAGTTAGGGTCATCTTTAAACTTTAAAGAAAAATCGTTCTGTAAAGTATCATACTTCAAATCCTGTTACCTCTCTGTACAGATGAGGCACTGGTTGAATTAATGGTCAGTTGTTTTAATAATTTCTAATGTTTTTAAAGCAAAATTGGTGATTCATATCACAGCAGATTTGTGTCTATAGAAACACACTTTGCATTTCAACTAAAAATAGCTTTTAAACCTTAAACAGCAGGTAGAATGTAAAAATAATTACTCATATTAAAACTAATAAGAAGGCTAATTAGTGATTCTGTAAAACTACAGACCAAGAAATAATAATTATAGGGCAAGATTTCAGACTTATACTAAAACCTACAAGAGAGACAGAAGTAACATCTATGTAGGCAGGATTTAAACAGTACAGTTATTATTAGCTTGAAGGAAAAAGTAGAAGCTGAAAAAAATAAATGCAAAAGTAAAGGCAAGATTACAGGTAAAGTGATTTTCTGAAAAAGAAATAAAATCTTAAGAAAAGTGACTAGGCAAATTCAGGCTCTAAGGCCTAATCTACACTGGCAACGCTAAAGCACTGCCGCAGCAGTGCTTTAATATGCCTTGTGTGGTCGCAGTGCAGCCCAGGGAGAGACCCCTCCCAGCGCTCTAAAAAAACAACCTCCACGAGGGGCATAGCTCCCAGCACTGGTGCACTGTCTACACTGGCGCTTTACAGCCCTGCAACTTGCTGCACTTAGGGAGCTGTTTTCTCACACCCCTGAGTGAGAAAGTTGCAGTGCTGTAATTTGCCACTGTAGACAAGTCCTAAAATCATCTTCCTTGCCCATTGATTTCATCATGACACTCTTCACATCTTTCAATTGGCTATTTCATCATATTTAAACTTCTTGTCCCTATCATTAGTGGTTGACACAATTCTACCTCCTCCCAGCTTATCCTCCATGTTTCCATTTTGCACTGTCACCACCCGCTCCCTCCACTAATATTTCCACTTTGGCACATTTGTCAGCTGTTCACACAATCATCTCCATGACTTCTTTTATGAAACCCCGTGTAGTGAGGCGGCCTGGCTCCCGGCCGCTCCTGAGAGGGAGGAGCCAGAACAGCCGCCACAGTCGGCGGAGCCACCGCCACCTGTCCCCGCCCCCTGGAAGTTAAGGGGCGGGACAGGAAGTATAAAAGCCCCGGCCCAGCGCTCAGTTGCAGCCCAGCGGCTGAAGAGGACAGACGCTCCTGACCGAGCTCCTGCTGGACTGAGCCTGCCCCGAGCCCGGTATCCTGAAGAAGGCTGGCCGAGCCTTCCCCGAGCCCAGTACCCCGAGGTGGACTGGCTGAGCCTTCCCCGAGCCCGGTACCGAGAGGAGGATTGGCCGAGCCTTCCCCGAGCCCGGTACCCCGAGGAGCGGCCTGAGCGTAACCCCGACCGGAGTCCTGAGGAGCAGCCCGACCTAGCCAGCCCTCAGCACGACGAGGAGCCCATGGTATGGGACCCCGCTGCAGACACCAGCGACGAGCAGGTACCCATGGAGGGGGAGATGGGAAGTAGCCCGGGGGTAGCTGACCCCAGTCTGGCTACTGCAGATTGCGAGCCGATGTCAGTGTGTTGCGGTCAGGACCCCACCGACACAGCAGCAGACTAACTGCTGCTGTTAGGGCCCCGGGCTGGGACACAGTGGAGTGGGTGGGCCTGTGTCCCCCCTGCCACCCCAGTCACGGGTGGCAGTCTCCCCCCTCACACCAGAGCTCGGACCCAGAAGTCTGGACTCAACTATTATTACTGTCTGCTCAGCTCCTGCTTCTAGGACCTGAGCCCCTGAACTGTTGCTTTGTGCTCAGCTCCTGCTTCAAGGACCTGAGCCCCTGAACTATTGCTGTGTGCTCAGCTCCTGCTTTAAGGACCTGAGCCTCTGAACTATTATTACTGTGTGCTCAGCTCCTGCTTCAAGGACCTGAGCCCCTGAACTGTCGCTGTGTGCTCAGCTCCTGCTTCAAGGACCTGAGCCTCTGAACTATTATTACTGTCTGCTCAGCTCTTGCTTCTAGGACCTGAGCCCCTGAACTGTTGCTGCTCAGCTCCTGCTGCAGGGATCTGAGCCCCTTGAACTATTGTTTGGTGCCCTGCCCTGACCTAGGGCTTGGGCTTGCTGACTTTGTTGCTGCTCAGCTCCTGCTGCAAGGATCTGAGCCCCTTGAACTATTGTTTGGTGCCCCGCCCTGACCTAGTGCTTGGACTTCAGAGACTGATCCGCTTACGTAGCCCTGCCTAGTGAGGCGGCCTGGCTCCCGGCCACTCCTGAGAGGGCCGAGCCCCCTACACCGGACCATTACATCCCTGTTCACTGTTTAATTGCCTTGTACTCATTCACAAAACCCTTATCCAGTCCACATTTAAATCCTTCTTAAAAAGTCACTTCTGCCTTGCCTGAGTTATATTTAAAATTTCCTATTTGTTGTTTCCCTTCCCCAACTTCTTATCTGTCCTTCTTTAGAGTGTGAGCATCTGGAGGCAAGGATCATTCTTTATTGAATGTCTGGAAAATGTGTAGCACACTATAGGGATACCATAAACAAGCAATAACAATAATAATCAGGCAACAGAATAGACTAAGTTCACATTCTAGCAGCATTTGTCATATGCTACAATGAGGGACAACTTGGGGAAAATGCAATACATTGAATACTACAATGTAAGATGGGTATGAAATTAACTTGTAGCTATAGTAAAACTTCATCAAGTACTGATGATAACAATGATACATGAAGAAGGCTGTGATTAATAACACTGGTCAAGTATTGGAGGCAAACGGTGAATATTTGGTTTGAATTTACTTTATTCAAGCAATTTGCGAAGCTTTGAATCTTGTCTGGTCAATATAAAACAGACACCAAAACTATGTATTAGAAATTGTCTTTGGTGAGCATTTGAAAGCTTGAATACAGAATAACAATTCTGTGTACTTTGCTTGCATTATTCATTGACTATTTTTAAAAAAATAGATGAACAGATAATGGACTGGTTCACAAGTGGTTCATGAAACCACAAGTCAAAACTTGCCCAACTCTTTATGTATTGAGCACTATTTGACCAGCTCTTGTTCTTGTACAGAAGGCAGAACAGTTATATACAGAACTGTGCCAAACCATGAATGCTGTCAGTGAGTCAAATGTTCATAAAGCAGTCTTTCCTTTCCCAATAATGAGAAACGTTATGTATGTTAATTGAAAGGGCATTCCTTCCTGTTAAACTGAAATGGAATTGTGTCAGCCAGTTAGAGAACAATACTTACTGAGAGTTTTCTGCACTGATTAAAAAAAGGAAAGAAATTCCTAAATATGTCAGTGTGGTGACCATGTAAAGCGTTACAACAACAAGTCACTTACTGACCCACAACTCTCTATTTTTCCAATCATTCAATTCCCTGCATTAAGATTGAGGGTCACCATTAGCAAGTAAGAATGCTGGTATGTATATTAATACTGTTAACCACACTGTGACTATGAAAAGTGCTTGTATTTTCATCATCCCTTTGCTCTTACTGGATACTACTCTTAGAATTCATGAAACATGAGCCCACAACAAACACAGCCATTGGGGCTTCTAACCCCTCCATGCATAGTCACCCCCATTTAATCTCAGAATCTCTGCTGTGCCAAGATGGAATTCAGTACAGCAGACTGCAGGGGAGTGGGCCATCAGGGGGCTGGTTACAAAGATGTGATATGGGTGAGATCTAAATCTATTTGGTTTAGTTTTAGCAGCATCTGCCTCAACACTAGGGTGTTTTGTTTGTCTCTTATGTATCTTTAAGCAAAATGCGTTATGTCAGAATATATATATAAACAGAATTACTTAAATAAGACATAAACAAAACATTCCACATATTTTCATTACTTGCTCCTAATTACATCTACTAAAATTCACATCAACATTTTAGTGGCTCTGCCATTTTAGTAGATCCAAGTTTAGCCTTGAATCCACCTTGTTGCCCTTCTTTTCAGGAGAAACAGAGCACATTTGTGAAATAACTGATCAAATTAATATGTTGAAATGTTTATGTGCTGTAGACTTTGCTGTGAATAATTTGGTTGCAGGACATATATTGGAGCAGGACATATTGACCAAGCATGGCCAGAAGTTATGAATTAGTCAATGATGAGGAAAAATTGGGCATTATGACACTTGTGATGGGCATCTTTATTCCCATCAGGTTAAAAAAAAAGTAGACTGCATGTCTGATACTGAAATAAATTCAGTTTTGTCTCGCATAATTGCTTATGTAATTTCTAAGACACAGCAAGCAGTTTAGTAGCAAATTGGCATTGTGTGTTCCTCTTTTTATAAAACTGAACTCCCACAACATGCCCTCCAGGTGGATTCTAAGTGGCATGTTAATTGATCCAATTCCAAAAGTAATTAGTGAATAAATGTGTTTGAATGGAAAAAAAATTATCTAGACCATGAAAACCTTTAAAAAAGTTGTTTGACTGTACACTGATATGAGCAATCTGGTCAAAAACTTGAAAGGCTATTTTTATCCATCACGCACTCTTTCTAAAGGAAAACACTTTTACTTTCAATATAATTGAATCATTCTTGTAAGTGGCATTCTGGCAAAAAGTCAGCAGATCTGTCAGGACCTCATCGACTTAAGTTAATGTGGAGATGTGATAAAGACGTTAAAACAATGTTATGTTTCATTCTTCTTTTTACCAGAATAGTCATTACACTCTGATGAGAGGAGCATCTTCTCACAGACAGACATTCTCTTTGGAGACCTATCCAGATAGGATTCTGAGTATAAAACATAGAAAGGAAACAATTCATCTTAGTTCTAGTATTTTCTACCATAAATATAGTGTAAAATGAAGGAAGATAGAGAAGGATATTTGACTGCACTGGTGAAGAGAGAAATATCCATTACAAATATAGTAGTTGTCATTAAAAAGTCTTTTGTCAACAGCTCCTGCACAGTGGTGTATGAAATAGCTAGTTTCATAGAGTCTATGCTTAGAATAGGGACTAACTGATAACTGTAACTATGGTTAGTAAGTAATGCTTGGCATTTTAATGCCTTCTATTTTATTATGGGCTAATAATTATGATAATCCAACTGGTAAATGTGGATGCATGAATTTATTTACTCATTTTCTTTCCTCCAGTTTAGTGATTGTGAAAAGTACAAGACTAGCAATTTTGGAAATTGAAGTCTTCTGCTCATCCACAAAATAGGTACAGCATGGGCAGCAAAAGTGAAAATGTTTCCCACCATGTCCTGTCAGCATTCCTTAACTTGGAGGGAGCCATCTCCAGAGGAAATGAGTGCTTCATTCCCTATTCCCTTCAGTTCTTGGCCTCTTGGTTGAGACTGCTTACAAATCTGTTAATTATTGTCAGTGCTGCAGAGATGTTTTTCTTATAGAGACTCTTGCCCACTAAAAACTAAACTGACACCACTGGCTTGTTTTAAATAAGCCATGCAATAACTATTGGATGATAACGAGTTTCAGTCACTGCTGGCCTGGGCTGCATGTAAATCAGAAACCTAGAGGATATATTTATATTTAAACAGCTATGCCTCAATACATTAGCAAGTTTTAAAAACAGAAAAGTAATACTGTAGTGTCCTCGGGTCACATTACAACTGCAGAACACAACTTTAATGATCTCCCCTCCCCTTCAGAATATTTTAGTGCTATGAAACATGGTTTTCAATACTTAACTAATTAAATTAACTGACAGAGCTGGTCAAAACATTTGTGACTAAATGACATTTTGGTGAATTTGAAACACTTTGCAGAGATGACTTTTTCAAATCGCTGTTTATCAAGAAGGTTTGAGGACCATCTGGTCATTTCTGACCAGAGTGAGTAAGAGCTGCTGAAGCTCTCCAGTGTAAAGAGATCCAAGAATCACCAATATCACTACTGCCTACTAGAGCCTGTCATCATCATCATCATCTTCTTCCTGCCAGGGGATAGCCTACAGAATGCAGCCTCCAGCAGGCAAGGGTATAGGCCTCCAGGGGTTGGCTACAAAGAATGTTGCACTCTTAGGGAGAGAACAGGGCTAAGCCAACCATAGGTGCTGGGACTAGGGGTGCTGGGGGTGCTGCCACATCCCCTGGCTTTAAGTTGTTTCCATTATATCCAGGGTTTACAGTTTGGTTCAACGGCTCTCAGCACCCCCACTATATCAATTGTTCCAGCACCCCTGCCGCCAACCCTTCCCACCACTACCATTAAAGAGGTATCCACAGACAGAAGAAAAATGCAGAGGATGGAGGAGTGCAAAGGACAGGGAGAGAAGAGGTTGAGTTGGGAGAAGGAGAATTTGAAAGAAAAAAAAAAGGTACCACTCACGAAGCATCAACCAGGCTAATATTCTGGGTCAATGCTACATTAACTTTGCTATTTCAGAGAACACCAGACCAGCAATCAGTCTGAAGAAGTGGGGTTTTTTTACTCAGAAAGCTTATGGTCAAATAAATCTGTTAGTCTTTAAGGTGCCACCAGATTCCTCATTGTTTTTGTGGATACAGACTAACATGGCTACCCCTCTGATATCTAAAGAGGTTGAGCAACACTGCTGCATATTAGGAGTCTGAACCTTATTTACACAAAAGACATTTTATTCCATTCTGGCAGTGTAAAGAGGCTATAAAGTGAGTAAATTACATCAACACCCCATTAAAGCTTAGTTGCATGACTAGGGTGATGTAAAGAGTTTTCCCCACCCAGGAATAATAATCTTAAAGAAAACTCCAAAATGGGAGCCTACAGCTAATTGAACTCACCTCATCCACATTTACAAGACAACAGACCAAAACAGCCAGTGCTCAAAACAAGACACTTAAGCTCTTAATGACAAAAGTAAGATCAGGCAGAGATGAGCAAAACTAATCACAGGCAGTGTAGGAGAGCTGCTCACTTTGCCCTTATGTTTCTGTTTGCTAGTCAACCACAAACAGACCACAATCTCCATTAATTCATTATTTTAAATTATTCTACAAGTGTTATACGTGAACATGTTTGTCTGTGAATTGCTCATAAACCATTTGCAGTATCTGATGTATTTTCAGTTTGAACTGCCATGTCCCCTGTGCCAGACCAGGGGCCTTGTATAAGAGCCACTATGTTGGCTCTGTGCTACTGTAGGATCTGCCTACGCCTGGGGGATCCTCTTCTTGGCTCTGAGCTGGCTTTGCACACAGAATCCATTGGCAGTATGGGGCAACCATAGTGGAAAATCAAATGCAACATGTCTCTCAACATATGCATATAGATTTAAAAAAAAACACAGATGAAATTAGGAATATATGTCTCTACCCCAGTATAACGCTGTCCTCGGGAGCCAACAAATCTTACTGCGTTATAGGTGAAACCGTGTTATATCAAACTTGCTTTGATCCGCCGGAGTGCGCAGCCCCACCTCCCTGGAGTGGTGCTTTACCGTGTTATATCCGAATTCGTGTTATATCAGGTCATGTTATATCGGGGTAGAGGTGTATAAATATATTCAAATTAATGTATATTTAGAGAGGGTTAAAAAAAATTCAGAGTTTTCTGCACTGATTAAAAAAAAGGAAAGTCAGTGTGGTGACCATGTAAAGTGTTACAACAACAAGTTAAATATTAAAAGTACTGAAAAAATACCCTTTGATTTCCTAGGTGGATGCAGTTTAACTGTTAAAATAAAAGGCACCTTCAGTCATACTCCCACCCCCCCCCGCTTTTTTTTTTCCTGTGCTGAGATGTTAATAATATTTTCACCTTTATACCATCTTTTTCAAGCCTATAAGCAGAAATAACAGGGAATGTGTATCCCCTAAATATAGTTTACTACATCCCCAACTCTATTCCTGCTCAACCATGATATATACTTGTACCACATATGTGGTCATGATAGATGTGATAAATTGCATTTTGTTCTTCTCCTTTGACCACAACTATTTTTTAAAGACACCAGCCTGCCAGAGAAATGATTCCTTCTTTCCACTATGTGGAATTTCCCTCTCTAAAATTACACTATATCCAATAGATTTGTGAAAGAATTTTGGATTTTATGACAAAAGCATGAAATTTGCCACAGTCTTAAGGCATGACTTAATAAAGATTTTCAGGCATGGGTCCATCACCAACTCATGCCATGTTGGCTGTGGCAGCCAATTTGAATTCTGAATGTTTTTTTTTCCACTGATGTTTTCCTGATAGTATTTGTTTATGGCATTATTTTTGGTGCATTTAAATTCCTATTGTCTTGGGTGTCCTATAAACTAGAGCTATGAATTGTGATGTCTTGAGATTATGCAAAAAATAAAGATTTAACATGCTTTGTAGCATGTCAGCAGGGAGTATTTACTAAAATATTAATGATAGAAAAACAATGTTTACAACTTTCTGTTCATGACAAAAGTTACATTTCTCTTTGCTAATAATGATATTTCAGATTGATCTATGCATAACAGGTTATTGCTCTATTTCAAAAAGATTGAAAAGGCAGCTTGTACACGCAGCCTAAAATGAATTAAGAAACAAGAAAATCTTTCACAGACTTAAATATATTGAAACATCGCTTTCCCTGCCATTTTTCAAGGAGGAGACCTGCAATTTGCTCTTGGAGATTGCTCTTACAAGAGGTCTGCTGAACAAGGGGAATTTATTTTGCTTATTTATTAGGCTCTGTTAATGGCTTGGTTTTGTCCTGTAACCTCTCTGTTACAAACATCATGAACAGGTCTGACGACCAAAAGGAGGCTGCCAGACAACTCTCCAATACCAAATTCTACAGGCCACTTCCCTCAGATCCCACTGAGGAATACACTAAGGCCTGGTCTACACTAGGGGGGGGTCGATCTAAGGTACGCAACTTCAGCTACGTGAATAGCATAGCTGAAGTCGAAGTACCTTAGCTCGAATTACTTACCCGTCCTCACGGCGCGGGATCGACGTCCGCGGCTCCCCCGTCGACTCCGCTACTGCCACTCGCTCCGGTGGAGTTCCGGAGTCGACAGGAGCGCGTTCGGGGTTCGATATATCGCGTATATATGAGACGCGATATATCGAACTCCGAGAAATCGATTGCTACCCGCCGATCCAGCAGGTAGTGAAGACGTACCCTAAGAAACTGCACCATCTACTCAGGACACTCCCTACACTAACACCGGAACAAATCAACATACCCTTAGAGCCCCGATCAGGGTTATTCTATCTACTACCCAAGATCCACAAACCCGGAAATCCTGGATGCCCCATCATCTCGGGCATTGGCACTCTCACTGAAGGACTGTCTGGATATGTGGACTCTCTACTCAGACCCTATGCCACCAGCACTCCCAGCTATCTCCGTGACACCACTGATTTTCTGAGGAAACTACAATGCATTGGTGACCTTCCCGAAAACACCATCCTAGCCACCATGGATGTAGAGGCTCTCTACACAAACATCCCACACACTGATGGAATACAAGCTGTCAGGAACAGTATCCCTGATGATGCCACAGCACAACTGGTTGCTGAGCTCTGTGCCTTTATCCTCAAACACAACTATTTCAAATTTGATGACAATATATATCTCCAGATCAGTGGCATTGCTATGGGCACCCGCATGGCCCCACAATATGCCAACATTTTTATGGCTGACCTGGAACAATGCTTCCTCAGCTCTCGTCCACTCATGCCCCTTCTCCACCTATGCTACATTGATGACATCTTCATCATCTGGACCCATGGGAAGGAGACTCTGGAAAAATTCCACCACGATTTCAACAGCTTCCACCCCACCATCAACCTCAGCCTGGACCAATCTACATGGGAGGTCCACTTCCTAGACACCACGGTGCAAATAAGTGATGGTCACATTAACACCACCTTCTACCGAAAACCTACCGACCGCTATGCCTACCTTCATGCCTCCAGCTTCCATCCCAGGCATACCACAAGATCCATTGTCTACAGCCAAGCACTGAGGTACAACCGTATCTGCTCTAACCCCGCAGACAGAGACCAACACCTACAAAATCTCCATTAAGCATTCTCAAAACTACAATACCCACACGAGGAAATAAGGAAACAGATCAACAGAGCCAGACGTGTACCCAGAAGCCTCCTACTGCAAGACAAACCCAAGAAAGAAACCAACAGGACTCCACAGGCCATCATATACAGTCCCCAGCTAAAACCCCTCAAACACATCATCAGGGATCTACAACCCATCCTGAACAATGATCCCACACTTTCACAGGCCTTGGGTGGCAGGCCAGTCCTCCCCCACAGACAACCTGACAACCTGAAGCATATTCTCACCAGTAACTGCACACTGCACCATAGTAACTCTAGCTCAGGAACCAATCCATGCAACAAACCTTGATGCCAACTCTGCCCACATATCTACACCAGCGACGCCATCACAGGACCTAACCAGATCAGCCACACCATCACCGGTTCATTCACCTGCACGTCCACCAATGTAATATAAGCCATCATATGCCAGCAATGCCCCTCTGCTATGTACATCGGCCAAACTGGACAGTCTCTACGGAAAAGGATAAATGGACATAAATCAGATATTAGGAATGGCAATATACAAAAACCTGTAGGAGAACACTTCAACCTCCCTGGCCACACAATAGCAGTTCTTAAGGTGGCCATCCTGCAGCAAAAAAACTTCAGGACCAGACTTCAAAGAGAAACTGCTGAGCTCCAGTTCATCTGCAAATTTGACACCATCAGCTCAGGATTAAACAAAGGCTGTGAATGGCTTGCCAACTACAAAACCAGTTTCTCCTCTCTTGGTTTTCACACCTCAGGTGCTAGAAGAGGGCCTCATCCTCCCTGATTGAACTAACCTTGTTATCTCTAGCCTGCTTCTTGCTTGCTCATATATATATACTTGCCCCTGGAAATTTCCACTACATGCATCCGACAAAGTGGGTATTCACCCACGAAAGCTCATGCTCCCAAACGTCTGTTAGTCTATTAGGTGCCACAAGACTCTTTGCTGCTTTTACAGATCCAGACTAACACGGCTACCCCTCTGATACTGTTACAAACATTGTATACTGCTGCAACCTCTATAACAGAGACAATCACAGGAGAATCTGCAATGTCTTTAGTGTCCTATTTAACTAACTCTATATTCTCTTCTGAGAAGGGGTTGCCCATGTCTTCTCTGACCTCAACAAGTACCTTGACAAATCATGCAGAAGAAGTCTGGGCAGTTTTCACCTGCTCATGCTGCTTTGTGTTAGACTTTTTTGGGTGGTTCCCTTCTCTGCTGTGGCTTCAAATTCTCCTATCAACTGGCCACCTCTAGTCAAGTGCTAAAGGGCCTCAGGACTTTGTTTTAGACCAACAGCTCCACTGTATCCTCTTTGATTGCAGCATTATTTTGCTCATGACCCTGGTCAAGCACAATTGCAGAGAAAATATGCTGTGACTTCTGAACAGTGACATTCCCCTTTAGGAACTCTCTAGATGTGTCTGGATGCACTGTGTGAAAGTTTACCATACCTCGAAGGTGAACAGGCACCCGACAAACATAATTAGTCCGATAGACCACAAAATACCAGAGTGACATGTTTCCAAGGCATTCAACATAGAAAGAAAAGTTTACCTGGTGGACTGTTTTCTAGTTTTTGCTTGTCACACCATTTATCATACCCCATGGGAGCCTCATCTTCCCGAAGACCTTGAGTATACTGTGTGTATATGCATTTTGGAACAAGACGTACAGACTGCTGCCACATACTTGGGTTGGCACGCCTAGTACATGTAACATACGATGCTTTGAAGGAGTCAGCCATTCCTGGGGAAGCCACTTTGGCCTGAGCGAGGGTTTCCATCCATCCACTACATTCTAGCCAACCTCCAATCAGTTTTACACTTGACATTTCCAGATGAAGTCCAGCCTAATGAGAAATTTTCCCTCTCCATACCCAGGAGGGCAAGCCCACTGTATCTCTTTGGTTAGGGTGAAAAGGGGCTGACTCATAATGATCAACGGCCCTTAGCAAGGGTTTAGGTGGTTTACAGCATTCCTTATCACATCCATGTCATGATTAATCATTGCCATGGACTTGAAGTTATCTGGAGAGAGGAAAAGAAGCATAGTGATGGCTGGGGCAAAGTCTGGCACTGGCTGTTTGCTAGTGTGGTAAGCTGCCCAGGCATCATCAATCTCCATTGAAGGTATCCAGACTGACTGCTTGCCTTACTTGTCATGCCTAGTAGTTGGACTGTAAGTTGAGACTGGATCTGAGAGCCAGGGATAAGCCAAATCAGAACTGTATATATATGGAGATATACCTATCTCAAAGAGCTGGAAGGGAGCCTGAAAGGTCATCGAGTCCAGCCCCCTGCCTTCACTAGCAGGACCAAGTACTGATTTTGCCCCAGATACCTAAGTGGTCCCCTCAAGGATTGAACTCACAACCCTGGGTTTAGCAGACCAATGCTCAAACCACTGAGCTATCCCTCCCCCCTTATGGTCCAGCTACAGGCCAAAGGCCGAAGCCAGGTAGTCAGAGTCTGAGCGGGTCAGGAGGCAGAGGCAAGGCTGGAGTAGGTCAGTATCAGGTTTGGAGAACAGTCAAAGTACGGCAAGGACAAGACTGGCACAGGGCTTGGGCAAGGCTGGGGCCAAAACTGGATCAGAAGCAGGCTGGGAGTCTGGAGAGTCTGGTACATTGTGTGGGTGCAGGAGTTTTCATGGCCTGGTGTGCTGTGGCACAGACTGATCTGCAGCTCTAGCAGGGCTGGGGAAATACTTGATCCTGGGGGGTCATCTGACCGAGGTCCTACTCCAGGATAAGCTGCTGCCACGTCTGGAGGCTGAGTCACTGCAGGCTCATGGCAACAATAAGGCTATGTCTACACGACCACTTATGTCAGTATAACTTATGTCACTCAGAGTTGTGAAAAAGTCACCCCTCTGAGTGACATAAGTTATACCAACCCAAGCTCTAGTGTAGACAGCTTCTCCTGCCAACATAGCTACCGCTGCTTGCAGGTGCTTGAGTAATTAAGCTGATGGGAGAGCTCTCTCCCATCAGCTTAGAGAAGGTACATTAGAGACTTTACAGCAGCACAGGTGCATTGGCGCCCCTGAGAGCCCTCTAGTGTTCCCGTAGCCTAAGTTAGTGCAGCTGGCTCGTTGCTGTATGTCTGAGTAGTGACTCACTACAGCTCTATTGGAGAAGCAACTGAGTGAGCAGCCCTGGTTTGGCTGTGGGTTTGCCTCACAACAACTCCCTGCACTTGGGTATTGGGATGCTGAATAAGTTCCATGGAAGAAGTGGTGAGGCTGAGATTATGGTCTAAATGGTCTATGGCCCCAGTAGTGAACAGATCATCATGAAGCTTTAGAGGACAAACTACATTCTCCTCCTCGAACTGTTGGCATGCATCATTTGCCATGCTGGTAGAGATTGCCAGCATTCTGTACTAGGAGATGGACTGTGCAATTTTAAAGAAGGTATCTACTAGCTCAGTTTTTCATGTCTGTGCATGAAGTGTCAAACCTACATAGACTGGTAAAGGCATTTCTCAACCTTTGTTGTGGTATGAACTTTCTGTTCTGTCACAGCAACAGATGCTGCTCTTGTACTGCAACAGTAAGGGTAGATGGATGAATGGAAATTTATTCTGACTGAGTTTTAATGTTTGGATGATCCAGTATCATGCACATCAGCGCCAACAGTGACTCAGGTACAGATTTTGCTTGGCATCCTGGATCAAGTGATCCAGTAAACTGTGTTTCATTTGAAACATGCCCCTTTGAATAGTTTTACCTATTTGAGACAGGGAAATGCTTCATTGTTAGCATTTTCCCTCACATGCTTTTCAGAGGGCATGTCCAATATCCTGTTTGAAAGCAAGGAGTACATCACATCCTACTTGATGTGCTTGGAAATCTGGAGTGTGTGAAAGGATATGGGATTTTAGTTCAGTGCTGTGAACGTGCACAGCCATTGTCACTCCCCCATCTGATCTAATCTGGCTGTATAGAACCTCATGAGGTCCGCTAGTTTTAAGACTGAAGCCATGTCTTCATTCAGTCTGATCTTTTCAATGCATGATATCAGTTCAGCAAAGGCAATCCCATGGGGCATTTTCTCTGTTTTGCTTTGCTCAGTTTTCTTCTCCCTTGACTTTGTTGTAGAGAGACGCCAAACATCTGGCATGATATTTTGCCTCTTGGGCCACTAAGTACCTGCAAGCAAGTGTTGATCTTGTAGCTGAAGTGCATGCTTGCAGACTCAACTATCAGTGCTAAGGGTAGAAGCTTTATGGAGGTCTTCTTGTGTTATATTCATTTCAGAAATAAATCACACTTACTTTCCTAGAGTCCCTTGTGTTTGTCATTTAACCATGTGTACTTCCTCTGCAGTTCATCAGGGTGATCCACAGCTTTCTCTGGTTTTCCTTCTCCTCAGACTTTTTAAGTTTGGTCCTGTTAAACCTGATGTAGCAGGATTTGTACTGATGTCCATTGTTCTTGTTCAAAGTCTTTTCAATACCATCACCATCACCTACTCTACATATGTCTGTGTATACGGGAAGTTCATTCAGCATATGGAAATGTCTGATACTTTCTGCTACAGTTTGATAGCCAGATCCAGCATGCTCTCTTTTTTATTCTATTGGATTAATCAGCTCTGAACTTGTGTCTTCCTGACAAAGCACACATTTGCCCCTGTCAGTAGAGAAAAGAAATGTCTGTGTTGATGGACCTCAGATAAGGTTGAATCTTTTTGACATATTTGACGCACTAGTAATAGCCAATAGTAATCTAATATCTTTTGCTACAGTGCATAGTTAATATTATCCAATCACCAAGCAGCTTTCATACAAACAAAGTAGTATCTAAAAGAAAAAACACAAATGTAATTGAATTTTCCCAAGACCATGCTGGAAATCAAAATTAGTGCAAAATGTGTCCCTACACCAATTTTAAGGTCCCATTAAAGGAAAATCAAGAATATAGCCATTGTATGTCCAACTGTAAAACAATGTTATTTGCTGATTATGACAATGTTGTTAAAATGGCTGCCACAGCCAACATGGCATGAGTTGGCTATGGCCCCATATCTGAAAATCTTTAAGTCATGTTCTAAGACTGTGGCAAATTTTATGTTTTTATCATAAAAATCACAATTCCTTTTCCTTCCCCCTCTCCCCCACCCCCCAAATCTCATAGGCTACTAGTCCAAAGCAGATAATATGTATTCCTGGATGAACGACAAATTTAAGTCCTTATTTCTCAAAACCTATCAAGAATCATACATGGGCTTTCATTTTGAAAAGCTTGGCCTTCGCTTCTAACTAAGCAAATAAAGGGGCTGAGTACACTCCTCGCAGTTCCCTCTCCAGATCAAACCATTCACTTGCATCCGAAGAAGTGGGTATTCACCCACGAAAGCTCATGCTGCAAAACATCTGTTAGTCTATAAGGTGCCACAGGATTCTTTGCTCCATTCTACTAATGATACTGGGCTGAGTGGTCCCCTACACCAGAGCTCCACTCCCCACAAGGTGTCTGGTTGTCTGTCAAAGAGCCAATCCTGCGCTGCCTAGCCTAAACATAGGTCAGAGTAGCTGAGGAGCTGCTTTAACTTGTACCATTGACATAAGTACCCTCCATTACCTTACACAAGCACAGTGGAGAGATCCATTTTGATACAGCATCTGAAAACCCTCAGCACACCCTCAATGCTCAAGTTGGGTGGTATAGCGGGAAGAAAACTGATGCAGGAGGCGGATACTCAGCCTCTGCTAACTTTATGCCAACAAACAGTTCTACTTCACAAAGGGAATCCTCCATGCGACAAAACACATCCACTTTACACCTCCTGAGCAGGACAAAATGGCCATTACAGACCAGAGAATTCTGCCCACGGTAACTGCCACCCTTACTGGTAATTTCCATTCTGTGCTGTGACATGCCAGACCATTTAGACAAGGGAAAATTATTAATGGTTTTCAGTGTCCATCTTCACAAAGAACTTTGAGAAAGCCAAAGGTTATGTCAGCTCTTGTGGGGTCAGGATTCCCACTAACAGCTTTGTGGACGTTGCTTTGACCATGCTTTGACCTTGCAGCTTGGGCTGGACCTTGGGGTCTCAAGTCCATAGCCCCTTTCCTCCTCTCCCATGTTTGAGTCTCATGCTTGAGGTACACACAAGTCTGTGTACCTAGGCTGTTACCCCTTCCCACCTTTTACTGGGACAGCTTAGAATCAGCAACATAACAAGGGGAAAACACATATTTCTTTTAACAAGTATATTGGGGGAAACTTAGAGAGGGCAAAGAAGAGTTGTAGGTAATATGTCCCACATCCCAACCAGGGACTGTTAAAAAGTTGATTTTTACATACTAAATGCTACAACAGAGGAGCCAGTATAGTCAGAAAAAATACTGCCAGTATTGTCTATATAGGATGTTATGAGGTTTCTGAATTTTTGTTTTTCTGAGAATACTAAGCACTGGAGTTTGATTCTCTCTCTGCTTTTGCATACCCTAGGGCCTGATCTTGTTCCCACTGAAGTCAATGGCAAAGTTCCTATTATCTTCAATTGTGCAGATTTAGGTCTTTAATCACTCTGGCTCCAGTTCAGGAAAGCTCTTAAGCACTTGCTTATGTCCATGCCTATTAAGGTAATAGCTATGCAAATGCTTAACTTTAACCATGTACTTAAATCCCATGTTCTTGAAGTTAAGCACATGCTTCAATGCCATCTTGAATCAGGGCCTCTAATGAGAAATACATTTGTAGAATGGGTTAATTACTAATCCTATTCTGTTGAGGAAAGGAAAACTTGAAAAATTATGTCTAATTTTGCAAATAATCTATGTCAATATTAGCATGAGCCAGGGATCAGGCTTTGTTTAAAATCTGTAGACCTTTCTTTGATTTTGTAAATTATTTTTGTTATAATTTTCATTATGCTTCTATTGTAAAGAAATACCTCTTAATTCCTTTGGCTGCTTAAGACAATTATGTATTCTAATGGATAAAATCTCTTCCATATATTGAAAAGATATCATGTGCAAGAAGGAAAAAGGTCTCTTAGAATTTCCAATATTTTATTTTGTCACTGTCAATGGATCATTAAGTTCATTAGTTATTTTTTCATCCCAAAATATCCTGTATTTAATAAAACTAGGTAAATAATTTTTCTTGTTTAATAAAACATTATTGACAGAGTACAGTATTAAATCTCATTTTCATGAAAATGTGCATGCATGAAGATCTTAAAAACTAGGGAGTAGACTTTGCACTCTGACACCCTTACTGTATTTTTTTCCCAATTATTCTTTTTTTCTTGTAATTCTCAAAATCAGATATGTATTTCATGTGACACAACTAGACAGATATTTTTTAAAAATTAGAAAATATGATAATGGCATAATAAACCCTTCCTAAATGAGCTAAAGTGAATTCATCTAACCTCAAACCACATTAAGGCTTTGTCTACACTATGGGAGGAGATTGATCTAAGTTACAAAACTTCAGCTACGTGAATAATGTAGCTGAAGTCGACGTACTTAGATCTACTTACTGGGGGGTCCACACTATGCAATGTCAACTGGAGACACTCTCCTGTCGACTCCCCTTGTGCTTCTGATTCCGGTGGAGTACAGGAGTCAAAGGGAGAGTGATTGGCGGTCGATTTAGCCGGTCTTCACTAAGTGTAGACAAGCCCTTAGAAATACACTAAGCCACAATAGTGAGCCTGAATCTGATCTCACTTACACCAGTTTTACATGGGTTTAACACCTTTGATTTCAGTGGAATTACTTCTAATTAATAAACATACAAAGAAACCTTAATATGGAATTAAGGACAGAAGGAAACTTTTATACAAGAAGCCACACTTCAGTTCCTTAGACATCCAATAGCCTTCAATGAACTTCAGAAACAATGTAATTCAGTACTACACACTATTCTTCAGAAAACACTGTCCACCCAGAATATTTAAAACAATAAATCCCAAGCATCTATTAGAAATATGCTGGGGGAAAAGAGACACATCCATATGCTAGTTGGACTTCCCCAAATGCCTCTCCCTCTGGATGGAATTTATAAACAGAGCCAACAAGGATCTGAATCAAGTACTTTTTGCAATATGGTGTATCTCAGTTGCAGAACCAATTCCACAAGGACAATAATGGAGCCAGAAAGCTATAACACCAAGTAAAGGAATTAAATCTCCTCCCATCTAAAAATCCCCATTACTTCCAAACAGTGAATAACAAGACATGCAGAAATCAGGATTTGTTTGCTAACCAAAATAATTTAAGCAGAAACAATCCCATTAAACAAAGAATCCCATTACAAATCCTGGAAATCCAGAGTTAAGGGTAACTAAGAGAAATCCACACATCTGAAAGTAAGGAACATTACAATTAAGGCACTTCAAAAAATTTTAACTCTGCTCCCATACCCTGAGAAAATAAGAAACTCTGAGAGGACTTATTCATCCACCACAAACAGTTTTATTTAATCAGTGAACACAAAAAAATAGAATACATTACTGTATTGATGCTGTCCTTCCTGCACTACTGGATTTACAATGATGCAAGGAGTACCCTGGCGCCCGGCTCACACTTGGAAGGGGCCCATAATAACTACTTGGAGGCCCACAAGGGGTTAATGGAGCCTTGGCCACAGCCAAGCTATGTGCTGCAAGGTGTGGTGGCAGTTGTAGTTTGTGCACCGCTGCCTTCCCCTGACGCTGCCAGCTACACTGCTAGTCCCAGAATGCCCTGCACCATGCTGTGAGCTGCCCCAGTTGAAGTGGGTGGAAGCAGAGCAGAGCAAAACAAAAGGAAATAATTCAGGGGGCTTTCCCGGTGCTGGAGCACTGATCCCACCACGCAGCCAACCGCATGAGGCACAGCGTAAGAGCTGATGGCTTGGCCTCCTCGCCTGCAAATCTCCCCCATTCTCCTGGGGTGGCAGCAGTGCTGTGACTCCAGGTGTGCGGCCTCTGGAGACTCTGATGCCCGGTAACGGGCTCCTGGGCACCACCGTCTTGGCCCTGCAGTTTTGCGCAGTGTGTGTGTGTGTCTCCCTGCCACTGCCATCCGGGGTGGCGCAGGGGAGGCTGGTTGTCTGTGACCCTCAGAGCCGGGGCAGGGGGGTGGAGGCATGTGGCGACAGTGGGGCTGGATGCCCCCCCCCCCTGCCAGTGGGAATTCCCAGAAACTCCCAGTCCTCCAAGGAGGGGAAGGGGTAGAGCGCAGTTTGGGGGAAGGAGCAGTTGTGTGGCAAATCCAGGTGTGACGGGGGAGCTAGCAGTGACTCTGTGGTGGCGGGGGGGGGGGGACAGGTAGGAGAAGAGCCAATTAAATGTGCCAATTAAGCACTTGTTTTCAGGACCCCAAGCAGGTCCTGAGTATTTAAACAAAAAAGAAAAAACTAACAAACAACCTCCTCCCACACAAGTAAACCGAGTTCAAGAGTATTCTGGGTATATTTATGCTAGCACAGTTTGTTCTCTATGGGAGGTCTCAGTCAAGTGTGGCTTCAAATATCTTATTTTGTTTTTGAATAAATATTTTCATCCCCATCCCAGCAGTACTGGGTTTACTATGGCACCAATGGTACAGTCGCACTGAGCCCACATTAGGAAGGGGCCCATAACGACAACTTGGGGGCCCATAAATATGTTTGGCACCAGGCCCATAAAAGTTTAATCTGGCCCTGCCTATCTGAGCTTTCTTTACACTCACACACACACACTTCACAGAAAATGACCCACTTTACATATTCCTGTTTACAGAAATAACATACTGAAGGCTATGTTATTCCACACTCTTCATTAAGATTTCATATGCCACTAATTATGCAGGTGTCATTTAACACAGAGCTAGTGTATCTATGTATACACCTCTTAGGGACAAATTATGAAATTACAGTACTTACATGAGAAAAGCAAAAGTTAGTGTTGTGATGAAGCATCACATTTAGAATCAGAGACATAAGAACCAGTTATAAAACCAGTGCTCTGTAGTCCATATTTTTGACAATTTACCCACAGACTGTTCAAGTACAATGTCTTGCCCAAACATAGCAGCCAAATACTGGAAAAAATTAAAGCCCCTATGAAAAGAAAGCAGGGTCAGGGTGCGGGACAACAGAAGAGGGTGGCAGAATGATCACTGTATTGAGACAGTGGCTTTTCAACCTTAAGATGTCCACAGTCAGAGGCAGTAACTTCATAAGTACCCTAGCTGGGATAATTATCAGAAGTACAGTATTTGTCTGAACTAAATTTATTATTTGAAATGTAATAATACAAGTTATAAAAATTGTAATCAACTTGCAATGTTACACAAAACTGAGCTTTCAAAAGTTAGGTTTATTTTTTTAGATACTATATAAAATATCAGCTTATGGCCCACAGGGGCGGCTCTAGCAATTTGGCCGCCCCAAGCACGCCAGTCCCGCGGCTCCGGGGAACCTCTTGCAGACGTGCCTGTGGAGGGTCCTCTGGTCCCGCGGCTCCGGTGGAGCATCCGCAGGCATGCCTGCGGGAGGTCCACCAGAGCCGCGGGACCAGCAGACCCTCTGCAGTCATGCCTGCGGGAGGTCTGTTGGTCCCGCGGCTCCGGTAGACCTCCCACAGGCATGACTGCGGAGGGTCCGCCGGAGTCGCCTGCCGCCCTCCCGGCAAAATGCCGCCCCAAGCGCGCGCTTGGCGCGCTGGGGTCTGGAGCCGGCCCTGATGGCCCAGCACAAGAAAAAGAAACAAAACGTTTTAAATCAGTTTATTCATCAGCACAGCTATGAAAAGAGAAAACCACATGAATGTGGCAGCAACTCAAACTGTGGTCTGTTGATCACTAATAGACTACAGAGTACTTGCTGATGGTTCATGGGCAGCGGGCTGATCACAAAATACTGCATCTACTTGTTTGCAGTTGTTAATCAGCAAAATCTTAAAATGCATCACATTTTTTTTCGAACATTACTTTTTGACTCTAAATGGGAGAGTGTCTGGTCCATGTTGATCACAAATAGGAGAAGAAATGTCCATGAGAAAGTCAGCATAATTATCAGAACAGTTTGTAATAATATTATTACTGTACAGGACTTCTGATAAATTCTCACTAAAACAGCCAGGTAATCACTGATGAAAACAAAGTCTTTTCATTTTTTCTCTTAGGTGTCTAACAAACAGAATTTCTCTAAAATGGATTACATTTCCCACTCCATAGCAGTGATTTCTACATGAAAAAGTTAATTGATTAGATTTAATATTTGGAATGTCACACTTACTGTAGATTCTGCTTTTGCGTAAGCTACCATCTTAGCCCTCACATGGACTCAACAGCTGCTAATAGAAGATATGGTGTGGGTTTCCTTTGTACTTGTAGATCATTTATTTCTTGTTGTGTATTCAATGTACAGATGTGCTTGTTGGTGAATGCCTGACTGTAAAAAGTTACGTGAAAAATAAAATATGATATCCAGAAGATTTTAATTTAAATATCTCTGTGCTCAGAGTGTCCTGTTGAAGACTGAAAGTAGTTAAATCTCGTACATAAAAATATTCCATCATCATATCCCAATTTTTTTACTCACGAGATATTTTATAGCACATTTTGCAAGAGAGAAGACAAAAAGCAGCCTTTTTTATTTTATTTTTCTAATAACATATATAATTAAACATCTTCTGGGCTGTTTTAGTTTATATCACTATACTGTTAATTGATACCCTCTCATTATAAAATATGCTAGAGCATTTTACATTTTATATTCCAAAACACTAAAAGTAATTAAAGGACAGGTGATGATTTGACTAGGGTCTCCTATAATCCTACTTGATTTCATTGGTTTTTTTATTTATTGTTATTTTATTTGTAAAGAACTGGATGTTGATGGAAATGAGGGATTTACAGCACCCGCACTACAACCTCTTTTTGCAACCCATTGATATAGATGTTCTGCAGTAGACATCTGTTCACTACAATTATTGCTTTTTCAGGTGGCTCAATCGTACTTCCATGGAAAGTTTTGGCAGAAATACCATTGAGATTAATTGAAGCTGGGGCAAGATACCCCATCATTTTAGCTTAAATCCACTGATGGTAAAACACCAGCTTCCAGGGGTATTCAAAGCACATTTTTTCTTATTTCTTAGAATCATAGAAATGTAAGGCTAGAAGAGATCTCAAGAGGTCATCTAGTCTATCCTCCCCCCCGCCCCACCCCGCCATGCTGTATTACAAAGCATACCAAGACCACTGGATTTATGTTTCAGAGGGGTAGCCATGTTAGTCTGTTTCAGCAAAAACAACAAGGAGTCTAACAAATTTATTAGAGCATAAGCTTTTGTGGGCTATGACCCACTTCTATGGAGATCTGAAGATTTGTTAGTCTTTAAAGTGCCACAAGACTCCTTGTTGTTTTCACTGGATTTATGGTTTACATGGATTACAACAATCTAGAGGGGTATCAATGGGCCATTTCACCTTAAATTGTTGCTTAGAATATGTGCTAACCACTTATGCTAAACTTTTTGTTCTTGTATTTATCTGTGACACACGGAGTACTTTTCCCAGACCTGAAGAAGAGCTCTGTGTAGCTCAAAAGCTCATCTATTTCACCAACAGAAGTTGGTGCAACAAAAGATACTACCTCATCAACCTTGTCTCTCTAATATTCTGGGACTGACATGGCTACAACAACACTGCACAGACCATCCCTGACAGCTGCTTGTATAAACTGCTCTTCAAACCTCTAGTGATGGGGATTCTACAATCTCCCTAAGTAACCTGTTGTAGCACTTAACTATTCTTACACTCACAACATTATTTTTCCAAATATCCAACCTAAATCTCTCTTGCTGCAAATTAAGCTGATTACTTCTCCTCAGTGGACATGGATAACAATTGATATATATCTTCTTTATAACATCCTTTTACATGTGTAACCCTTCTGCCCCTCTGAGTTGGCAGCAACAAGGGCCAGGTTCAGTATCCAGGGGTTCCATTTCAATAACACAATGCAAAACCGGCTCGAGCCCCCACCCAGTGACCTGGGACAATTACATACCACCCCCCCGGGCGCCTCTAGGAGGCAATACTTCCCCACTTGCAAGCACGGAATTTGAGTGTAGCAAAATCCTCTTAATAAAGGAGGGAAACAATGCAGCATCACATTGAAGAAACACCACAAACAGGATTATAACACAAACCATAAGCAACAAAAACCCACCTCCAAGTACGTTTGGCAATGTCCTTTCCCCTTTAGGGTCTTAAGTCCAATCACCCCAGAGTCCAACAACCCGAAAGTCTCTGGTCAGTGCCACCCCAGAGTTCAAAAGTTTATCTGCAGAGTTTTACACCCCCCCCAGCCTGGGTGGAAATGGGGGGGCACACACAGGGTGTTAAGGGGCACCTTACGTGGGCCAGGGCCAACTGCTCCGCCTCTCCATGGAGTTCTGCTGCAGCCTTCCCCACGACCAGCTCCACTACAGCAGCTGTGCCGCTCCTCCAGCCGACCTGTGAGCCACTCCAGCCGTCCCCACAAACCACTGCACTCCGCTCACTGTTCCATGGGCTGCTCCAACATGCTGCAAACTGCTTTGCTCTGCCAGCTGCTTGGCAATAGATCTTCAGGCTCCCCCACTAGTTAACACAGCACTTAGTGATCTCAGCTCAGCAAGCTTAGCTCTTTTAGTGATTTCAGCTCATAGTAGGGGAGCCCCAGTGCTGGTGCACTACTGGCCCAATGTGAATTCAGCTCAGCAGTCTCTAGATGGACTCCTAATGGAAACAAAATTAGCTCTGCTCTTTAACAGTGGAGAGAGGAGAATGTGCAATGGGTGTTCCAGGCCCTCAAAAGGGGCCCATACTATAAGGTACACACACTAGTCTCCAATCTCTCTCATTTCACTGGGTTTTGGCACCCATGTCCCTTGTCTAGCAAGTGCTACTTAATTGATGGTAAGACTCTTTGTCATAAAGCAGTCTCATAGTTCCTCATTCACATAATCCGGGTGACACCACTTTATTCCTCCTGCCCCAATAACAAAGAAATTGGGGATCCCAAAGCTGTCAAAATAACCATCCCAGGCTGCTGTGGGCTATGCTAGGTGGGGTGGGAGTGCCAATGCAAATAACTGAAATGCCAGTGCAAATACCTGAAATTCCTTTCCACACTCCCCATAATTTACCACCAGATGTCAGGGTAGAGCTCATCCTGACTCTGCTTACACATGTTTGAAGACTATTATGTCCCACCTCTGTTTTTGCTTCTTTATACTAAACTTGATCTATTCTTTCAACCTTTCCCCATAGGTTATATTTTCTATATAGCATTTTTGATGCTCTTCTCTGAACTCTCTCCAATTTGCCACATCTTTCTTAAAGTGAACTGGACTCAGTACTACAACTGAGGCCTAATAGACAAATAATACTGTGTTTTCAGAACACCCTCATGCTTCCCTTACAATATAAATTGATTATTTTTCTGCTTGTGTTTATAGGCAAATGTTTTTAGTAATGGATGGAGTGAAGAAGGGAGGAGTCAAAATCAGAGAATATGAGGAAACAGTCTTTTTATGTACTGGAAAACTACTTGAATTTGGGATGGGGAAAAAAGGTGCAACTTTCCCCATTTTCTGTACTGCTATGATGAAAAGAGTGTGTATGACTTAACCAGCTACCTCCCACCCACTTTGAGCACTGGCTACCCAATGGAGCAACTTCCCATCACATATCTATCATTCTCTGGTATGCTGTGAATTAACATAATGAGCACTGGGATGAAAGAACTAAGCAAAATACTGGCATCCCTCTGTAAGTTATATGAAATGTGACAGCTGGTTAAGACAATGCTCAGTGCTGTCCAGGAGGCTTAAGCATCTCTCTATTTATGTGGCTTTCTGCACCATCCATAGCATCTAAGCACCTCACAATCATAAATGGATTTAATCCTTACATCACTCATGACAGGTAGGGCTGTATGATCCTGTAACGCGACTCGGCCGCGGTTTCTCCCTCAGCGGGACGGTGGGGTGTCCCATGGCCTCGCTATGAATAGCCTTAAGCCCGGTCCTCGATCAGGGTGGGGCACCAACCAGTACGTCACTATGCTCAGGCCCTCAGGCAGGAGCTGAGCAGCAACAGTTTTAAGCCCCAAGAAGCCCAGGCTCCGGGGTCTGAGCGTCGGGGCGAGGGGGAGACTGCCACCCATGAGTGAGGTGGCAGGGGGGACGCAGGCCCACCCACTCCTCTGCGTCCCAGCCCGGGGCCCTAACAGCAGCAAGCAGCCTGCTGCTGTGTCAGTGGGGATCTGGGCCGCAACACACTGACATTGGTTCTGGCAGTGCTGCAGCCAGACTGGGGTCGGCTACCCGCAGGCTACTTCCACTCTCCCCTTTGTCGAGTACCTGCGTCGTTGTGGTGTCACCGGCAGTCTCAACCACCATCGGCTCCTCGGGGTAAGAGTTCGAGGGTAGGCCCAGCGGGTCCTCGGAGTAGCGGGTGAGAGGCAGGCTCGGCTCCTCCTTGGGGTAGTTGGCGAGAGGCAGGCTCGGCTCTTCCTCGGGGTAGCTGGCGCGGGGCAGGCTTGGCCAGTCCTCCTCCGGGTAGCGAGCGCGGGGCAGGCTCGGCCGGCCCTCCTCCGGGTAGCGAGCGCGGGGCAGGCTCGGCAGGGCAGGCGTGCGCCCTGACGGGCCGTGGCCGCAGACGTCTGATCCCTGCGGTGGTTGGACCCCTACTGAGTTCTGCAGGCCAGCTTTTATACTTCCGGGTCTGCGCCGTGACCTCTGAGGGGCGGGCGCAGGACCCAGTGGCTCCGCCCACAGCGGGGTTGGGGGAGGTTTGTCCCTCAGCGGGACGGTGGGGTGTCCCACGGCCTCGCTACACACTCCCCCCCTCAAGACTGGCTCCCGTCCGTCGGGGTCAGCCCCCTCCGTTTCCCCCAGGTGGGACAAGAAGTCCGCGTTAACATGGTCCTTACTGGCCCTGTGGTGGATGGTAAAAGCATACGGTTGTAGTGCCAGGTACCAGCGCGTGAGCCGCATATTGTTGTTCTTCATTTGCGCCAGCCATCGCAGTGCGGCGTGGTCGGTGATAAGTAGGAAGGGGGACCCCAGGAGATAATATCGCAGGGCATCGCAGGCCCACTTCACGGCCAAGGCCTCCTTCTCAATCACGGCATAGTGCCGTTCTCGTGGAAACAGTTTCCGGCTAAGATATATAACAGGATGTTCCTCCCCATCCACTTCCTGGGACAGGACTGCTCCCAGGCCCACCTCGGAGGCGTCCGTTTGGAGGACGAACGCTCGGGAAAAGTCTGGGCTTGTATAAGATGGGTTCACAGCAGAGGCAATCTTTGAGGGTCCGGAAGGCATGGTCACACTCAGAGGTCCATTCCACACGTCGGGGACAGTCCTTAGTCAGGAGTCCCGTTAACGGGGCCGCGATGGAGGTGAAGTCGGGGATGAATCTCCGGTAGTAGCCCGCCAGGCCCAAGAATTGGCGCACCTGACGCTTTGTAGTGGGGGGTGGACATGCGACTAGGGCTTGGACCTTCCTCACGAACGGTTTCACCCGTCCGTTCCCAATAGTGTACCCCAGGTAGGTCGTCTCCTGTCACCCGATATGACACTTCTTCGGATTGGCGGTCAACCCCGCGGCTCGGAGGGACCGCAGGACTGCCGCTACTCGCTCCAGGTGGTTCTCCCAGCAGTCGCTGTAAATGACAACATCGTCTAGGTATGCGGCTGCATACTCTTGATGAGGACAAAGGAGAAGATCCATGAGCCGCTGGAACGTTGCAGGGGCCCCATGGAGACCGAAGGGCATCCGCATGAACTGGTAGAGGCTGTGGCGAAGGCGGTCTTCTCCCGCGACGCGGGCTCGAGGGGGATTTGCCAGTATCCCTTGCTTAAGTTGAGGGTCATAAGGAAGCGGGCCTTGCCCAAACCATCCAGCAGCTCGTCTACGCGTGGCATCGGGTACGCGTCAAACTTCGAAATCGAATTGACGCAGCGGAAGTCGATGCAGAAGCTCTGGGTGCCATCCGGTTTGGGAACCAGGACTACGGGGCTACGCCACTCGCTCTGTGACGGTTCGATAACGCCCAGTTCTAGCATGGCCTGAACTTCCTCCTTGACGACCTGCCGCATCCGATAAGGTAAGGGCCTAGTTGCCTCTCGGATCACCACTCGCGGCTCAATCTGGATGGTATGGTACTCGAGGGTCGTGTAGCCTGGCTGGGCGGTGAACGTCTTACGGAATGCGTGTAGGAGACACCCGGTCTGTTTCCGTTGCTCGTCCGTGAGCGACTCCCCAAGCCGAGGGGTCCTCAGGCAGAGCAGCCTGAGGTCCTAATTCCGGCTCTGGCGGGCAGGGATTGATTAAGGAGGCCCTCTCGTTCCCACCAGGGTTTCAAGAGGTTAATATGGTATCTCTGGGTCTTCCTCCAGCGGTTGGGCTGGTTAATCTCATAGACGACTGGCCCGACCTTTCGAACCACCTCATAGGGCCCCTGCCACCGGGCCAATAGCTTCGATTCGTTGGAGGGCAAGAGAAGCAGCACGCGGTCTCCAGGTTGGAACTCGCGAGTCTGGGCCCCCTGGTTATAGGTCTGGGCCTGAGCCTTCTGCGCGGTCCTCAGGTTCTCTTGAGCGAGCGTTCCGGCTCGGGTGAGGCGACCCTGAAGTTGGAGGACATATTGTAGAAGGCCCTCGAGTACAACAACTCAAAGGGGGAAAATTTGGTGGAGGCTTGAGGTACCTCTCGGACAGCCAGGAGTAACGGTGGGATCAACTGGTCCCATCAGCGCAGGTCTTCGGGCGAGAATTTGCGCAGCATGTCTATCAGGGTGCGGTTGAACCGCTCCACCAGGCCGTCGGTCTGCGGGTGGTACACCGAGGTGCACAGTTGCTTGATCCCGAGGAGTTCAGAGACTTGCCGCAGCAGCCGGGAGGTAAAATTGGTACTCAGGTCGGTAAGGATTTCCTGGGGCAGACCCACTCAGGCAAAGACCTTGTCCAGTTCATCGGCAATGGTCCGCGCTGTGATGTTCCGGAGCGGGACAGCCTCGGGGAAGCAGGTGGCATAGCCCGCGATGACCAGGACATAGAGGAACCCTGCCCGGCTTCTCGGGAGGGGTCCCACCAAGTCCATCGCCACCCGCTCAAACGGCATCTCCACGATGGGTATGGGTATTAGGGGGGCCAGGGCTGTCCGAGAGGGCGCAGCCAGCTGGCACTCTGGACAGGAGTTGCAGTAGTTCCGTACCTTCTGGTGCACCCCGGGCCAGAAAAACCAAGAGAGGATTCGGGCAAGGGTCTTTTCCTGGCCTAAGTGCCCAGCCGCCGGGATGTCGTGAGCGAGCCTCATTACCGCTCGTCGGTGGCACCGAGGCACCAACAGTTGTGTCTGTAGGTCCCCGGAGCGGGCGTCTCGATCCACCCGATAGAGATGGTCGCACCGTAGCTCGAAGTGGGGCCAGCTCTTAGCCCGGGCTGGATCAATCAGGGCGCCGTCGACCACCGTGAGCTGCTCATATGCTCGGCCCAGGGTGGGGTCTTCCCTCTGGTCCTGGCAGAAATCCGTGTTGAGAGGGGGGCTGTCTGTGGTCATCGGCAGGAAATCCTCCAACGCGTCGTCCTGGCTCTTAGGCCCCACCTCCTCAGCCTCCTTGATCAGGTCCTTGGGGCAGTTGCCCTTTAAGGCGGGGGTTACCCCCGGGTCTTCCTGTGTGTGGGCCTGCAGAACAGCCAGAAACTCCGGCCAGTCCCGCCCCAAGATTACGGGGTAGGCGAGTCGTGGGGCTAGGCCAACCACGAGGGTTCGTGTGACTCCATCCACGGTAAGGGAAACTCGGGCACTGGCATACGGCCGGACATCGCCATGAATACACTGTAGGTGGATAGTTCCCAGGCGGGGGTCTTCGGGGAAGCCGAGGCTTTGGCGGATGAGGGTTTGCCCGCAGCCCGAGTCGATCAGGGCCCGCGTCTGGCAGTCCCCGACGATAACGGGCACGGTGACTTTGTTAGCCTGCGGCATCCGGGCACAGTTTTCTCCGGTACAGACGTGCCCAAAGCTGCAATCCATCTCCGTGCAGTCCCGCTGGAGGTGCCCCTGCTTCCTGCAGGAGAAACAGGGCCCGACTTCGGATCATCCGGTTCAGGTCGCCCCACCTTTTGGGCTCGTAGCGGGGCTCCGCGGGGCATGGCCAGTCCCGGCTCCGGGGCCTGTGGGAGTTTGCCGGGGGGGGGGCGTCGGGTCGCCCAGACCAGGGTTCCTGACTTCGCGGGGGTGCCCATGGTTCGGCGCGGGTGCTTACCCGTCTCTTCGGATTGGGGCGCTCGGGTCCTGGAGGACGATCCCGCATACCCGGCCCAACCGGGCTTTCCGCTGCAAGGAAGTTCTCCATGAGGGTGACGGCGGCGGCTACCATCGGAGGTCGGTGGCGGAGGACCCAAGCCCTTCCCCGCAATGGGAGGATATGTAGGAATTGCTCCAAAATAATCTGTTCCAGGAGCTCTTTGGGGTTCTGCCTGTCCGGCTGTAGCCACCTCTTGCATAGGTCTCTCAGCTCCTGCACCACCAACCGGGGCCTGACGCCTGCGGTGTAGGCGAGACTCTGGAACCGCAGTCGAAAGGTTTCAGGACTGACATCTAGGGCGTTCCAAAATCGCGGCCTTTACCCGGGTATAGTCCCTGGCTTCCTCCGTGGATAACCCCCGGTGCGCGGTTTGCACTGTCCCCGTCAAGTAGGGGGCCAGGAGGGTGGCCCACTGATCAGGGGCACACCCAGCAACCTGGGCCACCCTTTTGAATGTCACCAAGAAGGCCTTGGGGTCATCCAGTGGGCCCATCTTGGTCAGCCTTACGGCCGCTGGTAGCCAAGGGGTCCCGTCTGGACCTCCCGGCTGGGGGTCGACGGGCCGGGACAGTGCGGCCGTGAACTGCTGTAAACATTGTCGCTGGAAGTCTTGATTCTGCATAGTCAGGTCCTGAATCAGCTGCTGCTGTTGGGCTCCCAGCTTCTCGACCAGCTGTTGTTGTTGTTGTTGCTCCTGCTGCTGCTGGAGCTGGGCCACCTGCTGTCGCTCCTGGCTCTCTGTCCAAAAGGCGAAAAGCTTGGTGAGATCCATTTCTCGGTTGGGGGACTGCTCTCCCCCAGAGCCTTTCTCACAGGGGTCAAGGGCTCGTGCCCACATTCTGGGCAGAGGGTCCCCACTTCTGGTACCACATGTAACGCGGCTCGGCCGCGGTTTCTCCCTCAGCGGGGCGGTGGGGTGTCCCACGGCCTTGCTACGAATAGCCTTAAGCCCGGTCCTCGATCAGGGCGGGGCACCAACCAGTACGTCAATATGCTCAGGCCCTCAGGCAGGGGCTGAGCAGCAACAGTTTTAAGCCCTAAGAAGCCCAGGCTCTGGGATCTGAGCATCGGGGCAAGGGGGAGACTGCCACCCGTGAGTGGGGTGGCAGGGGGGATGCAGGCCCACCCACTCCTCTGCATCCCAGCCCGGGGCCCTAACAGCAGCAGGCAGCCTGCTGCTGTGTCAGTGGGGATCCTGGCCGCAAGACACTGACATTGGTTCTGGCACTGCTGCAGCCAGACTGGGGTCGGCTACCCCCGGGCTACTTCCACTCTCCCCTTTGTCGAGTACCTGCGTCGTGGTGTCACCGGCAGTCTCAACCACCATCGGCTCCTCAGGGTAAGAGTTCGAGGGTAGGCCCAGCGGGTCCTCGGAGTAGCGGGCGAGAGGCAGGCTTGGCTCCTCCTCGGGGTAACTGGCGAGAGGCAGGCTCAGCTCCTCCTCGGGGTAGTTGGCAAGAGGCAGGCTCTGCTCCTCCTCGGGGTTGCCGGCACGGAGTGGTCCCAGCCAGTCTTCCTCGGGGTAGCTGGCGCGGAGCAGGCTCGGCCAGTCCTCCTCCGGGTAGCGAGTGCGGGGCAGGCTCGGCCAGTCCTCCTTCGGGTAGCGAACGCGGGGCAGGCTTGGCCGGTCCTCCTCCGGGTAGCGAGCGCGGGGCAGGCTCGGCTGGGCAGGCGTGTGCCCCGACGGGCCGCGGCCGCAGACGTCTGGTCCCTGCGGTGGTTGGGCCCCTACTGAGTTCTGCAGGCCAGCTTTTATACTTCTGGATCTGCGCCGTGACCTCTGAGGGGCGGGTGCAGGACCCAGTGGCTCCACCCACAGCGGGGTTGGGGGAGGTTTGTCTCTCAGCGGGGCGGTTGGGTGTCCCACGGCCTCGCTACAGATCCATTTTTTAAATGGGTAATTAAGGCATAGGGTAAATTAAACAGCTTGCTCAATGTTCACACAGGAAGTTTGTAACTGAGCCAAGAATTGAATCCACATCTCCTCGGTCCCAGCCCCATGCCTTCTGCATCCTCTAGAATCACCTAATACAATTTCTGCATATTGACCACTAGGGTCAAATTCAGCCCTGGTATAAACAAGTGCAACTCCACTGACTTCAGGGGTATTCTGCTTTGCCACTCCTGTGCTGAATTTGGTGCCCAGGCTCTCATTTCAATTTTCAGTTATGATAATGTGCAGGATGACATGAGGGACTCAACTTACTGGTTGAATCTTGGGGTCTGCACAACAGCTGGCACTTCCACCCCTCAGTCCTACTTCTTAAAATCTTCACAAGTAGGTAGTAGTCTTCCTCCTCCTCACCTTCAAGTAAAGAATGGGATGGTACAATGGTGGCCAGAATTTCTGGAATTGCTGAGGAAATAATGACTTATTTATTTTTTATTTATTTTTGGTTATGTCTTGTTTATTGCCATGATAACTTTTAGCAGAACATTTCTGAAAGATAAACAAAGAATTCATCAGACAGACTTACTGTCAAAGTTCTGCCTGCCTAAAACTTGCTTTGTTTACTTAATTTAAAAAAGGATAGAGAATGTAGTACTGAGAAAAAATATAAATCCATCTCATGACATGCTAGATTTGTTGGCAACTTTTTTCCCTATAAAGCAATGGATGTCTCATGTCGAGATGTGTGTGTGTCAGGTATGACAAATGTGTTCCTCCAAGAAAAGTAAAAGGGTATAAGAGGCAGCTCGATGTTGGAACAGATTATGCACTGTCCAGTATGTGCATGAGATAGCAAAGTATGTGTGAAAGAAAAGGTCAGGTTAACAAAAAATTTTCCCTGGCAAAAATACGAAGGCAATGTGAGGTGTTTAATCATCTGCAATAGAACTGCATCTCTGTAAAGCTATGTAGAATGCATACCTGATCTTTACTATTATTTTCTAATTTTCAAAGTCAGTAATTTCTTTTAATTTCATTTCAGTGTGAGGCGTGCCTCTATCCTCAGGTGCAATACTAGTACGTGAAAAAGGAGTTCAAGGAGCAAGCTTCCCACACTGCCATGCCAATATGCTTCAGCCCTACTTGACTTGGAGGCAATGGGCCAGATCCTCAATCACTAGAGAAATTCTTCAATCTCTACTTTCTTTTTCTAATCTTTATTCTAAATAAGCAAAAGTCACTCCACCCTGAGATGGGGCCTGAGAATGCTCATTTGAAAACTCAGAATTTCTAAAATGGTACCCTGACAAAGGGCCAGGTATGTGTGTATGTGGATCGGCAGAATCACAGCTCGGCGGTAATAAACAACAGTGAACATGTTCAAAATTGGTGTCTACTGAGCATGTGAAGTAAGGGGTGACAGAGAGGTCAGTTAATTGAGCAGCTAGCCAGTCATATCCCCCTCATTCCGGTCACCACTTGTTTTAAAGGTCAGAGCTGTCAATTAGAACTCTGAAGTAATGGCTGATATGTGAGTGAGGTAATTGCTTCTAAAAATAGAAAGGTATAATAGAAGGCAGCTACAATGTCACATAGAAGGCTAGCTGTCATCAGGCAGTTTCGGAGTCTGAGCCTGAGTCAGTGAAAGAGACAGAAAGAGACGATTGAGAGAAGACGAAAGCCAACAAGAGGAGACAAAGAAAAGCTGCTGGAAAGAAGTCAGAAAAGCCGCTACAGAGAGAGAGAGAGAAGAAAACTGGAGCGGAGGAAAGCAGACTGACCAGTAACTGAACAGCAACAGTGATTAGAAAAAAATACTAAAGAATGTATAAAGCGATATCAATGGATTTATAAAGTAAGCCTGTTGTTCTTTAATTAAGCATAGTAAAAGCACACTGTAGGATAGTATATAGAGTTAGCATGTGTGTGCTTATAAGAATGCATAAAATTCTGTTATTAATTGCAAGATATCAAACTTTAAAGCTATTTAAGAACTGCTGTCAGCGATTTGTTGTAAACTGGACACTTGTAACAAATCACTTCGCTTAGAATCATTTGAGCTATGTGCAATTGAAGTTTGAATGCTCTTTAACTTGCAATAAGAGATTGGTGTCAGGAATTCTGTGCCTTGTTTAGGATTTCTAGATCATATTGTAGTAGGGATTATTAGTAACTTTAATAAAAAGGTACTTTGTTTTGGAAAGAATAGTGCCTGTGTCAATTACTTTATCAGAAGAGTACACCACTACCTGGATATAACGCCACCCGATATAACACAAATTTGGATATAACGCGGTAAAGCAGTGCTCTGAGGGGGGAGGGGCAGGGCTGTGTACTCCGGTGGATCAAAGCAAGTTCAATATAACATGGTTTCACCTATAATGCGGTAAGATTTTTTGGCTCCCAAGGACAGTGTTATATCGAGGTGGAGGTGTATATCCATGTCCTTTAATGTTTCCTTAACAACCCTGGAAACTTGTACCTCAGGAAGAACAAACTAAGGGGGTGATAGGCAGGTTATTATAGCAGCATCCCAAAATCCATTTTTGAGGGTAACACCTCGCTGGTCTAAGTCAGTGTAGTTGTATTGACTCCAATAGAGCTATTCTGATTTACATCAGCTGACGACCTAGACCAATCGCACTATGAGGAAGAGGCTGGTTCATTTTCCATTGCCTCCCTATGGTTCCTGATGCATAGGGAAGCATGGTCACTGCTACATTTGCTCAAGGAGGGGTAATATATGCTCTCCTCCAAGCCAACTAGCTCTTCTGGTGGACGTTGTGAAGGAATCATAGCACTCCTTATACCCTTCACTATCACTTTACAAGGACTGCATGGGACAGGCCACCTTTTTCAGGTAAGCATAAGAATTGAGATTCTGACCAGTCACTGTGAAAGGCATGAAGAGTAAGGAAAGTTCTTCTCACACTCTCTATCACTGTTATACACCAGCATAGTGACCAACCAAAATAAAGACCAAAGTTTTTTCCTCTACTGATTTTGCCCTTCTTTATTTAAAAGTCTTCTCTCTCTCTCTCTCTCTCACTCACACACACACACACACTCAAAATAAACATATTGGCATATTAGTTTAACATCCTTTGTTTACTTCTCCCTCCCTTTCTTTTGATATATTTTAATATCACTGATAATATTAGAAGGCATAGGCATAGCTCTGACAACTGCTGTTCTCTATTTATTTTTCCATTTAAGTGAACAGCAGAATTGGAATAAAATTTGTTTTTATTAGGTTTCGTGCAGAAGGTCTGAACTTAGCAATACCTCCAGACACAGCACGGGATATTTAAACCTGTTTTTATTGAGCGAAGAATGTTGGGCAGGACAGTGAGGCTTTTCCCTGGTCTCTCAAATGAGTCATAAGACCTTTGACTTCCACCTGAGCAGACACCAGATGCAGTCGGAAGAGGGTAGCAGCAGTTTAACCCCCATTAAAAAGGCCATTGCAGTGTTTGCTACTTTACCTGGTATTTAACACAATATGTGAAAGGACAGGCATGGAAGGAGGTGGGAGTGTTCAACTTACCTGTGCACATGTTGTACCATTGTTAGGTTGGGTTCACTTTCAGATGTTTTGTGACTACAGGAATCCATGTTGGTTCCAAAATGGAGTTTTATGCTCACATGCCTATGGACTTATAAATGTTTAATAGTTGGAAAATATAATGACAAAGAAGCCAAAATCCAAATGAAAAGAAAGGTACTAATTGAAGCCTTTCCTAAAAGATGTTAAAACAGAACCATCACCTAAGGGACCAGTTAAGATTCGCACCCTTGGATTCAGCCATTGGAGAAGATGAAGCCTACCACAAGCTTAACTTGCTCTTAATGTGTCTCTTCAAGGAAGTAAATTCTTCCCAATCGAGGTAAATCAGTATTTGAAGTGTCAGGTTAACCCAGCAATAATAGATCGATGGAGAAGTTCACTACGTACGGAAAGGTATCCAAGAAGGCTTCAAGGCCAAGAAAAACAGCAAGGAAGTTCCATAAAAGAAAGTGATACAACAAAAAATCCTCAAGTGACCACTAGCCAAAGAAATAAACTCTTTAGAGTAAGGCATCATGGAGGAGAAAAATAAATGTAACTAATCATAAAATTTGGGAGTGGGTAACACTAAGGGCTTACAAATTAATGGGACATTGTTACTTAGCCGTTTCAGAATATTCTCAAAATCAATTTGCCACATTGTCTGACACCGTTACTACCTATGACCCGGTGCAGCTTGTCGGTCCCATACACTCAGGATATGAATATGTATGACATATGACCACCGTAATGTTCACCAATTGCAATGAAGATCTTTTCCAATGCGTTTCATTTAACATCTCATTTCCCTCCATGATAATGCCCAGAGAAATGAGTTTATCACTGCAAATGTACCATCAACAAACTCAAGTGGATTTTTTAGACATTTATGTAAAACCTCCTAATCACAATAATACTGTGTTAAGATTAATCTGTAACTCTCCCGCATTGGGTTATAACATTTTCTTGAAGAACCACATCACTTCAAAATTCAATTAATGAATTTAAGGAATTGTGTACAAGTGTTCTCACAATAAATGTTACCTTAACACATTCTGGACTATGGACTATTCGAGGCCCACTACAGTTCGAACATACAATAGAAATACAAGTGGTGATACTTGTTCTTATTCATCATGTGGGACCACTAATGGTAAAAAAGGGATGTGGCAAGAACTCTAATGATAGACCCTCAGTACTCCATCAAAAGGATCATCATGCCTTTACAGTTGTCAATTGCATTAGTATATAATCAATGTGCGCAATATACCGAACCATTGTTAGTGGGATGGAGAGCCTGGGTGCAAGGAGTGCTCCTTCTTTCCTACAAATCATCCCAAAGGCAAAAACGTGACTTGGTCACAAAGATCCTAGGTCGGGTTGGAGCTGGACTAGGTGTATTAAATACAGTGGACCAGCAACTTTTGGCGCAATGAATTGGACATCTAGGTCATGATGCTGCCTCCCTTTCCAAGCCATTAACATCTGCATTCCAAGCCTTAGACACTACAACATTGAATATCACCGAAATTCTTCCTTATTGGCTTAAGGTTCAAGAGCAAGATCATATGCAAATATTGGGGGTTTTGGGAATTCTTCAATCAAATCTTTCCGAGGCTCTGGCCTGTATAGAAGGACAACAACAGTGAATAACAGTAGCTAAATCCATTGTTAGGGATGGTTTTAATCAACAATTGCCTCTGGAGTTAAAGAAAATTATCCATGAAGATGCCAATGACTTTGAAAAGGCTCACCATCAATGGTGTCAGTTATTAACTTTTACCTATTTTCAACATAATGATACTATCATGGCATTGGTATGTACCTTAAAATCAGCCAATCAGGAAACAATATATCCTTTGGTTGCTTTAGGAATATATGCCAATTGATCTTTGTTGGTGCCTGTGGAAGAACACAAATGGGTGCATGTGAATGCCAATAATTCTTATGTCCCCCATTACCTCCAAGCATGTGTAGAACAACTCAGTTTAGGATACACCTGTACCAGTCAGGTGTGGGAAGAAGATTCTACCTGTTTAAATCCCACAGAGGGAGGCTGTCATTATGAAATATTTCATCATTCCCTTAGCAAAGCCTCGGCAATAGTCCAAGTAGACATTCATTGTTTCTGTATTCAAAGTTTATGTTCACATTTTTTAGTAAATAGCTTCTATAGGATCAATAACACAGGGATAGGAAATTTGTGTATATGCCACGCCATGCAAATTATTGGTTGTGATATCAATGTGACGGTACACAATGTGCATACCAATAATGTACATGGCAGATATAAACTGTACAATGTGGTAACACCAATCCATATTGGGGCAAATTTGGAGGCCATTCAAAAGCTTTTACACCACCAAAAATTGTCTCAGTACCTACATAACTTAAAAATTGAAGGAAAAAACCCCTCCTTATGGTTCAACATTCTACCTTGGAAATAAAACATATTTTAAAGAAAATTAGGGATGAAATCACCCCTACTTATTGGTGGGAAGCAATTTTCAACACTGATATGGGAAACGTAAGATCGGTATGGTACATCCTTTTACACCCAATCATGGTACTCTTAATTGTTCAGTTCCGGGCAAGTGTATAAAAGGCTGCCCAGACAGGGCCTCAGGGCTGTCCATCTGAGTGGCAGCCAGGAACAGTCACAGGTTTTACCTGCAGGCATCCATCCATCCTAGTGATAGACGGGTTAGGGATTTTCCTCCAACAGCTTCCTCACCTGTAAAAAGAAGAGAGAAGAAGAAACAACATCTCCTGAGTGTCTCATCTGTTCTGCTTTCCCGTGATCCCGAAGGAACATCAAGGGACTCCTTGGAGCTCCTCTCCAAAGGCTTGCCATTAGCCAGAAGATCAAGGTCCCAAGCACCTGCCGTCGCTTTGATCTGTGAAGAAGGGTTTTTTTATTTTGTTTATTGGGTTGAGTTTGAGGGGGTAATCACTGTATCGCGCGATTTTGCTGTTTATTCCCCTTTGGTTTGGCCCACTCTTTGTTATAAATCCTTCAATACACTTTATTTGATTCTACCTTTTATTAATTTACTCCTCATTATTCAGGGTGGGAGGGGTCCTCTTTGTAGGAGAAGGGATCCTACCAGATGACAGATGCTGGACAGGGAGGCCGAACCTAGGGAGACAAAGCATAAGGGTCTCGTCTTTACACACACACACACACTCCTCCTTTTGCCTTTCCATCCTTTTTCCCTTCTAACACCATGCTGTTGTTATTTCACAATTAGTTTTTAATCAATTAATTAATTGTGCATGTGACACAGCTGGGGGGATTTAAAAAAATAGATATTTAGAATGTTTAGGACATTCCTGCACTAGATATTAATCATTTGAACCATTGCAAAAAAATAAATCACAGTTCTTTTTATGGAGTGACAGTTGAATATGGCAGCAACCCACATAGTCAGGATTATTTTTATTATTATTTTATTTTTAAGAAAAAATATTTTAAACAGTTGCCTTTTCAAGTACAGGAGACGCAATGCCTGAAAAGATTTCATTTGCCAATCCAATGAAGGCTTAATTTCCAAGAAAATAATAAATTGAGAATAACCTAATGGGTTATACTTACTTAGAGATTTCAATTAAGTTATTCCAGATAATAAGCAAACTCCTTCACCTTTCACCTTATGAGACAAAATACCCATTGTAGTCAATGTAACAAATGGGACTCTATGAGAATTTTAGTTAAATATGCATTTTTCCTCAGCCAAAGATAGTCCAGGATTTGATCTCAGGAATACATTACTAAAATGTAACTCTTTTCCTGTCACTATATAATAAACTGGTATAGAAGGACTAGTGAAAAGTTTGGATATTTTAAAATATTACTTTTTAGGCAAATAAGCAGTTTGCTTTACAAACACATCCCATTTTAACCTTAGCATTTGTGATAGATTATTCCTATTTTAATTAGTTTGTCTTAATGAGTTCTTGTGCCCAATTTACAACTGTGTAACATTTGGAGTATAATATCAAAAGACCTAATTAGGAGGCATTCTATTAAGTATGTCTTCAAGCACGTGTAGGTGTGCAGATTAAAGCACTATATATATAAAAGTAATATCACATACCAAAATTATGGTATGTACAGAATACTAACAACAGGCAATTATAGACAGATATGCAGTTTGCTTCCTGTACCAAATTTTAACCTTAGCATTATGTATTAAAACAAGTGGTATTGTGTTCTGGTTCAGATTCCTGAAAGATAAGAAATTTAGATGTCAAGCTCTTTGAGGCAGGGACATCTTTTACTGTATATTTGTACAATGCCTAACACAATGGGGTCCTTAACTCAGCTGGTGCCTTGAAGCACTACTGCAATGCAAATAACAAAGACAACCTCATCCGAACTGTTACAATTTTGTTATGTATCCAAACACAGAGCAAAACATGAACTTTTGATCTAAAATGACTTATTTTTAGATTAAGGAAAAATAATAGCAATAAAATAAAAGTAAAGGTCACAATACAGTGTATGCATCCCCTTTATAACAGGTCACAGCAATCCTGACAACAAAATGGCTGCTTTGTATGGAGTATGGAGAAAACAAAGCCATAACAAGCTGCAAACTATATATCCTACAGATGTGTTTGAAAATTTAAAGTCTAATTTTGTCCTACAATATGTACATGTGGCTCCTTTGGAGATCAGCAGATGTTACACACACAAATCTGAGGGCAGAGATTAGTTTTTGGCAAATATCTGAAGGAGGACTCAGTCTGCCCTGGTGCCAGCAAGAAGCAATTAATCAGTCATCATGAATGAAATAGACTCTGAAATTAACATAAGACATTCTGACATCCCCTTACTTGCTGTTCCAGTGGGGAATGCTGTATTTATTTTTTGCACTGAAAACTAGGTGTCTTGAAAACAACCTCTGAGGCAATATTTGATAGTTGAGAACACAGGTTTTATTTTTTTCAATCTGTTATTGTTGTTTGGGGTGGGGGGGGTCAATGCTAGTGAAGAGAGAGGGTGAGGGAGGGGCTCCATCCCCTCCTCCCCCAGTTCAGCTAGTGGAATCCCTTCAGGTGTTTGTACAAGAGCATATGTGATGTGAATAGAGCATGATTGATGTATTTAACATCCCTCTTGCTTAGCCTTTTTTCCTGCTCATTGGCATTTGCATTTTCCTTACCCAGATATTGAGTGAAATTCATTCTGCTGTAATATAAAAATTCAGATTTTTTTCTGATGTTCTTGTTTCAGATGACCACATCAGCTGATAGCTTATGATGTTTGTTTGTTATCTGATTTAGACACTAGTTTTTCCTATGCAAGATTTTAGCTGAATGGGATTGTGACGGGTTCGGTTACAGAGAGCCCGTTGGGACTGTCACCTGATGTGCTGAAATTACCTCTGAGTCCATTTTCCCCGTCAGCTTGAGACTTCCAGAACCCTGTCTTGTTGAGCCAGATATGCTAGCCTGCTGCAACACAGACCCAGGATCTGGTTCATGCCCTCAAAGCTGCAGATTTAACTGAAAACAGCTCAGCAGGTTACCTGTCTCCAGCACTCAGAACACAGTTCCCAATGGGATCCAAACCCCAAATAAATCCATTTTACTCTGTATGAAGCTTATACAGGAAAAAATCATACATTGTCTGCCTTCTATAACACGGATAGAGAGAGATGCACAGCTGTTTGCTCCCCTAGGTACTAATCACTTACTATGGGTTTATTAATAAACAAAAGTGATTTTATTATGTATAAAAAGTAGGATTTAAGTGGTTTCAAGTAATAACAGACAGAACAAAGTAAGTCACCAAGCAAAATAAAGCAAAACATGCAAGTCTAAGCCTAATACATTAAGATACTGACTACAGGTAATATCTCACCCTCAATTATGTTCCAATAAGCTTCTGTTACAGACTAGACTCCTTCCTAGTCTCGGCCCAATCCTTGTCCCTGGTACAGACATCTCAGGTGGTAAGCAGGGGTTTTCTCATGACTGGCAGCTTCACCCCCTTGTATAGCTTTGGCACAAGGCAGGAATCTTTTGTGCTTCTCCCCACCTCTGCTTCATCAATGGAAAAGTACAAGGATTAAGATGGATTCTAGCATCATGTGACATGGTCACATGTCACTGTAAGACCCCTAGTCTCCATTCTTCCTGGGTCGGCCCACAGGCACACAGGGAGGCATGCAGGTAAATAAACCATTTAAAACCAAATGTCCTAGTCAATGGGAGCCATCAAGATTATAAACCACCATTAATGGCCCACACTTTGGATAGTTACAATAGGACCTCAGAGTTATACTTCATATTTCTATCTTCAGATACAAGAATGATGCATGCATACAAATAGGAGGAACATATTCAGTTGGTTATAACCTTTGTTATGATACCTTACAAAAGACCTTTTGCATAAAGCATATTCCAGTTACATCATATTCACAATCATATGCATAATCCCATAAAACATATGGCATGCAATGTCACAGGGATGCATTGATTTTTATTCTCTCTTTCAACATCTGCATTATAATACTTAGTCCTGCCATGAATGCAGGGGACTGGACTAGATGACTTCTCAAGCTCCATTCCAGTTCTATGATTCTATGATTCCCTAATAAAGGTAAGGAAATGCATGTCTGAGAGCTGTCTGTATATACCCTGAACATGCTTTGGAGTTTTATGACATGCATAATGAGTTGTATTGATACGGACATACAACAAATATAATTTAATACATATGTATCAGCATTGCCATGGGACAAAATATGATCATATGATCTATGTTCAAGTTTAAGGACATATGCAAATCAATATTCAAATTTCTTTCTGCTGTCATGTCAGGAGTTAAAAATATTTTAGAGACTGGTAACTTATAGCAAAAGACAAGTCAGTATTGGGTGCTGTCAAATAAAGGTAATCTATACCCATTTTCCTTTACTTCAGAGTTTGACTGTAGCTGAACTGTGAACATGGATGAGACTTCACTAACAATTACTGATTGAAGAGACTATTACTATTTCTAGGATGCCATTTATGCAGTCTAAATTAACCTAAACTGAAGAGGAATTTTGGTATATAATTCTTTCACGTAATGGATAACATTCAGCATTATCTGGAGTCATTCACATTTTACAGCTTCAGCATTAAGGGAATTTCCATTTCTCAGTTCTCTTGATAGTCCAGTGATGTGAGCAGATGAACAATGTCACAGGGATGCATTGATTTTTATTCTCTCTTTCAACATCTGCAAACACCAAGTCACACCAATGCTTCTGTAACATTTCCAGGAGAGTGTTTCAGGTCACTTCAGTCTGTAACTATTCTTTTCAGTCGCCTTATTTCTATACTTTTATTTTGCAAGTTTGCCTGAAGGATAAATGCAAGCTGGTGGACTGACACAGCAGGGCCAGTATGGAATCTGAACTCCGTATTTAGACAGCTAAGAAAGTAGCCTGATCGTCAACATTACTGGGCATCCACAGCTCCCACTAAAGTCAAGGTGGTTACCTGGATGTACATACAATCAAAAATCAAGCCCCAGGATCTTGGTAGACCCCGGTACAGAGTGTGAAGAGGAATACAGGGCAGAAAGTGTCCTAGAATACCAGGGGTTGGGGGTGGGGGTAGGGAGGGACCAGTCACAAATAGGCCCCAAATGTGTAACCATTAAAGTTAGAAAATATATTTTAAAATGTCTCTGTTTCTACGATGATGGATGCGATTGCTTTTCACTACACTGGCTTCACTGGTGTAACTCCACTGACTTCATCGTCGTAATTCCCAATTTATACTCCAGTAGGAGGAGAATCAGACCCTCTAGATTTCTGTATTAAACTGCCACAAATAGCATTCAGAATTCTGTATTTGCTCTGCAACTGCTGATAATATCATAACCAAGTTAACAGTGTACCTAGATTCCAGTTTAGTGATTGTGGTGTCAGCTATTGCAGGGGAACCCTAGAAAAAGGATCTAGGACTCATCAGGTAATTAATAGAAGCACTGGTTTTAAAATATTTTCTCTTAAAATATACATATAATTGCAATTTGGTAGCATACACACGTTCTGTTACTAATTTGAAATCTTAAACCATGTTTTTGATAAACTCTAGAATTAGAGCTAAGAGAATAAAAAAGTTTAAGAAAATCAAGAGTTCACAGACATTTCCACAAACAATGTCAGTGAGTTTCAGTTTGATCTTATTCATCAAACATTAGTATTCATTTTTCACAGCTATTCAGAAGACCTCTGGTTTATTCATAAAGGGCTTGATCCAAAGCCTGTTGAAGTCAAGCCCAACTGTCTTTAATTCGCTTTTGATTAAGCTCAAAATTGTTTTCCAGTGGTGGAAATGTCAAAAATTCACTTTCTTGAAATTTCAAGAATGAACCGTTTTCCCTAAAACATATACTGGAAGTATTCCCATGGCCATTTTTACCCAGACACCAGTAGATCCAGTCTACGTTCTCGATAAGTATGTTGTTTATGGTATGGGCAAATACATAGCAAAGAGTGCTGACAAACAAACAAACTGAAAGAGCCAGATAGGGATCTACTGGTAATTTTTGTACACACCACACAAATACATATAGGTTCAATTATTCAGAGTGAATGTGATAATAAAAAATTGAATGTCATCTGATCGGCAACTAATATATATTAATGATATGTCTTTCTCCTTAGCTCAGAAAGGAATCTAGATATTTTTAACACACATGTAAGAAAATATAATGCTCTTTCTTGGGCAAATGGAATAAGACTTTGATCTAGGAAAGCACTGAAACACATATTTGAATCTATGCCTATTCAAGACAGAACTTAAGTATGTTCTTAATTTATATAGGTTTATATTATATGTCTCATTAAAGTAATATTTTAGGACATTTAAATATTCATTATAACCCCAACTCAGGAGCACATTCTTATTCAGGGCAGTATTTTAAGTATGTTTTTAAGTTCCATTGATGTCCATGGAACTTATGTACATGCTTAATTGCTATCCTGAATAACAATGCTTTCCTGAATCAGGTCCTAGGTAAAGATTTCAATATCTTAAAATTTCCTAGGCTTGCTTATCTCCTATGCTTCTCTCCCTGAAGTACTGAACTTTCTTCTTGAGAGAATCAATTCCCTAAAGATTCCTTCAGGCATTCTTCCTATCTTAGAATGTTAGGATATTCTGTCAGAGAGCAGCTGCCGTACCATGTCACTTAGGTGACCAATCACAAAGAAATACTTTCATGAATGGTTTGCAAAAACGCTCTAAGTGGAAATATGCTTTTTTAACCAAGGGTGTTGAACAATTTAATATAAGTATGTGTTTGAAAAGAAATACAGAAAGAAGGACCCAATCCATTGAACCCATTGTTTGTAATGAATAGTTTGGTCTGCATTACTTACAATTCACGTTTATTTAAAAGGTAACACACCTGCTCCAGCTATTGGAGGTTTTTAAGAACAGGTTAGACAAACAACTGTGAGGAATGGTCTATGTATACCTAACCTTGCCTCAGCACAGGGAGATGAATTCACTAGATAACCTCTTGAGGTCCTTTCCAGCACAACATTTCTATGATTCTATAATTATGTTATACAGAAACTGTATTATGAAATAATTTATCTGTGCTTCACAGAAAACAAACAAGCCCAAGAATGCTTCAGTAGTTCGTACCACCTCCCAATGCAGATATAATACATAGTAACATCCTTAGACTGGAATCTTTTCACGTTATGGTAGAAGCCAAGGATGCAACATAGTGTTTAAAAATTAAAAGGCTGAGTTTTTTGGACTGATGTTAGTTTCTTCTTGGATTGTCACCAGTGTTCATTGTTTTCTGATGAAGAGCTCAGGATAAAACATTTAAAGTAAAAATTTCCCTCAAGTGTTTACAAGACCTATAGAGCTGTAAGAAGCTATCCCACTCAATTTCTACTCCTTCAGACTGAAACAATAATGACTGCATCAGAAGTTGAAAGGGGTTTACAGTTGATCCTTCCCTCTTCCCACCTCTGGCACTCCTCCAAAGAACAGACCTGGACATCTCAGCCTCCAATGTATACTGTGTGTACCTAATAAAAAAAATAGAGCAATCTAATTTTTTCAGGCTACAGAGTATTACCAATATTTCATTCTTTTGGGACATAGCACAAAACAAGCAAGAAGTACTAAGGATTTCTGTATGACCGAACCCATGGGCTATGGCTTAAACAGTCTTTTTCCATTTTGAGAAAAAAATGTATTATTCTAGTGCGGAATGCCAGGGAAGAGAGGTAACTGATTCACTGATGCTTCATGTTAATGTCATACTGTAACAAAGCCTAGTACCTTTCAAATTGTCCAGGTCTCATTGCATCTACATGGCCCGTGCCAGAGCACATATGAAGAGGGGAAGTATAATCCCCTTTGGCCACAACCTCAGTTCATTGCTCTATTTATGACCTAATCATCTCTGAGGTCAGAGATTAGATTATTTGTCTCTCTCAAGTGTCATCCTCAATTTCCAATTCTGCACATTAAACACCAATCAAACTAAAGAAAAGGAAGTTTTACTGCCAATAATAGAAAGAAATTAGATTAAAATTAAAGAAACTGAGTGGTCCATTATGAAAAGTGCCCACTGTGACAAAGTTCTTCCTCTGGCTTGGTGGGTAAGCACCCTGGCGGGCCAGGCCAGTTTGTTTACCTGCCGCGTCTGCAGGTTCGGCTGATCGTGGATCCCACTGGCCGCAGTTCGCCACTCCAGGCCAATGGGGGCGGCGGAAAGCAGCAGCCAGCACATCCCTCGGCCTGCACCGCAGTGGGAGCCGCAATCAGCCGAACCTACAGACGCAGCAAGTAAACAAATCGGCCCGGTCCATGTGCCCAAGGTTGCCGATCCCTGCCTCAGAGGTTTTCGGCAGTCCTCAGTTTGGCTCCTTTTGTTAGTGGCACAAACCTGCCATTCATCATCAAACCTCATCACTGGCCAGCATGGGGAAAAGGAGGAGAACAATCCCCACAGTCTCTGCTGGTCCACCTAATGGGTCGGGGACAGGCCAGAGACCTTCCTCTCTCGTGGGACCCACAGTCCAGATCAACTCCTCTTATATCAAATAGGGAGTTGGGAGGATGGGGGGAACCTGGGCCCGCCCTCTAATCCGGGTTCCAGCCCAGGGCCCTGTGGACTGTAGCTGTCTTTAGTGTCTCCTGTAAAAGCTGCATGACAGCTATAACTCCCTTGGCTACTTCCCCATGGCCTCTTCCCAACACCTTCTTTGTCCTCACCACTGGACCTTCCTCCTGATGTCTGATAATGCTTGTACTTCTCAGTCCTCCAGCAGTACACCCTCTCACTCTCAGCTTCTTGCGTGCCTCTTGCTCCCAGCTTCTCGCACACCCTTCACTGACTGCTGTGAGGTCCTTTTTAAACCAGGTGCCCTGATTAGCCTGCCTGTTTTAATGGATTCTAGCAGCTTCTTAATTGGCTCCAGGTGTCCTAATTAGCCTGCTTGCCTTAATTGGTTCCAGCAAGTTCCTGATTGTTCTGGAACCACCCCTGTTACCTTACCCAGGAAAATGGGACCTGCTTAATCTGAGGCTAATATATCTGTCTTCTATCACTCTCCTGTAGCCATCTGGCCTGAATCTGTCACACCACATATGGACCAGAAATCTTAGTTACAAGATATTGAGGAAGAAAACTGAAGATATAAGAAGTCCTTTTTTAGTGATGCCCAAGGTCATTATGTTTTTTCCCCCAGCAGTGCTGGCAATATGGAATGGCCCTGCACATATACAGTCTGTGTACTCACCAGTAATTATTGGATCACCTTTACTATTTCTACTTAACCTCCAGTTTTTGGCGATTTCTTAGACTCTCAGGAATTCCATCATGCTGTAGCTAGTGGTGCCAAAAGTGTTATGGCTACAGGATCCAAAAATGGCTTTGTATAGAATAAAGAATATCTCAAATTATGATTTTTATAGCACGGAGCATATCTTAACAAAAAGAAATTGAGGGCACCTCCTCTCCTATTCCCACTCATGCAAAGCGCATTCTCTCCCATTCACAATTGCATAAAATCCCTGAGGCAGCTACAGCAATTGATTACATAGAGCAGTAATATTAAGAAAATATTTAGGGTGGAGTTTTCAAATATTCCCATTGACTTCATTGGCAATCAAGTTAACGCCAGCACTTTTGAAAATCCCACCCTTAATATATTTTGGCTGTCTGTTAATGTAGATACAAGAAGAATATACAGCACCATATGACCAACCAGCCCTCTATGGACCATCTGTCAACCACCTTGGGCCATAGCTTGAATATTGATAAGGGACAGATAAATGGGTCCTGCCTATGCAGACAACAAAGAAAGCATTTTCTGAAATAAGGAAATGTCAAAATCAAGAAAATGTTCAACTTTAATTTTGTCAAATTTCTGAGACACACCAGGTTGGGGGAGGAAGTCAGCCACGAGGAAAATATCTGGCTTTTAGCATCCCAGTGTGGGCAGGAGCACCCCTCTTTTCTCTAGGCTGGATAAATTCACTTCTCTTGCCCTCTCTTCATAAGGCCATGTTATCTAAACTTTAGCTTTTGTGTTACCCTTCTTTGGCATTTCTCCAGTTTAATAATAAATGATGATACATAATAAATAAACAAAGCAAAGACAAATAAAAAGAATAAACCCCTGACAAACATGAGAAAAAAGAAATATAAATATTTTAATAGAAACCTGGGTAAACCACTAAAACACAAACCATAATGCAAGGATCATATCTGCTAGTTCAGATGTTGAAGAATGTAAAACTGAACAAGCGAGATGACATACAGCAAGAACTTGTTCCTTGCTGTGAAGAGAAGACCCTTGCCCAAAAATCACTCTGGGGATGATATCATGTCATCCACTTATATGCAGACCTCTCCAGTGAAACCAACAGGAGAGTTTTGGTTTTCAAAAATAACAAACAAAAAATGATGGCATAATATGATCCATCATGAGATAATTAATTTTTTTTTTCAGATTGATCAGAGTATTATTTATCAGATTGGTCAAACTGCTATTATTTTCAAACTGGAGCAGTGAAAAAAATCTTCCTATGATCAGTGGCCTTAGCGATATGAGTTTGGTGGTCCCAGTCCCGTTACCAGTGAATAATTATTCTCAACACAAACACATCCCTAATGCCTGTATTAATAGACACCTTGACTCTCAATCTCAGCAGACAGGCCAATGACAAAGTAATTCTAGAGCTACTTTCCCAACTACAGAACAGGCATTCCAGGCCAGAGGTGAACCACACTAATGCAGTTATTTGGACAGGACTGCTGCCCAGGTTGTAGCTAGGTGATTAAATAGATTACTTTAGCCTTCAGGGTTTTATAACAAACCATCTTTGTGAACACACAATTCACACTCAGCAGGTCCAAGAATCTATGCCAGAGATATTGATGGGCCAAAAGCCCAAGCTTCTGTAGCATCTTCTGCAGTTTCCTGTGGGGGAGGGGAAGATGCAGCTACAGAGATCAGTGGGCCCCACCTACTGTTAGGGTTGCCAGTATCAAGGATCAGTCGGTATAATGCAGTTTGTATCTAAAAAAATAAATGTCTAAATACATATTTTCTCAAGAGACTGAAATAGCTTTTTAAAGTGTGGTTTAGAAAGGTAACAGTAAAACTGGCTGATTCTTACTTAATACAGACTAGATTATGCAGGTATTGCCAGCAGAGAGTGGGTGCAAAGAGCCTTTTCTCCTAATGCAACCATAGATAAGTATGACACTAGTAGACCAGGTGTCAGCTCTTGCCAAGGCTGTAGATGTCAGCTGAGCACTGACAAATTCATACCTGGAAACCAGATCAGCTTACCTGTATGTTAATATTGTCCAAGATAGGTGTTAGACTTGTAAGGATGGGTTTAGTGTTTAGATTATGTAAAATGCTTGTAAGTAGTTGCATTAATTACTCTTTCTTCTAATGTCTGTATCCTATGCTGTATGGTAATATGTAAGTTTTGCTTTATAACTGTAAAACTGCCTGCTTTCAACTTGTGAACCCAGGCAGGAGGAGTCCTTCACCCACTCATCAAGTAGGATTATCAAAACTAAGTGGGCCATCTTGAAAGATCACAATACAAAGAATGGGTTGATGGTCCTCTTTCACCCATGAGGGTGCTACATACGAGAAAGCTCGTCCCATCAGCCTGAATTCTAGAAAAAGGAAGTAAAGATAGCTGACATGAAAATTCTTCATCTCTTGGCTGTTTGGACTCTAAAGGGCTGGAGGTACGAAACAAAAGCAGAGATCCCCCGTGTCAACCTGGGTTAGTCCTAAAACACATTCAGTGCTGACAGATTATTGCATCTCTGTCACCTTTTGGAACCACAGATTGTTACTCATTTGTTTATATGTGTTGCCTGCTTTAACATGAAAATAACTTTCTCATATCTTTGTCCCAGTTAATAAATACTTATTTAGTTTACTATAGGATTGGCAACAAGCATTCTCTTTAGTGTGAGATCTAAGGTGCAAATTGACCTGGGGTAAGCGACTGGTCTCTTAGGATTGGGAGCAACCTGACTATTTTGTGATCTTTGGTATAAGTGACCATTTAACACTAGGTCTAGCTTATCTGAGTGGCAAAATAGATTGGAGTGCTGAAGAGGACTGTCTGTGACTCCATAGTAAGACTGATCCAGTGCTTCAGGAATTCACATTTATCACTGGGTTGGTAAAATCTAATTATAGAATTTATCACCAGTTTGGGGTGTCTGCCCTGCTTTTTGCGTGCTCTGCAGTTGACATTCTTGGTCATGAACCATTCCAGACAGTATGACAGTAAGTAATTATAGTTTGTCTACTAGTGCTAAGTAGAATAAGACTTGTCATATTGGTAGCAGTATTAACTGCTAAACAGAGGGCACATTAGGGTAGAGATAAACAACTTATTAAGAAAGCACATGGAGCAAACAGGCTTCACCTTTCAAGAAGAAAGATTCACTGAATTTCCTTGGCAAGCATAACACCTCGTTCCACTGCAGTTGAAAGGCAGATGGTATTTCCCATCCTGTTCCCAGTGAAGTTAGTGGGAGTTTTGCTATTGACTTCTGTGAAACTAGGATTATGCTCTGTGTGACTGGGTCATATCTGCATAGTTTAGGCCTGGTCTACACTAGGACTTTAATTCGAATTTAGCAGCGTTAATTCGAATTAACCGCGCACTCGTCCACGCCAGGAAGCCATTTAATTCGACATAGAGGGCTCTTTAGTTCGAATTCTGTACTCCTCCCTGACGAGGGGAGTAGCGCTAAATTCGACATGGCTATGTCGAATTAGGCTAGGTGTGGATGCAAATCGAACTTAGTAGCTCTGGGAGCTATCCCACACTGCACCACTCTGTTGACGCTCTGGACAGCAGTCCGAGCTTGGATGCTCTGACCAGCCACACAGGAAACGACCCGGGAAAATTTGAATTCCTTTTCCTGTCTGGGCACTTTGAATCTCATGTCCTGATTGGACATCGGGGTGAGCTCAGCAGCACCGGCAACAATGCAGAGCTCTCCAGCAGAGGAGTCCAGGCAATCCCAGAATAGAAAGAGGTCCCCAGCATGGACTGACCGGGAAGTCTTGGATCTGATCGGTGTGTGGGGCAATGAGTCTGTGCTTTCGGAGCTGCGCTCCAACAAACGGAATGCGAAGACCTACGAGAAGGTCTCCAAAGCCATGACAGACAGAGGATACAGCCGGGATGCAACACAGTGCCACGTGAAAGTCAAGGAGCTGAGACAAGGCTACCATAAAATCAAAGCGGCAAACGGACGCTCCGGAGTCCAGCCCCAGACATGCCGCTTCTACGAGGCACTGCATGCCATTCTCGGTGGGTCTGCCACCACTGCCCCACCAGTGACCGTGGACTCTGAGGATGGGATAGTGTCGACGGCCAGTTCCTCGTTGACGTTCGCAGATGGGGAAGATGAGGAAGGGTTTGTGGAGGACGGCGCAGGCGACAGCAAACACAATACCGCTTTCCCTGACAGCCAGGATCTCTTCATCACCCTCACAGAGATCCCCTACCAACCCTCCGCAGCCGTTACCACGGACCCGGAATCAGTAGAAGGATCAGTCGGTAAGTGCTTTAAACATGTTAACATTTATTTCTTAAAAGAACAGGAAAATAGACTAGGCGAACAGAAGGTCTATATGCAGGGGAATGGAACAGGAATCTTCCGCGGAGATCTCCACGAAGCTGTCCTGGAGGTAGTCGAAAAGCCTATGGAGGAGGTTCCTGGGGAGAGCTGGCTTATTGGATGCTCCGAGGTAGCACACTTTTCCGCGCCACGCTCTCAGCTGATACTCCGGGACCAGTGCCTTGACGAGCATCGCAGCATAGGGTCCTGGCTTGTGCTGGCTTTCATTCAGCTTGCGCTCTCTCTCTCTCCGTGACACCCTCCTCAGGGTGATCTTGCGCGCAGACTCCTGCATGGAAGTAGAGTGATTTGTGTACTATTACTATTGGTAGTGCTTCACTGTTCCTTAGAACAACAAGAAGCGTCACTTTAGAGCCACGTGCTGGAGGCTACAGAGTGGCAGCATACAGGGATCTTTTCCAAGGGAAAACCGCGAAGGGGTGGAACAGGGGCAGAGTTTATGCTTTCAGGATTGCCTGCAGCAAGAGGACAGAGCTGGACATTGACTTTTAAGCAGCCAAAAGCCTTTGGCTTACCATGCCTGGCTGCTCCACGGATTCAGCTTTTCTGCCCCGCTTGTCTGGTCTGCAGTGCAATACCCCAGGCAATGAAAGTGAATGCAGAGAAATGGAACTTTCCCTGAGTAAGTGCTCAGGAGATAGGTGCCGTCCATGGTCTGGTTCACAGGCAATGAGTAGACTATGTTTCATTTTTAAGAAAATGCATCTTTGTAAGCAATTCACTCCCTTTCCCCCCTCACACAGCTGCAACAGTATCCCGACCTGCTCCACCATGCCCCTCACAGAGGCTGGCGCAGATTAGGCATCGTAAGAAAAGGACACGGGACGAGATGTTTGCTGAACTTATGGGCTGCTCCAGAGCAGAAGCGGACCAGCAGAGCCAGTGGAGGGAGAACCTCACACAGCAGCAGCGCTCACACAGCGAACGGAAGGACAGATGGCATCAGGAGGACCAGCAGGCGACTCAAACGCTGCTTGGACTAATGAGGGAGCAAACGGACACGCTCAGGCGCCTTGTGGATGTTCTGCAGGACCGCAGGCAGGAGGACAGAGCCCCCCTGCACTGTGTCTGCAACCGCGCTCCCCCGCCACACACTCCAATACCCACCTCTCCCAGAATAACAAGAAGGAGGGGTACCAAGGGCTGTGAAAACTGTCACTGCACCACAGCGGACTGCTAAATTACCCAAAAGTTCTCAGTCCCTAGATTTTGAAAAGTTCTCACCTTTACTGTGTTGTCGAGTATTAAAAGTAGTTTGCTGTTAATTACTGTTTCTGTCATGTTTGTTTGCTGAAGACTTTCTGTGAAGGGGGGAGAGGGGTTTGGTAATTGCATAGGACAGTCACCATGAACAGGGTACAGACATGGGGGCAGGATCAACAGCAGGTTACTCACTGAGTGCAGTCACTAGGCACCCTGGTCAGTCTGTGAGGTGTTTTTAATGTTCTGTTCATAGGCGGCAGGTGCCCTGCTCCAGGTATACTTGGAGGTGGGTCTCTCCCCCGGCCCAGCCTGGATCGGGCCCTGGCCCACGCGGGTCTCCCCCCGCCCCGTCAATTCCCTGCCTGGAGCAGGTCCCAGCGCCCACCTGCCACCCCTCCTCCAGCGTGTCATCTCTCCCCCGCCTGCGCTGCGTCCCTACCTGACAGTAGAGCGGCTACCGGCACAAATGCTGTCTGCTGCCCCAGGGTACTAGCGCCTGCCATCCACAAATGGCAAGGCAGGTTGCCATCACCCTGCCCTTCTACCATTGCCCTGAGCCTCCACAATGCCCCAAACCCTCAGCCACAGCCACAGCCCGCAACCCCCTATGCCTCCTCCCCCTTCCCACACACCCCTCACCCCTTCCTACGCCCCCACCCCCAGCCCAGAGGCTGCACCCAAACTCCGTCCCAAAGCCTACACCTCTCACCCCTTCCTGCACACCCACCTGTAACCGTCCTCCCCCCAGAGACCGCTGTAGGAGCAGTAGCCTATCATTCCTAGAGTCTAGAAGCGGTCTCTACATCACTGCACACCCTACCTACCACAGTCCGCGTCCCTGTTTCAACCCTTTGACGCGAAATCATTATTAAAGAAAAGGTTTTTAAATAACAATGCTCCATTACCTTTATTTTTACACGTGTGTTGGAAGGGGGCAAATGGGGTGAACGGGGTATGAGACTGCAGAGGAGAGTCAACAGTAAATGGGTAAAGAAACATGGCCAGGTTCAGCTTCTCTGTAAAGCAACTGGACAGTCATAGGTTACCCTGCTCTCTGAGGAACCTAGCTTTCAAAGCCTCCCGGATGCACAGCGCTTCCCACTGGGATCTTCTAATGGCACGGGTGTCTGGCTGAGCGTAATCTGCAGCCAGGCGATTTGCCTCAACCTCCCATCCCGCCATAAAGGTCTCCCCCTTGCTCTCACAGAGATTGTGGAGCACACAGCAAGCTGCAATAACAACGGGGATATTGGTTTCGCTGAGATCCGAGCGAGTCAGTAAGCTCCGCCATCTCCCCTTGAGACGTCCGAAAGCACACTCCACCACCATTCTGCACTTGCTCAGCCGGTAGTTGAAGAGTTCCTTCTCACTGTCCAAGGCGCCTGTATAGGGCTTCATGAGCCAGGGCATTAGCGGATAGGCTGGGTCCCCAAGGATCACTGTAGGCATCTGCACATCCCCAATAGTTATTTTGTGGTCCGGGAAGAAACTACCTGCCTGGAGGCGTTTAAACAGACTAGAGTTCCTGAACACACGCGCGTCATGAACCTTGCCCGGCCACCCGACGTTGATGTTGGTAAAGCGTCCCCTGTGGTCCACCAGTGGTTGCAGCACCATTGAAAAGTAGCCCTTTCGGTTAATGTACTGGCTGGCCTGGTGAGCTGGTCCCAGGATAGGGATGTGAGTCCCATTTATAGCCCCACCGCAGTTTGGGAATCCCATCGCGGCGAAGCCAGCTATGACAACCTGGACGTTTCCCAGTGTCACTATCTTCGAGAGCACGAGTTCAACGATTGCGTTGGCTACTTGCATCACAGCAACCCCCACGGTAGATTTGCCCATGCCAAAGTGGTTCGCTACTGACCGGTAGCTGTCTGGCGTGGCAAGTTTCCAGAGGGCTATGGCCACTCGCTTCTGCACTGTCAGGGCTGCTCTCATTCTGGTGTCCTTGCGCTTCAGGGCAGGGGACAGCAAGTCACACAGTTCAAGGAAAGTGCCCTTACGCATCCTGAAGTTTCGCAGCCACTGTGATTCATCCCTGACCTGCAGCACTATGCGGTCCCACCAGTCCGTGCTTGTTTCCCGGGCCCAGAATCGCCGTCCCATAGCATGAACATGACCCAGTGCCACCATGATCTCCACGGCACGGCGTCCCGTGCTTTCTGACAGGTCTGTGCCACTCTGAGACTTCATGTCCTCACGGCGCTGCCGTTGCCTCCTCGCCCGATTTCTCAGCATCTGACTGTGGAAGAGGTGTACGATAAGGTGCGAGGAGTTGACAACGGCCATAAGTGCAGCGATGATCGCAGCGGGCTCCATGATCGCAGTGGAGTGCTGTGGCGTCCGCGCTGTCACTTATAACAGGAAAAGTGCGCGAACTGATTTCCCGCCGGCGGGAGTGACGGTTGAATGCTGACAGTTACCAAGGACCACCCTCGACACAGTTTCCCCCCCCAGCATGCATTGGGGGGAAATCCCAGAATTCCAATGGGCAGCGGGGAGTGCGGGAACTGTGGGATAGCTTCCCACAGTGCACCGCTTCCAAAGTAGACACTTGCCCCGTTAGTGTGGACTCACACAGTCGAATTAGTGTATTTAGTGTGGATACACAAATTCGACTTCATAAGGTCGATTCCACAAATTCGACTTAAGTTGATTCGAAATAGTCTTGTAGTATAGACATACCCTTACAGATAAATCCCTGCGGTTTGTTATTGTTACAACTTGACAGACAACAGTTATTGAAGAATGAACTAGATTTTATTTTATGTTTATGAGTCATCAACAGTCTTGTCAGCTAAATTCTGACTATAGGATCATTAATAGTGGTGATGATGTCATGGGAAGACATAACATGTCCTGATTTTTAGACACAAGGTTGGATCTGCAGGGCTAGCAGTTAGGGAAAAAACAAACACCTTTTGACATTGATTCTGCGGAGTCACTGAGGGAAAATACATTTTTGTAAAATAAGACTGCACTTTGAGTCAGACTTTTAATACACATTTTCATATGTAAATCTATATTATGGCATAAATGTGTTTTTAAATGGTACCAACATTACAAAAAAGTTTAAACTGTCAGAAAAGCCTTTAGTTATTATCAAGACGTACCCATTATAATTCACATGTTCTTTACTCCTTACTGCATGGATTATTGTCACAACAGAACATAATAGCTCTCTTCTTGTTGAATCATGCTGGAACCTTTATTCAATTACCCAACACATATTAAATACAGTGTAATAGAGAAAATATATATTAGAAATACCTATTAACTACAATACATTTAAACATGTTTATTATTAGTGGTGGAAGCGATCCATGCTTAAATCACTGATTACATCCATTCTTGAGGAAGTAAATAGTGCATCAACCTTCTGTGGGCAATGTTCACAATGGTGAATTTCACCCATAATGATTGCCAGAAATGTTTAGGGCACAATACAAAAAGAACCCAAAAAAACCCCGTTCACGTATTATTGGTTTTATAAATTACTACTACTTAAAAATAGGGCATCCTTTATTTTTTAATAAAATATCTTTGTGCAATTTCTCACTCACCTGATTTTAGCTGATTTACCACCCAGAATCTCAATTATGAAAATACATAGACTCATCAAATGACACAGATTGAGCTTAGACATCTTAAAGATGTCTGTATTTTGGGCGGCATATAATTAAAACTTCAAAAATACAACAGCATAACTTAAAATGCATATGAGGCAAAATTTGAATTTTACACTTTAAACTTTTTAATTTTTACCATGGCTGGATTTACTCACCTCAGCAGAAATGTCTTTCCAGGTTACCAAGGACCTAAGTGATAATTGGTACCTACCACCCTTTTATTCTCCCCCACAGTTGCATCAAACAGAATTGCAGGAATATCCTAGATAAGTGGGTGGATTTTACATCCATAGCTTTAATGTATCAAATTTCTTAACTCTGATAATGCAGTGGCCACTCATTGATCACAATATAAAACATAGGACAATGTAAGATTACAAATGGGCACAAATCAAATACTTCATATATGAGCACCTCAAGAGGTAAAGGAAGTTTGAATCCAGTTCTAAACTCCCCTACTTCTATCATACACTAACCAGCAGTCCTTTGCGGACGATACTGAGCTGGGAGGGCTTGCAAGTCCTATAGAGGACAGGATTATAATTCAAAATTATCTGGACAAACTGGAGAAATGGTCTGAAGTAAATAGGCTGAAATTCAATAAGGGCAAATGCAAACTACTCCACTTAGAAAGGAACAATCAGTTTCATACATACAAAATGGGAAATGACTACATAGGAAGGAGCCCTGTGGAAAGAGATCTGGGGGTCATACTGGACCACATGTTAAATATGAGTCAACAGTGTAACACTGTTGCAAAAACAAACAAACAAACAAAAAACTGAACATAATTCTGGGATGTATTAGCAGGAGTGTTGTAAGCAAGACACGAGAAATAATTCTTCTGCTCTACTCCGTGCTAATTAGGCCTCAACTGGAATACTGTGTCCAGTTCTGGCACCACATTTCAGGAAAGAGGTGAACAAATTGGAGAAAGTCCAGAGAAGAGCAACAAAAATGATTAAAGATTTAGAAAACATGACCTATGAGGGATGATTGAAAAAATTGGGTTTGTTTAGTCTGGAAAAGAGAAGACTGAGTGGGGACATGATAACAGTTTTCAAGTACATAAAAGGTTGTTACAAGGAGGAGGGAGAAAAATGTTCTTCTTAACCTCTGAGGTTAGGACAAGAAGCAATGGGCTTAAATTGCAGTGAGGGATGTTTAGGTTGGACATTAGGAAAAAATTCCTAACTGTCAGGGTAGTTAAGCACTGGAATAAATTGCCTAGGGAGGTTGTGGAATCTCCATCATTGGGGATTTTTAAGAGCAGGTTGGACAAACACCTGTCAGGAGTGATCTAGATAATACTTGCCATGAGTGCAAGCGACTGGACTAGACGACCTCTCGGGGTCCTTTCCAGTTCTATGATTCTGTGTTTCCTTATCTAAACACCCCAAATTGTGGCAAAGTGCAAATCTGGATCCAATGTTTTTGTTTTGACTCATCTGTATTTGAGACATTTGATACTGTCAGTTCAAACTTTTATATCCTGTTTACAAGGTAGCGTGAACATAGTGAAGGGGATGGGGCACTGGATTTCAAGTTGTGAGACTTGTGTTCCATTTCTAGGTCTGCCAGTCACTTTCTGTGTGAGTTTGGGCAAGTCAATTATGCACTAATTTCCATAAGTGGCCGTCGATTTGGGGAGCCTCGATTTTTCCATGTCCAACTTGAGTCATCTGGGTCTGATGATTTTCAGAGGTACTGAGCACTGCAGCTCCCACTGAGCTGTTAATGTTCAACACGTCTGAAAATAATTCTCAAGGGAGTTCCTCTCTCTGTCGTAGTGCTACACCTGATGGAGGGAACAAGGTAACCAGGGTCTCCAAAGATCAATTCTGCCCCCTTCTTTTGTCTGGTTGAATGTCAGAATGAACATAAGAGTATTTTTTATAATCACTTGCTTCCAGACGCCATTATCTCATGTAGTTATAACACCTCTGGTTTTGGAACCAAGCACCCAGCATTCCAGTTCTTGTTCTACAGCTCTGTAGTTTACTATGGAGAGGTGATAAGCTCTTTCTAGTTGAGGTTGAGACCAAAGTTCCATAAGGTTTTTATCCTACTTGTAACATAAACCCACAAGGAAAAAAAAACACCTCCCTGTTTTCCATTTCTAGGTTTAAGTCTCATTGACAATCAGAACATATTCTGAATTTTTTGAATAAAAGGACTAAGTACTTTTTAAGATTAAAAGCATAGCTCTTTTAAAAATATTTGTGAAATATGTAATGTTTTTGTGTGTTGCTCCACAGAGCCTAATCTTTTTAATCAACGTACAGAGTTTTGATATCACATTGATAATCACTTTAAAAATTGACAGACAGATTTTGATTTTGGCTCATGCAATAGGCAATTTAAGGACAGGAATACTAAAATATTTAAGCAACTGTTATCAGCAGAAACTAGGATGCAATTCTCCATCAGTGCAGCCAACAGAGAAAAGATAAGATGACAGCATACATTCTCTCAAGAAATACTATTTCAATAAGCAAGGCAAAGATGGGATGTCATGTATTAGGGCACCAGGAATTGCCATTTTAGATCAGATCAGTGGTCCATTTCAGTATCCTGCATCCAATAACCAGGTGCTTCATAGCAAGATGCAAGGAACCCCATGGAGAACAACAGCAATTTCCTCCTACAGCCACTTAGGGACAGATTTTTAAAGGTAATTTAGAACTTAAGGATGTTGATAGGCATCTAGGGGAAGACTTTCAAAAGTGCCTAGGTGAAATCAATACGAGTGAGGTGCTCACTTAGGCACTTTTGAAAATCCCACTAAGTGCCTATCTGCATCTATAAGCATCTAAATATCCTTAAAAAATCTGTCCCTTTGAGATTGGTTTATACTCTGAAGTACATGGTATAAGTCTTTGTAAGAGTCCAGTTCTGCTAAGTTTACTTTCCTCAAGCAGCACTTTCAGTAACTGGGCCTTAAATTCTAGATTGTGGCACTAATCTGGAAATAGGAAACTGTGTCTTGGTCATGCCAAGTTTCATCTGGAGCTAACCCATATAAATGCAGAAAGAAGCTTTGCACCAGTCATTAAAGAGGTATAGATTGCTTACTCCACTCACAGACTGGTGAACGGGGGCAGGGCCATGACCTACCTCCTCCCTATCCTTCTTCCCCAACTTGTCAGCACTTTGGTCCCTGTATGGGAGGAGGAGGAGGAGTGAAAAGTCCTTGAACTCCTCACAGTAAATCATTACAGTACAACCTTAAGTGCCACCCATTGCAAAGACTGCTGTTGTGGGATGCTGGGGAGGGACTTTTTGGGCTTGTCTACATTACCCACTGGATCGACGGGCAGTGATCAATCCAGCAGGGGTCAATTTATCGCGTCTAATATAGATGCGATAAATTGACTGCCAAGTGCTCTCCTGTCAACTTTGGTACTCTACCAGAGAGAGAGGTGCAGGCGGAATCGAGGGTGGAGTGTTAGCAGTCAACTCACTGCACTGAAGACACTTCAGTGAGTAGATCTAAGTACATTGACTTCAGCTACATTATTCATGTAGCTGAAGCTGCGTAACTTAGATCGATCTCCGCGCCCCAGTGTAGACCAGACCTTTGTGTGCACCTCCACTCCCATGTAAATCAGTTCTCACAACCTAGCCCTAAAAACACTGCAAATGTTTTTATCCCTATATAAGCCTAATCCTTTCCCAAATCCCATTGATTTCATAGCCTCAATGGTATAATTGTGGCAATATTCATTAACCATATTATTGTTCCTGTACTTGTAGAAAGGGTAACTAGAAGCACCCAACTGACCTTTTATATATTGTTCATTACTTTATAGACAGACCTATGTCATGTCCCTTCTTATTTGCACTGACAGACTTTCTTTGTAATTTCAAAGCCAGTAAGCTAGCATCATTATTAGCTTGGCCAATGCTACTCACTCATTTAATTTAAGGATCTAGCAACCAGTCCATCCCATGTTTTTTAACTGTATTTATTTACATACACAGAATAAACATTAAAATAAAACGTTTAGGACTTGAAGTTAAGATAACAGGCATTTACTTGTTCCTGATTTTTTTATATTTTTTACAGTTTATATTTATTACAGTCAAGATACTGGTTCCAGTGAAATGAATGGCAAAATTCTCATTGATTTCAATGATATCAGATAGAATCCTGTGCATGCAGTAGAGCTTGCATATTCATTTCCTTGTTTTTAGGAGCTTGTAATTTGTAAAGGACATGATAGGTATATACACTGTTGTCACATAGCAACTGTAAGTGGTTTGTTGAAACTACTTTTTTTTTTTTGAAGTAGCATTTGGTTTCCATCTCAGCACTACTCAAACCAGGGATGCTTTGTTCCAAATGTAGCAGCTTCTTGAGTGAAAGCAGGCTTTCCATTAAATGCTTATAATCTCTTTGCTAGAGGGTGAAACCATGACCAACTCATCATTACTTGAGCAGGTCTGACATTCCCTTCGCTAGAGGATGGCACATATACAAAAGTCACTACATCTCAGTACACTTGTTTATGCATGTGTACAAGATTTCACTGCCTTTTCAAAAAGAGGATTAAATACATTGTATATATCTAATCTATTTCTCTAGGTCAGGGATCGGCAACCGTTGGCACGCGGCCCATCAGGGTAAGTACCCTGGAGGGCCGGGCCGGTTTGTTTACCTGCTGCAGCCGCAGGTTCGGCCAATCGAGCCTCCCACGGGTCACGGTTCGCCGCACTAGGCCAATGGGGGCTGCGGGAAGCAGCGCGGGTCAAGGGATGTGCTGGCCACTCTAGGTATTTAAGGCCTGAGCCTGTTAGGTGCCAAGTGCTTCCTGAGGGTACAATTGACATGAGCAGCAGCAGAGGGCACTCAGCACCTTGCAACATCAAAACCCTTATACAATCCTCCATTAGTGAAGTAATTATAAAAGCACAAAAATACAAGGCGGGTTTTGTTTGTTTGTTTTGTTTGTTGAAATCTTCATCTGTTCCATGGCTTTTTATTATCCTTATTATCATGTAACCAGTATCTATAAAACTTACTTTGCTGCTTACCTATTTGTGCTAAAAATAAATGTGGAAACAAAAAAGCGATGCAGCTAGATATAAAGATGCACAGCTGGTAAAAGGAATTATAAAAAGGGAGAGAGGAGGGGTCAAGAGCCAGATAGTATTTCTACATTTTTTTTCATTACAGCTCAGTGGATTAACCTAAAGCACCACACAGTGTGAAGTGTTGTTCCAAGTGGCAGTGAATTTTCTGAATTTCCCCAGTGCAGAGAAACATACTCACAGCAACACCTGTGCATCAGACAATGAATGCAGCCAAATACCTATGGGTCGACACATTTCCAGATATATGAATGAATCACTTTAGATAGACTTGTTCTCTCTCTCTCTCTCTCAATCTCTCTCTCTCCTGAGCTTGTTCTCTCTGGTAGGAGCCATATACTTTGAATCTCCTCTGTGCTGCACCACTTCCCATTTCTTCATCACATCTGGCTTAGTATTACATAAAGTGCTAGCCCATTGTGTTTTGAGGTGTAAAGAAACATACACTATTTTCCTCTCCTCAGTGGGAAGTAAATGCTGCAAGCACAAATGCTGTAGATATCCGTTGGTGCCTTGGGTGCATTTTTTTCTTTTCTGTTGTGGTTGTTGTTATTACCCTCTTATCTCCACAGAAGATATGATCAAGTTTCCTTTTTCAGGAACAATTACAGTTGAACTGCTAATATTTGATCCTGGCAATGTGTGGAAATGTAAAAAATGGCTATTCATGGGAGGCAGGTGATTCACTTCTTCATATGCTTAGCTTTCAGATTTTTGGTGTGTGTGTGTGTATATATATATATATATATATATACATATTTAAATTATGTGTATTGGTATTACAAATTTAAAGTATAAAATTGCATCATGACAATAAAAGCATCAACAGGATGCATAAACAGGGGAATCTTTAGTATAAGTAGAGTGCTTATATCACCGCCGTATTTGTCATTAGTGCAGCCACTACTGGAATACTACATACAATTCTCGTCACCACAATTCAAAAAGAATGTTGATAAATTGGAGATGGTTCAAAGAAGACCCATGAGTGATTAAAAGATCAGAAAACATGCCTTATCATCAGGGGCAGCTCTAGCCATTTCACTGCCCCAAGCACGGTGGCACGCCGCGGGGGGCGCTCTGCCGGTCACCAGTCCCGCGGCTCCGGCAGACCTCCCGCAGACATTCCTGCGGAGAGTCCGTTGGTCCCGTGGCTCCAGTGGACCTCCCACAGGCGTGCCTGTGGATGCTCCACCGGAGCCGCGGGACCAGCGGACCCTCCGCAGGCACGTCTGCGGGAGGTCCACCGGAGCCACCTGCCGCCCTCCCGGCAACCGGCAGAGCGCCCCCCGTGGCATGCCACCCCAAGCATGCGCTTGGTGTGCTGGGGCCTGGAGCCGCCCCGATTATCATGATAGATTGAGCGCCATGAGTTTATTTAGCTTAACAACGAGACATATAAGGGGTGGCTTGATCATAGTCTATGAGTACCTATCTGGGCAACAAATATTGGATGGTGGGCTCTTCAGTCTAGAAGACAAAGGTGTAACAAGATCCAATGGCTAGAATTTAAAGCTAGACAAATTCAGACTGGAAAATAGATTTGAATGTTGAATAGTGAGGGTAATTAATCATTAGAACAATCTATCAAGGGCTGTGATGGATTCTCCATCACTGAATTATTTTTTTAAATCAAAATGGAATATTCTTTTAAAAGATATGCTTTAGCTTAAAGAGAAATTATTTCAAAGAAATTATGTCTTATGTTATGCAGAATGCCAGATTGGATAATCACAATGGCCCCTTTTGGCCTTAGAATCTCTGAATTACACTAAAAAATAAGTGTTGTAGCCATATTGGTCCCAGGATAATTTAGCGGAGACAAGGTGGGTGAAATAATATCTTTTATTGGACCAGCTTCTGTGGGTTAAGGGGACAAGCTGAAGAAGAGCTCCCTGTAAGAGAGAAAGCTTGTCTCTCTCACCGACAATAAAAGATATTACCTCATCCACCTTGTCTCTGTAGTATAATAATAAGGCACACCATCACAACAGGTGGAGATTGTGTACTGTTATGGATGGATTCTTTTTGTGCTATATTGTACCAAATACAAAAATCTACATACATATGTCTGTCTAAAGGAAAGATGACATTTAATAACCACATTGTTGTAGTGTCCATGTATCTTTGCAGTTATTCCCTTTACTGGTTATTCATTTAAAGCAAGATCAGTGGCAAGCTCCAGCAATTCAATTATAGAGATGACAAATAACTGACTTTTCAGTTCACTGGTAGTTCTGAAAACAAACAAACCACCACTAAACAATTAAATCTAATTATGTTGGAATTAGTCAAAAAGTAAACACAATTTTCATTTGAGATCAAATGAAACATTTCTTCCGACCTGAAATGAACCAGTTGTGTTTTGTTTCCATTTTTTAACATAAAAGTAAAGGAAATGAACAGCTAGATTCACAAAACAACTAAAGCAGGAGCCCCTCTTCACCAGGTTACTCTTCTACCCAGTGGGAGACCCAGTTTCAATTCCCCCCTCTTCCTGAGATGGAGAATTTGATCTTGGGTCTCCCATGCTGCAGGAGAGTGCCTTAGCCAACGGGCTACATGACATTCTGATGGGGGTCGCAATGTCTCCTATTGATGCTATTCACTTTGCATAAAATACCTGTATTGTCACTGAGCCAGAGAGAGAACGACTCTATAGCTTGGTGGGTTAGGCACTAGGAGGCACTACGAGGCTGGACATGAAAATTCATGTCCTTGCTCCAGTGACTAACTATTTATAAAAAGTAGAACAGCTTCAGTTGCAGAGACTAACAAAGCCCACACCAGAATATCCTACAGACCAGTGGTTAGGGCACTCTCCTGCTATGTGGAAGACCCAAGTGCAAATGCCTTTTCCATGTTGGGCTGTGGGTAGAACAGAACACAAGTCTCTCACATCCCAGGAGAGTACCCTAACCACTGCACTCTGGATGTTTTGTGAATGGCATCTAAGATTTTTTAAAAATTGGTCAAAAGTATTCGGCAAATACATGTCAAATTCATTAATAGTTTCAGGTTGACCAAGATGGTGTCTTGCAGCAAATAAACCATTCATCCAGAAAGTTTTGCTCAGCTCTACTCAGCTAAGTGCTAGTTAATTACACAGAAGCAAATAATTAGTAGCTGCAGAAAGGCCCCCCGTCCACTCTACCAGCCTACTGGCATACTCCTTGTGCCTCCCTCCGCTCCTCCTAAATCACCATTTAAGGTACTTCATTACTATGGTATCTCAGTAACTCAAACGTTGATGTATTTATACTCCCCAGACCCTCTGTGAGATAAGGAAGAACTATTATTCCCATTGCACAAATGGGGAACTGAGGCAAAATGGAAAAGGTAACATGCCCAAAGTCAAATAGAAAGCATGGGGTTGGAGGCGGGGTAGGGGAAGGGGAGAGAAGAGCATGGACTTGAAGCTGGATCTCCCAAGTCCTAAACTAACACCCTAAACACTGGATCCTCTATTCCTTTGAAGGCTGGAGAAATTGCAGTCAATCCTCCAAGTGTATGTCCACAGCAGGAGCACCTGTAAAATAATATTCCACAACATGGAAGCCTCACCATTTCTCCCTCATCCTCTGTCCAACAGAATCACAGGTTTAGGGACCATTTTCACCAGATATTGAGGGGCCAACATTTGTCCTTGAAGACTCGACCAAATATAAATGGCAGGTATGCTGCGAACCTGAAGTCACTGTTGTTGGATGTTACTTCTGGAAGTAGCAACCCTAAAAGTGATACCTGCTGGTGCAACTTTGCTGTGTCAGCCATGATGACCTGCTGAAGCAGCATCCTCAGGCCTGGGAATTTTGCTACCAACCTCAATGTGCCTTTTGCTGTGCTAAGTCCTTCCCAGCAGAACCCACTTGCCAATTCAGGCAGTATTTGAGAGGAAAGAGTTCCCCTGTGTGTCACAGCAGGTGAGGGAGCAGACAGAGAGACTTCAGTCCTTAGTATCTCTAGCTCTTACTGAATTTTAAAGAAGCTCTTATATCAATCACTTACTTTTAAAGATGTGAAAGCTCCTTGTTTATGGGCCTGTAAAAGAAGTTAAGGAGACTGGTGTTCTCTGAACAAACTGGAGTGTTTTATTACTGCAAGCAAGTTTAATTGCTCATGACACACTTTTCAGGGTTCACTCGCTTTTTAAAAAAAGCATAAAGCCACAACACAAATCAGACTTTTCAGCCTCCATGATTCTGATGCCTGTATCTGAATGACTCTGCTAGCCTGTGTCTGTAGTCCACATGCACACAACCCTCCCAAAACATCAGAATTAGTTAAAAAAATCAGGGCACCTCAAAACTCTCACATTGTTGTGTATTCAGGCCCAATTAAACATGGCATTTATGACAGCCCTATCACAAGGATTTGATTATATTGTATAATGAAGATTTTTTTTCCTGTTTATTCTTCTGTTAGACTCTCTCAAACAAGCTTTCCTAGAACTTTCTACTTCTGTTAATTACTCTTTTTTTTAAAGTTTCTGATCTCCGTGTATGAATACATGGGTTGGGACTGATTATTCTAAACTATTTAATGTGTCTTCTGTTTGTATGCTGAGGGATATTTGTAGGACTCTTGGCTAGAAGTCTTGTATGAGGACTCTTGCAGGCTTTCAATTGCTTGTAAGGTGAAGTGTGCTAATACATAATGTATGTATGGTTTAGCTTCAAAACTTGGGGCTTGATCCCACATTAATTGTACACACAAAATTCCTAGAATCTAATTCTCCAGTTCCTTGCATCTTGCATAATCATGCAGCTGTCCAAAATGGGTGCAAATTGCTACCAACTTATAACTTGCAAGGCAGTGGAGAATCAGGCCCCACTGACTTCAGAGGAATTTTAAGATGACAAAGAATAGATTTGATCTATGCTTCCCTACCAAACTACTTTCTAAAATCTTAAAAGCAATAAGTGGTGACTTTTAAAAACACCGTCAGTAATCATGTGTTTCTATTTGTAGGAACTGGAATCTGTGAAACACAACGGAGGTTGTAAAACCAACATTCTTTTAAATCTTGATTTATCTAGAAGTGCTTTATTTTCCATGATTGTAACCATGCAGCATGCAGAGAGGAATAAAAATAAAAAAAAATACAAACACTAATCAATGTAACCTCTCTAAAAATGACCTAAAAAGTTTTCCATACTTAAAAATATCATAATTTAATTTCCATTATTTCTGGCCTTTCCAGAGTTCAATGCAAGTTTTGAGCATCTCACTGGAAAGCTAGGAAGCTCATCTTTCCAAAAAGTATAAAGTTCCTATTTCTAATCCTATATGGCCAGGAGACAGGCTTTAAAAGTGGAATAATTCTTTCCATATACATATGTATACACACATGTATTATTGATAGTACAATTTGAAGCTTGTCAGTGTGGAGCTTTAAATAATAACCTCAATTATTTTGGATAGAAACTCAAGGAGGAAGAGGAAGAAAGACTTCTCTGACAACTGTTGGTTCGTTGGATTATTTTCAGGGGGTGGTATATAAAATTGGAACAGCAAACATATGCATGTGTACATGTACTCACACCCACACACCCACACACACACACTATCACGAGGTTGATACCTTTCTGCTAAATTGCAGCGCTATGTGATAATTTCATTTATCATGCACCTTTGACCGTCTCATTTGCTGATTAATCCATCTTTCCTTGTACTTATTCTAATATTCTAACTTCCTGAGCTGCTACAGCCAGGCCCCATTTTATTTTATATATATTCTTACACACACACTCACACAAACACACATAATTTTTTTAAAATTTATATACATATATATAGCAATTTTTTAAATCACTTTTTTTTTCTTTTTTTAAAGTCTACTAATAAATTCCTTAGACCTGTGGAGAACTTCTTGGTGGTCAACTGTTAAAGACATTAACTAATATAAAACTAAAACACTTCAAAAAACATATTGCTCCCTGCCATCATTAAGCTTTCACTGTGATGCATCAGGAAATTCACCTTCTTTTTGAATTTTTATTTGTTTCATTCAGGCAATGTATTATATAATGTGGCAGCGTGAGTTTATAGAAGTTAAAGATTAAAAAAGACATGAGGCGGGGGTGGCCAAACTTACTGACCCACGGAGCCTCATATGACGATCTTCAGAAGTTCGAGAGCCAGGGCACACCTGCCAGGTTTGGGACTTTAGCCCCGTGGGAGCTGCCTGACAGGGTTCAGGGCTCCAGCCCTGTTCCTGTTAAAGACCCGAGCCCCGGCAGGCACAACCCGTGGGACTCAAGCCCTAGCCCTCCTCCCTGCTGGGCAGAATCCTCCACCGTCTGGTAGGTGGAGAATGGAGGAAAATAGTGGGGGGGCTCTGCAATTCTCACTTTAACAGTAGGTAAAAGCCACATGTGGCTCACGAGCCACAGTTTGGCCACCTCTGGCATAAGGGACCAGTGTAGTTCCTCTCTCTGTTGATATAGATTTGTATGCCACACAGCACATCCCCTGTTGCTTTGTCCATTCAAGTTTAAATGATTCCAAATTTCACCATGTCCGACCAGGGAGCAATGAAGCTGACATCCTTTGTCCTGTACCATGTATCTTTCCACTGCAATCAGTTTACCAGTTTATTCTATACATTTTTCCTGCTTTCCAATTTGCCAGTGAAAGGATTTTCAAAAACTTACAAGTTCAGATATAAAAAGATAACAAATATAAAGCCAACACTGACAAGGCTATAGGGAGGAATAATCATATTTGAACAGGTGCACAACATTGAGTTTCCCAAACAGCTGCTTAGACTCAACCACATGCCAAGTCCATTAAGCCCTCATGGCTCCAGATTTAATGAGAAGCACATTTTGTCTAGTTTGGCTCCTCTGAGCATTCCACTTCCCTCGTGGACTTGCCAAGTTCTTTCTGTCTAAAATTAAGATTTCCTAATACCCTTTTAAGGATTCAAATTTAAACAAGTTTATGGGTAAACTATAAAAATGACCCCTACTTTTTAGCATATTAAAATAATCTAGTCAAAGGTTTATGCAATGAACAGATTAATCTTACTCGGTGTTTCTAATGTGGAAAAGGAGCTATTTTCTATTTTAATTGACAGTTCCAAGATGGTGGTTTGTTTTTTTCTCCCTCTCTTTAAACTGTTATTAGTTTAAAATGTTTTCCACATTTCTCTCTAAGTTTGCAGTCAACCAGATGTGCTTTGTGGCATGCAAAAGGTTGGGTTATTTTAAACCAGGGATTGGCAACCTCTGGCACGCCGCCCACCAGGGTAAGCACCCTGATGGGACGGGGCCATTTGTTTACCTGCCATGTCTGCAGGTTCGGCCAATCACGGCCCCCACTGGCTCCCACTGCCACTCCAGGACAATGGGGGTGGTGGGAAGCGGCGGCCAGTACACCTCTTGGCCCACGCCACTTCACGCAGCCCCCATTGGCCTGGGATGGCGAACCGTGGACAGTGGGAGCCGCGATCGGCTGAACCTATGGACACAGCAGGTAAACAGACCAGCCCGGCCCGCCAGGGTGCTTGCCCTGGTGGGCCATGTGCCAAAGGTTGCCGATCCCTGTTTTAAACCAAAGTTATCAACAGGGCTGTATCTATCCAGCTACTTTTATGGCCCTCATCACCACAGTATCTGAGGGGCCCACTGATAGATTTTTACCCTCTCTATTATGTAGGAAGTATTTTCCCCATTATACAGGTGTGTGATGGAGGCATGACATAGCTTCACATGCCCAAAATCTAATAGGAAGTCTGTGCTGAATCAGGAAGTGAACCAGCATCGGATTTTCCAGTCTCATGCCTTATTAGCTAGACCATCCTACCTCCCTAGGTTCAGACCCAGCTTTAAGATAAGTGAAACTTTTATTTGTTCACCAAAGTTACCATTAATGCAGAGTTGTGGACCTACTGTCTGATAAATAAAACACAATAGCATAAAAGTATGTTTATTGTGCCCCATAGGATGCTCAGAATGGTACAGATTGCAAAATTATACAGCATCTACAAGAGCAGAAAGATTTTAGAAACCAGACCTTGTCATTTCCTTATGCCCTGGACCCTTTCTACAAATATATCAACTAGTATATAAAGCAAATTCCACTGGGTGAACAGTGAACAAAACAATGAAATTAAATCATTTACTGTCAGAGCCTATCACCGTGGAAGACATTTCACTCAATGATGAGTAACTAATACACTTTTATTCACAGTTATTTAATTAAAAAGAACAGGAGTACTTGTGGCACCTTAGAGACTAACAAATTTATTTCAGCATAAGCTTTGAGCTGTAACCCATGAAAGCTTATGCTGAAATAAATTTGTTAGTCTCTAAGGTGCCACAGGTACTCCTGTTCTTTTTGCGGATACAGACGAACACGGCTGCTACTCTGAAACCAGTTATTTAATTGTTTGCTTCTCACTAACTTCCTCTTTGACAACAAAATATTGATCCTATTTATTCTTAACTTGAGACTTCTACAATATGAGCCTGAATGTGGAATTCTCACATACACTGCAGAGTCTCAATAGGATTACTCATGAAAGTAAATACCAACTTGAGTAAGGATACACAATCTAACCAAAACAGCGTTCCCACTAAACTATTTTATGGGTATTTTTGGTAGGTTTATTAAATTCATTTTACTTTGGTGCTTCTTGGTCAAATCTTTGACGTTATATTTTTAGAAGAGATAAATGTAATATATCTCCCCCGCCCCAAGCTTCATCACACTATTTCCTCAATTTCCTCTGTTTTATTAAAATACAAAGCATTAGAAATTCAGCTGCTTAGGGTACGTCTACACTACCGGATTATTCCGAATTTACATAAACCGGTTTAGCAAAACAGATTGTATAAAATCGAGTGTGCACGGCCACACTAAACACATTAAATCGGTGGTGTGCATCCACGGTCCGAGGCTAGCATCGATTTCTGGAGCATTGCACTGTGGGTAGCTATCCCGTAGCTATCCCATAGTTCCCGCAGCCTCCCCTGCCCCTTGGAATTTCCGGGTTGAGATCCCAGTGCCTGATGGGGCAAAAATCATTGTCGCGGGTGGTACTGGGTAAATGTCGTCAGTCACTCCTTCCGCTGGGAAAGCAACGGCAGACAAGCATTTCGTGCCTTTTTTCCCTGGATTGCCCTGGCAGATGCCATAGCATGGCAATCATGGAGCCTGTTTAGCCTTTTGTGACTGTCACCGTATGTGTACTAGATGCCGCTCACAGAGGTGATTCAGCAGCGCTACACAGCAGCATGCTTTTGCTTTTGCATAATAGCTGAGATGGTTACCAGCCATATTGCACCATCTACCATACCATAAATTGGTAATAAGATGATCGTGGCTACCAGTCCTTTTGCACTGCACCATTTGCTGCTGTCATAAGTGCCCCTGGCTGAGATCAGCCAGGGGCGCAAAAGCCAAAATTGGGAATGACTCCCTGAGTCAATCCCTCCTTTTTGGTATCTAAAAATAGAATCAGTCCTGCCTAGAATATGGGCACGTGTACTAGAGAACCACTGTATCATAGAACCAGAGAGCACAGCTGCTCTGTGTCAGATCCTGCAGAAATTATGAGCTGTATGCTATTCACAGGACGTGTTCCTGCAACAACCCCACCTGTTGATTCCGTTCTTCCCCCAGCCTTCCTGGGCTACCATAGCATTGTCCCCCCACTTGTGTGATGAAGTAATAAAGAATGCAGGAATAAGACACACTGACTTGTTAGTGAGAAATGATTGGAAGGCAGCCTACAGCTGCTATGATAGTCCAGACAGGACAGTAAGGAGTGTGGAGGAGAGGAGCCCAGCATCCCTCTGCTAGTCCAGGGACAATTGAATCTTTTCTTCACACATGAAGGGTGCGGGCTGATGGAGCTCAGCCCCCTGTTGTTATGATGACGATGGTTATCAGCCATACTGTACCATCTATCACGAAAAATTAGGACCAGGCGCCCTTGATTGACCTTACCGATGCTAGTCGGCATGGTTACCAGTCCTTTTGCACTGCCCCATGTGCCAATAGGCTGATGATGAGGACGGATACCAGTCATATTGCACCATCAGCCACCCATGGCGTGGGGGGAGCAAGGATGTTGGTGTTGAGTGCTGCAGCATCGCGTCTATCTGCAGCATTCAGTAAAGATAGGGTGACATGTAAAAGAGTCAAGAGAGGATTGTTTTCCCTTTCACTTCTGGCGGTGGGTGGGGGGGTGCGTAAATTGCCTAGCTATGCCCTGACCCACCGCGGACACTGTGTTTGACCCTAGAAGCATTTGGAGCTCAGCCAATAATGCAAATACTTTTCAGAGACTGCAGGAACTGTGGGATAGCTTGAGTCCTCCAGTCCATGAGCGTCCATTTGATTCTTTGGCTTTCCGTTACGCTTGTCACGCAGCAGTGCGCTGAGTCCCTGGTATGGCATCTGTCTGGAGATTTTTTAAAAAATGATTTTGAATTTCGTCTTCTGTAACGGAGCGCTGATAGAACAGATTTGCCTGCCCTTACAGCGATCACATCCGCATGGTCCATGCAGGAGCTCTTTCTTTATTTTGATTTTTAACTGCATCACCACACGTGCTGATCGGAGCTCCACGCTGGGCAAACAGGAAATATTCAAAAGTTCGCGGGGCTTTTCCTGTCTACCTGGCCACTGCATCCGACTTCAGATTGCTGTCCAGAGTGGTCAGTGGTGCACTGTGGGATACTGCCCGGAGGCCAATACCGTCGATCTGCGGCCACACTAACCCTAATCCAATATGGTAATACCGATATTAGCGCTACTCCTCTCGTTAGGGAGGAGTACAGAAACCGGTTTAAAGTGCCTTTTATACTGATATAAAGGGCCTCTCAGTGTGAACGGGTGTTTACGCTCCTAAAACCGGTTTAAACACCTAGTGTAGACCAGGCCTTACTCAGCTTTCATTACTTTTAGGTAACTGTCCAATTTGATACTTTAAGAAATATATTTTTCAGCACGTCTTGTTATATTTCAGAGGGTAATCTCCTTGTTTCAAAGTGGTTAAAGTTAGTTTTGCAGGCCTTTAAATGCAGAGAGCTTTATACTCAAATTCTGAATGTGTATCTTGTGTGCCATTCACCTTCATATATACACATGAAAGCCTGTGCAATGAAGGGGAGTGATTGCCCTCCAATTTTATCCATTACCATGTACCCTTCACGGTCATTTACTGTTTTATATACAATGACATACAAAAGACTACACTATGTGGGAAGAAGAAAGCACAGACTTCTACCAATGGAGTTAAAAGAAAATATTAACTGCAGTAGTAGCCTTGTACCCTCTCTATACCAGCAAGGAGTAGCTCTTATCTGGTATGGGTCCGTAACACATTATAACACAAAAGATGGGAACTTTCAAAAGAACATAAGAATGGCCATAGGCCAATGGTCCATGTAGCCCAATATACTATCTTCCAACGGTGGCCAGTTACAAATGCTTCAGATGGAATTAACAGGACTGTTACTGAATGATCCATCCCTTCTCATCCATGCCCAGGTTTTGTTAGTCAGAGGTTGAGGAACATGCAGAGCGTGGCTAATAGCTATTGATGGATCTATCCTCAATGAACTCATCTAATTCTTTTTTTAAGGCATTTATACGTTTGGACTTCACAACATTTCATGGCAATGAGTTCCACAGGTTGATTATGTGTTGTGTGAAGAAGCACTTCCTTTTGTTTGTTTTAAATCTGCTGCCTAATAATTTCATTGAGTGACCTCTGGCTCTTGTGTCATGTGTTATTCACTTTATCCACACTATTCATGATTTTGTAGACCTCTATCATATCCTCCTTTCCTAGTTGTCTCTTTTTCAAGCTGAGCCATCCCAGTCTTTTTAATCTCCTCATATGGAAGCTGTTCCATACCCTAATCATTTTTGCTGCCCTTCTCTTTACCTTTTCCAATTCTAATATATCTTTTTGAGGTAGGACAACAAGAACTGCACTCAGTATCCCAGGTATGGGAGCATCTTGGAGATACACATAGTGGCATTATATTTTCTGTCTTATTCTCTATTCCTTTCCTAATGGTTCCTAACATTGTGAGCTTTTTTGATTGCCACTTCACACTGAGCTGGTGTTTTCCGAGAAGTATCCACAATGACTCAAAGATTTCTTTCTTGAGCGGTACCAGCTAATTGACATCTCATCATTTTGTATGTATAGTTGGGATTATGTTTTCCAGTGTGCATTACTTTGCACTTCTCAACACTGAACTTCATCTGCCATTTTGTTGCCCAGTCATCCAATTTTGTAAGATCCCTTTGTAACTCTTCCACAGTCAACTTTGGACTTAACTACCTTGAGTAATTTTGTATCATCTGCAAATTTTGCCACCTCATTGTTCACCCCTTTTTCCAGATCATTTATGAATATGTTGAACATCACTGGTCCCAGTACGATCCTTGAAGGACCCTGCTATTTATTTCTCTCCAATGTGAAAACTGATTTAAGCACTAGGTTACATACCACAGTTAATAGTTCTGAAATTTCATATTTGAATTTCTTCAGAACTCTTGGCCGAATGCCATCTGGTCTGGTGACTTGTGACTGTTTATCAACTTGTTCCAAAACCTCCTCTATTGACACCTCAATCTGGAACAGTTCCTCACATTAATTGTCTAAAAAGAATGGCTCACCTGTGAGAATCTCCCTGACATCCTCTGCAGTGAAGACCAACATTTAGCATCTCTGGAACAGCCCTGTCAGTGCTCCTTTAGCATCTTGTCTAGTGCCCCACTGATTGTCTGGCAGGCTTCCTACTTCTGATGTACTTTTAAAATGCTGTTCATTTTTGTGCCTTTTGCTAGTTCTTCAAATTCTTTTTTGGCCAGCCTAATTGAATTTTTACAGTTGACTTGCCAGAGTTCATGTTCCTTTCTATTTTCCTCAGTGAGATTTGACTTCCAATCTTTAAAGGATGTCTTTTTGCCTCTAACTGCTTCTTGTATTTTGTTCTTAAGCCAGGGTGGCATTTGTTTGGTCTCTTTAATGTTTTTTTGTTTTATTTGGGGTATACATTTAGTGTGAGCCTCTATTATCATGTTTTTAAATAGTTTCCATGCAGCTTGCAGGCATTTCACTCTGACTGTTTCTTTTAATTTCTATTTAACTAGCTTCCTAATTTTAGTGTATTTCCTCCTTTTGAAGTTAAATATGACTCTAGTGCATTTCTTTGGTATTTTGACCCCTCCAAAGTTGTTAAATTTAATTATGTTATGATCTCTAGCTTCTCCAAAAAGCCATCATTAATGGTGTCTAAATGGTGTCTAAAAATTTTAATTCTGCATCCCATCCTGAGGTGACATGTACTCAATCAATATGGGGTAACTGAAATCCCCCATTATTATTGGATTTTCTCTTTTTGTAGCCTCTCTAGTTTCCATGAACATTTCACAATCACTATCACCATCTCGGTCAGGTGTTTGGTAGTATATTTCTACTGCTAAACTCTTATTATTCAAGAATGGAATTTCTATCCATACAGATTCTATGATACAGTTTGATTCATTTAAAATTTTTACTCCATTTAACTCTGTACTTTCTTTCACATATAGTGCCACTCCCTCACCAGCACAAACTACTGTGTTATTCCTATATATTTTGTACCTTAGTATTAGCATGTCCCATTGATTATCATTGTTCCACCAAGTTTCTGTGATGCCTATTATATCAATACTCTCATTTAATACCAGGCTGTCAAGTTCACCCATCTAAGTATCTAGACCTCAAACATTTGTATACAAGCACTTATAAAAATTGTCGGTGTTTAATTGTCTGCTTTCATGTGATGTATCTGGATAGAACTCCTTCTTTTTGTTTGACAGTTTCTCTTTGGTTTCTACCTGTACTTTATCAACTTCTATCCTCTCCTCTGTACTAGGATATAGAGTATCCCCTTCAATAAATCGTCCCCTAAGGGATGTCTCTGTCTGAACCATATGCTTCTCTGCACCTGACAGTTTAAAAAAACTCCTATATGACCTTTTAAATTTTACATGCCAGCCAGTACCAGATTTACCATGGTGCCGGGCCTAAGCTCAGAAGGGGGCCCATAGCACTCACTTCTTCACCTTTTGCATCACTGCAAAAGCAGAGCTTCCAAGCAGCAGGATCCAGCATGGGAGCTCAGAACCCAAGAGGCCCTGGGACTGTAGTTCCTTGGCCAGCTCCCTACCTAGAGACCCTGCCCTGGAGCAGGGAAGGAACTACCTTTCCCAGCATTCCCTTGGCCGCTATCAACAGGAAAGGGAGGGGGAGGGGGGAAGCTGAGACCCCATGCAACACAGCATGCTGTGAATGGAGAGCTGGCTGCTAGAAGGGGGTGGCAGTGTGACTGGAGAACAAGTTTGCCCAAGGAGAAGAAGATATCACATTCAGAAGACTTCCCCAGACTAGATTAGGGATGCTGGTGTGACCTCGCCTGGCAGCCCCCAAAGAGGGAACTGGGTGGAATGAATGGACAGTGCACCTCTGTATCTGAAGCCTAGCAAGGGAGGTATGTGGACCCCACTAGGGGTATGTCTACACTACAAGACTATTTCGAATCAACTTAATTCGAATTTGTGGAATCGACCTTATGAAGTCGAAGTTGTGTATCCACACTAAATACACTAATTCGACTGTGTGAGTCCACAGTAACGGGGCCAGCGTCGACTTTTGAAGTGGTGCACTGTGGGAAGCTATCCCACAGTTCCCGCACTCCCCGCTGCCCATTGGAATTCTGGGATTTCCCCCCAATGCATGCTGGGGGAAAAAATGTGTCGAGGGTGGTTTTGGGTAACTGTCATCATTGAACCGTCAATCACGCCCTCTCTCCCTCCCCGAAAGCGCCTGCGGGCAATCTGTTCGTGCACTTTTCTGCTCAGTGACAGCGCGGGCGCCACAGCACTGCGAGCACGGAGCCCGCTGCAGTTATGGCCGTTGTCAACTGCTCGCACCTTATCGTCCACCTCTTCCACAGTCAGCTGCTGAGAAATAAGGCTACCTTTCAATGGTGCTGCGAGCACTGGTGGACCATGGGGGACGTTTTACCAACATCAACGTCGGGTGGCCAGGCAAAGTTCATGACGCGCGTGTTTTCAGGAACTCTGCTCTGTTTAGACGCCTGCAGGAAGTTAGTTTCTTCCTGGACCACAAAATAACTCTTGGGGATGTGCAGATGCCTATAGTGATCGTCGGGGACCCAGCCTACCCGCTAATGCCCTGGCTCGTGAAGCCCTATGCAGGCACCTTGCACAGCGACAAGGAACTCTTCAAGTACCAGCGAGCAGCGAGCAGCGTGACCTGTGACTGTTCAGTTTCTTTACAGAGAAGCTGAACCTGCCGCTGTTTCTTTACCAAGTTACTGTTGACTAGCATCTGCAGTTACATACCCCGTCCACCCCGCTTCCCCCACTTCCAACACACGTTTAAAAATAAAATACATGTTCCACTGTAACTTTACAAAGGTTTCTTTATTGATGACTTTGCGTTAAAGGGTTGAAACTGGGACGCGGACTGTGCTGGGTAGGGTGTGCGGTGATGTAAAGACCGCCTCTAAACTCGAGGAATGACAGGCTCCTGCTCCCAGAGCGGTCTGCAGTGCCGGACTGGTTGTTTCAACGGAGCCTGCCATCCCTCCTTTTTGGGACTCTGTGTGCGGGGGCTATGTGGCCTTTTGGCGGGGGAGGACGGATACAGATTCCTCTGCTGCGTGGCTCTGTGGTCCAGGACAGGGACCGTTGCATGAGATCTGTAACCACCCTCCCCCGCTACAAAGTCACGTACCCCCCCACCCACACAGAACCTGCAAACCACCTCCCATACCGACCAGGGTGCCTACTGACTGCACTGTGTGTGTGACCTGCTGCTGATCCTGCCCCCGTGTCTGTACCCTGGTAAAGGTGATTGTCCTGTCCAATTGCCAACCCCCTCCCCCCCTTCAAACACAGTCTCCTCTAAAAGAACATGACGGAAACAGTAATTAACAGAAAAGTATTTTTTTATTATCAACTAGACAGTTAGGGGATGAAACTGGGACGGGGGCTTGGGTGAGGCGGGAAGGAAAGGACTTCTCAAAATTTAGGGTATGAGAACTTTTGGGTACTTGAGCACTCTGCTGGGGTGCAGTGACAGTTTTCACGGCCCCTGGCCCCCCTCCTTCTGGTTATTTTGGGTGAGGGGGGTATGGGACTTTGTGGCGGGGGAGGGCGGTTGCAGATACACTGCAGGGGGGCTCTGTCCTCCTGCCTGCGGTCCTGCAGAACATGCACAAGGCGCCGGAGCATGTCCGTTTGCTCCCTCATTAGTCCAAGCAGCGTTTGAGTCGCCTGCTTGTCTTCCTCACGCCACCTCTCCTCCCGTTCGCTGTGTGAGCGCTGGTACAGAGGTACAGAGGTACACTGTCCCATCGTCAGAGTCCACGGTCACTGGTGGGGCAGTGGTGGCAGGCTCCGTAGCGTCCGTTTGCCGCTTTAATTTTTTGGTAGCCTTGTCTGGGGTCCTTGATTTTCACGCGGCGCTGCGTTGCATTCCGCCTGTATCCTCTGTCTCTCATGGCTTTGGAGACCTTCTCGTAGGTCTTTGCATTCCGTTTCTTGGAGCGCAGCTCCGAAAGCACAGACTCCTCGCCCCACACACCGATCAGATCCAAGACTTCCCGGTCAGTTTATGCTGGGTCCCTCTTTCTATTCAGAGATTACATGAACTCCTCTGCTGGAGAGCTCTGCATTGCTGCCGGTGCTGCTGAGCTTGCCACGATGTCCAACCACGAAATGAGATTCAAACTGTCCGGACAGGAAAAGGAATTCAAATTTTCCCGGGGCTTTTCCTGTGTGGCTGGTCAGAACATCCAAGCTCGGACTGCTGTCCAGAGCGTCAACAGAGTGGTGCACTGTGGGATAGCTCCCAGAGCTACTAAGTTCGATTTGCATCCACACCTAGCCTAATTCGACATAGCCATGTCGAATTTAGCGCTACTCCCCTCATCGGGGAGGAGTACAGAATTCGAACTAAAGAGCCCTCTATGTCGAATTAAATGGCTTCTTGGTGTGGACGGGTGCACGGTTAATTCGAATTAACGCTGCTAAATTCGAATTAAAGTCCTAGTGTAGACCAGGCCTAGGAGAAGTTTAAAATGAAAAGTAAGGGAGGGGCGGCTCTACTAGAGGACTTGGGCAGCTTTAAGTACAGTACCAGGCATGCAGGAGGATTTCCACTTCTGAGCCATGGAAGCAGAAATTGACTTTTCCTTTTCAGATTTATCCAATATTCAGAAAGGTAATCTAGCACCTGCCTTTCAGATTTGAACACTCTCAAAATTCAGGAGTGCCCAAGCTCAATTTTTGCAGCTGTTTCCCAAATCAAATATACTGATCCACTGTAATTTGCTGTAGAAAAAGTAGGATAAAATTGAGCAACAAATGCTGGCATCTTCCCAGTGCTAAGTAGGACTGGAATTGCTATTTTCAACAGCCATTATCATTTATTTTGTTTAGTTTTGTTTGTTTAAAATGAAGACAGTAATATTCCATTGGCAAATTCCCCATTGAAACACAGAGTGGAACAAAAGAATAATAAAGGCACCTCAACTTTTCTTCATTTTTGTAGGACAGGCTTATAATATGGATACAGATATCCTCCAGTCACACAAGCTGAAAATTGTTCCACATTACTGCAGTTCTGTAACCATGCCGGAACCAGTCCTATCTGTGTTCTGTGCAAATCCAAAATTCCTACTGAATTCAGAAGTGCCTTGCTTTTGTAACCATACTACCTGATATTTTCAGCCCTTGTAAGCAAAGCAGGTTTACATTTAGTAATTGGGTGGGAAGCCTCTCAGAAAAAGTTAGGTGCTGTAGGAGGTATAGCTTATTCACTAGGTAATGTGAGACCTTCCTGTTACCAGTGCAGCACAGAATGCACTTTGCTTCTAAGTCTAGAATGGGGTCCTTTGCTTCTATATGTAGCCCATTAAAGACAGTGAAAAGACTCCCACTCACTTCAAGAGGCTTTGAACAAAACTGGTTATACACACGGTAACTCCACTGTCTTCACAGGGTCCTGGTCCCACAGTGGAAGGGGGCCATGTGAGCTTGTTGCAGACTTGCTGCTCAGGGATGGGAACCTCCTGGCACCCCAGCCTCCAAAGTCATTCAGGCAGCACTTTCTGCATGACTGTGTGCTAGTTGAGGGGTACGTGGGAACTGGTGGCCTCTGCTGCAGGTGATGGGCATCTCAGGTACTTAAAGCCATGGCCTAGAGGAGAGAAGTGCCTAACTGCAGAGTCTGCAGCTGCCTAGGGCCAGCGCTGAGGATTTAGAGTCCCCAGTGCCGCCGTTGCAAGGTTCAAGCATGCTCAGCCTTGGAATTGCCACCCCTCCCTTGACTAGTAGCTGCAGCTATCTAAGGCTGGCCTCTGGCAATTGGCCCCATGGCTATAGCCAGAGAAGCTGCAGGTGGCTCTGTGGCTACTGGGGGCCATTAAGCTAGAGCAGATAAAGACACTGGAGTTAACTCAAGGAACAGAGGTCACCAGCAGGAAAGGAATGTCGAGGGCAGCAGGGAAAGAGGGAGCAGGTCAGGCTGGCAGCGGGAGAATAGCCCCAGCTGGTTCGGGGGCATGTCCAAAGCAGAAAGGAAACAAGTATGGGGAGAGGTGGTGGTGATTAGGTAGTAGACTAGTGTTTAGATGGGAGCAGAGGGAGAATGGCTGGTGTCTTCAGACTCCCAAGGGCTTAGTCCTCACTTTGGGGAAATGGTGTTTGCAGGTGGCTTGCTCACATGGCAGGATGGGGGCTGAGGGAGGGATTTGTCAGAACTGATCAGGTATCTGCTGGCTTTAGAACTTCGAGCTGAGACTAGGGCCACATGCCGTGACTGGTGACATAGGGGGGTACTGGAGACATGGCTAGAGAAGGTCTGAATGAGGAAGGAGATAAATCTGTGGGGAGTTTCTCTGATCACTATGAAAGTTCTGCTCATTGTGGACACTGGTAAACCCACAGGGGTGTACAGCTCAATGAGAAAAGCTGGGGGCTGAGGGAGCTGTGTATGACAATGCATATAGTCATGTAGAGGTGTGTGATCAAAATGAAAAATGTCTCTGAGATTCAGTTCTGGGTATACTATGGCACCAATGGCACTACCACACCAGGCCCACACTTGGAGCCCACAATGACTACATGGGGGCCCACAAATATGTTTGACGCCGGGGCCCACAAAAGGTTAATCTGGCCCTGATGCCAGCAATCTGGGTCCATTTTGATTTAGGTGAATCCCATCCTTTCTGTACAAGCTCCTCCTTTCCCAAAATAGTTCCGAGTTTCTAATAAACCTAAATCGTTCCTCCCTACATAATCATCTTATCCACACACTGAGATCCTGCAGTTCTACCTGTCTAACTGGCCGTATGTGTGGAACTGGAAGAATTTCAGAGAATGCTACCATGGAGGTTCTGGATTGTAATCTTTCCTAGCAGTCTAAATTTGGCCTGCAAGATCTCTCTTCTATCTTTCCCTATATCATTGGTAAATATGTGTATGATAACCACCAGCTTCTCCCCATCACTGCACATAAGTCTAGCTAGATATCTAGAGAGGTCTGCAAATTTCATGCCTGGCGGCAGATGCGCCAAGTTTCTAATCTGCCAGGAGGTACTCCTCACCCTGCCTCTGCCCAGGGCCCACCCCCACTCCACCCCTTACCCAATGCCCCACCCCCGGCCTGCTTGTTCCCACCCCTGCTCTGCCCGGTCTCTTCCCCGCCTCTTCCTACCCTGCCCTGCCTCTTCCCTGCCCAGTTCCACTCCCTCCCCCAAGTGTGCTGTGCCCTCACTCCTTCCCCCTCCCGCCAGCGCCTCCTGACTCTGCGAAACTGCTGATCTGTGGCAGGCGGTAGGCGCTGGAAGGGAGGGGGAGGTGCTGATCAGCAGGGCCCACTGGTGGGCAGGAGGCGCTGGGGGCAGGGGGAGGTTCTGATAGGGGGGCTGGAGCACCCACGGAGTTGGTGCCTATACTTGGCAGGCAATTCCCCTGACAGGCAATTCACCAGGTTTTCCTAGTCATCACAAACTCAATCTATATTTATAATAATCAAATCCCCTATTAATATTACCTGTCTTCCTAATAACTAGGGTATTATCAGTGTGAGAGGATAATATGATGGCATCAGGAAGAAGGGTCTCAACTATGGGATCATTTCCCTCCACTTCAGTTTGATGTTCTCCTTCTCCAAGTCTTTCTGTGCTACTCAAGAGAGGTGTGGACCACTCTACAGCATTCCTTAAAGTCTTGTATATGTACCTCTCTGTCCTCCTTAACTCTGTTCAGCCTCTCTAGTCTCAAAATCATGTACTCAGACTCTGAGAGCAATGAGTTGCTTGCCCCAAATTCACACATATGCTACCTGCCCACAAGGCAGGTAGTTGTAAATGCTGTAATCACTGCAATAAACTGGATAGCCGCCACTCTGCTGCTGCACTTCTGCCTGCATTATTTTTACTCTTGCTTGTTTTATTGCTTGTTTGTTCTTCTGAGGGGGTTTTTAGGGTGGGAAGGGGGGAATTATTGGCCTAATTTTAGAGTATGTTTGTTAGGTGTATCTGGCACTCATGCGCCAGCTCTAACTTCCTCAAAAAACTCTCCAGTTTGCTTCTCCTTTGGTCACTTAGGAACTGGCCTTTTAAACCCCTGTTCTCTTTAAATTGGCCCCATCCCATTGTCAAGGGATCCTAAAAGAATTAGAGATCAAAACATAGCAGATTAAAGCCTCATTAGTGAGCACTCAGCCAACCCTACCATATAGTCCCCAAAGCACACTAAAATCAACCAAAATTTCAATCAAGCAGGCCTGTGGCAAACAAGTAAGCACACAACAAACAAACTAACAGACAAATATACTAACTTGGATTCCCTCTGATTTATGAGTACATAAGGCAGGAGCATTTACTTAGAGTTAAGGTTTCTCAAATACTTTTCTGAGGCTGTCCTCTAGCAAACGAAAGGTGGGTCCATCAAAGGTGGCAGCTACCTCTGGAGTAGAGCTGCAAGGTCCAGCTTGCTGACAAGTTGTACTGTAATTCTTCTCCTCTTACTTTCCCTTCCTAGCCCAAGGTTTCATTAATAAGGATTTGAGCAGGGTGAGCCAAAAGAGTTGGGAGTAGAACTGGCTAAATAACGGATTTTTCAGTTTGCTGACAATGCCAAAAACAAATAAATAAAATCAAGTTTTGTTTCAAGTCAAACTGAAAAAAAACCCCAAAAAATAATTAAATCAGCAAATCAAAGTAAAAGTTTCAAATTGAAATGTTTCAACCCAATTTTTTTTTTATTTTGGGGCATTTTTGAAAAAAGGAAAGAACTAGATTCACAGAACACCAGGGGAAAGAAAGAAGACCTCCCTTATAACTTCAGCGCAGTGGTCAGGGTACTTTCTTGGGATGTGGGAAATCCTGGCTCAATTCCCCCTTCTGTCTAACGTCAAGGGATTTGAACTTGGATCTCACCCGTTGCATCTTCCTTGGTTAGGGCAACAAACACCTCATGGAGCTGTTATTTCAAGCTGTCTGCAAACTCAAAGCTGGTAACATTGCATTAATTACATTCAATTCACATTTTCCAGGTTCTCTCTGAAATCAGAATGCTTACAAATATTTTTTTCAACAAAAGCCCAGATTTTGGAGCACAGTTCTACAACAAGGGGTGGATTCAGCCACAATGTAATTGCAGAACACATGACTTTAGATATACCCTATTCTGAAACATTGGGAAAACACTATATAAATGGTGGAAAATGAGAATGTACTAAACAACCTTGTTTTCTGGTCTCAGAGATGGATCTTTCTAGGTGTTGAGAATCCTTATCTTCCCTTGTATTCAGGGAGAACTTAAAATGTTCAGCACCTTACATAGGAGATTTAATATCACACAGATTCAGGCCCTTAAGTAGACTGCAACTGGATGACAACCTCAGATGTGTGTGTATAGACCAGGAATCGGCAACCTTTGACATGCAGCCCATGCCACTTCCCACAGCCCCCATTGGCCCAGAACGGGAAACCACAGCTAGTGGGAGCTGCGATCAGCCGAACCTGCAGACGCTGCAGGTAAACAAACTGTCCCTGCCCACCAGCGGATTTCCCTGACAGGCCACATGCCAAAGGTTGCCAATCCCTGGTATAGATGAAGTGCACTAGCACCTCCTAAAAGACTTGTGTCAGAAAATTATTTTGTTGGCTCTTTACTCTCCAGAAGAAAAGAAGTCAGTTGTTGGTGGTAGACAATTATATGTTACCAGTAAAAGATTTGAAATATGGCATCCCCGAAGATCCAACATCTCACTCAGGCTGTTCATTGAATACACTGATATTACCAAGAGTGCTCTGATCTACACAAGTCAGAGTGTATCAATGGTATGCTCAAGACACACAATGGTATTTTTTTGTGCCTCTAAGTTCACCCTGCCATAGCAGAATTCTTAAACGATACTGCCCCATGGATGCATCAAAGGTACCTCAAGCTCACACCTGGGAAGAGAGAAGTATTGTTAGCGAGTAGAGGTCAACGCTATCAGAGGGATCACTCTTCCTTCATGTCTCCGGTTATTAAGGGGATATGTTCAGAGATAGTAAGTCACATTAAGAATCTGGGTGTCACTTTCAACCATGCCGTCTCCATGGAAAGCCTTGTTTGGGAAATGTGATGAAAGTGCCCTTTTCTCTAACTTTTGCAGTCTGCCCCTTTAATTATCCTGTGATGACCTCACCACAGCAACATCATCCCTCAGGATCATAAGGATCTATTATTGTATTCCACTTTTCACAGGTCTTACAGTAGGACAGTTCCATTGCCTGCAGCTGGTTCAGAATGCAGCAGTACATTTGCTCGCTGTTTTAAGCAACTGAAGTGATAATATGCCAACTTGCTTACTTTACAATGGATGACTATAAACTGGCAGATTGAGGGGAAAAAACTCAAACCCTTGAGACCATCTTTATTTATTTTATTACTTTTTTGCAACACATTTAATCTTTTAAAAATAATTAGGCATTACTTTATCTATATTAACTTATTTTCAGTTTATTCACTGACTGTTTTCAAGGATATGTACAGACTATACCTCTCTTCTCTCTTTGCCTCTTCTCCCACAAACGTCACTTAGTGAGGACATTGTGATCTACGATTTATAGAATAATTTAGATGTGAGCTTGCATTATGTAGGATTAATGAGCCACTTTATGTGGATCTCCTATTTACAATTCTTTTAAAATAAGTGACACACTCCATAAATGATAGTACAACAGAGACCAGGATTTTCTCTCGTGCTATTCGTTGCTACTTTAGTTCTAATCCTCCTCTTGTTGAGTGCCATTTAGCCACAGCATTTCTACAGAATGGAATTATCTTTCCCATGTCTCGGGAGCTGGTATGATTGCTGAGCCTCTGACAGACTGGATAATTTCCAGAGTTTAAAGTAATTGGAGAAGTCATAACTCAAGATAGCACTGAAATAGAAGATGCCCATTGGGATTCTAACACTAATATTATTATTTGTATTACTCAAGTGACTAGGAACCCTCTAACAATATTTACTCAGTTAAAACAAAATCTCGGTCAGTCAGAGATTTAAAGGTGCAGTACTTTTTAAAAAATGGCATACAAGTAACAAAGCTAAAGTAACAAAGGCTTCCGTGGATTCAGAGGAAAGGAGAGGAAAATGCCACCAAACTATTCAGCTTCGTCTACCACACCCAAAGCTTATACCATACCTTGATATCTGAGTTCTTAGCACTCACAGCTTCCTCTCAGCAGGGGCCATTTGCACTACTATTTTTTTTTCTTTTGCTCTCCTCTTCTCCACACAATGAATGGGAGCATTGGTCCAAAGAGCACTTGTGATGGCAAAGAGTTAATAGCACTGCTTAGAGGGCATATTAGGATAAATGGAGTGGGGCTTTCCTCTTGCAAACCTTAGCAGGGAAAGGAGAGAAGACTGATAGAGGAAGAGGGCCCTAAGGCAGCCAGGAAAAGAACTGACTGAGTGCTGAAGTCAAGAAGCATGATTGGAATTGGGAAGCCAGCACCTGCCTAAGGTCTATGGCCAGGGATCCTGAGCTAGCTGACAGATGCAGCCAGAAAACACAGATTGGCAGAGGCTGAAGAGTTAAGGACAGTTTGTAACTCCTTGAGAATGTTTCCATTTAATGAGCTGAAAATTATCTTTGCCACCCATCACTCCATGCACTGCAAAGACTGAAGCCAGAATATTTAGTTTTCAGCAAAGACCAAAGGGAACTCTTACAGTAAAAGAAGTGAAGAAGTGTTGGTCCAGATTCATTTTAGTTCGTAATAAGTTCTATTAGTGCTGTGCTTAATATCAGTCAACATGCTTCATATGGTACAAAAGTACAGAGTAGGGTGTTAATGTGTGTAAGGGTTGCAAAATCAGACCTTAAATTAAAAATACCAAGCTGTTTGCAGGTAAAAATTATTACATCTGCAAATAAATGACTTGTGCATATTATGACTTTCCCAGTCTAGTTAGGCCAGAAAATACTACTCCAATTCATTCTAACAGCCAGATTAATCTATATGGCCACATCACCAAGTGTGGTATTTGTGTGACCTAGCAAATGACGTAATAAGTAATCCAAGTCCGTTTAATTTTAACTTTAAAAAAAGAGTGTATAGAGCAGAGGTCGGCAACCTTTGGCATGTGGCTCGCCAGGGTAAGCACCTTGGTGGGCTTGGCCGGTTTGTTTACCTGCCGCGTCTGCAGGTCCGGCCAATTGCAGCTGCCACTGGCCACGGTTCATTGTCCCAGGCCAATGGGGGCTGCAGGAAGCAGCGCAGGCCGAGGGATGTGCTGGCCACGGCTTTCCGCCTCCCCCTTTGGCCTGGAGTGGCAAACCGCTGCCAGTGGGAGCCGCGATCTGCTGAACCTGTGGACGTGGCAGGTAAACAAACCATCCCAGGCCGCCAAGATGCTTACCCTGGTGAGCCACGTGCCAAAGTTTGCTGATCCCTGGTATAGAGAAACAAAGTTTAGGCCCCTGTGGAAGCTGTACATAAGACTATTTTATCTTTAACCCTTTTTACCATATTTGATATTAGTGCTCACCTTCAAAGTGTAAATATCTCTGGGAGTGCTAAAAAAATACAAATATGGCACATAACAGATGCATAAGCACATCCTGAGCAAATTTATTATGGACCTAGAACTGTTATCTCACCCCTCATGCGTGTATTGTCACTTACTCATATAATGACTTCAAGGCTTTTTGGCAATGCACTTGGTTACAAAGCATGACACTTACACTCCAAGCTAATCAAATGTTTTCTCATTGCATCTGTCTACTGTTATATTTATATCAGTATCTCTAAAAAGCTATTTTCTTTCCTTTTTTATAAGCATTAAATGTAAATGCACATTGGAAATATACGCTTGGAAAATTCTTCATAGATATATGTTTCATAACTAGTAAGGAAAGCCAAAAGTCAATGATTTATGTTTCTGCCTATCACACAGCCATTATAATGGACATTCTCAAAATACCCACGCAAAATTATTGAGGACAGGAACTCTCTTTGTGACAAGCATTCGTGATATCCAAAAATATATATGCTTGAAATCCTTGGAGTAAACCAATGTTGATGGCCAGGAGCTCGCAAAAGGCAATTTAAAGAATGAAAACAAAATTGTAATATATTTGGAGAGGCAAGATTATCATCAGTAAGAGGGCACACCATTAATTATGATTTCCAAAGAAGAAAAATCAAACTGAGAGCCAATTAACACCCAATTGCTCCAGGGTTGTTCAAACATGATACATGAAAATGACAATTAAACAGTGTTACACACCAACAGACAACCACAATAATGAGTTGGAAGATCAATCCTATTACTACAAAATTTGATTGACAAAATTCCCAAGCATGACATCTATTTAGTACTGGGGGACTTCAATACCAAGGTTGGGAAGGATAACGCTGGGTAGAGAAAACAATGGGCAAGCATAAGCTTGAGCCACATGATCAGACTAGTGAAACACTGGTAGAACTGTGTCTGGTATCAGGGCTTATAATTAGTGGAACATTATTCCCACACAAACATATCCATAAAGTAACTTGGAATTCCCTAGATGCAGTCACCAGGAACCAGACTGACCTTCAATGTAATGGAACGAAATTTAGATCAACTCTTCAGGACATCAGAACACGTAGAGGAGCTGATGTCACAAGTGACCACAATTTATGTGTGGCAAGAATGAGGTCTAGTCTACCCCAGGAAATTAGGTTGATATAACTACATCTCTCAGTGGTGTGAAAAATCCATACCCCTAAGCAATGCAGTTAAACCAACCTAACCCCTGGTGTAGACATTGGGAAGCCAACAGGAGAATTCTCCTGTTGACCTGGCTACCACCTCTTGGAAAGGTGGAGTACCTGTGCCGATGGGAGAATCCCTCCCATTAGTGTTGATAGTGTCTTCACTGAAGTGCTACTGCCACACAGCTGCAGAAGTGCAGCTGCACCACTGCACTGAAATTTAAAAACAAAACCCCATAAAGAATTAAGAAAAATGACAGTAAAAGGCAGCTGAAAAACACATTACCGCAGCAATTTAAAATTGAACTGAAGAACCAAGTTTCAAGTCCTATGAGACTTAGATCCACCATGAAAGTCAACATTATTATGTTTTGGTCCTTTCTGCACAACAGTATCAGACACTGCTGGTTTCCAGACAAGTAAATCAATAGTCTAGGGAAGTGAGGCCTGTCAAGGATCAACAAGGAAAGACTTTAACAACAGAAAATGAACAAAGATAGGAATGAGCAAAGCACTTTCAAGAGTGCTAAACATATCAACACCACAAGAAACTAGTGACTTTAACAACATAAACATCCCAAACTGGACATCATGATGTCTCACATCAAAACAAAAAAGTGAAAGAACATAATTAAAATGTTAAAACCTACAAAAGCTGCAGCTGAAGAACAAGTCACTGAGCAAATGCTTAATGCTTGCAATGACGGGACCATTAATAAAATCACTGAAATCTTCAGCAAAGTATGGGACAAGTGAAAGCCTCAAGAACAATGGGAAAATGGCATTAGAGTCCCAATGGGAGCTGCAGGAAGCGCGGGCCGCAATGACATGCTGGCCGCTGCTTCCCACAGCTCCCATTGGCCAGAAACAGAGAACCACAGCCACTGGGAGCTGCGGGGGGCGGTGTCTGCGGATGGTCAACATCAGCAAAATGTCTTGCGGCTCACAATCAGATTACCCTGATGGACGGCAGGTTGCCAACCACTGCTCTAAGTGATGTATGATGGTTCAGGAAGGGTTCAGATCCACTTGATAAATCTGCTGTGCTTCTGTGATAGGCTTTTTTAAAAAATTGATGTGGGGTTGTTTAATCGAAACTAATATTCAAATATTTTTTTTAAAACAAACTTGTAAAACTTTTTTGGGAACCCTGTTATCTCACAGAGAGAATCCTAGATAATGGTCAAATGTAAAAAAAGTAAGTTCTCCAAGAACCTGAAAGTCCCTTACACTTTTCAAGGGTGTTCATGTGGGACCATTTCTTTCAGTTGTCACCCTTTTCCTGCAATAGCTCACATTCCTCTTGGGATGCACATATTATGTAGGTTAATGAATAATGAAATTGCATGTAAACAGAGGAACAGAGCAGTAGTGGGGGCAGTAGGTAATGTAATTTTACAAGCTTCAACCAAAGCAGCTATACAAATCGATTGAGGGATGTTTAAAAAGTGTCTCTATCTCTCTAGTAAGTGCTTCTGAAAAGTAGTCAAAATTGTCATTTGCTACCAAAGTTTTTATCCTCTTTGCTGTACTGCTTCAAAACCTTTTGAAACCTAGAACTCCAAAATGTTATCCCAGTTAGAGGCTCCTCAGGTCAGGTAGGGCAGATATTGTGATGTTTACCAACTGCTGGGAATTGGCTCCAAGTGCATCTGAAGATACCAGTTTCAACTGACCAACTTTTAATTGGTGCCACCTCCATTAGTTCACCCATCTGTGTTATTTATACAATGAAAGAGTTGATAACATGTAAACATATAATGTGTGAAATATGCAAAAATCACTTTGTTCCCTGAACAGATAAGAAGGATTACTCCATTTCTGTGGCTCCCAAACTTTTTAGTATTGCAGCTCCCTTACAGATAGTTTAAAACTTGTTGGCTTCCCAAAACCAAATACTGTTTTTTGTTTGTTTTGTTTTGTTTTATTTTAACCGACTCAGGACAATAGATACAAGAGTTCAGGACACTAGATTTAAGGACATTAGAGTTTTGACTGTTTGGGGACTTTATTCAACTATATACATTTAGTTTAATTATATAATCTGGGTTTTTAATACCATGACTGAAAATATGTATTTTTGGGGTGTTGGGGGACAGCCTAAGATGTTAGTGAGAAAAATGAGCCTGTTTCAAGCTGCATGTTTGCACATGGTTTGGTGTAATTTCTGATTACACCGGATGCAAGTCTTTTCCAAGCTTAACATTTTCTGTGTTTAGGTTTCACAGAAATCATTGCTGAAAACCCAGATTCAGAGATAACTGGAAGTGAATATTAGCAGTACTTTCATAGCTTTATCACCGAGTTCTTCATACTCTCCTCTAGCAGAAATCCAGAAGTCTTTGTGTGTTAGATTTGATTTCTTGATCGTCAGCATATGATCACGTGACAGATATTTCCTAAGATATTTTCTTCAGTTGAGATACAGATGATTGGAATGAAATCAACTGTTTTGGAGAATGGGTTCCAAATCCAATCAGTATCTGGAGATTTGTGGAAAATATTAATTAAAATGGGAATACATCCAAACAGGTAGTTAATATTTGGTCTTTAACAGCATTTTGATTACTTTCACTCTGTTGTTTTTAAAAGTCTGACAGCACTGGAAAACCTCTGTAACTCTCTTTTCAATATGGTGTCTCCAAAGATAAAGCTTTTTCTTGAATCCACCAGTTTTCTCTTTCATATCTAATATACTTGTATTCTTGCCCTTCAGTGCATTCAGTTTGCCAAATACATTTACCAGCTAAGGTAACAGCCAGGAAATCCACATTACACATGTAATCTGCAAGGTCTTATTTCCCAGAGAGGAAAATTCTGGTTTCACCATGTAATTCAAAAACATGTTGTAAAACTTTCCCACATGACAAACACATGACTTCACTATGAAACAGACATTTTGCCCATCTCTTTGCACGGCATACTAAAACACTGTGTTTTCACTGCTCAGGATCATCATATTCAGCTGAACATTTCTTACATGTCGGCTTAGCACTGCGTAAAAACTATTTCAATATAAAGATAAGATGCACCTGACTCTTCCTCAGCTCCCTTCCACTGTCTGCTGCTGCTGGGGCTGGGAGCCTCTTTGTCATCTGCTCCAGAGGTGGACTTGAAGCAGAGAGACTTCTGTCTGAATGCTTCCCCCAGCCCAAAGTCTCTCTGCTGAAGGCCTCACTCAGGAGTGAAGGGATCGCAGCAGCAGCAGCAGCACAAGATGCAGACCCACAGATAAGACAGAACTGGTTTAATAGTCTCAATTAGAGAACAAAAAGGGCACATCAACTAAAAAATTTTCCCACCGACTTGTGGTTCCCCCATGAGCACGTTGTGGCTTCCCGAGGCAGCCATGGCTCACAGTTTGGGAAGTTCTCCTCTATTTGAATCTTTTGGCAAAATTCTTTGTTAGCAATGTGGGTCAAACACACGTGTCATATAATCACAGCTGCTGTATTTTAAAACAATTTTGGTTCTGTTTTTTATCTTGCACGCTTATGTCATTAAGGATGCCAGCTATATTCACACTGAAAATATTATCAGCGAATGAATCATGAATTGAAGACATCACCAGATCATCCTGAACTTATGTGCAAAGGCGTTACATGTGTTAATACTTTATTCCATGTTATGTACCTATTAAATATGGAGATGTAACTAATCTATTATTTGTCATATACCATATAAATGGCATTTCTATTCAGTAACTAGTGTAACCATACATATGAGAAATTTAATAGGAAATTCATATCAAAAATCTTTTTTAAAGTTTTTTTTTTACTAACTTATAGAATTTATATCCTTTCTATTGAGCATTAAAAAATCCTATAGAAAGGGTATTATCATTTAGGTTCTCTAAGTTTTTAGGATAATCTCTGTACAATCCTATTGGTTTCATTTCTATTAAATTCTATAACACTTTTCCACAAAATCATTCTCCAGTACTTTCTTGCACAGCATATGCAGATTGAATATTTACCCCACTGCACCTCTTTTGATTCTAAACCCAGCTTGTTTTTCAGCCACAAAGTTCTCTATCTTGGAAGCAATTCTCTTCAGGGTGATGCACAGTTGTATTTTATGAGGCTGTGTCAATGAAATTGTGCAGAAATTTCCACAAACAGCTGGTGTCCCCCCTCCCCCCCGCCCCCAGCCTTTTTATGAATAGGAACTATCAGGGACTGTGTCTAAGTCCAGGGTCGTCTTCCAAACTCCCAAATCACACGGATGAGTTTATGGTATGCCCAAAAGAGTGCCTCTCCACCGACTTAAATTGGTCCTACTTGCATGTTATCCACTCCAGGGGCTTTATTGTGTAAGCCAGAGGCTCAAACACCAGACCGCTGTGAAAGTAATAGGGGTGAGGACAGGTGTCCCAGCCAGGAGGTGTGGACTCTCCCTAAGGGTCCCCGGTCTGGTTTAACCTGTTCCTCCTCACTGTTCAAAGACAGGGCTAAGTAGTCTTCATTAGGAGCCTTTTGTTATTTCAAAGTGCTCAAATGAGAACTGAAATCACTTGTGGTGGGACAGCATTTCTGCCCAACCTGCAAAGAGCTGAAAATCACTAAGAGACTGACCTTCAGCGGCCACAGCAGAGAGGCAGGTGGCAGCGCAGAAGGTGACCGACAGTTGGCCAGCCATCGAGTGGGTAACAGGGTGGTGAGCAGAGCGGAACAAGCGGCTGGTGGGGTGGCCAGAAGAGAGGAATGTGCGGTTGACAGGGCAGCCAGTGGAGAGGAATGAGCAGGTGGCAGCATGGCCAGCCACCACAAGTGCTCAGATGGCAGACCAAGCAAGGTGCCTTCTTCCCCAGGTGGAAGGTGAACTCACACAGAACCTCTGAACCTTGGGTCCTCATTGACTAAGGACAACCTCTGTGAGTAGGGTATGGTGAGGGAGCAGAAAGGAGCACAGAAAAGGAACTGTTGGTTGTAGAACTCAAGAACATGAGGCAGAAGGCACTGCCCCACCCACTGCTCACAGTTTTATGATTATGAATCCTGCTTGTGGCATTTTCCCCAGTTAATGGAGGGAAGTCACCCGACTTTCATTAAAAGTTTCTTTTCTACACCACAGACTCTGTGTTTGTGAGAGGGGAAGTATTGCCTCTCAGAGGCACTCAAGGGTGGTGTGTAATTTACCCAGGTTACTGGCTGGGGGCTCAAGCCAGTTCTGTGTTGTATTGTTGAAAAGGAACCCCTATAAATTGAACCTGCCCTGGTTGCTACCGGCTCCACCTGGCAGAAGAGTTAAATTTGGGAGGCGTGTCTGGGATCCTGGGTCAGTATCCCTCACAAGCACATGTGGAGTTATCCACTAAGTTGGGAAAACAATTTTGTTTATATTTTGGGGAACTCACAGTTTGTATAATGACTAATATGTTAGGTCTGTTGGGCTCTGACTCAGCAGCCCCAAGCTCGGGGGCTGCAGCATTGGCCGTTAAATGGGCAAAAGCACTGGGGCAAGCATTGGAAAAGGTTGTGTTGTCCCGTACTATGTCAAGCTCCTATCCTAAGTTAAGGGGATCCCATCCCAATACCTGGGAAAGAGCAGTTTGAACCCTGGTTGGAACATACCACTTAAATGCTGCAGGAGAGAGCCGTACCAGATGCAGAAAAGTGGGCTCATCATTAGATGTGATTCGCACCCCAAAGCTCAGTAACCCTCAGGTCAGTGTGAAGAACTGCTTAGAGGCCCTCAATCATACCTTTGGGAGCACAGAGAGCTCTGAGGACATGTATTGTAAGTTCTTTAATTCCTGAAAGCAAAGGGGTTAGAGGGTTTCAGCCTATATTCAGGGGCTGGAGAGACTGCTTCAAAGAGCTGTCCAAAGGGGAGTGGTGACTCAAACTGTAAGAGGAACTCAATATCAGAATCCGATTCTACTTCATCTCTGGTTAAGAGAATGACAGGAATGTCCCCCAAGTTACTCCCAGCTGATAAAAGAGGTCAGAGAGGAGGAAGAAAGGCAGGCTGTCAGTGAGTTTTGGGAAGCCCAACCATCTGAGCCAGCCAGCACAGCTCCCCTGCAAACAGACAGTGCACTGATGGTGAGCACCAGAGAGGACCTTGTCCAACAAGTGCAGGTCCTAACAGAACAGATAGCTAAGCTTCAAAGTACCATTGATCGATCTAAGACTTCCAGGCATAAGGATCCTCTGGCTGTGGTGATGGAGAAGTCAGCATTTAGAGCCACCATCCCAGCTAAGCAAAGTGGGAAAGGACAATTATTCTACTACTGAAGAAACAGAGGAGGCTGCACAGCAGAGACAGAAGGACAGGGAAGAAAACTGGCAGCATGTGACCTCCAGAAGAAGAAAGAGGAGCATTCATGTACCAGCAATGGAGATACAAGTGAGCAACCATTTTCATATTCTCTCCACAGGTACTAATTTGGAGAGTGGACTAGATGATACATCTGAGGGAAGGGAGCAGAAGGAGACTCCACCGATTGGAAGGCATGAGATGCACTGTCCTAGGGATGGCGGTTCCACGACCACTGTTTCCAACAGAAGGAGGCGGGTGGTGGTGGTCGAGGACTCCCTCCTCAGGGGGACTGAGTCATCTATCTGCCGCCCTGACTGGGAAAACTGAGAGGTCTGCTGCTTGCCAGGAGCTAGGATTCACGATGTGACAGAGAGACTGCTGAGACTCATCAAGCCCTCGGATCATTACCCTTTCCTGCTTGTCCCCATGGGCAGCAATGATACTGCCAAGAATGACCTTGAGCGGATCACTGCAGACTACATGGCTCTGGAAAGAATAAAGGAGTTTGAGGTGCAAGTGGTGTTCTCATCCATCCTCCCTGTGCAAGGAAAAGGCCCGGGTAGAGACTGTTGAATCCTGGAAGTAAATGAATGGCTATGCAGGTGGTGTCGGAGAGAAGGCTTTGGATTCTTTGACTATGGAATGGTGTTCTGAGAAGGAGGATTGCTAGGCAGAGACGGGCTCCACCTAACGAAGATAGGGAAGAGCATCTTTGCAAGCAGGCGGGCTAACTTAGTGAGGAGGGCATTAAACTAGGTTCACTGGGGGAAGGAGACCAAAGCCCTGAGGTAAGTGGGGAAATGGGATCCCGGGAGGAAGCATGAGCAGGAGAGCACAAGAGGGGAGGACTCCTGTCTCATTCTGAGAAAGCAGGACAATCAGCGAGTTATCTTAAGTGCCTATACACAAATGCAAGAAGCCTGGGAAACAAGCAGGGAGAACTGGAAGTCCTGCCACAGTCAAGGAACTATGATGTGACTGGAATAACAGAGACTTGGTGGGATAACTCACATGACTGGAGTACTGTCATGGATAGATATAAACTGTTCAGGAAGGACAGGCAGAGCAGAAAAGGTGGGGGAATTGCATTGTATGTAAGAGAGCAGAATGACTGCTCAGTATGACACTGCAGAAAAACCTGAGAGTCTCTGGATTAAGTTTACAAGTGTGAGCAACAAGGGTGATGTCGTGGTGGGAGTCTGCTATAGACCACCAGACCAGGGGGATGAGGTGGATGAGGCTTTCTTCCGGCAACTAACAGAAGTTACTAGATCACAGGCCCTAGTTCTCGTGGGAAACTTCAGTCACCCTGCTATCTGCTGGGACAGCAATACAGCGGTACACAGACAATCCAGGAAGTTTTTGGAAAGTGTAGGGGACAATTTCCTTGTGCAAGTGCTGGAGGAACCAACTAGGGGCAGAGCTCTTCTTGACCTGCTGCTCACAAACCGGGAAGAATTAGTAGGGGAAGCAAAAGTGGATGGGAACCCGGGAGGCAGTGATCATGAGATGGTTGAGTTCAGGATGCTGACACAAGGAAGAAAGGAGAGCAGCAGAATACGGACCCTGGACTTCAGAAAAGCAGACTTTGACTCCCTCAGGGAGCTGATGGGCAGGATCCCCTGGGAGAATAACATGAGGGGGAAAAGAGTGCAGGAGAGCTGGCTGTATTTTAAAGAATTCTTATTGAGGTTGCAGGAACAAACCATCCCGATGTGTAGAAAGCATAGTAAATATGGCAGGCGACCAGCTTGGCTTAACAGTGAAATCCTTGCTGATCTTAAATGCAAAAAAGAAGCTTACAAGTGGAAGATTGGACAAATGACCAGGGAGGAGTATAAAAATATTGCTCAGGCATGTAGGAGTGAAATCAGGAAGGCCAAATCACACCTGGAGTTGCAGCTAGCAAGAGATGTTAAGAGTAACAAGGGAAAGTGTGGGCCCCTTACTGAATGAGGACAAGAAGCTGGATATGAGTCAGCAGTGTGCCCTTGTTGCCAAGAAGGCTAACGGCATTTTAGGCTGTATAAGTAGGGGCATTGCCAGCAGATCAAGGGATGTGATCATTCCCCTCTATTTGACATTGGTGAGGCCTCATCTGGAGTACTGTGTTCAGTTTTGGGCCCCACACTACAAGAAGGATGTGGAAAAATTGGAAAGAGTCCAGGGGAGGGCAAAAAAAATCATTAGGGGGCTGGAGCACATGACTTATGAGGAGAGGCTGAAGGAACTGGGATTGTTTAGTCTGCAGAAGAGAAGTATGAGGGGGGATTTGATAGCTGCTTTCAACTACCTGAAAAGGGGGTTCCAAAGAGGATGGATCTAGACCAGGGATGGGCAAACTTTTTGGCCTGAGGGCCACATTGGGGATGCAAAACGGTATGGAGGGCTGGGTAGAGAAGGCTGTGCCTCCCCAAACAGCCTGGCCCCTGCCCCCTATCCAACCCCTCTCATTTCCGGCCCCTTGACTGCCCCCCCTCCAAACCCCCGACCTATCCAATCTCCCTGCTCCTTGTCCCCTAACAGCCCCCTTCTAGGATCCCCTGCCCCTACTTGCCCCATAGGACCCTACCCCCTATCCACGCCCCCCCCGCTCCCTATCCCCTGACTGCCCCAACCCCTATCCACACCCCCGCCTCCTGACAGGCCCCCTGGGACTCCTACGTTTATCCAACCCCCCACCCCGTTCCCCATCCCAACTGCCCTCCTAGAAACTCTGCCCCATCCAACCGCCCCCTGCTCCCCATCCCCTGGGATCCTCTGCCCCTTATCCAACCACCCAGCCCCAGCCACCTTACCATACTGCTCAGAGCAGCATATCTGGCCACCATGCCGTCCAGCCGGAACCAGACATGCTGCCGCGCTGTCCTGCAGGAGTGCGCAGCCCTGCCACCCAGAGCACGGCGTGGCTGCAGGGGGGGCGGGAGGAGAGAAGGGGAGGGACAGCAGGGGAAGGGCCGGGGGCTAGCCTCCCTAGCCGGGAGCTCAAGGGCCGGGCAGGACAGTCCCGCGGGCCGGATGTGGCCCACGGGCCATAGTTTGCCCACCTCTGATCTAGACTGTTCTAAGTGGTACTAGATGACAGAACAAGGAGTACTGGTCTCAAGTTGCAGTGGGGGAGATTTAGGTTGAATATTAGGAAAAACTTTTTCACTAGGAGGGTGGTGAAGCACTGGAATGGGTTACCTAAAAAGGTGGTGGAATCTCCTTCCTTAGAGGTTTTTAAGGTCAGGCTTGACAAAGCTCTGGCTGGGATAATTTAGTTGGGAATTGGTCCTGCTTTGAGCAGGGGTTGGACTAGATGACCTCCTGAGGTCCCTTCCAGCCCTGATATGCTATGATTCTATGGACACAGTGATGCCAAGTGTCATAATGAAGAAAAGTCCTTCTTAGTGTATAGAAAGCTGAGGACCAGTTGGGCAGGGTCAAGGAACTGCCAAAGGGTCTGGAGAAGGGGGCCCACTCAGATCCACAGGACTTGAAGGCTTCTCTGGAAAAGACTGTCCAGCTGGGATCCCCTCAGGACTGATAGGGCCTCAAGCAGAGGTCACTGTGAGGATTGAAGGAGCAGAATGTAAAGCAGTGCTTGACACTGGATCTCAAGTAACGATTATATTTCAGTCATTCTACCAACGGATGCTTAGGCATCTGCCTGTACAGCCACTGACAGGCCTTGGCCTGTGTGGCCTCATCATGGATAAATACCCCTACCAAGGGTATGCCATAGTGCACCTGGAAGTTCCAGAAGAGGTTGCTGGGGTAAGAGTAGAGGTAGACACTGCTGCCTTAATATGCCCCGATCCTAAAGGAATCTCTGATGTGTCTGTGCTGATAGGGACGAACTCCAGTCTTGTCAAGGTACTTGCGGATTACTGCAGACAACGAGCTGGGGACCAATACTTAAACACCCTGATGATCCATACACTTTGTGCTGAAGCCTGTAGAAAAACAGAACTAAAAAGGAGATGTCTGAGCTACCAATGAAAGCATTGAGGTATGTGTGCATGACCCCCTTAGTAGTGCCTGCAAGGACGGAGCTAGAAGTGCTTGTCATGAGTACCTGGCTGCAAGGCAGTAAAGGGGCATTAGCAATGGTAGAGCAGTCAGCTGAAGGAGAGCTCTCCAAAGGAGTGCTGGTCCCCAGTGAAGTCATAACCCTACCTGCTGAAGCACAGGAAAAGTGATTATACTGATTGCAAATGAAACAAGCCATGATGTTTTTGTGAAGCAAGAGCAAAACATAGCAGACCTCTTTGAGCCTGAAACCACTGTAATACCCCAGTGTGAAACTGAAGTTCCGGCAATAGGTCCTGCAAAGTTTGACTTTGAAGATTCGCCATTGTCCGAGGAGTGGAAAGATCACCTGAGGAAGAAACTTTGTGAAAGTGTAATTTTCCCAGGTTACTTGGTGGAGGCTTGAGCCAGTTCTGTGTTATATTGTTGAAAACAAACGCCTAGGTATTGAACCCGGCCCTTGTTGCTGCTGGCTCCACCTGACAGAAGGGTTACAATTGCTTTTTAGTGTTCAGGCTACATCCTCAAGTTCTTCAATGGCAGGAGGCGGTTGTCACACTCTCTGGAGTGGCTCCTAACCATGAGTTCCTACCTCAGGGCTGACTGTCAAAAACAGACCAGACCCTCAAACTAATGGTAAATTTTATAATTAGATTTCATTAATCCAGTGACAAATGTGAAGTCCCAGATCATATAACAGTCTCACCACGGAGTCACAGTCAGTCCCTGTAAAGGTGTGAGACTCACCCCTGCGGCGCCTCCTGCTGGTCATTGGGAATTAGCTCTTTTCCAGAGCACCCTCTGCAGGGCCAGTGTCCCACTTGTAGCTGGCTCCCATGTTCCTCCCAGGACCCAGTGCCCCTTGTCTCTGAGTTGCTGCCCCCTGGCAATACCCCTGCAGTCTCAGGGTCTCCCCACCCAGAGGAACACCCACCCACTAGTCCCACCTTGCCTCAGTATAAGGCTACTGCCAGTCATCGTCTAGCCCCCACGCCCTGGGGCAGACTCCAGTATCAGCCGACTCATCACCGGCAAGGTTGGGTTTGGACCTGCTGCCTTGGCCTACTCCTGGCCTGCCCTCTGCAATCCCCAGTACCCATTGGCCTTCTGCTAGGCCACAGCCTGGGGCTTTCCAGGCTGGAGCTCCCCAGCTCCACTGCCTTTCCCCAGCCCTGCTCCACTCAGGTACCCTGCTCAGGTCCCTGCAGCCAGGTCCCTCCCTCTCAGAAGCTAGAGGGAGTCTCTCTGGCTTCTGGCCTCAGCCCTCTTGTAAGGGCCAGTTGGGCCCTCATTAAGCCAGCCTCGGCCTGATTGGGGCAAGGCCCTCAGCTGAGGCTGCTTTCCTCAATCAGCCCCGCTTTTCCTTCCCTGCCACAGCCCTCTCCCCGGGCTGTTTTAAGCCTTTTCAGGCAGGAGCGAGTGACCACCCCGCTATAGTCCCCTTAGATTTTCCAGTCTCTTGGTGCCCAGGCAAACTGGACTTGGTGATAAATGGTCACCCAGTAAAACTTAGAACAGTACCAATAAAAACAATGGCAAATAGGATTTTAAGTATTTTAGCTTACATATCTTTGAATACTATCAAATATATTATGTTACATGCACATACAGAGAGAGAGGGAGAAAATATATGTATGGAAGGGAAAACTAAATTGAGAAAAATGTACATATTACAAAAAGGAAAAACTTAATGTACACAAAGTAAATTCTTAATGGCCATAATAAGTATAATTTTTATATAGATGTAAGATGAACTCGAAACAGGAAATAACACTTGAAACTTGAAATAGAAAAGTTAGTAAGCAACAAGCACTAATTCTAAGCACATAAACCTTTTCTGAATAATGAGCCATATACTGCCAAGAGAGATGGTTAGAGGTCTCTAAACTCATCTATGCTATCATTACATTTATCATTTACACTTTGAAATCTGGCCAGCTCAGCATTTCTGTTACTATTCCACTACCTTAAAGTATAAGATGAGAAAAAAATCTTGTGTACAGTATCTCATACATTTCTAATTTAAACTTTTTTCTTACTTACTAATCTTTGTGCAGAGGTCCTATATCAATAAACAGTGTAAATCAATGTCATTGAAATATACCAAATGAAAACAGCAAATTATAATGGACTGTAATTCATTCAAGTTTAACAGTACTGTAGCGATCCAGTTCTTGAATGTCAATGGACCTTAATCTTGCTTCCATTTAAATCAAATGAATATTTCCATGGACTCCAATCAGAGCAGGCCTGATACAAGTCATTGCAGTAACGAATGGTGAAAGAGATCTGGGTTCTGTTCCCAGCTTGTGTAACTCTCAGTGGCCTTGCTCAATATATAAACAAGAGCTGTGAAGGGCACAGAATCATTAAAACCAGTCTGTGGAAGCAGTGAGTCTAGAACTCAGAATGCCCCAATCCAAAAGCTATTTTGATAGGAATGGTGGTGGTAACAGTAGCCACCATTTTATTCGAGCCCTATTCAGTGATTTAGTTGTTTGACATACTGAAGCAACACACCGGGGGAGTGCATACATTGTGCTAATGGAATGCTGGCAGTTTTTGGCAGTAAATCAAGAACAAGCTCTTGCGAGTGAAACACAGATGGAAAATGGCAATTTTCAATATCTTATAGCTTGGCCAAATCTTGATGGATTTTATAGGACTAGCAAAATGCAACTCGCACACCCAAGACTATGCCCTACTAAATTGCAAAGTCTTGCTACAAACCACAGGCATTCAAGCTCTTCCAAAATATATATGGTTGGAAGAATTTTTAAAACAAAGTGTTAGACATTTTCCCCAAATACTTTAATAATTTGGCTTTCCTAAAACACATGTATCCCTTTGCCATTTGATGCCCTGCATCTGCAACATCTATTTTTTCTTTCAACCCGATAATCAGATCATGAGATCTTAAGGTGCCATTTTGGGTACAGTGGAAACCACCTGCCATAACTGTAAAGGACAAAAAAGCAAACATGGAAAAGACCCTACCCAATTTTAAAGGCTAAATTATTTCACCAAAATGAATTGAAATTAGAATACTACACCAAAATATTAAGTTAAGGTCCAAAAATGAGATACTTTACTTTTGTCCTTTATTGAATATGCAAAATGTGGCATATTTGCATGGAAGGAACTAGAATTGCTGACATTGTTCCAACATTGGTTCATTGTCACAGTAAGGACAAAGAACATGTTTCTGTACAGAATTGTTGACAGTTCTGACACTAAGGTCAAAGTTGCTTGTACTATAAGCATGAGCAGGAATAATTGAGTGCAAATCAGTTATAAATCAATGCCTAACAGGGAGTATCATCTTGTACGAAACAGCTGCAGTTCACCAGCAATGTTGTTAATTGCTTTTTCTTTAGACATACTGTATATTAATTCAGTGCACTTTCTCTGTTAGTTATCTCCCTGTGAGAGTGGTATAGTTCAGGTTATTTTATCCTTCAAATTTATCTTCTATGCTGCAGTACAGGCAATTTAAGAGCTTCTACATTGGTATCAATGCAGTTTGAATTGGTGTGTCAAGTCCAGGAATCCCAACTAATAACAAAGCTGAATCAATGGTGTGAGGGTGGATACATATCACTGAGAGTAGTCTTCAGTGATATTTGACTGATATCATTGGCCCATTATAATCTGCCATTTTAACAGCGTGATATATTTAGAGCCCAATTCAGAGGTGACAAACCACGATGCAAGTTATAATGCAATAAGAGGGAGCTGTGACCATTGGTACACCTGTATTCCACCCTACATGCTCCTGCAATAATATTTGTACAAAATATGTCTTGTGAGGTATCATATGAAAACTAAGAATATGCTGGTTATTAATATTATTGTACAATGCATGCATTCATTTTATGTGTAAAGTTCTGAATTACACCTGTATGATATTACTAGAGCATGTTTAAGACAGCCTAGCCTAGGTAAAGATGACAAAGGAATGTGGGATTACCCCAGTTTACCTATTAGTAGTAAACAAAGCCATCAAGCTAAAACAAAAGGGGTTAACTTGATCCTGAACTCAAGAGACAGAGAATTAAAATGGCTTCTGCAGCCCAGAGAGACACAGGAGGCTAAATCCCCAGGAGGCTTTCCTGACTTGTAAAACAAAGAAATTCCTTTGGGGATTGAAGTAACAGAGAGAGACTCCATCTTTAGCCTTCGCCTAGGAGACAATGAAGACAAGCAATTTGATCTCCATGATGGGTCCTGGCCAGGCTGCCCAGTAAAAAGCTGGAAAGAAGACTGTGGTTGAGAGAAACCATCTTGTATAAACACTATCTTGCTAGATGAAAGTGTAGATTCACATTTTCACTGTTATTTGCTTGTAACCATCTCTACCTTTATCAGTTTTACTTAGTATCACTTAATCCATGCTCTTTTGTTAATAAACTTGTTTTACTTCTACTCTAAACCAATTCAGTGCTGTCTTTAAAGGGAAGCATGAATTTGCTCCAGTCAAATTAATAAATTGCTGTACTGACTTTTTAATGGAGCAGCGAACCTAATATCTTCTGTAAACACCCAGTGGCAGGGGCTGTGAATAAAAGAGAATAATCTCTGAGGAGCTTTGGGGCTGGAGTTAATTGATTGTTACCTGCGAGGAGAAGTTTGTGCTGGGAGAGCCTTGAGGAGTTTGCTGGTGAGGAAAACAGACTGGCGTGGAAGGGAGCTGACACGTAATCTAATTGTCAGCAAAACTCACTCTTGCTGAGACAGAGAGGTAACACAGTGGCTCACAGCTCTGGTATGCACAGCATGTGTTACAAGAGTACAGCAGGCTGGTGCAACAGTTTAAGGTCTTTGCCTTTCTGCTTTTAGCTTGCAAGAGAAACCAACAGGAGAGATTAAGTGTAAAGTTGAGTGGCAGAAGGAGAGTTACTTTTTATCCTCTTACATCTCCTTTTAATTGTTTTTTCCACAACCACCTCTCCCCTTCTGCTCCTTCAGCATGCACAGCTAAGATTCCAGCAACTTACACCAGCAAATGCACATAGAGTGACTTGAGTTTCACATTCCAATTCAAAAGGGTTAAGAGCTTTTGAATTGGTAATGTATTTGCAACCATCTAGCCATGCTTCTTTCCCTTTACACTTTACAGAAGGTCGGGAAAGCAGGAGACGATGAGCTGGATTTATATATAAGAGAAGATAAAACACTGATGGCAAGAGTTTTACTAAGGGTACGTCTTCACTACCCGCCGGATAGCAATCAATTTCTCGGAGTTCGATATATCGCGTCTCATCTAGACGCGATATATCGAACCCCGAACGCGCTCCCGTCGACTCCGGAACTCCACCGGGGGAGACGCGGACGTCAATCCCGCACCGTGAGGACGGGTAAGTAATTCGAGCTAAGGTACTTCGACTTCAGCTACGCTATTCACGTAGATCGACCCCCCGTGTAGACCAGGCCTAAGAAATGTATACACCCTATCCATAAATTTCTGATAAGGTCATACATGCCTCTAACCTCAAAGACAATAAGGCATTTAGAGGGAAGAGGAGAATAAGCTCGAAGTGTGTCTGTGAGAAATTAAGTGAACTTGTTGCATGGCAATGAATAATCAGACAGGCTTGATGTGCTAGTGAGTGCTCAATAAGAAAAGAAATTATCCTTGTCATAAAACTTTGCACAAATTCCAGAATCTAATGAGAAGCTGACAGCTGCTCCCTGTGCAAGCACCTCTGCTGGATGACATATAGAGTAACACACCATAACTTAAAATATATATGAGCCTCATTTGAATTATTGGCTTAAATGTATCTAGGCAATGAAAATTCCAGGTAAATTTAAACTCAGGTCCAAATAAAAACATTTTAAAAAATCAGGATTCACACTGGAAATGCTGACAGTCTCTTAACTCTCTTGAAGGAGAGAGCTGGCCTACCAGCTTGAGTAGATCTGATCAAATGATAGTAACTGAATAATTTGTTCAACAAATTATATTCGTTGCATATTTTTCTCTCAACTAGATGATAGAGGTCAATATGCTTGTAAGACCATATAACACCTATTTCTGCTCCCTTTGAAGTCAGTGGCAAAAATCTGTTGACATCCATGGGATCAGAATTGGACTCATAACTATCCACAACAAAACCTATTAACAACTTTGCTTAAATACAAAAGCCTTTATTTTTCAAACCTAGCCAGTGGCCAAATTTTCAAAGAGATCTGAGGAAGGATGAGAGGATAATAAGTCCCTTTGTGTCAGAGGGTAATGAAAAAAAGATTAGACAAGTTCAAATCAGAGTAATTTCTTAATGACTTTTCATTCTAGGAAAACAAAATAGTTTGACGAATTATCTCAAGCTTTGCAGGAATATTCTCCTCACCCTTCAGAGTAAAGCTGACAATTTCTAGGCAAAGGCAACTTTTCAAGCCAAAGTTATATGTGGATTTAAAAAGAGTTTTTACAACAGCGACAACTGACAGTTTAACTTTGAGGTGGCAACAGCCCGTTCCCTAAAACAAGCAGAAAGTTGAGCCACAGGAATAACCAGTTTCCATGCCCCTGAAACCTTTTCGTCTAAAATTCTGCTAGTCATCACCTATGTGAAATAGTACTAATGGCATCATATTGATCAGCATCTCAAGAAAAAATAGAATATAAATATTTTCTAAACACAATGGTATTTATTAGCTTAGTACATCAATCACTGCAAGCACTCATGGAATATATGAAAATTATATACTTCTCCATAACTGATTGATGTGCTTCTGGCCTAGATCGTGGGGCAAACTCGCAGCCAAACCAGGGCTGCTTGCTCAGCTGCTGAGATGAGTCAGCACTCATTGGAGTCTACAGTGATTCAGCCCTCAGGCATCACTGAGCAGAGCCTGGGTCAGATGATCCCAGGATCAGGTATTTCCACAACCTCAGTGGACCTGCAGATCAGTCTGAGCAACAGCACTATCTAGCCTGGAAACCTCCTTTTGCCTTGCAGAGCACCAGACTCCAACCGGCACCTGCTCTTGCCTTGCCTGGATATAGGCACAGAATGTTATGACTGAGGGCAAAAGATATTGACTTGAAATTTCCAAAATCTTTTATTGATTCAATAACAACATGCACACAGTCAATAAATCCCTGGGTACACATATGTAGATAACATGGTTATTAGTAACGTAGGACAAAACCTAGGGTGTTCTTATTTTGAAAAAATAAATTAAACACAAGCCTCTTCCTCTTGAGCTAAAAGGAGACCTCCCAGAGTTTTGTTATCTTTAATCAACTAACTATTCTGTTCTTGTCATCTTTTTAAAGGACCACCAAGCAAGTCAAACTAAATGAATTGGGCTTGTTAACTGTTGAACTACTGAAATGACCATAGTCTGTCATTGGGAAAGAGAAATTTGTATCTTTTTTACCTCTCCCTGTTTGAACTGTTCAGGCTTATTCTATTTTACTGCATTATTTTTTTATGAACTTGTTTTTAGTGTGTTCGCTTTTCTGTCAACATTTTATGTTATGCATTTTTACTATTATTTTGATTTGTATTAGTATAGCTCCTTGAGAGGACCAGGGCTCTTTTTGTGTTAGGTGCTGTATAAAAATAGAAGAAAAAGACAGTCCCTGCCCCAAAGAGTTTACAAGCAAAACATGAATGACTTATCTTTATGGTCCAGCCACTAGCAGGTGACATAATCAAGCAAATTTGATTCCATCCAATGCAGGGCAGTGGTTCACAAACACACTAATAGATGTGGTAAAAACATTTCCTGCTCTTCTCACTCATATGCAGCGTGGGCTTTTCTCTGAATAGTGGAAAAAGTCCATCTCCACATCTCTCCATTTTTTAGACACACTACTGAATGCTCAAGAGCAAGACCACTTGACTGGCAGAAACCTCCTGCTCTAACCAAATCCTAAATAGAATAACTTTTAAGTTACAATATATGGCATGTTGAAAAGAAACACCCATCTTTCTGCCTGAATTTGAATTCTGACTATTTAATCTGTGCAAATATGCTAATTAATTGATTGTGCCATCCTTACTTATGTTAGATAGCATCTTAGTCCTCGGCTAGACTACCCTATGCAAGGGAAAAAAACATTTCCTGTTCCCTAAATTCTTTGACACATTAAATCACATCTAGTATTTTACTGGAGTTTTTCATCATTATACTTGTTTTCTTTGCAAATTTGCTTAAATTAAAGTTTCTTTTTTAAATATTTGTTTTAAGCGCTGTTGTTGACAGTAACCATTAAAAAGAGAACAAAATAACCAAAGACGAAAATTATAATAATAAAAACTATTGGCACAGAAATAATATAACTTAACTCTAGAATTAGTTTGCAGTTAGAAAATTATATTTTGTTGGGCCTATGACTGAAGTTATCATGTCTCCTTCTCAAAATAAAAGATCCCTGAAAAATAACTATAATCTCCGGCTAGATGTTCTGCTCCACTTATATTGAAGAAGGAGTATTAAAGATGGTTAGATTAGATAGGAGTGCATGGAAGTTGGTAAGGAGGAGCTCTGCTGCACGCTTGCCTTACTCTGCAAGCCTGTAGATGCCTCTCCAGAGGCATACCGTGGGACTGTGGTTTCATAGATACCCTGGGTGGGGTTGCAGCAGGGGAGGCAGAGCAAGGCAGCAGCTTTTGAGCACATTGTTTTTATGAGAGATGGATTTGCAAGTGGAAATCTACCCAGGAATTAATGCTGATAGAAGCAGGATTAACTATTCATTCTCTTCTACATTCTTAAATGGACATAGGGGCACAAGCATTAGGATGCTTACTACCAGGATCAAATAGGGTATCTAGGGTATGATCCAGTGCCTACTGAAGCCAAATGGGAGTCTTTTCATTGGCTCAAATGGGCACTGGGTTAGGCCCCTAGGGGGCACTGTAGAGGGCCATCCTCCACTTTCCTAATACAACCAGTTCCAAGCGGTTGCACACAGTTTTCATTTTCTAGGCTGTGCTTTTTCCTCCCAGGAAAGGCTAGAAGCTTATCCTTCTTGGGTGGAGAATTTTATACAACTTGCAGATGAGATTTGTTCCCCTTCTATACATTTTTCTGAAGGAGTAAACAACTGGCCCCTCTTGTTTTAATAGGATTTCATAATACTGCAGAGGGTACCACTGGCTGTAGTGGAAATTATTGGGATGTCAAATTGAGGGTTAAGATCTCAACTAAAGAATAAGCAGTAGGGTCAGATGAAATCTTAAAAGCAAATATCCTGCTTCCACACAAATACCCCAAAGAAATAAAAAAAGAGAAGAAAGAAGAAAACTGAAAAGCTGCTTATTTAGAGGCAATTTTGCATATAGATCATAAATGGTCTAAGCCTTCAATGAGATGTCAGGTGCTCTATATTATATTAAGCAACACTATAAGCATTATAGGAACACTACGATTATTTAGACAATGAAGAGAGGGGATGATCAAAGCCTGCAATCATTTTTTTTAAACCAACACTTTTATTTGTTTTAATCTGGGAGCATTTGGATGCAGCAGTTTTGAGTCATGGGAAATTTATTCTGGAACTGTTAGGATTGCAAAAAGCTTTATGCTGTTTATGCATATTTAGTTCTTTGACAATCATTACTGGCTTTTATGTTGAGCACTGTGACGATATAGTCAAACATTTCTTCACAAAGCCCATCTTATAGGGATGGAGTAAAGAACGGAAGAAGAATGGAAACTTCATATCTTTCTGGGTTTTTTTCTTATCTCAGAAATATATGTGAATATCTATGGATGAATCTTGCACTTACATTCTTGCAAATAATTCCCTCTCCCTCAATACAAAAGAACTCCATGCTAAATTAAGATTTTGTCATATAAATAAAACAAATATGTACAAATAAATAAAGGATATAGAAATATTATGATATTATGATACATGCCTGCCATTACCCCAGTCGTGCTTCATTACAGCCTTCACCTTTACATTGTCACTGCCCTGTGGAGTTCACAATGTCTTCCTATGTGTTCATACAGTGTCTAGCACAACAGGACCCAATCCTTCAATACTAGGCACTACTGAAATAGAAACAACTGTAACTTCATGCTTTAAAAGACTTCTGAAAGTGCAAGCACTTCTGATTCTACTTGTGGTTGGAGTATGGCTCTGTAAATACTGTGGTGACTTTCTATGGTTATTCCAGCCTTACAAACTAGAATATTCTATGATGATGTATTTTTAGCCGTCTTTTAGTGAAATTAGAAATTACAAACAAAGAGGAGAGTCGGTACAATAAAAGCTGTTTTATCTGGCCGGAAAGCTCTATAAACCGGCATTTCTGATCTTCATTGAAATTCCGGTTTATAGTCTGGTTGGTGTGGGGCAGGCAGGGGGTTGGAGCGTGAGCTCTGGGAGGGCATTGGAGTGTGTGGGGGTTTCAGGCCAGCAGGTTGGGGCATGGGAGCGGGTGCGGGGTGCCAGATCTGGGGGACACTCACTTTGGACAGCTCCCCACAAGTGGCAAGTTGTCTTGGCTGCTCCTAGGTGGATACACGGCAGGCAGCTCAGGCTCTACGTGCTGCCTCCACATGCAGGAGCTGCCCCTGCAGCTCCTATTGGCCGTGGGTCCCAGCCAATGGGAGCTGCAGAGCTAGTGCTCAGGGCTATATGTGAGGACACTGCTGGTCAGAATATGGGTCTACGTCATTTCTGCTTTTTGTTGTATTTATGTTCCCAATTTGGGAGCATTCCCATACAAGAGAAGCATTTGGCCTATAGTATGGAACTCTGCATTTGATCATATAGGTACCTTATAGAAGTACTCTGCTTGTTTTCCTGGACTAACCAGCAATTTCTGCTGATACTCCTTTTCAGCAAACATCAAGCCTGTATAGAGGCCAATAGCTTATTTTTGAAGCTACAGAGCTGAAAGGGAAAAAAAAAGGGGGGGGGAGAATTTAGTGATTCTGTAACATCAATAAATTATTTTAACCTTAAAATCCTCCCCAATTTATGTTTTCTATTACTAAAACCAAGAAACACATAAGTTTAGTTAGATAGCACCAAACTGTGCTCCATTTCTACTTTATATTGTTTGATTTGATGATACTGTCAGAATATTCCCCAAAAGAGTATATATCACTGTGTGGTACCAAATTTCTCCTATAGGCGAGCAATCCTATATAATAGCTGCAGCTTCTATTTGCTTTAAGATGATTTTGACATCTGATGACATTATCCTAAAATATTTGTCCACTGCCTGACAACATGATGGATGGGCCACATAAATCAAATCATCTTGTATCAAGTTTACTTTTTCAAATAATATCTGAACTTAAATTTAACCATAAAAGGTATAGAAGTGTCATTTGTTCTCCCGTACCTCCCTGTCAAAATAAAAATTAGAGCAGACAATATTCTGTGAGAAAATATATATATTTATTTATAAAAAATTATTGCCTACCAATTAATAAATAGGATTGCCACAGTAGAAAGACACTCACCAGGATAAGGAAAATTTGCCACTTGACAATTTTATTACAATACAACCAGCAACCACTAATTCCCAAAGGCTTGATGTTGGGAAGAAGTATAACCTAATACTTTGTCATTCAACTATTTATAAAGGGACTGGGAGATATTGCTAAGGCAAAGAACATACTGAGACTCAAAAAAGGTTTAGATATGGATAACAAGAATATCTTTTCTCATTACCACTAGCTAGGATTAAAATGTATAAGAGATTTCAATAATGTAGATATTAAAACACTACCTTGTGGGAAAGCATTCTTCTGTCATCGCCACTGGCTCTCTTTACCACTAAAAGTCACAAAGAATCTTCTGCTCTCTAGTATGGTCTGTATGGGCATGATCCCCTCACACAAAGAAGCTAGACCGTGAATTTAATTCTGCCTGACACTACATTACAGGATGCCTTAAACCTACTCACATCAACAGTCTCTACATCCTTGCAGGTATTGTTCCTCCTGGTATACACTGGGAAGTTGCTAGTAGAGTGGAGCGCACCAAGCAATGCACAGATCCAGATCTATATAACACTGATGCTGAGTTCACTGAAGTCACGACAAAGTTTTCTTGCCACTGTTAAACCCTCAACATTGTCAACCAACCAGACATGGTGTCATAGGTCTCACCCCCACTTGGAGCTGTTGGGCTCCAATGTGGGGACCTGACTTGGTTTCCCTCTAAACTAAAATCCTAGTTTAGATCTAGTAAGCTGCCACCACTCAATCAGGAAATGTGGATTGAGACACAGTCCTTCCCCAAAATCCTAGGGGATTCCAAGAGCCCCAAATCCATGGAGTTCTTACACCCAGGAGAAATAAACCATTCCCCCTGCTTCCTCCCCCCTCCCTTTTCCTAGGAGAGATACCGGGATCTAACTACAGAGGGATACCTCCCCCTTCTCTTTCCCTGAGAATCGACCCAAGGAAAGACCAAACAAGTCCTTAATAGAAAAGAAAAGAATTTATTAAAGAATAAAAAGAAAGTAACTTGTCTCTGTAATCCAAGATAGAACCATACAGGGTCTAAACTTATCAATCTTGGAGAGAATCCCCCTCCCCCTTTCTTTCTCAGTGAAAGCAAAGTAACAGCAAACAGGAATAAAGAATTTCCTTTAGCAAACACACAATTGCAAATGTAGAAAACAACTTAAAAGACTAATTCACCTTTCTAATTAATACTCACTATTAATTAGTAGAACCTACTCCAGGAGAACTTGGAGACATGACTGTCCTCTCTTAGATCCAAAAAGAGCTCTAACAAAGAACACAGACAAAGGCTTCCCTCCACAGAGATTTGAAAATAATCTGTTCCTTGATTGGTCCTCTGGTCAGGTGTTTCTCAGGTTACTGAGCTTGTTAACCCTTTCCAGGGAAAAGAGACCTTAATCCTGATCTGTTTATTTATGACACATGGGTTCAGTTATGGCAAACCAGAGTAGAAAACAACCCTGTAGCCCGTATTCTGCATCTTCCACCAGTCAAGCACTTACCATCTGGTGCAGATCTGCCCTAGACCATATGGTATTGCCTAAATCAACTCTACACTGGAGCTGGCCAGCCTAGAGACATGATGGTCAAGTGAGGCTATATCTCTGGCTCTAGTACCTGTGACTGTGGCAGAAAGCCTCAAAATACAAAGCATCTCCTGTGATGGCAGCTGCTTGAGCATGAACGTTCTTCCAGGGACCTGGCAGAGTGCAATGATCAGGCAATCAGATGTGCATAGATGTGGTGGGAAGAAAGAAGAAATATCTATCCTCATGATTCACTATAAGCCAACAACCAACTGCCTGGTATTAGAAAGGAATTTCCCTCACAGGCTTGTTATTGTATAATAGTCTATTATGAGGATTTTACACTTTCCTACGGGGCCTATGATATGGTTACTGTCACAAATAGGATACCACAGTGGATGGACCATTTATCTGATCTGTTATGGATATTCCTATTTTCCTACAGTCACACAACACTGTTATACATAAGGATCTAGGGGCCAAGGAAATACTAGAAGCAGAGGAAGTATGCTTCTTATTCCTCCTCTCACAGGGTCATGAGATTAGATAGCAAGAAAAAATCTACCCAGAAGAAGAAAAGTATCGCCAGATAGCTGCTAGCAACCTCACTTATCTATAACTGCAAATCTTTCTACACATACCACCACAAAAAGAAAAAGAAAGGGGAGAAATTACCTGACCCTCAATATCAAGCTCTCCGCAATCAGCCCAGTGCCTTGATAGTCTAGCAATTCAGTATAATTTGGTGGAACAAATCTTATGATTTGGAGTATTGGCAAGGAGGGTAGAGCATGTACAGGAAGGACAAGCTTGGCAGTGGTGGGGGGGAGGGGGAGGAAGTGTTGCATTATACATCAAGAATATAAGTACATATTCTGATGTCCAGAAGGAGATGAAGGGCAGACCAGTTGTCATGAAGTTAGATATTAGGAAAAACTTTCCAACTAAAAGAACAGTTAAGCTCTAAAATAGGCTTCCAAGGGAGGTTGTGGAAGCCTCATCACTGGAGGGTTCTGAGAATAGGTTAGACAAACACCTGTCATGGATGGTCTTAGTTTATTTGGGCCTGCCTCAGCACATCTAGAGGTCCCTTCCAGCCCTACATTTCTATGATTCTATGATAATTGCTTGATTACTACAGTAATTGATTATCTGGCCCTTTGATGGCATTTCCTTTCATAGAACTAGCCTCATATTGCAATTCTTCAATAAACTGAACAAATTAAATGGCAGGAGGCAGGAACACTAGTAGACAATATCTGCTTGAAATCTGACCAACTGAGGCATAACAATTTCATATCCTCCTTCTCAATTATAGCATCTGCTAAATTTTAACCAGTTGAACTGTACAGTTTACTATCTTTTTGTGCAGCTGCGTTCTGTTATTTAATAATTAAACATGTCATTTTTAGACATGCTGTGAATGAGATTTGGGAAGATCTTTCCCACTATTCATGATTAATTTAGCTGCCAAAACAATGGACCTGATTCTTCTCTCATTCACACTGGTATAAATCACAAGTAACTGTTGAAGTTAATGGCTTTACATCAATGTAATCAAAAAGACAGCCAGGTCCAGCTATTCCACCTGACAACATTGAAATTTCAGGACCAGCTGAAAAACAGATGTGAGAATAAAATGGAATGTTTGGGGTTACAGTCTCTTTGGGATGATTCAAGTCTGAAAATCAATAAACTACTATCTTATACAGATATTGGATCACCATTTACATTGACTCAAAATTTAACTTATAGGGTCTTGTAGCAGAGAAAGGCTTGGCTACATATAAAACCCTTCAACTTATTTATAATTTATCATCATGTTAATTTCATTGCTATAGGCTACTAGAGTTCAAAAATAGGTTATCAAATTATGTATGCAATAAACGTATGATTAATAAATTGCACTTTTCATTGTTTATCTAAATTGCTCTGCAAGTAAAACAGTGCATTAAGAGATTTTCAAAATAAAAGTTAGAAAATTAACTGAGCCCAGATCTTTGAGTTGCAAGCCACAGTAACCAGAAATAGGCAACATTAACACAGAAATAAGATTTCATTCACCTTATTAAAATTCTGTTAGTCTCCTCTGAAATCCTCATGGTATTTTCTGATTTAATTTCCCCAAAAGCAATATGTTTAAGGCACATTACAATCCATAGTTTTTATGATGTCACAGAATGATGCATTCTGGGCTACCGTCAGAAAAAACAGGAAGTATTATACCATTAGCATTTCGTAGAGGAAAAAAACAGAATTTAAATCTATTGTGTGCTGAATACCACTCCCAATCCTAAATAATATGGGGAATCTGCAAAGGAGTTTGAGTTTAACTCAATATTCATGTTTGCTTTCCAATTCACCTTTAAGAACTCTTCACTGTTGGACACTTCCGCTCACAGAACCATAAGAAATGTATAAAAATTTTAAGAAGGATGAGCATAAAGTCTCATCACTATTCAAAAGCTTTAAAAATGGGGGCTATATTTTAAATGACTTGGTGCTTATTAGAGCCAAACTTAGAAGAACCCCCTCCTACATAAAATACTATTTTAAATACATGTCCGAGGTGCAGTACTCTAGGATCCTATTAAATTATAATTAGACCAATTTATAATAGAATTTATTAGAATATTTTGTTCTTCATTGAAATATGCATGAAGTTTAAAACAGATCAAAGTGATTATTCATTTTAAAATGTTCTAGGAATGTGTCAGCAATGCCTTATTGAAAGCCTCAATTAGCTTCTTAGGCTTTGGTATATGATAACCTATTGTTCTAGTGGCAAAAATAAAGGGACTGCTGAACTTAACTATCCAGAGGAAAGACTAACTGCAGTCTTGTGACTTGTACAGAAAGGATCAACATTTTCAGAAACAGCTTCCAGCTGAAACTCCCATTGACTTAAGTTGCAGCAGCATTGGCCCCATATCTACCTGAACAAATAAGAGCATGCGTGTGTGTGCGCGCTAAGTGTGAAGTTACAAGTACTGTATTTACCTGATTTGCATGTGCAAATATAGGTTCTTGAGCTTGGAATCAGATCTGCATGGGCATCCCCTGGCATTCATATGAAAACCTATTGAAGTCAATTAACATTGTGGGACCCATAGGTGGACTGCTGAGAAATCAGGCCACAGACATGGGTTTAGGTGCCCAATTTTGGTAGCCCTTTCAAGCTATGAATGGAGCACAAGCAACTAAAGCAGGAAAATAAAACAAACAAAAGAAAATCCATTCTGGGAAGTTACCCTGGACATGGTACTAAAGTTCCCATAACTCAAGATGAAAGTAACAAAGCCTTCTAGAGCTCCTGGGTTAAGAAAAACAAAGTCTCTGTTCCTTCCTTTTCTTCAGAAAGAAGAAACAGAATTCCAATCTTCTTTAAATAAACAGTCTGTACACAAAGAGAATCCCAATTCCTCCTTCTGGGAAAATTCCAATGGGCTTTCAACAAACTCACAGTCTTCCCTCTATGAGCATCTTCAGCACAGCTACATGCCTGCATAGCAACTCCCAACAACTGATTTCTTCTTCTTTTTAAATGCTATGATCTAGTTTTGTAGGAGGCTAATGAGCCCCAGATGTTTTGGAATCTGGTTCATTCTTTACTATTCATGTCTGGAAACTCATGGCTTTCTGACCATCCGGGGTCCCTGATGGGTATCAGACCTGGTCACAGCCCAAATTTTGAAATTTTTGAAATGTGTGGCCATTCTGCCTCTGAAAATATGAGTCTTTCACATCCCAGAGTTAAATATTTATCAATAATGTATCTCTGTCGGAAGCCATTTTGAGTATGTCTACAATGAGATAAAAAACGCATGGCACTGAGTCTCAGACCCCAAGTTTGCTGACTCTTGAGGGTTGGGCTTTGGGACTAAAAAGAGCAGCATAGTTTGGGATTTGAGGTCATCTCACTTCATGGGATCTCAGATCCTGGGCTCCAGCCCAAGCCCAGACATCTACACCACAATTTGATAACCCCGCAGCCTGAACCCTGCAAGCCCAAGTCAGCTGACCTGGCCAGCCGCTGCAGTGCTGCAGGGCTTTTATTGCAGCGTAGTTATAAAACCATCCTACTTTTGTCTTTATAAATAAATAAAAAAGTTACAGGTGACAGCACACCCTAATGAAATGATTGATTAAAAGCACACAATGGCCTCAAAATGAGTAAAGAGAAGACTGAAGTCATATGGGTGTTTTGTACAGAACTGAGACAGATGAACATTAACATCAAGGGCCAGAGCCTAAATCAGGTTTCTGCATTTAAGTACCTGGGAGGCTGGTTAGCAGCAAATGGAGAGATCAACAGAGAATTGCAAGCAACCCTGCTGATGGCAGGGGAAGTCTGGTGCACAAAAAGTGGAGTGATTTATGATAACCAGATGCCCAGAAAGCTTAATGGACTATACATAATGATGGTAAGACCAGCTCTTCTGTACAGATCAGAGTCATGCAGTTAAAGAGAGGCACTTGAGAAGACATGAAGACATTGAAATAAGATGTTTGAAGGCAGCAAGAGGGGTGACATTGCTGAACCTTATGTGGAACAATGTCATCAGGAGTGAGACTAAGGTCTGCAGTGTCAGAGAGACGCTACCAGAGAGGAGGCTGAGATGATATGGGCATATATGAAAGATGAACGAAGGGAATCCTGTTAGGGAGGGATGAGAGGTTAGTTTGTGGGCTGAGAGCAAGAGGCTGGTCAGGTAAAACAGTGGCTAGGCTGTGTGAGAGATGATGGAGTAGATATGGAGTGAGTGCTGGATCAGCAAACCTGGAAAAGACTGATCTGGCAAACTGAGTCCAGCTAGCTGGCAAAGGGGAGGAAGAAGAAGAAGAAGCATTTACATTTATTTTATATTCTTCTCTTACATATCAGACTGACCAAAAACATTTTTTTTCATTTTGATTAAATAAATGTTAGCATTTATATATATGTTTGACAGGCAAGTACCCGCCTCCACCTTATCCCCTCTGAAAAAAAAATTGTGGAAGGAGTGGTAAAATTTGCCCCAAAACTATCCCTGCCACTTTTTTCAATTCTTTCAGATGGCAAGCAAAGGAACAGGATGTTGCACTCCAGAAGATAGTCCATCCTAGAAAGAATATTTCCCGGAGCTTTGTTGGCAGGTAGCAGCCATGCCTCTGGCTATTTCACATTACCGTTGATAGGCTTTCTGGATTTTTGCATTATATTAGATTTTTAAAAACTTGCTGATGATCTATATACATGTGATATTCCTATGCAGAAAATCAACAATACTAAAAGCGTGTCTATGGCAAAAGATTAGGATCCTTGGAATCTCACCTTGAATGTCACCTTTCTATTAACTACTCTCATAAGAAAGTTGGGAAGGAAGTACCAAACGGAACTGCAGGAAAATAGTTTTTCCTTCACAAAACTGGCATAACCCACTGCTGAGCCATGGACTGGTAGGGCTTGACCTATTAAAATTAAAAATATAGACACTTTAAGGGAGCACATTTCCAACATCGACAAATCCAGCTTCCAATCATTTTGAGCTGAGCTTACACAGTGCCTCTCTAAACGCTGATTCTTTGTCACTTTATTAATACAAAGCTCTAACCCTCTGGAAGATCTCTAGGATTTGTATCAATAAAGGGGGTTTTCCTTTTCATTCAAAAAAGTGTTTTGAATTGACACTTGTCAGGACAGCAGGGCTCTGTACAAGATTACACTCAAAAAATCTCAACATTTGTTGCCCCCACTCACCTCTTTCTTTTTAAAATACAAATGTTTTCAGGTCATACGCTATGAATTACCTTAATTTATGTATAATGATGGGGAGTGGAGCAGAGAAAGAAACAGAAACTGCCTCCTAAAAATTGTTAAAGCCCAGATGTAGTACAGACAGAAAATAAAGGAATTAATCAAAACAGACTGACCAATATACCCCCATTCACTTAGATTGTTCTTATTTTATGCACTATGCAGACTTTGGTGAGTGTGTCTATACACGAGATGGGTACCCAGAAGTCACCTACTACAGGACAGGACCAACACAGAAAATAACAGAACACCACTGGCCATCACATACAGCCCCCAGCTAAAACCTCTCCAGCACATCATCAACGATTTACAACCTATCCTAGAAAATGATACCTCACTCTCACAGACCTTGAGAGACAGGCAGTCTTCGATTACAGACAGCCCCCCAACCTGCAGCAAATACTCATCAGCAACTACACACCACACCACAGAAACACTAACCCAGGAACCAATCCCTGTAACAAACCTTGTTGCCTACTCTGTCCCCATATCTACTCTAGTGACACCATCAGAGGACCCATCCACATCAGCCACACCATCAGGGACTCATTCACCTGCACATCTACCAATGTGATATATGCCTTCATGTACCAACAATGCCCCTCTGCCATGTACATTGGGCAGACCAGACAGTCTCTACGTAAAAGAATAAATGGACACAAATCGGACATCAGCAATGGTAACATACAAAAGCCAGTAGGAGAACACTTCAATCTCCCTGGACAGTCTAGATCAGATTTAAAAGTAGCCATACTTGAACAAAAAAACCTTCAAAAACAGACTTCAAAGAGAAACTGCAGAACTAAAATTCATTTGCAAATTTAACACCAATAATTGTGGCTTGAATAGGGACTGCAAGTAGTTGGCTCACTACAACAGCAACTTCCCCTCTCCTGGTATTGACACTTCATCATCAATTATTGGGAGTGGACTACATCTACTATGATTGAATTGGCCCTGTCAACACTGGTTCTCCACTTGTAAGGTAACTCCCTTTTCTTCATGTATCAGTATAGTAATGCCCGCATCTGTAATTTTCACTCCATGCATCTGAAGAAGTGGGTTTTTTACCCACAAAAGCTTATGCCCAAATAAATCTGTTAGTCTTTATGTGCCACCCGACTCATTGTTGTTTTTATACACAATACTGCCATCTTCTGGATGGAATTAGAACTGATAAATTATGTCAGAAAAGCCCTAATACTATCACTGCTAAAAGGAATTCTTTACACTGCTCAAGTGGTAGGAGAAATTGCGCCCATCTAGCTCTCCACATTAATTTCCAATCCAATGTGGAGAGACTCAAAAGAGGAAGACAGTCCGAGAAAAGAGGATCAGATAGCAGAATTCCCTCCACCCCTCACCAAAAACACCACAAAACAAACACCACCCCCATGAAAATACAGAGTATATAATTAGGCTCATGCACACACACACACACACACACATCTACTAATGTCAGTGTACCTTGGGCTGTTCTGGCCTTAAAGAAGGTTTGTCCATCAGATAAGCTTTGAAAAAAAAAGAACAAAATCATATTTGTGGGGGGGAAATTGCATAATTATCTTGACAAACCTCATAGTTTGTCTAGTTCTCAAAAAACTCAAGTATACCAGGTTCAATGAATTCATTTATATATATTACACACACACACACACAAAGAAAAAACCCCAAACACTTTCTTAAGTAACAGTTAAGATTGCTAAAAGAAATTCAAGAAGATGTTCTACTGAATACATGGGGGTGGGAGGGAGGGACAAAGACTGTAAGAACAAAAAATCCTGTTAAAATATGGAAGACACAAGCTAAGTTTACATAAATAATTCTGACACCAGACTAAACACTGAGTTCACACACACTATTAAATACAAAATTCTCAGTGGCTAGCAACTTTGTTCATGTTACAAAACACCCCACACAATAGCTGCAAAGTATAAATTAACCACATAATAATAGTTGCCAAAGTGGGGTTCCCTTCCATCAGACCTTACCAGATCCATCAGCTGCCAAAGGAACTAGGAGTGTTCTTTTCTCTCTAGCTACCACTAGGCAGTTGGATACATTGCCCCACCATGACTCCCACGACTCTGGGCATCTCATCTCCTGGTAGTTCTGTAACACATATGTAATTAGCACTGAAAGCTGGAATTGTCCCAGGCACAGGAGAAGACAGGCAAAATGCAGAGGATGTGGTTTATTTAGGCTGCAATTTTATTAACTTCCCTGGGAACTATCCAGTACTAACTCATACTGTACAGGATATGATTCCTCACTTAATCTTTTCCACCAGGAGGAGGGCTGCTGTTGGCCTACCACCACTCAGCTGGTTCCAGCCCACTGCTAGGACTCCATCTCTCTCACACACACATATTTGTAGGTTAAGGGGTTGGGGAAAGGGGATTGTTTCCTCACTGTATCAGACATTAAGAATTTTAACCCTCTTCCTCAGCTTCTTTAGGAGCATGCCTTCTCCTAAATCCACTTCTAACTCTGGTTTACCAGGGAACTAGTGCCTCCCCGCCGCATGGAAGGAATACCTGCTGAATTGCGACAATCTGAACTGTACCTCCTGACCTACCCCACTGGGTCCCTGAGCTGCTGTGGGAAAGATGAAAAAAAAAACACTCCTGCCCCAGCCAATCTGAGAGAAAAACTCCTTTCCAATCCCCAAAGAGGTGACTAGCACCATGCCCACAGCAGACCAAAAAAAAGAAAGAAAAGAAAAATAATTTTTTCTGTGCTAATCCCAGGGGTGAGAGATGCTAATTCAAGAATGAGATGGGGCTCATGATGAAGGTAGAGTTTATATACTTGCCTTCAGCTGTACAGGGTCCAACATACCCTGAAACCCAGTGCAAGAAAGCCACCATTGCAAGAGCTGGGCAAAGTGGGTACCAATCACCACCAAATCTTAATTCTCCACTCACTCACCATGGTGGCTGCATTCTACTTTCACTTTGCACAGATATAAATGACGACAAAAGTTAGAAGGCAATGAAGGATCAGATCCACTGAGCCCAACAACTGATTACTCTATGGCCCCTTTGCACCATCTGTAGATTTAAAGGAACTATGACCGAGGTAGAAGTACCTCTGGGGAATACCATCAACACAAAGCAGTTGTCCCCAGCTGTACTAGAGCTACAGAAACAACTTTATGCTGGCCCCCATCCCAGCGTTGCTGCACTCTGACTAGAAATGGGGAAGGGGCAACCATGGATAGAGCATTGCTTCACTCTGCCATCTCTCTGCTATTGGATGGCGGATGCAGTCAGATTATAAATTAGAGCAATCCTAAACCTGTTCTGGTTTGCACTGGGGTTTAGGTTAGCCCCCAGGTGGCCTTAGAATATTGAGAGCTGAATGGTGGCTGAAAGGTATACAACTTACATGCAAGTACGCTGAAATAAATGATCACTATCAAGACACAGTGAAAATGAAAAGTCTGGCTGAAAGATATGCCAGCTATAGGAAAAGCAGTTAATGTGAATTACATAGCAGACACCAAAATCTGTCAGAAAACTGTTCCAAGTCATCCAGGTTACTGGGCCACTCAGCCCTGGGAAGGCAGTAACTTGATTTCACACAAGATCATAATCAAATGCATTGAATTTAGTTGTGGCTTATGCTTTTCCCAGGTGAGTACATATGGTGAATACTAAGAATATTAAGGCATTGCAAGAAATATTTGCTGTTTATGGGGAAGGTGGCTTATCATGGGGTACGAGTGATTTTTTAAACTTAATAACTAAGCTTAAAACATTTTAATTATGACACCATTAGTATACTCCCATTGTTTTTTTTAAAAGAGGTACAGTTGACATGGACCTCAGTTCAAGTAGCATATCTACTGGACAAAGCTTCGTAAGTCAGCTACCCAAGCCTGACACATCCCTGGTTTGAAATCAAAGTTTCCCTTCTTCTAGGCAAGCTGCCCACTGAAACTACCAAACCCCTTCTGTTCCAACAAGACTTATTTTAAGGCAGACTTTATTCACCTTGGCATCCTTGTCTTAGGGCCTGTGTGATATTTTATAGTGGTAGCTGCACCACCAGCTACCCCACCATGACCTGCTCAGTGATGCTACCAGTTGCTTATTGGATATTCACAGCGTCCTGCATCTGCAGAATGTTCCCCTATCCTCCACCCCGGGACGTACCTGATGAATGTTGGTCACTCCTTCACAGAGCACGTCCAGTGAAGACCAGAGAGTTATATTGGTAGGATGGCTTTTACAATGACTGTGGACAGAAGATGACCAAGGGTGAGGTCAAAGTCTCTGTACATGGACCAGATGTCAATAGACTTTAGTGAGACCCATTTGCACAACAGATAGGTGTACAATCATGAGTTTTGGAAGAAGGCTATAAAAGTCGTTGATTCTTTATAGGAAAGTGGCAAGAAAGAAGAAAATAAAAAAGAGGATTTATAGTTTTACCATTTTTCTTTCACACTTAATAAAATTAAAAATCACAATGAATATACTTATTGAAAAAAAATCAGCCTTAAATCATTTCAATAAACCTAACATTCAAAATCATTCATAAATCACAACTGGAAGAACTGCTGCAACTATTTTCTTTGGGAGTTTGGAAAGGATGGTTTTCCACAGCCCACACCAGTGCCCCCTGTTGAGGAGGAGGGCTGTCATGAGATGCTAAGCACAAAATAGGACACTAAGTGTCCCATTTTAGCCATCTAAATATCCAGGACAAACTGGGGTAAAATAATACATTCCCGGGGGGGAAAAAAACAGGACATGTCGAATCATAGAATATCAGGGATGGAAGGGACTTCAGGAGGTCATCTTGTCCAACCCCCGGTTCTAAGCAGGACCAATTCCCAACTAAATCATCCCAGCCAGGGCTTTGTCAAGCCTGACCTTAAAAACCTCTAAGGAAGGAGATTCCACCACCATAACCCATTCTACATATGAATTAACTGACGTGGCCATTTCAGATCATAAGGGTTCTCCATATGTTTCTAAAGAATTTTGACTATTCCTCAAGAGACATTCAACAAGTAATTCCAGATTTGATGTTTGTGATCTAGGAACAGATAGGGCAGTAGAACACGTGCAAAAATTTAAAAGAGCAGTAGGAAAACAAAAGCAAAGGCACAATCCTGCAACACTGAGTTGCAACTTTTCTGCTATCATATAACATGTATAACACAGACTAGGACTGAAAAATATCTAGCAGATCTTATTCTTAATTGTCATTTACAAATTAGATTTGATTAGACCAGACAAGATACAGAAGAGGAACTGGATGAAAAACACCACACTGTAATGGAACCACAAACTATATCTCTGATGGTTTTATGCCTACACTGGGGGGAAGGGGACTGGGGTTTGCTGTGGAATTACAGGGAAGAAAAATTAGTAATGAAAGTCTGAAAGGAAGGTCCAAAGCACAGATCTCCTATAAGATGAAATTTATATTCAAAAATATGGAGCAGCAGGTTGGTGTATGTTGGTATGTAAAGTAAAAGGAGACATCCTTAAACATACAGATGTCTCCCTGCCTGATTCAGAGGCAGTTGTCATTTTGTGTATATGATTCTTATGTAACAACTGGCTACTTGCTAGCCATAGGCAAAACTGAAAAGGTTGAAAGGTGAAGCTCAGTTTGGATAAGCACAGACAAATGTGAATTTTTACATTAAGTTTCCTAAACTTATCAAAACATTTTGAGATATTATTTCTTCCCAATTTTTCTCTATCTCCCTCAAACCTCACCTTGTGTTATTCTAATTTCATCCATTCCCCAACTCACCTTGATTTTCTCCTTACCCCCTGTCCTGAGTATCATCAGACTCTTAGCTGCACCTCTGTCTTGACTCAGTCTCCCATGATCTTCCAATTACAAATGCTTCTCTATTCTGATGCCTAATCTCTCCAACATTCCCATCCATGACCTTAAGTTGTTTCTTTACCTTAGCTGACATCTTACCAAATCCACTGCATTTGATGGAAATGGGCTTTCAAACAATGAGTTCCTAATAACCTCATTTGAAGTGGAATTAAAATTTTTCAGTTTTGCTCAGTTTAAATAAAGATTCATAATAAAATCACAGATAATGTATGTGATTCATGTCTGTTCTCTAAACAGATGAGGCACATCAGAAAGAACTGTATATTTCTAAAAGGGAGTGGTATATTTCTGACAGGGAGTGGTTACTAGTGATAATATTTTGCAATGTTATTGTAGCAGTGATGGTCCCAGGATATTCGAGACAGATGTTGGTGTGGTAAAAGATATTGCCTCACCCACCTTGTGTCTCTAGTGATAATAGCATAGGACTGGCAGAAGGACTCCTAGATCCTATACCAAATTCTGCCACTCTTCAACCTGTGAATTGATGCAGACTAGGTTTCTCTATGACTCTGCTTACCCATCTATAAAATAGGTGTAATAAAGTAATACTTACCAATCTCACTGGGATCATGTGCTTAATTTCTCTTTGTAAAACATTTTCATATCCTCAGAAGGGTGACACTATAAAATGAAAAGAAGTATTATTATTCTGTATCATTATTCCAGAGAAATACTGGAGGAGGTGAGATTTAAGGGATGCAAACAGCCTAATAGAGACTGCCAGACATGCATTGGCAGATATGACGTAGATAACCTAATAGCTGTTTTCTAGTTCTAACTTCTGGGATTCCTTCACTGTACAGTAAGGCCACACAATGGATTTTGCATAATATCAACAAAAGTTAAGGTGACCTGTTGGGTGTTGGGTGAAGAAGGGAAGGGGCATTGCTGATATAAACTAATCCTTATTTTAAAGATTTGGATTATATCTAATATTCGGGCTAAGTTTTGAGTTGTCTCCTCCCCCCCCAAAAAAAATTCATCTGTCCCTATAAGAACATACATATTAGGATATTTTGCTTTTCTAAGATACATGTATAATAATTATCTTGCAATTTGCAGTTTTAATGTTTGCATAATTGTGTGACTTCAAATGTAAATGCTAATGAATCTACAGGAAAAACATATTTAATTACTATGTACTTGCAATGTAATTACAGAGTACTATGTAGTTCCATGGTTACATGTGCCATGTAAATTAAAAGAGATACTGCTAACTCCTCAGTTCTTTCACCAAAATCAGATACTGGAATCCAATTCCATCCACACTTTAAAAAAAAAATCTTTGTGATAATAATTTCAACTCATCTACAGTTGATTTCAATTGAAAAAGGTCAGAGGCTCCACAGGGAAGACAGAAAAAAATATATACTTGCAGAGAGCCAAGTGCTCGCAGAGAAGATAGGACAGCCTCTGTGCTCTACCCAATAATTTTTTTTAAACATCAAACTTATAATTTCAAAACCTTAGTCCTAGCTCTTCCCTTCTGGACTGCATCCAGCTACTGCATACAGTTTTCTTCTTACATGTCTCAAGAACATAGTCACAGTTGAGTACTTCAGCAAAATCACTCACATTTAGTTTTTTTGATAGTCTTAGGTTACCAGACAATAAGGAATGAGATTTTCATAACTATTAAATATCATTAATCAAAAGTTAAAATACAAATTTGCATTTAGGGTATTAGTAGACTGACTGTTTTGCAATTAGATTATCTTTAGGGCCCTACCAAATTCATGGTCATGAAAAACGTGTCACAGATCATGAAATATAGTGTCTCACCATGAAATTTGGTCTTTTGTGTGCTTTTACCCTATACTATACAAATTTCATGGGGGAGACCAGCATTTCTCAAATTGGGGGTCCTGACCCAAAAGAAAGTTGCAGGGGGGTTTCAATGTTATGGGGGTTGTGGTATTGCCACCCTTACTTCTGTGCTGCTTTCAGAGCTGGGTGGCGAGAGAGTGGCGGCTGTTGGCCGGGAGCCCAGTCCTTAAGCCGGCACCCCGCCAGCAGCATCGCAGAAGTAAGGGTGGAAATACCATACCATGCCATCCTTACTTCTGCACTGCTGCCTTCAGAGCTGGGCTCCTGGCCAGCAGCTGCGGCTCTCCAGCTGCCCAGCTCTGAAGGCAGTGTCACTGCTATCAGCAGCAGCAGTGCAGGAGTAAGGACAGCAGTACTGCAAACCCCCTACAATAACCTTGCAACCCCCCAGCAACTCCTTTTTGAGTCAGGACCCCTACAATTACAACAACATGAAATTTCAGATTTAAATAGCTGAAATGATCGAATTAACGATTTTTAAAACCCTATGACCATGAAATTGACTAAAATGGATTGTAAATTTGGTAAGACCCTAGTTATCTTCATCTGTTAAATATACTGTATTAAAGCAGAGTACGTTGAAAATACATATTAAACTATATATAATTCAGAGCTTGTTTTTAACCATACTTGGAGTCAAAATGTGACTAGATTCTCATGGAGGCCCATGTTAGAGAAAGACAACCCCTTCACAATTATACACCAAACTATATCTAAATACTAAGGAGTGGGGAGAAAGATTTATATGGCAAAATTCATACCTAGGGTAATTCCACAGAAGACAATAGAGAGATACTCCAAAGGTTAATCTGTTCCATTATTTCTGTGAGATTGTGTAGATTAAAAATGGGCCTGAGTTGCAAAATTTAATCTAGATTCAGATACAAATCCCATTTCCCTGAAGCAGGGAAGTCTCATGGTTTGTCCCACTATAGACTTAGGTACTAGTTGCCAGTCTTGGATCCAAATCCAAATTTCACCAGAATTCAGGACAGTTATGAATAAATCTGGCATTGCAGTTCAGGCCCCTTTCTACAACAACCTTTAGAGTATATGTTATAGGAACACAGACAGATAAAAGAGATGTTAAAGAAAATATTTCCCAGTCATAGAACTCAGATGAAAGGCTCTTTGGAATGAAGGTTTGAAAATTGAGAATTCTCAGCTAGTATAATAGAAGAAACTACGAAGACAGTGCAGGATAAGACTTTCTTCTCTGTTATTTATACTGAAACCGAATCAGACTCCTTAGTGATTAGAAGGAACCAGATGGAAATTGCTATCGGAAATTAGAAACTTCTATAGTTGCCAGAGAGCATAAACACACATCTTGAAAGAGAAGCTAAGTGACACAAGCCACCTTTTGTTCATTACATTATCAGAGGATAGACAATGAATGACAATTCTTGCAATCCTGAACTTTCATTGTTACAGGGGTAGATGGGAATGAAGAATGACTCGCAAAGTTCTAAACTTAATAATGGTTATCCCAGCAGATGATGGTGAAAGCAAAGCAGCTGTAAAATGTTCCATTCAGATGAAAAAGGATTGTGATTAAAAGGGAAACATGTGACGGCATTTATAAAGTAGATATTGGGATTACTAGAAATATAAGGAATAATACAGAGTCAAGCTGTCATATTTTTGCTCCTATGTGACTTGTTTACTGTGACTTGTTTGTTTTGTGTGACTTCAGGGGCATGCAAAATTAAATTCCTGTGTACTTCCTTTTAAAATGTGTCAGCTGATTTTCTAAGTGGAATTTTTATTGTTTTTCATTGTTGAAATTTCCTAAGAGACAGCTCAGTAAAAACAATGCATGCAAAACAAATGGAAATTATTATCTCCTAATGGGAGAAAACTTCAAGAAAATACCCTAAACTCAAGAGATATAATTAACAAGTAATATGGTGGAGGCTTCATAACTGAATGTAAAGTCAACACCTTGAAGTGCCAGTTACAATGGCTTGGAGGTCAGTACTTTATTTCCCTAATACAGCTAAAGATGCACAGTTCTGTATATATTTATGGCTTATTAATACTACCATATATAGTGCTCAGTGGCACCTTTACGCAATAGCTCATGTTTTGAGTGATGCCAATCTGTCCTGCCCAGTGTGATCTCAAAGATGTATTCTGCCTCTGATAGAGAGACAACGCCTCTAAGAGTTCCTAAGTGTGCAGAGCATGAATGTCAGTCGCTGCTTCCTGTGAAGCAGTGCTGAGTGCAGACCCCACTGCAGCTTGCCAGCTGCAATGACCAATAGCCAAGGGGGTCATGATTCCTTCTCAACAGCTACCATGTCAGTCAGCATGCTCAGGGGATTACAAGGAACTGTACAGTATCTTAGGATCTCCATATGACCAAGGATTCAGGATGTCTGTGAACATAAGAAGGGCCGTACTGGGTCAGACCAAAGGTCCATCTAGCCCAGTATCCTGTCTTCCGACAGTGGCCAATTCCAGGTGCCCCAGAGGGAATGAACAGAACAGATAATCATGAAGTGATCCTTTCCCTGTCTCTCATTCCCAGCTTCTGGTAAACAGAGACTAGGGATATCATCCCTGCCCATCCTGGCTAATAGATGGACCCACTGATGGACCTATCCTCCATGAATATATCTAGTTCTTTTTTGAACCCTGTTAGTGTCTTGGCTTCACAACATCCTCTGGCAAAGAGTTCCACAGGTTGACTGTGCGTTGTGTGAAGAAATATTTCCTTTTGTTTGTTTTAAACCGGCTGACTATTAATTTCACTTGGTGACCCCCTAGTTCTTATATTATGAGAAGGAGTAAATAACACTTCTTTATTTACTTTCTCCACACCAGTCATGATTTTATAGACCTCAGTCATATCCCACCTTAGTCGTCTCTTTTCCAAGCTGAAAAGTCCCAGTCTTATTAATCTCTCCTCATACGGCAGTCGTTCCATACCCATAATAATTTTTGTTGCCATTTTCTGAATCTTTTCTAATTCCAATATATCTTTTTTGAGATGGGGAGACCACATCTGCACACAGTATTCAAGATGTGGGGGTACCCTGGGTTTATATAGAGGCAATAGGCTATTTTCTATATAATCTATCCCTTTCTTAGAATGTGTCTGTGCCTCAGTTTCTCGTCTGTAATGGGGCTAATGCTTCTTTATTTATTTCACAAGGGTGCTGGGAAGTTAAATTTATTGAAGTTTATTAATTACTTTATTTATGAGGTGTTCATATACTATAGTGATGAACAGCATAGAATAAATAAATAATCCATGCCATGCTCATTCTTCAGAAAATGGTGTTCTGGGGAATAGTTGTTTGCTTCCTTCTTCCTTGCTGCAATACAGAACATGCTGGAGTATACTCCCTAGTCTCAATCTGCTGCTTTTCAACTAAAAAAAAGGCTTTTTAAAAATAAAGTATTTTTCTTAACTATTACAATTTGCAAGACTACAATAGGTTTCATGAAAACAGCATAATTAAAGCATATTTTCAGACATACATGCTGAATTCAAGAGAATATTCCATTAAGTGAAATTCAGCAACATTTTCCTTTGTGCTTTTTTTCACTTTGCAAAGTTCAAAACATTTCTAAAATTTAAAAAAAAACAGAACAGTTAAACTATAAGACTTTCAGTAGATCAAAAACAAAAGGCTGATTGCTTGCCTTTTTTTAAAAAAATTATTACAGGACTTTTTAAAAATTCTACTTCTCCACTTCATGATTTTAATTTAAAAAGTACATTTAATGAGTTTTGAGAAAAGAGGGAGAGTGCGAGCAAGAGAAATTACTTTAATCAGTAGCAATCTATTTATACACTGTAGGATTCTACTGTGACTTTACCAGTCAGAGCTGTGCTGAGAGTGTCGCTGTATCAATGGCAGTTCTGAGGGGCATTCTGTCTGCAAGGGCTAAGGTAGGCAAAATACCTGAAGGGCTTGGCACCTCACTCTCTGCCCTCCACTAAGCAGGTGAAAAATCTAGGGAAGGAAATGGCTCCAGAAATATGTGGAGCCTGTCTATATTCTTGAATAAGCAATTCAAATATGCATCCTACAACAATATTTATATACAAGCCCCTCTGTGAAAGTGCAAAAGCTTGTCTCTCTCACCAGCAGAAGTTGGTCCAATAAAAGATAGCACCTCACCCACCTCATCTCTTTAAAATGTTTGAGCACAGCTCAAGAAAAAGAATCACATTAAAAAGAAGTTTCCATGTGTATAAACATATTACTGTACTGAGGAGTATACACTTTCTTCTGCAATAAAAGACAACACCACCATAAGGTGCACTGAAGACTGGGGGACAAGACTTGGCAGGATTTTCTCAGAATGACACACCTAAAAAAACTAAAGAGGAGAAATAAAGGCCACAAGAATGAGTTATTACAACAAATACCAACATTTTCAAATAAAGGTTTTATGGCAATGAAGTTCAACAATTATACATTTGATACCAATAGGGGCACCAATGACAAAGTATGACCAAAAACCAACTAACAGAACCATATCCAGACTATATAATTTTATAGCACCCATATCTAAAAGCAAAACTCAGAAAAACAACAGAACGGAAGTAACTGTCTATAGGAAGATATTGAAGTTAAGCAGTGGGCAAAAGCATTAAAAGATATCACCTTCTCTCTTGGTAACCAAACAGGGGAACCACAGTCTATAATATGCTCACTCTATATATTGTGTGTGTTCCTCGTCCTTCTGAAATTATATCCACAGAATTGTCTCAGATGAGTTTCTGAATTATAGAAGTGAGAAAGCGCCTTTCCTTCAAACACTTGAGAAATTTCAAAGTGTACATATTTTGAAAGGAGATTGTACAGTAGGGAAAGGTAATATATGAAATAATGAAATGAAATCCCTCTAGATCTTTGATTCACATATTTTGAGTACCAGAGACAAAAAAAAAAATAGTCCACCTGTTAAGAAACTGAAAAAAATCCTGTTCCTGAAGGCAAGGGAAACTATTTTAAAATTATGGACCCAAAGTGGCCTTAAACATAAGAAGGAGACAGCAAAGTCAATAGAAAATGTGGTCACAGATGGTTTGACATTAGCACCTACCACAGAATGTTTCCAGACAAAATAACTGAGAAATGATGAAGGTCATTGAACATTGGCTAAACATAAGGCTACAAAAATAAACTGTTGTTTCACTATGATTTCTTCAGGTAAAACTTTATAGCAGTGCTATACCTATATACAATTGATATAAAGTTACCTACAAAACATGCCAAAATCTTCCTGCAGCTTTCTGTATCTGTATCTTACAGCTTTCTGTATCTGTATCTTACAGCTTTCTGTATCTGCATGTATAAATGAACAGAATTCAGCCCAAAGCAAAATCGTGGATTTGAGCTCTGCCCTGCTCCCAGTCCATCCCCTTCCTCAGAAACACTATTAGATAGGTATACAGGTCTTAATCATGAACCAACCATCACCTTACTTGTCTTCTATCCAAAGTCCCAACCAACCTTGAATTAACCATGTTCACACATTTTTCACATTTGTGCTAAAAACGTTTTGTTCAGTCTGCAGTCAATCATTTCTATATTACACAACATGCAATACAGATGGAAAGACAAACAAAAGACTCTTTCTTGTTGCCCAATAAAGACTGATGTTTCTTTACAGCAGATTGACATAGTCTGCCTCTTGCCGAAGTATCAGATTGTGACAATGAAGCTACTGTAATGAGGCTTGTGTTAGGTACCCAGCATCCACACAAGACCTAAACATGCCTTTCTCCCTCCACTGCTACCTCTCTGTTAAATATTTTTGGGTGGATGACAATGCTTGATTAACGTAATGGAGGGACAGACTTGTTGAAATGTTCCCCAAATGCCTGACCAGAGTCCTTGAATCGAATGTACCTTTTTCCATCTAGGACTGTGCTTTTACATGAACTTGGCAATTACTTTGTGTTAAGGACTGTGATGAATAGTGATATGTGACAGAAAACTGGAAACCACTGAATCAGAAAGATAGCATTAGGACATTATATACGAAAGAGAGCTCATTTCTTAAGAAGACAGCCTCCCAGGGACTATTGCCCTCCAGACACCTGGCTATAACTGACATTAAGGCTATTCCTGGTATCTGATCACAGACTTCATAACTAGGACTTTGTATGCACACCCGTATCACAGCTGGCAATTTGTGTGTGACAGTCACTGTGATGAATAGTGATAGGTAACAAAATTCAAGGGTAGAAACTAATAAATACACTTGGTAGACATAGAAATATTGCTGTACAATGCTTAACACAACCACAGTACATCTGGCCATAAACTGCATTCTCATGACACCCAGGCATAAACGCAGCTAAATGAGATGGACAGTCGTGTCCCCCTTTGGACACCCTCTTGTCCAAAAGGTAACTAAAACAAGATATAGATATGGTCACACCCTTTGCAGTCAAGACTGAGCCTGCACACATAATACACTATTATTGCATCATGTAGCGGGGTGGTCACCTGCTTCGGCCCTGGAGGGTTTAAAGACAGCCCTGGGAGAGGGGGAAGCAGCTACTAGGCTGATTGGGGGAGCAGCTGCAGCTGGGTCATGCCCCAATCAGGCCTTAATTGTCCCTATGTAAGAGTCTGGGAACCAAGAGCTCAGCAGACTCCCTCTAGCTTCTAACAAGGTGGGACCTGGCTGCAGGGACCTGAGCAGGGCACCTGAGTGGAGCAGGGCTGGGGAAAGGCAGAGGAGCTGGGGAGCTCCTGCTTGGAAAGCCCCAGGCTGTGCCCTAGCAGAAGGCCAATGGGTACTGGGGATTGCAGAGGGCAGGCCAGGAGTAGGCCAAGGCAGCAGGTCCAAACCCAACCTTGCCAGTGATGAGTCGGCTGATACTGCAGTCTGCCCCAGGGCGTGGGGCCTAGACGATGACTGGCAGTAGCCTTATACTGAGGCAAGGTGGGGATAGTGGGTGGGGGTTCCCTGGAGACCCTGAGACTGAGGGGTGTATGGCCAGGGGCAGCACCCCAGATAATGGAGCACTGGGTCTGAGAGGGACATGAGGACCAAGTGGCAACAGGACACTGGCCTGCAGAGGGCGCTCTGAGACTGGATGAGCTAATTCCCAGAGATGACTAGCAGGAGGTGCTGCCAGATGAGTCCCCACATCACTACACATCGGAACAACATTAATTTCAAATCTGACTCCTCATTATATTCCTGTATAGGTTCTATCTATAGCATACACTTTACCAGCTGTGATGTCTCAGATTTTGTTTGATGCTCAACTAGGTGAGAAATTATAAAATTCAAAATAGCCCCCCAAAAATCTGTAATCCAGTTTAGCTCTTTCTGTCTTGACAAATTTCTCACATTCTCTCCCTGAATGATTCAAGTGCTCTGTGACTTGATTATGATCCCTGAAGTTACATTCATCCAATCAGTAAAAAAAAAAAAAAGTCATGTCACTGACTAAGTGGAGTTATCAGACAATGGGGGTAAGAAACAGCAAACATAGACAGTAAACAACCAATAAGCTGGTGTGTGCTCACAGTTAAGTATAAATATTTTAAATATTCAACTTTATAAAAATTAAAGTCTGTTTGCAAACATCTTGCATACCAGAAAGAGAACATTTGTTGAATAAATTGTTTACTACAAATAGTTTTGCTAGATCTAATTCTAACTCTATTACTGTAAACCAATTACAATTAAACCAGGTATTTTATTTATATATTTTAAAGGTTTCTATGGATAAGAGCACTTTTCATATAGAAACTGGGAAAATTTTGATGCATTAAGCTAAGAAGATTATAGCTTTCGCAATGTACACATGAAGACAGACAAGATCATTTGTTCTGCGATGAAAGAGCTGACAACACAATGCATCCTTTGCTAAGCAATCCTAAACAATCTTTTGTGGGATGATTGTATGCTATGATTTCAAGTGAAGGACAAGCAGAAACTTTGAGTGTCTCTTAAAAGAAACCACACATTAAGATATATTCAGTGAATAAAAGAATATTGCATACAACTGATTTTAATGAATTAAACATTTTAGGTATGTCAAAGATTCTGAACTACTGATTTCCTCTTCTTCCAATATTTGTGTGAATGGTTGCACATGGAAGTGCCTTATTTTCACAGGAACTTGTACATTTTATTTGAATATACACATGCACAATTTGATATATTTTCCAGCTCAATTAGTATTTAAGATCTTTTAAATTCTGTTCTAAATTCTACAATATGTTTCTTTGCTATGCTTCAGAAGACAGACCTAAAATACGATGACGATCACTGAAAACAAACTTTTGCACTTCACCTCTGTGTGCGGAGAAAGAAAAGGCTATCTTGCTAACCACTATACTCCATCATGCTGCTATTTATTATTTTTATGTGCACTACATATAATAGGCAGTAGCTCTAAATTAAAGTTGTAACTTCAACTACATGTGCCTCCTATATGTATATCTAGATTGTGGATATTAAAACACTTTCACCTACTGCTAACTGGAGATGTTAAAAGAAGAAACTCAAAAGGGACAGACAGCCTTAGTGTAGGCAGATACAACTTCAATAAAGTCAACAGCAACACTATTTGTCCATATCAAAGCTGAGATTGGCCCAAATTTGGATTTCAGAAGGTGGGTGCTCAGCACTTTCTGAAAATCAGGCCCTTTTACAGATTCTCCAGTTGGGCACCCAAAAACTGGGCCACCCAAAAATCACTAGCAACTTTTGAAAAATTGTCTTTTGGTCAGAATGTCTCATGTCTGGTTCCCAAATATTAAGACTCCAAGATCAGTGGCAGCTCTTAAAAGTTTGCCTGTAAGCAGTTCATGAAAGGCCACCCAGAGACTGGCTGGCAGAATCTGAAGTAAGGAGCTCCTGACTCCTGTGCTCAGTCCATCAGACTACACTGCCTCTCATGGGGAAAGGAAAAATGCACCAGAATGGAAAGGTGAGCAGACTTGAACATGCGAAGTAACACTGATTCCCTCTACCCCCTTGTTTGGCACTGGGAAAAAAGGCTGTTTCTATTCTATCAGTGTACCTTCTTGTCATCATGTTGCCATTCTTGTACTGTCATGGTCTCAAGCTGACAGATGCCTTGAGCAATTTATGTTCTTCGCTGTGTTCACAACAAATTCCACTGGTATTACTGCTAATTTTCTAGAAACCTGTCATGCTTTGGATAGCATCATGCAGAGGCGGTTTGTCAGCCCTAGCAACTTAGGCATAGCCTAACTAAGAATACCCAAAAGCTCTGCAATACTTTTTGAATATTCTTTTTTTTTATGTCATTGATAAATATATACAGATTTAAGGACAAATTGTGATTTGATCTAAATATCAGAACTCTCTCTCCAGTAGTGAAACGCAATGCCAAAAAGTTCTGTACGGCTGCCTGAGGCCTTGCCAATAGTGCCTCCAGAAGCTGCCTTGTAACCATGGCAATTTACCACATCCAGGAGTCACTTTATAAGGGCCTTGCTGTAGTAACCACTACTTGGTGTGGCACAGCACAACTGTAGCAATCAGAGCTGTCCCTTGGCTAGGACGAATAGGGGCGACCGCTCCGGGCCCCTTGCTTTGGAGGGCCTCACAGACTGGTGTGATTGTCTGGCGTGGTCAGACCTGGAAGACAGGCACAGGAACTAGAGGTGCAGGGGGTGCTGCAGCAGCCCCGGGCTCCCGGCTGCGGGCCTCGCGCAACTAAGCTTCTGGCTGCTGGCCCCATGCGCCACCGAGGGGGGCTGATTTGTCCTGAGCCCCGCACGTCCCTAGGGATGGGCCTGGTAACAGTTAAGCCCAGGTTGCAGGAATGGGGCTTGTGACCTGTGCATCCTGGACTCCCTCCTCCACAGGGCAGGTCCCACATGTGTGCACGAGGAGCCACCATTGATCTCTGGGCCCACCTTGCGCTCCACCCACTGTGCCAGTCCAGCTAGCAACAGCTGGTCTGCCTGCTGCTTCTTCATAAATAATGTATGGTTTTAAGAGCTATTAAGATATACATTGGGCAGGAGTGGAAATAACTACTTTGTGATCTGTGCCTCATTTGTCAAAAAAGTAACCAGCCACCAGTTCCATCATGGCTGTATTTATTCTGGCTAAGGAAACATAAAAACGAATGTACACTTTGCTCTTAGTGAACAATACAATACGCATAATCACATTAAGCTGAAGGATGGTGGGACCACCACTAGTAACCTATTGACCCAGTAGTCTAACAAGCATTATTATTAAAAGTATCGGTTGATAGTCCCATAGCACCTAGCGGCCAAATCATTAATAAGCAACCCATTAGGTGTCAGAACAGTAACAACATTGATGGGAAAGTATGTGGTGGCAAAAGCAAACATGATACATTTGTGGATTGCTTTCATTCCTTCTTGCAGCAATTCAACACAGAAAAAGAGGAAACTCCAACAAGGAAACTATAATAAAAGGGTTACTCAGAATATTATGGGTTGGAGCAGAGGTGGGCAAACTATGGCCCATGGGTCACATTTGGCACGCGGGACCATCCTGCCTGGCCCTTGAGCTCCCAGCCGGGGAAGCTAGCCCCAGCCCCAGCCCCTCTCCCCGTCCCCTGCAGCCACACCACCGCGCTGTCAGCGCTCTGGGCAGTGCGGTTGCGTGCTCCTGCCAAGCAGCACGGCAGCGTGTCTGGCTCTGGCCGGGTGGTGCAGCTGCCAGACATGCTGTTCTGAGTGGTATGGTAAAGGGGAGGAGGGTCCTGGGGGGCAGTCAGGGGACAGGGAGCAGGGGGTGGTTGGATGGGGCAGAGGGTCTGGGGGGCGGACAGGAGACAGGGGGGTTGGATAGGCGTGGGAGTCCCGGGGGACCTGTCAGGGGGCAGGGGTGTGGATAGGGGTTAGGGGATGGGGGGGTTGGCTAGGGGTAGGGTCCTGGGGGGGCCTGTCAAGGGGTGGGGGTGTGGATGGTGTCAGAGCAATCAGGAGACTGGGAGCAGGGGGGTTGGATGGGGGTGGGGTCCTGTGGCGGTTAGGGGCAGGGGTCCTGGGAGGGACAGTTAGGGGACAAGGAGCAGGGGGGGTTGGATAGGTGGGGGGTTCTGAGGAGGGCTGTCAGGGGTGGAAAGTGGGAGGGGTTGGCTAGGGGGTGGGGGCCAGGCTGTTTGGGGAGGCACAGCCTTCCCTACCCAGCCCTCCATACAGTTTTGCAACCCCAATGTGGCACTCAGGCCAAAAAGTTTGCCCACCCCTGGGTTGGAGCCATGCTTCACTTCTCTACACTTCCTGTTTAGTCAGTGTGTGCTATGTGTAGCCTTGGCAGAATTCATTTTTTAAAATAATTTTGACAGATATTGATGTTCATTTAAGCATTTTTTGTTATTTGTTTAAAATGTCAGAGTTGCACAGAATTATAGATTCTATCCTTTTTCAATTTTTGTTTATTTAAGTTTTCACAAAATTATGGGTGGCGGTGTCAGAAATTATTTAATTACTGTAGACACCGAGATTCAAAATTTAAAGCTTTATAACAATTAAATCACAAATTGTCAATATCACATGTCAGAATATCCAAAGTAAATACCCTTAAGTCAAACTCTAGTAAGTTCTCAGGCAGAATTTTTCTTACTTTACCTGTATGTACATTTTCATATCATCAATGGAAATATTTTTTCACCGATTTGTGTGTGCATGGTGAAATTGATGTTTACTAATCAAAATCTAATCCGTCAAAGCTTAGTTACATAGTTGAATAAAGCAGCATGTTCTCAGACTGTGGTACTACTGTATAAGTAAAGTGTTTCTTATATGTACTGAGTAGTGCCTTTACAAAAGAAATATGACTTGTTTAAGGTTGCTTTTCAGTAATATGTTATGATGCTGCAGCATTCAGAGGACCTCTCAGTTATTCAGCAATTGGCTGAAGTACCCAGAAATTCCATTCCATTTGTCCTGTGTTAGTGTATTTTTACTATAATTTATTAATTTAATCCTTGTGAAAGGTGATGCTTTTACTATTTTAATGACTGAAGTCATATTTACCCGTAGAATAGATACAGCATGAGAAGCTTGCTCTGCTGTTGTCTAAAAGAGATGAGGAAATATTTTCGTTTCAATGCCATTCAACATACCTCATTTCTGCCGAGATACTCAACAAGAGTGGTAATCGACAATAGTACCATGATACAGGAGCGGTCTACTAAAAACTGGACTGAAATAACCAATACATTTCATATGAGATACTGAAGAGGAACAGATGGTAAGAAATTTCAGGCACTACCAACAGAGGGCTGATTCTGATCTCAACTATCTTGGTGTAAATCCAGAGCAGTGACAATGAAGTCAGAGGCATTACTCTGGCTTTACACCAACATAACTGTGACCAGAATCTGCAAACTCAGTCCCTGGACTAGATTTACATCAGCGACTTACATGTGTACCAGGCTAATATTACTCGAACATAGTAGTTTTCTGAACTTGGAGTTGTCTAAAAGATGTTTCCATGTTCTGAAATGGAAATTTCTCTCTCCTCTATATTCCTGACCCAGACTTTCCAACAACCAAAGAGGAGAATTCATTCTAGATTTACACTGATTCCCAAGTTTCTTTCACAAAGAATGAAGCCGAATGCAATGTAAACTGAACAAACGAAACTTTATTAAACCGTGTGGACTGCTCTGTCCATGTGGCAGAGTTGCTTCCAGCCTAACTCCCACATTCCCTGCTATGCTAGTGTCCCATCAATATCAGTCCAGCCAGGGAACATTGGACCTTTACCTCCAGTTCCAGTGATGATGATATATCTTCCCTATTTTACAAGTATTTTAAATATAAAGATTAAAAAACAAGTAATTGACAACCAGACCCCTACCCCTTTCAGCCAGAGGTTGCTACCACATAGCCACATGGAGTCTCATCTTCACCACAGACTCAGCTGGTTGCACAGTCTTTGAGATAGTTTGGTCTCCTCAGCAGGTGACCGCATAAAGAGGGACCTCTCTCTGTCTCCAAGTCTAGCAAACTACCTCTCTGTGGAATCTCCTCCCTCCCCATGGAGTTATCTTCTAAATGATTCTCTCTTCTGTGATGATCTCTGTATCTTGGTAGGCACTCTCTTGGTGTTGTGTCTGCTCACCTCCTGTTCCTTCAGATGACTTGTCCCTCTTTCATAGCTACCTCATGACCTGGGCACCTCTGTACCCCTCATGACTCCTTTAATCCATTCCTTCTAATCTCTCTTTAATGGTGGGATCCTCACAGGTGTATCTGTCTCCAGAGACAGTAGGTCCTTGGCTGACCTGTTGTACTCTAGTATATACTTTCTCTGATTGTTGGCCATCTCCTCTCAACACTATCTCCATCCTTCTGACTGCCATAGGTCTCCCTTCACTGATAGCAGGATTTTGGTTCTTCATCCCATGAGTGCACACACTGGAATGTTTTGCATCCTTGTGAAGGGGTATTCCTGTGTGTCCAAATACTAACCAGTGGTCTGAAACAAGCAAACAAAAATCTTGTGTAATAGTCTCTTAGCTGCTTTCACAGCTGGGTTCACCTTACCATTTCTGTGTGGGTATGCTGGGGAGGAGCTCTGGTCATCAAACTCTCATTTTTTGTGCACATCCCTTGAATTCTTCTAAGGCAAACTGGGGTCCATTTTTGGTGAATACAGTTACTGGAATGCCATATCTCACACAGCAGGCCTTCAGTTTACCAATCACTGACTTGCTGCTTGAATCAGGCAGGGTACCGACCTCCCAAACATTTGAATAGTAGCCTATTGTAATCAAGTAACTGCTTTTCATTAAAGGTAAATAAGTTCACTCCCACTTTTTCCCATGGTCAGGTAGGCAGTTCATGTGGTAACCGGCTCTTTCTGCTGGCACTTATCACACGACCAGCAGGCATCACATCCTTCTATCAAGAAGTAGGGTTGAGTATTTGTTCTTCGCCAGGAGACAACAGCATTCTGTCCTCTAAACATGATTCCAGCCTGCACACTCAGTTCATCATTAATTTGAAAATATGGTTCTTCTCGGACTGGTACATGGCTTTTGTTTTCTTCACCAGCTAGTCTCACTCTCCTGACTATCTAGTTGGATGTTCTTTTCAGTAGCCTCTTTAGTTTCCTTCAGCTTTGATGCTGAAACTGGGGGACAGTGCAACATGTTAACAGATTCAATCCCCAACTCACTGATGCAGGGTATTTGTATCCTGCTCAGGATGTCAGCTAACAATAGTAGTTGTCCTGGACAATATCTGATCTCTACATGGTGGCCCTGGCATCACATCAATATGCACTGCAATCTCTTTGAAGCACTAAGAAGGGACTTTGCCATGATTATCTCTAGGAGGTTGTTGTTTAATTAAACTATTACTGGCTTCCCATAGATGTACAGATAGAACCAGTCCACTCCAAATATCATAGCCAGAAGGTCTTTTCTATTTGGATGTATCCCTATTCAATCTCTGACAGGGATCTGCTGGCACAAGTGACTGGCTGCTTCTGCAAAATAGCTACATCTAACCATAGAAATGTAGGGGTCGAAGGGACTTCAACAGGTCATCCAGTCCAGTCCCCTGTGCTGAGGCAAGACCAAGTAAACCTAGACCATCCCTGAGAGGTGTTTGTCCAACCAGTTCTTAAAAAAACCTCCAATGACAGGGATCCCACTACCTGCATTGGTAACCTATTACAGAGCTTAACTATTCTTATAGTTAGAAAGTTTTTCCAAATATCCAACCTAAATTTCCCTTGCTGTACATTAAGCCCAATACTTCTTGTTCTACCTTCAGTGGACATGGGGAATAATTGATCACTAACATCTTTATAACTGCCATTAATATATGTTAAGACTTATCAGGGCCCAGATCATCCATCCTTTCTGAAGACTAATCCATTTTCTCTCTCTCTTTTTTTTTTTTAAATTTCTTCATAGGTCAGGGCATCTAAACCTTTTATCATTTTTGTAGCTCTCATCTGGATTATCTCCAATTTGTGCATATCCTTCTAAAAGTGTGGAACCAAAAACTGGACACAGTACTCCAGTTGAGCCCTGACTAGTGCTGAGTACTGTGGGACAATTACCTCCCGGGTCTTACATATGACACTCCTGTTAATATACCCGAGAATGATATTAGCCTTCTCTGCAACTTCATCACATTGTTGACTCATGTTCGATTTTTGCTCCACTATGACCCCTGTACCCTTTTCAGCAGTACTACCAGCTAGCCAGTTATTCCCTATTTTGTAGTCATGCATTTCATTTTTTCTTTCTAAGTGAAATACTTTGCACTTGTCTTTATTTTCATCTTCTTTATTTTAGACCAATTCTGCAATTTTTCAATCCTTTCTCTGATCCAGCACATTGGAGTATCCATGGCTTTCCTGGCTAGTAGTACTTCACAACATGGGCATCCACTATAATTTATTTCAGCATGTCAAATGCTTGCTGTTGGGGACCTGCCCAGTTCCACTCAACATCTTGCCTTGTGAGTTGACATATGGGGTTCCATTACCGCAGCCAAGAATGATAGAAAATTAATCATTCCTCTGAAGTGCGGTAACCCTTACACATCCACTGGAGGTGGCATGCCTCTGACTACCTTGATCTTGTTGGGATCTGTTTTCAGTTTCTCTGCTGTGAGCAGATGTCCATTGTATGTCACCTCACACTGAGACACATTTTTTCTAGGTTAAGTTTATGTTCTTGTCCATGCATCACAATAGAAAAGTTTGTAGTTTTCTGTCTCGTTCAGATTCTGTATCCTTGTAGATGAAGAGAGCAATTATGATATCATCTCCAGTTATTTAAACTCCTGGCAGTCCTTCCATTGCTTGGGTGAGTCTTCTCTGGAATACATGTGGTGCGGGCCTTATGACCTTTGATATGTGCAGCCATCTGTAGCAACCAAACGGCGTTGCAAAAGTTGACAGCCTACTGGACTCATTAACCAGTCTTCTGTGCCAAAATCCATTCATCACATCACACACACCATAAAAAGTCTGGCTTTGGAAAATACTGGCAAGATGTCATAAATTATAGTCAGTAGATAGTGGCATCTTTTCAAGGCTCAGTTCAATGAGTTTGGGTCTATGCAGATGCATAATTTGTCTGATAACTTCCTTACTACCATGACCAGCACAATCACCACATTGCTTATCCAAGCTGTACATATCTCTACAGGCGCTACCCAGGATCTTCAGACTTTCAAGAGCATTGGATACTGGATTATGTAGTGCCACTGGAATTTTCCATTGTGATAAGCACAGGGTCTACTGTGGGGTCTATTTCCAGTCATAGCTTTCCTTCAAGGCACCCTTTGCCTTTGAAAACATCCCTAAACACTTTTAAAGTTGTCTCCATTGTCAATGAGACTCCACTTTTGCTTCTTGCACTGCAGCTATAAAATTCTGATGCTTCAGCCTCATCAGAATCATGGCTTGTGTGGCTGGATTTCCCCAAAGGGGCCTGTGATCCTTACCACCCATCACCACCACACTCTTCAGTTGGTGCCATCTGTTATTTTTTGGATTAACTACTAAGGAGGTCACATTTTCCAATGGGCTGCTTTAATAGATTGTGCCTACTCTTTGTAATGGGTATATTTGAGTTCAATTCACCATAAGAAATCACATTGCAGGAGGCCCCACTATCCCGCCAAAATCGCACATGGTATTTCTTTATTAACATTGGTGCCATGTGCGGAACCTGGTATTGTCCCTTGTTGCTTTCCTGTCCCAGCAGCCTGAACCTGATATGCTCCTGGACTCAAGAAGAAAGTCAAGATGTCATCACTGCTGTCTCATTTGCCATTCCTTTTTTTGTACATGACAGACTAATCTTTCTGGGACCTTCCTCTGCTCTTGCACACACTGCTAAAGTGGTTCCATTTGTCACATTCCTTGCAATGCAGAGCACTTCTCCTTTACCTGCTCATGCTGTCTCTCACAGTAAATGCATCTCACTTGAGGTATGGAGCCCTGACCACCTGCTCTTCTTTGCTGTTGTCTCACTGCAGTCACTTCTGGGAGTGATGTGCCTCTTAGGGCTTTCATCCTTTCCCTTGAATCTTCTGCTGCACACCCATGTCTAAGCATCTGCCTAATATGAGATTCCCTTTCAGGGAAGCTGTTCCTGCATGTGGTGATCCTCAGTGCAGCAGACTATCCTGTCCCAAATCAAGGAGTTAGTCAAGTTCCCAAAATTGCATGCAGCAGCCAGTGTATATAGGGCAGTAACATAGAGGCCAATCCCCTCCTGTTCAGATTGGTCTCTCTAATGAAAAACTTGTGTAGCTGCACACTTGTATTGTGCTTTGGGGAGCAATCAGCCCCCAGGGCTCTTAGGATTGCTGTTAGGATTGAGGCAGTGGTGAGCTTCAGAATGGTGCAGATCTCTCTGCCTTTTTCCCCAATAACAGTTTTACTTTCCTGCTGCTGTCATCCTCCCGCATGACTGGGCCTGTGCACAGTTTGAACTCCTCCTTCCACAGGGGCCATTGTATGGCTAGGGTTTGTGTCTGCAAAACCCAAGGATCCTGGGGGCTGCAGACCAAGTTCCATGGCTCATACTGCCAGTTGCTGCGTTGCAGAGAACTTGGAGCACAGACACTGCCATCATGTTTTTTTCACAAAGAGAGAAGTTAAATGCAGTTTAAGTGAAACTTTATTAAATCCTGTGGACTGCTTTGTTCGCATGGCTGAGTTGCTTCCAGCCTAACTCCCCCCATTCCCTGTTGCAATGGTGTTCCATCAGTAACAGTCCCTCCAACGAACACTGGCCCCTTGACTCTAGTTCCACTGATTATGACATATCCAGTGCCTTCTGGGATTAGATTTTGGGAGTACTGCCAGTGCTGTGTCAATACTTATGCAGGGCAGATATGGGGTAAAAGTTTCTAAAGCACTGAAGTAACTTAGAAGTCTAAGGGCTTGTCTACACACGGCAGCAATGAGCAGTATGGGGATATGATTTCTAAAGTTAGGTTTCCTAGCAGTGTGCTTTAACGTAATACTGTTGAAACAGCACTATGTCAAAGTATACTACAGAACCATTAGTGCACATCTGCAGGGTCTACACAGACCAATTAATGCACAAAACATTAGTGCACTTTAGAAATCACATCCATGCAGGGTACATTACCCCACTGTTTCTAATCCATGTAGGCCCTTTTGAAAATTTTATCTATGGTCAACTAAAAATTCAGCTATTTATATCCTTAGCATGTCTCAGTGCTTTCATGTAAACAACTCTCAGTCAGCCCCCAAGTTACTCACATTTTTACCCAGAAACCATATCCGTAAGTACAGTTCTGCTTGACCCTATCAATGTAAATTTATTCCTCCTAAGAAAGATCCAGTGACAGAGAGGGATAAGCATTATGATATAATGGCCCAGAATGCTGATCTTCACACACTGGTATAATTCTAAAGGAAACCTATCAACATCAACAGAGTGTCCCTGGATTTACACCAGAGCATAACAGAGCAGCATATTGCCCAATAACAATATTACAGCCCTGATTATATACCTATGCTTGTATCACATGTAGTTAGTTATTTACACCTGTACAACATGAGTGTAAATTGCTATCATCCTGTTTTACTAGAATTTTTAGGTCTTTGTATTCACTCAGCACAGACTTGACTACACAAGGTGCAAGGCAGTAGAGAATCAGGCCTTAAATAATTCTGAACCCCCTGCAAAACATATTATTTACTTGTGAACTTTGATAAAGGGTCCTCAAAGTGAGAGAGTGAACATTATATTAAAAACCAGGACCACTGGCTCACACATCTGTCACAATGTGAACTTGACCTTTTACCTCCATTTACATTTCACAACACTCATTTTCATCATTTCCTGAAGCCTTTGTAAAATAAAGTCCACGATGGAATATCATGCTAAGAGTCAAGAGCCACTATTAATTTCTACAATGGTCTGCACACCACCATTAAAGAGGGTAACACACACATCATCTAAGCAATTTTCTCATTCCAAGCCCAGACAAGGGGAATGAACTGGATCATATTTGGGTTTTGCTGCCATCATTTCATCTAGAGTTTGTGATGAACTGACTCTTTGGGGACCTTTTTGCGTTACCAGAAACCTAAGATGTCATTCTCTCCAAAATTTCTCAATTATATTATAAAAACTGTAGCAACAGCAAATGTTGTTATTTATGTACACCATTCCTGGCTGGCTGATATCCCTCAACATGTTATGTTTATTATCCATCACAAAAATAAGCCCACAGCTCTAAGGAAGTTTATAGGTCACTTAAAAATTGATTCACTGTAGCCTTGGCTTTCTATGCAAACACAGGGAGGTTTTAGTAAACACATATCTCACTGCTTTCACCATACAGTGTATTTTCTCCTACCTGATGGAGCAGGTGATGCCTTTAGGACATGGAAGGATTACAAATATTCCTTGATGGATTTGCAAGTAATCTGGCACAAGACCCATATTAAGCATTACAATGACTAAAAAGATAACTGGAAAAAAGGTTCATTCTGCCTAAAAATCTGTTTCAAGATACTGTAATCAAGAAGGTTATTAAGGTTATCAATGAATCACATCCATTAACATTAAATGTGTCATTAGGCTTGCGACATGTGAACAAAGCATTTTTTTAGTAAGGCTAATGGAAAGCGAAAGCTTTTATTACTTTTCCGCTGCTTTGGAATAGTGTTCATTCTAATGTACTGTATGCACTGTACAATGGAAAAGGAATTAATAAGAACAGTAGCCTCTTAGATATATTAGTGGACAGAAGATTTAATGACCAGATAGGAAGGAAATGAATCATAATGACTCTTCTGCAGGTAATATCTTCTATTGGAGTCTAATTGCCCATTTAATGTTAAGAGAGGGTTCTTATAGAATACGGTGAATCACATTCTAATGAATAGTGATGAGGCTCACCTCATTAATGACCTTCGTCAGTAAAACTGATTTTTAAGCAGAATTGTTATCTTGAGAGATTGATTAAATTGATTCAAATTGCATCTACAATGCCATTTGGTTACATGCTAATTTGTTATACATTTTCTTACAAGTAGTGTGAATCAATTCAGTTTTACAAACTATAAAGACAACAATTAATGCTGCCTCATTTTCACTTAGTTTGAATTACTTATTTTTAAACCTAATGCTATCTTAAAGGTGAACTGCAAAGGAAAATAAAATTGGGTTTTTGCCCTTTTTGCTTCTTTATGATGTACTATCTAAAGGAGACCTAAAACCTGCCTTTTTTTTTTAACTTTACAAACATAATTGATAAGGAATGTTAAGATTTATCTTCCTGTTCCCTTTCCCCCTGGAATTTCTCTTGGAAAACTCTGGTACAGAGAGGAGGGCTTTCTCAGCCTTTACTTGAAGGGATCATATAACAGGGCCATGGGGTAGCCAACTCTCTTCTGGATAGAAGCCCAGCATGCAGGTACTGGGAATCAGCTGACCCAGCTGGACAGCAGTATTGAGTCTGATTCCCAGTTGAAGGAATATAAACATGGGTGCTGGAACTAGGGGTTGGCAGCATCCCTGGCTTGAAGTAACAACAGCCTCTGAATGCATGTGGTGTACAGTTTTATTCAATGGCTGTCAGCACCCCCCATTACAAAAACATTTCCAGTGCCCCTGGATATAAATGATGTCTCCAGCTCCATGATGGAGCCTGGGACCAGGAGAGGGCTGAGAGTACACTGTCCTGAGGCCCCTGCAGATAGGGTTGCCAACTTTCTGATTGCAGAAAACCGAATGCCCTAGCTCTGCCTCCAGCTCCACCCCTTCCCCAGGGCCCCACCTGTTCTCCAAGGCTCCACCCCCACTCATTCCATCCCCCCTCCCTCCAGCACTCACTCACTCACCCATTTTCACTGGGCTGGGTCAGGGGGTTGGGGTGTGGGAGGGAGTGAGGGCTCCATTTGGGAGTGTGAGTCTTGGGGTGGGGGTGGGGATCAGGGGGCTGAGGTGTGGGAGGGGGCTCTGGGAGGGGCTGTGGGGCCAAAGGGATTGGAATGTCGGAGTGGGCTCTAGGCTGTGGCAGGAGGTGAGGGCTCTGGCTGGGGGTACGGGCTCTGGGGTGAGGCCAGGGATGAGGCCTTTGGGGTGCAGGAGGGGGCTCAGGGCTGGGAGTTGGGGTGTAGGAGGGGGTGTGGGGTGCAGGCTCCAGAAGGGAGTTTAGGTGTGGGAGGGATGGCCAGGGCTGGGGCAGAGGGTTGGGGTGCAGGAGGGGGTGTGGGCTCCAGGCAGCGCTTACCTCAGACAGCTCCCAGAAGTGCATCAGCATGTCTGACTCCTAGGCTGAGGGAAAAGGGAGCTCTGTGCACTGCCCACACCCGCAGTTCCCATCCAATGGGAGCTGCAGAGCTGGTGCTTGGGGCAGGGGCAGCACAAGGAGTCTCCCTGGCCGCCCTAGAGCCTAGGGCCTCAGGGATATGCCGGCCACTTCCAAGAGCTGCAGGGAGCTTGCTTTAACCCCACTGTGCTGCTGACCGGAACCACCAGGATCCCTTTTCGACCAGGCGTTCCAGTCAAAAAACGGACGCCTGGCAACCCTACCTGCAGAAGGCTGTGAGCAGTCAAGCAGACTCCATGGATCAGCATAGGCTAGTAAATATCTCAAACCTTTTACTACCAAGGTCAGAGGGCTGAAAACAGGGCTATTGCTTTTTTGTTATTACTCCACATTTCCTTTTCATTGAGTGTTGAAGAATAAACAGAGCCCTGAAAAATGGGTTACAAAATACATCGGCCTTGGCAGTTTCTTTGTCCCAGGCTGGTGAACTAGTTCATCATCCTACAAATGGCATACTGAATGTTTAACGCTGAAGTTTTTTTCTCACGTAGTTCTGGGGTGTTTAAGTCAAATAGATGTTATTGAAAATAAACTAAGTTTTAAGCATTTTGAATAAAAAATAATCACTTTTCATCTAAATTAATCAGTTCTCATTTTGCTTGCTTTTATTCTGATGTTATAAACCAATTAGCTCTCCAGTCATAAATTGAGTCTTTGGGGACCTGGGGGGGGTGGGGGGAGATGGGACAAAACAGGTTGAACAAAACTTAAATAAACAAAGAGGAAACACTTGATATAAAAAATACCTTTCAAGCCTACTTTATACACAATAAAGAATCAAAAGAAAATAAATAACATTTTTCCTTACAGGTCACTTACAAAATAGTTTTGATTCAAAACTGGTAGTTAGTAGTTTATGTGGACTGAAAACAGATATTATCCTCTTTGCTATACAGTAGTGTCTTTTGGGATTTTGCAGTTTGTCAGTTTCCCATTGGAAGAGAAGTGAGTGACACACATTTAGTGAGTTTTCCTGTGTAATTTATTTATAAAATGTAAATGGGTTGTGTTTACCGTGAACATAGGAGGCTAAAATTGCACACAGAAAATTCTACTTGCTGAAACCCCAGCAAAGGTACCACTGATTTCAACCCTGTTGCCAAAAATAGTGTTCTTCTCTCTCCTCCTTGGTCCTAATCCCTGCTTTTAGAACATTGTTCCCTTCTCTCATTAGTTTTATAGTATGTTTCTTTTTTTTATAAAAGTGAAGTTAGAAACTAGTAAGACTGGAAGCCCTGAAAATGCATATTCCTACAGTGATCCATCTTTTGTTTACCTGTCTGGTCAGATCCAGGTAAAATTCAAATGTACCCAAGTCTCAGAGTTTGTTTTCTTTTACATGGCTTAAACATTTAAAGAATAGGCAACCGTGACATGTTAAAATTCTAATAAAATTCAATAAAAACTGACCCAATTCCATCATAGTATTGTTACTCCATTTAAAACAAAATAAACTGTGTTCCTGACAAAATGAATTAATTCCTACTGTCCAGAACCACATTCAAAAAGTTGGAAGATATGAATCTTTAGTAAAATAAAATTCAAGCCAAGTATTTCAGAAGTTACTAGAGATTTTTGAGTGTCCAATCTGAGATTCCATGAAGTGGTAAGATTTTTAGAAAACACTGAGGCCCTGCTCTCTGAAATTCAGATCCCTGAGGATGTCTCAGTATTTTGATGTTCAAGTAAAGGCACCCAAAATCACTAGTCACTTTTGAAAATCTTGGTCTCTGTACCTAATGTAAGCCCTACTCTGTTTGACCCAGGCAATTCCAGCTCACACGGAGGATGGGAACCCCTCGCCTCCTGACTCCCTGATTAGCCTGCCTGCCTTGTCAATCATGCTGACCTGGAGCATTGGCCTCTCCCCATTGTTCCTGGGGACTGTCAGTCTCAGGGTCCTGATTTCCCATTGACCCTTCCCCTTTCAGTACTGGGAGCTAGCCAACCAAAACACCCCCACTGAATGTTAATAAGGGGGCAACAGTCCCCTTACACTAAGTTATGGTCATAAGTGGCAATATCATCTTCAAATAATTATGGCACAGAGAAAGTTAATGGCAAAAAAATGCTACATCATAATGAACAATTATTTTTTTTTGGTAACATGTATTCCTCAGTGTGGCTGGAAAAATAAAGACAACTGAAAACTTGCTTTTGTAAATTCTCAAGACCAGAGACAACTTACAAGCTTGGCTTTCCCAAGCTAAAGCAGAGATCATCAATACATTTTGTCCCATTCACTCAATTTTCTTCTTAACATGTTTGACTAAGCAAAGCTTTAGATGTCTTTATATACTCTTTCCCCAAATATACTATTTTCCATATGGGAGAGAGGCAAAGAAAGTCTTCTAAAATACTTATCAGAGGGCCCTATTTTTCAGAAAATAAAATCTCATAACTTAGATAATGATACAGTGTAGTATATAACCCCACACAAAACTCTCTTTCAGTCAGGAGGCCCTGGGTCTTGTCCTAAATTAATACTATTAAGAAATGTAATCAAGGGACTTTTGCATCTGTTAAAAATCAGTTCCCATTTGATCTTGTTCTTCAAAAGCCAGGAGAAGAAAGTAATAGATATTTTTGAACATATTGTTATGTGACACAATCTTCCAAATTCTTTTTCTTATTGTGTGATCAAGTATTCATTCTTAGGAAGACATGCTGTATGTTTGTTTTGTTATGCTAGGTTCTGGAGGGAGGAAGCAATACAAACATTAGGAGAGTGTGTTCTCTACTCTGGTTTTTGGTTGGAATCACTTCTGAGGCAGACTTGCTCCCTGGGAACCGGTGTTGGGCTGAGATTCCTGAAAGGGGATTGCCTGAATACTCTTTGACCATCTCTGTTCCAGGACTGGTGTGTGTGTGTGTGTAAACAAAACAAATTATTCATCGAATATACCCTGCATCACAGATTTCTCCTCCATTAAGAAGCTGACCTGCAAGGCCATGAACACCTGCTACCTCTCAGCAGACGGGCAATAATTTTATCAGAACAGTGATAATAATATCAAATTTTATCTATCTCCCCTTCTGCGTCAGTAATAATTAGCTCTTACACTTAGCTCTTACATAGTGCTTTTCATCAGTAAATGTCAAAGTGCTTTACAAAGGAGATAAGTATCATCAATACTGGGACCAATTACCACAGAGAAATTGAATTTGTGCAGAGGGAGCAGAAAACCTTTGAAATAATTTATTCTGAGCAATCCCCCAAAACAAATGTATCTCACTGTTTTGCTGAACTGTTTTTTTTAGCTGACCTAATATTTGTTGGTCTCTGTCTCAAAAAGAAATCGAGGTGAACCAACACATTTCTCAGATAGATATGTTACTAAACTAACAATTGCAAACCCTAGACTGATTTGAAAAAATGACAACAGGTTTAAATTCTGTCTCAATAAATTTGTAACATATAGGGGCAAGAACAATGCAAGCAGCAAGACAACAGGAAAAAAAATCAGCAACACTAGAGTGAGAGCAGTCTCTATTTCCCTCCAATTTCTACATTATGGTTACAACAGAGATAGTGCCACCAGTCAAAAAGCACTAGGAATTCAGTTGCAGAGGAAATCACGCATGAGCCATGGCAGTGGTTTTCAGTAGCAGTCCTTCTCCATCTGAGCCCATGCCTAACCACACATATTGTGTCAAGGCTTTTTCTAACTGCTGGTTGTGGAATCTCCAGGTATGAAGCCTATTGGCTAGATTCCCTGTCTTTGTCCCCTGAAGTTATTTAGTTCATTATAACATGAGGTTGGGGGAGGGGATGCTCTTAATGTTTTAATCTAAGCTATGTAATGTACTACTCAAGCGGAGTGCCTCAAGGGTTGATATTGGGACCGGTTTTGTTCAACATCTTTATTAATGATCTGGATGATGGGATGAATTGCACCCTCAGCAAGTTTTCAGATGACACTAAGATGGGGGGAGAGGTAGATAAGATGGAGGGTAGGGATAGAGTCCAGAGTGACCTAGACAAATTAGAGGATGGGGCCAAAAGAAATCTGATGAGGGTCAACAAGGACAAGTGCAGAGTCTTGCACTTAGGAAAGAAGAATCCTATGCATAGCTACAGGCTGGGGAACAACTGGCTAAGCAGCAGTTCTGCAGAAAAGGACCTGGGGATTACAGTGGATGAGAAGCTGGATATGAGTCAGCAGCGTGCCCTCGTTGCAAAGAAGGCCAAGGGCATATTGGGCTGTATTAGTAGGACCATTGCAAGCGGATCGAGGGAAGTGATTATTCCCCTCTATTCAGCACTGATGAGGCCACACCTGGAGTATTGTGTCCAGTTTTGGTCCCCACACTACTGAAGGGATGTGGACAAATTGGAGATAGTCCAGCATAGGGCAACAAAAATGATTAGGGGGCTGGGGCACATGACTTACGAGGAGAGGCTGAGGGAACTGGGGTTATTTAGTCTGCAGAAGAGAAGAGTGAGGGGGGATTTGATAGCAGCCTTCAGCTACCTGAAGAAGGGTTCCAAAGAGGATGGAGCTTGGCTGTTCTTAGTGGTGGCAGATGACAGAACAAGGAGCAATGGTCTCTAGTTGCAGTGGGAGAGGTCTAGGTTGGATATTAGGAAACACTATTTCACTAGGAGCGTGGTGAAGCACTGGAATGGGCTACCTAGGGAGGTGGTGGAATCTGTATCCTTAGAGGTTTTTAAGGCCCGGCTTGGCAAAGCTCTGGCTGAGATGATTTAGTTGGTTTTGGTCCTGCTTTGAGCAGGGGATTGGACTAGATAACCTCCTGCGGGCTCTTCCAACCCTGATATTCTATGATTCTAGATACCAAGGAGAAGGGCACTTAAACTGCATACAATAGTAAAAATAATATAAATGTGTTAAAGAGATCATTTCTGTTTAACAAATCATACCATCTTTTTGGTCTGTGTTCATTCAGCACCTAACATAATGGGTTCCCTGACTAGGGCTCCTATATGCTATGCTAATATAAATAATAATAATTACAATATCTTTGTATTATATTTAATTTGATTTAATTACATGCCGCCATCTTTAATTTTGACATCACCATTTTTGGTGTAGCAACTTAAATCATAGTTTATCAGGGTTAGAAGGGACCTCATGAGGTCATCTAGTCCAACCCCCTACTCAAAGCAGGACCAATCCCCAGACAGATTTTTGGCTCAGATCCCTAAGTGGCCCCCTCAAGGATTAAACTCACAACTCTGGGTTTAGCAGACCACTGAGCTATCCCTCCCCCACACCAATCTCTTGATTAGAGATTTTTAAAGTATATTTTACCAGCCATAAATTATACAATCAATATGGAATTTGTGCATATATAATCCAAGTTGCATCCCTTCTTTACTTTTATACAAAAGTAAAGTCTCTAATATAATCAGTACAAAATTGTTCCCAAAGTATAAATAAAATGAAAACCAAGCACTCTGTTGCTAAAACCCCCAATTTTACTGTGAATCTCACAATGTTTGCTGCGTTTCATAAAGTCCCTGCTCCTTGACTCAGATTAAGGAATGAGAATCTCAAGTTTCATTTACAAATAAATATTTTGTAAAAAGTTTCTAGCCTGAATTATGGAGAAGCTTGAAAATGTGAACCTTGACGGTTCAAAAACCAGAAGACAAATAGAAAGAATAAAAAAAAATATTTTCAATATCTTGTGATATTTGAACTCTTGGGGTTGGCAATAATGCAAGCTATATATTAATTACAAGTTTTTCATCCCAAATTTTATTCTATTATTTGTTTCCAAAGTTTGTATAAAACAACCCAAAATCTTTTATTCCAGTCTCGACTTTTTCTTTTTATCATTGATCCAAACTTCTCTCACTGCGATTCAGGAGTGAGCTGCAGGTCTTCTGGCACATGCCCCTCAGTATTTGTAGAAGGTGAAGAGCAGACCACATCAGTGGTCTCGGGCAGGCATATTTATGATGAAATTATTGGCAATTTTATAATTAGAGGGGGCAATAAAGGTTTATTTTGCTTATTCCCATCTAGATCTTCCTAGATCCAAAAATCATGAGACAGATTCCAAAAACAAAGTCATCATAGTGGCTTGAAAAAAATCACAAGACTTTAAAAAAATAATAAGTGTTAGGTTTGTTTGTTTCTTTTTCTTTCCCCCTTTTTTTTTGAGCCTTTAGGGTGCCCTCGAGTCACACTTTCAAACTTCTATGTACCCATGAGGGATAGAAAGTGGAGATTCTCACATAATTCCTTTTCTTCAGGAGCAGAGGCTTTAAGTAAAACATTTGGCATCACAAGACTGATAAAATCCCGAGTGTTTGTTACACTGGGACAATCACATAGGGGAAAAGCAAGGTAAACAATTAATAATAGTAATTTTAAAAAGTTAATGAGATATTGAGACAAAACTGAAAAATCTGAGAGTTCATTTCATCGACTGACAGGTTCATGCACAGATGACAAATACTCTGCTCTAGCTAGCAGTCCTATCTATTGGCATATACACACACACCATTAGCTACCTGCCAGATCTCACTCTTGCATCATGGCTTCAAAAAATCCTGAGATATTAATTATTCATATGCCTATCTGGTATTTCTTTTGATCACCAAAATAAAGTGGTTCATCACATTCTTACAGCAACAAAATGGTGATCAGTGCTTTCCTTGTGACATATACTTGCAGGATCCTAACAGGATATGGCATCTCCAACTCCTTTGAATATAGTAATTCCAGTGAAGTGATGGGGACTGCTCAAATGAGTTAAAGCTGTAGGGTTCAGGCCCCAAGCTCTAAGATATCAGGATCAGCACCTGAAGGTGGGGAAGGCAGAGAACTGAATTGAACTGCTTAACTTGGGCTTTTCTACTTTCTCTCTGCTTAGGAACTCTGCACAGCCTAGCTTGACATAAGTATGCAGCCCAGGCTATCATTTTTTTTTAACTGAATAAATTGTCTGGCACCACTGCTTTTTACATAAAGAGTGCTGAATAAGGGCCCCACTGAGCTCAAAGACAAATTAAAATGTGTATCACATTATATTAGAATCTTTTCTACATTTTGCCTGAGAGGGACAGCTATATCTCTACAAAAAATACATAATTGAAAGGGATGCATCTCAACAGGCCTGCCATGATGAAATTGGAAGGTTATTTATAGTGAAGAATAAGTGACTATGTAGCAAAATATTACTGAGAATTAGTTAGAGAAAGAAAGCATAAAGTTCTGAGGATGAAAGATAAAAGTGGATAAAGAAAATTTACAGCAAATGAAATACGAAAGGCCAGAAAAATGCAATTTAGTGATTATATCACAAATAAACTTGGCAAATGTAAGAGAAATGCAAAGTTGATAACTAGACACAGAAATGCTGAGGATATCAGCAACAGATTGCCAGCTCCTGCATATTTGCGGGATTTGGAGAAGGAGGGGAGAAAATTTAATTTAAAAGAGGACATGCAAATGGTCAAAAGTTTGCAAGGTAATTTAGTCTTTCTCCCCACTCTACCTTCACCCCCCACCCCCACAATATTATCTGAGTAATGTGTAAAACTAGAAAGTTTTCCACATTAAATATAAATATTTAATGTGGAATCTGGCCAAGACAATGAAGGAGATTCATTTGTCATTTGTCTGAATTTCAAAATATTGGGATTTATTTTCTTATAATTTACAGAGGTGTACAAATCCATCATCCAGAGTAAGGCTGATTGAAATCTTTCCAATGTGAAGATCATTTCTGACAACAAATGGTTTTTTGATGATAAATAAAAATCGTGAAAAATTACTGTTTGAAATTGATTTCTCAGGAAAATGGTTTGAAACAATTAGTTTTGTTGCAAACTGCGTCAAAATAGTAAATATTTTTACTCTGATTAAAATAGAATCCAAACAAAAAAAATTGGTCTGGATTTCTTTAAAGCTTTTGGAGGAAAAAAAGTGGGAAATATATATTTTTCAATGTTTGCCTCTCAAAAATTAGAAAAATTTGCAAAACGTTTCAAAGAACATGAAACATTTTCATTTCAGTCAAAAATTTTCTATGGAAAGGAAGTCCCTCCCCCCCACTTTTTTTTTTTTACCACCCCACAGTTATGGAAGAAACTCAGACTATGTTTTCAGGAGCTGCGGCAATAAACAGAGCCAATAAACAGAACTGAAAACAGGGGAGTTTCAGTGGGAGTTCAGTTGGAGGAGAGGGAGGAGGCAAGACCTTGTTCCTTAGGGGCAGTGAGTGAGTTCTTATATTTTAGTGTGTGTTTTTGTGGGTCTTTTTTCTTCAGTTTGTACAGGCTGGGGCAGTGTGCTGTGAGAGAAGCAGAGATCCAAGCAGGGTGTGGGGCTGCCTTGATTTAGGGCCCTATAAAGGCAGAGAAGCAGCCAGACAGTGGCACAACAGACAGCAAACAGAACTGAAAACAGGGGAGTTTCAGTGGGGTTGTAACAGCAGTTTGAGAGAGGTGTGGGGTTTTCTGGTTTTGTTTTAGTGTTTGTTTTGTTTTTGCTCTTGGTTTTGCAGTCCTTGCCCTTGACAGGAGCTTAGGCGAGAAGGCTATGTCGGATACAGCGGCAGCAGTGGTAGTGACCCAAGCAATGGAAGAGACAATGAAAATGACTGGATATGGAAGCTGCAGGAGGTACATTATCCTGGAGCGGGTACCCTAAAAGAGCTTTGTTTGATTGAAGTGTCACCTGATACAGCTGATGGAAGAGAAGATCAGAGGTTTGGAGATGTAGGTGGAAACTATGGTTGAGTTTCAAAGGGGATTCGAGCCGATGATGGAGGGAAGGCAAGAGGAGGCTGAAGTTAAAAATCAAGACTGACAGATGCAAAATGGACCGAAGAACTGTGAGGGTAGACTGTGGGTGAAGAAAGTGGTCAGTAGAATCATGTGACTATGAGAACCAAGCACAGAAAAACACCAGCTAGTGAAGGAGAAATAGAGTTCAGGAATAGGTTTGCTAAGCTGAAAAATGAAGAAGGGCCTCAGCCGGCAGTAATGGAAGATGGGAGGGCAAGGAAGAAGAGAAGATCAGCCAGTCCTATAAGAAGAAGGGGAAGAATCAACGGAGATACCCAGAGTTCAGAGCCCCAGAAGGATACAGGATGACTCGTAGAAGATTTCAATGAAAAACAAAAGACAAGAGGACTTGCAGGCAGAAAAAAAATAGAGGGTAGGCTGGAGAATCCCACCAACACCAAGAAGAGGCAGATCTACATGATTAGTGACTCCATGCTACAAAAAAAGAGACGGGCCTGTCACCAGAGATGATCCAGAGAACAGAAGAGTGTGTTGTCTGCCGGGAGCTAAGATATGGGATGTGGACTTGAGGCTGAAGAGCATCCTAATGGGAGCAGGAAAGAATCCACTAATTGTCCTTCATGTGGGAACAAATGATACAGCTAGATTCTCACTGGAACGTACAAGGGAGACTATCTCAGGCTGGGAAAGGAATGGAGGTTCAGGTGACCTTCAGTAAGATTCTGCCTATCCCTACAGGAGGAGAAAGAAGGCAAGACAAAATTACAATGATCAACAAATGGCTCAGGCAGTGGTGCTATAAGGAGGGCTTTGGGATGTTTGACCACTGGGAGGCATTCATGGACAGAGGACTGTTCTCAAGGGATGGACTCCCCCTGAGCAGGGAGGGAAATAGACTTCTGGGATGGAGGCTGGCACAACTCATTAAAATAGCTTTAAAATAGGATCTCAGAGGACATGTTTTGGAGATGCTCATGTAATCTCCATGCCTGAGTCTAATATTGCTTGTGAAAAAAATGAAAAAGAGAGAATAAAGCAATGGAGAAAGGAACAGCATTGGGTAGAAGAGTGGACATTAAGAGATAAGATTATGCCAGTACCAATGAAGCTAGCAGTCACATAGACTGCTGGCAGTAAAATGACTATACCCAACTGGGTGAGGAATCTGGGTGACGCCAAGCAGAAACAGCTAAGATGTTTGTACATCAATGCAAGGAGCCTGGGTAACAAAATGGAGGAACTAGAACTACTGGTGCAGGAAGTGAAACCAGATACTATAGGGATAACAGAATCGTGGTAGAACAGTAGTCATGACTGGAGTATAGATACTAAATGGCATGCGCAGAAATGAAGGTAAAGGTGGTGGTAAAGCATTTTATATTAATTATGATGATGTAGACTGTAAAGAAATTAGAAATGATGGAATGGATAAAACAGAGTCTGTTTGGGTCAAAATCACTTTGGGGAAGAAAGCTGTCAAAGGTTCCCTGGATCTTGCAAAGGAGATTGAAACCAACAGTAAAAGATGCTATAGCCACATACATACATACATAAAACCAAGGAAAGAAGAAGTGGGACTGCTAAACACTGAGCAAGCAGTGCATATTAAAGACAATCTAGGAATGGCCCAACACCTAAACAAATACTTTGCCTCTGTTTTTAATAAGGGTAATAAGGAAATAAGTCTCTTAGGGGTACTGGCAGGGTGGCTAATGGAAATGAGGATATGGAAGTAGAAATTACCATGTCTGAGGTGGAAGTTAAACTGAAACATTTTAATGGGACCTAACGGGGGGTTAGGGGGGCTGGATAATCTCCATCCAAAACATTTAAGAAACTAGCACATGAAATTGCAAGGCCATTAGCAAGGATTTTTAATGACTCAGCCAGAGGTTAGGGAATGGGAGGGCGAGGTTCTGTGGCCTGCCATGTGCAGGAGGTCAGACTAAATGACCATAGAAGGGACTTTGAGAGGTCATCTAGTCCAGACCCCTGCACTCATGGCAGAACTAAGTATTATCGACACCATTCCTGACAGGTATTTGTCTAACCTACTCTTAAAAGACTCAAATGATGGAGTATCAGAGGGGTAGCCATGTTAGTCTGGATCTGTAAAAGCAGCAAAGAGTCCTGTGGCACCGTATAGACTAACAGACGTTTTGGAGCATTAGCTTTCGTGGGTGAATACCCACTTCGTCAGATGCATGTAGTGGAAATTTCCAGAGGCAGGTATATATATATGCAGGCAAGAATCAGGCTGGAGATAACGACGAAGTGGGTATTGACCCACAAAAGCTCATGCTCCAGAAAGTCTGTTAGTCTATAAGGTGCCACAGGACTCAAATGATGGAGATTCCACAACCTCCTTAGGCAATTTATTCCTGTGCTTAACCATCCTGACAGTTAGGAAGTTTTTCCTAATGTTTAACCTAAACATCCCTTGCTGCAATTTAAGTCCATTGCTTCTTGTCCTATCCTCAGAAGTTAAGAAGAACAATTTTTCTCTCTCCTTCTTGTAACAACCTTTTATGTACATGAAAACTGTTATCATGTCCCCTCTCAGTCTTCTCTTTTCCAGACTGAACAAACCCAATTTTTTCAATCTTCCCTCATAGGTCATGTTTTCTAGACCTTTAATAATTTTTGTTGCTCTTCTCTGGACTTTCTCCAATTTGTCCACATCTTTCCTGAAATGTGGCACCCAGAACTGGATACAATACTCCAGTTGAGGCCTAATCAGCATGGAGTAGAGTGGAAGAATTACTTCTCATGTCTTGTTTACAACACTCCTGCTAATACATCCAAGAATGATGTTCCCTTTTTTTGCAACAGTGTTACACGCTTAACTATATTTAGCTTGTGGTCCACTATGACCCCAGCTGATAGTCTCTTCTGACCTTAAAATCTATTAATCAAATTTTTTTAAAAAAATTCAGAACCTCAAGCCTTCCATAGATGGAATTCCCATAGACGTCAGAGAAATAAAAAAAAGTGAAGCTGTCCAAATATTATAAGTATATTTTAGTTATATGCTCATAGATTATCATGCAGGTAAACAATGTTACACTATTGTCTATTTCAGGGGTGGGCAAACCTTTTTGCCCGAGGGCCACATCTGGGTAGGGAAATTTCATGCAGGACCATGAATGTAGGACTGGGGCAGGGGGTTGGGGTGTGGGAGGGAGTGCAGGGTGTGGGAGGGGGTGCATGTGCAGTAAGGGACTCAGGGTGAGGGGTTGGGGTGCAGCAGGGGGCTCAGGCCAGGGGGTTGAGGTGAAGGAGGGGGTGCCAAGTGCAGGAGGTGACTCAGGGCAGGGGGTTGGGGTGTGGGGTGCAGAAGGGTTGCGGGGTGTGGCAGGGGGATCAGGGCAGGGGGTTGGGGGGCGCGATGCAGGAGGGGTTTGGGGTGTAGGCTCTGGCCCAGCGCCGCTTACCTTGAGCGGCTCTGGGGTGGCAGCGGTGTGCAATGGGACTAAGGCAGGCTCCCTGCCTGCCCTGTCTCTGCGCTCCCGGAAGTGGGTGGCACCATGTCCCCGTGGCCCCTAGGAGTGGGCGGGGAGGGAGAGGGCTCTGTACAATGCCCTCGCTGGCTGGTACCTCCCCCAAAGTGCCAATTGGCCGCGGTTCCCCATTCCTGGCCAATGGTATCTGCGGGGGGCGATGCCTGCAAGCGAGGGCAGCGCACAGAGCCCTCTGTGTCCCCCCTCCTCCTGTGGGGGCTGCAGGGACGTGGTGCCAGCTGCCTCTGGGAGCAGTGCTGGGCCCACAGCACCATGGGGATGGCAATCCCACAGGCTGGATCCAAAACCCTGATGGGCCGTAGTTTGTCCACCCCTGGTCTATGTAGATTGCAATCACTCCAGATCATAGATGCTCTCTCACTGTGTATGTATAATACCTAGTTCAATAGGACTTTGGTATCCGTTGAGGCCTCTTTTCCCTACCAGAACAATAATTAAACAGGAAAAGAATGTTAGATCTATTTGGTAAAATGTAGTGTATATAGTGGAATTATCACCATCAATATATAGTTGTTCACCTTTAAATAAACTTAGCAAACTAGATGGCAGTAACAATAAATTTGTTAGTCTTTAAGGTGCCACAAGTACTCCTGTTCTTTTTTAGATGGCAGCTGCAATTTACTGGTTAAGTAAAATTAAGGTAAAAAGTAACTAAAATCTAACAAGTGTCAGAGAGGTAACCGTGTTAGTCTGGATCTATAAAAGCAGCAAAGAGTCCTGTGGCACCTTATAGACTAACAGACATATTGGAGCATGAGCTTTCATGGGTGAATACCCACTTCGTCAGATGCATGTAGTGGAAACTTCCAGGGGCAGGTATATATATGCAGGCAAGAATCAGGCTGGAGATAACGAGGTTAGTTCAATAAGGGAGGATGAGGCCCTCTTCTAGCAGTTGAGGTGTAAACACCAAGGGAGGAGAAACTGCTTTTGTACTTGTCTAGCCATTCACAGTCTTTGTTTATTCCTGAGCTGATGGTGTCAAATTTGCAGATGAAACTCAGCAGTTTCTCTTTGAAGTCTGGTCCTGAAGTTTTTTTGCTGCAGGATGCCTACCTTTAAATCTGCTATTGTGTGTCCAGGGATATTGAAGTGTTCTCTTACAGGTTTTTGTATATTGCCATTCCCAATATCTGATTTGTGTCCATTTAATCTTTAAGTAGGGACTGAGGAATGTGAGGAATACACTAAAAAACTGCACCATCTACTCAGGATTTTCCCTACACTAACACCGGGACAAATCAACATACCCTTAGAGCCCCAACCAGGGTTATTCTATCTACTACCCAAGATCCACAAACCCAGAAATCCTGGATGCCCCATCATCTCGGGCATTGGCGCTCTCACTGAAAGATTGTCTGGATATGTGGACTCTCTATTCAGACCCTATGCCACCAGCACTCCCAGCTATCTCTGTGACACCACTGATTTCCTGAGAAAACTACAATGCATTGGTGACCTTCCAGAAAACACCATCCTAGCCACCATGGATGTAGAGGCTCTCTACACAAACATCCCACACACAGATGGAATACAAGCTGTCAGGAACAGTATCCCTGATGATGCCACAGCACAACTGGTTGCTGAGCTCTGTGCCTTTATCCTCACACACAACTATTTCAAATTTGATGACAATACATACCTCCAGATCAGTGGCACCACTATGGGCACCCGCATGGCCTCACAATATGCCAACATTTTTATGGCTGACCTGGAACAATGCTTCCTCAGCTCTCATCCACTCACACCCCTTATCTACCTACGCTACATTGATGACATCTTCATCATCTGGATCCAGGGGAAGGAGACTCTGGAAAAATTCCACCACGACTTCAACAGCTTCCACTCCACCATCAACCTCAGCTTGGACCAATCTACATGGGAGGTCCACTTCCTAGACACCAGGGTACAAATAAGTGATGGTCATGTTAACACCACCCTATACCCAAAACCCACTGACCGCTATGCCTACCTTCATGCCTCCAGCTTCCATCCTGGACACACCACACGATCCATTGTCTATAGCCAAGCACTGAGGTACAACCACATCTGCTCCAACCCGTCAGACAGAAACCAACACCTACAAAATCTTCACCAAGCATTCTCAAAACTATGATACTCGCACGAGGAAATAAGGAAACAGATCAACAGAGCTAGATGTGTACCCAGAAGCCTCCTATTTCAAGACAAGCCCAGGAAAGAAACCAACAGAACTCCACTGGCCATCACATATAGTCCCCAGCTGAAACCCCTCCAACGCATCATCAGGGATCTACAACCCATCCTGGACAATGGTCCCTCACTTTCACAGACCTTAGGTGGCAGGCCAGTCCTCATCCACAGACAACCCGCCAACTTAAAGCATATTCTCACCAGTAACTACACACCGCACCATAGTAACTCTAACTCAGGAACCAATCCATGCAACAAACCTCGATGCCAACTCTGCCCACATATCTACACCAGCAACACCATCACAGGACCTAACCAGATCAGCCACACCATCACCGGTTCATTCACCTGCATGTCCACCAATGTAATATACACCATCATATGCCAGCAATGCCCCTCTGCTATGTACATCGGCCAAACTGGACAGTCTCTACGGAAAAGGATAAATGGACACAAATCAGATATTAGGAATGACAATATACAAAAACCTGTAGTAGAACACTTCAATCTCCCTGGACACACAATAGCAGATTTAAAGGTTGCCATCCTGCAGCAAAAAAACTTCAGGACCAGACTTCAAAGAGAAACTGCTGAGCTTCAGTTCATCTGCAAATTTGACACCATCAGCTCAGGATTAAACAAAGACTGTGAATGGCTAGCCAACTACAAAAGCAGTTTCTCCTCCCTTGGTGTTCACACTTCAACTGCTAGAAGAGGGCTTCATCCTCCCTGATTGAACTAACCTCGTTATCTCCAGCCTGATTCTTGCTTGCATATATATACCTGCCTCTGGAAATTTCCACTACATGCATCCGACGAAGTGGCTATTCACCCACGAAAGCTCATGCTCCAATACATCTGTTAGTCTATAAAGTGCCACAGGACTCTTTGCTGCTTTTAAAAACTAACAGTTGAAAATAATAGCCAGTTGGGTGGTTTCAGTATTTTTTTCCATTTAAATTGATAGTTATGATTCTGGCACAATATATAAGCATACAGAAAAATGCAGCAGATAAGAAAAAATAAAGATAAATGTGGTTAAAAAGAAGCAGGTAAGGTGACCACGTGTCCCATTTTTGCTGGGACAGTTCCTTTTTTAAGCCCTGTCCCATCCATCCTAACTTTTTTGACAAAGGTGGGCATTCGTCCGGTTTGCTCTTGCCAACTTGATCACTTGGCAAGAGCAAATGGGACAAATGCGCACTTTTGCCAAAAAACTGGGGTGTGGAGGAACATGCCGGGGGGCGAGTGGCAATGCCAGCCACGCACAGCGGGGAGGCAGGACTCATGCAGTGGGTGGGCAGAACCTCTGACAGCCTCTTGTGGGGGCCAGGCACAGTTCCAGTGACCAGCAACCCCAGCCTCGTAGGGTGGTCCAGGTCAGCCCTATGCTGGGGTGGAGTGGGGTGGGGGAGGGCCAGTTCCATGCAGTGTCCCATTGTCCCTTTGGGAAATATGGTCACCCTAGACACAGGTGACATATAATCTGGCTATAATAGAAATTAAATATTTATTTAAAATGTGTTTATAGTGTTCTACATATTAATAAAATCTTCCAAATGATTCTACTTAATGACACAAGCCCTTGCAGATTTGTAATCTGTAAAAATGGAGTGGTCCATATGTACCCAAGTATCATTCTAATGCTGCAGTATGAGAACCCAATCCTGCAAAGCTATTCACTGTGAAGTCCCACTGGACACGGGCAAGACTGCCCAAGTCAGTGGTGCCTGAAAGATGATTAATTCTTAGCATTTACATAGCATTTTCTATGCAAGGATCTCACAGAAGTTTTACAACACAAGTCCCTTCACTTTACAGACAGGAAAACTGAGACAGAGAGGTTAAGTGACTCGCTTGGGGCCACATGGGCAAATCAGTGACAACCTTGGGAACACAGGTCTCCTGACCACCAGTCCAATACCCTATCTACTGGACTATGCTGCCTCTCAGGCTCTTTGTTTGTTTTTTTTAAACACACACAGAAGCTGAAATTAATATTAACAAAGTCCCCCACCACCACCATATCAGAAAGATGTTATGTTTCGTAAAGCCCTTTGCTGTGGCATGACAAGGTTGTGATGGGCACTGTGGATAATCTCTTGATCCCCCTTCAGAGCTTGCTTTTTAGTCACCTGAGCCCAGTCCTGCACTACTGAAGGTAATTGGAATTTTGCCCTTGATTTCGGCCCACTCCCTATGTCTTCTCTGGGCTATATCATTTCTTTTACCTGTGGGAAGTGTTTCGCAAAATTATTTCAAACAACAAATGTTCTTTCATTTGTAAGAAAATGTTCACTTTCAAATAGTAAATACAACATTGATCTCTCTTGCTCTGGAAATTTAAGAATTCAAAGAACCAGATGCTGCTGTAGCTTTGAATGTGATAAAGGTGTTGTGGTTCTGGATGTAACCATTTGATTTAAACGTTATCTCCACTTATGCCATACTAGCATTAAGATGTGGCACCACAAGGCTGCAGCATCTGCTCTTTGCCTCCCATAGAGAACTGAAGCCAAGAACAAACTGTGGCCCCTAGATCCGGACCTTTTGACCTTGGACAGGGTTTGCTACTGAGGACAGGTAAATTGTAGTCAGAAGGTGCATATGGTTTTTTTTCTTCCGTCTATGAATTTCACAGCTAGAAAGCTGTGAGCACAGTGAAGAGTTTTCACCTGACATCTGTTTACTACATACTCATTGCCACTGATATTGCTGTAACTTGGCTGGTTTTTTCCATAAAGCAGAGGATTTCAGGAGTGACAGAAGGAACCAGTGGGAGCCTAGGTAAGATAAAAAACAAACAATTGTGCCTGTATTAGTCATATCCCTAGAATAAAAGGTCTGCTTTCTAGCTCAGCCTGAATAAAATGCAACTTGTTTGCACACAGAGTTCCAATAAGTGGAAAATACTTGTACTTTGGACTCAAAGGTCAAATTAAAAAAAAAAACATATGCAAATGTAAGTCACCCAGACTACCTTGGGCTCCTAATTACCTTTTCTTTGTGTCTAGTTCATTCCTTCTCACAGTAAAATCCAAGTAGTTCTAACTACCAGAGAGAGGAAGGACAGTACAAGTTGTTAGAGCACTAGGTTGGGACTTGAGAGACCTACGTTCAATTCCCTTTATTGCTACAGACTTCCTGCAAGTTGTTGGGCAAATCACTTCATTGCTCTGCGCCTCAATTCCCCATCTGCAAAATGGGAAAGATAATACTTCCTTATCTCATGGAGATATTGCAAGGATGCACACAGTGAAGAATATGAGGCACTCACATACCATGGTGACGGAGGTCTTGCACCATACCTAAGAAAGACAGAGCTCTGCTCTGCTTCTCACTCCAGCTGTGCCCCCAGCCTTCTCCTTCAGGCTGTCCATGTGCAGCTTGTAAAGCCCTAGAAGTGCTTTGTTAACACGTAGCCAGAAAATCAGAGTGCAGCTCACTTAAATCTGCTGCAGTGTCTTGCTTTTCTCCACCTCTCTTACCTCCTAGCCGCTGAGAAATTCCTCTCCATTCGCTTGCTGAGCATTCCTGAAGAGGTAAGTTATGGGAAAGACTGGGAAGCCACAATTTTAGTCAGAGCCTTATTATTCTCTTCCCTGTGCAGTGATTATCACTTCAAAGAGTAAAAACCTATTACAATCCTTCACCCAGCCATTTTAAACCTGATTTCTTCAGCTATGGCAGGGCACTACTCTATTAGGGAGTAAACCCACAGCAAACAAACTTTTAACAACTCAGTGTACGTGCACTAGTTAGTACTCCTGAGGGCATTCTGTGCCAAAAAAATAAAAAATTCTGCACACAATATTTTAAAATTCTGCAAGTTTTATTTGTCAATCAATAAATGCAGAGCCTCCAGCACGGCAGTGGGGAACACAGGTGGGAGATCACCCTGCAGCCTCCCCACCCTCAGGACACGGACTCAGTGGTGAGGCTGAACCCGACCCTGACACAGCACAAGGCTTGGGCCTGCCCCAGAAACACCCTGGGGCCTTGCCCCTCTGTGCCAGGTGCACCAAGTATGGAGCAGGGAGGCTCAACCAGGCAGGATCCAAGTGTGGAGGGGCTCAGTGTAGGGGGATCCAGGTGTTGGGTGGGGGATTCTATGTGAGACAATCTGGGTGAAGGCAGCTCAGTGCAGGGGTCTAGGTGTGGTGGGATCTGGATGCACAAAGGCTCATTGAGAAATGGGGGGTGGGCTCCAGGTGCAAGGGCAATGGGACTCTGCAGGGGCTTCCAGGTGAAAGTGGTTTAAGCTCAGCAGAGGGGTCTGGTAGGGGGTCTCAGCACTTTGTTCCTCAAGTACCTATTTTATCTGTTTTGTTTTAAAGATGAAACCCAGCCTAGTATTGTGCCATGGGTCCTCCCCAGCAATCTTCTCATTAAATTAGGTATCACAGGTCTCGCACACCAACTGCATCGTCCAAGCTTGGTCAATGTGTCTGTGACACTGACAGATCAGCTAAGATCAGAGCCCTTGGCTAATTCATTGGTGGGTGAACGTCAAAGAAATGTTAAAAGGTATTATTGTGTATCTAGACAATTCAACTCTTAGACTAGATTAAAAGGAAATGTTCAGTTAATATGTTGATTGTATTTGTCTTCATTTAGCTACATCCTGTTTGATGTATACTAGTGTAACTAAATTAACCTGTTGTTGTTATAGCCATTTTCACGTCCTATAACTCTGTAATTACTTTTACATTATGTATGTGACTCTACTTAATTACCATTAAAAACATTAGTGCTTAAATGTGAGTTTACTTGATGTGGAAACCTAATGAAAGCTACTTGTATTGTTCCCACTTAGCCATCCAGATTGTAATGAATGTCCAGCAATTACATTACACTGTATATAGCACTGTAACTGGATTATTTGTGTATGCATAGGAAGTAGAATATTAACTTCAAAGGGTGGGTTGTTGTGTGTTCAATAATAGAAAGTCTACAGACCCCTTGTGCTAGGAATGTTTGCCAAACAATTTTCAGTTATAAAGATGCACCCTGGGAACAATCCTGTATCTCTGGATTGCTTGTACTTTAAGGGGGAACTTTAAGTGATTGGACAAAGGACCCCAAAAGCCATTTTGGGAAGCCATGAGGAACTTTGAAAAGAGACTGGCAGATTACAGATTTGCAAAATGGACACCCTTAAATTAGGCTTGAATAAAGACTGGGAGTGGATGGGTCATTACATAAAGTAAAACTATTTCCCCATGTTAATTCCCCCCCACACACACACACACTGTTCCTCACACCTTCTTGTCAACTGCTGCAAATGGACCATTCTGATTACCACTACAAAAAGTTTCTCTCTCTCCTGCTGGTAATAGCTCACCTTAACTGATCACTCTCGTTAGAGTGTGTATGGTAACACCCAGTGATGAGCTGCCAAAATATTAACAACCAGTTCCCTCCTCCTCACCCCATGAGGGGGTCATGCCCCCCCCGGGACTCCTGCCCCATCCAACCCCCCATCTTCCTTGACAGCCTCCCCCCCCGGACCCCTGCCTCATCTACCGCCCTTCCCTGTCCCCTGGCTGCCCCCTGCCGCCCCATCCAACCCCTGCTCCTTCCTGACTGCCCCCCCGGGACCCTTGCCCCCATTCAATCCTCCTGTTCCCTGCCCTCTGACCACCCCGACACTAATCCACCCCCCCAACTCCCCCGCCCTCTATCCAAACACCCCCTCCATGCTCGCTGCCCCCTTACCGCGCTGCCTGGAGATGGGGGCTGGGCCGGGCCACTCAGCCGGGGTTGGGACCGGAGCCGGGGCGCTCGCCTGGGGCCGGAGTCGGCGCGCCCAGCTGGCCGGGGCCAGGCTGGAGCTGCGCTGCCCTGCCGGCCGAGGTCAGGACCGGGCTGGAGTCACGCCCCCCGGGGATGGGGTCGGGAGCCAGGCTGGAGCCTTGCGGTGCCTGGAGCCCTCCTCACACCCCCGCCCCCCTACCCCAGCTCACCTGTGGGAAGCCGCTGCTTCCTTCTCAGCTCTCCCAGGCTTCCCGCGCGAACAACTGATTCGCGGAAAGCCAGGGAGGGGGAGGAGAAGCCTCGGGAGCATTCAGGGTAGGAGGCAGAGGCGGAGTGAGGTGAGCTGGGGCCGGGGGAAGGGCAGGGAGCTGCTGGGGCTTTTGTTAAATTTAAAAGCTCTTTTCAAACCAGTTGTCCCTCACGGGACAACCCGTTCTAAAAGGGCTTCTAAATTTAACAACTGGTTCCTGTGAACTGGTGGGAACCGGCTCCAGCTCACCATTGGTAACACCCATTGTTTCATGTTCTCTATCTCTATCTCTCTTCCTACTGTATTTTCCATTGCATGCATCCGATGAAGTGGGCTGTAGCCCACAAAAGCTTATGCTCAAATAAATTTGTTAGTCTCTAAGGTGCCTCAAGTACTCCTGTTCTTTTTGCGGCTAAAGACTAACATGGCTGCTACTCCGAAACCTGGCAGATTAATTTATTTCTTCTATCATTTTGGACTTACAAACTAACTCATCTGTTATATATTTTATTTGCTTCAACCTTTTAATAACTTTTCTTTTCTAACTAATACATCTTTAGTTTAATAAATAAATTGGCTACAGCATGTCTTTGGTGCAAGATCCAGAAGTATTCAGTGACCTGGGGTGAGTGACTGATCCTTTTGGGGTTGGAAGAACTTAGTGTATGCAATTTTAGATTCTAATAACCTTTCATCACAAAGTGATAGAGAGACACTAGAGAGCTTAAGGGGACTGTCTGTGACTTCATTGTAAAACTAATATAGTGATCCAGGAGTACACTTTTGTTACTGGTTTGCTGAAATCTAATGATAATTATAATATCACCAGAATAGGGTGTATGCCCTGATTTCCAACAGTCTGACCTGAGTTTGGCACTCTTAGTTATGAGCCACTGCAGGCACTGTGACAGTATCCTTCACTGTCAATAATTACTATGGTGGTAGAGTGAAAATCCACAGGTACACAGATAGATTGATGTTATAATTCTTGTTCACCAAGATACAGGAAATATATTGGCTGTGGTTTATTATTTGAATGGTTGATCGATGTGGCATAGAAACAAAACTAAGAGGAAAAAGGGATGATGAACTTGCTTAACACAACATTTCCCTTTCATAAAGTCAGTCCAATTAGAATGCCAACCATATTAAAACACAGAATCCACCCAAACTATAATGGGAATGCTTAGTTTGGTCTGCTTATGGTGCTTAAATATACAAGGCCAATTTCAGCTGTCAATTACACCTTTGCACCCAATAGCAGAATTGAGCCTGCAATGTGTGCACAAAATATGTCAAATAAACCTTAGCCTCCATGTTAGACATGAAAAGGCAGTGCGTGTATGGGTCAAGAAACAGAAACCATGAGGAAAATGCAATGCTACATATTCTTGGTGACCTTTTTAATATAGCAATGTGTCTTTGTAATAATTTACAGGTACAGTAAGTTAATGAATGAGAATGTCAGCCTAACAAGATGGATCATGGTAGGAGTGCTTTTATAACCATTGTCAATAAAGGTTACTATAATGAGAGACCCATGTAAAAAAACACAGCAGTACTATACCAATATTATGATTATAAATACACTAAGAAAACACAGCCCTCATAAGAAAGCAAGAATGTTATTTTGCTTTATTAGCTCTTAAATTCTAGTGATATATTACAACTGACAGTTATCAAGTTCTTCATTCTGTGGTGCACATGTTCAGCTTTAAACAACTAGCAAAACAACAGAAAGCTGAATGCACAGAGAATAGCTGCAATCCCACACAAAGAAATAGAAAGAAATTATTTTGTGCTTGGGAACTTTTCAAATGTAAAAGTCTTCAGTTATGTTTTAATCCATTTTCCTTTCTTTTGCCATATTTGCATTTAAGCACTGGGCTTGTTCCTCCACATTAATTTATTTGCAGAAAAGATTTACTGGTTAATTTGAGATATCACAATAATTTTCATGGTAATTGATTATAATATCACAAACATAGGATTTAGGACTTCACTGCTAGAAAATACAGGTGAAAAAGCTTGGCTATGAAGTGGAAAGTACATATTTAAATAACAGTTTGAGAAATAGTAGCAAAAAGATAATAAGAAATTACTGGTTAAGTAAACTGTTTTTAGTATAAACAGTCTCTGCAACATTTGCTCCCCATCACTTCTCCAACGTAGTTGATTTTAATGAGAGATTGCATAGTTTTTGTCAGCATCTCAATGGGTACATTTAATCTTGGATGAATACCTTTAATTCCTAGTGACTTACTGCTCTCTAATTTTCTAATTTGATACATTAGTCTTTGGTTCTGTGGAATCTTCCAGGGATACTACCCATACCTAGATGACCTAGTCTGTCTATAGCCAGGTATTATAGTATCATGCTGATTTTTGGTATGCCACCATACTTCAAGAATCCCTATTATGTCAAGTTTCTTGTCTATTGCTATAATTCTAGCTCATCTATTTTTGCCTTTGATTTTCACCCCAGTGTATGATATAAAGAGATTTGGGGTTTGGTCATATATCTAGTTTTGTAACGCTTTTGCTTTTCCAGAACCTACCTTTGATCTCAATCAATCCCTTTTTCAGTGTAGCTGTATATTGCCCTATTCTTTACTGACTACAGCAATAATTTTGTATTATTGACATCTTTGTCCAACCAGAGTGGTCCTCAGCACCTGTCAGCTTTCCCTTCCAACTTTAAATAATCTCCCCTAAACCTGTCAGTTTTCTGTAGAAGGAATCAGATTCAGCTCAGGTTAAAGTGGAATACATCCATTGGTCTTCCACAAAAAGTTGTGTTGTGCATAATAAACTGCTTCTATTCACACCACCTGTCATGAAATACCAGTCTCAGGAAGCAATTTAATACTCATGGTCAGAAAAGCTTTCCTATGATTTATAACAGTGCGGGAAAGGGGGGAGAGGAGGAGGAAGTGTTTGTTTACAAGATCTCACACCATGAAGTCCTATCCTTTTGATTACCATTTTGATTCTGCCCCCTCTGCACCCAATCTTACTTAGGTGTGACAGCGACAGCAACCTGGACATGCGTCAGAACTTGATGGGAGAGGAAACAAGCTGAAGGGCAAATATTAACTTTATCTTTACTGAATAGGTTTTACATAATAAACATTCAATAACATAAAAACAATTTGGTGACAGACACAGTTTAAGGTCATGCATTCTGTTACTTATCAGGGCAATAAAATTCTCTGGCTGAACAATATAAATGGATTAAATAAGTCCCCAAGTCCAGAAAGAAAAAATTCAATTTCTGAATTCCACCAGTTTTCACACAGTTGTACCTAACACAACCCACAGCGATAAGGAGCAGTATTTAAAGTGTGTCTCTGCCTTTAAAAGGGATTTTGTATATGTGGCATTGTGAGGTTTCATGTGTGTTCTCTCGCAATGATTTCCACACCAAACGCAATTGGTTTACAAGTGAAAAAAAAGAGCTATTTCTAGGCCTGGTCAAAATTTTGTCCATCAAAACTTATTTTCAAGGGAAACCAAAATTTTTTACTAACGCAATTTTTTTGTCAAATCTGTTTGTGGTTTGGGGGTTGGGGGGGGGAGAGGGGTTGTGAAAAAATTCAACTTTCATTAAAAAAATTAGTAAACAATTTTATTGATGCATAAAAAGGAATAAAAACCAGCTTCTTCACTCTAAAATGGCTCTTAGTTGACTCTGAAGGGCTAATGGGATTAATAGCAATAAAAGCTGATGTTAGTCACTAAAGGCAGTAGATATTATTCTGAATGCACAAGGCTGAGTAAGAAGGGGAAATTTTTACATAGATACTTTTCAAAGAAGAATAATACTTTAACTTATTTCTGTACTGTGGGCTGCGGGGCAGGAATGCTTGTTCTAGGGAGGTGAAACTTGGACTGTGGCCTATTCTTATAGCACAAAATTCTGCCCACTGATCCTTCCCCATCCTTTCTGGGAATGATTTATTAAGAGTGATTCAATGCCTGTACTTCACATAATCTCAAAGTGGTTAAAAACAGTTTCCAACAACTATGAAACAATTTACTAACACTACAGTTATGATTCATTTAAAAAAAAGCTATGTAATAAGATGGTTCATCTAGATGTTTTCTATTTTTAATTTCATAGTCTCAAAGCAAGGAGCTTTTCGCTACAGGTAGCTGTTAACACCACACAACAATATTTCTGGAATTGCTAAAAAAAATAGATCAATAGGAACTGGAACAGTCAAATAATAACAAATCAGCACTTTCAGAAATCAAATAGCTCTGTAATGTAAATAAGTCCAGCTGTTTGAAAAGTCTTGCACAAAACTGAGAAGTTAAAATTCTCAATAATTAATTCGAATCAGAATATGTCTGTTTATTTTAGAAAAAAAAACCAAATACATTTCCTACAATTATATCACACCATTAAAAATAAAACCAGACTGCTGTGCATTATTTGTTATAAAATAACCAAAACTTTATTCTCTGTTCCCATTGGTCAAAATTACATGCAAGCCTTGAGGATGATGAACAAAAAGAAAGAAACTCTATTGAATTACACCAGAATAATTTACTAATCAGAAGGTCATCACTATAGAAAGATTAAATATTTTTTGTGAATCAAAATCTGTGGAAGGTAGCTCCTTTATTCCTGTTTGTGAATTGTTTGCACAGAGAATTTGATTTTTGCAAATGTATTCATTGATAAATATTCAAATAATTTAAGCAAACCAATTTTGGCCTATGGGTTGTTTGTGAATATTCCACTCTCAGTTTTTGTTATTACAATGAAGGTGAGGAATAATAATTATCAGTGGCAAATACTAAAAGAAGTTGATTTGTTTGGGTATTTTTAAAAAATATGTTTGTAATTTCATTATAATGAAATAAATGGGAGCACTAAGTCAGCCAAAAATATCTTTTTGTTTGAAGTCAATTCTTCAAACTGGTTCGCAGCTATATTAAGTACAGTTTGGATTTGAAGTAGGTTTTTTTTTCAAAAAGCCATAAAATTTGAGTTTTTGATCCCCTCTGATTCACATATACTAGGCTTGATGAAGCATGGAAAGTAACACTTAAAACAGAAGAGCCTACAACTTAAATCACTGTAATTTACATCCATCCAAAAAAAGAAAATATTAATTGCTACAAGTATCTGCTTTCTTACAGTTCCAGCTCATGGTCCCCCACAAGTTCCTAAATATTTAACAGGAGATATGAATATATTCAGCATTGTTTTTATTAAGATATTATGATACACACGCAGTAGGCAAGGTTGGACCTAGCACTGCATGGGTGCCCAAAGAGCCATTTCCATTTCAGTATTGCACCCCTGTGAAGAGCTGGATCAAATCTTGGCACCTCTGCTTCAAGGGTTGGGAGGTGCTGAGGTAATTTTGTATGTAACTCTTTCACTCCCCTTCTTCCTGCAGCTCAGTTTACCACTTGGCTAAAGTGCAAGCCAGAGATCTATCCTTCCAGGATTTTCCAGAAGAAAAATAAAAAGAAAGAAGAAGGTATTGCACAGATTTAAGAGGCCAGAACTATGGTATGCAAAACCATGAATATAAGTGGTAATAAAAGCTGCCAGTCAACCTCAGAGATAAAGTACCATACAGTTTATTTGTGTATAATACATTTAATACAAATGTAACATTTGCAATTAGGAATACTTTTGAATAACTTTCTTAAACTATTAGGCAATACACTTATTTGTATTTTTTATACAGATTTCTCAGCTTTGCTGCTTCCCTATGATTCAGTGTGAGGGCTTGACAAAACAAACTTTTATCCTTTGGTACACACATACCAACACATTCCTCTCTCATCTCACAGGGATGGTTTCTCAGTCTCCATAGTGGATGTGCATGTGTATGTGAGAGAGAGTGCATGACCTGGACTTATTGGACCCTGAGGAGATTGATAGCTTCTCAGGGCCCTCCAAAATCTTCTCAGCAAGCAACTACTGAGAAGCCTCATAACCAGCAGCAGTTTCAGATCATTGGTCCCAGGGCCGGCTCCAGACCCCAGCGCGCCAAGTGCGCGCTTGGGGCGGCGTCCCGAGGGAGGGTGGCAGGCAGCTCCAGTGAACCTCCCACAGGCATGCCTGCGGGAGGTCCACCGGAGCCGCGGGACCAGCGACTGGCAAAGCGCCCCCCCGTGGCGTCCCACCCTGCTTGGGGCGGCGGAAATCCTAGAGCCGCCCCTGATTGATCCAATACCTCTGTCTCCTCAGTTTTCCAATGAGATTTGGGAATCTGTAGCCTGTATTCCAAAGCGATACAATATTGCGTCTCAACCTTCACAACAGGCATACCATTTGGTCCTGTGCTGAATAGATGCTCAATACACAGGGCTGTCTCCAACTCTTATATGTACAACCTTTCCCCTCCTTCAGCTGTGATTGGCTCAGTTTTCAGAAAGGGAATATATGGAATCTGCAAAACTGATTTCTCCTCAATGGGAATCAGGTGTAAAGCTTCAGAAACAGCTACTGACCATGTGTAGTAACTGTCACACCCTACTTCTGGATGTTTCTAGGCCCTTTAACTCAATTGTCCTGTTCTCTGCATGTGTGCACCAACAGAGGATTCAGTTAAAATCCATGTCTCCTCCCCATTGCTTCTCTCCCCTACTTGGGACTTAAATGATAACCAAAAGCACTGAAAATGGCACTAGAATTGATCAAAGGGATGGAGAGAACTTAGGAAACTGAAAAAGACAGCATCAGCATCTCCCTACACACAAGTCAGCAGACTTAGACATGGTTCTAGGATCCCAGAACACACAATTAGTCATAATTACAGGAAAGAAGTCAAAGTAGCGGAGGAACAAAATCAATTATTACGCTATCTGGGAAAGGTTCAGATCAGAGTCTAATCTGCCCCTCTGTCTTTTGTTTTCACTGTAATATTAAAAATATTTTCCTTCTCCTGATGTCAGCATTCTGTTCTGACACCACTGCAGACCTTCTACCAAATGGTAGCAGATATCCAGGACCTTGTAGGTCAGCTTCTCAGCAGATGAGAAATCAGTGACACAAAGTAGGTGTATATTCTCAATGTAACTTGTTTATCTATGCACATACACCAGTCTTGGAACAGAGGTGGTCATAAACAGCATATAGGGTAATCCCTTCTTTCAGAAATCTCAGGCCACACACAAATGTCCAGTTCCCAGTGAGCAAGTCTATCTCAAGAGATCATTTTAACAAGAGATTAAGGCAGAATAACTCTCTTGCTGCTTGCACATCTCCCTCTACACAGAATCTTGCATAACAAACCACCACCACAGAAAAAGTCTTCCTAAGACTGAACATTTGTTCATCCATGCCATGAAAAAGAATTTAAAAGACTATGTGTAATAGTGCCACCTGCCATAAGAATACAAATTGTGATTGTTGATGCTGCTGTAGTATCCACAAAACACAATTCTCTAAACAGCACTAGTAACTAGAAACAATGTATCCAGGTTTTAACTTGAAATGGTACCAGCTAAGAATGTATTAATAATGCATTTTTATAATTATACTTATTTAATAAGTGTATAGTCAGAACGCCTCGAGCATTTTTGGAGTTCAGGTTGATCCTTTTCAAATGGGATTTGACATTCACATGGTGTCAGTTTCAGAACTTGATCCTACCATTGATTTCACTAGAACCTCATCGAGGTGCTTAACTTTGATTTTTTTAATTTTTTTTTAATCTCAGATTAATTAGGGCTGGGTAAAACTTTTATAACAAAACCTGAAACTCATTACAGGTGTGAGGAATGTCTTGAGCCAAGATTCATGTGAACTCCTCTCTTCCCCACATCTGACAGATAGTAAGGGGATGTTTTGTGTAAGTCAAAACTATTTGAGACTTTGTACTTTCAACAGATGTACTCTGAAGTGGTTGGTGTGCTTGATCCTGAAATTCAGGGGTACTCAATGAAACTAAAAGAGAAAGCTCAATAAGTCAGATGTGAAATGGAGAGCCGTAGTCAATTTATGTACAGCACTAGTCAAATTTGACACTTAGGCCTGAGTGGTCAGGGAAATAGAATGGTGATCAAATGGATTTTCTACATCATTGCCTCCTTTGACACAATAATCACAATAACCAATAAACAATACACTTATTATTCCTATTCCTTTTTTTTTTTGGGTGGTGGACATCTTCTCCCTAAACTGTAAAATGTTCAGACAATTCAAAAATTGGAGTTTTGGAAAGGATGTAGTGGAATTCAACAAAATTAACAAAAATGTTATTTCTGATTTTCATTTGCCTGCCAATCTAATGAACACTGTTATTAAACAAAAAGAAACTCATCTATAATGCCACCCTATAATGAAGCAATTAGCTTCTTTTTCAGTCTTCTGTCACAATCCCTGGCTTTCTTTCTGGGACGTTGTTCACATTGGGAACAATAAGAGATATGAGATGCTGAACACATTTGAAAACCTGTCCTCTCATGATGATAATAATGGTTCCTTCTGGCCTTGGAATTTATAGTTAGGTTTAAGATGCCTGTGAGAATCCTTTCTAAATTAAGCCCCTGAATTAATTTATAGTACCATTTATAGGTAGGTTTAACCCTAAAAATATATGGTGATTCCATAGCCAGTATTTCACTGACTTCTGTATCAAATTTTGTCTCTTTATAAGTAAAAGATATGTTTTCTTACTGCCAGTCCCCAAAAAACTTACCCTGGGTTCTTTCCATTGCAGGTAGTGATCATCAGTAGGTTCCTGAGGTCAAATCGCAATTGAACCTATTCTTTAGATTATGCCCACAGTGACACCTATGCAACTCATTAGTCTAAAATGGATTTATACAAGTGCCACTGAGGGAATAACCTGAAGAAAACAAGGTTGCACAGGTGTCACTGAGGGACTAATTTGACCTGCAGAACCTCTATTACTGATGATTCACAAAAATGGAAAAAATGAATCAGATCATCAGATTGAGAAGCAGTGAGTCTAGTGGAGAGGGCACTGAACTAGGTGTTAAGAGAACAGGGTTCAATTCCTGGCCTTACCAATTTGTGTGATTTTACCTGTGTGCATGTGTGTTTCCCATCCTACCTTTTTGCACTGTTGTCAGAATGTCTATTATGTTTATGTACAGGGACTAGCACAATGGGTCCCTGATTTTGTTTCAGGATTTTAGACACTTCTGTCATAAAAAATGAGATCAGAACCTATGTTGAATTTGCAGGGATTATATTTTTAAAAAGCTTGCCAGTCGTGCAGATTTGATGTGAAGATACGAGTACAGTTATGGAACTGATAATTTCCACTTTACTAGTAATTAATATTAAGATTTCCCCATTTAAAGTTGGGCCAAATCTATAGAGCAAACAGGGCCATGGTTTTGATCCTGCACATGTAGGTAGCTTTGCAGAGACTGTTCCCTGCAACGAACACAAGTCTACCCACAAGATTCCAGACTGAGAATTGCTACATCACAATGCAGGAAAGGGAGGTGAGACACATGGACCAAACTAAAAAAGGAAGTAAGGGAGGAAAACTCCAACCCTTAATACTTTGGGTAACCCAATTAACTCTGTCATGACAACTGAACTACAGGTTGCAATTTGCATTCCAAACTGACTGATCCTGAGGCCATCGTAGAAGTAGAGGGAAGAAGGCAGCTCCTCAGCTACTCCATAGTCAGAATTTACAGAGGCCCAGGGAGAAAAAAGCACTAACAAAAACAATTTCCCATTTCTTTTCAGATCTAGATTCCTCTCTTTTCACTCTACAGGTCTTTCAGTGGCTACTGCTGCCCTGTGGCTATAATTAGTCCCCCCCTGGAATAAACCTGGGCTGGAAGAAGCTAAGGGGTGGGATAATTGTGAATCTCCCTCAATAGTAAGCTGATCTTGATACAGGAATTGAAAAGATTGTGAGTGGCTCTGATGTCCCACTGCTCCCAATGCCCACAGGAGGGAGAGTTCCTCAGCACCTGTTCCTGACTGGCAGCCCAGTTTTGGATCTGCAGTTAGATCTGGTTCCTCATGTGACTGCAGCCAGGAAGATGCTATCCCCCAGTATGCACTGTTTCAGAAGGTACTCTTCTTCCCCATATCCGCTTCCTTCAATGCCATAGATAGCATTGAAAAGGAGGAAAATTTTGAAATCACAAAAAGATTCTCTGGGGGAAGATCCAGAACCGTGTTTTCTCATGGGGACTTCGGTAAGACGTCGCCCTTTAAGCTTTTGAAAAAAGACTAATATTTATTTTGACATATGTTGTCTTAATGTAATTCTTTCTTACCTCATGGATTAAAATACTGCCTCATTTTCTCTTGTCATATTGCACCATTTAAAGAAAAAATGTAGTTAAAATGGACTTGAAGACACTAGGTTTTGGAAACAAATGTATATTTAAGACTTATGTAATTCACCTGAGACACATCAATAGTTCTCTCAGCTACCACTGTTAAATGGATTATTTTTAGTAGAAAACCCCAGATACAAGCTGTGTTCTCAGTGGGACTACTTCATGCAAGCTTTAAAGGGCTTTATGACTTTGTAAACTCTTCAGATGCATATTCTCTTGTGAACTAAATTCTCATGTGACTTAATGTCTGCATAATGTTTGATTATATCCAGAGGATATCACTGCTGGGAAGTAGGGAGAACAGGTTCAGGTTAAGTGTGTATGGATCACAAGATCATTTACATCTTCAACAGCAGTGGGAGCTATTTCCTCTATGCTACCATACTAAATGGCACATCTGAAGTTGGAACACATTATTTTGAATGAACAAGTGGTAATTATGCTTAACAGCTGGATTCTCAGATTGCGATCCAGCTATAGGAAAAGGTAGCATGTTGTTGAGCTCTCCTGATGTTGCTCCAGAGAGGGAGTAAATTGTGACCTGTTGCAGCATACACTTCCCAACTTGGCAGCACAACTGCACTGGAGGGCAGAGTCACGGTTTTGATCACTTTGTAGCCCTCTTCATCCATCTGCACGAGAACTGGGGTGTGGAGGAAGCAGCAGCTCTGTGGAGCATCCTCATTTATGCAGGAAACAGTGGTATGTCACAGTGTCACAAGGGATAAAGAGCATCAGGAACTCTTTATCTACTCCCTTGCACCCAGGAACAGGATGGGTCACAATCTGGCACAAAACTATCTCATCAAAGGTGAACACTTGTTACTTACTATACTACAAGTTTTAAAAATTAGTTGTTTTTAATTTGGCTTGAAATTATATACAATTTGGTTAATCCTAGAACGGAAAAGCTAGGATATTTTTAATACATAGGGAGGTTATTCTCAATTATTTATAATTGCTTAATATTTTATTAAAATTGTTTTTTGTAAATCTTTGTTCATATTCATAAGTGCAAATTTCAGTAGGCTACATCCTGAAAGGCAACGGAACTCTCTCCGTTTAACCCATCTGATTCTTCAGATCAGAGTCCATTGTCAACAATAAACTTGGCTTGCCACGTTTCATTTTCTCTGATGATTTATGGATCAAAGTGTCACTTGTTTGGACTTTATTTTGAAGATTGTGTTGCTTTAAAGGACTTTCACTGGGGTTGCTTTGTGAAACCGGAAACCCCCAAAGATGTCTGATATTTACTAATGTCCAAGATGAAGTTCTACTTGAGTTGTAATTGGATAGATGGACCTCTCCTCAGCATGTTTTCACCCCTGAAGTGTTTACACACACAAAAATCCCATTGATTTTAGTGGGAGTAACACATATGTTTGGTAAAAGATATATATATCCAAAAAATCTCAATCTTTTTATACACATATGAGCCTTTCCCCCGTTTCTATCCAACGCTCCCATAAATATGCTTTTTCAATGCTATTTATGGATTTAGAAGCAATCTTTGCAAAATTGTTCTCTTGTTTATATCTGTTGTTGGGACAGTAGCTCTGCTATCAAGGTATGCATGAAAAAAATTAGCAAAAGAGTTAACTATGCATTAAGATTTCATCAGACAAAAGGTAACATTGTCAAAGTTACTAAACATAATCTGCAATCACCCTTTTAGAGTTTGACAGGAGATTACTGAACAAAAGTCATTTGGCCCTGTTTTTCTTCTTTTAGTTATTATGCTCCAAACAAGTGCATCACTAGAGATGACAATGTATCATAGGCACCTCTTTATCAAAAGGTGAAATGCATCAAATGAATTATTCATTATGAATTATTTGCTCAGCTCTAGTACATGTAATGGAAATCTGTTCCTTAAGTCCCGCACCTTAGATCTAGGGAGTCCGTTTCCTGAATACAAAGAGGAGGCTGAAATATAGAAGAACAAAGTAAAATGAAAGGAAATTAAGGTCATCATGACAACCATTTATCATCAAGACAAAGAGAAATATAGTTATATATTCATAAATCTAAAGGGAATTTGTTTCCCTTCTTGTATTAGACTCATGAATCACCACTAAAATAAAGGACCAGTAAGTCCCTGCTCCTTGTGCTTGTACAAACTGGGGGGGAACACAATGAATTTCTCTTCTTCTTGTGAAAGCCGAATAAGCACCAGGCACAAATACACTATTTGAGCTCTATTGGGCACAGAGACCTCTTTTTTCATAGTACTCCCTAGGATTCAAGCCATGCAAAATGGAGGGGAAGGATTATGTGCTCCCTGCTCTAGTGTGACAGTTGTCGGGGCACCCAGTACTGTTGATCACTTTGTCCTCCCCCGCACACCTTCTTTTGGTAGCTGGATGTCACCTACCTGACACCAACAGCCTTTCAGACACTCAAACACAAGTTAACAATAGGTGCACCCCAGTCCCCATGTCCCTTTGAATATCTCCTTTGTGATAGCCAGCCCCTGACACTAGCTACTCACAGAAATCCCCGATCTTCTTCCCCCAAAGAAGCAGTGTACCCAGTTTTACCTTAAACCACTGGTCCTGTAAACCACACAGCACTTATGAGCACTTATAATAAAACAAAATTAGGTTTATTAAGAAAGAATAAATATTTAACTAGGAGTGTAAGAGAGTGTTGGGAACAACTGGTTACAACACAAAACAAAAACTAAAAATATTAATTGTTATTCCTCCTATATTATAAAGTGGCTCCGCCCCAAAGTTCAGTCCATTACAGAGCTGACTGGGTTCACAAGAACCAGAATCAAAACATTCATGAAAGCCCCCTGCTTCTTAAGGAGTTTCCTCAGTGCATGGATGGAGAGTCCCTTTCTCTACACTCTGTTATACTGAAACAGTCTTTTGTCTTTATTCAGAGCCAGAGTGATCTGCTTGCTAAAATGTTCCTTTTCACCTTCAAATGTTTTTTGCTATTTGCAATTATCTTTGATTGTTTCCCATTGGCTGTTCTGGGACGGGACAAGAGTAGACAACAGAACTTTGCTTTACCTTGTTGGATGACTAGGGAGGGTGACAACTCCCTCTTGCTTGAATGGATCATCCCCCAGACTCCTTACCCTTAATGACTATTTTTAATCCAAGTCCATAAATCATATTTTCAGTATAAATATATTATTCCTTAAATATTTCCTATACCTACATCTTGCAATGATTATGAATCTTGCATGTTACAAGCTGTCTGTAGATGCTGTACAGCAGGGATCGGCAACCTTTGGCACGCGACCCATCAGGGGAATCTGCTGGGGGGCCGGGACAGTTTGTTTACCTGCAGCGTCGGCAGGTTCGGCCGATGGCAGCTCCCACTGGCCACTGTTTGCCATTCCAGGCCAATGGGGGCTGTGGGAAGTGGCGCGAGCCAAAGGACATGCTGGCTGCTCCTTCCCACAATTCCTGTTGGCCTGGAACGGCGAACTGCAGCCAGTGGGAGCTGCGATCGGCTGAACCTGCGGACACTGCAGGTAAACAAACCATCGGATTTCCCTGACAGGCCGCGGGCCAAAGGTTGCCGATCCCTGCTGTGCATCTTACTCTTCATAGGTAAATATCCTGTAAGATGCATTTGGTATAGTGCATTTGTTAGACCTGAGGTGAGGATTCTTTGAAAAGAACAGGGGACTGTTTGCCAAGGAGTTTCACTTACCAGAAAAGGGCTGACTGAGAGTAAGGAGTATAATGCACTGTGTTAAAGCATGGTACAACAGAAGCTCCAGGACCAACTGTACTACTTTGAGGCACACCCAGAACTTTCTCCGGTGTAATTTGGCACCCGTGCAGAATAGTGGTTGCAAGATAGAGTCTGAACCAAATATGATAACTCTCTAAAAAACTTAGTCCTCCCTTTATGTTCCAATAAGAAATGTGTGCATGCATAACTCTAATGTTATTCATGCTGAAGGCATGAGACTGTTCCTAACTCTGCCACATAGTTCCTGTGTGAACTTAGGTAAGCCATTTATTTTTTTCATCTCATCTATAAAGTGGGAGTGTTAATATTCCTCTACCTGAAAAGGGTGTTGCGGGAAAAAAATCATTGATGTTTGTGAAGCATTTTCATGATATGGCAATGAGTGCCACAGAAAAATCCTGTAAAATATATGTTTTTAAGTAGAATCTAATTTCCATATGAACTCTTCACCTGGCCTGCTAATTATATAAAACAGCACACATGCAGCACAAGCTTCCTGGAGCTGTTTGCCAGTGGGCTACCATGACAGACAGTGACAGTAGGTAAAGCTCTGTGTCACAGAAGGAACTAATTCTAGTAACCAAGAGGTATGCTCTTTGATTTCTCACAGACAGGATAACAAGATTAAGGCCAAAGCCTGTGATGTTACTGTAGAGGAATTCATTCCCTTTGATATTGTATGTGCCAGAAAGTCAATATCTTTGATTTTAGTATTCTTAGAAGAATGTATAGTTTTGCAAAGCCCATGGGTTAAATTCCTCTGAGACATGCTTTTCTCACAGAAAAATTGTATAATAAAAACTTCAGAAATTTCAGCTGATGGAAAGGTTCCAAATGTGAATGTGAGCGTAAAGGTTGGCAGAAGCATTTCGGATAGTTTCATGCTCAGTATCAAGCAGATTGGGTCCTATATCTAGAATATGTTTTTACTATACAATCTCACACCATTTTGAGGTATCTGTTGCTATAAATTATGAAACTGGAAGACTGATCAGGATCGGGAGAGATAAAGTATTATCTTCTATTATTGCAACTACAGGTCTTGGTTTATTCAGAGTAGAGAGTAAAAATATCACCTAATCAAATTCTCCGAGCAATGCATTCATGTTATAACCCTGTGTCATGGGTCTACCCTCACTTGAAACTGGGGGGTTTCAAGGTGAGGACCCGCATGCCACCATGTCCTAGGGTCTCACCCCCACTTTGAGCTTGTGAGTTCAAAGATGGGGACCCGCAGGTATTCTCCCCCCTCCCTAACCTTTAGGGTAGGTTTCCTTCTTGCTGCCACCACTCGATTATTTCGGTGAATCGAGACACCCCTCTGTTCCCCCCTCCTCCTTCCAGAGACTTTCCTGGGGAAGCACAGATCAAATCACAGGGGGAGAAAGATTTCTTTCACTTCCCTCTCCCTTCCCTGCTTTCTCTGCTTGGAGACAACCCTTGTCTCCACAGAGTGGCGCCTAGCTTCCTTCCCCTGAATCCACAGGTAAGGAACTTAACCAAGTCCTGAACTTAAAAAGAGTTTATTAAGAGAACAAAAAGAAAATACAGAATCTCTATGAGCCCAAGCTGGACACTCATAGGGGATAACCATATCAATCTCTGGAGAGAATTCCCCCTCCCCCCTTTCTCAGTAAAAGCAATAACAGCAAACAGGAATAAAGCATTTCCTTTAGCAAACACACAATTGCAAATATAGAAATCAAATCATAAGACTAATTCGCCTTTCTAATTAATACTCACTATTAATTAGTAGAAACTACTCCAGGAGAACTTGGAGACATGACTGGTCTCTTTTAGATTCAAAAGAGTACCTGAGACAAACAAAGAAAACACAGACAAAAGCTTCCCTCCACAGAGATTTGAAAAAATCTTATCTCTGATTGGTCCTTCGGTCAGGTGGTCATCAGGTACTGTATGTTAACCCTTTACAGGTAAAAGGGCCCTTAACCCTTAACTATCTGTTTATGACACCCTGAAAACCCCAATGGAAATGGTTAACAAAAATAAGAACAGTCCTGAAGTACAACCTTATCTATGAAACCTATTTTACATCCAAATGTATTTGAATAATGGGCTCCTTCCTTCTCCACAACCACTTGTAGCTCCATTTTTCCACCCTAAACAAGCCATCCTCCCTTTCTGCAGCCACCAACACCCTCTTGACTTTGCTTTACCAAAAAGCGCTCCCTTTCTGAGACACCCCCTTGTAGGTTCTCTCACTTCAGCAACAAATGACTCCAGTTTCATTCCCTTTGCACTGACCCCATAACTGTAGATATGGTAAAAAATATTTTTTTAAAAAAATGATAAATGTCAAGAATGCTTTTGTTAGAACCCCTCCTGAGTTCCCCCTTGTGGCCACTCACCAGGCTGCTAAAATAAAGCCAAAGCTTAGACCCCATGTGCCTCTTAGGCTGGCTGGGTCTGGCCAGAGTCCAGTGACTGTCTCAAGCCCTGGGTTCTTAGGCACTATCTCAAGGTGCAGTTCTCTGTCTAGCACGCTTTCCTGGGATATGGGACTCTGCAGTCCAGCTGCGTAAGTCCTAAATCTGGTGTTGGCCCTTCTAAGCCTCCCATTAGCAATTATGTGTTCCTCAGAGTTCCTTCAAAGCTGCTCTGGGTCATTGTTTCAACTAAAGCAAATATCACAGAGACATTGCAAAGGAGTTTCTAGAGCACAGCATAGACAAAGAATAGCAGAACACAAAAGATACACAGATCTATTGAAAATAACAGAGCCCTTTGGGTTTTGCACAGTCCTTTTAGGGTCCCAAGACCCTCCTCTCCTCCTCCAAGCGTTTGCATTTTTGTCCTGGTCATGAGAGAGTAAGAGCAAGCTTTGTCCTTTTATGGAAGCCCAGCCCCCTGTCAGGTAAATCCCTCTCTTCCCCCGCAGTGACTTCAAGTCCATTATAGAGCGTTTATTGCATAATTACAAGTGGGGGGGAATGGATCTCCTGGGCTGCAACTAGCTTATTGTTTTAGGGTGCTTCCATTTGAATGGAAGACCTTCCGAGAAAATGACTCTTGCTCTGCATGAACCTTCGACTAGTGGGCACACTGCGGGCTAGTCTATACTAGAAGCACTATAGTGGCATAGGTTACGTACACACATACATCACCTGTAGCTAGCTGTAGCACGTCAGGTGAAGACGCTGTATGCAGCATAGGCTATGTACACACTACAGCTTATGTCGGTATAAGTTATGTCGCTCAGAGGCATGAATAAGCCACCCCCCTGAGCGATGTAAGTTACACCGACCTAAGCACCGGTGTGGACAGCTTAGTCACACCGTGAGCGACAGAAGTTATATCAACAGAAGTGGGAGTGTGGACATTGCTATGTTGGTGGGAGGACTTCTCCCCAGTGCAGCTGTGCCGCTGTAGCACTCCTAGTGTAGATTAGCCCTCTGTGTGCCCACTAGCAGAGGGTTAATGCAGAGCAAGTGTCATTTTCCTGAATATCCCAGTCCAATATGGAGGTTAAAGACAAAGGTGAAGGGCAAAGTGCAATTTGCAATCAAAATGGTGTTCAGAAAACACAATGGAGTTTGTAAACTGATATAAACATATGCAGACATACACTAATCCATCATAGTTTTGAAATACATTTCCATGACATTTTTTCAAATAGGTCTGCATAAGAGGTTGTTACAACTGACAAGTTCCCTCAGCTCTTAACATCCCCTCCTCCTTCGTAATTCATCTCAGGTTCAGCTTACTTTGAAGATCCTAGTGGGAGCAAATTCAAAGGATTCAGCAATGTTTCTTCTGGGAACTTTAGTCTGCTCTTGCTGATTTAATATCTGGCTTGATCTGAAGCATCTACGGTCAGACACTTTTCACTGACAAGGTCCTAGAAAAAGCCTACATGCAACATTAGTCTGCAGGATTCAGCATTTGTTGGGGTTCAAACATATGGGAGCTGAGGGTGAAGAGAGGAAAGAATGGGTCTGGAGTACTTCAGCAGAAGCCCGAGTGAACTCATCAAGTGTTTGGGGGCCTGGGGAAGATTAGTAGGGGCTCATATCAAAGATATAACAGGTTGATAATACCTAGGAGGAGGCTGGGGGGGAGGGGAATAGCAGGAAGGAAAGTATCACACTGCAAAATATTCAGATACTATTCTGATTACCTACAGCTTTTCAAAACCAAACTTCTGAACTTCTTAAAGATATTCTGTTATTTTTTGTGTAAACGAATTTAGTGTTAAGTGGGATTTTTTTTTAAAAGCCACTAGAGCAGGGGTGGGCAAACTTTTTGGCCTGAGGTCACATTGGGGTTGCAAAACTGTATGGAGGACCGGTTAGGGAAGACTGTGCCTCCCAAAACAGACTGGCCTGTGTCCCCTATCCGCCCCTTCCCACTTCCTGCTCTCTAACTTCCCTCCCCAGAACCCCTGACCCATCTAACCCTCCCCCCGCTCCTTTTCCCCTGATGGCCCCTACTGGGACCCCTACCCCTAACTGCCCCCAGGACCCCACCCCCTATCCAACCCCCTCTGCTCCCGGTCCCCTAACTGCCCCAACCCCTATCCAGACCCCCACCCCCTGACAGCCCCCCCGGGACTCCCATGCCTATCCAACCGCCCCCTGCTCCCTGTCATCTGACTTCCTCCTGGGACCCTCTGACCCTTATCCAACCCCACTCTCCGCCCCCTTACCATACTGCTCAGAGTAGCAGCAGGTCAGAGACACGCTGCCCAGTTGCAGCCAGCCACGCCACCGTGCTTCCCGGCAGGAGTGGCATGCCAGAGCGCTGGTGGCATGGCGAGCTGAGGCTGTGGGGCAGGGGGGACAGCAGAGGAGGAGCCAGGGGCTAGCCACCCTGGCTGGGAGCTCAAGGGCTGGGCAAGATGGTCCTGCAGGCCGGATGTGGCCCACGGGCCGTAGTTTGCCCATCTCTGCTCTACAGTGTTCTGCACTATTATTTGCACTGTAAACTCTATCTGGTGTTATAAACCAAAACCCCCAAATCTGAAAAAGGAGCTTATATAGATCTCAGAGATATGACAAAATTCATATAGAGCCCCCCAATACAAAGTGAAAGGTGAATGCCTTCTACATAGTTTTGAAATGCCCTTTTCCCAAACTCTGTCTCTTTTGCCCCTCATCCAAAATATCCATCCTTATCCATGTCATCTTATCTTCAGGTCACACCCTTGTCTGAGCTGGCTGTACCTTTCTCCTCATCATAGAGCTTGACTTCTCCCTCTTTCACCACAGCAACTCCTGCAGGGTCCTCTAGATTAATGGACACTGCTGAGGTAGGATTTGTGCCCAAATTGCAGCATCTCCTTATTGGCCATGGTTAAATAAATACTTTTAACTTGAGTCTGGCTGGAGACACTCATTGTCAAAGACTGTGTTCTGACTCAAGGACTGGGCCCCTGTGATTATATCACAACTATATACACAACCCGATATAATACAAATTTGGATATAACGCGGTAAAGCAGCGCACCGAGAGGGTGGGGCTGCGGACTCCGGCGGATCAAAGCAAGTTTGATACAACACGGTTTCACCTATAACGCAGTAAGATTTTTTGGCTCCCGAGGATAGCGTTATATCGGGGTAGAAGTGTACCTATTATCCACAAAGCACATTTGAGACCTCATGCAACCAAAGAAAAGATAAATTCCTCTACCTGTTGTGTTGCTTTGGAAGCATAATACAAGAGGCCTGTAGATCATAAATTAGATCAGCTTAAGTTTAAGGCTTCCACATCAGGTGTTTTTTGTTTTAGCATTTAGGAGAAGGAGAGGCTGGAGAGTGGAGGTGGAGAAGGTCAGGGGAGTAGAGGGGCATGGAAAATGGAAGATAGCAGAAGACAAAAGCAAGGAGGAGGAGACTTTAATAAACAAAGAAAACTTTAAGCTACCCCTTGAAGACAATTCTCCTAATTCACCATGCACTTGCCTGACCTTGCTGCAGCAGTTTGTGGTCCTTCCCTCCAATAGGGTCACAAACTGCTCCTGAAAGGCATTTGATAGTGCTGTCTACAGGAGAAAAGAGAATGAGTATCTAAGCCAATGGATTTTCTTAAAAAAGTGGGGATACATTTTTAAGTTCCTGTAACAATTATATTTAAAATAATAAAGAGATGTTTATATCTCCTTATATATTATTTTTTATTCTTCTATCAGGAATGAGTTTCTCTAATGAAAAGATACTTTGCATAACCACCCCCTTCTATTAATTTGATTTTATTTAAAAAAACAAAAACAAAAAACTGGATTATTTTTATCTTTGAACCTCAGAATGCAAAGTGTGCACAGATGACTTATGGTCATTTTGCTTATACCTCAAAACAACCATTTAACAGAAATATCAATTTAATCTTACTCCTTGAGCCAAGGTGTCCCTAGAGCTGTCCTCCACAGCCCCGTCTGTCCTACTGCCTACTTTTTAGAGGGTCACTCTCACCTCATATATTATCCAGGGTGGACTTAATGATTTGCAACAGCAGCAAAGAGTCCTGTGGCACCTTATAGACTAACAGACATATTGGAGCATGAGCTTTCGTGGGTGAATACCCACTTCGTTGGATGCATTTAGTGGAAATTTCCAGAGGCAGGTATAACTATGCAAGCAAGAATCAGGCTAGAGATAACAAGGTTAGTTCAATCAGAGAGGATGAGGGCCTCTTCTAGCAGCTGAGCTGTGAACACCAAGAGAGGAGAAACTGCTTTTGTAGCTGGCTAGCCATTCACAATCATTGTTTAATTCTGAGCTGATGGTGTCAAATTTGCAGATGAACTGAAGCTCAGCAGTTTCTCTGAAGTCTGGTCCTGAAGTTTTTTTGCTGCAGGATGGCTACCTTTAAATCTGCTATTGTGTGTCCAGGGAGATTGAAGTGTTCTACTACAGGTTTTTGTATATTGCAATTCCTAATATCTGATTTGTTTCCATTTATCCTTTTACGTAGGGACTGCCCAGTTTGGCCGATGTACATAGCAGAGGGGTATTGCTGGCGTATGATGGCGTATATTACATTGGTGGATGTACAGGTGTTGAAATAAGGAAACAGATCAACAGAGCCAGACATGTACCCAGAAGCCTCCTACTGCAAGACAAGCCCAGAAAAGAAACCAACAGAACTCCACTGGCCATCGCATACAGTCCCCAGCTAAAACCCCTCCAACGCATCATCAGGGATCTACAACCCATCCTGGATAATGATCCCTCACTTTCACAGACCTTAGGTGGCAGGCCAGTCCTCACCCACAGACAACCCGCCAACCTGAAGCATATTCTCACCAGTAACTACACACCGCACCATAGTAATTCTAACTCAGGAACCAATCCATGCAACAACTAACACGGCAACCCCTCTGATACTTAATGAGCTGCATCTCCCTCAAGAGTCAGCAAAACTTCAGCAACTTAATGCAGTGTTCTAACACCTGATAACAATGTGGTTCAACAGAAGATCCTTCCCACTAAGTCATTAAAGTAGAACATTATGGGAAAGAAAAATTGCTATATGAAAAAAATACCACATGTTTAAAATTCTCAGTGAATCCTAACAGAAGGCATTAAGTTGGATGAAAAATATATGGTAAAATATGTTAATTGTGGTAAATTATTATAATAAAGATAAAAAGCTACCTTACTGCAACCCTCTACTCTTTCCCTTTTGCTCACAAACATACCGTTTTTGTGAAGAAGTTTAGTAAGACTCTTAAAAAATCATGATAAAGCCCAGAGAAGCGAAGAGGTACATAAGGCAGTTCCAACGATATGTGAGGAAGTCTCTGGAGACCAGACCAGCACTAATATGTTGTGTCCATAAATCAGGAATCTGATACCAAACTCTTCACGTGGGAAACAACCAATCTTAACAGCATGTCCTTAAAGCAATATAAAATGCACAAATCCTAGCTTTTCATTAATGAAGTATTTTCTCCCAAGGCCATCATAAAAGAAAGTTGATTATACCACCTGCAAAAAATGTTTAGGAGGCTTTAACTGAAGTCTAATTTGTTCATAAAATTTTCTTGTTAAACAGCAAATATTAAATCTTGAAGCCTTCCATTCTGAATGATTTTGTTTCCTCAAGGAGTTGAGGGCAGTGGCTGAATTCTCTAAGAGGCAATAGCTTTTTGAAGAATGTTGGAAGGCAAATAATGAGTTTAACCAACCTCCGGAGTAATCTAAATGATGAACAACCTCTAGAATACCCGAGGCAAGTGCACTTTCCTCCTCTGTATTCCACAGCTCAACTACAATACCAACACTTTTATGAAGTGAAATCTGGCTGCTGTAGGGCCACCCACAACATCTAATTATCTGAAGTTTTATACTAATGGCAGTTACTAATGGCTGCAGAATTCCCGTTACTATTAACTGTCTATATTTGTTACTCACAGAATCCACAGACATATTATGCTAAAGTAAACGTTAAGTGTGTTTTCTCCTGGCATTCATGGTTTCAGTTGACAGCAGTTTTGATTAGCATTTGATGGCACTCTTTCACTCACATATCAAGATGGCTCAAAGTGAGTAGCAGTGAACTTTGGTAAATTTCAGCTCTTATTCCTTTGAACACAAGGTTTGTTCAGAGAAAGTCAGCTAATTTGAATCCTCCAGTATGTCATACAGAGCTAGTTGCTGTAACGTGATGAGAAACTCAGCAACATCTACTTGTTAACTCTGTTCAAAGGTTTTGTTTTTTTCTCAGTTCTACAGCCTCATAGTAATGTTCATCTCTACACAGGTCTGTTTTTAATTAACTGAATGGTCTAGAGGCCTTAATACTGATATTCAAGAGCTCTTGCCTCTGCCCAATCACAATGGGTGCCTTGAGAAGGTTACACTCAGTTTCTCCAGCTGGGGTGTGAGGAAATACTACTGACCAGTCTCAGAGGGGTGTCACAGGCACTGCTAATGCTTGCCACCACATTTTGAAGCCACATAGTTTAGTTACTACTGCCACCGTTTCTTAAAGCTGTAACTATGAAACCTGATGTAGAAATATATTTCGCACTGTTGCAGTTACTTCAGTTCACAACAAAAAAAGTATAATTAGTACCTCTGTGGGAAAGAATTACATATTTCCATATGGCTTTTGATTTATGCCTGGAAAAATGGGGGTCTTTGGCCTCTCCAGCACACCTCCTAGGCACAGACTTTGTTACCCCTTTAAGGAAGTGTGACCTCATGGTCCAGCAGCCTCAGGCCCTCAGGACAAGTACTGACCACTCCAAACTCCCCAATTGCTTATCACGCCTTTTCCAAGAATTCCAACCTTGTGGGAACTCTGATTTACAGCCTCTCTCCCCAGAGGCATGCGGTACTTGATGCATATAACACAGACTTTTCAAAGGTTCCAAAGTCAAACACTCTGCCTTCAGATAGCAGAAGATTTATATAGATCTCGACAAAACAATGAAATACCTGCATGCTACTCTCTGTCTCAGTTTCCTCACCTCTCTTGAGCATTCTTTGGGATTTGGGAGAGTGTCCCTGCAGGATTCCAAGTTTCTGTTCCTGGACCCAGTATTGCCAATAATAAGTCAGACACCCAAAAATCATGAGATTTTTTTCAATCACATCATATTTTTCAGTCTGTCTTTCATATGTTTTACTACTCTCAAACCCTCTGCCAATGTGTGTGTGATAATTTCAGGTTGAAAAGTCAACTTCTAATGAACACAAAAATACATGCCTCTCCTCACATCTGATATAGGGGAACCGTCATCCATTCCCTATTTCTGTCTTGAACTAGCAGCAACACTTCTCTATCGCCTGCTACCCCAGGGGACTCCTCTACCTGGGACCCAGCAGCACAACACCCCCATCCCTGCTTCCCACTGTCCCAGGAACCTCCCTCTGCTCTAGACCCATACATTGAGGCAGGGCTCAGTGGCAGGGCAGGTCTGTGTCCTCAGCCCCAAAGCTCTCACAGAGTTCTCTCTGTGTGCCCAGCCCTGAAAATCGGAGGATTGGAGGCAGGGGCGGCTCTACAAATTTGGCCGCCCCAAGCAGTCATGCCCGGGAGGCGCCCCCGAGCCGCGGGAGCAGCGGACCTCCCGCGGGCATGACTGCGGCAGGTCCGCTGGTCGCGCGGCTCGGCTGGACCTGTCGCAGCTGCGGGCGGTTCGCTGGTCCGGCGGTTCCGGTTGAGCTGCCGCAGGCATGCCTGCGGGAGGTCCAGCCGAGCCGTGGGACCAGCGAACCATCCGCAGTCATGCCTGCGGGAGGTCCGCTGCTCCCGGGGCTCCGGTGGACCTCCCGCAGGCATGACTGCGGCAGGTCCGCCGGCCCAGCCTGCCGCCCCCCCGGGAAAGGGCCGCCCCAGGCGGGTGCTTGCACCGCTGGGCTCTGGAGCCGGCCCTGATTGGAGGAGCTTTAGGTGCCAAAATCCTGTGACTCACTATTAACTGATGAGTGTTGGCAACACTGTGTTCCCCTGGCTGCTTGGAGGGGACTGCCCTAACCCACCACTACCCCCAGGCTGGGAAATTTGCCATCTGATCCCTCCACCTCCATCACTGTCCTCTTCAGCCTCCCCCCAGCCCCCACATCCTCCTAAATCTATCTCCTGTTCTCCTTTGCCTTCCCATTCACTTTTCACAGTGTTTTGTTTCTACAGCTCCTCACAGTCCCTGTTTCCTCTCCAACCTCTGAACCACAGAGTGGCAGCCATAAGCCATTTTACTCATGGGCTGGCTTCAATCTCCTTGCCAACATTGGGATGTGGCAGACAACTTTACAAAGGGCAGCCTCAATCCCACATGCAGATAATCTATAGGGAAATGGCAGTCATCTTGCTGGCTTCATCCCCACTGACAGTCATAGGAAATGGTGAACATTATGAACAAGAGAAAAATTGTGAATTAGCACCTGTCAGCATGTTTTCATGAGACAGGTAAAAAGCCATCCCAAAAATTACTATAGTGACATTAAAATTGAAAGAGTTGACAATCCTATGGACCTCTCTCCTCATGACTTCCTCCTCTGGACCACAGAGTCTGCCCTCTCCCCTCTCCAGTCAGATGCCTTGGACCTTGGCTGGTCACTCAGTCAAAGTAGTCCTCTGACCCTCCAAAAGTCTGTGCCTTTGTTCCTCTCTCAGTCAGCAGTGGTTTTCAAAGGCTGGCACTAACATGCCATCTCTGCTTTCCTGTTTAGGGATTTTTCACTTTCCACTCTCCCCTCCCCTTGTTCAAACTGGCTTATTTCCAGTTCTAGCTTCTAGCATTGCTGTTGCCCAGCCAGAGCACAGTCATTAAGGTTAACAGTTTTTGTTTGTTTTGTAGTTTCTCCCACACAGATTGGTGATACACGTCAGGGACCTTGTCAGCCCATGGAGCACTCACTACTCATTGACACATTCAATAACATCAATTTCATGAAATTAATCAGAACTCATAAGGCGAACATGGACAGATTCCCCAATTCATCATACCAGCCAAATGTGTGCTGCCTGTCTGCAAGCCTATCTGATTGCTTTGTGTGTGCATGTTCTATAAAGTAATGTGTGTGGGGGGGGAAACCCAAGTTTAAATGTCTGTAGGTATTTTAGGGATATGCCTGTGCATGTAATACATGCATGCAATACACTGTCATTTCTGGCAAAGTCAGAATACATGCCTTATCTCTCCATCATTCTCTTATCACAGCCATCATTGATCTCTTTTTGACATTTACTTGGGCAAGGTACTACTGGTGCCATTCCTGATCAGTTCCATTCAGTAGCTGTCAAACTTAGTTTTAAGTCCACTTACATGTCCCCTGCTGTGAGTTCTCCACTAAAATGGTAGTTTATGCAGCAAATAGCATATCAAAATTGCTAGCATTTATTAATTGAAGACAGTGTCAATAGGTGGCCTGTAACTGGAACCTGTATATCAATTAATGGGTTATTGTTTAGTTGGCTAAATCCTGAAGTCCTTAGTCTGTCGAAATCCCCTTATGAAAGCAATTTGAATTTTATTGGAATAAGGACTTCAAGATTTGATACATTATTTTCAGGACACTTTCCAAACAATGGCTCCAGAAGAAAGAACCTCTCCTGTAATGTCATTTCATGTTCTATGACTGCCACGACTGAATAAAAAAAAACGAGGAGTCCTGTGGCACCTAAAGTACTTTATTTGTCTCATGCATAAGCCACTTGAAAGGTACTTTCCTGAAGTGTCTGACTCCTTTAAGATAAATGGGGTCATGGTACCTGTTCCCTCTTCCCAGAAGAAATACCTTACAGAAAATTGATATCGCAGCTCTTTACATTACCAGTTAACGTATATCAGCAATTTCCTATATTTTTATAATCCTTCTTTCCTAAAGATAGAGGAATTTTTCCTGCAAAAATGCCAACTTTTCATCAAAAACAAACAAACAAACAAAAAAAACAATCTTTGAGTTTCGGTTCCCCAATAAAAAAAATTAAATGTTTTTGTTAAATACCCAGTATATCACTGGGGGAGGGGGGAAACACCTTTTGCCAGAAAATTTCTAACCAGACTTATTCCTTCCTTATTCAAAAAACACATAACTGACTGTACCAGGCGTGAGACATGACCATGTTCAAAACTACTTCAAGGTAAGGGTGACTGATGCAATTTTTTGGAAAGATGGAATATGGAAAGATTATTGTTATATGTATTTTGATATGCTTGCTAGTAATTGTATTCCTCGCTCAATGGGTGAGCTAAAGAATAGTTCCTGCAGGAACTAAAGTCAATGGGGACTAATGAATTCAAATCCCATTACTGGAGCAATGCAGGTAAAAAGTGTTTTGAAATTTTGCCTCCAGGGGAACAGCATAGACTAATTTGGAAAGGCCTAAAAAGACAAAGAACTTGAAACCCTATCAAATATTAGTGATGACCAGAGGAGAGGATTGCTCACTCTATCCAAGAATGGGTAGACATAAATCTGTGACCAAACACAAGCTCCCTGGAGTACCTGAAGTACTTTGAAACCTGGCAGGGTTTCCATGTGGAAGATCAGTAGCCTCTTGATAAGCCAGTCATGTGTGTAAGCTGCTTGTTGTTTTTAAGATATATTTTCTTTGAAATATTTTTGTTCTGAATAGATAGTACACTGTTTTATGAGTGCTGGCTGGTCACAGAATAACCCTATCATTGTCCTTGAAAGAACAAGGCTGCAGTTGCTAACTAAAGTCAGACCCACTGAGACATTAACCATAAATTATAGGATTCTGCAGCCTAAGGACCAGAGAGAAAGATTAGCAGGAATCTGCCCTGAGAAAAATGATAGTTACAGACCTGAGGTCTACACAGAATGTTCTTGAGGAGCAGAGGGGGTCGGGGCTGCAACTAACTCGAGAACTGTGACACAAGCCTACTTCCTCACATATCCCAGCTTCCAGACAGAACTGGAAGCTCTTCCATGGCCACATACCACCTTGGATCCCCCTAAGCATCAAGTGGGACAGGATCCTACCACATCCCAGAGATGGCTTCAGATTAGTGAGAGACAGAAAAAGAGCAGCATACAGTCACAGTCCCAGGAGCCTGTCGGGCACCAGCAGAGACAATTTATGGGAATAGTTAATTTGTGCAGGCAAAGAGATTTTTCACAGTGAGAAACAGATGATTATCAGGATAATATAAGATAAAGATACTGGGGGAAAGAACAAGGGAAAGCTACAGGAAATGATTTTTGAAATATTTGGGTGAATAAATCCTCACCAATCTAGGCAAAGGGTGCACAATCTGTCTCTGAATTAGCAATCAAGAAAAGGGACCTCGTTCTCAATTAATCTGTTCCTCCACTTGAAAGAGGCTGGGGGTAGTTGGGCAAAGGTGCCCAGCCTTTGGTGAAAATCTAACTTACGCGTTCCTTCCCATGACTCCTGGGAACAGGGATAATTCATAGCCTTTATGAGATAGCTCAGTATCTCAAGGAGGCCCTCTGTGCAGTGGCTATTCTCAGGGGGACATTTCTGCCCACTTTAAGACCACTTTAAGCCTCCATAGTATAACTTACAATTGCCCAAGATTTCCAAATCTTTTCAAAATATTTGGATTTCTTCAATGCATATAGACTTTCATTAATTATAGTATCTGTCATGGCACTACTCATTCTTTATAGCAGGGTGTTTCTGTCTTTCTAATGCCTGCAAACTATCTGTTTTGCTATGAAAGAAGCAGTTATGAACCATTTCCTACACATTTTCTTTTTTTAGGGATCTGTCAAAATTGCCACAGGGCCTAGTGTGATTTTTATGGCCAAATATTTCTTCTTGTGTTTTGCAGACTTCTTCCAGGGTACCGGGAAATTCCCAGTCATATGAAGATAGAACTATTTATCAATTTTACAGTGCCAGTGTAAGAGTGAATTGTTAAGACCAAAACTGTTTAATTATATTGAGGTACAGGGAAATACATTAAACTCTTTATTTAATATGAATTAGAATCTTTGGATGATTCATAATTTGCCTCTTGAAAATTAGAATAAGACCGTGATCCTGCTCTCAGCAGCCCAAGTCAAAACTCCCACTATCTATAAATAGGAGCAAGTTCCATGACTAAATGTATCCTCATACATTTGAGAGATGAGGTGGATGAAGTTTACTGAACCAGGTCCTGAGGAAGAGCTCAATGTAAGGGCAAAAGCTTGTCTCTCTCACCAACAGAAATTGGTTCAATAAAAGATAGTGTCTCACTCACCTTGTCTCTCTAATATCTTGGGACCAACACAGCTACAACAAACAACTCATCATGCATTTGATTAACAATTATTTCCAGCTTGTTCTTTATTGATTTAGTCTTTACTTATTAAGAAAGTATGGTTATTTATTTTCTTCTTCCTCCTTTCCTGGAGGGAATGGGGACTATGGAAGAGATGTGTTCTACCTTTACAAGACCTGAATATTTACTAGACACTTTCTAGCCCTAGGTAGATACAAAACTGAAAAGTGGGGAGCTCCCACCAGTGAAATTTAGACCCCACAGCTGGTGGGAAGTCCAGCTCTCTGCTCCCACCTGCTTGGGGGGAGGAAAGTGTTGTTCTTTTTACCAGTTTGCTGTTTCTGGATCTTGTTTGGAGACTCCACCTTTCATATTAACCTCCAGAAATCTAGTGTTTGCTAAATTTGAAGCTCCAAAAATATTTCAAGTGGCTAGTGCTTTCCCTGTCCTGAAAGAGGCAGGGCTTTTGTCGCTCTTCCTTCACAACAGGACAGGGTCTCTGCACCAAAAATACATGATGGATGGAAATATGAAGTTTTCTGGTAAGTCTCTACTTGTAATGATACACATTGGTTCCAATGACATTGCATCATGTGGAATTACACAGATTATAGAAAACTTCAAGGATCTTTGAAGGAAACTGAAGAAGAAAGTCCAAGTGCTCTTCTAGGAGATCTTTCCAATCCTTCAAGCATGAGAAGGCAGAAAATAATGTAGGTGAACTGTTGTGTATGCAACTGGTTTGAAGCTGAAAGTTTTGTGCAACATTAAACCACATTCCAATGGAAGAGGGGTTTGTATGAACTGGATGACCTGTATCTCATAGGTGAAAGAGTGCTAATCTTGTGAGTTGGAGACTAGCTGGAGCAGCCAGGAGGGCATTAAGCTAACAGCACAAGAGGATTGTGCTAAGTAGGAAAATGCAGCATAAATTCAAAATCATTAACCTGTCACGAACAAATTGAACTGATATTGGCAACAATGTGAAGTGAAGAATATTTTCAATTGCTTATATACCAATGCTAGGAGTCTGGGTAACAAGCAAGAGGAATTTGAAATTCTTATTGTTGAGACAAATGAGATGGCAATCATGTGGCCTGGTAGGACAATCCACGTGATTGGAATTTTAATTGGGGATGTAGGAGATGCAGGGTCAAGTTCCCACTCTGCCTGATGTGGAGAAGGGATTTGAACTTGGGTGTCTTACATTACAGGTGAGAGCGCTAATCACCAAGATATATCTATATTTCCATACCCTTTCTGACGCAATGACTATTTAATTTAATTTTCAAGCATACCTGAAATCAAAATGAAATATTTCATTGGGGGTCAAAATGTTTTCGTTTGATCCCAAACCATTTTTTTTCAGATTTTTGTTTCACATAGAAAACCAAAATGTTTTTGTTTCAAGTCAGTGCAAAAAGATTTTTTTTATTTTCAGTTTGGCCAGCAAACCAAAAAAAAAAGCACGTATTCACACCACAGCTCTAGCAAAGAAAGTCAATGGGATCCTTGGATGTATAAACAAGAGAGTAATGGGAGGTAGTTCTATCTCTGTATACAGCATTGGTGACAATGACATTGAGTACAGTTCTGGTGTCAAATTTTAACAAGGATGTTAAAAAAAATGTACAGAGTGTAGAAAAGAGTCATAAAAATTATTCAAGGGGTGGAAAAAATGTCTCATAATAAGAAAGTTCAAGATCTCAATCTATTAAGTTTATCAAAAGAAGATTGAGAGGTGACTGATTACAACCTATAAGTAAGTATCTTAAGAGGGAGAAAATAAATACTTGGCACTAAAAAGTGTTCAAGAACCCATTGCTGGAAGGTGAAGTCAGTCAAATTGCTTTTCTGGAAGATATTCTTTAGCCAAACACAAGTTATACTTTAGGCAAATATACAGGGTAATGGGCTCAGTACAGCTCCCCTATAAGACACTCTCTAAGTGGTGAAGCAGGAGAGATAGACCCTTCCCTTTTGCCTCTGATGTTTCATGGCCTGGCTCTCTTTCTGAAGTCTGCATGGGCAGCAGCTGTGACAAATGCCTCGAAACAGGAAGTGGAGCTGAGGGGTCATTCTACTCCCAAATCAAAAGCAGTCCTGGGACGTGGCTGGGAATCCGACAGACACGTTATTGAGCTGAATTAATCTAAACATTAGAAATGAAGTTTGGAGTTTTCCCTCAGATAAACTCTTCAACAGGGAGGCTTGGCTGAGCCGAAGGCCACAAGGGAGGCAGAGAAAACTGGAGGAAACTTCAAGAGGCACAGCATCTGCGGCTGCTAATGATGACAGGTCAGGTTCTGCCTCAAGCTGCAAGCAGGCTAAAGAACCCGTTGTGATGGATATGTAGACCTTAGCACAATCAATAATGCTATTCTGTTGTGTAATCAAAGATAAAATCATAAAAAAGGACATTTTCTCTGACTCCTTGTAATTCGTGCCAGAGTTATCTCCTTGCTCACATACACCGCACAACCACCATCATCCCAAATTGGATCTTTTACACATGGTAACTCAGACATAATTCACCCCTGGCCATATTTTTCCTTTTGTAAATCCATGTTATCAATCTTATCGACAGTGTCTCCTAAAATATTCTTTTATCCTGCTTCTAAAGAGTGTTTCCAGTTTAATCCCTACTACTCATTTCTTTGCCACTTCTTTCAGAACTCCTGGAAACAACATCCCTAGTTCTGCTGCCAATTTTCAGTAACACTAATTTCCATTTTTTACCTGTTCTGTGCCTGACCCTGAGTTTCTTTATCCTTTCCTGGGAAATATATTTAATAATTTCTTACATCATTCTCTCATATTACCTTGTAGACAGTGGAGTGAATAATTTATTTAAATTGGCTGTAATGTCTACTTCATTTGTGCGTCTAAAATAGCCCAGTGGGGATACTGGCTGATATAGCTGTACACTAAACTATTTCAAATGTAAACAAAATTAAATTTTCTTCTGCAATAAAGGAAAGTGATTGGTCAAATGTAGCTCCAGTATATGCCAATTCACTCAGTAGCCAAATAGTCATTTAAAGAGAAATGTAACACATGAATGTGCATGTGCTTTTTTATCTGCAAGTTCAGAGGCCTAGAGAATGCACAGAAGCCTTTAAAAAAAGAGCTGTAGATGATCAAGCAGGTAATTGTGACAGAAAAGACAGACATGATATTGTCTAGCTGTCAGGATTCTAAACAAATAACTTTCAGAAAAAAATTACAGCTGATGTCCAAGATAACTATGGAAAAGATTGTGCAAATGGCAAGGCAGATTGAGCTAACAAAAATGCAAGGAACACATCAAGAAAGTTGAAGCACAGTGCAAGAATCAGAAGCAAAACTATTTGCCAGGTTAAAAAAAAAAAGTAAGCTTCATTAAAAAATTAAAATGCTTCAAGAGGGCTGAGTTCCCTCCACAAAAAATAATGTGAGAAGTGTGTCAAGGAAGAACACTCCAAATAGATACAGTCTGTCAGGCCAAAAGAAATGTAAGTTATAAGGACACTGGGGAGTATGTCTGTCAAAGTAAACTAAGCAGGGAGATAGCCCAAGTAAGGATGAATGTTGCTCGTTTCCTGGGATCTGCAGCAAACAGCAAGATCTACAATATTGCTAAATTTAAAATTGATTCAGAGGCAGAGGTGATTGATTTGAATCAAGACATAAGGAGATGAGCCCAAACCCTAAATTGGAGCCTCTGTTCTACAGTCTCTTTGTAAAAGATGTGGGTATTTACTGACCTATATCACTTGGGATTTTTTACTTAATACTTGCAAAGTGCTTTAGATATTGGAAGTACTATTTGAATACTATGAATTATTATTTTCAAAGATGCCAGTAAACAAAATGAAAAACATTGAGAGAAATGTGAAAACCCCTAACTTCCATGGCTTTCTTCAGTGCAAAAGATAAAACAGACTATGTAGACAGTCACTCCTAAATAAGCCCCACTGGAAGCTAATTAATCTGTTTACTCAGGAGATAAACATAAAGTATTGTCAGTTCAGCAGACATCACGTGTGATGTGCAAATTAACATTGGCTTAAAAACTATATGAATCCCACAATAGAGAAATGCAAGATTTAAAAAAAAATATTTACAAGTAATAGACTGGAAAAAAGCCAGATTTAAAGGCATAAATACAATCTGATTGTTCTTGCTCTAGACATTTAAAGCTTCATAAAGAAGAGACACAATAAAACAATATTTTATGGTAATTAAATCAAGTAGCTAATTTCTAAATTATATAATGAATAAAGTTCTTCTAATGCATAGATAATAGCATTTTTCATGATCTAATTTCTTAATCTCTATATAAATGAATTCTATTATTCAATCACAAATAACAAACATTCTATCTGAAATCATTGTAGTCGATTCTCTCTATCTGTACAGTATATTAAATAAAGCTAGGCTAAGGTGCTAGGGAGAAACCTGTATTGCTCCTGAGCATAGCTGAAAGAAGTGCTTGGCTGTTTTCAGCTCCATCTCATCATTTTCTGCTCTGCAACTCACCCTGAAGACCTAGTAACTGTGGCACATTTATGTTAATAGAATATTAGCACAAATAGCTACTCAAATAACTTGTTGTGCCTTCATGCTACGGAGGGAAAGAAACGCAAAGGAAGAAAGGAAAGGGAAGAATGGTGGCTTGAAGGGAAGAACCTTGAGTAAAACTGAAGTGACACTTGGTTCTCATTGTGAGTTGGTTTTGCTCATCTCCAGAATTTTGCTTGCTATAGCAGTTGGTCCTGGTAGTCAATTGACTTACTGTTGTCCTCAAAGTCATGGCGACTGTGCCCCAAAACACCAAATTTAAAGCTAAACACACATGATCCTAAGCCAGGAGAATCAAATGCTTTTCTTGAATTGTAAGTTCATTAGTTGTATCATTAGCATGAAAACTGCAGGACAGTTTGATTCAATCTCTCAAAGTATTAACATGGGATTTCATATTATTACTCACTTCAATCACTTCCAAATCTCTGCATCTCGGAATATACTCAGCTTCACTAATATTCCTGGGAAAAGCTGGAGAAGTTTTTGGGAGGAGGTATAATTTTTCATAGCAAATAATCCTTTCACCAAAAACAAAACATACTTGTCAGGCTTTCCATAAGATTCTTTTAAAATCTCATTCTCTCAGGCTGCTTCCACATTGTGCATACAGTATTCACACCTATAAGCAGTTCTAGTACAACAGTTATGTCACTTCCAAACCCCCCAACCAGGACATTAACATTCTACATTAATACTCACATCATGCACTGTCCTTCTCAACTGGCACTTCAGTTTCTCACATTCACCTGGGCAGTGGGAGGGAGAATAAGGATGCTCCAACCAAAATTGCCACAGTCACATTGGCTGAGCTTAGAATTAGGGCATGCATGCATAGTCTCAGGTGGTTCACTCACAGGTGCTCAAGATTGCACAATTGCAAAATTGTATTGTAGCCACCAGGAAGCAAGTCATATCCAAATCCCACAAACTGAAGTCAGCAGTGAGTAACTTGTGGAGTTTTTATGCTAACCACGGTGATAAAGAAATCACTAATCTTATACCATCATGCCGCTTCCCAAGTTCCCATTGGCCAGAAATGGTGAACCATGGCTACTGGGAGCTGCAGGGGGCCATGCCTGTGGATGGTCAACATAAACAATATGTTTTGCGGCCTCCCAGCGGATTACCCTGATGAGCTGCGTGTCAAAGATTGCCAACCACTGTTATACCATATATAAAAATCCATGTGTTTTTAATAAAGGAACTTGACCTGTTTCCTTTTCCCATCTAATCAATTCTCAACACATTCTTAGTAGTGAGAGCAACTTTTGTAATTCTTAAGTTGTTTTTCCTTTCTTGTTTGGATTTCATTCAAGGAAAACTTCACTTATACTCTGTTAAAACTGGGGGTGGAAAAGTAAAAAAAAGTGTGTATAATATTAGATAAATGTGAAATACTAGTATATTCATGAGTATTCACAATTTATTTCCCAATCTCTATAATTTGAGCAAATACTGTTAAAATGTCAATTTATTTGAAAAAATATTGAGAAATTTACTGAATACATTAGTTCCTTTATAATTCAACCAGCTCTAATGAAATCAAAATTGGTTGGTGTTCTCACAGGTATTGCAGAGTTTTTCCTTGTAATACATATTATTTTGAGTAATACATGAAAACAATCTATGCTGATACTTCTGGTAAGGTAAGAATGATCATCATGATCATCTAGTCTGAACTCATGCACATTGTAGGCCACAGAACCTCACCCACCCACACCTGTAATAGACCCCTAACCTCTGGCTGAGTTACTGAAGTCTTCAAATCTTGATTTAAAGACTTCACCATACAGAGAATCCACCATATCCCCTAGATTAAACCAACGAGTGATCAGTGCCCCATGCTGCACTGGAAGGCAACCCCCATTCTTCCTGGGATCTCTACCAATATGACCTGGAGGAAAATTCCTTCCTGTCCCCAGATATGGCAATCAGCTGGACCCTGAGCATGTGGGCAAGACCCACCAGCCAGACACCTGGGAAAGAATTCTCTGTAGTAACTCAGAGCCCTCCCCTTCCAGATTCCCATCTCTGGTCATTGAAGATACTTACTAATAGCAGTCGCAGATTAGTCATATGCCATTGTGGGCAATCTCAACATACCATCCCCTCCATAAATTTATCAATCTGAGTCTTGAAACAAGTTATGTTTTTTGCCCCTGTTACTCCCCTTGGAAGACCGCTCCAGAACTTCAGTCCTCTGGTGGTTAGAAACTTTCATCTAATTTCAAGCCTAAACTTGTTGATAGCCAGTTTATATCCATTTGTTCTTGTGCAAACAGTGGTCCCTAACTTAAATAACTCCTCTCATTCCCTATGATGTATTTATAAAGAGTAATCATATCTCCCCTCAGCCTTCAGAATTGCACATAGTATCGCAGTTAAGGTCTCAAGACTGCTTTTTATTTAATGGTAACAACACTTCCATATCTCTGTCAGTTCCAACTGATACATCTCCAGTTTATAGCAAAAAATACTGTTTTGAGTCCATAAGTGCATGATCTTGCACTTTGCACTATTAAATTTCATCCCATTTCTGTAACTCCAGTTTTGAAGGTAACCCAAATTTTCTTATATGATATTCTGGTCCTTCTCTGTATGGGCAATACCTCCAAATTTTGTGTCATCCACAAATTTTATTAACACACTCGCACATTTTGTGCCAAGGTAATTAATGAAAATGTTAAATAAGACTGGTCACAAGACTGATCTCTGAGGAACTCCACTAGTAACCTCTCCTCAGCCTGACAGTTCACCATTCTGCATGACCTGTTGTAGTCACCCATTTAAGCAGTTCCTTCTTCACCTTTCAATTCTCATATTAAACCCCACCTTCTCTAATCTGAATAATAATTTCATATGTGTAACTGTATCAAATGCCTTACTGAAACACAGGCAGCAGAATGCCCAACGAGTGCAGCTCATTGACCAGAGCAGCATTTTGAAGGCCTAATCTTGCAAACAGTTATTACTGCACTGAGTAGTCCCACCGAACTCAGTGAAGCTACTCATGTAAGTAAAGCTTACCCACTTGTTGGTAGCATCAAGCCCAGGATCAATATAGAAAAGGCAGGTGGGAATACAAAGAGAAGTAAGTTGAAACAGATAGAGGTGCGAACAATACTGTAAAATGAAGGGTTAAAATTTTGTACATAAGAATGATTTTACAGCTCTCTTTTATATATACATATATGAGCTATGAAATCATACATATATATGTATGTATTTAAGTCACACAGTATAATAGCTTTTTTCTAAACTATTCTTTTCCTATGTGTATGTCTACACTACAAGAGTAGTTCGAATCAACTTAAGTCGAATTTGTAGAATCGACCTTACAAAGTCAAATTTGTGTGTCCGCAGTAAGGACACTAATTTGACTTTGTGAGTCTACACTAACGAGGCAAGCGTCGAAATTGGAAATTGGAAGCGGTGCACTGTGGGAAGCTATCCCACAGTTCCCGCACTCCCCGCTGCCCATTGGAATCCTGGGATTTCCCCCCAATGCATGCTGGGGGAAAAACTGTGTCGAGGGTGGTCTTGGGTAACTGTCAGCATTCAACCGTCACTCCCGCCGGTGGGAAATCAGTTCGCGCACTTTTCCTGTTAGTGACAGCGCGGACGCCACAGCACTCTACTGCGATCATGGAGCCCGCTGTGATCATCGCTGCACTTATGGCCGTTGTCAACTCCTCGCACCTTATCGTCCACCTCTTCAACAGTCAGATGCTGAGAAATCGGGCGAGGAGGCTCCGGCAGCGCGGTGAGGACATGAAGTCTCAGAGTGGCACAGACCTCTCAGAAAGCACGGTACGCCGCGCAGTGGAGATCATGGTGGCAATGGGTCATGTTCATGCTATGGGATGGCGATTCTGGGCCTGGGAAACAAGCACGGACTGGTGGGACCGCATAGTGCTGCAGGTCTGGGATGAATCACAGTGGCTGCGAAACTTTCGCATGCGTAAGGGCACTTTCCTTGAACTGTGTGACTTGCTGTCCCCTGCCCTGAAGCGCAAGGACACCCGGATGCGAGCAGCACTGACTGTGCAGAAGCGAGTGGCCATAGCCCTCTGGAAACTTGCAACGCCAGACAGCTACCGGTCAGTAGCGAACCACTTTGGTGTGGGTAAATCTACTGTGGGGGTTGCTGTGATGCAAGTAGCCAAGGCAATCGTTGAGCTACTGCTCTCAAAGGTAGTGACCCTGGGAAACATCCAGGTCATCATAGATGGCTTCGCCGCGATGGGATTCCCAAACTGCGGTGGGGCTATAAATGGGACTCACATCCCTATCCTGGGACCAGCTCACCAGGCCAGCCAGTACATTAACCGAAAGAGCTACTTTTCAATGGTGCTGGGCAAGGTTCATGACGCGCGTGTTTTTAGGAACTCTGGTCTGTTTAGACACCTGCAGGAAGGTAGTTTCTTCCCGGACCACAAAATAACTGTTGGGGATGTGGAGATGCCTACAGTGATCCTCGGGGACCCAGCCTACCCGCTAATGCCCTGGTTCATGAAGCCCTATACAGGCGCCCTGGACAGTGACAAAGAACTCTTCAACTACCAGCTGAGCAAGTGCAGAAAGGTGGTGGAGTGTGCTTTCGGATGTCTCAAGGGGAGATGGAGGAGCTTACTGACTTGCTCGGATCTCAGCGAAAGCAATATCCCCATTGTTATTGCTGCTTGCTGTGTGCTCCACAATCTCTGTAAGAGCAAGGGGGAGACCTTTATGGTGGGATGGGAGGTTGAGGCAAATCGCCTGGCTGCTGATTACGCTCAGCCAGACACCCGTGCAATTAGAAGAGTTTAGCGGGAAGCGCTGTGCATCCGGGAGGCTTTGAAAGCTAGGTTCCTCAGGGAGCGGGGTAACCTGTGACTGTTCAGTTTCTTTACAGAGAAGCTGAACCTGCCCCTGCTTCAGTTACTGTTGACTTTCTTCTGCGGTTACATACCCCGTTCACCAGGTTTCCCCCCTTCCAACACACGTTTAAAAATAAACTTATTGGAATATTGTTAATTAGCAACGTTTTCTTTACTAATGAATTCGCGTTAAAGGGTTGAAACAGGGACGCAGACTGTGGTGGGTAGGGTGTGCAGTGACGTGCAGTGATGTACAGACCGCTCCTGCCCCTAGAGCGGTCTGCACTGCCGGACTGGTTGTTTCAATGGAGACTGCCATCCCTCCTTTTCGGGACTCTGTGTGCGGGGGCTATGTGGCCTTGTGGCGGGGGAGGACTGGGGGCAGGACGTTTACAGGTGGGTGTGAAGGAAGGGGTGAGGGGTGCAGGCTCTGGGCTGGGGGTGGGGGCGTAGGAAAGGGTGAGGGGTGTGTGGGAAGGGGGAGGAGGTGTAGGGGGATGAGGGCTCTGGCTGGGGCTGAGGGTTTGGGGCATTGGAGAGGCTCAGGGCTATGGTGGAAGGGCAGGGTAAGGGCAGCCTGCCTTGCCATTTGTGTATGGCAGGCGCTAGGACCCTGGGGCACCAGAAAGCATTTCTGCGGGGAGCCACTCTACTGTCAGGCAGGTACGGAGCGCGGCGGGGTGGGGGGGAGACCCGTGGGGGCCAGGGCCCGATCCAGGCAGGAGCGGGGGAGAGACCCAGCTCCAAATATAGCTGGAGCAGGACACCTGCCGCCTATGCACAGAACATGAAAAACACCTCCCAGACTGACCAGGGTGCCTAGTGACTGCACTATGTGTGTGTGACCTGCTGTTGATCCTACCCCCGTGTATGTGTCCAGGTAATGGTGACCGTCCTATGCAATTACCAAACCCTTCCCCCCCCTTCACACAAAGTCTTCTGTAAAGAAACATGACGGAAACAGTAATGAACAGCAAACTATTTTTAATAATCAACTACACAGTGAGGGAACGAAACTGGGATTTGGGCTTGAGTGATCCAGGAAGGGAAGGACTTCTCAAAATTTAGCAAATGAGAGCTTTTTGGTACTTGAGCACTCTGCTGGGGTGGAGTGACAGTTTTCACGGCCCCTGGCGCACCTCCTTCTTGTTATTTTGGGTGAGGGGGGGTATGGGACTTTGTGGCGGGGGAGGGCGGTTGCAGATACACTGCAGGGGGGCTCTGTCCTCCTGCCTGCGGTCCTGCAGAACATCCACAAGGCGCCTGAGCGTGTCCGTTTGCTCCCTCATTAGTCCAAGCAGCATTTGAGTCGCCTGCTGGTCCTCCAGACGCCATCTGTCCTCCCGTTCGCTGTGTGAGCGCTGCTGCTGAGAGAGGTTCTCCTTCCACTGGCTCTGCTGGGCCGCCTCGGCTCGGGAGCAGCCCATAAGTTCTGCAAACATCTCGTCCCGTGTCTTTTTCTTGCGCCGCCTAATCTGCGCCAGCCTCTCTGAGGGGCATGCTGGAGCAGGTCGGGATACAGGTGCAGCTGTGTGATGGGAAAAAGGGATTGACTTCCTTATAAAGATACATTTCCGCAAAGAGGAAACATAGTCTAGTCAGTCTCTGTGAACAAGACCATGCACAGCACTCACTCAGGGAAAGTTTGAATTTTCGGAATTCGCTTTCATTGCCTGGGGGATTGCACTGCAGACCAGACAAGTGGAGCGGGACAGCAGAATCCGTGGAGCAGCCAGGCATGGTAAGCCAAAAACTTTTGGCTGCTTAAAAGTCAATGTATACCACTGTCCTCTTGCTACAGGCAATCCTGAAAGCATAAACTCTGCCCCTGTTGCACCCCCTCGCATCTGTTCCCTGGGAAAGATCCCTGTATGATGCCACTCTGCAGCCTCCACCACGTGGCTGTAAAGTGACGCTCATTGTTATGCAAAGGAACAGTGAAGCACTCCCAATACTAATAGTACACAAATTACTGTAATTAAATGCAGGAGTCTCCGAGCGAGATCACCCTGAGGAGGGTCACTGAGGCAGATAGAGAGCGCATGCTGCGTGAAAGCCAGCACAAACCAGGGGCCTATGCAGCCATGCTCATGGAGGCAATGCTCCCGGAGTACCTGATGATAGCCTGGCACGGAAAAGTGTGCTACCATGGAGCACCCAATAAGGCAGCTCTCCCCAGGAACCTCATGCGGAGGCTTTTCGATTACCTGCAGGAGAGCTTCTCGGAAATCTCCCAAGAGGATTTCTGTTCCATCCCCATATATATTGACCTTCTTTTCGCATAGTTAATATTCCTGTTCTGTTAGAAAAAGATGTTTACATGTTTAAAGCACTTACCGACTGATCCTTCCCCTGATTCAGGGTCCGGGGTAACGGCTGGGGAGGGTTGGTAGGGGATCTCAGTGAGGGTGATGAAGAGATCCTGGCTGTCGGGGAAATCAGCGTTGTAAGCGCTGTCGACTGCCTCGTCCTCCTCATCTTCCCCGTCCGCGAACATCTCCGAGGAACAGTCCGTCGACAGTATCCCATCCTCAGAGTCCACGGTCACTGGTGGGGCAGTGGTGGCAGACCCACCGAGAATGGCATGCAGTGCCTCGTAGAATCGGCATGTCTGGGGCTGGGCTCCGGAGCATCCGTTTGCCGCTCTGATTTTTTGGTAGCCTTGTCTCAGCTCCTTGACTTTCACGCGGCACTGCGTTGTATCCCGGCTGTATCCTCTGAGTGCCATGGCTTTGGAGACCTTCTCGTAGGTCTTTGCATTCCGTTTGTTGGAGCGCAGCTCCGAAAGCACAGACTCCTCGCCCCACACAGCGATCAGATCCAAGACTTCCTGGTCAGTCCATGCTGGGGCCCTCTTTCTAGTCTGAGATTGCATGGACACCTCTGCTGGAGAGCTCTGCATCGCTGCCAGTGCTGCTGAGCTCGCCACGACGTCCACACAGGAAATGAGATTCAAACTGGCCAGACAGGAAAAGGAATTCAAATTTCCATGGGGCTTTTCCTGTGTGGCTGGTCAGAGCATCCAAGCTTGGACTGCTGTCCAGAGCGTCAACAGAGTGGTGCACTGTGGGATAGCTCCCGGAGCTACTAAGGTCGATTTGCATCCACACCTAGCCTAATTTGACATAGCCATGTCGAATTTAGCGCTACTCCCCTCGTCGGGGAGGAGTACAGAAGTCGAACTAAAGAGCCCTCTATGTCGAATTAAATAGCTTCGTGGTGTGGACGGGTGCACGGTTAATTCGAATTAACGCTGCTAAATTCGAATTAAAGTCCTAGTGTGGACCAGGCCTATGGTACACTGCTTTTAAGAAGCTGCCTCAAAATGTATAGAGCTGTTCTCTCTTCTCAGGTAAAATGATGCATATTTTATCAGCCACCACAAAATAGTTAAATAAATAAAACAAGTACATGTTTAAATTACAATTAGGAGAACATTGTGACAAAAATAGGGAAGAGGCAGGATGCTCACTTTAAACTATCATTCTGACCTTTAAGCCATGCTGGTATGTTTTATGTTCTTTGACCCACTGTGGTTTAAAATGCTGTATCTATTTTGTAAAATGACTGTAAAAACAGCCCTGTCTCAATCAAAAGACCCGCGTTGTGTGTGTATTCAGAGCTTTATTTGCTGGCTTTAGTAACAAAAATAAACCCTTATTATTTTTAATCCTTTGAGACCTTCAGAGCTGACACAGCTAAGAGAGAGTGACCTGCATTCTAGTCCTCCTTCTGCATCATCCACAGAATTGGTTACTCAGTTCCAAACATCACTGTACAAATCCACGGAAGGTAAAAGGTTTACAGAGATGCCTCTGAGGATATAATCTGAAGACAATATGTTCACAGACCATCATTATTTATGGTGATAGAAGAAGAAAAGAATCCAATTTTACTTGAGTTTGAAGTGAGTTGGCTGAGAATGAGGGGGAAAAAAGTATGATCTGGAAATCACTGAGCTACCACATGCCAAGTAAATTCCATAATGCTGTTTTTACAGTCACTTATATAGTGACACAAGTCTTGTGACACAGGCTTAATATTCTTCTGGGCATTTCTGGATGGCCAAATCTTTTACCTTTTCCCTCAGAATAACTGAATACAGCTTGCAAGGGTCCCACTCTCCCTATCTGCACAGAGATTTTTTCTTTAAGAGTTTAAGCTCTTGGGGCCACTGAGTGTATCTTCCTATACATATGTGCAGTATCTCATACAATGAGTGCTACTGCAGTGCAAATAATAGGAGGGGTGCTGTGTGCAGCTAATCCTCCTTAACACAGTGATGAGAACAAGTGCAAAAGGTGAAGAGATAACAAGAGCACACAACAGCCATGAAAGGTAAGGCTGCGTCAAAGGGGACAAGTTGATCACTGCATACTAGCAACAAGCCATAGCAAAGAAACTTCACTCACCATAGTACAAGGTCAGAACTCAGCTACAAAACAGATGTGGTATTTTTCGCTGATACTTGTGCACTTTCTGTGACTATGGTAGATAGAGGGCTCAGCAGAAACAGATGTATCCTGCACCTCTGTGTATACATGCAGTTGGTGATGAGTAATATCATTCATGAATGCTACGAAGAGAGCCAGTGCAATGTTAGGCTATCTACCTCATAAAACAAAGTAGGGAAATGTGGTCTAGGTGAAATTACTATGAGGTGGGTGCAAAACCGGTTGACAGACTGTGCTCATAGAGTAGTTATCAATGGTTTGCAGTCAAACTGGGGTTCTGCAGGGGTCTGTGCTGCAGCTGGTACTATTCAATATTTCCATTAATTACTTGGATAATGGAGTGGAGAGTATGCTTATAACATTTGTGGATGACACCAAGATGGGAGGGATTGCCAGCACTTTGGAGGATAAGATTAGAATTCAAAATAACCTTGAGAAATTGGAAAATTGGTCTGAAATCAACAAGGTAAAATTCAATAAAGACAAATGCAAAGTACTACACTTAGGGAAAAAACATCAAATGCACAAACAGAAATGGGGAATAACTGGCTACCCAGTTATATTGCACCAAAGGATCTCAAGATTATAGTGGATGACAAACCAAATATAAATCAAATATAAATCAAAATCATCCCAATCAAAAGTGGGAAGCAGTTGAAAACAAAGGCGAATATCAATCTGGGGTGTATTAATAGAAGTATTGCATGCAAGACACTCTACACTACTCTGCACTGGTGAGGCCTCAGCTGAAATACTGTGTCCAGTTCAGGGGTGCCACACTTTGAGAAAGATATGGACAAACTGGAGAGAGTCCACATGAGAGCCAAAAAAATAGTAAAAGGTTTAGAAAACTTGACCTATGAAGAAATGTTAAAAAAAAAATCTGAGCATGTTTAGTCTTGAGAAAAGAAGACTGAAGTGGGACCTGTTATCAGTCTTTAGACATGTTATGAGCTGCTATAAAGAGGTTGGTGATCAGTTGTTCTCCATGTCAACTAAAGGTAGGACAAGAAGTAATGGGCTTAATGTGCAGCAAGGGAGACGTAGCTTAGATATTAGGAAAAACTTTCTAACTATAAGTGCAGTTAAGCACCAGAATAGGCTTCTGAGAGCATTGTAGAATCCCCATCACTAGAGGTTTTTAAGAACAGATTAGACACATATCTATTAGGGATGGTCTACATAAAGCTGATCCTTCTTCAGCATATGGGGCTGAAATAGATGACCTCTTGAGGTCCCTTCCAGTACTATATTTTTATGATTCTAAATCATAGAAAGATTGTTGTAATGCCTGATGCCTCCCTAAAGTGAGTAATACAACAGTTGTCAAGGTTACTGTCAGAACAATGGGTATGTTAAAGGGAGTGGCCATGCTAAAGGAAACTGATTCTCCCAGTTTGTCTCTAAAGGGGTTGGAACAATAGCCACCTGACTGAGATGCTGTAGCTCGCCAGTGAGTCATATGACAGAGGGGATTGAAACCTTCTTTAAGGGCAAGATCCTGTTCTTAGTGCTCTCTCTCTCTCACTGACTGTTTACTAACTGACAATATAAGTACTGCAGGAGGCAGAGGTTAGGAGGCACCTGTCGCCCTGATCTGCAGACTAGATCCAAGGACTCACAAGAAGGGGTGAGCAGACAGTCTAAGGAGTTGTTTTACCTAATGATCTGTAACACTTGTATGTTCTGAAAATAAAGTTACTGTGGTTTTAGAAACTCCTGTGCAAAGCCCGTGTTCCTAACATTACCTGTCATGTGTCCCTGAAGAGTTAAACTAATCCAGAGCTCCACAGAGTTGGACTCTGGAGCAATGTACATAAGCAGCTGGAGAGGCTTAGGTGGTAAGGATTCAGCATAGGGCCACTGGAGTGCAAATTCCTACCTTGCAAAGAAAGGGGCCAAACAGGGCTGCACTCAACATGTGCCATAGAGGCTCAGAGTTAGAAACTAGACACTGCCCAGATGCAGCTGGTGTGGAAGTGCATATGATCCAAAGTGGGTGATCCAATTAAAATAGACTAGTGGCTATCTTCCAATGGACCTTAGCCAGCACCATAACAGGCACCTCACCAATTCCACTTAGTTCTGCTGCTGACCTCTGTATCACCTCTCATCACAGTGTACCCACTGGAGGGAAACCAAGAGCACTTTAGATCTGACTGTCTGGAAATGAGTTCTTTGCTACAAGGTAAGAGCTTTTTTCTCTCTCTGAACATGTGGTCTTCATTCTCACCCTCCTCCACAGTACCAAATCCAAGTCTATGTCTAGTTAGGGTGACTCCCCCAGTGTCACTAGAGGAATTGTGGGTGGGTAGGTAGCCTATGCAAATGAAGTTCTCCATGGCAGCACTTCCCCCTTTTCACCAATAGAAGGAATAAAGAGTGCTTACCCCTCCGGAGCTCCTGGCCACAGCATTTAAAATACAATATACATTAAGAGCTCCGTAGATAATTTTTATCGTAGTTTAAAACATCTGAGGGTTGTTAACACATAAAATTCATGCCTGCTGCTCGTGTGTTCAGGAGGAACACTGAGGATACTGAGGGTTCTCATGTGTACAGTCTCTTTCTACTTTCTAAACTTCTCACCGGGGAGAGCAGTGGCTGCATAGTTACAGTGACAACACTGGGTTTAACAGGAGCAGAGCCATTTTGGGGATGTTGTTGTTATTATTATTATTTTTGTGAGGCTATCCTCTGACATGAACATTAGAGGAGGAAGAAAAAAAAAAAACACTCTCGCCCCTCCATCTGCCTCCCCCTCACCAGCATAAATGCTTCTAAAATACTTTCTTTAAGTTCTCCAAGCTGATTTTAGTGCAAATCTGCCATGATGAAACTTGTTAAAAACAGACTTTAAATGATAAAGTGCTAGAGGGCTACAACAGTACCTTCTCTCATTGACAGTACAACAATAAAACTGAACCTCAGTGCCACAGGGTTACAGAGTCTGAGAAGCTTAAGGGTCAGGGCATTCACACATCTTGCTAATTCCACATTCCCATGAGTTCTGAGATTCAGGCTTAGAAATAATTCCCTTTCCTTGGAATCAACTGTGCTGCAAGAGGTTTAAAAAAAAAAAAAACCTAGACAGAAATCTATTAAGAACAACAGTACAAAAGTGCTCAAATCTTTTCGGGCTTAAAAACAGATATGTATACATTCCTGGTGAATATGTTGGTTGGTTCTCAGCTATTTTAAAGTGTATATTTTGGACTAAGCTCCTTCTGAAAATATTTCAAACTAAAGTAGAAAATGCAAGGAGTATTCTGTATTCTGAATATTCTATCTGCAATCTAATATTATCTAAATTCTTCTTCTGCCCTCGTCACTGTGGTATCTCACAGCATATGGTGAATTTGTTTTGCTTGGTTCCATCAGTCTCTTCTTCTCTGGTTAACCCTTTGAACATGTGTTCATATTTTACCTCTATACATTTAATGTTCATTTTTATTTTATTTGTATCTCCTACAGCTCTCAACCAATTTGGCACTTAGTGGGTTACACACCGAGTGGAATGATGTTCTTCTGCACTGTATAAATGGAGTTATATGTTTATTTTGAGAATTTATAGTTTCAATCATATTTCCTTAATCCAGATGAAATGTGGTAGCATTGCAGTTGACAGAAAGCATTCTGACAATGTTAGGAGTGCAGAAATTCATTACACTACCCTGTGTTTATTACAGGCCTACATAAAATCAGATTTTAGCTAGGATTAATAGGCCCAGGATGGCAGTTTATCTGCAGATGGGGAGCTCTGCATGTAAACCACACACACTCAGGACCACTGAACCAGGACTGGACTATGCCATAAGCACTATATGCCTGTTCCTGGGGGCCCAGTTCCTGCAATTATGGGATCAGATCAGAAAGTACTTTAATTTGAAAAAATGCTTTAATTAGTCCCTACTGTCAATAAAAAGAAGGAACCAATTTTTTTCCTCCCTGCAGATTGCTATGGAAGGACATGGGCATCAGGATCAGAAAGCTGGCTAGGTTCACATTGCATAGTTCCCTTAGTATTCTTTCCTCCGGTGTGGAGAAGGCTTGGGGGCCCACAGAGGAGAGAGGGTGTTCTGCTTCTCAACCCTATAGATCATGAGGATACATAAGGAAGGGAACTCTATTTGGAGACCTTCCATTGGAAACCCTTCCCCTGGAAGCAAGACTCCTACAGGATCCATTTCACCATTGGATAGGCCACCCTATGGCAAATCATCCTCAAAGAATGTGGACAGGCATACAATCTGAGTTACCACTGCTTCGAGCTCTATGAACTCAGTCACCTGGAAATGGGATGCCTAAGAAGAGGAAAATACAGCATAAATCAATCCCCTGCACACACTTGCATCTTCATCCTTGGCCTTCAAAATCCCATTAAGCACACACAGAGGGATTTATTTTGGTGCCTGGGGAATAGAGCACATGAGGTTGGCACTATACCCTTTCTTAGCCCTTCCTCAGCTTAGAAATACTGGGTTCTCCTATCCAACACTCACTTAAGTGGAAGGTAACGTGGGACCCTGCATTCGTTTTTTAAGATGCAGAATCTGTTAATATTTTTATCTGCAAAAATGAAAATTAAAGACAACTCAATATATCATAAAAATCCAGGTAGGTCTGTGTCACATGCAGCTAGGAAAATCTCCAAGGTGGCAGAGTTTCCTGTTACTACTACAGGAAAAGCAAGTGATTTTTTATGATAAATTGGACACTAAAACAGGATCATGTGTGCAGCACATAAGCAGCAGCTCCTGAAGGTATTGTGACAGAGGAAGACAAAAAGTCACCAGGAGAGCTGGAGTGTGTGCTGCAGCAGCTACTGCTATGCACTTACAAAGAGAGCAGCATGTACTTCCTGTGTCCATAATAGCTGTTGTCCACCAGTCAGTGCAGAAGGCTGCTAGATTCTCTTCCAGGAAGACCAATCTGGCCTCCACCCAGGTATACAATGTGGGAAGAGTACAACTTGTATTCTTCCTCTGCAACCATGCAGGGCCAGCCTCAAACTGCCCCTTAATTACAAATAGAGATGTGTGACCCTTACTAACTGCAAACCGTGTTAATTCTCCTGGGATATAGCGTGGTTGTGTGTTTTGCAATCCTAAACTCCGCCTTGTTTGGCAAAAGCTTTGTGGTTTTTTTCCCGAACCTCTGCAATAAATCCAAGCCCATTCTGAGTGACTGTTTTCCTCTCACTAGAGGTTGAAAGAAGAAATATATATGGATTATATAGTTCAAAATAATATAAAAGCTAATGGATTATTATGGTTTTGACCCAAAACAAGGAGACATGCAGTGGGCCTGACTGCGTTTCATTTTTAGTTTTGGATGAAATTTAATAGTGAAAAGTGCAAGGTCATGCATTTAGGGATTAACAACAAGAATTCTGGTTATAAATTGGGGACACATCAGTTGGAAGTAACAGAGGAGGAGAAGGACCTTGGAGTATTGGTTGATCACAGGACGACTATGAGCCGCCAATGTGATATGGCCTTTAAAAAAGCTAATGCAGTTTTAGGATGCATCAGGCAAGGTATTTCCAATAAAGACAAGGAGGTGTTAGTACCGTTATACAAGGCACTGGTGAGACCTCATCTGGAATACTGTGTGCAATTCTGGTCTCCCATGTTTAAGAAGGATGAATTCAAACTGGAACAGGTTGAGAGAAGGGCTACTAGGATGATCCAAGGAATGGAAAACCTGTTTTATGAAAGGAGACTGAAAGAACTTGGCTTGTTTAGCCTAACCAAAAGAAGGCTGAGGGGAGATATGATTGCTCTTTATAAATATATCAGAGGGATAAATATCAGGGAGGGAGAGGAATTATTTAAGCTTAGTACCAATGTGGACACAAGAACAAATGGATATAAACTGGACACTAGGAAGTTTAGACTTGAAATTAGACGAAGGTTTCTAAGCATTAGAGGAATGAAGTTCTGGAACAGCCTTCTAAAGGGAGTAGTGGGGGCAAAAGACATAGCTGGCTTCAAGACTAAGCTTGATAAGTTTATGGAGGGGATGGTATGATGGGATAGCCTAATTTTGGCAATTAATTCATCCTTGATTATTATCAGGTAAATATACTCAATGGTCTGTGAGGGGTTGTTAGATGGGGTGGGATCTGAGTTACTACAGATAATTCTTTTCTGGGTGTCTGGCTGGTGAGTCTTGCCCACACGCTCAGGGTTTAACTGATCGCCATATTTGGGGTTGGGAAGGAATTTTCCTACAGGGAAGATTGGCAGAGGCCCTGGAGGTTTTTCGCCTTCCTCTGCAGCATGGAGCACAGGTTACTTGCTGGAGGAGTCTCTGCACCTTGAGGTCTTTAAACCACAATTTGAGGACTTCAGTAACTCAGACATAGGTTAGGGGTTTGTGCCAGGAGTGGGTGGGTGAGATTCTGTGGCCTGCATTGTGCAGGAGGTCAGACTAGATGACCATAATGGTCCCTTCTGACCTTAAGTCTATGAATAATTATGTCTGCACCAGAATTGAATCTTCACAGTGACAAGGATAGATCTTCCACCCCAATTTTAAATCAAAAGATAAAAAAAAAAAAAAGAAGAAGACCCTCCCCCCCCAAACCTTCAGTCTAAAATAATTGAATACAATTAAACATGATTTCATTTATAAGATTCTACCCGGGAGGGAGGATACACTTGTGATGTCTTAGATAAATTCCAGGCATAACCATTAACTGTTACCACAAAAAAATCGTAAGAACATGAGCCTAGAACACTGAGCCTATCATGTGAACATACTGTATAAAGAGATGATGTGACAGGGTCTATCAGGCCGCCTCTGCCCCCAGCTGGAGGCATCAGTGCCCTGACACCTCTCTGCTCAAGGAAAACCCACTCAAGTTAAGCTACCAACAAGACAGTCTTCCAGAGGCCTAGAAGGGCCAGGAGGAACCAGCATTGGCCGGGACCCAGCAAGCCAGGTAAGAAGGCTTGCCTGCTGCTGCCCAGGGGCAGTGCTGGATAGGGACTGTGGCAGAGGTGTAAATCCTCAGTGCTAGCCAAGAACCTTAGGGCTAGTTAACCACCTTGCCTTGAAGTGCTGCAACTAAGTGTTTGCCTTTGAAGTTGTAAGTTTGTGTAGTTGGATCTGTGCAGCTGTAAGGGTCTGGTCATATGGATCAGATTGCAAGTTCATAGCTTTAGGGCCTGATCCCGTTCTCGTCAAAACTCCCATTCACTGTGATGGGAGCAAGATTGGGCCCTTATCTCTGAAAGATACTTTAGGAAGTGCAATCTCTTCATATTGACACATTTAACTAATCACTCTTTTACTCACACCATTTTATGGTGAATACTCCCTTTCATCCTTGTCTCTCACCTTGGTCTTTTTTGCAGCTTGTTTATCATATATCCCTTTTCCCATTTTCTGTTTATGACACTTTCTTATCTGCCAGAGTAGTTTGTTCCTGGATATGTATAAGACCACCAAGAAAAGACTTTTGTGAGAAATAAGGGGCACTCTATCAATTTAGTGATGTATGTGTATATATAGCGGATATTTATAGCTAATGTGATTCTGACTAGACCGGTGCAAAGCCCATCCATTTCTCTTTACAGGGGGCTGTGTAAACATGTCACTTTAGGTCCACCTAGGTTCATAGCTTCCTGTTACATGTTAAGTTTTAAGTTAAACAAACTCAGAATCTCAATCAAAACTCATTGCAAACTACCTATTTACACCTTTTGTGTACAAAACCAATTTTACTGATATTCAGAGGTGCAGTACTAGCAGCTCCCAATGATCTCAAATGGAATTGAGATCAGCATCACTGCAAAACAGGCTACTTGCAAACCCCCATTTGACCCACGTTTGATCAAACAGTTTGTAATCTGAAGTTAACCTTTTGTCAAACATAGGTTTCCAGTTGTTCTGGTGAATATCATGTTTTCGGGGGTTTCTTTGTGAACACTTTGATGGCTCTAATCCTAATGTGTCTTTTTGATTTTTACCACTGGTGTAACTCCAATGACTTAAATGAATTAAGCACTTATTTTCAACTCTCTTATAACACCAAGCATGGTGTTGCAGGCACTCTCTGCCTTAATCTCAAAATTGTGACCACCTGCTCCGAGAAAGGGAGCCTGTGTCCTAAGCTTGGTGTCAGCATCTAAACAGTTAAATAGAAATAATTTAATAAGGATTATTACAGCTTTCATCTTGAGGGACCAAACAAGACTTGCTTGGTTTTGCAACCCAAAATGAAATAACGGCCCAGGAAACACACTTCACTCGTAGCCAATGGTTTCTTTTCTTTTTTTTCCCCCTTCCTTTTTTTGGCTTACTGTGCATATTCAGAAAATCTCAGATGTAGCATCTGCTTTTATTTCTCTATTTTTGATGTGTTTGTTTACACCTGAGTCATCCAAGCCCCCTTTGGTGCCCCAATGCTCAGGAGGACCTGTGAACCCAACCTCTAACATTCCTACCCCTCAGTCTAGGGCCCTGCATTACAACATTCCCATCAATAGTGGATTGGATGCAGTTCTGTCTGGAATCTATTAGTTTCACTGCATACACCTAGGGTTGCCAGGCATCCGGTTTTTGGCCACAATGCCTGGTCGAAGAGGGACCCTGGTGGCTCCAGTTAGCACCGCCAACCGGGCCGTTAAAAGTCCAGTCAGCAGTGCTGCACGTCTAAGGCAGGCTAGTCCCTACCTGTCCTGGCACCGCTCTGTGCCCTGGAATCAGCCAGCACATCCGGCTCCTAGGCAGGGGAGCCACGGGGCTTCGCACGCTGCCCCCACCCCAAGCACTAGCTCTGCACTCTAATTAGCCAGGAACCACATCCAATGGGAGCGGGGGTGGGGCAGTGCCTGCTGGTGAGTGGACCGTGCAGAGCCTCCTGGCCCCCCTGCTTGGAGCCACTCCTGCCAGCCACTTCTGGGGTGCAGCACAGTGCCAGGACAGGTATGAAGCCTGCCTTAGCCCTGCTGCGCCACTGACCCTGAGCTGCCCGAGGTAAGCCTGTGCCTCATCCCCAAGCCCCAACTCCCTGCCCCAGCCCTGAGCTCCCCCAAACCCAAAGCCCCCTCCTGCACCCCAGACTCCTCATCCCCGACCCCACCCTCCCAGCCCAGAGCCCATCCCCCTCCTACACCCCAACCCCCTGACCCAACCCACAGCCCCTTCCCACATTCTGAATCCCTCGGCCCCACCACCCAGCCTGGACCTCCTCCTGCACCCCAACCCCTCATTGCCAGCCCCACCCCAGAGCCTGCACCACAGCCAGAGCCCTCACGCCCTCCTGCACCCCAACTACCTGCCCCAGCCTGAATCCCCCTGCCATACCCTGAGCCCCTAATTTCTGGCCCCATCCCAGAGCCCGCACCCCCAGTTAGAGCCCTTACCCCCTCCCACACCCCAACCTTCTGCCCCAGCCCAGTGAAAGCAAGTGAGGGTGACGCAGAGCAACCCACTGAGGGAGGGGGAATGTAGTGAGCGGGAGTGGGGCCTCAGGGAAGAGGCAGAGAAGGGGGCAGGGCCTCAGGGAAGGGGCGGGGCTAGGGTGGTCCATTTTGTGCGATTAGAGAGTTGGCAACCCTACATACACCCACTACAGGAGATTCCTTTACGAGATGCCATCTGCCTCTCTGCCCTATCTTCTGCTGGCCTGCACAAAGAAAAGGAGCTGAAATACCTTATGGATTCACTCATGAAATGGCTGATACTATAGATCACCAAGCCAGACCAGACGTGTTTTTTCAGAAATTTGAGCTTTTCTTTCATTCTATTTGACAGTAGTATTGTCTAAAGCACAGGCAAGAGCCTGGATGAGCTGTGATTATGTGTTCTCTGTCACTGTGCCAGAGGTTATCATTCTATACAAGTAACAAGCCAACATCATTATTATTATTTCCGTTATTGCAGCCTCACAGCCAAAGAAGACTGTAATGACTCTTTTAAACATGTGTTGATGATACCGTAATAAACTAATATTGTTTGGACAAACTGTGTTAACAGCTATTGTACTTTTAACTCTGTCAGTGGAAGTAAACTCACCCTCTATTGTTTATAAACACAAGTAGCCAGAAGAGGTCATATGGATCGTTTTTTTCAGAGGAATGTCTTAACATATATGGGGGTGAGGTGAGGGGAAGCATTGTAGTATTGTGCAATCTATTCCTGTGACTTAATTTTGGTCACTGTACGTGAATATCATCATACAGCAGCAGATCTACTTAGGAAAATAGGCAGCTAATAAGACAATTAACAACAGAAGTTGGAGGAGCTGGAGCAGGTGCAGAAAATCTCTAAGTATTTATGCACTGAAACAATGGGAACAACTATCTTATAGTGAACTGATTACAATAGGAAACCTTGGGTATAACTTTACCCCAAAGTACATAATGAAGAAATGGTTTTAAAATATTAAATCCAAATATTAATTTCTTAGGTGAAAGCCCCATCAAATTAAGATACTGTAAGTTTCAGTGGCTAGAGTCTAACTCAGACTAAGTATAGTAGTGGTGAGTTATTGCAACATATACACATATGAGGCCAATTGCTGCTCTTAGTGATACTGATGTAACAGAGCAGAATCAGACCCATGATTATTAAGAGGCTGAACTCCCCTTGAGAGAGGCTGCAACAGGAAGATGTAAGAGGGTGGATTTCAAGATGGTTTGGCAACTCATAATTAGAGCTGCCTCACTTAGATATGTCAAAACCATAATATTATTCTTCTATCTTTAATTGTATATTTGATTATCAAATTGCATTGTACCACTCTCACATGGCTTGCAGAAGAGGGGGGAAATATTCTGCTCTACTCCACACCCTAACATACACAAAACAAACCATGCACTTTGTCAGACTTATCCTATAGACTCCTCCAGAAAGAGCCATTTACGGAAATATTGAGACTGACCTCTTCTTTGTGTGGAGGTCCTGCATCACATAAACCAGACATTTCTGAAGTCTGAGAGCAGTGTAATTTCATTCTGCTCCCTATGCTGTGAAATATAGAACCATTGGTGTCATGAAATCGAAGAAGTATAAAAATGAAAGTCCTTACTGATAGAAGCATGTGCAGTTTATATTAAATTAAGAGGGATGGAAACAGATCTGTGGCTTTTGAAGTACATGAAAAACTATATCGCCACCAACGACACCAGCAGGTCAGGGGTGTAAATGGAAATAACTACTTTAGGGACAGGCTATTCAGGACCCATATTGAAAACCTGTGTATCGCATATTTTCACAAAATCAATTTATTTCCAGCAACTTGGGAGCTTTATGGTTTATGAAATATAGTTATAGTCCAACTGTCAGCAAGGAGCAAGATTTCTAAAGTGGGAAAACCACTGAAGGTTCTGTCCCTTCAAGTAAAAAAATATATATATTATTTGCTTCCATCTGAACCCTAATGTCTCCTATCTTTTGGAATTTACTTTCTTCTGGTAAAACTTCTATATTTTATCTATATCTCAGATATAAAAACTCCAAAGTCTAAAGTTCATGTGTATTTCTTTATTTCATAGGAAGTAAAATAATATCGAGACTAACTTGGGATAGAATGAGAGATTTTTACACTTCTTACTGATCAGTAAATATTTTTGTTTTGGTTTTTTAAGGATGAGTCTAAAAAGACACTGTAGGTACACTGATTTTTGCTAATCTGCTTTGTTATTTAACCTCCAAATTAGACTTTTTTTAAAATAAAGTGGCATGTATTAAAAATTATGTAATTGAAAGTGCTTCTAAAGCTTGGTATACTGTGCTATGCCATGGATATTTAAATACATTCAAAACCATTTACAATTATTAGAGAAATTTCTGCCCTCAGATTTTTTTATTTTTATGAATTATAATTTAAAAAAAGAGAATCCTGCTGACTACAATGAGAGTGGCACACACACTCAACATCAAATATGGCCCATTGCTACTTTTTTTTGTAATTTCTCCCATAATTTAAAGCATTGGTTAGGGGTAATAATCTGGGATAATCCACACATGAATGTTTTACTACTGGCTATACTATTCTCTTCAAGCAGCATGCCAAAGTTTAAAGCTGTTTGTAGAATAGGTGCTGTCAAAATTTGGTGCTATGACAATAGTGTCATTGCTGGAAGTGCACAGCCTGACCGGGGGTTGTGGGGGCAGGGAAGGGATAACATGCCTGTTTATGCTCTCCCAAAAGCAGGTTCTCTTCACATATCCTCTTCCACAATGCCTGCACTTTAAAAGGGCCACACCCAGACCTGCAATGGGGCAGCTGTGATGTTGGCAAACCAGGTGTCAATTGTTGCCAAGACTGCAGGCATTAGCTAAGAATTGACAGACTTATAGCTGGGGACCAGACCAGTTCACCTGTATGTTAATTTTGCTCAAAATAGGTATTAGTCTTATAAGAATGTATTTATTGTTTAGACCAGGGGTCGGCAACCTTTCAGAAGTGCTGTGCCGAGTCTTCATTTATTCACTCTAATTTTAGGTTTCGCGTGCCAGTAATACATTTTAACATTTTTAGAAGGTCTCTTCCTATAAGTCTATAATATATAACTAAACTATTGTTGTACGCAGGGGCGGCTCTAGGCACCAGCAAAGCAAGCACCTGCTTGGGGCAGCCCATTTGCAGGGGCGGCATGGGAGCTGAGAACCAACAGGGGGCTCTGGGAGCTGTAGTTCCTTAGTTAGCTCCCTGCCTATAGAGCCAGCCCTGGAGCAGGGAAAGAACTACATTTCCCAGCATTCCCTTGGCCACTACCAACTGGAAAGGAAGGAGCGGGACCTCATGCGGCAGCGTGTTGTGAGTGGAGAGTGGTAGGGAGACCATATTTTAACATTCAAAAAACAGGACACTCCAGGGGGAGGGAAGCCCCACCCTGCCACCATCCACTCCCTCCGACTGCCCCCCACAGAAACCCCAACCCATCCAACTCCCCCACCCCCGCTCCCTGTCCCCTGATCGGACCCCTGCCCCTAACTGCCCCCCAGGACCTCACCCCCTATCTAAGCACCGCTGGTCCTTGTCCCCTGATTGCCCCATCCCGGGACCCCTGCCCCTTGGGACCCCACCCCCTATCTAAGCCTCCCTTCTCCTTGTCCCCAACTGCCCCCTCCTGAGACCCCCCCAACTTCCCCCCAGGACCCCACCCCCTACGTGTCTCCAGACAAACCCCAGCGGCCTATCCAACCGCTGCCTGCCCCTGACTGCCCCCCCAAACCTCTGACCCATCTAACCCCCCCTTCTCCCTGCTCCTGACTGCCCCCCTGAACCTCCACCCCATCCAACCCACCCTGCTCCCTGTCCCTTGACTGCCCCTCCGGAACCCCCTACCCCTTCTCCAACCCCCCAGCCCCCTTACCGTGCCACTCAGTCCAGAGTGTCTGGCTCCGCGCAGCACCAGACATACTGCTGCATTCATGCTGCTGTGCTCCCCCGCAGAGCCCACAGCCCCCCCCCCACACACACACAGCACCTGCCTTCCAGATTTGAACACCTCAAAATTCAGGAGTGCTCAAGCTCAGTTTGGGCAGCTGTTACTTCATTTCTCCCAAATCAAATATACTGATCCACTGTAACTTGCTGTAGAAAAAGTAGGATAAAATTGAGCAAGAAATGCTTCCCAGTGGTTATTAGGACTGGAATTGCTATTTTCAACAGCCATTGCCTTTTTTGTTTGTTTGTTTGTTTAAAAGGAAGACAGTGATATTGCATTGGCAAATTCCCCATAGAAAGAAAGAGTGGAACAAAAGAATAATAAAGGCACCTCAACTTTTCCTCATTTATGGAGGACAGTCTTATCATATGCATCCAGACATCCTCCAATCACACAAGCTGAAAATTGTTCCACTGTACTGCAGCTCTGTAACCATATGGGAACCAATCCTGTCTGTGTTTTGTGCACATCCAGAATTCCTGCTGAATGACCTGCCTTGGGAGCGAGTTACCAGTGACCCAGGGCTGCGGCGGAAGGAGGATGCAGGTGCGGGGGGAGAGAGCCCAGGGCTGGGGCGGCAGGAGGTGTGTGTGTGGGGCACTGGTGGGGGGGAAGGGGAAGCCCAGTGCTGGGGCAGCAGGGGGTGTTTGGGGGGGAGAGCCCAGGGCTGGGGCAGCAGGTGGGGTGCAGGGGGGAGCCCAGGGCTGGGACGGGGGACAGCCAAAATTTTTTTTGCTTGGGGCGGCAAAAAACCTAGAGCCGGCCCTGGTTGTATATAAAGTAAATAAGGTTTTTAAAATGTTTAAGAAGCTTCATTTAAAATTAAATTAAAATGCAGAGCCCCCCGGACTGGTGGCCAGGACCTGGGCAGTGTGAGTGCCACTGAAAATCAGCTTGCATGCCGCCTTTGGCACGTGTGCCATAGGTTGCCTACCCCTGGTTTAGTCTCTATTAAATGCCATTTAACACTAAGTCCAGTTTGACTGGGTGACAAGATAGACAGGAGAGCCTATGGGGACTGTCTGTGACTCCATGTAAGACTGTTACCATGATCCATGAATTCACATTTGTTACTGACTTGGTGAATTTAATTATAGAACACACCACCAGTTTGGATTGTCTTCTAGTTGTGAACCACTTCAACTGGGATCCTTGGGACATATAAAGTTGCCAAGTTCTCTCAATGCTCTGGAGATTCCTGATTCCCAGAATGGTTCCTTGGGACTGAGAGTAGACAGTGGAAGTTACAGTAGTTCTCAGGCTGCTTTAATTTACTCCAGGGATCTAGATGGAGCACATGGTGGCTCCAGGGCAGAGGGAGGTTCAAAAGCGACTTGTAACCACCTTTATGCCTTTATTCCCCATGTCCCCCAACCTTGGCTGCACCACGCACACCTCAGCAAAAGATCATATTCCAACATTACTACCTATCAGCAAAATTGTATGGGTTGTAGGGATATTCCTTATCTTCACAACAGGGAATCCCATTAGAACCTATCAAATCCATGGTACTGTAAGTGCAATAGAGAAAAATTACATGAAGATGGGGTGTGGTATAAAGGTTTTAGCAGCAGGAGTCTGGGATGACTGCATTACTCATGAGCGGCAAAGTCACAAGCAAATTATGCAGGTCATCCTAAAGCAGAGCTAATGGAATCTTTATAACACACCATCATATATTATGTCCCTGCCACATATTTTACAGGAAAATTAGAAGCCTAATCTACACAGAGAAGTTTAACTTAAATCAGTTTTGACCTGTACTAATCCCCATGTACACTCACACTGGTTTAGCTAGCTTGTTGGCAAATGTGCCAGCTTGTGAGAGGGTTTTATTAAAGACTACTCTTTAAATCACTTTATATTTGGAGCCAGATGCCTTAATTACCATGTATCTAATAGTGCAGGGTTCAGAGGCCTGTGAGTATAGTATAGCCACTTACACCTCCTAGAGGAAGCACTGGCTACCTTGCTGGTAGATATTTTGTCGATGTTGCTTTACTTGGTGATACACACCATCAGCAAGCAATGAATCAGTCTAGGAACTTGAAATAGAATGAGTACTGATTAGTCTTCCTAGTGGCACAGCATGGCCCTTTCGGTTGGCCACACAGCATGCTGGGTGCCTGAATTTAATAATGATTTGAGACTGTCAAATAACAGGCTCAAATGGAATTATTTCATCAAAGATCATTAATCAGAGATTAGTACCATACTATACAAAATAGAGAAAGAATAGATACACAAAACGTGGATGGAAAAACACTTTCCTGTGATTGATTTTGCCATGTTATGTTTTAATGTTTTCATTTACCTCATTGCTTATGGAATTTCCCTTATGGTAACTATGTTACATGATTGAAAAGCAAAAAGGGAATTCTAAGTTGGTCACTATTCCTAACAGTGGGCAAATTGGCAGTTCCCGAAAAACATTTTAATGCATCCCCATTTCATTATTAAAGAAAACATCTGCAATAACAATAGTTCCTTACTAATCAAGAAATCCTGCCTATAACTTAGACACTTTTGGTAGTTTGAGGGGGTCTCTTTCGTAAACATCTATTTTCCCATAGACTTGGAGGTGCCCATCATGATCGATTATGGTCCAATACTCAATCATAAGAAATTCCTGAATACAGGTCACTTGCAGGTTATGGATCAACACTCTGGACTTACTATTCTGGACTTACTCTTTGCTAATACCATAAAGATTTTGAGAGAACAATTAATATATAAATGAAATTAATATTCAAATAAGAGGACTAAAAGGGTTAATATTTACTGACAGGTACCAACAAGCAGAATGTAACTATGCCATAAAAACAACATGATGTGCTTAAAATAACTTTTTACATCAGTCTTACAGATGAAAAGCCTCCGCTATCCAGGGTTTCTAACGTAAGGGACAGGAGATTAGTTTAAAAACTAATCCACCTGCACTCCACCCACCTGCACTCAAAGCAGGCCAGCTTCTTCAATACAGAACTGCCCTGGATCTATTCCAGGAAGTCCCAACTACCAGTCACTGCTACTGCAGTGAACAGTCTGTGCCTGATGATTCCTAGCATGAAGCAGAGTAACACTTCCACAAATGCTGAGGAAGCAAGACAGCTGAACAGTCTCTATCTAGCACTATAGATCCTTACTCCTCCCTGGCACAAAACACTAACAGCCCTATCCTATCCCAGCCCTCTGGTCCATTTCATGTTGTCAAAAACCTCAGAACTGGGCAGCATCACATGGATTCATTTCTTGGATAGATAACCTTTATGAGCCAGTAAGCATCAGATCCCGGATCTGAGACACCACACAAAAATATGCATCTCTACAGCTATTATGCTTGGGAATTTTCATGCAATGTCTAAGGTTTATAACTCATATATAAGGCAAGTGGCATTTAAGTCAGTCCCACCCCTGCATTCCTTACAAGTTGACTTGACAATTAATAGCTAAAATGAAATTAAATACCTAGATTCATAAATTCTCTGTCAGGTGCTGAGCAACTCCCGGAAGTACAGAGTACTCTCAACTTCCATTAATTTCAATGAAAGTTAAGGGTATTCAGCATATTATAAGATCAAACCTGCACACAGGGTTAAACTGTTCACTAAACTTATGTCAGGAATGACTGTTCCTCAAAGGCACATATGCAGAGACTCTAGGGTGTTTTCACCATCCAGCATAATTTCAGTTGAAACTCTCCTCCTTAACAAACCACCAACCAACCAAAAAAAACCAAAACAAAACAAAAAAACCATCACACCCAAACAATTCCTAACTGGGATTCACTGTTCTCTATCTTTTTTTCTGTAGAAACAATTATAAAATGCAACTATTTATATATCACATTGATCTCCAGTAATCCTCAAGAGCAATTCAAAAACCAGTGTTATATTTTACAAATTAGAGAGAAAAAAATATTCCTCCCTTGTAATAATCACTGTGCTGGCACTCAGACAAGAGGGCTAGAGGTTTATTCTCATAAGATTCTGACACACACACACAGTCACTTCCTCCTAAACATGTATTTTATATTCATACTTTAAAAAGATTCACCAGAAGTGATCATTTTCTTTCTTCTTCCCTTTATACTAATATAATTGCAAAATAACTGTCTTAACCACAATGCCTTTCCCCCTACTAGGCAGTCAAAATGGCCTTTTGCAGTGCACCACTCACGTTAGACGTAAGAAAAAAAAAGAAATTCTAGTAGTTCTGAAAGAGTTGAAGATCAGTAAAAGTCAAGACTCACCCCAGATAACACTATAAGAAATATAGATTGTTGGAGTAGGCGTGACTTGTTATGTAAGGACTCTCCGGACTGATTGGGCATAAAAAGCATAGAAAGAGACCTCTTCTTTATAAGACAAAAGGAAAAAATAATCTTCAATATATTAACCAATATGGAGGATGTACTCATCAAGATGAAAACAGAAGGATGTGATTCATCATAATGATACACATCACTGAAGGAAAAAAAATGCTTTAAAACTCTGGACTTAAAATGATAGTTAAAGGAACTACAGTTGTTAGAAAAGCAAAGGTTTTAAATAATTCTCCCTTTTTGAAAAAGGATTATCATATATTTTGTCTTGTTTTATTTTAAAACAAAGATGAAGACAACACAAAAATCTCTCAAACCCTTGCTCTCTTTGTGATGATCCTCATTGTTTTCCCTTTGGTTTTGTCATTTGCATTTCAGATTTTTAAATAATTACGGTGAAAAAATAATTTAATAAATGTCTCTTGTTTATAACAATACTGTTAAATGACCTTGCCACTGTTACAAATGACCTTGTGGACTGTTTTTGTTTTGTTTTGTTTTGTGGGTTTTTTTTTGTTTTGTTTTGATTTGATTTTGTTGTTTGTTTGTTTGTTTTTTTCAAAAAATGACAGCAGGCACAGGTTCATCACACAAAAAAGTTGGTCTGCTAATTGTTGGAAGAGCATACAGGGCAGTTTGCTTCATATTTCTGGTGTTGTTTGTACATGCACATTAACTTTCTCCAAGGGGCAGGAAAACACAGACATACCCCTGACTTCTTCTCAGAATTATTTTCAGAGCAAGGGGTCCTTCCTGTACCAGGAGCCATACAATTTAGGAGTTGCCTACTAATACACTTTCATCAGCCAGAAAACTACTCCATTACAATACAAGCTAAGCAAAATTCCATTCTGTGGGAAATTCCAACATTGTAACATTTGTTCTTGTCCCAAATAGAGTTGAAAAGTTGAAAAACATGAAAAAGTTTCATTTTGATATTTTCAATTGAAATTGAACATTTCAGCATTCCCAAAATTGAAATGTTTTGTTTCAGTTAGTTGAAATGGCCAAAAAAACCAAAAAAACAACAACTTTATTTCAAGTTATTTCAACATTAAACTGTTTTTGTTAATTGTGGTGTTCTGCTTTATGGGAGCCTCATGCCCCCATTTCCCGGGCGAAACTATCTGTCCTATAACACATCTAGAATCATATGACTTTCATGATGACCACAGAGGGAACTCAGTACATTGTCTTATGGGGAGATGTAGTCCTCCAGAGAGGCCAGCCTATAGGAGAGATAATAAGGCAATGTGCCTCAATAAGACAATGCAGTTTAATATTTTGATGAATTGGTTTGAAATGAAACATTTCAGATAAGTTTAAAAAAGAAATGTTCTGATTTGGGTGGAACTGACCCCAAATGAAATATTTCATTTGAATTTTCTAGGAGGAAAAATTGAAAATGTTTGGCAAAATCAAAATGTTCTCATGGAGAAATTTGATTTTGTGGAAACTGCATTTCCACTGGAAAATTATTCCAATGGATAATTCCTTACCAACTCTAGTTACAGTAAAATTAAAAATATATGTAACTGTTTATCACTAAATATACTTTAAACATTGTTTAGTCTTACCTTATGGAAGACTTATTTGAGTTAATATTTCTACATAAAATATGATATATAGAGTCTAACATAACCACTTTTGAAGCCTACTCAGTATCTAGAATATCATCTATGGAGATGCCACTAGGCCTAATAACCTTAAGCATTAAAACTAAAGGTGAGCTTGATGACAGCACAAACCTAAATATATATTATCTGCTACGAAAAAGATTGGCCAAACTGCATTGTAAGACTGGCTGATCAAACAGGGATCAAAAGGTCACATAATGACAGTTTTCCACAGGGTATTGGACTATTCCTTGCGCTATAAGGGGCAAATCAATTATCCTTGATGAATAGCCCATCACCTCAGTAGAGGAGTTCATGGCTATTTCAATGGTGAGAGCCTCAAAGGGCAATACTAAAAGGTTACCTTCCTTCTGCAATCAAGTTTGACCAAAGCTATTAGGCAAGCCCATCTATATTCTCTCTCTAACCTGGATTCACTTTGTTCTATGCTTGATGCTTACTTATATCCAGATAATCATGTACTCCGCAGTGGCAAGTATTGTGAGAGAAGTGGCATACTTTAGTAATATAGTGCATGGTGTCATGACTCAAGAGCAACATGCCTGTCTGATGTAAGTGTGCTGGTGTCATCCTCAATTTCAAGTTACTCTTAATAAGCAGAAATGTCTTTCTGGGGTGCCAGAAATAACTTGTGTGAAATACAAGCTCTTTCAGTGGCAGGCATCACTCCCCTTCACTCTAATTCAGAAGGTATTCTGTGCCTTCCAGTCATCAACAGCCTGTATTTCACAGGTTAGGAGACATTTGAGGACTCCAGTTAATGTGACAGTGAGGTCATATATGAAGTCGGTGACCTTAATTCAACTGTAGGAAAACGTACCTTTCTTTTGACATATGATACAACTCTCACCTCCTAAGAATTTGCACTTAGCTGCTTGAGAGCGTAGGATTAGTCCACAATCTTAATGCAAAAGTAGGAAAATTATCTTTCCAGAGACATGCAATATAGTATGACTTTCAACTCTGGGTAGTAAGGGTGATTTTCACGTTTATGCAGACAACCAACATTATCAAATTATGCATTACATTATAATGTGCAAGGTGGGAATGGAAAAATTGGAAGTCATTATACTGCAAAGCAGGTCTGAGCTGTAAGGCACAAGAGCAGGCACAGAATACAGTAAAGAAAGAGAAAGTACTGCATAACGTAACAGACACTATAATTATATGTTCTTTTCTCCTTTCTTTCCAATTGTATTTTTTAACTTTACCCATTCTTTCAGTCATTGTTTTCACTGATGTTGCTGAGTACACAAATACAGGATTTGCATCATTGAAATACAAGGCAGGAATAAAATGTCAATACTTCCTTTGTAACTGGCATATTATTTCTGCCATGTATTTCAATGGGAGGAATAAAATGTAAAGTAAACGGCAATTACACAATGAATATATGACGTTTTATATATTTGGTGGATAAGCAGGAAAAGAATTTGCTGAAATTGTGTTTTCATTGAGGGGATGGCAAAAAAAGCAGGCAAGAATATAACGTGCCTCAATTTAAAGACTGCAAAGGCTCAACTTTTAATGTTTTTGGTATTTGACATTTAAGGAGGACAGGGTACCACGACTGAAGGAGAAAGAAGAGAGGTAGGAATTGTAATTTTTAAACATGGATTTTTAGTGCAGTGGGAACATGCCTGACTGACAATACTTGTAACCGAAATCATCAGTGTTATCAATGGAACTGATATGCACTGCTAATCTCCTCCACACCATGCTGCCATTGTACCTCATTTATGACCTATGGGCTGACCGCTAGGAGTAAAAGGACAGTTCAGTACCTGTGTCCATTCGTTAACTGGATTCCCTGATCGAACTGTAGAGAAAGGGGTCTATTGTAATGGTGTTCTTTTGTGGACACTAGCCCACTGGCAAATGGATTGAAATCACTACATCAGTGATCATCCAACAGTAACAAATATGAACCTGTAAACCAAAGCAAGAAGAGTCTGCTTCCCATTACTAAACTACCATATCTATCAGCACTGAGAGTTATAAATAAGGACACTGATAGAATGAGGATGCATCTTTTAAATCTCTTGAAATGCATTGGAGTTTAAGAGACAGAACAAAAAATGATACCTGTTTTATTTAAAAAGGAAATACTTATTTTTCTGAATAGGTATATCTAGTATGTATGACCATCAAATGCCCCAGAAAGTAGCAGTCCTCATAAGATCTCATTACTGGACCATTAATTAAAGCTGGCTTTAGCTATTTTAACACACACTGTTCATTTTAAAGAGCAACTTTACACCATGGAATGAACAAGAAACTATTTTAACATGATCTTCACCTTTTAAATTCTGAGTCTCCTATCCCGCTGGTGGATTTATTTTCTGTTAAAGCATGGAAACAGTTTCACCCATCACAGCTCTAGACACCAGTATTTTAAGCAGCTCTTGCATTGTGCAAGAATATTGCACTGTGTTATAGAATACGTATGGAAATATCCCTAAAAAAGACAAGAGATTTTGGGGGGATTCTGCTTTACAAAAACATTTTTTAGTTAGAAAATGTGATGTATTAGGAATTATCTCCCACCTTCCATTTCTGGAATTATAAAGAGCTCTCCTTTGTTCATTGGGCAAAACAGTGTAGTACATTAAATTTAATTATACACCTGTGACCACCTCAGTTACAGTCTTTCCATTAACCATTTCCAACCTATCTGCTGCTAATACTTCAAAACTCTGAGCCATTTCAATCAGCTGCTCAGATTGATTGTTCTGAAAAATATTGACCAGAAAAAATACTACCTTCTTTCTCCAAAAAGTTGTGTCCTGCTTCCCATAACCCTTCCAGAAAGAGGGCATGGATCCAAGGCCCATGGATAGGCAATATTCATTTCTGGACTAGTGGCAGGTCTAAGGTCCAATATTCATCCATCAAAGCTATAATTGAGAGTTTGTATAATTGGAAAAGGAGTATCCCAAGTTCCCAATTTGACCCACATAGTAGTTTATATAGGTCTTGTAGGTCCCAAGTCATTAGACTTCAAAGTCATGACAATTTGACATACTTACACACACACACACACACCCTTTTGAATGTAATTTTATAGGTTTCTAAAATAAACATTATATTTTTTCTCTCCCTCGCTGACTTGTATAATTGAACTAATGGTACTAACATCCTTATTTTTCCATTATTCCAGTAGGAGTCCTTGCAGCATAAGGTATAAATCATTGCAAGTCAGGATGGGAAGATATGACCTTGCTTTACAGGTGAAGGGATACAAAAATAGGGCCAAAAAACCTCTCCAAAATATTTCTTAAATAGTTTTCCCACCTGCTAAATGTGGCATATTTAGAATACTCATTGGTACATGGTTGTAGAAAAGGTTTTTTTTGGCACTCGCTTTGGAAGATCTGTGTAATTTGCTCATGTGTTTGCTACTCGTGAATAATGCAGTCAAATTTAACTCATGCCAAAACACTTTTTTCATACAATGCCATACCATACCATCATGTATTCTGTATACACATGACAGAGGCGCCTCAGCCAAATCTCCAGATCCAGAAACACCCTTGAATTTTGAGATGTTAGACCTGCATAGACTTGGACAGGAAATGGCTTTCCCATATTGTGAATTTTTTCAAGATTCCAAAAATTTTCCTAGTCTGCACTGGGATAAAACCAAGACCTTTTGAAGTTTTGAAACAGAAACCTCAGCCAAAAGCCCACTGGTTATGGCATTTACCCGGGGTGTGGAAAACCCAGGTTCAGCTCCCTGTTCCATCTTATTATTCAGACAGGGACTTGAACATTGGTCTCCCACATAAGTGCCTTAACCATTCAGCTCTTGGTTTTTCCAGGGGAGGCTCTTAGCTATTCCACACAGTCTTGAAGTTGTTTCCACTTGTATAAATATTTTTTGAGCAGGGATTTGAACCTAAGTCTGCCATATCCCGGGTGAGTGCCCTACCCTCTACTTTTACAGTCAGTCTCGGTTTCTTTTTTGGCCAAAGAAGAACAGCTCCATTGGGGGGAGGGGGGGAGAAGAGACTAATTACAGAGCTATTTTCTATACTAGGCTGAGTGACTCTCTCTCTCTCTCTCTCTCTCTCCCCCCGCCTCCATCCTGGATGTCAGAGACCTTTCTCACTGAAAGTTACATTGAAACTGGTACATTCCCATTAAGGAGTTTTGTTTTTGGCAAATCAGCATTTTCTGAGAAAAAAAATGTTTTATAAAAAAATTCCTGACCAGCTCTAGATCTGAATCCAGATTGAATATTACTACCTATTATTAGTATACACAAGTATACTCCTTATATTAGAAGCTTTGTTTGTGTTGGTTAAGTGACAGCTGATTTAAACTCTGATTTTTGTTAAATGATAGGAATTTAATTTGACTTCTTCTAGCCTGCCCTCTGATATGAGCACTTTGACCATGTCATTTAAATTATGTTCACTGGAGAATTAAGCCATCATACAGATTGTAATCCTTATAATTCCTTTGATTGTTTTATTTTAGATGGATATGTGGACTAAATATCTGAAATATGATAAAAGCTGTGTTTCTCATTTTAATATTTAGCTTCTGAAATAGCTGGATGGTAACATGGAATGAGGGGCTGGCTGATGAACCCATATGTTCTTAGTTTTATTCCTAAAGCTTATGCATACGTAGGCTGGATATTAGAGAAGGTACTATTATAAGCAGACATCTCTACATTCTAATGTAAGTGGCATAGCCAAGGCATCCTCAAGGACCTCATTTAACTTTCCAATTACAATTTTGTCAGAATGATGGGCACTAATGAAATTGCTCATTAATGCTGAGCACTGCAATTTTGTTAGCGATGCTAATAAACATGGACAGTGCTATCATTTCTGTGGAAAGATCTGATGTGCGCGTGTGTGCGCGCATGTGTCTCTCTCTGCATGATGGATACATGCCATGACTGAGTTCATGCCATTAACACAGATTTCACTAACCAGATGGCCAGAGTAACAAAAGGTGAAACTTTGACAGCAGCTTTGGATTAACAAATATTATGGTTTACAAGTAATTTAAATTAATCCTCTGCCTAGTAATTTTGCTATATTAAAAAAAATTAGTTTAATTTTTTATTCTTCTGTAATTAGAAGAGTGAGCCAGGGAAGAACTTAAATGTTTAAAAAAAATATGTTCTTTTGGCATTCCTTGAGTTTTGTGACTTTTGATAGTTTTATTCATAGTGGTTTGTATAAACCCTTTTATCTTAAATGAATCTTAGTTTTCATTAGTTCAGATCCTGAATTTTGTGTTAGGCTCTTCTCCACCTTGAAACTCAAAGTCAATCTGGTTTCAGCTCCATTTTGCACTTTTTAACCGAAACCTTAAACTGCATCAGGATGGTCTAAAACTCAAATCATTCAGAAGATATGGCCATTTTTGTTATGAAAATTTGTCAAAATCTGGTTCTTCTCTCACTTACAGCATTTTATGTTTACTTCAATGCAGCTTCTCCTGCTTTATGCCAGTGTGGTGGGGTGGTGCCCCATCCCCCTGAGAAAAAGGCTGGAACAGGACTTTGAGGCTGCGCAGGCCGGCAGCCAATCAACAGAGGCCTTTTAGGAGCCAATCAGGGCCGGGTGAGGTCCTATATAAAGGCTGCCTAGGCAGGAGGAGAGGTAGTCTCTCTCTGACTGCCAAGGGAGGAGGACTGGCTCCTGGGCTGAAAGGTAGCACCTTGGATAGAGCAGTGCTAGGGAAGGGCAGAGGGAGCTGGGGAGCTCCAGCCAAGGAAAACCCCAGGCTGCAGGCCTTGCTACAAAGGGCCAAGCGGGTGCACAGGGCTGAAGGGGAAGTGGCCCAGGGACAAAGTCTGACAAAGGGAGAGAAGGAGGGCAGGGTGGCTGCCGCTAGAGGGTCCCTGGGTTGGGACCCAGAGTAGCAGGTGGGCCTGGGTCTTCCCCTTTCCCCTGGTACTACACCTGGCTGAGGAGGAGTGTGGCCTGACACAGGCTGTGGCTGGCCCCTGTGACAAAGGGGCTAGACTCTGAGGCTGCAGCCGGCCACTAGAACAGGTGCCGATGGAGGACTGCTGATAACACCAGGCCCCCGGAAGGGGGTGACACCAGAGCAGTGGGCACGGATGGAGGGCAGTGTCCTCAAGAGGATGCCGCCAAGTGGGGAGCAACATGGGTGCAGACACCAACAGGGGAGCAGACGAGGGACGGGATATCACCAGAAGAGGGCGCCCCACAGAAGACAGAGCTAATTCCCAGACGTGCCAGTGGGAGGCGCTGCGGTGGTGAGTCCTAAACCCGTCACAGCAGGCATAAGTGATTTTACATGCAGTGAGCCCAAATCTCCCTCTGCCTTGCATTCTGTGCTAAGTGGTTGTACCATTTTGGTCTGGAATGTGTGTTATAGAGTAAGCCCTCCAGAAACCATAGAGATGCCACATTTCCTGTACATTCATTATGCAGGATTTTTGTTTCTTTCATGTGATGTGCTGCATGCTGGAAAGGGAAAACAGAAGAGCTAAGGACAGTGCATTTGCAGGCTATGGCCAGAGAACAGTAGGAAGTTTGTTACCTTTTTTCTGTACAGAGTTTCTGTTCTTAATTAAGTTTAATCCTGAAACCAGTCTTGCTAGTTAAGTATATTACATAATACCAGCAGTGGGAGGCAGAGTGTTGGAAGGCCCAGTAAGAGAGGTAACAATGAAATGGCTGCTTTGGAGCCTGTGCAACTGCAAGTAACTTCCTCACCAGCCTTGAGAAATCCTGAAGATACCTGAAAACATTGAAACAGGCATTTGAACTGTACATGAAAGCTGCAGACAAATAAACTGGAAGATGAGCAAAAGATTGTTCTGCTTTTAACAGGGGCAGACACAGAAGCACTAGCTATACACAATGCATTCCATTTACATGGTGGAGTGGGGGAAGAGAGGTAAGCTTTGCAGGAAAAAAATGAAAGTCTTTGAAGATCATTGTGTCCCTAGAAAAAGTTACTTATGAAAAAGGTATATGTGCATGAAGGAGAACTGTCAAGGAGTTTTCACAGACTTAGCACTAAAAAGTCAGTTCTGTGAACATGGAATATTAGACTCTTTCATTAATAATCAGATTGTCCTGGGATGTAACTATCCAAAAAGCTACAACCAGTAACAGAGAGATAGATCTAACACTAGAAAAAATGTATATGCCAAGCAGCAGAACAAACAGAAACATATAAAAGTCCCTACAAAAAGGTACAGAGCATGACTGAGTATTATAGCTAGCCTAGCAAAGGGAAACTTCACAGAAATTAAATTGGCCAGTGATAGACACACTGAAAGCAGGAAATAGTGCCAGTTAGCCTAAGTATAGGAAAGGCTCAGAATTTGGGAAATATGCAGAAACTGCAATAGGTCAACCATTATGCTAAAGTGTGCAGAGAAAGCAAGAAACTGAATGTATTAAGTGCAGAAAGGGATTCCTCCAGTGAAAAGAAAGAACTTTCCTTATGCACAATAGAGAAGGCTGCAAACTCCAAAGATTTCGCTAATTTAAATGTGCATAAATGTCACATCTGTGCAGGGCAGTCCCTAGGGCGGTGTGGGGCCCCGGGACAGAAATAACAACATCAGTTAGGGGCTGGAAGCGACGTCACTTCCAGGACCGACCGTGCAGGGGTTGGGTAAGGGTGGCTGTGGGAGGCGGTGCCTCCCCAAACAAACAGCCAGCCTGGCCCAACCCACACTCCGCCTCCCCAGCCTCCCTTCAGCGGCACTGCTGGGCTCCAGGAGGTTGGGGCCACGCCGCCTGCCTTCCTGGGGCCAGGGAGGCTGCGGCGGCACCATGTGCTCTCCCTCCCAGTGCTCCAGCTTCCGAGCACTCTCCCTCCTGGCGCGCTCTCCCTCCAGTGTAATGGGCAGGGTTTGGGGGTAGCATCCCCCAGCCAATGGTTCACCTGCTGCCTATATGGTGCCAGCCATGGGCTCCCCAAAGCAATGGGCCCAGAGTGGTCACCCCAATTCAGCAGTTAGGGATGGCTCTGCATCTGTGACATACAAGATAAATACTGTGTCATGTATCAGAGGGGTAGCCATGTTAGTCTGGATCTGTAAAAGCAGCAAAGAGTCCTGTGGCACCTTATAGACTAACAGACATATTGGAGCATAAGCTTTCGTGGGTGAATACCCACTTCGTCAGATGCATGTCAAGATAAACACTGTGGCACAAGTACATGTTATAACTGAAACAGAAAGATGTGAGAAGCACATAAAAATGGAAGAGCCAAAAGAGTGTGAAAACTTTAAAGGAAGAATAATTACAGTGTTGGGACAGAGCTCATTGATACCTCAATATAAAGGGAAAATGATAAAACATGAGTTTGTGGTGGCATCCAGAGACAAACAACCAGTTTTGGCCCAACATACATGAAACATTGGTCTCATCACGATGAAGTATGTTTTAGAGACATAAAGACAACCTAGAATCAGATAATATATTACTAGCATTATATGAAGCTGTATTCACGTGAAATGAGTACCTCCTGCTAACATACAAGATATGGTTAAGAATGATGCAGAACCAATGATTCATGTGGAAGTTTGTGTGTGTCAAGCTTTAAGACAGAGGGTAGAAGAGCTGCAAAACATGACAGCAGATAGTACCATTCAGGAAATACAACAACTGATGGATTAGGTTCACTCCTTAGTTGTTGTAGAGGGGAAAAAAGTGGAGAATTTCAGCTATGTATGGACCCTAAGGAGCTGAACAAAAACATAAAAAGAAAATATTTCCACATGCTCATAAGAAGTGAAATATTGATTAAGATGGAAGTCAAATTCTTCAGCATATTAGATGTATTGGTAGGAATTTGGCACCACTACTTAGACACAGAGTTTCAAGATCTGCACTTACAGCACTTCAACTGGCAGACACTGCTTCAGAGACTCTCTTTCAGAATATATTTGATTCTAGAAGTCTCACTGTAGAACGAGCCACATGCTAGATGATCTAGCAGGCATGAAAGTATACATTGATGATATAACAATTCTGGGCAGCACCACCACTGTGCATCAGGAATGAGAGCTAATAACCTTAAACTGAATAAGGCCAATGTCAATTTCAAACAATGGAAAACCATACTTGAGTGAGAAAGAGTGTCCTCAAAGCAAATCTTGCCCGATGAATCTAAGATTCAGGCAATATTGAACATGCCAACTCCTGAAGATAAAAACATAATTCAAAAGCTTCTAGGCATTTTGAGTTAGGTCAGCAACTTCATGCCTAACTGTACAGCTCACACAACTCATCTAATACATCTCCTCTTCAAGGTCACCAAACAGGCATGGATGCCAGAGCATGAAAGAGTCCAATAATTTAAATCAGAGCTCTAGTGCTGCAATTTTTGACCCATTGAAAGACATCAAACGCCCCATAATTGCCTTGAAAGGAGGGCTAGGAGCAGTAATAGCACAGTGTAATGAAAAATGATTGGTTGCCAGTCTCATATGCATCAAGGCCTATGACAATTACAGAGAAGATGTACACAAAAATGTTCACACCTTTCTTTATGTTCATAGTTTCAAAGCAGAAATTGATCATAAACCACTAATTGCAATACACAAAGGGAGCTGGAGAAGCACCATCAAGGATGTGACCCGAGTTCCACTTAGTAATGGCACTAATGTGGTCTACAAACCTTATACTGAACATAAATAGAGGGGGGAGGAGAGATCCTCCTGTTTATAAGCAAGCAGCTTGGTCACACCCCCTCACAGTTGCCAGAGCTGCCAATCATGGAGGCAGTCACCCACAGAACCAGGAAACAAGGCCTGCTATAAAGGGAAGAGTGCAGAGAAGGAAAGGAAGTCAGAAAGGTCTTGGGGAGCAAGGTGGTGACAGCTCTGCGCCAGGATGCCTCCAAGAAAACAGCCAGGAGACTGGAAGAGATGACAAGTGAAGGGCTGACAGGATTAAAGGAATGTGAGGGTCCAAACAATGACCTCACTGACAGCAAACTAAGTGGGGAGGGGGCAATCGGGTGATGCTCAGGCCGCTCAAGAGGCCACCCCAAGAGGCTGTGACAGGCAGAAACATTCTCACAGACCTATGCTCTGTCTAACAATATATAGCCTGATAATCTAGAACAAACTGTAAACATACATATCAACATGCTAAAAGCATCATGTGGAACATGGGATGAACTGGAGACAGACTGCAAGCAGCGACACAAGCTACAAGTAAAGGAGGGGGGGGAAGCAACACTCCTCACCTGCATGTTCCCACTACAGAAATGAGGTTTCAGTGATCTCAGGTGCGCTCTTGAACGGAGCACAGATAATGCTTCTCAGAGTGATGAGAAAAGTACTGGAACAAATACACTTGAGATTCATCAAATGACACAGAGCTAAGAAGCTGTATTCTGTCCACCGATGAGTGGTGACATCAGAGAAATGGTGAGTAGGTGTGGAACGTTTTAGAGCTACAGAGATTCCCAGCAGAAAGAACCAATGTTACCACACAAATAACTCTCAGTTCTATAGGACAAAGTCAGAATTGACATATTCAGCCTGAGAAGCCATAATCATCCAGTTATAATGGAGCACTCTACTGATTTCCCAGAAATAGTCACACTTGAAGATACCACAGTTGTCAGAAATATTAAATCTGCACATCATGGAATTCCAAGAACAGTAATATCTGACAACTTTTCAAGAATAGGGGATTCCTGGATTTTGTTAACATGTACAACTTTCATCATAAAACATCTATTCCCAGATATTCTCAAACCAATGGATTAGCTGAATGTGGAAGAATTTTCTTGAAAAAAAGCAATGGATGCAACAGAGGGAGATCCATATTTTGCATTAGTCATCTACTACTACTACATTTGGCTGCCGACAAGTCCTGAACTTTGACCTGCAATAGTCTCTGAGCTAGCCCAATGGCTCGAACTTTGGTGGGGGGCATGGTGGAATTGCATCAGGAATGTTGGCTGGCAAATGACTGAGATTCAGCCCTAGAAAGGATTTCAAATGTGGTCAGCTGGTTGGGTCATCAGTTTCCCTGGTATGAATTGGGTACTCCTGGGATATACAATAAGAACACTGATCTATCACCCCCCCTCCCCAAAATAAAATCTGAGTGATATTAGGAGCAATACTGCTGCTGGCTATAAGGTACCACTAGGTTTCTTGAAGTAATTCAGGACTCATGGTCACCAGTGTCCAGCACAGTTCTTCACTCAAATGGACACAAATACTGTGGTCAGTAGCATTTACAGCCAAGTGTGACCAAGACAATTTTGAGTGTGTTCCATCTTGAGAAAGCCAGAGCAGCCCAAGAACTGAATATCTTTCTCAATGGAGATCTCTTGGGGGTGGGAATCCCACCCAGACTACCTCAGAGTAATCCTAGATAGATCTCTCACATAGCTTAACCACCTGTGGAAAACTGCAGTTCAGGTGAGGATGTGTAACAACCTTCTAAGTAAATTAGCCAGCACTTCATGGGGAGCAAACACTCAAATTCTCCAATCTTCCAATTTAGCACACTCTTATTCTGCAGCAGAATACTGTGCTCCAGTCTGGCATTTCTCTCATGTAAAGTTGATTGACACACAACTACACTCAACCATGTACACCACAACTGGGCTGATTGATCGAAAACAGTACCATGGCTTCCCATGTTAAGCAACATCACTCCTCCACATATCCATCAGGAAGATGCTACAGCCAGAATGGTTGAGATCAGGACAAACCCAAGTCTACCATTACACACATACCTCTTTGACCACCCAAGAGCACACTTGTCATCGAGGCGCCCATTGTGGACCCACTTGTCCTGCCCAGATTTCTCTGCAACATTGATGTGGCATGAAAAATGGTCTGCAGTTGACATAAAAAAAGGCTCTTGTAATTGATCCAACCAAACGTATCAGCTTTGATTTGCCTCAGACTCATGGGCCCTTCTGAACCAATTTCAAATGGGCCAGGGTCAATGTGTAGCCAGCCTTCTGTCTGGGGTCAACAAGAGGATCCCACCTGCACCTGTAGCGAAAAACAGACAATGTCACACATCACTGGCAACTGCTCTCTGACCAGATTGGTGGTCTGAGGGCTCTGCACTTCTCTGATGAGGCTGCCGCAAATTGGCTTGGCAAGCTCCGCATCTGGTAAGAAGATGACTATTCAACTAAAGAGCAACCCACTGCAATATGGAAAGGAATATGAACTCCTTTACGACAGATGTATAAATGCCAGATATGACACAAAACCAGAGGATGACTAAAGACTCTGTGATAGTGAGGACAAAACTAGGAAAGTACAATCTGACAAAATATGACAACAAAGGAACAAGACCTTTCACTATTTTAAAAACAAAACAAAAAACACACACCCCAGTGAGCCTTTGGGAATATGGCTACTTGCCAGTCAAAGCTAGTGGTCAAAAAGAAGAATCTCCTCCCTCATATAGAGTGATCACAGATGAATGGAAATTCTTATAAAGGAATCATAAGCACCTGTTCAAGATACCTGAGGAGGCAGAGATGAATGAACTGACAGCAAATGTACAAGTAAAAAATCAGCAATCTTCCTGATCTGCTTAAATGCCCTGAAGAGACTGATTGGGACATATTAAAGTTTGCTTTTTAAAAAAAACTGAATAGTTGCATTTGTAGTTTAATTTCATAGTGTGTTACTTCAGTCAGGAAATTAAGAAGATATGTTAAAAAAGGGGAGGGGGAGAAAAGGTGTGCTATAGGTTAAGTCCTTCAGGAAATGTTTGAAATGTGACACTGCATGCAGAGCGTACAAGTAGTCTTTTTATTTTCCTGTGAGGTACTGAGTGCTGGGTAAGACAAAAAGGGGTGGGGAGAAACCCAAGACAGAGTGTAAGTCACAAGAGAGAACAGTAAGAAGTTTTGCTCCCTTATTTCTGTATGTAGTTATTCTTAATAAAGTCTTTATTTTGAAGCCAGTCTTGCTCATCAATAAGATAACACATGGTAGGCACATTGCCTATGGGTCATAGGATGCATTTCCTCAAGCTTACACCTGCATGATTTTCTACACATAATCCATGTATTCTGTCTTTGTGTGATTGAAGAGAGAGGAAGAGAGTGGAATTTTGATGTGTGTGCATTGCTGTGAGAGGATATGACTGAACATGAGTTAATCAGATTAAAGAGAAGCAGGGCTATGTTGTAAACTCTGAACGCTGAGGACTTGTGTGAGAAGAAATGCACCTAACAACCAGGTGGATGTTAAAAATAATAGTTTTCCTTTGGGAGTTCTGCATGTGGAGTTTCCTGACAATATATAATAAAGAAAAAAAATTGGAGAAACCTTTTTCATTTCAAGTAGCAAAATCATTTTGGTGCTGCATACATAGCAAAATACAAAGGCAAGATAACAGTGCAGAGTGACATTTTTTGCAGCAAAATTAGAACATTTTTGCTACCAATTCTTCATGCTTGAAATGGCCATGTTTTATATATGTCAAACATTTTATTTTCGTGGAAATCTTAAAAAGGAGTCCATATTTTCACTAGTAGTAAATATTGTCTTATGCCCTTCTATTTAACAAAGACTTATTTTTTGACATCACCATTAACCGAATATCTTTTTAGCTGTGGTTTATAGTGCAACTTCAACACTAAATCTTTCAAGAAGATCATATAAATGGGATCACATACAGTACTGAATATAAATGTGTTGATTATAGTGCACAAAGGTGTGGGTTTGTTGTAGCAATAAAAACTTTAACAGGTGGTTAAATAAGAGTTCAAAGAAAGAAAATGAGACACTATTGGCCAATTTCTTTTTAAATATTTTAAATCAGGATACAATAACATAAGTATCATGTACTGCAACTAAAATATCATAAATCACCCTCTTCCTCACATGCCTCAGCTAGTTCTATTAATTTCATGATCTACGTCAAAATTGCCCTCCTTTTAAAACCTTTTCACAGACTTACTCCAGCCTACTCCACCAAACTTCTCCATTCGCCCCCCCCTTCTGCACTTATTACTCATCAAGTACTGACTTCCCCTCCATTCCATCACACAATCTCATTCTGTTGATGCAAATGGAACCCAGCTCTCACAAATCCAACACAAGTCTCTTAACCACAAGATGATCCTTCCTCATCAAGTATTTGCCAGGCTAACATGGCGTACCACAGGGATAGTAACAGGCTAATAATGGGTAGTAGAACTTTACAGAAGCACTCAGACTGTGTTTATGCTTCAATTTCACAGTATGTATCTCACTCGCTTCCAGAATCCTATTCCAGACCTACCATGCCTTATAGTTGCACACAGGATGCTGTGTGGTGACATAATTGTTGCTCATTGCTATCTTACAGGCCAGATTCATGATACCCGTCATCATGTTGAGTACTATCTTATTACACCAATAATCTCCTTTACTTCAATGGGATACAGAGATGGACAATGATTTCCTTAGTATTCATGGCCTGTCATGTGATAGTCAACATCTACAGTTGGAGCTAAGTGTGATTCCCAGCTCGCACAGGTATACTCATGCTAGCTGTTACGAAGCTAGCACACTAAATATAGTGTAGCCACGGTAGCAAGCAGTGGTAGGGCATATCCACCACAAGTACAAACCCATCTGGGTCCCAGGGGTATGTACTTGGAGTCACTGTGCTGTCATTCACCACTGCCTGTGATATCACAGCTACTCTACATGAGCGCTCTCATCAAGGTAGCATAAGTTTGCCTACTTGAGCTGGGAATTACACCTCTAGATCCAAGTACAGATGTAGACTCCCAACTGGATTGAGTCCCCCTACAACACATACACACACTATATAAGAGTATATTGATACAGATTGTAGACCATTATTATTATTATTGTTTGTATTATCATAGAACCCATGAGGTACAGTCATGGACCTGGACACGGGTTTGCTAGATGCTGTAGAAACACAGAACAAAAAAGACAGTCATCATGGTATAGCTGGGGCTCTTTTGTTTATTTTGTTTTCAGTCCCTTTCTTTTACTCCATCCATGTTGGGAGCCTAACTCCCATTGAAGTCATTGGCATCAATAGAAGTTAGATGCCTAACCTTTGTAGGTGCCTTTGTAAAGCCTACTAGGGGCCTAATCTGCATGGCTAAGTACCTAAATACCTACATAAATCTGGCCCAATGTAAGATTTTAACCAAAGGCAGGGTGTCTGCACTACAAGCTTATCCAGACATCTTGAGAGATCTATCATCCTAATACTGGATAGGAAATTCATGTAATGGTTCTCATTGTCCCTGTATAGCCAACTACTGCTATTTCTAATGATCAGATCTACCACCACAGCTTGTCTAGACCTCACATTGTAAATCCTTCTCCTGGAGTGATCTCCACAGTGTGTAAGAAATGATCATACTGCTCTAATTTTAGTGGAATGTGGGTCTCATCTGAGGGAGTTCACTGTTCCAACTAGTTTCCCTTCCACCATAAGACTTGCTTCCTCGGCTGGAGGATCAGGGCGGACAGTTCTCAGGAAGGCCAGTTCTACAACACGGTGAAGCCAAGAATAATTCCATCTCTTGCTGCTCCTCCAGCCTCAGAATGCTGTACTAGACTCAGAAGGGATATTATGTATCAATTACCTGGCCAGAGGTAGTCAGACACTCTGTTCTTTGAGCAGTAAACTGTGCATCCCCTACCCTAAAAAGTCTGTTGATGACTTTAGTTGGTAAATGAGAATTAGGCTAACTTAGGTTTCATTATCAAGATAGACGTTAAAGGACTTGGGATTTTTTGTTCACTTAATGGATTTTCTTTACCATTGTCCACTAACAAGTAACTAAGCAGGCTACTGTTGAGTGCAGAATGCAGTCAAAACTCACTGTGTCATTGTCTCAGGCCTCAATCAGCTCAAGAATCTCTCTCTATTCCCCCCTCCCCCTGATATAGCTGTAAAAACCCTCCTATTATCTCCAAGCCCTTTGGCTATGAATAAATCTGTTTTTGTGTGGTTTTTTGGCCCTTTTTTATCTCTTGATTGCAAGCCTTAACTGCCTCTGCGTGTTTATTGCCTTTCCCATTTCTTAAGTCCTATACAGCTTTGTTTTTCCTCTGATGTCTTTGAGCAGCCCTTTATAAAGTCCCATTGCTCATTTCATTTTCCTTGCATTCTTTTCCAGGAATTTGTTGTCTTTTGTGCCTTTTTAGGATCCTCCTAGCTTGTTCTATATCATATTTTAATAGGGAGCCAGTGTGGCCTAGTGGATAGAGCATTGGGCTGGGTTCTATCCTCAGCTCTATCACTGGCCTGCAGAATTACCTCAGGCAGGTCACTTCATCTCTCTATGCCTCAGTCTCCCCTTCAGTAAAGGGCTAGATATTGATTTATTTTACTAATAATTCTCATCTACTGTGCCTTGTTCATTCAGGGCCAAACTCTGCAACCATCATTAACATGGCGCAGCACTCACATAAGTAGTCCTATTTATTTCAATATGTTATTTTTATGTAAGTAAGAACAACAGGATGTGGCAATATATTTCTTAATTTTCCAAAAACTATTTCTTGAATGCTTATAACCTTGTGATGATGCAGTTCTACCCTAACTGAAGAAGAAGCAGGATGTTTCTCCTCTAGTCGGATTATCTATTTTCTAGACCATAAAGCTAAGTTCAATATTGTCTACTTTAGGAATCTCAGTGATAATGATGATGAATGTTTGGTTTTTCTGGTTGCTAAAAAGATATATGGGTAGATAAATTCCTCCATGAGGAGAGTATCCTGTGATTTCAAGTTTCTTGAAAGTTGGTCCAATATTATTTTTCTCCCTTACTGGTATCTGTAGCATAAATAGACATGCTTTCATTTTTCTCTTTAAATTTCTTCTTCTTTGTATCTTCAGCCAAAGAATTTCACCATCACACTATTCCTATTCCAGTTGTATAACAGTAATACCTCCCCCAGAATGCAAAAATAATGAATCAAGCTCTCCCCCCCGCCAACTCCAAAATCATGATTGGCTCAAAAATTGTGGGTTTTTTTTAATAAATACTACATGTTGGGTGTTATTCTTTTTTAACCTTTAGGGTACACTCAGGTCATGTTTTCAAGTTTTTCTCTGTGACTCCAGGACCTGAGGTTTTAAGAAGATATCATGAATCACATGAAAAAAATCACACGTTGGCAGCACTTGTGCTAGCCTTGCAGATACTTTTGATTCATATTATCACTCCATCCTAGTTTCCTTTCCTGTCCCCCTCTCCTGTAGGAAAATGCTTGGTAGAAGTTTTAACTGATACATGTTAGTAATTATCAATTTCTACTTCCAGCTCAAACTGGGTATTTCCCAACCCCCTGCCCCCAACACACACACTTTTGATTGTCACAATTTACAAAGTTAACACTTACTTTAAAAATAGTTTTGTCTCCTGTGGCCATTAATATTCCTAATGCAATGAAATTACATATTGGGGTCAAAGATAAGGAATACAAACTATGTACTTAAAATACTTTGCAGCATTATACATGGTATTTATTTTAGTGCTTTATAATTTATGCAATATTATTTTTTTCTGAACCTGTGATGAATCATGTTTTAAAATCATTAAAAGTTGAATAAATAAAAATTACCCTTATGGAAGATTGTTATGGAACTTAATAGAAATTCTAATAACCCATAATATTCAACAGAGAATTATAACCTTTCCATCAATCGTTTCCGCCATTCTTTAGAATTTTAAAATTTGAACTATCTACTAAATGCTATGGTACAAAAAAACCTATACGATGATTTTTATTAGCTTTTCTGTAAGACTAATTTGTGAGAGGCCTTTTACAGAAATGTAAAGTGATGAATTTAAAAAAAACCCTTGAAAATAAACAGATATTATCCACTGAATTAATTTAATATATATGTTCTTTCAAATTGTGTATATATCATATCCATCCATATGGGTGTTCCAGCTAAGAGCATCATCCCACCACGTTTAAATTATGCTCACAAGATTATACATTCCATCATGTATGGTGAACTTCCAGTTCTTGCTTATTTTCCATACTCCCTGAATTTGACTTTAGACATTGTATTAAACATGAACATTTTAGTATGGATGAGATCAGCAATGCATGTAGTCTGGCATCCTCTCTCTGGTAGTGTCACAAGCTTCAGAGAAAGATGCAAGAATCCAGGTAATGGAATCATCTACTCATAAGGGAAGTTTCTTCTTGGACCCTCCTGCCCATCAATTAGATGTTGACATATCTCCTGAAACATGAAGGGTTATAGCCCCCTTTTAAAATCCAATCTAACAGATGTTTTCATCCATATAAATGTCTCATTCTTTTTACAATCCTAAAAAGTTCTTGGATCTCAGTGATAGCTAGTGACAATCCATTCCATGCCCCATTATATATTTCTTAATCATTCATTACATATTTATCATCGGAGAACATTTCCATCTGAAATAAACACCACATTAGAAATAAGCAAAAAGACCTTTTCAACCCTTCCCTACCTGTTTTAAAACCTGCCTAATGAGTTTTGCCCATTTTGAAATGAAGGGAATTGGTATCTTTCTACTTAAATGAAGATCATACCATCCCCTTATCACATATCTACATTCCAATTCTCCATGAAGCCAAACCACTCCCTACTTCTAACACCACTGGTGCATATTTAATCAAGGTCGCAATTCAGCAGAGTACTGAAACGCATGCCTAGTTTTCACCTGAACTATTCACATGCTTGAAGTTAGGCATGTACTTAGGCACTTAATTGAATTGTGGCAATAGCCTTTTTTCATTTGTGCTTGACACAAACTGTATTGACCTAGTGTCCAATTCAATTATATCTAGACAGCACTTTCTTCCTATATATGTAGCCATTAATCCATTCAACAGTTCTGATTTCTGACAATTATTACAGTAACCACCCACCAGCAGAAATACCAATATACAAACAATTAACCTCACCAACAGCTAGCAGCCTAAATCAAATGGAAATAGTTTATTTTAGCCAGCTAACAGAAAAAAATTCATAAATACCTCTAACACGCCCGCTCCCCCAAAAAATCCTGTCAACCAAATAATAACCATTCTCTTTGCAAGTCCTTTAATACAGCTTGATTTTTATCTTTACTTGCTTCAGTGGAGAATCTAACCCCCCCATAACGTAAGCTGTTCCTATTGCCTTCACAAGGTTTATTTGACCAAATATTCCTTCAATATACAGATGGAAGAACTTCAGGAGCTTGTGACTTGTATGGAAAAGGCATCCAAAAGTGTTCATGCTTTTCTACACATTATCCAAGATATTTGAACTTAATAAGTTTACAAAATCTAGCCAGAAATTTTGCAAGAATAGATCCTTATAAGTTTTCCAGCATTTCCTTTTCTTTATTTGCCAGGATGGAAATACTATCAGAACAGACATTCTTGTGCAGTGCTTAAATTTGCAATGAAAGCAGTGTGGGGCTCCAGCAATTTTTTTTCTTTCATAACTGATGCGGCAAGCCTAGAGGTCCTGGGGCTCAGCCCTGACAAACCCTGGCACAAATTAAGCACTGTTCTTGAGGCACACTGTGACATCACTTCTGCTTCCCATCCTGCCTGCAAACAGGAAGTACAAAGTCAGGGAAAGTGATAAACAAACATATATATTTGACCCAAGCCTCAAAACATTTCAGTTTGCGAGCGAAAGTTATTGGTCAGATCATATTTTATCTAAACCTGTATGCCTTGCCCTATTCTTGTATGTCCTGGCTGTTTTATAAGTCACAGCAACAACATGCAATAGAGCTGGAATTCTCCTTAATACATGGTCATGGATGAAGTACAATATGAAATTAACTGCCTACATGAATTGCAACCTGATGTCCTACACTGCTGCACTGATTAAGTGGCACAATAAATAGCCATGGCTTTCAGAACCAGTATTACCAGTGAGCTTAGCAAATCAACAACTATATCCCATGGAGGGACTGATTAATTGGTTGATTGTATACAGCCTATGTAAGTCATCTTTCTATTTTCCATAAAAGAGAATCACATAATAAAATACTATGAACCTGCTCAATCTGATTGGATAATGACATTTTGATTAGCAGGAAACCACACCAAGCTTATCAGGCTGACTAACTAGCAGCCAGGCCAAAAAAAGACTGACTAATTATAGTATTTGTAAAAGAGACCCAAGAAGGACAATTTTCCCCTCTGTGTGGATTTTCTCTTGAATCATTCAAAATAAGCAACTCTGTTCCTATCCTACAGGAACAAACATTTTCTTTTCCTACTGTTTCATTCTACTTGCAGATTCTTACACACAGAAGAAATGGTAAGCACATAGTCATTATGGTTGTTTTTTTGTTTGTTTGTTTTTTTACTCTCAGAGGGAAAAAACATTGAAGGTCTTCCCACATTTTATCCATCCAACCTCACACCCTCTAAAGGCAATTCACTGTGGTTGGCCTTATTTCCAAATATTTGTTTCTGGGTATGTCTACACTACAAGACTATTTCGAATCAACTTAAGTCGAATTTGTGGAATCGACCTTATGAAGTCGAATTTGTGTATCCACACTAAATACACTAATTCGACTGTGTGAGTCCACAGTAACGGGGCCAGCGTCGACTTTGGAAGCGGTGCACTGTGGGAAGCTATCCCACAGTTCCCGCACTCCCCGCTGCCCATTGGAATTCTGGGATTTCTCCCCAATGCATGTAGGGGGAAAAAATGTGTCGAGGGTGGTTTTGGGTAAATGTCATCATTGAACCGTCAATCACACCCTCCCTCCCTCCCCAAAAGCGCCTGCAGGCAATCTGTTCGTGCACTTTTCTGCTCAGTGACAGCGCGGGCGCCACAGCACTGCGAGCACGGAGCCCGCTGCAGTTATGGTCGTTGTCAACTCCTCGCACCTTATCGTCCACCTCTTCCACAGTCAGCTGCTGAGAAATAGGGCTACTTTTCAATGGTGCTGCGAGCACTGGTGGACCACGGGGGACGTTTTACCAACATAAACGTCGGGTGGCCAGGCAAAGTTCATGACACGCGTGTTTTCAGGAACTCTGCTCTGTTTAGACGCCTGCAGGAAGATAGTTTCTTCCCGGACCACAAAATAACTCTTGGGGATGTGCAGATGCCTACAGTGATCCTCGGGGACCCAGCCTACCCGCTAATGCCCTGGCTCGTGAAGCCTTATGCAGGCGCCTTGCACAGCGACAAGGAACTCTTCAAGTACCAGCGAGCAGCGAGCAGCGTGACCTGTGACTGTTCAGTTTCTTTACAGAGAAGCTGAACCTGCCCCTGTTTCTTTACCAAGTTACTGTTGACTAGCATCTGCAGTTACATACCCCGTCCACCCCGCTTCCCCCACTTCCAACACACGTTTAAAAAAAAATACATGATCCACTGTAACTTTACAAAGGTTTCTTTATTGATGACTTTGCATTAAAGGGTTGAAACTGGGATGCAGACTGTGCTGGGTAGGGTGTGCGGTGATGTAAAGACCACCTCTAAACTCGAGGAATGACAGGCTCCTGCTCCCAGAGTGGTCTGCAGTGCCAGACTGGTTGTTTCAACGGAGCCTGCCATCCCTCCTTTTTGGGACTCTGTGTGCGGGGGCTATGTGGCCTTGTGGCGGGGGAGGACGGATACAGATTCCTCTGCTGCGTGGCTCTGTGATCCAGGACAGGGACCGTTGCATGAGATCTGTAACCACCCTCCCCCGCTACAAAGTCACGTACCCCCCCACCCACACAGAACCTGCAAACCACCTCCCATACCGACCAGGGTGCCTACTGACTGCACTGTGTGTGTGACCTGCTGCTGATCCTGCCCCCGTCTCTGTACCCTGCTAAAGGTGACTGTCCTATGCAATACCCTACCCCCTTCCCCACCCACCCCTTCAAATGCAGCGTTGTGTAAAAAAGCATGATGGAAACAGTAATTAACAGCAAAGTATTTTTAATAATTAACCAGACAGTCAGGGGATGAAACTGGGATTGGGGCTAGGGTGAGTCAGGAAGGGAAGGAATTCTCAAAAATTAGGGTATGAGAGCTTTTGTGTACTTGAGCACTCTGCTGGGGTGCAGTGACAGTTTTCACGGCCCCTGGCGCCACTCCTTCTGGTTACTTTGGGTGACGGGAGGTATGGGACTTTGTGGCGGGGGAGGGCGGTTGCAGATACACTGCGGGGGGGCTCTGTCCTCCTGGCTGCGGTCCTGCAGAACATCCACAAGGCGCCGGAGCATGTCCGTTTGCTCCCTCATTAGTCCAAGCAGCGTTTGAGTCGCCTGCTTGTCTTCCTCACGCCACCTCTCCTTCCGTTCGCTGTGTGAGCGCTGGTACAGAGAGAGGGTCTCCCTCCACTGGCTCTGCTGGTCCGCCTTGGCTCGGGAGCACCCCATAACTTCAGCGATCATCTCGTCCCGTGTCTTTCTCTTTCGCCGCCTAATCTTTGCCAGCCTCTGTGAAGGGGATGCTGTGGCAGGTCTGGAGACAGTCGAAGCTGTGTGATGGGAAAAAGGTAGTGAATTCCTTGCAAAGATACATTTTTCCGAACAATGAACACAGTCTAGTCTGTGTCTGTGAACACCACCATGCACAGCACCTATCTCGTCCGCACTCCTGCAGCAGGCAATCCTGAAAGCATAAACTCTGCCCCTGTTCCACCCCATCGCAGTGTCCCCCGACCCTTGCACTTCTGGGTTGAGATCCCAGTGCCCGATGGTGCAAATTTCATTGTCGCGGGTGATTCTGGGTAAATGTAGTCAGTCATTCCTTCCTCCGGGAAAGCAACGCCAGACAATCATTTCGAGCCCGTTTTCCTTGGATTGCCCTGGCATACGCCATAGCGTGGCAACCATGGAGCCTGTTTTGCCTCTTGTCACTGTCACCGTATGTGTACTAGATGCCGCGGACAGAGGCGATTCAGCAGTGCTACACAGCAGCATTCATTTGCTTTTGCATGACAGCAGAGATGGTTATCAGCCATATTGCACCATCAACCATGCCATTGTAAATTGGCAAGGTGATGACAGGTAGCTGTCCTATTGCACTACACCTTCTGCTGCTGTCATAGGTGCCCCTGGCCGAGATCAGCCGGGGGCGCAAAAGACAAAACTGGGAATGACTCCCTGAGTCAATCCCTCCTTTATGGTATCTAAAAATAGAAACAGTCCCACCTAGAATATGGGGCAACTGTACTAGGGTTGCAGTGTATCAGAGAACTACAGAGCACAGCTGCTCTGTGTCAGATCCCGCAGGAATGACGAGCTGCGTGCCATTCACAGGGGGTGCCCCTGCAACAACCCTACCTGTTGCTTCCCTCCTCCTCCAGCCTTCCTGGGCTACCATTGTAGTGTCCCCCCCATTTGTATGCTGAAGTAATAAGGAATGCAGGAATAAGAAACAGTGACTTGTTAGGGAAATGAAATGAGGGTAAGGCAGCCTCCAGCTGCTATGATAGTCCAGGCAGTACAGAATCTTTTCTTTACACATGAAGGGCGGGGGCTGATGGAGCTCAGCCCCCTGTTGCTATGATGAAGACGGTTAGCAGGCCATCTACTTATGGGCTGATGACGAGGACAGGTAGCAGTCCTATTGCACTACACCATCTACCGCAAGGCTGATGATGAGGACGGGTACCAGTCATTTTGCACCGTCAGTCACCCATGAGGCGGGGAGGGGGTGCGAGGATGCTACCGTAGCGTGCCGCAGCATCGCGTCTACCAGCAGCATTCAGTACACATAGGGTGACATTTACAAGAGTCAAGAGACGATTTCTTTCCCTTTTCCTTCTGGGGGTGGGGAGTGGCTGTACATTGACGAGCTATGCCCTGAACCACCGCTGACACTGTGTTTGACCCTAGAAGCATTTGGAGCTCAGCCAAGAATGCAAATGATTTTCAGACACAGCGGGAACTGTGGGATAGCTTGCGTCCTCATTCCCCCCCTTCCCTCCCTCCATGAGCGTCCATTTGATTCTTTGGCTTTCCGTTACGCTTGTCACGCAGCAGCGTGCCGACTCTCTGCTATGCCGTCTGTCCGGAGATTTTTTAAAAATACTTTGGACCAGGCGTAACATTACGGTAATTTTCCTAATTAGATGCAGGAGTCGCCGAGCGAGATCGCCCTGAGGAGGGTCACTGAAGGAGATAGAGAGTGCATGCTGCGTGAAAGCCAGCACAAACCAGGGGCCTATGCAGCCGTGCTCGGGGAGGCAATGCTCCCTGAGTACCTCATGAAAGCCTGGCGCGGAAAGGTGTGCTACCACGGAGCACCCAATAAGGCAGCTCTCCCCAGGAACCTCCTGCGGAGGCTTTTCGATTACCTCCAGGAGAGCTTCGTGGAGATCTCCCAGGAGGATTTCTGTTCTATCCCCATATATATATAGAGACCTCCTTTACACATAGTTCAGATTCCTGTTCCATTAATAATAAAAGTTTACATGTTTAAAGCACTTACCGACTTCTCCTTCCCCTGATTCAGGGTCTGGGTTAACGGCCGGGGAGGGTTGGTGGGGGATCTCCGTGAGGGTGCTGAAGAGATCCTGGCTGTCGGGGAAACCAGCGTTGTAAGCGCTGTCGCCTGCCTCGTCCTCCACAAACCCTTCCTCATCTTCCCCGTCCGCGAACATCGCCGAGGAACTGGCCGTCGACACTGTCCCATTGTCAGAGTCCACGGTCACTGGTGGGGCAGTGGTGGCAGGCTCCGTAGCGTCCGTTTGCCGCTTTGATTTTTTGGTAGCCTTGTCTGGGGTCCTTGATTTTCACGCGGCACTGCGTTGCATCCCGCCTGTATCCTCTGTCTCTCATGGCTTTGGAGACATTCCCGTAGGTCTTTGCATTCCGTTTGTTGGAGCGCAGCTCCGAAAGCACAGACTCCTCGCCCCACACACCGATCAGATCCAAGACTTCCCGGTCAGTCTATGCTGGGTCCCTCTTTCTATTCAGAGATTACATTAACTCCTCTGCTGGAGAGCTCTGCATTGCTGCCGGTGCTGCTGAGCTCGCCTCGATGTCCAACCACGAAATGAGATTCTAACTGACCGGAGAGGAAAAGGAATTCAAATTTTCCTGGGACTTTTCCTGTGTGGCTGGTCAGAGCATCCAAGCTCGGACTGCTGTCCAGAGCGTCAACAGAGTGGTGCAGTGTGGGATAGCTCCCGGAGCTACTAAGTTCGATTTGCATCCACACCTAGCCTAATTCGACATAGCCATGTCAAATTTAGCGCTACTCCCCTCGTCGGGGAGGAGTACAGAATTCGAACTAAAGAGCGCTCTATGTCGAATTAAATGGCTTCCTGGTGTGGACAGGTGCGCGGTTAATTCGAATTAACGCTGCTAAATTCGAATTAAAGTCCTAGTGTAGACCAGGCCTTAATGAACAGAAATTACTATATTAGAGGCTCCACATCTCTATTTTCAGGGTAGGACTGACTGACTGGTCTCATTCCAAGGGCATAGCCATCCCATTTCTTTCTACAAATGTCTTAAAATTCACTAAAGCCTCACAGAGGTGAATCTCATTTCAGGATTAACTACTGTATTTAAAACACTAGCAAAAGTCATGAAACATTTAATGCAGGTTTAAATTTTTAATAGTTTTCTGTAAATGTATACGGTTATAAGCCACAATGCATTTAAGAGCCCCATAGAAATGTCTGAAGTTTAAAACGGCATATTTTTAATGGTATAAGATTAATATGTTTTATATTTTAAAGTATCAATCTCAGGGTTTTCTATTGCACCCTTAACAGTAATATCCAAGAGCTATCCAGGTAAATTAGATCTGAATGGTGAGGACCTGAACGTACTCCATGGAGTCTTCAGCTCTTTTTTTCTGTTCATGTTTTAGGAAGCTCTCTTTGGGAGATGTTACATTGCATATATTATAATATATATTTGAATACTTATGTACACATCTATACTATAACATTTAATATAAATATATAAGTATTAAATAATATACTAGTATAGATATTTATGTGGACATGTGTCTACATATACCTATTTGTACATGTACTGTGACAAAGTTCCTCCTTTACCTTGGTGGGTCCTGCACTTATTGGCAGATTTGCTCGCCTCACAGATTCACCGTGTGGTCCGGAAACAGCCCAGAGACCTTCCCCTCTGGTAAAAGCCACAGTCCAGGTCAATTCCTCCTGTGTTTGATCAGCAGTTGGGAGGTTTGGGGGGAACCCAGGCCCGCCTTCTACTCCAGGTTCCAGCCCAGGGCCCTGTGGACTGCAGCTATCTAGACTGTAGCCTCCTGGTACAGTTGTGTGACAGCTACAACTCCCTGGGCTACTTCCCCATGGCCTCCTCTTTCTTTGTCTTCTCCACCAGACCTTCCTCCTGATGTCCGATAACGCTTGTACTTCTCAGTCCTCCAGCAGTACACCTACTCACTCTCAGCTTCTTGCACACCTCTTACTCCCAGTTCCTTGCACATACTTCCTCTCCCCTGGCTCCCTTTGGCCTGACTGGAGTGAGCCCTTTTATAGCATCAGAGGGGCCTTAATTAGAGGCAGGTGCTTAATAGCCTCACCTGACTCTTAGCAGGTTAATTGGAGTCAGGTGTTCTCATTAGCCAGGAGCAACCCCTGCTCTGGTCACTCAGGGAACAGAAAACTGCTTCTCCAGTAGCCAGTATATCTCTTTTCTACTACTCCGCTGTTCCCAACTGGCCTGGGTCTATCACAGTACACATACATGTATATAGACACACACACACACACACACCTTTCTACGTGTGTGTGTGTGTATGTGTTCATATACATATATACACACTGTAATACCTTGGACCCTTTTAGGTCATGTCTGGATGTTTTCAGAGATCTTGCCCCATCAGAAGTCCTTCTAGTTATGAGGGCACTCAGACTGAGTGTTTCAAAAGAGTCTAAAGAGGTCTGGCTTATTTTTGAAGGTTGAGTACAGCTAGACTCCAGGGCAGGGCTTATCTTCAATCCCTCCCTTCAGCAATCAGCTTGCACCTGGCCTGGTGGGACCTTGTGGACAGCAGATGTTCACTAGCTGGGCTCCCCCCCAGCAGCTCTGTTGCAATTGTCAGCTAACTCTGGGGCATTCTTCCTGGTCATTGCCCTTTCATGTGACAAATTCTCCCTTTCAAACTTACTTCCTACAAGTGGACCAGGCCATGCAGGTGTGCCTATTTAGTACCAGTTGAAACCAGAGGAGCTGTGCCCCATGACACACATTTATCTGTAAAAAATGGCTATTACTACTTCCTTTCTCCTACCATTTGTCTATCTTGCCTATTTAGATAATAAGCTCTTCAACTCAGAATGTCTAACTGGGTATTTTTAAGTGCCTATAACAATGGGGTCTCTGAGTCCTATTGTAAGGCAAATTAACACTACTACTTTTTAAAAATAAATACAAAATGTCAAAATGGAGATTCTTGCAGCCTGATATAAGAGTGATAATACTCTGGGTTTGTGTAAACCTTTTGGTATTTCATGAGTCCACTGCAAATGCTTTCTCTTCATCTCTCATGTATTGCATCCAGGGTTTGTTAGCTGATGCAGATTGTCTTGATAGGTAATGGATGGTAATGCAGTTGCTGGTGTAAACTGAGTTTTGACCAATAGGTGGCTTTGGACATCAGGAAATGAATTGGAAGTGAATGGCGGGATCAAGAGCACAAGCGCTCACTACAGACAGGCCCACTGAAGCAGGCTGTGCATTCTACATGAACTGAAACCTATGCAAAGCTTCTATCTTCAGCCCCACTTTCAGTCAATTACAGTAATTTAAACCAGAGGCAATGAATATATGAACCACTCTGGTCAAATCATCAAGAAGAAGAGGCAAAGTTGGAAGAAGATATTTCTCTACATTGCTGCTAACTAATCATCCAGGATTACTAAGGAATCCGGCAAGACCACACCACGTTACGCTTGGATGAACTGTGCAGTGAAAAAGGGAGAATCACATCTAGCTCTTCAAAGTTTACTTCCTTACACCCATCAGAACTGTGTTTTTTTTGTCATTAGTCTAAGCCTACTGTTCTTCAGCCTGGTCCTGATCTCCCAAAAGCACTGGGATGACTTTGCCATGGCAATGAAAAATATGGACAATTAGATGTTCAGGTAGGTGTCGGTGGTGCATTTTTTGTGGTGGAGAATGTGACATTTCACAACTTCTCCTTGAGGTCTCCTGTAGACGCTGAAAAGAAAAATAGATTCATGTGGCACATCATAAATGAGGAGCTTTAAAGAAGAGCAGTCACCTACCACCATACTTTGGGTCACTTCATCCATAACTGCAGAAAGTATGATTAGTAGCATAGGCACCAACTTTCTAAAGTGCTGGGGGGTGCTCAACCCCTGGCTCTGACCCAGACCCTGCCCCCACTCCTCCCCTTCCCCCCAAACCCTATCCCACCTCTGCCCTGTCTCTTTCTATCAAGTTCTGCCCCCTCCCCCGAGCATGCTGCATCCTTGCTTCTCCCCCAAAGCCTCCTGAATGCTGCAAAACAGCTGATGGTGGTGGGTGGGAGGCGCAGGGAAGGGAAGATGTTGATTGGCAGAATCCGCCGGCAGGCAGGAGGCACTAGGAGGTTGAGGCAGAGCTGATAAGGGGGCTGCTCATTTTTTCCCCCAAAGGTGCTCCAGCTCCAGAGCACCCACGGAGTCACCGCCTATGATTAGTAACATGAGTTTTGAGATATGGCCTCTATCTATTCGTATGAGCAAACAATCCTTTAGTGCTCCTACAGCTGTCTCCATACTGTGCTCTGGTCTGAAGCCTAGCTGTGATGGATCCACGATGTTAGCAGGTCATATGTTGTAGGATATTTGTTTTCCATTACTGTAAACCCAGGTTTAAAATGAGATTGACAAAGATCAGGAAAATCTGAGATCTTTGTATGACTCTAAATTTGCCTTACCACCACCATCTTCTCTAGACTCTTTCCCAAAAATAGAAGGTGACAGACAGGACAATAGTTGGCAAAGACATCAAGAGATGAGCAACCAGAAACTGAACAATGGTCCAGCAGTAAGCATGTTTGAAGAATGCCAGCACCATACCTTCCATTGTGGAAGCACTAACAACCTCAAACAAAAATGAGTCCAACACATCTCAGTCTGATTTCATAACCCATAGAGAACAAGGAACCAACTTTAAGGAAGCAATATTAAATATAGTATCAGAGGGGCAGCCATATTAGTCTGGATCTGTAAAAGCAGCAAAGAGTCCTGTGGCACCTTATAGACTAACAGACATATTGGGGCATGAGCTTTCGTGGGTGAATACATCCGACGAAGTGGGTATTCACCCACGAAAGCTCATGCCCCAATATGTCTGTTAGTCTATAAGGTGCCACAGGACTCTTTGCTGCTAATATTAAATATAATTATTTAATATCTGTGTATTTATTGCCTTCTCTAAATCCTCCTCTTAGTTCTGTAAATATTTTGCACTCGTCCTTTATTTGCTTCAGACCCTATTTTAAATGTATACATACCTCCTTTAGGATTTTCACCAAGCAGTTTGTATTTGTTTTGTCTTGACCTACAACGTCCTCTACCAAATTATCAAAAGGACTGACTATAGCATGACAGTTTCTTTGGCCTGGCTAAATAAAATCTGGTAGACAAGTGTCAGACAAAACAGATACTTGTGGTAGCAATTTGAATTCCTTACTGCTGTTAAGTTATGAATTGTTGGAAAAATTGGCCTGTAAATACTGAGGTTTAGAAGAGGGCTGAAATACTGTGATAAAAGCAAAAATACCCATACAAATAGTAAGCTAGGATGTTATTTCAGGTTTTAAACTCTGACTTGATCTGCTGCCTACTCTGAAATGACTTATTTTGACTGAAACAATTTTCACCAGATCACTGTCATATTTATATTAAAAAAAGCAATCTTTCCAGGGACATTTGAATTTTGTCATAATTAAATGAAACAGGACAGAAAACATTTGCATGCACACATAAGACTAGATTCTGCCAATTAGGCATAAGCCTGAGTAAATTGTAGAACAGAGCTACTCCCTCTATAGGGGGACTTTAAGGGGGAATTTCCCTTCTGAGAAAGCACATACTCTTTAATAGATTGCACTGCATATTCTAAGGAATGGTAGGAGAACGGCAAAAAAAAGGCCAATGGATTTTAAGAAGGCAGACTTTAGCAAATTCAGGGAGTTGGTAGGTAAGATCCCATAGGAAGCAAGTCTAAGGGGAAAACAATTGAAGATAATTGGCAGTTTTTCAAAGAGACATTATTAAGGGCACAAGAGCAAACTATCCCACTGCGCAGGAAAGATAAGAAGTATGGGAAAAGACCACCCTAGCTTAACCAGGAGGTATTTAATGATTTAAAAATAATAAAAGAGTCCTACAAAAAGTGGAAACTAGATGAAATTACAAAGGATGAATACAAATAACTAACAAGTATGTAGAGACAAAATGAGAAAGGCCAAGGCACAAAACAAGATCAAACTAGCTAGAGACAAAGAGTAACAAGAAAACATTCTACAAATACATTAGAAGCAAGAGGAAGATCAAGGATAGGATAGGCCCATTACTCAATGAGGGGAGGGAGGGGATAACAGAAGAAAATGTGGAAATGGCAGAGATGCTTAGTGACTTCTTTGTTTCGGTTTTCACCAAGAAGGTTGGTGGTGATTGGATGTCTAATGAAAATGACGTAGGACCAGAAAAGGCTAAAATAGGGAAAGAACCTTGCATTGGTTTATTTTTATTTTTTCCATTTGAAACCTAACACCCATGACATTTTTCTTATTCTTAGCTTGAGGTTAAACCTCAAGGAATGCAGCACATCAACAGGCCATGCAGCAGTTATAGAATCTTTAGCATTTCCTCATGCTGGAGGCCAAATTTTCAAAGAAGCTTGTTTTTCTTTTTTCATGTAAAAAAATGTCTATATTTGCAGACCAATGCTCCCAATGTTGCATTCATATAAGGCCAATTGTTTATAAAGCACACAGATACTTCTGTATCAAAGGTGCTTTATCAATGCAAATTATTTTTAATCACTTTTTCCTCTAACTATGCACCATGTGTAAGCAATCTGGCCTCCATTTTGCAATCTTTACTCAGGACCCCAGCACTGGGCTTAGGCAAGAGAGGGCACAGAGAGTATCCATGGAATCTTACTGGTCTGTCTGTTGAATACAGTTCGAACTAGCGTATGCATACCTCCCCAGTGAGGGTGACTTTCAGGGGATTCCCTTCCTACTGGAGCAGGTACATATCATGCCACAAACACCACATACACAATTACATTTAAATTTAATGTCCCCCCACAGGTATTTACCTAATTGAATAAAGTTTATTTTAATTCCATAAGATTTGTTCAGGATATTGTCCATCTGTCACAAGTAATGTACTATAATTAATGAAAGGCTAGAGTTCCACAACAAATTGTACAGTTAGCTGAGGAAATCAACAAGTGAAATTCTGTGAGGCCTGTGTTAGGCTGTAGGTTGGACTAGAAGATCACAATGATCCCTTCTGGCCTTAAAATACGTTAATCTGTAATAGTAGATATGAACCTCTTTAACTGGAGGAGTCTTATTTTGGCCATGAGACTTTATTCAGACAACTCTCCCACTGAGGTCAGTGGGGGACTTTTGTCTGAGAAAAGACTGCAGTTTTAGTCATGGATTCATAGAGTTTAAGGCCAGAAGCGATATTAAAATCATCTAATCTGACCTCCTGTATATCAAGGGACATTACATTTCCTCCAGTTAACATTGTTTTGAGAGGAATAACATGTTTGACTAAAGGTATCTTCCAGAAAGGCATCCAGTCTTGATCTGAATATATCAAGAAATGGAGAATCCAAAACTCCCATGGTAGTTTGTTCCAGGGGTTAATCACCCTAATTTGAATTCTCTGTGAGATTAGAGTCCTTTAGCACTCAGTATTTTCTCCCTGTGGAGGTACTTTTTACACTGTTAATAAGTCACTTCTCAATCTTCTTTTGATAAGCAAAAGAAATTGAGACGTTAAGTCCCTCACTGTAAGGCACTTTCTCCAGCCTTCAAATCATTTTTATGACTCTCTTCTACACCCTATCTAATTTTTCAACCTCCTTTTTGAAATGTGGAAACCAGAACTGGACACAGTATTCCAGTATCAGTCTCATCAATGCCATAAGATCATTACTCCTACTTTTGCTTCCTTTATCAAGTTTCCTACACTTCTAATATATATGGTTTGCTGTCTATTTTCCTTACTCCCCCCGCATTCTTTTATATACTGCTTTTGTATTTCAAATTGCTGCCTACACGTTACCACTGAACCAAGATGAGACTTTTAGCCAAAGTTGCCCCTTTCTTGATTTTTCTATCCTGTGTTAAATTCAATAGCAAAAACAACATACAATGTAGGATTTAAGAAAAGAAAGTATAATTATGTTAGACTAAAATGGATTTGTGAGTGGAAGAATTCAGTGTTTTAAACCATTGGTATTAAGATTCTAAAAATCCTTGAACCCAGTGTCTGGCTGAACTGACAAATCTCTTGGAATAATATATTAGAGGAGCTTAAAGCACTTTAACTTAAAAGTGCTATATACAGTAATCACTTCTTCCACTGAAGGGCAGCCACCTGTGGTATAAAATCCAGCATCTCTTTAAAGTGCAAAGTACTTCCTACTTATGACTGGAAGTGAAGGCACCTATAACCAATTGAAACAGTAGAAGGAGTTTAAGTAGGTAGAATGTAATTACCTGAGTTGGAATTTGACCAGGTCATTGGGATTACTATGAGCGTCTTGTGGGAGCATCAAAAACCACAAGCAGATATCTAACAGAATGTGCAACACTATAGTACTAATCTCATTAATTTTGTTTATTTCTGGCATGCTTGAACCTTTCTGTTCTAAAGGCAATTGTAATTCCTTCTGTTCAGTATGCATAAACTGATAGAACTCAAGTTTCCTAACAACTGTGCTCTTCTAGTGTTATTTAGAAAAGACAAACAACATTAGTCAGGATCTTAGTTTTATACATCATCCAAATAATGGTATACTCAGCAGTAAAGTTCCCCCTAACCCAGTGATTCTCAACCTATTTACCACTGTGGAATGCATATGCGGCGCTCTGTGTTTTATGTGGGCTGCACCCACACAATATACATGCTACCTGTATGGCCCTGAGGATGTCACATGGGCTGCAGCTGTGTGCTGATTGAGCCACAAGCAGCCTGAAGCCTGCAGGTTGAGAACAACTACCCAAATCCCATGTGGAAAAGTACCCATATTTATCATTGTAGAAGCATGGGCTCACCCCTGCGGCACCTCCCGCTGGTGACTTCCGGGAATTAGCTCATTCCAGCTCCAGAGCACCCTCTGCAGGCCCGTGATCTGCCTGTCCTCTAGCCCCCATGTCCCTCCCTGGACCACAGTGCCCCTTTAACTGGGGTGCTGCCCCCTGGCAGTACCCCACTGATCGGGGTCTCCCCTCTGTGGGGAACCCCCAACCCACTACCCCACCTGGCCTCAGTCTTGGCTACTGCCAGTCATCACTTAACCCCCATTCCCTGGGTAAGTCTGCAGTGTATCATCCACTCATCAAAGGCAAAGGGATTTGGATCTGCTGCCTGTGCCTACCCATGGGCTGCCCCTTTGCAACTCCAGTACCCAGTTGGCCTTACCCTGGGCCTGCAAACTGGGAGTTTTCCAAGCCAGAGCTCCCTAGCTCCTCTTGCCTTCCCCCAGCCCTGCTCCACCTTAGGTACCCAGGTACACTCCCTAGCAGCCAGGCCCTTCTCCCTCTAAAGGCAGAGAGAGAGATTGAGATGACTTCAGCCCAGCAGTCCCTTTATAGGGCCAGCTGAGTCCATTTGGGGCATGGCCACAGCTGCGGCTGTTTCCCCACTCAGCCTGAGCTGTTCTTCCAGCCTGCCAGCCCTCTCCCAGGGCTGGTTCCAACCCTGTCAGGGCTGGAGCGGGTCACCACCCCACTACAATCATCATCAATACCACTTCTTAAAGTGCTCCTTGGAGATCCCCTCTCCAAAACTAAAGAGGTTAAACTCAGGCATCCCATAATTCTATAGTTGCTAAATGTACCTGATTTTTAAAATGTGACCAAAAGAAATAATGAACTTTGTGATTTTTTTCTTGGCATGTATGAATAATTTTCCCTTTTTAAAGCCACCTTTACAGATAGTGTAGAGTCATTCCAGTGTTCCATATTTCCTATAAACCTCTGGATACTGGGTGTTGCTTTGTTTTGTTTTTTTAAGAGATATTTTTCCATTAATGTTTTCTGAGGTGAGAAAAAGAGTTAGAGAAGCAAACACTCCCATTTTCTTCCTGACATCTTATCACTGTTGTCCTGTTTTCCATATCTAAACTAGTCAGTGAATGTGTGTAGTGCCCAGGTATGTGTCCATGTAACAGGACATGCTGACTCAACATTCAATTCCTCTTCTCTTTACACTAATGGAAAGACAGGCAATTGGAAGAGGCTGTCAATTAACTGAGTGGAGAAACAGCTGATGGGCTAACTGGGTAGAAGCATCCCCAGAAGCTAGGTTCCATGGTCCTTACACCCCTTACCTCAGGGGATTTCACCCCACCTTCCTTAGTGGCTGCTAGGGGAACCCAGACCCAGGGACCACATAGCTGGTAGCCAAGGTCTACTCCCTCAGACTCCTTGCTAGAACACTTCCTATCTCTTCTAGCCCCCAGAAAGTAACTGCAGACGCTTCCTAAAGCCTTTTTTTTTGCTGCAAACTTTCTGGCTTTATAATCATGACCCAGCCCATCCCCAGCTGGGCTTCATTATCAATTAACCCTGACTTTCTCACAGGTGCTGCTAGCTCTGTTAATTGGCCTCTGAGGCCCAACTCCATCACAGTGCACTTATGGGCTTAGAAGTGAAGGGCAGAGTAAAAAGGTTATAGAAGCAATGATATTGAGGGGAAAAATGAAGGAAAGGAAAAGTAATTGTTTGATTCAACAGTCTTTGAAATCATATGGAGTCTTTCTATTTACTTCAGTGAGGGTTTCACTGAGCCCTAAACGAGGACAAGAAGGAGATGAGATTAATAGGACAAAGAGCAACAGAAAGGAGAAATGGAAGGAAGGAAGGAATGTAATGAAGTGGTAGTGAGAGATAAAAGAGTGGAGGAAAGATGAAAGAAATGTATCAACACCAGTGAAAAGATTATATTGTGTTTGTTCAGTCCATAAACCATCCCAGCCCTTATACCCTGTTTTCTAGAAGCATGCATCAGGCAGACAATTTTAGTTTTTAAAGGACAGTTTTCTTTTTCGCACACGCCTACAGGTTTCCAGAACATTATCTCTGGAGTGCAGGGACTTTCAGCAGTGACAGTTTTCATATTAAAAGCTGATTTAGGAAATTTTACATCCCACACTTACTTTTGGTATGAAAAAGTTAAAACTGGCAGTGTGAATTTTGTTTGAGGTGAGGGTGGATAGTCCTATTTTATGGGAATGGCATCAATTGCAAAGTACAGATTCCATTACGCCTGTGAAATATGAAGTGTTTTATATTTTATCACTGTTTCTGGCCTTGGACTTTTGCTTGAAACATATTCATATAGTCCTTGATCATAGCTGATCATTAAAAATTCCACAGCAGTTTACATAAAAGGGTGGCTTCCCCAGAAATATTTCAAGAGGTGTATAATGACCTTCTGTCTACTTAAATATCTCCCTGGAGATTCAGTTGTAAAAATATTCTTCATCTATTCTTCAATATACCAGATTTGCATATATATTGTTAAACAACCACCCCCAAATGGCTGTATTTTAGTTGTGTGTGAAGTGATATCTACATATAATTTGTATTCTGTATGCCAGATGCTGATTTCAGTTGCACTTGTTGAAGTCTGGAGTAACTCTCCTTAAGTAAATGGAAATATTCCCAATTCACATCCTTGTAACAGAAATCTGAATCTTACCCAATAACTATTTAAAGTATGTACAGAGTACCAATCAAAGTAGTATATGAACAACAATGTTGTGATGTTGCACTCCATATGATTTTATGAAAATATACTAATGAGTGTGAATATAATGTAACTTGAATATTCTTCATGCAAAAGGTCTTTTGTAAGGTAACATTACAAATCTTATAATCTACCAATTTCCGCTGCATGCATCTGACGATCACCCACGAAAGCTCATGCTCCAATATGTCTGTTAGTCTATAAGGTGCCACAGGACTCTTTGCTGCTTCTACTGAGTGTGGTCATCCTATTTGTATAAATGTATAATTCTTGTATCTGAAACTAGAAATATGAAATATAACTGAGGTTCTATTGTAATTATGCAAAGTGTGGGCCATTAATGGTGATTTGAATCTTGATGGCGCCAATCAACTAGGACAATTGGCTGTAAATAGCTCTGATTATTTGCAAGCCTTCCTGTGAGTCAAGCCTGGAAGAATGAAGGCTTGGAGTCTCACAGGACATGTGACCATGTCACCTGGTACTGGAATCCATCTTAAATCTGGGATTGTGTCAGACTCGTCATGAATATCATTGTGAAAAACATGTATGAATTTTGTGTAAGGAGTTGTGTATATACATTGAAAATGCATTCTTAAAATCTGTGTCCATGTGTCCAGCAAAGGTGAAAAAAAAAACAGGTTTTCTGGTGGACAAGAGATGTTTATCCATTTCTCTGTTTACATGAAAAGTGATTATTGTCTCACTCACAATCACCAATTATTAATATTCTAAGTCAAATGTTAATGAAGTGCTGGTGAGGACTTCACAAAGAAACTAACAGGAAGAGAGAAACAGCGGGAGGCTGACCTCCCTATCTGGTAGTGCAGATCAAAGGGTTGATCTACCATATCTGGGGGGCAAAGAAGGCACCTTTACTGAGGAAGCAAACATGTAACGAGTTTGCTTCATGAAAAAGCAGTCTCAACCAGGCTCCCTTGAAAACACTGGGGAGAACCATCACTCCTGGGCTGTTCATGCACAGCCTCTGGCATGTAAGCTGCTCCTTGGATTGTGCAACCTAATGACACTAGCCAATATCTCTGGTCCCAGAAACATTCCTAGGAACTTCTGTCTTGCAGTGTCCAGTTATGCCACTGGACACTGCAAGCTTACATGAGTTCGTCAATTTAACAAAGAAATTGATATGTACCAGGCTTGTTATCCCAAGAGGAGTCGCTTACACACTTCAAACCAAACACTGCTTCAGGTAGAATAAACAAACAGATTTATTAACTATAAAGATAGATTTTAAGTGATTATAAGTCAAAGCATAACAAGTCAGTTTTGGTCAAATGAAATTAAAGCAAAACACATTCTAAGCTGATCTTAACACTTTCAGTTCCCTTACAAACTTAGCTGCTTCTCACCACAGGCTGGCTGGTTGCTCTTCAGCCAGGCTCTCCCCTTTGATCAGCGCTTCAGTCGCTTGGTGGTGGTGTCTGTAGATGGAGGTGGAAGAGAGAGAACATGGCAAATGTCTCTCCCTTTTATCATGTTCTTTCTTCCCTCTTGGCTTTGCCTCCCCCACCCTTCAGAGTCAGGTGAGCATTACCTCATCACAGTCCCAAACTGAGCAAAGGAAGGGGAGTGACTCACTGGAGAGTCCAACAGATCCTTTTGTTGCTACCTAAGCCAGCGTCCTTTTTTCCTGTGAAGCTGGGCTGGGTTTGTCCCATTCATGCCCTGATGAGGTGTGAACTGCTTCTCTGCTCTTGGAGGGTTTTTGCCTGGGCTTATTTTAAGCCATGAAGACACATTTGCCGCCTCATAACTATATGCATGAAATTATAACCTCTAACATTACTGTAACAACAGTTACTATAACATCACTATAACAAACAATGCTCAGTTCATCATGAGCCTTCTGAAGACACCCGACATGACAAACTTTGCATTGGATACCACACAATCATTTTACAAGGATGAACATGGGGGTGCTAGGTGTTCCCCAAGGTAAAGAGTGTCACACCCATTATGAGGGAAAATGTACAATAGAACAAAGATACAAGGATCTGATACACAGGAAATGGCAAGAAACGGGAATTCTGTTTTCTAAGGATTCCAAAAGTACTCATGTTGTATGAAAAAAGATAAGTACTCACTGATTTTAGTTATGATTACAACTTTTCAAGTTACAGAGCCTTTCTTTCTTCAGCTACTCCTGTGAATGCCTCTCACCATCAATAAGGCAGAATTTCCTCTACTATTGTGGAGTTAATTCCTTTAGCATAAACATTTTCTATAAAACCTTCCCCATTTTCATTGTTTAAGTTTTGTGTAATGTAAGAGAGAGATAACTGAATTCTATTGAAATGTTACACAGAACATTGTTCTGTTTTGATACAACATAAATGATGTTCGCTATTATTTCATATCAAAGGATATCTACAAAGTTTGTTATATTTTTTATTGGAAATATGTTGAAGAATGAAACTTTCCAATCATTTTTTTTCTTTTGGACTACAGACAGACAAAACACGGAAACAACAAGAAATTGCCCATTCACATAACAAGATAATGCAAGCACTTCATCTCCAAAAGGTAGCATAGGAAAAGAGTGCATGTGCAATTTATGAGTATTTGAGCACAATTCATATTCGGAATTTAATAGCCTCTTTTCTTCTCATATTGAACATACCAATATAAATTGCACTTTCAAAAATGTTAGAGTTTTGAGAGCAAAACTGACAGGAAATAAAAGTTAGTGCCAGTTTTTTAGCCTCTGTAAGAGACTACATCCCCTAGGGCCTGATCTTGTGAGGTACTTAGCACCTCCTATGAAGCAATGAACACTTAAATCTTATTAATGTTCTTGTAGTTGAGGGCAATCAGCACATTGCAGAAGACACTCAGGCCCAGGTTTGTAAAGGTATTTAGGCATTGCTGCACTCTGTTGCATGGCCTACATGACTTAGGAGTCTAAGTCTAATTGAAAGTCAATAGGGATTTAGACTCTTATGTCATTTCTGACAATGAGACTTAGGTCTTGAAACACTGAACCAGGTAATACCTAAATACCTTTACAAGGTGTCAGTCCCTTGTGCGAATAAGGCCCCAATGCTGGCAGTATTGCAGACATCTAGTGCAACTAGATTAGAGAAATCACATGCAAAAGAAAGCAGGACAAGAGCAAATAGCAGTACCACACACAATATTTCATACAGATGTTAGAGAGGAAAAATGCACACTTAGGAGAGGGACACTTTGCCCCAGTAAAAACAAAATAACAGAACACTCCTAAGAGGCCAGAGCGTCCCCAAATTCACAAATGAGTATTTCAGAATTAGGATTCACTCTGGGGAAAAAAAACTCAAGCAGAAGAGCACCAGCTATTCTGTATCATTTTCTTCCTCCCATCAGTATAGCATAGACAGAGTACAGTGGATAAAAGGTAGATACTGGAGGAAGGTTATCACATGCGTGCCATAAAAAGATAATTTGCTAATGGTGTTACCATGATAAGCCCTAATTGCTGAGATCAAGCCACTATCCCTGTCAGAGTCTACCCTCACTTGAAACTGGGCGGTTTCAAAGTGAGGACCCGCATGTCTTCCCCCACCCCAAAATCCTAGGGTAGGTCTCCCCTTCGGCTGCCACCACCCGGTCAATTCCGTGGGCCGGGACACCCCTGTTTCCCCCCTTGGGAACACAGATCAATTCACAGAGGAGGAACCTCCCCCCTCCTCCCTCTCTCCAGCCTGCTCTGGAGACAGAGGTGCCTGGATTCAAACGCCTTGAATCTCTACACACAGGGAAGCAGCCCACTTCCCCCTCCCCTTCCCCTGAATTTCCCCAAGGGACGGAATTAACCAAGTCCAAAGAAAAGAAAAGAATTTATTAAGAGAACAAAAGAAAATACAGAATCTCTATGAATCCAAGCTGGGCACTCATAGGGTATAACCTTGCTAAGTTCTGGAGAGACTTCTCTCTCTTTCTCAGTACAACCAGTACAAGCAGAATTAAGAATAATCAATAACAAACACACAGAATTGCAAACATAGGATTATTAGATAAGGACACAAAGTATCTTTCTAATACTCACTATCTTGACTAGAAGAAATTAGTTCAGAAAGGTGGAACTTGTAGGGACTTGATTAACTCGTCTGGTCTCTTGAACTCCAAACGGCCAAAGACAAAGACCCCCCCAAACAGAGGGAAAAGTTCCCTCCTAGGAGTTTCAAATTCTCTTCCCTGATTGGTCCTCAGGTCAGATGCCCACCAGGTACTATGCTTTAACCCTTTACTAACTATTCATGACACGCCCCCCAAATCATCACAGTGGGATCCACTGGCGGCGATTTCCTCCTAGAACTGTAAAACAACCAGAGTAATAAAACACATGCACTATTACATCGACTACTAAGCATGAAAACATATTAAGAACAGTTTTTAGCCACTTGATTCTGGGAAACTTTCACGAGAGAGTGCATCAGCAACTTTGTTGGAAGCTCCTGAAATGTGTTGAATGTCAAAGTCAAAGTCTTGGAGAGCTAAGCTCCAGCGGAGAAGTTTCTTGTTGTTTCCCTTGTTGGTGTGAAGCCACTGTAGCGCAGCATGGTCAGTTTGTAGCTGGAACTGCCGGCCCCAAACGTATGGGCGTAGCTTTTCCAGGGCATACACAATGGCGTAACATTCTTTTTCACTGATGGACCAGTGGCTTTCCCTCTCAGACAGTTTCTTGCTGAGAAACACGACAGGATGGAAGTTGTGATCCGGTCCTTCCTGCATTAGTACCGCTCCTACCCCACGTTCAGATGCATCGGTGGTAACTAGGAAGGGTTTGTCAAAGTCTGGGGCCCTTAATACAGGGTCCGACATGAGCATCGCCTTAAGCTGGGTAAAGGCTTTCTGACACTCATCAGTCCACTTAACTGCATTTGGCTGGGTTTTCCTGGTCAGATCAGTTAGTGGGGCAGCGATTTGGCTGTAGTGTGGTACAAATCGCCTGTAATATCCGGCCAAACCTAAGAAGGATTGGACCTGTTTCTTTGACCTTGGGACAGGCCACTGTTGGATAGCCTCCACCTTGGCCTGTAGGGGGTTGATGGTTCCTTGACCCACCTGGTGTCCTAGGTAAGTCACTCTGTTGTGGCCTATTTGACACTTTTTGGCCTTAACAGTTAGTCCTGCCTGCCTGATGCGCTCTAAAACCATTTTCAAATGTTCTAGGTGTTCGGGCCATGAATCAGAAAAAATGGCCACATCATCGAGGTATGCAACTGCACAGTCTTCCAATCCTGCTAGTAGACCATCCACCAGCCTTTGGAAGGTGGCAGGTGCATTCCGCAGTCCGAACGGAAGCACAGTAAACTCATACACCCCTGCATGGGTGATGAAGGCAGATTTTTCCCTGGCGGGTTCATCTAGTGGTACCTGCCAGTATCCCTTGGTTAAATCAATGGTAGAGATGAACTGGGCACGTCCCAACTTTTCCAATAGCTCATCAGTGCGTGGCATCGGATAGTTGTCTGGACGAGTTACAGCATTTAGCTTACGGTAGTCCACACAAAAGCGTATTTCCCATCTGGTTTGGGAACCAGAACCACTGGAGATGCCCATGCACTGGTAGAAGGGCGGATGATACCCATCTCCAACATGTTGTCAATCTCCTGTTTAATAGCAACTTTGGCATGAGGTGACACCCGGTAGGGTGGTGTTCTAATCGGGTGAGCATTACCTGTGTCAATGGAGTGGTAGGTTTGCTCAGTCCGTCCTGGGATGGCTGAGAACAAGGGGTCGAAGTCAGTGCACAGTCCCTTGATCTGTTGCCGCTGTAGACGTTGTAGGGTTGTGGAGAGGGTCACCTCTTCCACACCACCATTTCTTTTACCTTCGTAGTAGACACCTTCAGGCCACTCGGTGTCATCTCCTTCCTGAACTGTAAAGTGACAGACCTGTAATTCTCTGGGATAAAAGGGCGTTAGAGAGTTAACATGAAACACTTTAGGCTTTAAAGAGGAATCAGGGAATGTTATGAGGTAGTTAACAGCTCCCAGGCGCTCCTGGACCATGTATGGTCCTTCCCAGGACGCCTCCATCTTATGGGCCTGTTGCGCCTTCAAGACCATGACCTGGTCTCCTACCTTGAAGGACCGCTCCTTGGCATGTCGATCATACCAGACCTTTTGCTCCGCTTGAGCATCTCTTAAGTTCTCTCGAGCAAGGGCCCAAGAGTCTCGGAGGGTGTTTTGAAGGTTGCTTACAAAGTCCAGAATGTTAGTCCCTGGAGGAGGTGTAAACCCCTCCCATTGCTGCTTTACCAGCTGTAATGGCCCCTTAACCTCATGGCCATACACCAGCTCGAATGGTGAGAATCCTAAACTGGGATGTGGAACAGCCCTGTAGGCAAACAGCAACTGCTGTAACACTAGATCCCAATTATTGGAGTGTTCATTGACGAATTTGCGGATCATGGCCCCCAAAGTTCCATTGAACCTTTCCACTAGGCCATTAGTTTGGTGATGGTACGGGGTGGCAACCAAGTGATGCACCCCATGAGTTTCCCACAGGTCTTTCATGGTCCCTGATAGGAAATTTGTTCCCGAATCTGTAAGAATTTCAGAGGGCCCACCCTGGTAAAAATGTCAGTTAAGGCCTGGCACACAGTGTTAGCCCTGGTGTTGCCTAGAGCTACTGCTTCCGGCCATCTGGTAGCAAAGTCCACAAAAGTCAGTATGTACTGTTTTCCTCTGGGGGTCTTTTTTGGGAAAGGACACATAATATCCACAGCTACTCGCTGAAATGGGACCTCCATTATGGGAAGTGGTTGGAGAGGGGCCTTGATCTGGTCTTGGGGTTTTCCTACCGTTTGGCATACCTTACAAGACCGGACGTAAGTGGCTACCGCCTTGCCCATCCCCTCCCAGTCAAAGGACCTTCCCAACCTGTCTTTGCTTCGTTTCACCCCAGAATGGCCACTAGGGTGATCATGGGCTAAGCTTAAGAGCTTTTCCCGATACTTGGTCGGAACGAGCAACCGTTTTTGAGGATGCCAGCCCTCCTGGTGTCCACCAGAAAGAAATTCCTTGTATAACAGTCCTTTCTCCACAACGAACCGGGATCGGGTAGTAGAGCTGAGAGGCGGTGGGTTGCTGCGTGCCGCCGCCCATGCTTTCTTGAGGCTGTCATCGGCTTCCTGCTCTGCTTGGAACTGTTCCCTTGAGGCGGGAGACACCAGTTCCTCTGGGAGCGATGTAGGTGATGAGGTTGTTTCCGTTGACTGTGAACCGCTCTCCGCTGGTGCACAAGGCGTCATTTCAGGCTCCGGCTGAGCCTCTTGGGTAGGGTTGTCTGCTGGTTTTTCCAGTTCAGGCCCGTTGTCGCCCTCTGGCGGTGGAGTTGTAATAGCTGGCGCCGGTGCTGGCGCTGGGTGCCCTTCCAGTTCCGATTCTGGGACTGGATGAACTATGGCTGCTGTCGGTGTTGGCCTGGGATCCGGTTCCACCACCTCTGTCTGGGTCTCTGGTAACACAGACGGGGTCCCGGTGGATGGCTCAGGAACAGGGATGGGTCCGGCAGCTCGTCTGGCTTGGCTGCGTGTAACCACTCCCTCTGGTTTTTGGTGTTCAATGTGTCGGGCCAAGTCGTTCCCCAGTAGCATGGGAATCGGATGGTTGTCATAGACAGCAAAAGTCCACTTCCCTGACCAGCCCTTGTACTGGACAGGTAAACGCACTGTAGGTAATGTTACAGGTTTTGACATGAAGGGTCGAATTGTCACTTTGGTTTTCTGGTTGATGAATTTGGGGTCCACGAAGGTTCGGTGGATAGCTGACACATGTGCTGCAGTGTCTCTCCATGCGATGATCTCCTTTTCGTCCACTCTCAAAGTTTCCCTATGTTCTAAGGGTATTTGAGATACATCTATGTCCGGCTTTCCTTGGTGTGAAGGTGCAAGGAGTTGCACTCGGTTTAGGTTCTTTGGGCATTTGGCTCTGATATGCCCCAATTCATTGCATTGAAAACATCGCCCACTTGATGGGTCACCGGTTTGTGTTGGTCTACTGGAGACTGGTGAGGTAGAAGAAGAGGTAGAGTGTGACTGTCCGTGGGTTGTAGGTGTGGGTTTGATTGGTCCGCGACGGTAGGGTTTAGTGTCGCTGTGTACCCTGTTGGATTCGCTCCCCTTGGCAGTAGCTGTCGTGTTGTCTACCGATGCCATCCATCTGGCTCCAATCTCTCCTGCCTCAGTGAGAGTTTTTGGTTTACCATCTTGGATGTAGCGTCTAATGTTCTCAGGAACACCATCCAAGAACTGCTCCATCATCATCAGGAGGGTTAGCTCGTCCATGGTTTGAACATTGGCTCCTGCTAACCAGGAAGAAAAATGCTTTTCAATGTAGGAGGCGTGTTTTGGAAATGACTCCTCCGGTGTCCATTTCTGGTTTCTGAAACGCTGACGGGCGTGATCAGGGGTGATGCCCATTCTGAGTCTGGCCTTGGTTAGAAATAGTTGAAAGTCGTTCATTTGGCCCTTAGGCATTTCAGCTGCCACCAGGGCTAATTGTCTGCAGAGCTGTGGCCTCAGCTCTATCATGTATTCTGTTTCAGGAAGATGGTATCCCAGACAGGCCCTTTCAAAGTTTTCTAAGAAGGCCTCAACATCTTCACCTGCCCTGTAGGCGGGAAATTTTCTCCGAGAAGGTTGATCATTAGGTTGAAGAGGGTTGGATTGGGTGGAGTTTGCTGTTTAGTTTTTTCTAATTCCAGAGCCTGTCTCTGGATTTCCAGTTCTTTGTCTTTTAACTCTAATTGTCTTCTGTGCTCAGCCTCTTTGGCTTGTATTATCTCCATTTCTCTCTTGTGATCAGCCTGTTTGGCTTTTTCTTTCATTTCAATCTCCTTGAGTTTTAATTGTAATTCCATGTCTTGTAATTGCAGTTCTTTGTGTCTTGTTTCCAGTTTAGATGCGGCCTTGGCACTCATTGTGTCTGTGTCCTGGCGCTGGCCACACCCCTCTGCAGTCCGTGAACTGTTTGTGGTGTTTGACAGTCCCTAACCCTGGCTATGATAACTTGAGTACAGAAAGATAAAGCAATCCTCTGTATAGCAAACTGTGGTTTGTGTAATGTTACTGCTTTGTACTGAGAAAGAGGGAAAGAGTAAAAAAAAAATTCCTCTGTCTCCCTCTGCTCTGAGTTGCTGTACTCAGCAGCCCAGCTGAAAGGCTGCTGCTAACAATACCCTGAGAAAAATCTGGTCTATTCCTCAGGGATTTGTGTTCTCCTGTCTTCTGATCCTTTCAAAAGACACAGGGAGAGGAAAAAAAAAAACCTGGCTGGAGGGTTTGTCTCTTCCCCCCCGCAAACCTGTTTTTCCTGTTGGATGGGAATGTACTTTGTCGAGCACTTCCCCCCACCTTAGGAATCCTGAGTGATACCTGATATCACAAAGGAAGGACACACCTCTAGGGAAGAGTTTTTCCTCAGCATAGCCAGCAGAGAAAAAAAAAACTCCTAACCCTGAAAACTGCTTCAAGAAAGAAAATCTGTTTCCCAACAAAGCCTGCTGGAAACTTAATCTCCTCCAGCCAACCTGGCTGAAACTGTAAACTCCCTCTTCTGTCAGGTTGCTTTCCTGCTATAGAAGAAGAGAATAGCTCCCTTCAGCGTAGCCTAGCTGAAAAAAACTCCTTGTAACAATGGGTTCGAAACTCCGCTGCCACCATGTCAGAGTCTACCCTCACTTGAAACTGGGCGGTTTCAAAGTGAGGACCCGCATGTCTTCCCCCACCCCAAAATCCTAGGGTAGGTCTCCCCTTCGGCTGCCACCACCCGGTCAATTCCGTGGGCCGGGACACCCCTGTTTCCCCCTTGGGAACACAGATCAATTCACAGAGGAGGAACCTCCCCCTCCTCCCTCTCTCCAGCCTGCTCTGGAGACAGAGGTGCCTGGATTCAAACGCCTTGAATCTCTACACACAGGGAAGCAGCCCACTTCCCCCTCCCCTTCCCTGAATTTCCCCAAGGGACGGAATTAACCAAGTCCAAAGAAGAACAGAATTTATTAAGAGAACAAAAGAAAATACAGAATCTCTATGAATCCAAGCTGGGCACTCATAGGGTATAACCTTGCTAAGTTCTGGAGAGACTTCTCTCTCTTTCTCAGTACAACCAGTACAAGCAGAATTAAGAATAATCAATAACAAACACACAGAATTGCAAACATAGGATTATTAGATAAGGACACAAAGTATCTTTCTAATACTCACTATCTTGACTAGAAGAAATTAGTTCAGAAAGGTGGAACTTGTAGGGACTTGATTAACTCGTCTGGTCTCTTGAACTCCAAACGGCCAAAGACAAAGACCCCCCCAAACAGAGGGAAAAGTTCCCTCCTAGGAGTTTCAAATTCTCTTCCCTGATTGGTCCTCAGGTCAGATGCCCACCAGGTACTATGCTTTAACCCTTTACTAACTATTCATGACAATCCCTTAGCTCTTCACTCCACTGAAGACTTGCAAAGTTGCCATCCCCAGACCTTACGCAAAGCAAAGTCAGTGCAATGGGGGACTCCTTGTGACATACAATTTGTGGTATATGTTTAAATGCACCCAGTTCAAAAAATTATTTCTGTATCTTTATTTGTTGAAATGAATACATGACCAAAAAATGTACTGAACATTTACATGTAAATCTTGAATGGAGACCATTCATGTGTGAAAATTAATTTTTCTTGTAAGCAAAAGTCATAATGTTGTTCAAATATTACAGGGTTGAGAGCAAGTGCCATTTAAACATTACCCTCTACACAAAAATAAAATCCTGGAAAAGAAATGGGAATGCTTTTTATAGTGGACAGAAGCAATAAAGAATTATAACACTCTTCTCCCCATAGAGGAGTTCAGTTACTGCCCATCTTGGCATTCATGTAGTCCTGTTTGAAGAGGACTATATTAATGCAAACCAGAAACTTTCTAATCTGCACCTGAGGTGTTCACATTCAGGTGATACAGTGCAGCACTTTGGTGCACACTGCTATTCACACCCACAAAGTCTGAAATATGGGACAATGTAGACATAGTTGTGCAGCAGGGACTATATCTCTCAGTATATGTTTCTACGGGACCCTGATCTTGGTGCTATTGTAATTCATACAATAAATATGCAGTTTAGAGGTGGTATATAAATTGTAATTCTTACTTCAGTTGGTGAAGTTGTTTTTTTTGTTTGTTTGTTTTTTCAAGGAACTCTTGCCTAGATCTCCTTTGTAATTATTAATTATCTGTCTGTACAAAATAACTTTTGAACACCACATCTGATCAATTACAAAATTTGAGGGAATGTTCTAGGCATCCTTTGGCAGAACTCTGTCTGACTTTCACCAAAATGAACAAAAAAGAAAGGGAGTGTGGAATGGAGGAGATAGGTAGTCCCTGGTAACTGGTTAGGAGACACACCCGGTTCAACCACCTCTATAATTATCTATAGATCAGAGAACCCATTAATGGCAGCCATCTTCCAGCATAACAGAACCCATCCCCAATCTCACCTCTGCCTACGGCCACAATACAGTTTAAAAAGTTGACACCCTGAATGACTTATGTACGAGAGAGGGAAAAAAAGAAATAATGGTGGATGGGAATAGGGGTACACACAGAGTTCCTGGAATGGGGGTGAGAGAATGGGTGACCACGGAATGGGAGAAGTGCACCTCAGAGCCTCACACATGGAGAGAGAGAGGGAGAATAGGAGACACTCAGAGATCCTGACATGCGGGGAGAATGGAGGGCAGTTCTCTGCTGGGCATGAAGGAGATGGTAACTGAAGTTGTGAGGGCATGGGATTACCCAGGCAGAGAGCACAGAGGGAGAATAGAAGCGTGCAAAAGCTGGATCCTGTGGGAAAAGAAGGAACTACTAAAATCTTCAGAATTACTCAGAGCTAGGTGGAGAACCCAAGAGATATCAGATTTCCACAGGTGAAGGGCAGTTAGGATGTCAAGAAGAAGGCTGTGTTCAATGGGTGACAATGGATCATCATTCTTGATGCGCCACCTGTTAATACCTGGCATAGTCTGGGGAAGCTAATGATCCTCCTAAGAAACAGAATTTCACAAGTTCATACTTGAAGAAGCCCAGTATCACCACTTCTGATAAGAATGTACAATCCCACAGCTTCCATACAAATAGGCCTGCACTTTGAGTCTTGCAACTCAACATTGAGAGTTTATCAACAGCGAAGCAACACTTAATCAGTGCTCTTGCTCATCAACATGCTATCATTGTTATCGGCATACAAGAAGCTCACATTTAATCTAATAAAGCTGGCTGATACAAGATCAATGGCTTTGATCTGATATGCCACAATGCACACTCAAAGAATGGCCGTGTCCCATATATTCGGGTTACCATTGCAGACACAATCCATTTGTCATCCGCTGAATACTGTGATGTCATCAAGACTGGCACATTTTGGATAGCAAACATCTACAAGCCTACTAGCGTTAGCTGGGGTTCTACAGATTCTTCCATGCTTCAACAGCCATCATACAGACTGCAGCTGCAAAGTGGCTGATGCCATTGGTGAACAACTTGCGGACTAGGCCTCACAAAATGACCTCGCCCTTGTTCATGATAAAAAGCAGACATTCCATTCTTCTAAATAGAACTGTGACTATTCACCTGACATATGTTGGGTCAGCTCAGTACATGGCACCTTGCATACATCATCATGCCAAGTCTTGCACAACTTTGCACACAGCCAGCACAATATAGATTGAGCCATCACTGATCCATATTGGTCTTCAGCTACCAATAGTCACAAGCATAAAGAACCAGCAGTGGAACCCGTGCAAAGCCAGTTGGAAAAAATACAGTGAGGCACTGGAATGGAGTGATGTAGTGATACTGCTCTGCCACATCCCAGTATATCAGGCTTATAGGCATTTCTGTAGAGTCATCTACAAAGCAGCCACCAGAGCCATTCCATGCGGATATTGCCCTGTGTATATCCTCAGACTTGAAGAGGAGTTCACCACTCTACTTAAGCAGTCTGAGTCAACCGGTGATCTGGACATGAATGACCACTTAATCAATGCTCTGAGCTGTGCTCGCTGAGCCAGATGGAAAGAAAAGACCAAAAACCTGGACTTCACTTGCTCCTGCCGGAAATGCTGGAGTTTACTTTGTTGCCTTGGAGTAGCCTAGCAACCACCGACACCAAGCCAATCATCTGTGCATGCCAGTCAAGTAGCCAGTCACCTCCTTTGCATGGGACAGACATTCCTGGAAAAGGAGTGAAGATTCAAGTTTGGAGTGAATGGAGGATCTTCTGCAGGCAGCACAAATCTAGAGCTTGCCCTGGACCTTTCACAGTTCTGTATAGAGTGTTGTATATCATCAAATCTGGCACTCCTGCCGGCTATGACAACATCCTTCCAGAAATATCTTAGCCCATGTGCCTGTGCTTGGCTGCTCAATTCCTCAGAAGGGTCACCATTGAAGGAAGACTGCTGAAAATCTGGTGCATGTCAAAAAGTCATCTGCCTCCGAAAAAGACTTAAATTAGGTATCAAGCTGCCACCTGATATCGCTGCCTTCTGTGTGTCTCAAGGTTATAGAGCACCTAATTTTACAGAAAATAGAACCAGAGATGGAGAACATCTTGAATGTTGACCAACCAGGCTTTGACTAGGTCAAAGCATGTGAAACCAACTACGTGCACTAAAAACAGGCGCTATTTTCCTTGACCTCACCACAGTGTATGACACGGTGTGGCATATGGGTCTACTTGTTAAAATATCAAGAGTCCTCCCACTATAGACTACTGATTCCATTGAACTGCTACTCTGAGACAGACAGAGCACGCTGCATGTGGGTGAGAAAACAGGTGCTTTGAAAAAATAGATGAACGGGTTATCCCAGTGCATCTGTTCTAGCCCCAACCTTGTTCAACCTATAAATCATTGACCTGCCATCAACCCAGTCATTGAAGTTCATCTATGTTGATGACATTTGCTGCACGCTACAGGCTCTGACTTTCTTGGAGCTGGAGAAGACTGAGTGACTATGTTGCAAAGCTGGCCGACTACTGCAAGACATGGTGTCTTCAGCCTAGCACCAGCAAGACAGTTTCTAGCACATTCCACCTCCACCATGCCAGTGATAAGAGGGAACTAAACATCATATTGAATAGCCAGAGGCTGAAGCATGAAGCTTACCCAGTTTGCTTAGGCCTCAACTAAACACTGACATACAAAAGCCCCCTGAGCAATATAGTAGCAAAAATCAAGACTTGCAACAACCTTTGCATCAAACTGCAAGGTTCTTCATGGGGAGTGGATGCTCCCACCCTAAGGACCTCAGTCCTTTCCATCTCGTACTCAATAGCAGAGTACTGTGTGCAAAGATGGAGTTGGTCGGCACATACCAAACTTGTTGACATGCGACTCAACTCAACAAAGTCCATCATCACAGGAACTCTCTGACTAACTCGTCTTAGTATTTGCACATTTGCTGAGCCAAGTGGAACTCTCAGAGCCCACTGCTGAATTTGGTTAGTGGCTTCCAGTTCTGAGCCACATTTACCCCCTTACATAAGGAGGGAGGTTGCAGGTGCAAGCTGCTTGAGAAGGTTCATGCCAACCAAAGCTTGCCCTTGTTTAATGGCCTTTTAAATCCTCCAGCTATATGTCTTTCATCACATCACCCACTGTGATTGAGGCTGCCATGCCAGGACGTGAGAGCAGAGCCCCTGTGGAGGGAAGACTGGTGCTTAATAAAAACCACTAATCAGTTCCTCGTCCCAGACCCTACTGCTCACCCACCCAGCTTTGACCTGCTTCATCATTAGTGGGCACTTCTTAACCAATTCCAAACTGGGAAAAGCCTCTGTGCAGTCAAGCAGCACCAGTGTGGTCTTTGAGACAATCCAAGCTGCTGCTGTAGCACAGATCAAACAATGATATACATTGTCAAGCAGTGGCTGCTATCCAAATTCAGTGGTGGGCTCTGGGAGTTCCATTTAGTCACTGAAATGCTATTGCTTGGCTTGGTGCACATGCAAATACCAAATAAATAAATAAATGCTGCTGAAAGCAATGAATAGATTGAGGAACATAAAGATGAAGTAAAGGGTATATGGCCACAAAGAAATTGTTAGAAACCTTGAGAAGAGCAGTTTGGAATAATCTGGATGGATTTGGAGTGTGAGGTGGGGAAGGAAGAATAGAAAGCAGTGGCTTGTAAGTGGTTCTATCAATCTGCTTAGAAAAAAAAGGAAAGGATGAAGGGATATTTGGGTGTGCTGGAAACTCAAGTGAGACAAAAGTCAGGTGGAAAACAGGAAAAAGCTCAGAGCCACTGACAGGAAAAAGCCAATCTTTTTTAGAAAATTGATTGCCTGTGTTTGTACACGGACATACAGTCTGCTGTCCCAGCCATATTTCCACTTTGTGAGCAATTATGAATGTTGCAGTGAATGTCCAATAAATTATACTTATAATGCACTCTGGACTTTTAAAATCAAGCAGTAATGGGCTTCCCCTTGAATATACTTGTATAGTTTATTTCTAGTCACTATTGCACTTTTATTCCTTTTTGAGCAACCTTACTTTTCTTTTTTGGTTTGCACACTACCCAGAGCATAACTTAGAACTGGATCATAATGTGATACATCATTTCTCAATTACCATATCACAGAATTTACTTGCTTCAGTTGACTTAATCAGCTTAATGCCTTTTCTTTACAAAGCCCGCAAAAAAGGCATAATTACGTGGGTGTTTGATGCAGTAAGATGATGAGATTCCCTTTGATTGACTCAGACAGGATCTGGAAGATACACAATAAATTGCAGGCCTGATCCTATAGTGAGGTTTCAACAAATACATGAGTGACCAAAATATGGTTAGGAAAAAATTCCAGTGATATCCAGACAAGATATTTCCATTACTGATGAGAAACAATAGCTCTCATTCTACTGAGGTAATAAAAAAAAGTTGGATTTTTTTTTTTGGTATTATGATGTATATTTTTTCAAAATGAAAATAGTTATTATTCACACTAATGATGCACAATTTTGGAATAAAAGGGATACATTTGAACCTAAACTCTATATTATAAGAGCCAAATTGTGCCATTAGGTGCACATAAGATGCCTCATTTAAGTCTTGTGTTTGATCTGTGTTTGACTCCAATTCATCAAAGCCCTTAAACATGTATTCTGTTGAGTTAGCATCTTAGCATTTAGTTAGAAAATTTAACCTTTTTAATTTTCCTAGAGGGAGGGGCCTGGATGTGATTTATTCCTCTGCAAGAATAGTAACTTTTGTATGTATTTATTTTTAAAGGAACAAGAAAAGGCTGCACTCTTGAAGAGCTGATACACAGTTTGAATGGAGGGAGCTGACCTCCAACATAACTTTTAGCTCAGTGGTTAGGGCACTCACCTAGAATGTGAAAAACCCCTGCTTGAATTCTCTCTGTGTCTGAAGCGGGTGGGGGCTGATCTGAAGAGGAACCAGCCACTTCTCAGATGCATGCTCTAACCACTTGGCTAGGGGATAATATGATAAGTGGGGCTCCCTAAGTCTTTCCTGTTGAAGCTCTTCCACTGTGGCTAAATAATTAAACAAACAAACAAACAAAAATCACTGGAGCAGGAGGACTGGACCCCCCACCTCCAAGGTGAGTGCTCCAGGCACCAAGCTATAAAGTTACTCTCTTACTTGCCTGCTCTCCCTCGTCTAATGATTCTTTCATTGTTGATCCACAGTGGAACAGGTCCAGCAGGAGAGATGAGGGAGCCCCATCTCAGAATATCCTTTAGCTCAGTGGCTAGAGCACTCACCTGAGAGGTCACTTTTCCCTCTCACACAGGGAGGGAACTTAACTGGGGGTCTCCTACATCCAAGATGAATACCTTGACCACTGATCTAAGAGTTCTGAGGGAGGTGGTGCTCCTTCTCCTGTCACTATGCCTAAATTCCTCTGTAGCCTGATCTATAGATTATGTATTAATTATACTGATTGCTTAAGAATTTCCAGTAATCACTCTGAGGTTTGACAGGTTCTTGTCCCAAGATCCAGCCCAGTATTATTAAAATTACTGTTCAATTGAGAACCCCAGGTGCACAGTTGCAACACTCACACTTTAGGAACCCTTCTGTATTTACAATCATTTATTAATACATTTAGCAAAGTCACAAACACTCTAACCCAGCAATGTAGGTAGAGATAATACAGATTGTACATCTGCACATCCATATACTCACACAACCCCTTTCAGAGCCAAGATCTTCTTCATCACCTCACCTTCACCCTCATCACCAGTGGCCATCATTCTGGCATCTCTCAAGGGCTACCTCTCTTTCTCCACCTGCCATAGACTGGGATGCAACTTTTAAAATATGTTACGCTGATGCCACTATGTCTAATCCATACTCAGTACGAGGGTCTCCTCTTTTCCTTATTTGTATGTCCTCACCCTACTAATGTTGGCATGCCCTTCTCCTATAGGTTAGTATATTAATGATTTCTACTTATGATCATATATGTCAATTAATTGCCATGGCACTCTTGTGGTCAGACATCTGCAGATGTTCCATCCTAACGTATCCAAAAGCTGGTGTTAGCTCATGATCCTCAGGTTGGGTGAGGTAGTTATGCACAAACTTTCCCCTTAAGCACTCTATTCCCAGTTCCCCAAAACTTAGGGGTAACCGTTAGGCTATTGATCTGTGCCAAAGTTCATAGGCCTCAAGCCTTATGCTAACTGCTGAAGCTAATGTCTTACAGGATACAGGGCCTTTAGGTTCCTTGCACTGATGCTGAATAAAATAAATGCTAAGGCTAACACTATAGGCTAGACGTTTGAGAATCAGAATGTAAACTATTTTTAATGCTGATACTTGAGGGAAACACAGTCAATTCCTAGAGTGGCTATTAACTGTTTTAGAATTCTTTGGATACAAATTACATTATTAAGTTAGCTGAAGCCCCAAGTGATACAAGTTATAGTTATGCATGTGTCAGTGTAAGAACAGAACTTGAAATGCTCTTTTTGATTTGGGCCTAGGGTTATTTAAGGTTAGTTTGTGGCTTAATCTCACAAAGAGCTGTGATGATGCATTTTACAACACTTCTAACAAAGCAGTCCATGAACCTGAATAGACAGTGTTTCCTGGTGTGTTTTACACTGGCTTCCAAATGAATTTCCATATTACAATTCAAACAAGAGTAGCAGCAACAGCAGCAAACCACCAAACTAAGGAAGCAATAATTAAGCTTATCCACAGAAGGAAGGATTATCTGTGGTATAACTTTGTGGTTAAGAAATTCACATCACAAATGCATTATTGCTATTTGTAAATGCCATACTTTTGATTTGTCAGATATGAGTGATCGCTCATGCCGAAGAAATACCCTTATAAATAATTCCAAGTATTATACATCATAAAACATGCAGAGATATATCTAACAAGTGCATTTTAGCTTTTCATTTTTAAAACATGTTTAAAATATTAGCCAATCTTCAGAACACCCTTATCTCATAAGTACTATTTCTAATTTAAAAGACAAATGAGTTTTCCAAACAGAGGGAATAAGCATCAGAGATAAGATTGGTTTCAGAGTAGCAGCCGTGTTAGTCTGTATCCGCAAAAAGAACAGGAGTACTTGTGGCACCTTAAAGACTAACAAATTTATTTTAGCATGAGCTTTTGTGAGCTGCAGCTCACTTCTTCGGATTGTGTCACAGGTAAGGCTATTTCATCACCCTACTTGCAGCCACAAATGTGGCACTGCAGGCACTCCCTGCCTTAGTCCAGTCCTGCTTGAATCACAGTGGCCTATCCTCTAACCTCAGCATCAGTCTCTAAACACTTAAATAAAAAATAAACTCAAAAGGTATATGCTGCTTGTGCATTTAAATAAACAAATAACTTCAAAGGCAAGTGCAAAGTTGTAGCACTTGAGGTCCAGGCCCTTCTTAACTGGCCTGCCTGCTCCCGATTAGTCAGTGTCTCCTCCTGGCCCTTCTCGGCCTCTGAAGGACTAAGTCTTGTTGGTAGCCCAGTCTGAGAGGGGTTTCCTTAAGCAGAGGAATGTCTAGGCAGGAGGCAAAGAAGGTCTGATAGTCCCCATCATAGATTGTCAATCAGAAGTTTCTTGCTCTAGTCGAACACACCCCACTACACTCAAATATTAGGAAATACCCCATTTACAGTTGTCTGTATAGCTTAATTCTGCCCCCTTGTGTTTTAATCCTGTGTACTGAAAGAGGCGGGGTCCTGTGGAAAAAATACTCTACAATTATGTAATTAAAGCCTATCATAAGGCGTATGACCAGATAAAATTTCCTCTGATCAATATTAAAGCATCTCAGAAATAACATCCACTATCATTGGATAGTGGACAGGGCACTCTGCAGGAATTAAAATCAATACAGATGGAACCAAGATATATATCCTCTGCAAATTGCATCAGGAGCAGGCTTTAATAGCTACCTATGCTTTTGAATATGATATTGCAAGGAAAGGGTTTTTGTTTTGTTTTGTTTTGATACCTTGGATCATTGCCTTTACTAAAAGAGCTTGTAATTCACCAAATTCATTCTTGAATGTCATGGGCTGATATGATTATCATGGGACAAGAGAGAACAACAACAAAATACATACAAGGGGGCTGAATTAAGGTTACACAGGAAATAGTGTAAATCTGGCATTTCCTAATGTAAAATGCTTGACTTTACAACCTAAATAACTTCTTCTTGTTTTTTTAAATAGTATTTTGGACACAATTTCATAGGGTTTTTTTTGTTTGTTTGTAAGGCAAAAGTATTCTAAAACTCTTCCTCATCATGCCCCAACAGAAGGACTTGCACTTGGAGCACTGAAGAAGAGACCTCTAACACTTGAGCTATAGGACTAGCTACATGAGTTGGCAACAGCAGAAGGCTGATGAAAGGGATGGGCCACATGCTGGGAACAGGAAGCATTATTCAAGCAGCATGGACCAATTCTTTGTTCTCTCCCCCACCCCTGTAGAAGCTGGAGGTGGGGGAAGGATCTCCTGGCCTATGTGATATGCCCATAACGGGGAGTATGGAACACTCTGCCATGCACTGTGTCTGCGGAGGTGTGCTTAGCCTCAGCTGGCTTTCCCCTGCCTCTAAAGCTGTTCCTAGAGCAATGTGCAGCAGCATAGGCCCAGCTCTTCCAAAATGTTTATGTTCAAATATTTTGGCAGTCTACCAAGTTTTTCAAAGGAACACAAGTCGGAGAAGGGAATGGAGATTTTTATGTTTGTATCATTCTTAGCTAAATCTCAGTGTAATTTAATGGGAAAAGAAAAGACAGCAGGAACAGGAACCCAACACCCATGCCACAGTCTGATCAAAGGCATGGGGTCTGAAAGAAAGTCTTCTATAAGAGAAGGCAGCTGAAGAGACAGTGTCAGATGGAGTGAGCCAGATCTCTGTAGGAGTCAGGAGCTGGAGAAAGGGAGATATGAAGAGATTGTGGATGGTTGTGATCTTTTTAGTGATGGAGTGGGCAGTCCTGAGACAGCAAGAGAACGACAGCAGAAAAGAGGGGGCATGAGAGAAGTGGAGGTGATGCAGGGATGAGTGTAGGAAGTAGACAGGAGTGGGACGGAGTGAAAGCCAGGGCTGGGGCAAATGTCACCAGAGATTAACAGGAGGATGTGGATTGGGGACCTAGATTTGTGCTGGCAGGAGGAAGTTCAGGGTAGAGAGGGCAAGAGGAGCAGGTGAGAGCTGGTGAGAACTGTAGAAGATGGAGAGTAACTGGGAAGGGGAGATGAAGGAGGACAGATGTTACGCCCATGCAGAAGAGAGGTGCAGTGAAAGCCATGGGCGAGTGGCAGATGGACAAGATTACAATACAAAAACAACTCACCACAGAAGATCTGAAGGCATGCTCCTAATCCCACTGCTGAGTCACTGCTGTCTGAGATGGGTTCCCTGCTATGGGCAGAGTCCCCCACTCACAGTCCCTGTTGGTGGTGAGGAGGCAGCTCCAGGCTGTGACCTAGCAGTGCACACGTTTGCACGCACGCACCCCACCAATAAGCTGTATTGTTAATGTAATAGGTTTATAAGGAAAATAATTCTATTGGCATATAGAAAAATGGAATTCTTGCTCAGCTTGAATAATGAAAACGTTAACAATGTGAGGTACAGGAATTATGCCCTAATCAGAAATGTTAATGGTAATATTTGCTAGAACTTCTTATTTTTAACACAGAGAGACAGCCACTTCTACACACACAGAGACAACCACTTCTATCTGCGCATGCACACACACACACACACACACACAACATACAGCTTCTTGTTGCTTTTGTCATGCAGTGGTGAACTTTGAGCTTTGTGTACCACATCATTATCCAAAAGGCAGAGCTATTGGCATTACTTACATGTGTTATGCAAGGGGAAAAATGCAACTTGGAAATATCTCGAGATATGTATAAGAAAGGTTAATTACTTTCAGGGCTGTTTGAACTATGTAAAACACAAAGAACAGTCTGAACAGATGAAAATGACAGCAGACATAGTAGATAATACAGTACCACTTGTGACTAAAAGCACAGGTACTATGTTTGGTTTTTTTTAAACAGGAAACCGTTAAAAATGCTCTTTTTATTATTTAAAACAAAGAAGTGATCATTTTCCTTTCTACCCAGGCTTTCCAATGCTGCCATGCTGTAAAGGATAATCAATAACTGGATGAACAAAAATTAAGTTATGTAATGTATTTCTGAGTGAGATGATATAGGTTAGAGGGTCACCTAAAATTCTACAATTTAAACAGTGTTCAAGCATGTACTAGCAATTCATAATTCCACTCACCTGATACTCTCTGACATAAAACAATGGGGTTTATTTTTGAGGATTATTACTGTTCAGGAAAGAGAGATTTTGCAATAGTGACACTAACATATTTCCCCCCATATTTTTTTCCTCTCTCACTAAGTAAAATAAAAGCTTTATAGCTGCACACAGAATTGCATAGATATCATCAGCACTGCAGAAACATCAGGTTTAGTCATTTTGGCTTTCTTCCTGAAATTCCAAATAGACATTTAATTAAGTCACTGTTATCAAATATAATACTTCCCTTCCTTCTGTTGTAGCAAAATGTGTAACACAAGCAATTACTGTATCTGAGTTTTCAATGAAAAAGAGTCAGAGGAAGAACATCAAAGCATACAAGACCCAGTGGAAAGTTAAAGTATATTAAGAAAATTAACAAGTACATTAGTTTATCACTAGTGGCATGTACTGTGAACAAAATTCTGTAAAACTCCAATCATTTCTTCTCATCTCATCTCCAAAATAATTCAGTAGCTCCATGGATTTATTTCAGATTTAAAAAACCCCATCCTTCATGATTAAAAAAATAAAAAATCTATTCTGAAAATAAATATTTCTATAGACATTTTTAAGGTGTTTTTTTTGTAAAATCATCAATTTGATGGAATTATTATAACATGCCAGCATAGATCAGATATACCGAACCACTGCTACTTCATAAAAAGTCTGTGTGCTGAGTTGTTAAAAATGTCAATTGAGCTGAAATTTCAGCTTTTAGATTTTGCTTTTTGTTTTGCCTCCCCTACTCCAAAACTGAAGCAAACTGTAAAGTAGCACAACATATTACCTATGTGTCATTCTTGGAAAGATGTTAAGTACTGTAGTAGCAGCAAATGTTTTCTGAATCCATAAGGCTTATAAAGGACGCCATGGAGGAGTAAACAAATAGAAAGAAAAGAAATAGATAGACTTTCTATCAGAAAATAAATACAGCACTTGCAGTTCTAAATTACCGTATTTAAAGTAATATTGTAATGCAAAGCTGACAGCTGAGAAAAAATAAATTGGAGAATAAATTATGCCAAGCCACCATAAAATACGTTCACAAAAATGTGTTTGTATTCTGCAAAAAAGTGTTTTTGATTGATGTTTCACATTTAGCACCCTTTACATTACAGGCTTCATATCTTCCATAGTACATTACAAATTGTAAATCGCATCCAAATGGTGTTCAATAAGAGCATGTGTTAGCAGCTAAGTTAATATGAGCTCTTCTGTTATCCAATATACTCTAACTTTCACATCTCACAGTGTTCCCAATGATCTGTGAGCATTCTTGGTGGTGTGCTTTAATGCTTTAAAGGGCAAATCCATGCCCCAGCACCCAATTTGAATATATACACTGGGAACAGGGGAAAACCAATGGGACAAATATTTCCCCCTCTCCCTGACAAGATACAGAGCAGCATTTCATGGAGACTACCACAGCCCAATATGAGAAGTAATTCCCACAATCAAAGCCCCACCCACTCCTGTAGAGGGAAGTGCCAGAGAACTATGTAGTGGCAGATGCTTCTTATCTCCAAGCCTACTCCTGCCTTTGATCACAGACTCCTAGGTTCTGTGTTACACAGGGTTTTGGCATCCTGATAAGTGGCCTCCCCACGTTTGATCTTACATGCAGCAGAACCTCTCCATTCCTATGGCCAGAGGGCCCTTCATGCCCAGTAAAGGTGTGCTCCCTTTAGGTGCACACAGTAGCAAAAGATGGTGCTGATTTCTTGATATGGCAACATCATTCTTTGATTCACTATCTTCACAAGATGGTAAACTAGAAAGTTATTTGACACTGGAAGAGTCTTGGCTATGAGACAAATACTGTGATATGCTTTGATGGCCATAAGTATTGTGCAATACAACACTTTGTCATCTTAAATATCAGTGATTACTGATTACCGCAAACAACTCTACCTGTTTTGTAATGAATAAATAAATGATGCTTAGTGACTATTAATCCTTTGCCAAACCTGGCACAGAAATCGTGCTACCCTTTTGGTATGAAAGTTAAAAAGCAATAGACAAATTACAATGCCAAAATACAGGGTGCTAGTCAAAAAATCCCAAACAATTCAATCATTCTGAGTTCAGGTCATCTGAACTGAAGTTTAGAGAGCCAAAACTAGGAAGGAGTGCCAAGAGATACTGGATTTCTAGTCAGTTCGCTAAGATGCCTACTGAGGATTTCTCAGGCTTGGAGGACTGAATGCCCATTAATTTAATGGGAAGGCAAACCCATGAGGAAAACAATGACGAATATCTAGTCCTGTACTAGGGTTTTTCTACCATAAGGGATGATCTGTAGCTTAGTTTATTACATGCTGTTTTCATGGACACATTAAGCCGCACATAATCCTATGTATTTATTTTAATAGCTGCATCTGGCATATGCTGGTATTATAGCCCTTGGATCAGAGCAGTGTAAGTAGTAGGCATCCTAAAACTTGTATCAGAGAAAAATCTTCATGCACCTAGAGACGAGGTAGGCCTGGGAGTAGAATTGGAGACTGAGAGCTACACAGGTCCGCCCAGAGGATTCTGGGGGCCTGGGGTCTTTGGCAGCGGCAGGCCCTTCCGTTCCGGGACCCGCCGCTGAAGTGCCCCGAAGACCCGCGGCGGGGGCCTCCCCTGCCGCTGAATTACCACCAAAGTGGGACCCACCGCCGAAGTGCAGCCCGGTCTTCGGCGGTAATTCGGCAGCAGGGGGCCCCCACCGCGGGTCTTCGGGGCACTTCCGGCGAAGACCGGGAGCAGAAGAAGCTCCTGGGCCCGGCCCCGCAAGAGTCTTCCGGGCCCCCCAGAGCGAATGAAGGACCCCGCTGCAGGGGCCCCGAAAAACTCTCATGGGGGCCCTGGAGCTACATGGAGGAAAACTTAGTGTCCAAATGGGGGCGGGGGCGCAGAGTTAAGAGGCTACGAAGGCTGCTAAGTTGTGGGTGTAAGTGAGCAAAATTCTGGGGTGGCAGAGTGGGGAGCAGACTGCTTGTGCAGCTTACAATTCATACATGGCTCAGTGTGGGCAATATTTAAAGCTACATTTAAAACAATCAAAGTCTGAAGTATAGAAGTGCTCAGGTAGGTCTCCATAACACCTTGAACTCTACCTCTACCCCAAATCATGCCTTATTGATGAACACTGTGCACAGACCATTAAACTATAAACACTATATTCCAAGAACAGATCAAAAATATCACATACCATTCATATAAATGCAAATATATAGACAGATCTCTACTAACATTATACACAGGGGTTGGTGCCACAGGTGCTGACTTTTGTTTTTTCCTGTGGGTGCTCCTCTCCTCCCCCATCACCCCTGTGCGACCGATAGATGAGGCCTTGGGGGAAGAGGCCAAGTGGGGCTGGGGCCCCAGAGTGGAGCATGGGCAGGGCCTTGGAGGGAGTGGAAAGAGGCTGAGCAGGAGCAGGGCCACGGTCCAGCCACTGGGGCCCACAAAAGATTGATCCGGCCCTGCAGGTTCTGAGCACCCCCTATTTTTTTTGGTGGGTGCTTGAGCCCCAGAGCACCCATAGAGTCAGCGCCTATGGTTGGTGCCATCATAAATAGAGAATGTAAATGCCTCTTCAACTCTTCAGTGACTGTAGGAGTCCGCATGCCTGCTCATGCAGCCATCTTAGGCCTGGTCTACACTACGCATTTAAACCGGTTTTAGGAGCGTTAAACCAATTTAACGCCACACCCGTCCACACTAAGAGGCCCTTTATATCGATATAAAGGGCTCTTTAAACCGGTTTCTGTACTCCTCCCTGACGAGAGGAGTAACGCTAATATCGGTATTACCATATCGGATTAGGGTTAGTGTGGCCACAAATCGACGGTATTGGCCTCCGGGCAGTATCCCACAGTGCACCACTGACCACTCTGGACAGCAATCTGAACTCGGATGCAGTGGCCAGGTAGACAGGAAAAGCCCCACGAACTTTTGAATATCATTTCCTGCTTGCCCAGCGTGGAGCTCTGATCTGCATGGGTGGCGATGCAGTCCCAAATCCAAAAAGAGCTCCAGCATGGACCGTACGGATGTGATCACTGTATGGGCAGAAAAATCTGTTCTATCAGAGCTCCGTTACAGATGACGAAATTCCAAAGCATTTTAAAAAAATCTCCAGACAGAGGCCACAGCAGGGACTCAGCGCACTGCTGCGTGATAAGCGTAATGGGAAGCCAAAGAATCAAATGGACACTCATGGAGGGAGGGAGGGGGGACTGAGGACTCAAGCTATCCCACAGTTCCTGCAGTCTCCGAAAAGCATTTGCATTCTTGGCTGAGCTCCCAATGCCTGTAGGGTCAAACACATTGTCCGCGGTGGTTCAGGGCATAGCTCCTCAATTTACCCCCCACCCCACCCCCAGAAGGAAAAGGGAAAAAATAGTCTCTTGACTCTTTTAAATGTCACCCTATGTCTAGTGAATGCTGCTGGTAGACGCGATGCTGCGGCACTGAACTGTAGCATCCTCGCCCCCCCCCCCATCCTTGGTGGCTGATGGTACAATATGGCTGATATCTGTCGTCATCATCGGCCTTGTGGCAGATGGTATAGTGCAGAAGGACTGGTATCTGGCTTCATCATCAGTCCATGAGTGCTACTACTTCCCAGTAGATGGTACAGAACGGCTGGTAACCGTCTTCATCATAGCAACAGGGGGCTGAGCTCCATCAGCCCCCGCCCTTCATGTGAAAAGAAAAGATTCTGTTCTGCCTGGACTATCATAGCAGCGGGATGCTGGGCTCCTCTCCCCCACACTACTTAATGTCCTGTCTGGAAAATCATAGCAGCTGGAGGCTGCCTTCCCCTCATTTTATCTCACTAACAAGTCACTGTTTCTTATTCCTGCATTCTTTATTACTTCATCACACAAATGGGGGGACACTGCAACGATAGCCCAGGAAGGCTGGGGGAGGAGGGAATCAACAGGTGGGGTTGTTGCAGGGGCACCCCTGTGAATGGCATACAGCTCATCATTTCTGCGGGATCTGACACAGAGCAGCTGTGCTCTCTGGTTCTCTGATACACTGGTTCTCTAGTACACTTGTCCCATATTCTAGGCAGGACTGATTCTATTTTTAGATACCATAAAGGAGGGATTGACTCAGGGAGTCATTCCCATTTTTGTCTTTTGCACCCCTGGCCGATCTCAGCCAGGGGCACCTATGACAGCAGCAGATGGTACAGCACAGAAGGACTGGTAACCATCATCTCATTGCCAATTTACAATGGCATGGTAGATGGTACAGAACGGCTGATAACCATCTCTGCTATCATGCAAAAGCAAATGAATGCTGCTGTGTAGCGCTGTTGAATCGCCTCTGTCAGCGGCATCTAGTACACATACAATGACAGTGACAAAAGGCAAAACAGGCTCCGTGGTTGCCATGCTAATGGCGTCTGCCAGGGCAATCCAGGGAAAAAGGGCGCGAAATGCCGTTGCTTTCCCAGAGGAAGGAGTGACTGACGACATTTACCCAGAACCACACGCGACAATGATTTTTGCCCCATCAGGCACTGGGATCTCAACCCAGAATTCCAAGGGACGGGGGAGACTGCGGGAACTATGGGATAGCTACGGAATAGCTACCCACAGTGCAACGCTCCAGAAATCGATGCTAGCCTCGGACCGTGGATGCACACCGCCGAATTAATGTGCTTAGTGTGGCCGCGTGCACTCGATTTTATACAATCTGTTTTACTAAACCGGCTTATGTAAAATCGGATTAATCCCTTAGTGTAGACGTACCCTCTGTGTAATCTAAGTCTTTTGGACTTATTTTATTGAATGTTAGTTTAACAAATGTACTATGTGTGGAAGGAGAGAACAGAATAAGTGGGATGAACTAATTAAAACAAATCATTGATGTTTCTTTTATAGTGATTTATATTGTACTTTTCATAACCCCTACACTAGTAAGTTGAGCCCACCTATAGTAGTTATAAGATTTTTAAAAAAAAATATTTGCATACCAAGGCCCTGATAATGCATCAGAATCCACTAGTGCAGGGTCCTAGTCATGGATTTCAGTGAAGGAACTGGTTCCAAGTTTATCAGAGTTAAGGATCTGGGCTTCAAGGCAGCACACTTACACAGCACACTTACACAGCACACTTACACAGTTTTCAAAGGTTTGTTTATTCATTTTTTTAAAGTATGCGAGCAAATAGTATTGGGAGGACATGCTGTGGTATTAAGTTTTTGTGTTATGTAAGCTCCTGTGTAGAGAGTTTCTGGAGGGAACCATCTGAGTAGCAGCAGAATATACTCTCTATTTTGATCTTTGCTTTGAGTCAATTTGTGAAGCAAAATTGTTCTCTGGGATTAGTGCTGCACTGAGACTCCCAAATGGAGGGATTGCCCAGCATGCTATTTGACCACCTCTGTTCCTGGACTAATATGTGTGTAAATAATGGAAAGTACACGTAGAATATACCTGGACTTTGCATTACTTGATTTATCCTCCTCTGGGAGGCCAATCTGTGAGAATCCAAAAATCTGCTACCACCCAGAGGAGGAGAGATGGTGTTTTCAGATTAAGAAACTGCTGTCAAAATAAAGAGCATCACACACGAAGAGTGAAACATGATTTCAGTTTTAACTTCTATTTTAAATTAACAAAAACAAAATAAAGATAGGCTTCTATGAATGAGAAATCATGTGAGCTCTGTCTATTTCTATTACTCACTCTCTAGCTGCCGTTTGGAACTGATACACAGCAGAAAAGGAAGACTTTTAACATGTAAAGGATGAAAAGTTGAATTTTAGCACTGCTAAGAAACCACAACTTCCAGTGACTTCAGATACTGAGAGGGATATCCAGCATCCACAAAATCCATGCCAGCTGTACACAGGACACAAATCTCCACTACAGAACATTTATAACAATTACACTGAAATTTACCAATGGAGTTTCTGTTGCAATGTCAACCATGCACAGGAAACAAACTTACTCCCACATAATCTAGAAAATGAAATTTACAGAAAGAAAAGGTTGTACAATGTGTATCCTTCTAAAATAAAAGGACTTCAAGTGGGATTTTAAATGCTAAAATATCAGATGAATATCCTATTGATATAAAAATTAAAGCAGTCCCATTACATAATCAGTCTTCAATTTAGTATACTTTGGCATATAGTATATGTCAACTAAAACACAGAGTAAAGTACCAGATGTCTATAAAGTCCAAACTACGGGGTTACAAAAAAACCACACACACATGCACACCCCAACACATTTGCTATATTAGAGGGAAAGAGAGCATGAACATATGTGTACATTTGAGAAAGGTCACATACATACATGAAGCATGCTTGTATCTGCCAAATATATTTTCTACTTCAGGCACAATTAGCTGATATGTACAAATCCAGGAGCGGATTTACCATGAAACAAACCATGTGGTTACATGGGGCCCGCAATGACCTGGCCCCCCCAAAATGCAGGACAAATATCTGACAACCTGCCTCTGAGTTCTGGCTGGCGGCGCAGCAGGGCTCAGGCAAACAGGCTGACTGCATGCCATGGCCAGTGGCCCCACACTGCTCCCAGAAGTGTCCAGCTGCTGGCACGTCTCTGCGCACCCCTGGCAGAGGAGGCATGTGGGGGAGGCAGTTTTGCACACTGCCCCTTGGCAGTGCACAGAGATCCACTGCCCCCCAAGGAGTGTGCAGAGATATGTCAGTAGCAGGGCTAAGGCAGCTCCCTCCCACTTTGCCTCCCTCCCTCTGCGTCTCTTCGCTCCTGGAAGCGAACGGCATGTCCCTGCAGCCCTGGGGAGTTCCGCATGCTGCCCCCACCCTGAGCACTGACTCCACAGCTCCCATTGGCCAGGAAATGCAGCCAATGGGAGCTGCGGGGGCGGTACCTGTGTACAACAGTATGTGGAACCCCCCCGCCCCGCCACCTAGGAGTTGCTGCCGAAGGGCTGTGTGTGCCAGTCACTTTGGGAGCCACACTGCCCCCCTTCCATCCCCTAACCCCCTGCCCCAGCCCAGAGCCTGCACCCAAACTTCCTCCAAGAGCCTGCCCCCTGCACCCCCTCCTGCACCCCAACTCCTGCCCCAATCAAGGTACATCATTTTATTTTCATTTACTTCCTATTACTTATAATATGGGAGGAGGATGAAGAAAAAAGAATGAAAAATGGGGTGGGGGGAATAAGAGAGAATGTTATTTTCCTTGGCTGGGTCCTGAAGGGGGGAGCCCTGAAAATGAAGCTGTGCACATGGCCACACTAACTCTGCCACTGTACAAATCCTGAAATACTGTTATTACATCCATAGAATATCAGGGTTAGAAGGGACTTTGGAGGGTCATCTAGTCCAACCCCCTGCTCAAAGCAGGGCTAATCCCCAGACAGATTTTTATCCCAGTTCCCTAAACAGGCCACTCAAGGATTGAACTCATACTCCTGTGTTTAGCAGACTAATGCTCAAACCATTGAGCTATCCCTCCCCTCTACTTGTTGCTCCTAATTGTTTTTTTTTATTTTAGAGCACACACACAACCACCTGTGTTTTTGTTCAGTATCTTCTTTGTTACAAGAGATCTTCAATTCATATTTATTGTGAGACTGTTTGCATGTACTAATTATGGTGAATGCCACTGGATTTCAGTAGTCTATCTGGACCCCCCAATGATATCTTCAGATCAAACACACACCGTGAGGCAGTTCAGCTTTGGACCTATGCAGATTCCACATTACTGAGTCCATTCCTGAAGACCCTGTAATCCATGTTTCCTTCTTACTTTGGCTGACCCTAAGGAGAGCAGGAAATGCCAATCAGAAGAGCTCTTCTTGCTCCCATTTGAGGAGAGAGAATCAAAATACTGTTCCAAAGCACTCAAATGGAATGGGTAACAGGGAAGCAGAACGATCAGCAATTACACACTGTAAATGTAAACTGTGACTGGAATAAGGCTTGAAGGATTATGCATCGTAAGACAGAAGAGACAGAAGAATGGAGGATGGGCAGAAAGAAAGGAAACTAGGGATGTAGGGGGGCACAGAATGAAGGAAGCAAGAAAGCAATATGGAAGCTTGGGAATAGAAGCAGCAGAAAAGAGTGAGAGAAGATGGGTTGCAGAGCAAGTGATGCCACTGAAGGGGACAGAGCTTAAGGGAGAGAAAGAAGATGACCACGGAAGAGATGGAGACAATGTGGGAAAAGGCTAGAACACTGAGAGAAGCAAGAGACAGAGAGGAAAAAAGGAAAAGTATTTCCGACATTAAGGAGAGGCCAATCAGGACAACCCAGCTGTGTGGCTACACAACTCTTAGTTACATATTAGGTATGGGGTGGATTGTTTTAAAGGGCATGGCTAAGTGTCATAGACAAGGATAGAGCTTAATTAAATGTTTTGCCTTCTGGAAAGATGGCAAACCTACTCACCAACCTATATAGCCTTCCACTTCAATTACACATGCACTTTACTTAATAGAAATGGTCCAAGAGTCAGGCTTAAGCAAGCTTTACAGCTCGCTTTTTCTTCCTTCTGATCCAGTGCAGAACAGTCTGATGTCAGGCACAGCTGATAGTGAGGAAGGAGAGCTTTGCAAGAATGGAAACAGGAAGAACATTCATCATGTGTTTAACTTCAGACAATTATCAGACCACACTGGTGGTCTATTAATGGCTGGCCAGCTCCAAATTCAGATTCTTCAAGTTCTCACTAGAACCTAAGCTTAGAATCTGGTGTCTTTGAAGATGAAACAAAGTGATGTGAATGGAGAGAGAATAAACAGCCCCTTCATTTCAGCAGTGATTTTGCTGCTAGGGCGTTAAGACAGGGTGTGTGGCTGGTAGAGTCAGGTCAGAAGGTACCACTAACAAATGATCCCATTGATGGGAAGTTGCCTGACTGGATAAGACCATATAGCTCCCATACTCATTTAGTAGTCTCAGCTGAACAGCTCCTTGCTACTCCCAAAACATAAGGTCTATTCTTGCCATTGCCAGCTGGAATTCCCCTTTTGCAACCACTGCCTTACTAATGTTTTGTTGCCTCCCTGACAAACTAGGTACATGTCTATTATTTCTTCTGAATATTATATGTGACTCTGTTTTCCTGTTCACTGTCTGTTTGAATACATAGAGTTAAATCAAAGGAGACAGTATTCAGGTTCTTGAGGGGCCAAGCAGGAAGGGTAAAACAATGACACAGATAGGTCAGCCTCTAGGTGCCCAGATTCAAGGGAGTTCATCTAACAATGGCTGGCCACCAGTTGTATGGACAAGTTACCCAGCTGACTCCATCCAGGCTAGGATAAGATAAAGCCTAAGCTAAGCCTGAGATAAAAAAAAAAAAGATATTGACTGATTAAAAGGTATCCCTGGCAAAAAGGAAGAGAGATTTTTATGGTTACTGAGAGAGGCTGACCAGGATGTGTCAGTGAAGAGGCTGACAGTCTGAGACACAGAGATAGAGGGACAAGTTTGCAAGGAGTGTCAGCTTGTTCTCCCAACTCAGAGATGGGAAATAAGCAAGACCTGCCTGAGCTATGGATAGAGAGATTAAGATTAAGTAAGGGAATATGCATGTTGGACTCTTATATTAAATCCATCTCTCCAAGCGCTATATACCTTTTGGGAAAGATAAACCATGCTTCATTTTGAAGATGCTGATTCTGTCTCATTGCAAGTATGTGCTGTCACAAGCTTCCAAAGTCTAACCCTCCATTTGGACTTGCAGAAATAGATATGCTTGGTACATAGGAGACTGTAACCCAAGTTCTGGTCTAAGAATAGATGGGTAGTGGAATTCCATCCCAGAAGAGGTAAAGGCCTGAGGCCTGATCTTATAGGGACTATGTTCAGAGAAATCCAGGAAGGGAGAGTGGTACAGGAAACCCAGCAACCAGGACAACCTCTTTTACAAGCTGCCATTTCTGCCTGAGAGGTAATACTGTGCTGTCTGTACACCACTCACCCTAAAACACAGAAGTGATAGAGGCTGCCTTGTCAGTGTACTCTGCCTCCCCTGAAACCCCCCTACTAGAGAAAAGAATCTCCTGGATTTCTCCCTTGAAGCACTCTGCACCATGACACTACAGGAACGGGCTAGGATGGAGTAGATGGCACTCAGAAGAAGGGGTCCTTGTCACTTGCTAATGAAGAAGTTGCTCATACCCAACAACAGCCCATATTGACAATTGTAGCAGCTGTCACAGTCCCTGGTGCAGGCTACCCCTTCTAAGCCCCTTTCCCGTTACTTGAAAGAGGTGCACTTAGGTGACATACCCATGCCTACAATTCTCTTTGGGGTGGGACTCTGCAATTCATCACTCTCCAAGTGTGTCTTCAGGCTGCACACACCTGGTTGCTGACTATGCTACTTATCAGGCCCCTGGGCTTGGATCCTTGCAAGAGTTCTCCTTCGGAAGCCAGTGCACAGCAACACAGAGGCAGCTTCTTCAAAACAAACTATGATTTATTTGTCCAGAAGGTACATAGCGCTTAAGAGAAATGGATTGAAAACAACGGCCTACCCACATTCCCCTCACACCCCTGGGTAGTCTTGATGTAGCCCTTGGTGCCAATGGAGAATGGAAGAACACGAGTTACAGCTTGCATGCTCCAGACCCCTGACTCTCAGTAAGTCTCTGGCATGTTCAGCACGCACCCCGTGTGCCTCTGTGTCAGCCTCCAGTTGCTGACAACTTCTCTCCATCCCCTCCATAGGGCATATCTTATTACAGATCATTGCTTTTTCATCTCCGCTTCTCAGTCCTGTCGCCAGGATTGTGACTGAAGAGACACTCTTCACAGCTACAAGCCTGGCAAATAATGATTTTTTAATGATAACCACTGTACACAGCATTACATAGATTGATTCTAAAAATTCATTGTAAATGAGGAAGAAGCCCATTACCATTACATTTATAGCTCCTCCAAGTCGATTAGACGGACAGACCTCTCTGGGGCAGGCAAGAGCATGGCTTTGAGTTAGACAGACCAGGGCCAGTGCAACCATTTAGGTGACCTAGGCGGTCGCCTAGGACACTAGGATTTGGGGGGTGGCATTTTCTTTGGCAGCGACCACAGCGGCCGGATCAGCGACCGCAGCAGCCGGATCTTCGGCCATCTCGGTTGCTGCTGGCATTTAGGCAGAGGGAGCTGGGGCAGGGGAGCGCGGGGATGGCCACCTGCAGCAAGTAAGGGGGGTGGGCAGCATGCAGGGGAACTCCCCGCCCCAGTTCACCCCTGCCCCACCTCCTCCCCGAGCACGCCGTGGCTGCTTCACTTCTCCCGCCTCCCAGGCTTGCGGTGTCTAAGCTGATTGGCGCCGCAAGCCTGGGAAGCGGGAGAAGTGAAGCAGACACGGCGTGCTCGGAGAGGAGGCGGAGCAGGGGTGAGCTGGGGCGGGGGGGTGCCTCAGGGTGGAGGGGGGGAGCTGCTGCGAGGGGGGGCGCCTCAGGGCAGGGGCTCGGGGACGGGGGAGGGCGCAAGGTGGAAGTTTTGCCTAGGGCGTGAAACATCCTTGCACCAGCCCTGAGACAGACTATTTCTGGCAGTGACCAGTGGCAAGCAGGCTAAAGTGTGCCACGGCCTCAGAGTATAATAGGTTTAGCCCCGCTCACAAAGTATGGCTCAAGCCTCCTCTCTGCTGCTTGCTAATGAAAGCAGCTTTGTCCCCCTCATTACATGGGTTGGGTACTAGGTTCTCTGTTGCAATGCCTGGTGCCTCCACCCTGGTGACTCCTCTCTGTGCCTGGGACATAAAAGGTGCTAGTCTCTTGGGAAAACCACTAATACTACTCTTCTTAACAAGGAGTATGACACTGTGCATAAACAACATACATGAACACAAACCCCAACAAATGAAATGCCACACCCAAAAATAACAATTTAACAAAGGGGAACTTTACTGTGGGACAGGAAACAGACTCTTGTGAAGGAAACGTTTAAGGTTAACTAATATATGCTAAAAACATTAATATTACAACAAATTCTCAATCTGTCATCATTTGTAACAAGAACACAAGCCCCAGCTCTTCTCTGGCACCTTCTCAAGAAGATGAAATGCATACGATGGGTCTAGATATGGCTGCTGCAGTGCTGAAAATGTTGGACAGCTTAAAGAAGATAAAATGAGCCCTCTTACAGTGTATTCACTCCCGAGTGGGGCAGGGTCCTCTCCTGGCTCCCTGGACTGGAATCCTGTGGAGCTCTCTGCTAGCTCTAGGTAGCTGATGCTGGGTCAGATCTCTGCCACTCTAGATGCCAGTCTCCTCAGGGCTGGAACTGTCTAGGATCCTACAATAATTCAAAGACCAGCTTTGTGGGGAGTGGAAATTAGAGACTCTCCCTTCTCCAAATTCAAACAGCGCCCAAAGCAAAGTTAACCGTAGTCCCTTTGTCTCTGAGTCAGGTTGTGTCCTCCCACTGAGGTATGGTGACCAGATGTCCCGATTATATAGGGACATCCCCAAGATTCAGGGCTTTGTCTTAAATAGGCATCTATTACCCCACACCCCCATCCTGATTTTTCACACTTGCTATCTGGTCACCCTACACTGAGGGACTGAGTAGTCCCAGCTCCTCACTGGCCCAGCAAACTGACTCTATAAACCCCTCCATCAGAAACCTCCCTATTAGTCTCCACAAGAGCTTCCAATCCTTTATGCCCTCACACAACACTACGCAAGCTGTGAAACGGTGTCAGAGGGCTCTGGTAGTTACAGCCAGTGTAGTTGAACTTAATAGGGTGGGACACCTAAAGACTCAGTCCAGCATTCCAGGATCTGGCAAACTCCAGGAGTTACAGAGGTGATTGCCAAAGAGGGAATATCTTCTTATTAACATTTTCTGCAGCCATAAAGCCTACTTCTTCTTAATGAATAATGAGAACAGAGAACAAAAACTTGATATGTATAATATTCACCAAATAGGTGAAACTCAGTATTTGTTTTCTTGTACAGAAGATTAATGTGCATGTTTGAAAGAGAGAGAAGTAATGAAATCCATTTTCAAAATCAATATGAACCACCTGAAAAGAAAGCTAACTACTACCTGCAAGGAAATAAATGTGAAATATAGCCTTAAATATCTCAGTGGTGAAAGGCATAAAGCTAACATGCTACTTAGGCAGCCACATGCAGTAGCTAATATGGGAAGCACAAATTCTTAGCTCCTACGGAATTTGTTAAATCAACCCCTTAACTAAATTGTTCTAACTACCTGAATGTTTACAAGGTAATTACCAGTTACTTTCTGGCTTTACTGTCATTCAGAAGTCTCAATAACATTCTGCTAATTATGAATTAAGAAGATTAACTTTTTCCCTAGATGAGATTACAGGAGGGCTACTTAATTGCATTAATGGCATGGAGTCATAAAAGTGGCAACTGATTATTTTATCTCCATCATTACCTAGGGCCTGCTCCACTGAACTCAATAGCAAAGCTTCCATTAACTTAAATGGAGGCAAGATCAGGCTCTTAAAAATCTCATTTTCAAATAATCACAGGCTACAGAACCTGATAATGAAATCCTGACACTTCTACATGCCACTCAGAATCCAGCACAAAGGCTTGCCCACCATTTGACTTCTGAATTCATTGACATTCTGCAATCAGTCCAAAGAGCTATTTATATTAGTTTAAGGTTGGCTTTACTTGGAAACCTTGCCAACAGTCTAGTTTTGACATTCATACAGCTTTGTCTTGCCAAGAACAAATGTTAGTGTTCTCTCTTATGTAGAGAAGTGACTGCACATAAACCTGTAAGTCAACACTCCCCACCCCCGTATGCACAGGACAAAGTGTCAAAAGGACACTCCCTACAATCACCTACCTCAAAAAGTGGCTGTGTGTTAATGATACTATGTTGATATAGTCCGTGAAGTGCTTCAACAGCCCTCAGAATAAAAGGCACTATTAAAATAAACAAAAAATAGACCCAGAATTTCAAATGCTACTTATAAATTGTCTATGCATTACTATTTTATTAGGACACTCCTAGTTTTTCATATGATCGTCTGGTGTTCCAGGAACTTTTTTTATGATGCTAGCAATGCCCCGGTTATATGGTTTTGTTTTTTAGTTGTTTCTCCATAACTACAAGACACTTGTTTAAGACTTATTGATATACCAAAGAATTTGCTCTGTATTTACCAGAAAGAAGAAAAAAAGGCATCCAGTGACGAACTGTGTTTGGAGTGAAAAGAAAAGTTGAATGAGCATAGACAAAAAACAAAGTTTTTTTTGCTCAAAGTGAACGTTAACATTTGTTCAACATTTCATGATGAACTCGTTCAGAAGCCTAAGTTACTGCGGGTGGGGGGAAGCCTTCACTCTGAGAAATAAGCAAATGTCGCAGTTGAGTCAGAAGTTGGCATTAGTGAGACCAGCACATGTCTAAAGAAAGTGACCTTAAAAAAAAGTCTTCCCAGAAGTGTCCAGTGAAGGGAAGTGATGGGAACTTGTCATCAAGTTGGAAACACAGTTTAGATCCCTACCAAAAGATCATTGGTCTAGACATCTGGCTGGATTTTTTTTTAAAAAGAGCATTTAAAAAAAAAGAATTTCTGACACTTTGTTTCTTATTTGACTGAAATACCACATAGTAATAACAACACCATAGTATTTTGAAACTTTCTTTTCTAGTCATGACTGAAAAAGTGTAGAGAAGCATAAAAGTGAAAAACATAAGTATTAACTAAACTAGTTTGAACTTCAAAAACATAGTTTTCTGTGTTCACTCAAGTATTGGATAATGATTCATTCTGGTCCTTATATTATCTAAACCTTATTATTAATATTTGTAATTATTAAAATATTATTAATTATTTTTGTTGTTGTTATTAGTATGGTACCACCTAGGAGTGCAGTCTTGGATCAGGACTCCCTTGTGCTAGGTTCTGTACAAACACACAATTCACCAATCCTTAGTTATAACTTACCACTGTACAGTATCTTTAGCGATATAAGAGCATACATATTCACTCAAAAGGTAAGTGAGCATATCTTAGAATTTCTCTTTTGAGTAATTTTTATATATTACACAATTTTAATCTTGTATCTGCAGTGCAAGAACTGACTTCCTTAAACTATTTTCATAGATATAATAAATTTAAGCTATATAAGCATTAATACATGTCAGTTTCCATTACCACTGATGTTCTCTCAGGGTGCAATCCATGAAGATGCCTAGGTTTCTATGTTCCATTTCAGACACACTGCAATCCACAACCCTCTTGCTCAGCTGCCGCCTAACCCGATAGGTGCCTAAACTCATCAGCACCTACATTTTTGTAGTGAAAGTTCTTTAGGCACCTATGTTTCTGCCTCTGCACATGCATACTGCAGCTTCCCTCTAGGTGTCCAGATGCCTATCTGTGGCCTAAGCCTCAGAGCAATTTATAAACCAGGGAAGACAAGTGTTTGACCACCTAAATCAGGTTTCGGCCCCTGTGACATTGCACACCATATTTTTTATAAAAAGATGTTTATAAGTGTGGATATGAATTGACTGGAATATGCTTTATACAAAAGGTCTCTTGAGAGGTATCATAACAAAGCTTATAATCTACTGAGTGTGGTCATCCTATTTGTATGAATGTATAATTCTTGTATCTGAAACTAGAAATATGAAATATAACTATGAGGTCCTATTGTAATTATGCAAAGTGTGGGCCATTAATGGTGGTTTGGAATCTTGATGGTTCCAATTAACCAGGACAACTGGTTGTAAATGGCTCTGTTTACTTGTAAGACTTCCTGTATTCATGTGTGCCAGCGAGTGGGTAATGAAGTCTCACAGGACATGTGATCGTGTCACTTGAACTGGAATCCATCTTTAACCGGGATCTTCCATTTAGAAGGAGGAGTGGGAACCCAGAGAGAGACAAAGGATTCCCGCTTTATGCCAAAGGTATACAAGGGGGTGGAATAGAACAAAGGGGGCTGCACTCATGAGAAATCCCCTCTGTTACCACCTGAGCTGGAACTAACAAGATCTGTACCAGGGGAAAGGATTCAGTCCAGACTAAGAAGAAGTCTAGTCTGTGAAAGAAGCTTATTGGAACATCTCTGAGGTTGAGATTTACCTGTATTCAGTTTCTTAATGTATTAGGCTTAGACTTGCGTGTTTTTCCTTTATTTTACTTGGTGACTTTACTTTGTTCTATCTGTTATTATTTGAAACAACTTAAATCCTACTTTTTATACTTAATAAAATAACTTTTGTTTATTATTAAATCCAGAGTAATGATTAATACCTAGGAGAGCAAATAGGTGCGCATATCTTTCTATCAATGTTATAGAGGGCAGACAATTTATGAGTTTACCCTGTATAAGCTTTATACAGAGTAAAACAGATTTATTTGGTGTTTGGATCCCATTGGGAGCTGGGTGTTTTGGTGCTGGAGACAGGAGACTTCTTAAGCTGTTTTCAGTTAAGTCTACAGCTTTAGGGGCATGGTTCAGACCCTGGGTCTGTGTTGCAGCAGGTTTGCATGTCTGCCTCAACATGGCAGGGTTCTGGAGGCCCAAACTGGCAGAGAAAACAGGGGGTCTCTGTGACCGACCCCCATCACAGCCCCAATCTAGTACACATGTTCAGAGATCACCTTCCAGATCAGGCCACTCAAGTGAGTTCACACAGATCATCCAGGAGGTAAGAGGCACTCTCTTATAGCTTTCTTTAGCCCAGTGGGGCAGGTACTTACCTAAGTTGTGACAGGCCTTTCTTTCAAGTTCCACCCTCCCGCCTCCCAAGGGGCAAAAGGGATCTGAATGTGGATCCTCCACCTTTCAGGTGAGTGCCCTGAACACTAGGCTATGGGATAGGCTGATAGGGGGCTCCCTCAATCTCAATTTCTCTTATTGAAGTTGTTCCACCTCAATTAAATAATTAACTGGGCCAGAGAAAGTGTTAGAAGGACTATATCCTTGTGCACTGACCTGAGAGCTGGCAAATCCTTTCTTCTCCTCACGAATGGGGGTGGGGACTTGAACCCGGGGTCTCTCATATCCTTGGTGACTACCTGATCCACTGGGCAAAAGGTTATAAGAGAGGCCCCCTTCCCTGGATGTCTTATTTGAAGTCACCTGAGGTCCCAATCCGCTAGGCGACCTCTATGCAGACGTACCAGATGTGGCCAAGCATGCAACTTAGGTGGCTGAATACCTTTTCGCCACTAGTTCATGAATCACAAGCAGAGATAGGCATTTAAGTCTGGTACAGTAACTCCTCACTTAATGTTGTAATTATGTTCCTGAAAAATGCAACTTTAAGTGAAACGATGTTAAGCAAATCCAATTTCCCCATAAGAATTAGTGTAAATAGGGAGGGTTAGGTTCCAGGGATTTTTTTTTTTTTGCCAGACAAAAGGCATTATATACATTTTAAACAAGCAGTTTAATACAGGTATTGAACAGGCTGGCAGCCCCACTATCAGCTCCCCTACTCCCCCCCAATGCCTGCCGCCCACCAGCGGACCCCATGGATCAGTGCCTTCCCCCTGCTCCCCCCACCTCCTGCCGGCGGCAATCAGCTGTCTTGCAGTGAGCAGGAGGCAGGGGACGGAGGGGGGAGGCTGTGTGCCGTGTCCTCACTCCTCCCCACACCCTCCCGAACACTGCAAGACAGCTGATTGCCACGGGCAGGATGCAGGTAGAGCAGGGGGAAGGCGCTGATCTGTGGGGTCCACTGGCGGGTTGAAGGCGCTGAGAGGGCTTAGGGGAGCTGATGGGGGGGCTGCCAGTTGTGGACAAAGCAAACAATGTTATAGGGGAGCATTGCACAACTTTAAACAAGCAGGTTCTGTAATGGAACAGGGACGTAACATTGAAACAACGTTAAGCGAGAGGACATTAAGTGGGGAGTTACTGTATACAGGGTGGTGCCTATCTCTGAGGGAGGGGCAGGGCATAGCACACTCTTCTATCATTGGCATCTCCTATTGGCTAGTTTAGGCAACTCCCTGCCCAGCGTGTTGGCTTTGTGGATAGTATTGTAAGGCGGCTATTTCTCCCTATTCATTTTATAGAAGCCTAGGCACCTAATCTGGGCTTTGTGGATTGCAGTGTTGTTCCTGTGATTTTATAAGCACCTAAAAGTTAGGTACTGTGACACTCGGTATTGCAATGCCTAAGTACCCCTTTTTTGAGGGGGAGGGGGGCATAGTGACTAAGTAATACTCTAACTTTTCACTTAACTGCTTCTTGGAGTTGCAATGCTGAAATACTGCAAGGAGTGCTATAGCTGAGAGAACTTTCCTCACCCCCCATAATATAGTAACAAATATTTACCCTAATTTAAATATTGTTGCAACACACTTCAGGCAGCAGCCCTGAAAAGCACACATCTGCTCTTAGCCCTCCAAACTCTGGATCTAATCAGGCAAAGTTGTGCTAATAAAAAGGACTCATTAAGCTAATTTTCTTAAATATTTTGTCTGAATTACAGAAGAAAAGATTCACTACTGGTATTTTTCTGATACTTTATACCAAAGGCTGAAGGGTTAAATCACCATGGAGATTTTCTTTTCTTTTGAGAATAGCATAATTTTAACTAACTTCCTTTTACTATTCAGCAGCTGCTATCTGATCTCCCATCACACCTTTAATTAACAGTTCCAGAAAGAATATTAATTGTCATTAATGCTATGCACAGAATATTAAGTAAGTGAGAATAGCAACAAATACAGAGTTTTGAGATATTTGTTTAATACAAATAACTGTAACTATTCCTATTTGGTTAGACTGGCACAGAGGATGACAAATATGCTTAACAAATACAATAACAAAGTTCTCTTTTATGGTATTTATACTGAATTATAATGAGAACGCATAGTCTCCTAGTGTTTCCAGCAGAAATACCAAAAGAAGGATCACTTTTTCTTGGTATTTACACAGATGACACTCTGAATAGTGAAGGGGCGAGGGCGAGGGGGGGGAGGGGTAATGCAGGGAGTATTTTTATTTTATCGAATCGTTCCCATCTATAGCAACAAAATTTCCAGAGGACCACCCTCGCCTTCACAGTACTACACAGTAATTTTCAGGGGAGGATGTCTAAGGCAAATGCAATGACGCTGGAAGAATGATGTAGGGCAGTTGTTCTCAAACTGTGGTCCTTTGATTACTGACAGTCCATGAAGCAGACTGGTCTCATCATGGTGTTGGCTGTCCTTCTTTCCAGCTTTTAAGTTTCATTTAAAGACATTCAGAAAATATTTAGTATATTTTAGCTATTACTTTTCCATATAAGCAATTGCTGTGATTGCCAAAGGATGCTGTGAGATGAGAGAGTCAGTCTGTGTGACCAAGATAGGGAGCTGAGGCAGCCCAAGATCATGACTTAATAAAGAGATTGTCCCAAAACTCTGAAAGCTAGAAAGCCCGACAACACATTTAAAAACAAAGTTATACCATTCTTTCTCCTCACCCACCCCCCTGCCCTGCACCCAAACCATCACATGCAGATTCCTTGCTATTGTTAAAAACTAGGCCTGTGGAAAAGAAGTTTCACCAAAGATGTGAATTTTTAATTGTAAAATTGCCACACCAATTCTAAAACGATACCCATCCTGTTATACTATTGGAAGAGTCTTTATCACACTTACCTCCTACAATGTTACATGCTGAATGAGTGAAAGAATCTTTATGTTACCTAGAGTCAGTGTTTCATTGATGTGAACTTTCAACATGAGAACCCTCTGGGGCTGTTGTGAATTCTAAGGAAAATTCCCCAGATAGATGGAATCAAATGACGAGAATAAATGAAATGAAACCTACAGTACAGAGATGCCTTGGAATTCAAATGAGCAATGAAGGAGCATATCTACCTGCTGATATTATTTACCCACTGTCCACTCAAACCCACCCACTGAGGGCTAGGTTTGCACAGCCCTGCATGGGTGTGCTGGCTTTTAGTCACTTGCACTTTGCAATTCTGAATTCACTTGAACTCAACAATGATTGCAAAATGTGAGTGAGGGAAGGTGAACCCTGAACCCATGCGTAATCACAGAGTGGGTTTAGGCTCTTGAGTGATGTTGTCCACCATAGGGTCTAAGAACCGTCTTCCCCCATCCCAACATACACATAGAGCTAAGTGGCTTATTGATCTGAAAACATGCACTAGAAATTGCTATATTAATGGAGACGGCTACTACAGGTGCCAGGGAAATACAACAGCATCATTTAATCTGTGCAACAACAACAAAATACTTGAGCATCAAGCAGGAAACACAACATGAAGAACACTCGGAGACTGTGCTTTCATTTTGGGATAGCATCACAACACAAAGGATTGTTGGTTTAAGGACAAACCTCCTAGAAACTGCAAGAAATTGGGGGGCGGAGCACCCAGAAAACATACAAATCAGCACAAAGCACAACCACCACCATTTTACGGGGGCCGTACCAGAGGATTTCTGATTCATCAGCTTGCAGGAGACATGGAGTCCAGTAAGAGTTCACTATGGCTGGTTGATTCAGAATACAATCTACGGCCGGAGGTGGTGGGGGGGACTTTTTGGACCTAGGGCCAAATCTGGGTGGGGAAAGTGCATGCAGGGCTGGGGCAAGGGGTTGGGGTGCGGGAGTGAGTACAGGGTGTGGGAGGGGGTGTGGTGTGCAGGAAGGGGCTCAGGGCAAGGGATTGGGGCAGAGGAGGGGTGTGGGGTGTATGAGGGGGCTCAGAGAAGAGGGTTAGGGTGCAGGGGGGGTGAAGAGTGCAGGAGGGGGCTCAGGGCAGGAGTGCAACTGCGGGAGGGGGATCAGGGCAGGGGTTGAGGTGCACAGGGGTGCACAGGGGTGCAGCAAGGGGCTCAGGGCAGAGAGTTGGGGTGCAGGAGGGGTGCGAGGTACAGGCAGGGGGCTTAGGGCAGGGAGTTGGTGGGTGGGGTGCAGAAGGGGTTCGAGTTCTGGCCCGGCGCCGCTTACCTAAAGCGGCACCAGGGTGGCAGCGGCACGCACTGAAGCCAGGGCAGGCGCCTGCCTGACTTCTCTGCCCCCGGCCTTGCGTCGCTCCAGGAAGTGCTGTGGCCCTTGGGGGAGGGGAAGGGGGAGCGGAGGGCTCTGCATGTGCTACCTTTGCCGCGCTTTCAGGTACCAACCCCGAAGCTCCCATTGGCCACGGTTCCCCATTCCCAGACAGTGAGATCTGCGGGGGCAGTGCCTGGAAGCAAGGGCAATGCACGCGGAGCCCTCTGCCTCCATGCCCGGGGGCCGCTTCTGAAAGCAGCGCTGGGATGCTTCTGAGAGCGGCGCCGGGCCTGCGGCACCATGGGAGGCAATGCCACGGGCCAGATCCGAAGCCCTGAAGGGCCGGATCCGGCCCATGGGCCATAGTTTGCCTACCCCTGATCTATTGTCTAGATTTATTTACAAGTAGAAGGAGTAAGGTTTATAATGGAGCTTGTTTGTGCAGTTTCTCTAACTTCATATCACTATTATCAGAGATTAATTAGAGGTGAAATTGCAGAAAACCTCAGTGGTAGTAAAATGATACGTATAGGGGAAATCCTCATTCCTCTGGGCATTATTATAGTGAAGGCAACAACTGTAAACTGCATATGTTAAACTTCTTTCTTGTGAAGCAAGCAGGTCATGCAGTACTTGATAGACAATGATGATAGAGAAATGAAGCTGTACTGGCAAAGAATAAAATGCCTGCAAGTTGATTTGGTTTTTTAAAATATGAACTCCAAAACAAAAATTAGTAGAATTTTGATGTCTTTCACGATGGCATTGAAATCTTAAATAATAAAAATGTGCTTGAAGAGCAATTCCAAAATTTCACAATGCAATTTCAAAATGTCATAAAGCTCATCCAATACCTTTTGTGATATACCAAATACAGAGGAAGAAAATCAGCAGTCCCAGAACTCTGGCATTATAGACAAGGTTAGTTGGAGTTAATGGGATACCTCTACAGGGGCCGTGATTAAGAACAAAGGGGCTGTACATACCTGTGTTGCTTTCTAGGTTGCCATTAACCCAATATTGCATGTGAATCAGATTTCTTTATTTGAAACACAGAATACATTTCCTCATTAACAGATGGTAAGCATTTCTTCAAGATCAGCCGAGCCCAAACCTATCTAGTCATGGAGATAAAAGACACTGAGGGCCACAAGAGGGCTAAGAAGCTAATTAAAAGGATACTACCCAATTCTTATGCACTACGTAGTATCAGACCTCCTGTGCTCACAAAGCAGATAGTTGAGGTGCCTATCCACTGACAGTGAGATGAGTGAAGCTTTCTAACAAATTTGGACAAAGCAGAGATTTTTAGGCATGGAAGGGAAGCTTTGTTGCCTTGTTCTGCAGACATTGCTTTATCTGACCCTGTAACGTCATACACTAACCAGCCATAGTAACCCCTTGCATTCAGGATGCGATGCTGCAAGGGGCTCTGGTCTCCAGCACCTCCTGCAGACCATCTGCCTCTCACCAGGTCTTCTGTGGCTCAGCACACCAGCCAAGTCACAAAAATCAGTTCTCTTTCAGGATAAGGAAACATCCAGCTGAAAGTCCAAGCTAAACAGCTAAATAATGATTCTTCCATCCTCTGAGGGTCCACTGAAGTATTTTCACTGGCCTTCCCTCAGGGCCTTCCTCACAGGAAACCTAATCTACTCCTGCAGTTGGGCTTGCATGCTCCTTCCTCAGAAGCTGGTAGGGGAATCCAGGCCCACTCCCTATTCTGGGTTCCAGCCCAGGGCCCCTGTATTAAGCAGCTAGGTCTTCTTCCTCCAACATGCTGCTGTTTCCCTGGGTCACTTCCTACCTCTGAATCTCTTTGTGCTGCTTCCCTGCAGCCTGTGCTCAAAATAGCCTCTCTCTGGTTCTCAGGTCTCTGGCTTCTCCATTGTCTGCTTAACTAATAAAAGTCTTCCACCTCTCTCAGGCTCCACTGAAATACTTTTACTGACTCTACCTCAGGGCCTCTCCCACAGGAATCTGCTCCCTGTTGGTTTTCCTACATACAGAACAGTCCTGTCTTCTCTGCAGTCATGCCCATCCCCAAGCTGAGCTCTCCACTCTGTTTGTATAGTCTTTTCCTTTTACAGCTGGGATTACTCATTATCATTACATTACCTTATCTCCATCAGCCCATGCTGCTAGTCTGAGTCTAGCTTGCCTTAAAGGGGCAGTCAGCCTCTGACAGGCTCACACAGACTGAATTCTGCAGGAAGCATCTGCCCCACTAATCAAAAGCCAAAGAAAACATCTGCACAGAACAAACCATTGATTTTCATAGATCTACCAATGTGACATATAATTTCTTGTGTTATCAATTATACACTATCCACATATAAATCCCTGGAACCTGAATTCTTATCTAGCTTACCCTGGTGTAAATCATAAGTACTGCAACTCCATCAAAATAAATGACATCCAGAGTAAGACTGGTGCAAGATCAGACTTGTGTGTCATGATTTAAAAATATTTCTAAGTAGTTTGTTTTTTTTAATTAATTTTACTTATTTTCAGAAAACAATGTTCGTGGGTACGTCTTACTGTGACTTAGTATGAATCATAATAATAAAATCAAATAAAAATAATCATAGAGGTTTTTTTTTATCTTTCTGAGATTGCTAAATACCAAAAAAGTCCAATATGGTAACATAATACCCAGTACATTTGGTAATTGCTATGCTATTAACATTCAGCTCCATCTTGCCTTATGAATAGATTCTGCCACATTTGTCCCAGCACTGTTTTCCTATCTCCCAGACATACAGAAGCAAATGTAACAACAATTTTGAAAGATAAACACTTACGAAAACCAAACTAGTATCTCTCTTTATTGTGGTACCTGGCTGTGGGGAAATGGATTCTTCTCTTGAAATGTTGATGTTTTATTAGCAACCTGTCTGCACAGCAAGTGAAAATTTTCACTGCAACTTGACCAATTGTGTCTTTTGATTTATTGTTCTATCACTTAAATAGTATCACTAGGATTCAGGTCTTTTTTGCCTTAATATGACGCTAGAGTGTGATCCTCGGATTGGTCACTTCAAGACTTGATTATTGCCATATCCTCTTTAACACACTTCCTTGGTAGAGTTCTGTATTGATCATAACTTGTACACAATTCTGCAGCCAGGGTTCTTGTTCTTGCCAGGCATTTTCAATTATTGCCTTTTCTAGGATATCAGAATAATCAGTTCTAACCTACTGTACTGAAAATTGCTCTTTTAACATACAAGGCACTGAATAAAATCAGTCTGGCCTATCCCACTGACCTTTTTATTCCCTGAACTCTGTCTTGCACCTTGAGGTCAAGTAATGCAAGCCTTCTGCCTGTACAAAGCTGACTAGCTATCAGTGTAAAGACATCTGGGTTTAAAGCCTTTGAGCATAGAGCCTTTAGCTACTGTATTCATTTAATTTGGAACTCCCTATGCTGCTTTGTGCTGTTTTCAAAGCTAGGCTTAAGCCTGATTTCATTAATTTGGCTTATTCTTTATTCTATATTGCCAATGGCCTTGGGATGCTTGAGATGAAAGGGGCTATAATAGTATAATAAGATGCTGCTGACAGCTACACCAAACGTGTACAGAAAAATGATTGGTCCAAGTCCATAAGTTAAACAAATATGGAATAATATATCTCAAGGAGCTGCAAATGGTACACAAAGCCAAATGAAAATTGTTGTAATAAGGTCTTGATCCTTCATTCCCTGGCTGGCATGGTCTGGGTGGAAGAAACAAACATCCTTTTGCCCGATGGCTTACCAGGGAAGGCTGGCTATCAGAAGCTCCTTTTAGAGGTTTGGAATGTGGAATAATCCTGTGAAGATGGAGTAGTGGTCAGAGTGCAGGCGTGATGGTCAAAGGTACATGATAAATTTGCTTTATTTCAGGATGCCACAAGTGATCCAAAGACTATTGCTAACATGCACAAATGTGTGTGTGTGTATTTGTTTGATGGCTATATCAACATTGTCCATTTTGGAGGTGGAGAGGAAGAATTCCTACAGACCCCTCTCTATAACAGTGGGATTGTTAAACCACTGTAGATATTTCAATCCATTAAAACTTTCCTTTTACACTCAACTGGGGGTAAAAAAGTCTTATTTGGGTATTTTTGTATCTGAGAATAATGACAGGCAGGTTACTAATATTGTACAAATGCTGACTAACTCCAAAGGCAATAGCAGCTACCAAAAAAAGGGAGTGCCCTCAGGTAAAGAATAGTGCCTTTGATTATGCATATAGCCCCCAGCCTTTGGCTTAGGGAAATTTATCAAAATCTAAAGATCTATTTTTTCACCCAGGGACAATATTTTGCTACTGCTATAAAAGCAAGAAGGTATTTGTTTTATTTATTACCGGTAAAACATTTCCACTGAATTAACTTTTTATGAACAGAAAGCTTCTAGAGGCCATCTCTCCGTTTAGCTGGAGAAAGATAGGCCTCAGGATCCCCTCCCTGCCCAAGAAGGGGTAGTCTACAGGGAAAGACATGAGGGAGGGGAATAAATGACCTGTGGTTTGAGACACCTCTCTCTTCCTCCATTTCTTTGAGAACATTTTAGACGGAAAGGGGGAAGGTGCAGGTCCTACTCCCAATTTAAAAGGACATGGATCAGTAGGGCCAGCCTTCACCTAACCAGAAAGTTCTGGGCATTGGGAGGGATAGCACCACTTTGTCCTAACCAAATTGTAATAAACTATACTCTGATCCCCAGTTCGGAAAGACCTTGTATTAAGATGCAAGTATTTTGTGTTACTGGCACCTGCTACTGCTAGAAGCCTGAACACACTGAGTTTGGCGGGAGCACAGACAGCTGAAGTTTTGCCTGGGCAGGCGGCTTCCTTTGAGCATTGGTGCTCTGAGACTGGGGACCAATCACTGTGAAGCTGCTGGCTGAGAAACAGCTCATCACAGACAACCCTCCAAACTGGCAGGCATCCACGATGGACCCCATTTGTGAATTACTGCCTGAGCCCATAGCACTCTGTTCAATGTGAGTACAACAGGACATGTTATTTTACATTAAAGATCACTGGTTAAAAACCAATAAAACTGCAAGACCATAAAGGGTTAACAAATACTAATATAGGTCAGAGGATTCTCCCGCTACCTAATCCCCATGATGAGGCAGTGGTATCTTCCAGATGTAAGTCAATAGACATCTTTAATCAATATGTATTTTCTCCCAACTGCAACTAACACTTTATGGCTATAGATAGTGTGATGTGCAGTTTCCTGCAAGTCTGTCAGGCACAGTTTACTGATACACTGCACACAGTAAATATATCAATAATTTGCTTGCTTTAGTCTATATAAATGATTTGTTTGCTTAATGTGTTGGAAATAATTTGATGTATGATAGTCACTGCTGTTGCTGTCAGACTACTACAATAAGGAAGAGCTGTACCTCATTTGATCTTTTGTTAGCAATTTTTAAGTAAATACAGGAGTTTTGCCTCTTTTCTATCTTTATCATAATGCTGCTCTTGTAATTGTTCTGCTCATATTCATTTATTTACATATGTTATATGCCATGAGATAACCAAAAATGTTTTGGTTAATTAATAACAAAAAAAATCCCATGATTATTTATGCCAGTCCATCACAATTTTGTACACTATAATTCAGTCTCAATAACATATCATATATAATAGAAAATTGCATTTATTAGTAAATTATAGTTGTATGATGAATATTTTTCAGTTGTCTACTACAAGATTTTTTTTACTTTTTCTTTTGTCACCAGCATGCTTATAAGTTATGCCATCAAGTTACAACTTTCAATTTTGTAGAGAAACTTTACCTATTTTCAGCAAAGAATCCTGTGGCACCTTATAGACTAACTGATGTTTTGCAGCATGAGCTTTCATGGGTGAATACCCACTTCGTCGGATGCATCTGACGAAGTGGGTATTCACCCACGAAAGCTCATGCTGCAAAACGTCTGTTAGTCTATAAGGTGCCACAGGATTCTTTGCTGCTTTTACAGATCCAGACTAACACGGCTACCCCTCTGATACTTTACCTATTTTGTTTCCTACAAACAATTTGACAGATTTACATTACTTTATCCAGTTTTCTGAAGAAAATGATACTGATTTTCATATTAAAATTGTACAGAAGTGAAGACAGACATCTTTTGTAGTCATAAATTATTCTATTCACCCAACTCTTCTATCTTACTCTGCATCAGGAGGATCCGAGAATGTCTCTAGCTTCAAATGGTCATATCCACACAAAAATAGCTTCCAAGGCTTCTGGACCATGAAAACTACAAAGCCTTTCTAGTTCCTCTGCTACAAAAGCTGTGAAATACTCTGCTGGAAATGTTTCCCCCTTTAGCCACGGAATCAAAGTGCCTAATTAAGTGATACATACTACTCCCCTCTTATAAGTAACAACCCTGTTTCCATCCAGCTTTCTATGTGGGTGGGTGGAATGTATATGTATTACACACAAAAAGCTACATAAAAAACAACACATGACTACAGTTGCAAAGTAAAGCACCCAAAAGTTATGAAATGCAAGAATTGCATTGCCTGTGCAACCTAAATTTGCTCCTTTTGTACAGATGTATTATGATGTACTGCATAATTACATGATCATAAATTATTTTTCTACAGTGCACAGAACTGATGTTGCTCAATTAGGGTTAGATTCACAAAGGAACTTGGATGTGGTGATGCTGAGTGTGACCATGCCTAACTTTTAGGCACCTAGAAAATCACTGGGATTCACAAAGTCTGAGTTAGGCACCTAGGCTCCCTGAACAATGAATGGGGAGAGATAGGTGCCTCAGGGCATGTCTATAGTTAAGGATAAATCGACATTGCTGTGATCAATGCAGCAGTGTTAATTTAGTGGATCTGGTGAAGACCTGCTAAATTGATGGCAGAGCACTCTCCCATTAATTTGTGTACTCCAGCTCCCTGAGAAGCGTAAGGTAAGTCAGTGGAAGAGTTTCTCTCATCAGCACAGTGTGGTGTAGACACTGTTGTAAGGGTACGTTTATACTTACCGCACGGGTCGACACGGCGAGTTCGACTTCTCGGAGTTCGAACTATCGCGTCTGATCTAGATGCGATAGTTCGAACTCCGGAAGTGCCGCGGTCGACTCCGGTACTCCACCGCGGCAGGAGGAGTTGGCGGAGTCGACCTTGGAGCCGCGGAGTTCGCTTCCGCGGCGTCTGGACGGGTAAGTCATTCGAACTAGGGTAGTTCGAATTCAGCTATGTTATTCACGTAGCTGAATTCGCGTACCCTAGTTCGACCCCGGGGCTGTGTGTAGACCAGGGCTAAGTTGATCTAAGTTACGTCAACTTCAGTTACGTAACTTACATAACTGAAGTAGCGTAACTTAGGTTGACTTACAGCTTTAGTGAAGACCAGTCCTCAGAATGTGGGATTCACAAAAGCCAGCACCTAAGCTAGCAATGGCAAACTGAACCAGAAGCTGGGGGGGGAGGGAAAGGAGGGGTCTAAAGCTGTAAAGCCCCATCCTCTCTCTGAGAGATAGGCACTTAAGTCTGAGCTGCAGGGAGGTGCCACCCTCTGCTTGAGATTCTCGGATGCAAACCCTCCCTTGGGTTAAGTGTCTACACTGGTTTTTGCAAGAGGCCAGAAGGGAAAAGAAGAAGAGGGGGACTAGGACCTCTATGATACACTGGGGTGTTATCCAGACCAGCAAGATGCTATGTCTCACCTGCCCTACAACATTGGGTACCCTGCAATATCTTTCTGCATTAGCTCTCACCTGGGTCGCCCACAAACAACCTTCAGGCATGCAAGCCATGCCCTGAGTAGATATCTGAGTGTAATTGCAGCCTGCCAGCCACAGTCAGATTACACTGTGGCTCTTACCAACCTTGGCTATGCTGCAGGGTGATGCCAACACACTCCCAGTCTCAGATTTCCCCCCAGAAAATATATGTCCTGTACTGCCCAGCCCTCTCCTGAACAGTCCAAATATACTAAGTCTGTTATTCCTTTAAGGCAATAACATATACCAAGCTTATCCCCTTAAATTGAGTTACCCAGACATTTTAAGTTAAAGACTCTGGATAACATAAAAAATAAAACAAGTTTATCAACCATAAAAAGATAGATTTTAAGTGAGTAAAAGCGATGAGCCATAAAAATCAGAAATCACTACAAGACAATAAATATAAAAACACTTTCTAGAGCCTAACTCAACAAACTATATTAGATTCAAAGGAAAGTTTCTCCGTGCATGCTTTCAACAGCATAACTGACCAAATTTTCAGATCAGGCCCTCTCCTCAAGACTCCAATGGCTGTTTCCTTTGTCTTCTCGAGTGCAGAGAATGAGATGGGTGGGGAGTTGGGGTATTTGCCCCTCCTTTTTGTAGTTTTAGTTCCTCTTTGAAAAGCTTTGCCAACTGAGAACCAAGAGACAAGGTTTGCTGGAGGAAGGAGACCTCATGCTGTTTTCTTGCTAAGATGTAGATCTCTTTGTCCCTGCACCCCTTTCTTGCCAGAGAATGGGCACTTGATAGGTGATCACCCATCATCTTTGTTGACACCTGGCTGGGGCATCAGCTCACCCTTTGTCTTGAGAAACTGGTTTAGCCACTCCCCATACTTTTCTGGGAAACACACTCCACTCATGATTTCAGCTTATGTTCATAACTTTACATATAATGTTGCTACAGTATCAGAGGGTTAGCCGTGTTAGTCTGGTTCTGTAGAAGCAGCAAAGAATCCTGTGGCACCTTATAGACTAACAGACGTTTTGCAGCATGAGCTTTCGTGGGTGAATACCCACTTCTTCGGATGCAAGTAGTGGAAATTTCCAGGGGCAGGTTTATATATGCAAGCAAGAAGCAAGCTGGAGATAACGAGGTTAATGTTGCTACATGCATTATACCATATTACTAATCAGCAAGTTATGAGTTTTCAAATGGTATCTCACCTGTCCTGCATTGTATAAAGATTATTATAATAGGGTGTGAATACAGGGGTGCTTTCCATCAGATCTCCCTAATAACTTTTAGCCCTGCAGTCAGAGAACTCTCCTGGGATGTGGAAGAACCCTAGTTCAAATTACACCTCTACCTGAGTGGGGGAAGGGATTTGCTGCCTCTGAGGTGAGTGCCCTAACCACTAGGCTATAGGATAGTCTGATATGGGGATCCATCAGTCTGTGTCCTGTTGAATCTATTGCACTCCGGATAAAAATTTAAAAAAAAAATCATTGCAGCAGAGGGACTGCATCCTAGGTATTCCACCTCCCAGGTGAGTGCCCTATCAAGCTACAAAGTCATTATTATGCTTGTCCTCTTTATCTCTATACTGCAGGGTTTCTCAAACAGCGGTCACCACTTCTGTAGGGAAAGCCCCTGATGGGCCAGGCCGGTGTGTTTACCTGCCATGTCCGCAGGTCTGGCCGATCGCAGCTCCCACTGGCTGCCGATCGCTGCTCCAGGCCAATCGGAGTTGCTAGAAGCCGTGATCGGCCGGACCTGTTGAAGGGGCAGGTAAACACACCGGCCCAGCCCGCCAGGCGCTTTCCCTACAGAAGTGGCGAACCCTGTTTGAGAAACCCTGCTCGCTCTACAGCATGGGTGCCCAATGATTCTTTCATTATTTATTCACACTGATCCCAGTTCAAATCTCTTCTCCCCCTGAGGTGGAGGGGGACTTGACCCACAGGTCTCTAACATTCCAGTTGAGTACCCTAACCATTGGGCTAATAGTCACGAGGGAGGCGGCCCTGCTGCCGCAGCCTGTTGCGGTTTTCTGCAAGCTTGCCTACAGAGGCTCAATTTGGTAGGCGAGCTCTGATAACACCTACTGGATCAGACCCCACTGATGAGGTAGGTGGAGGAACACGTATATTCCCTCAGTTTGAGCATCTCTCTGGGGGCTTGGGAAGCTGGACATTTGGCATGGAGCTGCAGTGAGCATGCTGAGAAGCAAAAACATATGCACCTAGGGAAAGCCTACTGCAAAAATGTAGGTTCCAAGAGAGTTTAGATATCTACAGGGCTCTGGGGAAGTTTGTGAACCACAGTGGGCCCTGATCCTGGCATTTAGACACCTAAAGTGGCAGCTAGGCACTTCAGCCCCTCTGTGGCTCTAGTCCTTATTGAATCTTACCTTAGGCTTCAGTACCTCCCGTGCCACTGACACCTCAGCCAGTCTAGTTCCTCCATGTATTACAGTTGCTGGCTACTTGTGGTACTACTTCCCAGATGGTGCCAGCACATTAAAAATCCTCGGTTCCTATCTTGTGCCAGTTCTTCCCTGGCCTTCTTTTCTTTCTCTTTTCTCCCTCTCGGGTACCCAATTCAATGCCTGCTTAGCATGTCTTCCATCTTCCATATGGTATACAGCTCCCAGCCACCTGAGCCTTCTTTCTTTGATGATATTTTTTAATATGCCCAGCTCTGTCAGCAACCTTACTCTCACATTCGCTATTTTGTCTTTCCATGAAATGTGTAATATCTTCCTCAGCCATCTGTGGTGGACAACCTTCAATCTCTTTTTGTTAGACACTGTCATTGGCCAAGTGTCTGCTCCATATAGTAGGATGTTCAGTACAATCACATGATCTAATCTGATCTTTAGTTTGGTGTGGAGACCTCTATTTGACCAGATGTTGTTCATCCTTCCAAAAATGGTGTTTGCTTTTCCTAATCTCATTTGAATATCTTTATCATAACCACCTTCAAATATCATCACACTCCCCAGGAGGCAGAACTCTAGCTGTTCAATTTCTTTTCCATCCATGTACATCTTTAAAATAAAAAGGAGATACAGGTAAAATAGATTCAGTTCAGATTCAAGATACATGGGTTCAGGACAGTGCTGCAGAGGCAAAAGAAGCAGCACAGAGGGGAGACTGCAAGCCACTCTACAGAATACTGAAAAATATTTAAGGAAGAATGAGTCCATCACAGCTGTTATCCATTAGGGGCTCTCATGGACAGGTGTTGGAAATGCACAAAGAACAAGCCAGATGATGGAACGTACAATTCCTTTCCATATTAAACTGTCCAGAGCTGACAATAATGCACAAGTTCAAGAGAAATGTTAGAAATAGAAGAGGGACCAACAACATCCGATGAAATTAAAGCAGCCATCAAAGGTCTCAGACCGGAGCAAAGCTCCTGGGGTTGACAGAATTCAAGCAGAGATGCTAACAGCTGGAGGCAAAACTGCAATTGAATAACAATACACTGTAACAAAATGTGTGTGAAACAACAAGGAGCACAAAGTTGAAAATATGGCATCATCGTGGCATTGCCAAAAAAATGTGGACTTAGTGTACAAACTGAATAGCTATTGTACTGCTATCAATCCCAGGAAAAGTATTGGCTACCATTATTCTGAATAGAATGAAAAGAGTGGATGAAATATTACAAGAACAGGCTGGGTTCTGTTCAGGTAGACTACGTTGTGAACAGACACTCACTTTTTGACAGATCATCTAAAAAGCTACTGTTTGGCAAAAACTCATCTGAATCAACATTATCAACCTTAAGAAAGTGTTTGGTAGTATCCAGAGAGAGAGACCCACATGGAATATTGCTAGCATAAGAGTTTATATATCATTCAGCATACCTCATGTGCTAATATTAGTATGATACATATTTGAGGATTAGCTTTTCTGTGTGACAAAAGCCAGTCCTCTAACATCATTATTAGCATTATAACAACACTTGAATACTTCAAATGAGATTGGAGTTCCATTGTGCTAAGCACTGTAAATATACATAAGAGTTTGTACTGAAGATTAAATAGACAAGATAGACAAAGGATGGGAGAAAGAAACATCAGATGAGAAACTGAGGCACAGAGTTATTAACTGGCTTGCCCAAAGTCACATAAGACATTTATGGCACAGTGAAATATTGACCTCTGATCTCTTGATCCCTAATCTAGGGCCTTAAACATAAAACCATTCTTTCCTCCCTGACCTGGGGTGATGGCCATTTTTTCATTAGTGTTTAAGCCTTGTAGGCTGTGTAGTTCTTTTCTTTTCTTACTTTGCTGACAAGCTTATTCCAAAAATAATCTATTCTCAATTGAATGCTCTGGAGAATAAACGGCATATGGCACAGCATTTGGGAGGTATAGCAGTTCGGATATGGATGGAAGAAAGATTTTTAAAAGGTGCCTACTGCTAAATTTAGATCCTGGGGTCTACCCTGATCCTATCCTGAAGTTAGATGGGGGAATTACGTATGACAACAATGTCTGTATTAATCATTACATGGCTTTCTCTAGATGACTTTAGTTATGGATCTGTCAAACAGGGGAAAGGGTTTGTCACATTCTGAAAGTTTAAAAAGAAAATGTATCACCAACAGTGAGACTCCTGGTACTTAGTTCTCTTAAGATATAGTTTTAATATAACTGACCTCTTGGCCAGATTACAGGACGAGCTGTGGACCCACAGGAGAATTAATGCAAGCTAGAACTGGTGTTAACTCCTGTTAGTTAACAACATCAGAGAAGTAGTCAAAAGAAACAAGACATCAGGTACTGTGGGTGGCAAACTTATTGGCAAGGGCTTTCCATTACCCTACTCATGTCACTTTCTGTGACAAAGTAGGTGGTAGTTGGCATATGGTTTAGATAGCATGCAGAGCTTTCCTGTGAAAAGGGTGGGCTGATATACAGCCAGCAAGCATCACTTCCTAAGGTATCACACACTCCATGATACAGCCTCTTTTGGAGAGCAGAATGTATAAAGGTTTTCAAAATCCCGTCCATTTTGTCCTTTTCTGCTTTTTTGGTGTGTTTTAATGTGTTATAAATATCACTGTCTTATGACCTTGCTATTGTAAGAAGCAATACTCTGCTTTTGTCAGATTTGTCATTTGCGCCAAGTGCTGTAAGAGGGAGCTAAAAACCTTTTTCTTAAAAGTTCCCCAATTACTGTCTATATTTCCTGCCATTTATATTGGCATCAGAGGTTTAATTGCATCCATTTTAGCACAGTAGCCTGATCTCTTCTTTTGTTGCACCTTTGTAATTTGCTTTTTATCTTTCTTTTTTGGAGTTTAGTTAGTTCTGGCACCACAGACACATAGTAATAATCACTCAGAACAGCCATGTTAGCTAGAACAGACAAGACCACCTTTTTAAAGGTGTCTCAATTGTACCCCTGATTTTCTACCCTCAATCAATTACAGGGATAATTCTACACATAATTGTAAGTGACTGTAGATGCACAATAGTCCGATGTGCTGATTGGTAATCTGTTAATGAGACATCTAAATTCTACCACCTATGCTTACAAAACTGCTCTCACAGATATGCCAAATTAAAAGCCACTTCAGAAAATTTGGTCCAAAGAATCTGGGCTTCTCCTTCATTTTTCCGGGGATGGGGGGTGAGGGGAGAGAGAGTTTATCTAGAAACGGCATTTTACCCTAATAATTTGTGATGTCATAATATTTGTTAATTAATTTTTCAACAAATTTCTTAATCCCTCTGATAGATTCTCCCAAGTCTATGCTAATGAACATATTGGCATGAGTTCTTGCTCTACAAACAGATCAGCTCTAGCACACAATTATAAAATCACAGAAATTAGAGATGCAAATGAACTATTAGGTTATCTAAGGCCTGGTCTACACTAGGACTTTAATTCGAATTTAGCAGCGTTAATTCGAACTAACCGCTCAACCGTCCACACCAGGAAGCCATTTAATTCGAACTAGAGGGCTCTTTAGTTCGAATTCGGTACTCCACCCCGACAGGTGGAGTAACGCTAAATTCGACATGGCTAGCTCGAATTAGGCTAGGTGTGGATGCAAATCGAACTTAGTAGCTCCGGGAGCTATCCCACAGTGCACCACTCTGTTGACGCTCTGGACAGCAGTCGGAGCTTGGATTCTCTGACCAGCCACACAGGAAATGACCTGGGAAAATTTGAATTCATTTTCCTGTCTGGGCACTTTGAATCTGACGTCCTGGCTGGACATCGGGGCGAGCTCCGCAGCACCTGCAACGATGCAGAGCTCTCCAGCAGAGGAGTCCGGCCAATCCAAGAATAGAAAGAGGTCCCCAGCATGGACAGACCGGGAAGTCCTGGATCTGATCGGTGTGTGGGGCGAGGAGTCTGTGCTGTCGGAGCTGCGCTCCAGCAAGCGGAATGCAAAGACCTTCAAGAAGGTCTCCAAAGCAATGATAGAGAAAGGATACAGCCGGGATGCAATGCAGTGCCGCGTGAAAATCAAGGACCTGAGACAAGGCTACCAAAAAGTCAGAGCGGCAAACGGACGCTCCGGAGCCCTGCCCCAGACATGCCGCTTCTACGAGGCACTGCATGCCATTCTAGGTGGGTCTGCCACCACTGCCCCACCAGTGACCGTGGACTCAGTGGATGGCATAGTGAACCTGGACAGTTCCTCCTCGATGTTCGCCAATGGGGAAGATGAGGAAGGGTCTGTGGAGGACGGCGCAGGCGACAGCGAACACAATACCACTTTCCCTGACAGCCAGGATCTCTTCATCACCCTCACAGAGATCCCCTACCAACCCTCCCCGGCCGTTAACCCGGACTCTGAATCAGGGGAAGGATCAGGCGGTAAGTGCTATAAACATGTAAACATTTATTTTTTATAAAACAGGTATAAAAAAATAGAAATACTATATATAAAATTTTCAATGAAAAACTATATGAAAAGTAGGTCCACACATATAGGGATTGAACAATAATCCTCCAGGGACAATTCAAGAAAGGTCTCATTTAGGTCCTCGAAAAGCCTCCGCAGGAGGTTCCTGGGGAGAGGTGCCTTGTTGGGTGCTCCGTGGAAGCACACTCTTCCGCGCCAGGACATCCTTATGTAGATGGGAATCATCGCCTCCACAAGCATGGCCGCATATGGTCCTGGTCTCTGCAGGGCTTCCCTTAGCATCCACTCTTTGTGACTCCGAGGGACCCGCATCAGGGTGATCTCGTTCATGAAATGCTGCATCTAATTAGGGCAATTAGTGTATTGTTACTGTTGTGAATGGTTGACTTTTACTTTGCATAACAATGACCCTCGCTTAACAGCCACGTGTTGTAGGCCACATAGGAAAAGCATACATTGATCTTTCCCGTGCACTGGCGGGAGTGGCTGGAAAAGGGTCAGAGTATATGATTTCCAGATTGCCTTTAGCGGGAGTGCACAGCTATCCATTAACTGATAAGCAGAATGTACTGTAAGGCTTACCAGGACTGTCTGCTAGACGGATTCAGCTGTCTCTCCCCACTTGTCCGCTCTCCTGTGCAATGCCGCAGCCAATGAGAGCGTATTCCGAAATCTCGAACTTGTCCTGAGATCTCGTGAGACTTGTTGCCCTGTATGGTCTTGTTCAGAGAAACTGACTAGACTGTGTTCACTGTTCGCAAACATGTATCTGTTCAAGGAAATCAGTTACTTTTCCCATCACACAGCTTCGGCTCTTTCCCGGACTGCCCCGGCATCCCCCTCGCAGAGGCTGGCGCAGATTAGGCGGCGAAAGAAAAAGACTAGGGACGAGATGTTCGCGGAACTGATGGCCTGCTCCAGAGCCGAGGCGGCAGAGCAGAGACAGTGGAGGAAGACCCTATGTCAACAGCATCCCACACACATCGAACGGGAGGATAGGTGGCGGCAGGAAGACCAGCAGGCGACTCAAACGCTGCGTGGGCTAATGAGGGAGCAAACGGACACGCTCCGGCGCCTTGTTGATGTTCTGCAGGACCGCAGGCAGGAGGACAGAGCCCCCCTGCAGTGTATCTGCAACCGCCCTCCCCCGCCAAGAAGTCCTGCCCCCCCCTCACCCAAAAGTACAAGACGGAGGGGCGGTAGGGGCCGTGAGAACTGTCACTGCACCACTGCATAGCGCTAATGTACCACACACCTCTCACGCTATAAATTTGTAGAAGTGCTTCCCTTACAGGCTCACCCAGTCCCAAATCCAAGTTTAATCCCCACACTGTGTATTAGATTATTAAAAGCTTTTTGCTGTTATTCACTGTTTCGGTCACGTCTTTCGTGTCAGAGGATTTTTTTGTGTATGGGGGGGGGGAGGGGATTTATAATTGCACGGTATAGCCTACATTACAAGGGTACAGACTTGGGGCCATGATCAACTGCAGGGCACACACACACTACAGTCAGTAGGCACCAGGGTCACTCTGTGTGGTGTATGCTGCCCCGGGTCATTCTGTGATGTGTATGCTTGTCCAGGGTCCTAGCGCCTGCCACCCCCTTAATGTTAAGGCACGCTGCCCTTACCATGCACTTCCACCGTAGCAACGAGCCTCTCCGCTGCCCTGAGCCCCAACAAGAGCCCTCATCCACGGACAGATACTCACCCTTCCCCCACACCCCTCACCCCTTCCTACGCCCAAACCCGCAGCCCACTGCCGTCATCCAAACCCCTATCCAAAGAAGGCACCACTCGCCCCTTCCTGCAAACCCACCCCTTCCTGCAATCCCTCCCCTTCATGCACAACCACTTGCAACCGTCCCCCACCCCAGAGACCTATGTAGGAGCAGGAGGATGTCATTCCTCTATGGAACAAGCGGTCTGTACATCAGTGCACACCGTGCCCAGCACAGTATGCGTCCATGTTTCAACACCTGAACAGAAATGCAAAGTAAAACAAAGATTTATTAATAATGAGTGTAACAATTAATTTGCTTTAAAAGTGCTTTGGAAGTGGGGGAAACTTGGAGAACGGGGTATGTAACCGCAGATCGAAATCGACACCACATACAGACACAGGCCCAGGGTCAGTTTCTCTTGAAAGCAAGTGGAGAGTCATAGGTTACCCTGCTCTCCGAGGAAATTGCTTTCAAAGCCTCCCGGATACACAGCGCTTCCCGCTGGGATATTCTCTCGGCACGGGTGTCTGGCTGAGCGTAAACTGCAGCCAGGCGATTTGCCTCAACCTCCCATCCGGACAAAAAGGTCTCGCCCTTGCTCTCACAGAGATTGTGTAGCACACAGCAAGCAGCAATAACTACGGGGATATTCTTTTCGCTGATGTCCGAGCGAGTCAGTAAGCTCCGCCATCTCCCCTTGAGACGTCCGAAAGCACACTCCACCACCATTCTGCACTTGCTCAGCCGGTAGTTGAAGAGTTCCTTCTCTCTGTCCAAGGCGCCTGTATAGGGCTTCATGAGCCAGGGCATTAGCGGGTAGGCTGGGTCCCCGAGGATCACTGTAGGCATCTGCACATCCCCAACCGTTAGTTTGTGGTCCGGGAAGAAAGTACCTGCCTGGAGGCGTTTAAACAGACCAGAGTTCCTGAACACACGCGCGTCATGAACCTTGCCCGCCCACCCAACGAAGATGTTGGTAAAACGTCCCCTATGGTCTACCAGTGCTTGCAGCACCATTGAAAAGTAGCCCTTTCAGTTAATGTACTCGCTGGCCTGGTGGGCTGGTGCCAGGATAGGGATGTGAGTCCCATCTATAGCCCCACCGCAGTTTGGGAATCCCATCGCGGCGAAGCCATCTATGATGTCCTGGACGTTTCCGAAAGTCACTACCTTTGAGAGAAGTTGCTCAACGATTGTGTGGGCTACTTCAATCACAGCAACCCCCACGGTAGATTTGCCCACGCCAAAGTGGTTCGCTACTGACCGGTAGCTGTCTGGCGTTGCAAGTTTCCAGAGGGCTATGGCCACTCGCTTCTGCACACTCAGGGCTGCTCGCATCCGGGTGTCCTGGCACTTCAGGGCAGGGGACAGCAAGTCACAGAGTTCAAGGAAAGTGCCCTTACGCATCCTGAAGTTTCGCAGCCACTGTGATTCATCCCAGACCTGCAGCACTATGCGGTCCCACCAGTCCGTGCTTGTTTCCCAGGCCCAGAATTGCCGTTCCAAACCATGAACTTGACCCATTGCCACCATGATCTCCACGGCGCGGCGTACACTGCTTTGTGAGAGGTCTGCGCCACTCTGTGAATTCCTGTCCTCACCGCGCTGCCGGAGCCTCCTCGCCCGATTTCTCAGCAGCTGACTGTGGAAGAGGTGGACGATAAGGTGCGAGGAGTTGACAACGGCCATAAGTGCAGCGATGATCGCAGCGGGCTCCATGCTCGCAGTGCTGTGGCGTCCGCGCTGTAACGGACCAGAGAAGGGCGCGAACAGATTTCCCGCCGGAGCTTTCAGGGAGGGAGGGCGTGATTGACGGTTCAATGACAACAGTTACCCAAAAGCACCCTCGACACATTTTTCCCCCAGGAGGCATTGGGAGCTCTACCCAGCATTCCAATGGGCAGCGGGGACTGCGGGAACTGTGGGATAGCTTCCCACAGTGCACCGCTTCCAAAGTCGACGCCAGCCCCGTTACTGTGGACTCAGAAATTCGAATTAGTGTATTTACTGTGGATACACAAATTCGACTTCATAAGGTCGAATCCACAAATTCGACTTAAGTAGATTCGAAATAGTCTTGTAGTGTAGACAAGGCCTAACACAATATGGAACAGGAGTAGTGGAGGCACAAAACTTAACTGGCTTCAAGACTGAGCTTGATAAATTTATGGAGGGCATGGGAGGATGAGATTGCCTACAGTGGCATGTAGCTAATCTGTGACTGCTAGGAGCAAATATCTCCAGTGGCTGGTGATGGGACACTATATAGGGAGGGCCCTGAGTTACTATACAGAATTCTTTCCCAGGTGTCTGGCTACTGAGTTTAGCCCACATTTTTAGGGTCCAACTGATCACCATATTTGGGGTAGAGAAGGAATTTTTCCCCAGGTCAGATAGGCAAAAACCTCCAGGGTCTCTGCCTTTCTCTGAAGCATGGGACCTGAGTCACTTTCAGGTTTAAAGTAGTGTAAATGGTGGAGTCTCTGTAACTGAGGTCTTTAAATCAAGATTTGATGACTTCAGTAACTCAGCCAGAGGTTATGGATCTATTATAGGAGTAGGTGGGTGAAGTTCTGTGGCCTGAAACGTGCAGGAGGTCAGACTAGATGATCAAGATGGTCCCTTCTGGCCTTTAAGCCTATGAGTTTAAGTTATTTTTTGCAATTCACCATCAGCAGAAATGACTCTGCACTTCTTTTATATGTATACTTCCTCGACATTTATCATCTGCATTTTTTCATGAATTTGGTGAACCAAGATTATTTCTCCTCTACTATTTCTTCCTGTTGAGGTTAAGATTACTGAATCAGGATCTAGGATTAAAACCAGGGCATTTAGAAGCTGAACAGTTGCCTTGACTGCTACCACCATTATCAGGCTTATTTTATTTACAAACATGTCTTTAGTAGTTATCTCCCTAAAAAGCACCTCATTAATGAATTTAGCTTCAGAACATTTGCAGTGATATAGGAAAATATTAATAACTCACCCCTCTCCTTGTCACAGATCTGAGGAAAAACTGTAAATAATTTTGGTATATGAATCAGTAAGGTGGTGGAAAGCGCAAATGTAAATAAACTGCACTGGGGTGTTTAACAAATGAATCTCTCTGAATATGTGTAGACAGAACATAAGACAGGAGCAGGATGTTGCCCTGCCCACAGGAAGAGAGAGGTGAAATCATTACAGGAAGCATGAGCAGGGGCGGCTCTAGGTATTTTGCCGCCCCAAGCACGGCAGGCAGGCTGCCTTCGGTGGCACGCCTGCAGGAGGTCCACTGAAGCCACGGGACCAGCGGACCCTCCGCAGGCATGCCACCGAAGGCAACCTGCCTGCCGCCCTCACGGCAACCGGCAGAGTGCCCCCGTGGCTTGCCGCTCCAGGCACACGCTTGGCGTGCTGATGCCTGGAGCCGCCCCTGAGCATGAGGCAGTCAGGAAGCGAACCCAGACCTCTAAACTCCCACTCTAATACTTGACTCAAGTGAAGTTGAGAACTTAGATTAAGGAAAATAAAGCTATTTACCAAAACAAGATTTCAGCACACATATTGACACGTTATGTATTTGATAATGAGAAATATCTGGAAATCTGTCCATTTTGGCAAGGGCACAAAGCTCTTAAGTGTAACGTCTTCTTATTCTCTTTTAAATTAACATAAAAGAAAAAAGAAGTTAAAGGTGCAGAAAATCTATTATCCACCTCAGATGAGCCGCTCAAAGCAGTTCTGTATTTGCTATCTGAATCGATCATCAGAATAGAACAGTTTTCACCTAACTCACCTGCAGTCAGTCAAAGATACACTCATTTATATCTGCATCTTGATTGGTAAAGAGAATTTTTCCAGACTTCCGAATTTTTCGCTGAAGAAGAGGGAAACAATAGATTCTTTCTGACTCATGGCTGAAAACAGATAATCAGGAAACAGGATATTTCTTCTTATATGCATGCCTTTAATTTGATGGTAACCTTGGAATTATGTTTTAATGCAACTAATTCTGCAATTGTTGATAATTGTTGTACTTATTTGGAAGTTGTAGATGTGTGGACTCACCCCTGCAGCGCCTCCTGCTGGTCTCTTAGGGAATTAGCTCATTCCAGCTCCAGAGCACCCTCTGCAGGCTAGTGATCTGCCTGTCCTCTGGCCCCCATGTCCATCCCTGGACCCCGGTGCCCCTTTAACTGGGGTGCTGCCTTCTGGCAGTACCCCACCAATCTGGGTCTCCCCTCCCAGGGGAACCCCCAACCACTATTCCCACCTCACCTCAGTATCAGGCTACTGCCAGTCATCATCTAGCCTCACGCCCTAGAGCAGACTGCAGGATCAGCCGACTCATCACTGGCAAGGTTGGGTTTGGACCTCCTCTCTTGGCCTACCCCTGGGCTGCCCTCTGCAACCCCCAGTACCCCTTGGCCTTCTGCTAGACCACAGCCTGGGGCTTTCCAGGCTGGAACTCCCCAGCTCCTCAGCCTTTCCCCAGCCCTGCTCCACTCAGTTACCCTGTCTCTAGCTCCCTGTAGCCAGGCCCATCTCCCTCTACAAACAGAGAGAGACTCTTCTTCTGGGCCTCTGGCTCACAGCCTTTTATAGGGCCAGCTGAGTCTGTTTGGGACATGGCCCCAGCTGCAGCCATTTCCCCCAATCAGCCCAGCCTAAAAGCTGCTTTCTCCAACCACAGCCCCCACCAGGGCTGTTTTCAACCCTTCAGGGCAGGAGCGGGGGGTCCACTCCGCTACAGAAGTCCTGCATAAAAGTTTTTGACCAATCATAAACTAAAGCTCCAATCTATTGCAGCAGTATCAGCTTTTTAACAGTCCTAAAATCTTTTCTTTTAGATCAGTATCAGACTCTGATGCTGGAGGCTTGAAAGCAAAACAGTGTGTATTCATTCTGTGGTAGAGTGAGGGAGCACGTGCTTTTGCAAAAGTGCATAAACTGCTACTTGCATATGGGTGTCCAGCAAAAATAGCAAACCAAAAGATATTTTTAGCACACAAATATTGAGGCAGAAGGTTTAATGTTTTGCAAAGCCAGTTGATGGCTGCATTCCAAATTAGGAGAGCATGATCTGAACCTTTGTGATTTACAGTTCTAAACTAGAACTGACAACTTTGAATGATTAGACCAGAGTGCCTGCTCTGCATTCGTTAAAGTAGAGTATCACTGTTTAAAGGTGGATTATTCTAAGTGCTCTAAAATCCACATGCTAACTTGGATTGTCTTGAAATTCACTGTGCCTCCTGGGGGGCGTTAGTATGTCCAAAGTTGGGGTCATTTAAACATGAGGTTCCCAATATGCTTTCCCTAAAAAAAATAAATTAAAAAAAAAAGCCTTTAAAAATGCATCTTGGTCTTTTAGCTTTTTCTGCACTTGGTGGCTCAAGCTTACATGCTGTGGTCATTGAACCAGAGCTGTTTTCTGTTTTAAGAATGGTATTTTAAAGTGTTCTAAATCCACATGCAGAGTCTGATTTAACTTTAGAAGTACTATCAAGGAAATTAGCATTGATAAAATAGAGGGAGGAAGAAAGACTTCAATAAGTAGTTACAATAATCATGTTTCCTGAACAATGGGACTGAGTGTGAACAAGGGAAAACAAGTTGGTGGGTTATTTGATAAAAGAATTAGTTGATACTCAGACTCTTTAAGATGAGCTGCTTATAACATCTTCAGATTCTCAAAAAAAAAATTGGCGCAGGACTAGGGACTTCGTGGGAGAGAGTTGGAGCACTGAGGGATATGCTGGAGTGTTTGGGAGGAATGCAGGGAGTGGGCCAGGGAGGCTGCAGTGAGATGGGAAGTGCTTAATTTGCAATGAAAGAGGTGCTGGTGATCAATCTGGGCAGCCGGAGAGTGCAGGCTGCTGGCGGCTGCGCTGCCTTCAGAGCTGGATGGCTGGAAAGCAGTAGCTGCTGGCTGGTCTGAAGGCAGTGCCACGACTAGCAGCAGTGCAGAAGTAAGGATGGCATGGTATGGTGTATTGCCATCCTTACTTCTGTGCTGGTGGTGCTGCCTTCAGAGCGGGGCAGCTGGAGAACAGCAACTGCTGGCCAGGAGCCTAGAAGTGCCAGGGCTATGAGCTGCCAAGCCTAGAGACCCAGCAAGCCCCAGCACAAATTAAGCACTGGAGGTGGTGTAATAGAGGGAGAGAGACTCCAGCAAAGGAAGGGCGAACAGGAGCAGCTAACAGGGGAATTTTGCGAGGGAGTTTAGAAGGGCGGGGGGGTAGATACACTTGCCATTCTTTAAATTTAAGCCCCAGACATTCCCTGATAAAAATAAAGAAACAAATGAACAAGCTACAGGAGTAAAAATATAATGCAGTCAGAAGTCCAGCAACAGAATGGGGGCTTATCCAGTTTATTGCACCCAATGCAGGATATATGATTACCTACCCTATGGACAGGTGGCATGTGTGTGCATTCAGTGCAAGGAGCTCCTGCTCCTCAGACAGCATTTATGAGCTTTGGAGACCAGAGTGGCTGAACTGGAGGAGCTAAGGGAGACACAGAGATACATAGATGAGACTTTCAGAGACATGGTAGAATGGTCCCACCCTGGTCTGACAGCCTTTGTGCTATTGAGGAGTATGAAAGTCTCAAGGAAGGAGAACATCCAACTCAAGCAGAGGGACATGATCCCATAGTTGAGACCCTCCTTCCAGATGATGTTGTGGTATCCTCTCACACTGAGGTTACCTCTCCGGGGGAGGGAACTCCAGTTATTAGGAAGAGACAGGTATTAGTAATGGGTGATTCGATCATTAGAAACATAGATCGCTGGGTTTGCGATGACCGGGAGAACCTCATGGTGACTTGCCTGCCTGGTGTAAAGGTTGTGGATCTCTCGAGACAATTAGATAGACTTATATGTAGTGCTGGGGAGTACCCAGTGGTCTTGGTACATGTAGATATCAATGACATAAGGAAGGATAGGAAGCCAAATTTAGGCTGCTAGGTAAGAGACTGATGTCCAGGACATCTATGGTAGCATTCTCTGAAATGCTTTCAGTTCCACACGCAGGGCCAGTTAGACAGGCAGAACTCCAGGGTTTCAATGCATGGTTGAGATGATGGTGTAGGGGGAAGGGGGTTATATTTATTAGGAACTTATTAGGAAACTTTTGGGAAATGGGGAACCTATATAGGAAGGAAGGGCTCCACCTAAACCAAAATGGAACCAGAATGCTGGCACTTAAAATTAAAAAGGTCGTAGAGCAGTTTTTAAACTAAGGGCTGGGGAAAAGCCAACAGGTGTGGAAGAATATGTGGTTTGGACAGAGACATCCCTTAGGGGAGGATCTATTAATGGAGATTCCCTATGTCTTACTAAGGAGGAGAGGACGGAAGATGATAATATACAGCTAAAATCTGATGAGAAACAGTCAAATGAAAAGAAGTCCCATTCAATTACATCACATAATGGCAGACAGAAAAAAAGTGACAATTTTTTAAAGTGCTTATATACAAATGCTAGAAGTCTAAATACTAAGATGGGTGAATTGAATGCCTCATATTAAATGAGGATATTGATATAATAGGCATCACAGAAACGTGTTGGAATAAGGATAATCAAGGGTAAACAGTAAAGCCAGGCTAAATAATGTCAGAAGGACAAAATAGACCGTAATGGTGGGGGAGTGGCACTATATGTGAAAGAAAGTGTAGAAGCAAATGAAGTAAAAATCTTAAATAAACCAAACTGTACCATAGAATCTCTATGGATAGTAATTCCGAGCTCTAATAATATGAATACATCAGTAGGGATATATTACCGACCACCTGACCAGAATGGTGGTAAAAACAGCAAGGAGTCTGGTGGCATCTTAAAGACTAACAGATTCATTTATTTTATATATTTATATTTATTTAAATAAATGTGTTAGTCTTTAAGGTGCCACCTGACTCCTCGTTGTTTTTGTGGATACAGACTAACATGGCTACTCCTCTGATAGAATAATGATAGTGACTGTGAAATGCTCAGGGATATTAGAGAGGCTATTAAAATTTAAAAAAAAAACCCTCCATAATAATGGGGGATTTCAACTATCCCCATATTGACTGGGTACATGTCACCTCAGGATGGGATGCAGAGATAAAGTTTCCTGACACATTAGAGGACTGCTTCTTGCAGCAGCTAGTCCTGGAACCCACAAGAAGAGACGCAATTCTTGATTTAGTCCTAAGTGGAGCACAGGATATGATCCATAATAGCGATCATAATATAATTAAATTTAACATCCCTGTGGTGGGGAAAACACAACAGCAGCCCAACATTGTAGTATTTAATTTCAGAAAGGGGTACTACACAAAAATTAGGAAGTTAGTTTAACAGGAAGTAAAAGGTACAGTGAAAAATGTGAAATCCCTGCAAGCTGCATGGAAACTTTTTAAGGACACCATAATAGAGGTTCAATGTATCCCCCAAATTAAAAAAACATAGTATGAGTATCAAAAAAAAATGCCACCGTGGCTAAACAAGAAAGTAAAAGAAGCAGTGAGAGGCAAAAAAGCATCCTTTAAAAAGTGGAAGTCCTAATGAGGAAAATACAAAGGAACATATACTCTGGCAAAAGAAGTATAAAAATATAATTAGGAAGGCCAAAAAAGAATTTGAAGAACAGCTAGCCAAGCCAAGCCAAGTCTCCAAAAGTAATAGCAAAAAATATTTTAAGTACATCAGAAGCAGGAAGCCTGCTAAACAACCAGTGGGGCCACTGGATGATCGAGATGCTAAAGGAGCACTCAAGGATGATTAGGCCATTGTGGAGAAACCAAATGAATTTTTTGCATCAGTGTTCACAGCTGAGGATGTGAGGGGGATTCCCAAACCTGAGACATTCTTTTTAGGTGACAAATCTGAGGAACTGTCCCAGATTGAGGTGTCATTAGAGGAGGTTTTGGAACAAATTGATAAACTAAACAGTAATAAGTCACCAGGACCAGATGGTATTCACCCAAGAGGTCTGATGGAACTCAAATGTGAAATCGCAGTTTTATATTTATGTAATCGGCAGAAAGGTTGTTATATGCATGGCCAAGTCATATCAGAAGTATGACACTGCTGGTGCTGAAAATTGGGAACTGTGTGATATACAGTACAAGGTAGGCCTATATGCACCTTCTATTTTTAATCTTATATACACAACTATTAACCCCCCTCCCTAAAAAAAAGTGTCATAATTCTTAAAACTTGCTTTTTGGACACCCTATTACAAAGGCACTGCTAACTTCAAGTCCATGCAAAGACTGTTGAGCCAGACCATAAGAAGTCTCCCAACCTTTTATAGGCTACTGTACATGAGGGCTTTAACAATTTAGAATAAGCTGAAGCTAAACTATAAATCAAGTTTTAACAAACATTTCTGTTGCTTCATTTTCCAATCTAAAGGGAGGAAATGTCTTTCTATGTAATAATTGTGGGAGACAAAGCAAGTCTTCTGAGACAGGGAAAATAATTGCTAATGCTGATACTAGGTGGGAAGAAAGTTTTCTTTTCATTTTATTCCCATCTTTTATTGGCCCTTAAGTATCTTTACTCTGCCTTAGTACTTTGCCTAGTAGGGGGGAAGTAGTTTTGACGATGATTAATCTATTAAGGAGTGAAGTATCCAACTCTCACCGAATGTCAATAGGATTTGGGTACATAACTCCTTTAGGCTCATTAGAAAAAAAATTAAAATTAAAATACCTAACTTATAATACCATCTTGAAACCTCAATCACATTCTGAGTCAAAGCCTCTAAGATAAATCCTGAGGTCCTTGCTCATTTTTTTTAACTCAGTCCTTACTCCAGAAAATTCCCAATGATTTCCTGAGGAGTCTGATTATAAACTAAGTACGAATTTAAGGATTTGGCTCTGTCTCATGGTGTCATCCAATTGATTACACATTAATATGTACAATTCCAATTTGAAAAAAAAATCATTTTTTTCTTTGGGGATGCTAATTTTGATGAAGCTGTCATTTTTTCACACAAACAAAACCAAATATCCCATCCCTAAGGCTTAGAGTCCTCAACTTCCACCAACTTTATTATGAGTTAAGGTTGCTTAGTACTTCCATAGGAGATAATTAGTACCTGACGGTTAATGTAATTGCAATGAGTGCATAGACAAGCAATTTTTATTTCCTGGTAACTATGTGGCAAAATACATTGAGAGCTTCCATGTTTAAAAGAGCTGGTGAGATAATATAAACTGAATTAACATTTCAAGAAATTTAGCTATTTAGTTGTAAACTGGCCATGGTTTCTACGAACATATATGTTGTTAATTAGTATTCACTGAAGGCTTGTCTACACTACCGCGGTAAGTTACACTATTCCAGTTACATGTAATGGGAGTCGACGTAGCTTAGGTCGACTTACCATGGTGTCTACACCGCACTGCGTTGATGAGAAACATTCTCCCGTTGACTTACCTTACTCTTCTCGGAGTGGTGGATTACCATAGTCGACCAGAGAGTGCTGTGCAATCGATTTAGCGGGTCTTCACTAGACCCGCTAAATTGACACCTGATGCCTCAACTGCAGAAGAGCCTATCTATCAGTAAGTGCCTGACTGTTGGATAATTTTCAGATTGTGGGTGGCTCACAAACCATTCAATTACAATTATTCATCACCACTTTTTGTTTGCAATTCTTATTCTAACTGGTGACATGGCATTGCTTTTGCCCCCTGCCTGGATGACAAACTTTTTAAAAGAATAACAGATGAACAATAAATAACAATGAATGACAATGGACAAAATATTTCCCACACAAATTTTCATAAATATCAGATTCTTTTCCAACTATTCCCATAGATTAGTTGGAGCTCACCCTTGTGCAAAGGGACAACAAGGCTATGCAACTCTAAAGTCTCACTTAAAAGCTATTTGAGGGTTTAAATGGAATTTAAATGGTGCATAGGACTTGTTTGCCCTCTATACAGGAGTGAATTTCACACATAATGAATACTATGACCTCATGAATAGCAGCCAATTGAATTTGATTTATTTTATTCACAAATATATTAGTGTATTTTCGCTCATTGTTCAATTACTAAATTGTTAGAGAGGGAAAGAGCATGTCTCAGGCTATACTGGATATCTGATTAAGTCACATCACTGGCATTTATAGTTTTCTGAAGGCGTAATTTAGTCTAATGATACATAGTCACTATTTCATTTAGCAGAGTTAATTTATACAGTTGAACAAGTTACTACTATATATCTCCACAATCCCCTAATAGTTTTACTCCTTTATCAGATATTTACTGCAAAGAATCTGATTGTATGTGGTATTTTTTTTTAAAAAGGTGAACAGCAAATATATTGTTTAAATTCATTTTTCCAGAGACTTGTTGATTTTCCTCCCTTTTTTCCTATCTGAAGACATATGGCTTTAGGTCTTTGGACACCTAGTTGTACAATTCTCTTCTGCTGAAAATTGGTTAAGACTGAGTATCAATGATTTCAAATAAGGAACTTTAAATAGTACTTAATTGAATTAATCCTTAAGTAATAAATGAGCAATTTGTATAATAGTTTGTACAGTGCTCATCTAAGCTGAATGGCACAAAGGGCCATGAATTGGTTTAGCATTTAATTACACTTCACAGGTTTACAGTTCATATTTATAATATATTCTCCTCAAGTGGGCTTTCAAGAATGTCTGCCAGACACAATGAATAATGGTTATGTATACAGCTGAATTTGTGGCGATTCAAGGAAGGGAAAGGGCTTATCAAATTAAAATAAACATTATGGCTGCCTATGTGAGTCCTATACACTTTCCTCCAAAAGCTGCTTTTCACCAGTTAAAATAGATAATCAGTAATACAGTGTTCTGAAAATGCAGAGTGATGCTAATACCCTCATACTTTTTTTTACTTCAAATGTAAATCAAATCCATTTGTTCTACAATATTTATCTTGTAAATTTCTGTCATTATGAACACTGCTGGAAATTCTCATATTTGATTTAAATTATACTTCTTCCAAGTTACTTTGATTCAAATTGCATCCGGTGGATTTCAATAATGCAATTTCATTTTACTTTTTTATTAGTTATTAAAACTAATGAAACCACTTCTCCCAGAGTGGCTGATCTGCAGTTTAGAGCTGCGTATTCTCTCACAATGTCTTATGAAACTTTTTATGAGGGTTAGTCAACAATAACCACAGAGAATGATACCTAGTGTCACATTTTATTTTCTATTTACCCTAGCAATAAAGAACCATACAGACTAAGAAATATCAAACAAGAACCACTGTATAAAGCTCAGAATCCATATTTTATTATGTAAACTGTGTTAAACAAATGCAACAATGTTTAATATATTTGCTTATAGTTGTTATTATTCATACAATACAATTATTCAATAAAGTGTTATACATAATTATAACTGAATATTTTATTGCAAAATCTTACATTTATATACCTGGATGACGGAAATCATGTTAATAAATGTGTGTGCTTTCCCTGATATCATATATTTTACTTCAAGGATTCCTACAGTAAACACAATTTTGTTAGCAATAGCTCTTTGATGGCTTGTAAGTACAATCAAACAAAAATTTGATTATGCATATGTAGAAAAGAATACCATGGGATAATCCTTTAATGTACTATGGAAGAATTTTAGCATACTACTTCTATCATTAGACTTGAACTTGCAGTCCTCACATAGGTAACACTCCAAATGAAGGAAATGAGAAATTGTCTGAGGGAAGACTGCAGGATTAGACATGTATTCTTCTAGCAAAATGTTAATGCACTATATTACTTAATCAAATAAATTAATTCTGGAGAACAACATTTAATTCTTACTTTGTGTTTTTCAACCATATATGTGAAATACCTTTACAAAGTACATTAAATATCATTATCCCCACGTGTCCAAACTGATGTATATAGAGGAGAAGTAACTTCACCCCTTGCAGGATTGTCCTGTGCATTAATTTCTGGTGCTTTGTTAAGTCTTATTTTAAATGTCAAGAGACGTGGCTCTCACCACTTCCCTAAGGAAACTATTCCCAAAAGAAAGAAGTACAACTCTTCTTTCAAGTATCAGGAGGTAGCTGTGTTAGTCTGTATCTGCAAAAACAACAAGGAGTCTGGTGGCACCTTAAAGACTAACAGATTTATTTGGGCATAAGCTTTCGTGGGTAAAAAACCTCACTTGTTCAGAAGTTTAAGGTGCCACAGGACTCCTCCTTTCAAGACTGAACTGTGCTAGGAATGGGAAAGAGGGGATGCTGCCTGAATAGCAGAACCTAAGGGCTTATGCCTTTGAAAGGCATAAAGCTCTCTGGGAGCTCTGATAACTGCAGTGAGAGGAACCCTTTGCTCCAGAGCTTCTTGCAGTATATATCCATCCTGAAGTGCTCAAACACCACCCTAGTGCAACTAGCACTAATAGCAGCACTAATTATCTTTCCTTCCCCCACCTTGTATCCAATAGGTCAAACAGCTAAATAATGGCCCCTTACTTTGCATACTGGGAAAGGAAGAACTCATTCCCTCACTCTCCACTGTAGTGTGCCTCTGTTGGAGTAATCATAATTTTAGTCTGTAATTATAAATAAGTAACAACTCCAGCATCAACATAGGACTAAAACATCCTACAATCTCCCCCCTCAATCAGATATAACAAAATAATATCAAAACAACAACTTACCCATAAGACAAAGATACATCACCATCTATTGGTGGAGGTGCTGTGTACACTAATGATTAGAATATGATTAAATGCTATAAACAGACCTATACAAGGAAAAACTTTTTTTCTTAACTGTCTTAGATATATTTTATTTTTCAGTCTGTGTAGAAACTTCTGTGTATCGTACATGTAAAGAATATATTTTAATAATGGTTGAACCATGGAAGATTTATAATTTTGAGTAAGCTTTAATGTGCCTCCAAAAGTCTAGATCCAAACTTCTTGAACCTGCAGAACTGAGCTGGAAATTTAATGAGCCAGCTATACTACAAGAAGTAGCAGCTCTCTCAGTAATTCTGGCAGTTGTGCTTGGTTTGATCTCAGCCAAAACAAGGAAGATCAGAGGCATGGGAGAATGTATAGGATTAAAAAAAAATCTATGTAAGACTGTACAACTCAAAGATTATGTATTTCATTTGGAGTTCTGGACAAAGGTTCTGGTTGTTCTTCAGTTTTCATCACATTCAATTTCTGAATCTTTTATTCTGTGCTTTTTATTTATTTATTATATATAAAATTGAAATTTTTGTATAAAGAAAACTAAAGAGTCCTCATCAGTTTAAATATGGATTCCCAGAAATGTCAATTCTTTACAATGTGCAGGGGAGCTATGTTGTAATACTTTAATTATGATATAACAGGTTATTGCTATTATAACAAATCTGCTGTTATGGAGTCCCTAGTGCAACATCCAGGCAGTCAAGGGCTGCATAATCCCCAGAGTACAGGAAAAGGAAATATATCAGGGCCTGGAAAGAGCCAGAAGCTGCATGACAGCGGGAGCAGCAGGCTGGAGACAAAAGCCTGGGAGCTGGCTGTGGAGGAAAAACTGGGTAGCAAGCAATGTGGGAGCTAGAATCATAGAATTACAGAATATCAGGGTTGGAAGGGTCCTCAGGAAGTATCTACTCCAACCCCCTGCTCAAAGCAAGACCAATCCCCAACTAAATCTGTAGGGCTGAGAGTTAAGCAGATACAGTGTTATTTCTGGCCCAGGGACAGTTGTACCTGAAATAAGGATATACAGGATAGCAGCCTGCAGGTGGTACACAAGTATGTATGGGTTATAAGTAGAGCTGGTCGGACAATTTTAGTTTTTGTTCCTGAAAAAAAAAATCAATGAAAAATTTTCACTTCCATCAAAATTTTCTTCAGAAGTTTCTGGGTCTTCATAAAAAAATCCTACCCAGCATACTGTCAACTAATGAAAAGGTTCTCAATTTCTGGCTGCTTTTTGAGGATTTGAGAGCTTTTGACAATTTCCCCCTCCCCCCATCCATTGAAATTCCTTGCAGAAACAAATAACAAAATACTGAAAACAAGTTTTGAATGGAAACATGTTGACCAGTTCCAATTAGACTATTATTGTTATAGTTCTGTGCTGGAGTACCCCTTTCGGTTGGGGCTATATTTTTTGTAGCCATGGCACACAATTTTATCTAGAATGTTTTCCCCTTTTAGTTTCTCAAAGCCCTAGTCAAGCAATTGTGTGTTACTCAAAGTGGTTAAGTGTTTATGGGAACCCACTGATGGCTACAGCCTGAATATCCTAGTGCTTGGAGCACTTACAGCACTTACCTCCAGTTCTAAAAAAAGAAGGGCTGGAATGCACTTCTGGTGACTATTAATGGAATGGTGTCAGATTGGAGGAAGGTCTCACGTGAGAATCTGTTCTGGGTCCGGTGTTATTTAACATATTTATTAATGACCTAGATGTAGGAATAGAAAGCATACTGATCAAGTTTGCAGATGACACAAAGTGTGGGGGGGAGGGGTTGCAAACATTTTAGAGGATAAAGCTAAAATTCAAAGAGATCTTGATAAAGTGAGGAACTGGGCTATTGACAACAAAAGGAAATTCAACAAAGTCAAATGTAAGGTGGCACATGTAGGAAAGAAAAAAACAAATGCACAAATATAGAATGGTGGATAACTGGCTTTGCAAAAGTACTACTGGGAAGGATCTGGGCATTGTGGTGGATCACAACCTCAACATGAGTCAACATTGTGATGCTGTTGCAAAAAAAGGCAAATGTGGTTTTGTGTTGCATCAACAGAGGCATAGCATGCAAGTCACGGGAGATGACAGTTATCCTCCTCTTGGTGCTGGTTACACCTCAGCTAGAGTACTGTGTCCAGTTTTGGTCACTACTGTACAGAAAGGATGTAGAGAAACTGGAAAGGATCTAGAGGCTAGCAACAAACATAATCAAAGGGATGGAATGCAAGTCATATGAGCAAAGGCTGAAGGAACTTGGTATGTTTAATTTGGAAAAGAGGAAAAGAAGTGGGGGCATGATCATGGTCTTCAAATACTTGAAAGGCTGCTATAAAAAAGATGTATAAAAATTGTTCTCTCTTGCCACAGAGGTCAGGACAAGAAGCAATAGGTTCAAACTACAGCATAGAAGATTTAGATTAAATCTCAGGCTGTAAGAACAATAGAACAATGGTACAAACTGCCTAGGGAAGTTGTGGAATCTCGTTCACTGGAGGTTTTCAAAGAGGCTGGATAGCTATCTGCTTGGATGGCTTAGACACAACAAATCCTGCAACTTGGCAGGGGATGACTCTTGAGGTCCCTTCTAACCTAAGATTCTATCATCTTGCTTCCAGTATTATCATCCATAAAAGCCACTCCATAATTAAGGTAAGGGCCAACTTAAAATTTTCTACTAGTTTTGCAGTGTATGAGTCAGTTTCTTAACTATCACATTAAAATAGCATGGGACACAAACTAATTGCATTCATTTGATAGTAGGAATGCCTCCCAGCTCTGTTGCACCCACCCCAAGGCCCAATTCTTGGTTTTATACACACACTGCACAGAGTCCATAGGACAGCATCTCTGTGGAGTGATCAGTGGGGGACTAGAGAGAGAAATGCACTTGTGGGGTGAAATGAAAAAATATTCCCCTCTTGAAGTTGTCTCCCTCTCAACAAGACTTGAGAGGCTCATCTCTCACCCATATGAATTGTCAAAATAATAATTACTTTCATGTGATAAATATCAGCATTCTAATGTGACACACAGAGCTGGACAATACTGCAATATAGTACCTGCAAAACCCTTTTTATTTACTTTTCATGAACATGCATGTGAACCAAATTTTGGTCACAAGTATATTTTCAGAAAGATAGATGAAGAGTTTCATATACCCTTCTGTCTATGTAATCATCCTGAAAGCTCACTCTGGGTTTTGGGAGTTCTCCAGTCAGGGAACAGAAGAATTGCCATATGGCTTACATGACCAAATGAGTTAAAGAAATAGTTGCAGGAAATAGTTCATGAACTAAACTGTGTCTGCATAAACCATTTGACAAATAATGTCAAGCAATTAATCTATACAAATCCAAGTCTGTGGAACATGATTTGCCAAGAGAATGATGGAATGCATTTGTTAACTTGTTCACTAAAAACAGTGCAATCATCTAAAAATTGTTCTCCAAAAATATCACCTTAAAATGTTACCTATTAAGCAGGAAGGGAAAGGGATCTTGGTGACATGCAATGGAAATCAGCCTGCAAAGCAGGAAATCTTTAAGGTGGACATTTAATTCTCCAAAGTGGTAATAGTAAAACAATGGTTCAAATTTTGAAGAAGAAAAAATCACTGGATGGCTAGAAAGTAGCAGAGCCTCGAAGTAGTTTTTTCCCAGATTTACTTGCTTTGAACAAATAAGAAAATTAGTAGAAGAATAGAAAGTGGAAGGAGTTGCAAATAATGTACTAGAATCTAATCCCACAAGCTGCTGCGGATCATCTCTGAAGCACTTAATGCACAAAAACTCCCATTGACTTCAAATGGAGTGGAGGGTGCTTAACACCTCACCAGAGCTGCCTGCGGGAACAAGTCCCTAGGGAAGATTCAGAAACAATACCAAGGAGTCTAGAGAGATTAGGAATATGGACAGTAGGTAACACAATGGGAAAAGGAAGCCAGTACACATTTGGGGGGAAATTTTTTTGAAACACAGATAATGAAAGGAAGGGAGAGGCCTGAAAAAGTAGACATGCTTGAAGAGACCAATAATAAGGATGTTAGTACACTGCAAATTAGTTAAGAATGTGTAAAGTGATATGTCAGATAAAAAGATAATTTTGGACTACATACGAAGAGTGACCACATCACATAGCAAACATGTAACCCCTTGTTTAAGATTCTGGTGCAACCACACATGGACTATTGCACTGAGTTCTGGGTACCATACTACCAGATAGATATTGACAAATTAGAGACTTCTTATTGATGAAGCACACCAAAATTATCAGGAGTCTAAAGGAAATGACAGGTATCTCTTAGGCAAAATATACATTTTTTAATCTTTTCCCATTATGAAGGAAGAACATGGTAGTGTTCTACAGATATAAACAGTGGGAATGGTGAGGAATTAATTTGGTAAGTACACCACTACCTCGATATAATGCCACCCGATATAACACGAATTTGTATATAATGCGGTAAAGCAGTGCTCCGGGGGGGGGGGGAGGGGTGCACTCTGGTGGATCAAAGCAAGTTCAATATAACATGGTTTCACCTATAACACAGTAAGATTATTTTGCTCCCAAGGATAGCATTATATCGAGGTAGAGGTGTACAAAGGTTTATAACAAGAAGAAATGGAATGAAATTGAAAAGATGAAAAATTAGGCTTAATTAAAGCAAGGCTAAACAAAACAGTAGAAAAATATTCTGGAAGTGCCATGTATTGGCTTAAGATGGCCTAGATAACGAAAGAGATTCTTTCCACCTTTAATGGTTTAGTGAACATATTTTATTACCTTTGTGTGTCATTACAACCTTCCATAGATGTTCAAAGATCACTGTGTTATAGCTAAGCAGCAACATTTTTCATGGAAAAGAATAGCCTATGGATAATCATAACAAGAAGAAAGGTCAATAGATTGGTTGTCATACTAAAAATAATTGTACTGTTTTAGCTGCCACATTGAAAATATGCAATGTAAATCATCTAACACTAACAAAATATTACAATTTGCTACATAAAAGTAGTTTGAAAGGAAACTGAGAATACATTCATTTTGGTATCTTTCATATAATATTTGCTTATAAAATGTAATGCTATTGAAACCGGTTTTGCAACCTACATATTAGAAATAGATCTCACTTAGAATGATTTACAAGTCATATCTCAGAAATCATCCCCACTTAGACACCAAGAGCTATTTCTCTAAAACCAGATTCCAAAATTGTGCCCACGTTTTTGTTCACACAAACTGCTACATGTGCATAACTCGTATGTGTGCACATATACAAGGTGTGTATTCATGCAAATGGAAGTTAGATATCTAACTACCAATTTGCAACGCCAAATATCCATTTGGATGTTCTAATACAAGTTTGCCGTTTTAATGTTTATTAGTGCAAAATTTGCAGGAACATTTTTAGAGACTGACACCAGACCTCCTGATTTTTTTATCACAAGTTTTCTTTGTCAGTGAAGAATGACATCCATAGCAGCTTTCCAATGCAATGACTTTACAATCTTTTAAATGGTGATGCATGTGAAATGCATTTAACATTTTTATGAGATATTGCTAGAAACAACAATCATAATGTTCCAGCCAATGACCTCATGTTTTCATCCACTGTTTTCAAATCCACAGAACTATAATCCTTCAGGAAGAAGATTAAGGGCCAAATTTTGTTCTGCAATGCTGGTGTAAACCAGAATAGCTACTGAGTATACAAAATGTAACAGAAGAATTTGTCCATAAAAATTCAAAACCAATTACATTAATTCATATCTGAAGCTCAAATGAGAAAGTAAAAAGTCCTGGAAATAAAGATAATTTTTTTTATTATTTTTAAACAAACAGGGGAAAATGCAATTTAGTGACCCACTGGTTTAGAAAGTTTGAGCTGTTAGTGATGCAAGGCACAGCAGGAGGAGCATCAGTGTCCACACAATGGAGTTGGGAAGTCTCCATTCAGGATTTGCAATGCAAGTGAAGTCCCTTGAAAACTAAACAAATGTTGCTTTTCAAAGCACTAAAAGCCTTTTACCTAAGAATCTCTAGCACTTCATGAATTAAAGTAAGGCACCAATTACTATTTCTTGATAAGGCAGAAAGCTTTTGGAATAAGGAGCTGTTCTCTCCACCCAATAAAGCAATCACACCCACAAGTTTGATGCCCTTAACCCAGCAGGCTCACTTCACATGATGAGACTGAATTCCCACTTCTGCTAAAATAATGTTGAAAGCCAATGAGAGATTGAAGCGCATGAAAGCATGGGGACCAAGTGAGTTGCCACAATACGAAGATTTAGATTGAGTCTTATTTTTAGAAAGAGGGGTCATAAAGCGGTGGGAACAAAATTCACATTACTGGCACAAACAGCAAATGATTAAGATTCTTCTGGATCGTGAAAGTCTCAGATCGGCCATTTCACCTCAGATTGTTCAGGTTCAATGAAGTCTAGGGTGTTTCTGTGTGTGTGTGTTTAATGCAGGCTCTGCTGCTTCTGTAGCATTATTTTTACCAAGCTGGAGTTAAATAACTGCACAACCACTACTTCTGCTGCTAGTGTCATTAGGCAACCCTCCAGAAAAAATAGCCTCTAAAGAACAATTTAATGAGTGCACTACAAGAAAGTGCAAAACAAAACCTGAATGTTCCACTCTCCCCACCTTGCCACAAGGGGTCCTGACAACAGTGCAACTAATGTGGCTGTGCTGCATAGGCGGGAAAGGGCAAGATTCTAGGACTGTACACAAGGGATTTGAACCCCATGTAAGGTCATCGTTACCAGGTACAGAGGAGGCTTGGGGAAGACAAGGATATACAACTACAAAGATCCACTGTGTTACCATATTTCAGGTTCACAAAAAGAGGATACTGCTGGAAGGGAAGAAGCTGGGGAGGGGAAAGGAGGGGAAGGAAGAGACGGGGACCTGTAGGGAAAGTACTGTTGGGAATGTTGGAGGGGGGTACATGTGACGGGGGTACTCACTGGGGGCAGTACCACTCCCTGTCACGGTGGCTCGTGCAAGCCCAGGATGAAGCGACAATTGTCAGTCAGTGCCGCCCTGTGGGACCCCTTCCCCAGGGCTGAAAGCCTGGACCTGCGTGGGTGGGTATCTAGCAGCTGTGGCTTGCAGAGGGATGGACCAATCAGCTGCAGATTCGGGGAGGGACCAATCAGGGCTCTTTCTGAACTGCAGCTTCTCTGCTCCATAAAAAACCTAGGACATTTCCTGATATTTTTAAAATCTCCCCTGGACAGAGCCTGAAAAAGAGGCTTTGTCTGGGAAAACCCAGACATATGGTAACCCTACTTGACCTGCACCCTGATGTGTCCTTTGGCATAGGAATTCTGGAGTCACTACACCCTGAGACCATAGTAGCTGCTACAAAATGTTGATGCAGTCTGGAATGGAAGATTACTTTGGCTCTCCATTAGAGTCTGCTCACTGAGGCTGTGTGCTTAGACTAGGATTTGATTTTAAAAGACATATTACAAAATGGAAGCAAAAGCAAATCATCAACCATTCCACACAGCATTTTTTTTTCTTTTTTGGTCATGGTTGACTTGAAGAGTGATCACATGGTCAGCCTGAAAATACTGCAGCACACTGGAGTATAAAACATTTTAAATGTGCCCATCACCATCATGTCTAGGTACAATTTAGACAGCTTAGACCAATTTCCCCAAAACAAAGACCCATATACTGCAAACAAATCCACTACAGCAACTGAACTGAGAAGATCAGAGGCAGGGAATTGTCAGCCAGCCAACACAATGGCAGAAATATTCAAAAACCTCCAGTTAGTAGAAAGCTTGTGTAAAGACAGGTGTCTTACTTAGTGCTGTAAAAGTGCTTAGACACAGATATATTTCTGCTGGGACTGGGAGTGAATACCAAAGCTATTTCCTGCTCTTGAGCTTGCAACAACTCCACCCTTGGGACAGATAACCAGTGTTACTTCCAAGTTCAGCTGTCACAGGGACTGTGGTGGTCTACGTAATACACTAGCTTCAGTTAAGGCTCAGTAGCCAGCATCTTGAATCTTTCCTAGAAGCAAACTATCAGCCAGGGCAAAGAACAGAATACAAGGGTAATATGGGCTCATCTAGTTGTTCAACCTAAAAGATAGGGATTTGTATTCTGCACCATCCTAAATTTCCAAGTACCATTCAAGAGTAAACCTAGTTACAGCGCAATGTACTTACTTAACCATAAGGTGACAAAGGCATAGGTAACTAATTAAGGTATGCATCCCAGAGGAAAGGACACAATCTCATAGTCAGATGCAATTGCAAATATATTTACAGCCACTGGTGCTTCTGGAAAATACAGAAGCAGATAGTAGTTTATTAAGGTCCCCAAGATTGTAATTAACTTAGTAAGAATTCCAGAATCCATCAGAAACTCTTCAGTAAGAGCAGATCATCATTACTAGTCCACCACCTCATCAGGAAAAAGAAAAGACCCTGACCTTTGCCTGGAGAAAGCAATCACACCATTACAGAAGTATGTTCATTATATCACCAATTACCATCCCCATGACAAAGATAAAAATCTAGGGTGTATCCACTTTTGTGAGTAGAGTCAGAGACCATTAATAAGGTTGGCAGAATGTGTTTGGTTGTTTGCTTGTTTTCAATAATTGTTGATGGATAACATCAATGCTTATATTAAGCATTTTTTTATTTTTATCAATTTAAATTTTCACAGTTGCAGGAAATGATGGGGAGGGAATGGACAATTATTTAATGACAGATGTTGAGATTCAAAAACTTAGGTTTATAACCTTAAAGCTTTATAATCATTAAAAACTAATTGTCAACATCATATGTCAAAATATACAAAGTAAATATCCTTAAATCAAGCCCTACTATGTTCTCAAGCAGCATTTTTCTTACTTTGCATATCTGTAACATTCAGTTATTATTTATGGATTTTTTTTCTTCTCAGTTTGTGTGTGTACAGTGAAATCATATTAACTGACATTTACCAGTAAAAAATTAATCTTTCCAAGCCTAACCATCAGGCATATTAAGCTGAATATGAGGGCCCTCAGGTCACAGGCCAATATCGCAATATTCTGGTTAGAATCCCAATGGTTCGCAACCTATTTACCATTGTGGGCTGCATAAACAGTTCTCTCTGTGTTATATGGACCTCATCCATGCAATATATTTACCATCGTGCCTGCTGTGGCTGCCCAGTCGGGCACATGTCCCTCAACGCCTGCTCCCAGACAGTCAGGAGCAGGGGCAATCCCACCCACTGAGCCATGGGGGACCCTCGCTGGGAAGCCGCCCACAGAAGAAATTTCCACCCCGCACCAGTTATCACCCCAGAGATGGGACTTATAGGGCAGCCTCCTGCTCTGGATATGAGCTCTAGGTCTGGACTTGGCTAGCAGGGGTTGGGCAGGTGGGCACTATCTGCTGCAGGCTGTCCAGGGTGCATTGCAGCCTGGAGCATGCTCATCGCACCAGAGACATGTAGCTGTGTCTAGTCAGTGGATATGTGCCCGCTCCATTGCTCCGGACACCCAGAAGTGAGGAGGCAATGCTTCCCCAGTGGTGGCACTCGCAGTCATGCCCTTCTCTTCCCCTTGCCACATCCTCCACCCCCTTTCCTCTCCCCACTGTCTCCTACCCCTATCCACTCCCCATCCCCTCCCCCTTTCTCTTCTCTCTGCCCCATGCCCTTTCCTCTCCCACTGTCTCCTGTCCCCCTCCCTCCAGCCCCATTCCCTCATCCCCTTATCTTCCCCATCTTACCCCATCTCTCTTCCTTCCACACTGCCTCATCCTGCTCCCACACGGTACTCCCCATTGTAGAGAAACAGGACCCAGCACAGGTAGAAGATGATGATGGGCACTAGAATCCAGGAGGAAGTGTCCTGGAGCTGCCAGCTCAGCTGGGGAGAGGCGCCAAGCAAGTTGGCACAGATTGGGAAGCAGGGCAGCCCAGAGGATTCAGGGGGCCTGGGGTCTTCGGCAGCGGGGGGCCCCAGTTTCGGCGGTAATTCGGCAGCGGGGGGTCCTTCCACTCCAGGACCCGCCGCTGAAGTGCCCAGAAGACCCGCGGCGGGGGCCCGGCACTTCGGCGGCAGGTCCTGGACCCTGCGAGAGTTTTCTGGAGCCCCCAGAGCGAGTGAAGGACCCCGCTCCAGGGGCCCTGAAAAACTCTCATGGGGGCCCCTGTGGGGCCCAAGGCCTGGGGCAAATTGCCCCCCCCTCTGGGCGGCCCTGTTGGGAAGGACAGAACATCCTTACCCCCTGACAGGCTGAGCAGAGTAAGCTATGCTCAGTGCTCACAAAAATCAGGGTTGGGGAGTAGTCCCCAACTACGCCTGAAGCTGGTGTGGGTTGATGACCAGGCACCTCCCTCTGCCCTGGCAACCCTACAGCATGTCCCTGAAGCATGGTGTCAAGTATCAGAGGGGTAGCCGTGTTAGTCTGGTTCTGTAGAAGCAGCAAAGAATCCTGTGGCACCTTATAGACTAACAGAAGTTTTGCAGCATGAGCTTTCGTGGGTGAATACCCACTTCTTCGGATGCAAGCAGTGGAAATTTCCAGGGAGAGGTGTGTATATATAAGCAAGCAAGAAGCAAGCTAGAGATAACGAGGTTAGATCAATCAGGGAGGATGGGGCCCTGTTCCAGCAGCTGAGGTGTGAAAACCAAGGGAGGAGAAACTGGTTCTGTAATTGGCAAGCCATTCACAGTCTTTGTTTAGTCCTAAGCTGATGGTGTTAAATTTGCAGATGAACTGGAGCTCAGCAGTTTCTCTTTGAAGTCTGGTCCTAAAGTTTTTTTGTTGTAGGATGGCCACCTTAAAATCTGCTATTGTGTGGCCAGGGAGGTTGAAGTGTTCTCCTACAGGTTTTTGTATATTGCCATTCCTAATGTCTGATTTGTGTCCATTTATCCTTTTCCTTAGAGACTGTCCAGTTTGGCCGATGTACATAGCAGAGGGGCATTGCTGGCATATGATGGCATATATTACATTGGTGGACGTGCAGGTGAATGAACCGGTGATGGTGTGGCTGATCTGGTTAGGTCCTGTGATGGTGTTGCTGGTGTAGATATGTGGGCAGAGTTGGCATCGAGGTTTGTTGCATGGGTTGGTTCCTGAGCTAGAGTTACTATGGTGCGGTGTGCAGTTGTTGGTGAGAATATGCTTCAGGTTGGCAGGTTGTCTGTGGGCGAGGACTGGCCTGCCACCCAAGGCCTGTGAAAGTGTGGGATCATTGTCCAGGATGGGTTGTAGATCCCTGATGATGCGTTGGAGGGGTTTGAGCTGGGGACTGTATGTGATGGCCAGTGGAGTCCTGTTGGTTTCTTTCTTGGGTTTGTCTTGCAGAAGGAGGTTTCTGGGTACACATCTGGCTCTGTTGATCTGTTTCCTTATTTCCTCGTGTGGGTACTGTAGTCTTGAGAATGCTTGGTGGAGATTTTCTAGGTGTTGGTCTCTGTCTGCGGGGTTAGAGCAGATACGGTTGTACCTCAGTGCTTGGCTGTAGACAATGGATCTTGTGGTGTGCCCGGGATGGAAGCTGGAGGCATGAAGGTAGGCATAGCGGTCGGTAGGTTTTCGGTATAGGGTGGTGTTAATGTGACCACCACTTATTTGCACCGTGGTGTCTAGGAAGTGGACCTCCCGTGTAGATAGGTCCAGGCTGAGGTTGATGGAGGGGTGGAAGCTGTTGAAATCATGGTGGAATTTTTCCAGAGTCTCCTTCCCATGGAGCTCTCCCTGAAGCATGAGAGCTCCTCCCCCACCACAGAGGGCTGCTTTGCCTTCCCTGTGGACAGGGAGTGTTCCAGCAGGGTTCCATGGTGCCATCTCCCCCTCAGCTGGGACCTGGAAGCGGCAAACTTTGAATTTTTTTTAGCAGACACCTGGGCCGCAGCTGTGTGCTAATTGGGCTGCAGGTTGAGAAGCACTGCTGTGGAGCAGGGGAGTGGCACATAGAACCTCCAGATCCCCAAAGCAGTTTATTCTAGAGCTCACAAACCAAGTGGATGTACTTGAAAAAACTGCATCTTGAAATGGAGCACCTTTTAAATCTGAGAGTCACATGTACAAAGCATTTTCCCCCATTATATTATCATAGACTCATAGAATATTAGGGTTGGAAGAGACCCCAGGAGGTCATCTAGTCCAATCCCCTGCTCAAAGCAGAACCAACACCAACTAAATCATCCCATCCAGGGCTTTGTCAAGCTGGGACTTAAAAACCTCTAAGGATGGAGATTCCACCACCTCCCTAGGTAACCCATTCCAGTGCTTCACCACCCTCCTAGTGAAATAGTGTTTCCTAATATCCAACCTAGACCACCACCCCCACTGCAACTTGAGACCATTACTCCTTGTTCTGTCATCTGCCACCACTGAGAACAGCTGAACTCCATTCTCTTTGGAACCCCCCTTCAGATAGTTGAAGGCTGCTATCAAATTCCCCCTCACTCTTCTCTTCTGCAGACTAAATAACCCCAGTTCCCTCAGCTGCTCCTCATAAGTCATGTGACCCAGCCCCCTAATCATTTTTGTTGCCCTCCGCTGGACTATCTCCAATTTGCCCACATCCCTTCTGTAGTGGGGGGACCAAAACTGGATGCAATACTCCAGGTGTGGCCTCACCAGTGCCGAATAGAGGGGAATAATCACTTCCCTCGATCTGCTGACAATGCTCCTACTAATACAGCCCAATATGCCCTTGGCCTTCTTGGCAACAAGGGCACGCTGCTGACTCATATCCAGCTTCCTTAGGCTCGCGTGGAACCACGGAGCAAGCAGGATGAAGTGCCTCATTCACAATAAAATTATAATGTTTGTTAGTTTTATTGATGGTGAATTTTACTTTAATCAACATCAGCCAAAGTTTGGTGTTATCAAGTACTTTTGCACTTTCTGGGTAATCAAAGAGACAGATGGTAAAGAGTGCACCTTGGTCACATCACAGGTAGCCTCCTCCTGCCTTGGCTCCTCGCTAAAGTGATGGGGAGGAGCAATGGAAACCTATAACCTGATCAGTCATGCCACTTCCTTGGCAGATCACCAACTGGAAGACAGTGATGAGTCACCTTCTTGGTTACTAGGTTAATGCTGCGGCCCATGAAAGGCCATATTAAAAGTCAGGTGAAGAATTATTGTTGGATTTATTTTCAGTGATTTTTTTTGTCTTTCCTGATTGAAAATTGTTTCTAATCAAAGCTTGATCTTCTCAAATGCATTTGTTATCCAAATTGTTAAAATAATTTCTTGGTTCACAGCACTTCATTATGAGTATTTGAAATTCAAGTAGCTTTGATTGAACACATGGGTCACATACAGAGTTCTGACAAGTACCAGATTACATGAGGCTATCCACATTTTAGCTGAATCATAGAATAATAGAATATTAGGGTTGGAAGGGACCTCAGGAGGTCATCTAATCCAACCCCCTGCTCAAAGCAGGACCAACACCAACTAAATTATCCCAGCCAGGGCTTTGTCAGGCTGTTTGTTTCACTGTCCCATCAAATCAAGTGGTATTCCATGGATATGAGCCTAGGGAAAGGTATGTTGAGCTGGAACTCAGGAGACAATGAGTTTGAATATCAGTTCTTCAACTCACTACAGTATATGTTTCCGTGCACTTCATAGTCCTTATTAGTAAGCAAAGCTTATTGCAGGAGTCAATCAACTATCATCTCTCCTGCCACTTTACAAATAAATTAACCAAGATATTGCATAACGTCATTTGTGGCAGGGTTGAGACTAGAACTCAGGTCTTTAATGCGACAGACTGAAATCTTATCAACTCAGTGCCATGCTCCCTTTTAGGCCTGTTATTCCAAATCTTGCATGAACCATTAGATTACACTCTTTTCTCAGAGCCAAAGCATAACTCAATGCCAACACTCTATTGCTATCTAGCCAATAGTTCTATAGCACACTGGCAAAGTGTCCATCATGCCCTGCAGGTTCACACTCATTTATTTCAAGCTGTAGAGGTCCGTGCTGGGGATCAAAAGGTCTATGATTGAAACCTGTTGCTGACATCTCAAAAGGGGTGTCCTTATGGTGAAACACTTTGAGTTTCCTTTAAGAAAAACAGATTAATTAGCAGTGGAAAAAATAGTATAAAACCTGTTTTAAAGGACTACAAACCATTATAACTGGTCACCTATGGTGTAATATAAAAGGGGTTCCACATTTTGGTCATTTACCAAACATTTTAATTGCTTTTCATCACAGATGGGCAGGTTTGAAGGTTGAGAATTACAGTTACATGATTTTTGTGTGTGTGTGCGCGCGCCTGCCTCACCTGAATAGGCATAACTCTTACAGATTTCTAAATATTCACAATTCCAGATTTGTTTTCCCTGGCTTAAAATTCACTGTTTAGTTGAACGATTTGGCTTGTAAACCGTTTTCACTAGAATATTTGCAAAATGAATAAAAAATAAATGGGCATGAGCACAGTGAAAGTAAATTTATTTAAAACTTCAAACAAATATTCACAGTCCTAGTCACATTTGTGCACCTGTAAAAGAGATCACTTGATGGGAAAGAAAGAGTTATTAAAAAATCTTTTTTTCTCACTATTTCAAGATTTAGGCCACAGTCTACATATAGAGGAATGGTGGGAGGATGGGTGTGTGTCAGCATTTCACTAGTTTTAACCTACTGCATCTGTGGCATCCATTTTTTGGCATTAGTGCATCTTAATAACCCCTTCTTCTCTTTTTTTTCACCCCTGAAAACCTCATTCTTGAGCACAGGTATTGAATAATAATAATAATACATAAGGCAGTAGGAAAAAGGGACCTGTGGTCACCAAACAGTGAAGCCCTATAATAATCCCAAATGTCGGCAAGTTTAGTGTAATATTGGTTTGTGTCCTCTACTACCGAACTATATTCTTCCCTTTCACATAATGAAATCAATGATCTACTAGTGTTTTCTATTATTAACTATTAAACACAAATGACCTAAATACATAAAATTGATGAGACAGGCCACAGCAAATTTAAGAAGCTTCCATCCTTTATCTTGCATTCCCTTATTTTTTTCCCCCTATTTTCAACTTTTCTATAAATATCAAACATAACTCTAGGCTCATGAGCTTAGCAAAGCTGAAGAACTTTATTAGGGAGAAGGGAGAAAATATGTTTGGTTTCTGAATAACTTTTCCTAACGACTAACAATGTGTCTGAATATCATGTTTGTACACTTAAATTTGTGCTGGTAAACACTTGTACATGGGTCAATATTTAACAACACAAGCGTTAAATCCCTTGCTGCTCAACTATAAATACACTAATAGAAAATTCACAATGTAAAATGAAGAGCTGAAATTCCAACCTTGAAAACATGAAATGCATTCAACTCATTTGAACTCTAAATTGATTTCTGCTAAACATCACTCAAGGCTAAGTGAATTTTAGTTAAAAAGTTACTGTGGTATCATCTGTCCCTCTAACAAGGATGACAAAAATAGCCTCTGGTCTACCTCCAACTGAGCTCTTCTTATCTTTTCCAGAAACCCATCTGCTGTAACATCAATGAAGACAGATTTTTTTCTGAGTACATTTTAAATGTGGTGACATTTATTCTAGATACTTTAATATGCATGTGTATTAAATCTGCTTATTACTTAATATTTGTAAGCAAAGTACAAAGAACAACAAAAAAAGAGTTTGTCTTGTTATGGTCCATGAAATTCATTTAAGGAAGATTTGTAAAACAAAGTTGATTCTAATAGCTCATTTTCTTTGATAATTCTACCACTGGAAAGTGTGACTGGGGATTCTGTAATGTCAATGATATAGGAGGAAAAAAGATTCTCCTCAATGTACTGTATCAAATTTAGTTCTAGCATAAGGGGGGATATAACTTCATTAGGAATTACACCACTTTCACCTAAGTGGAATTTGATTCATATTTTTCTGATGCATTGGCTTGTTTTCTAAACACTGGAAAGAAAAATCAATCAGATATTTGCCTGTATATCTTATGCAAATGATATAATACTATAATGAGTCTGATCTACCATTCAGAATGCTCATTAGTAGATTGATTTGAAAATATTTGTTTAACTTCTATGAGTTTACTGACTGTGGATGAGATCTTTACAAAAGATAAATTTGGATTGTTGTTGCCCCTGCTCTACATATATGTTAAAGATCTCAGGACACTTCTTTTATGAGTAAGTAAAAGTTTGCCCCGGTATCCTTGGCCACTATAAACACTATAATATGTGCTGTGTACTAGTTGTTCTAAACTTCACCTTCCTTTGGAGAGGTGACTGTTTCAGGAATGAAATGTAGTTTGTTCAGTGGTATGGGATGAGAGTCAGAACACACAACAAATTAATTGCTTTGCTAGTCTTAATCTTAGACAATGAAGATATTGAGTAGAATACTGTAGTAATTCTAATTAGTAGTTCTCAGCAGATCTACAACTATTTTGAACCAAATGAACTTTCCTCTCAAATGCCTACATGGGCTGCTGTTATTAACAGAGTGTTTCAAATTCCATATTTATTTGAGTTTACCCATTGAGAAAATTAAAATATTTTCAGACATTGTTTTGACATCCTTAGGTAAGGCAATTATATTATCTGCAGTATTGTCTCAACAGAGCTCTTAAGCTAAAACAGTGGTTTCAAACTGGGGGTTGGGACCCCTCAGGGGGTTGCAAGGTTATTACATGAGGGGGCGCAAGCTGTCAGCCTCGACCCCAAACCCTGCTTTGCATCCAGCATTTGTAATGGTGTTAAATATATTAAAAAGTGTTTTTAATTTATAAGGGCGTGGGAGGTTGCACTCAGAGGCTTCCTAAAAGGTAGGAAAAAGGTAACCAGTACAAAAGTTTGAGAACTGCTGAGCTAAGACAGTAAGGAGCTGTCTATACTCTATACCATTAGTATAGATGGTCCTGAACCGGATCCTGAATACCAAATACACATAAGCATCCTAACTTCCTGTCTTTAAAATATCGTCAGCCAATATTCTGGATCCAAATGCTCTTGAGCTCAGGACTTCAAATTCCAAATCCAAACCTAAAATTTCACAACTTTTGAAGTGTTGAGATTCAATGCAACAATCTGATCAATAACTGAGGTTTAAGCAGTAAACTCTGATGACAAGTCAATATGGAGCTTTTGCCTCTAGTGACCTTAGTTCAAGCTTATCTCTAGTCAGGAGTAGATGGGAAGCTATCAGGAATTAAAACTTTAAAGTGGTAAAAATACAAAAACATTTTCTGGCAAACTAATCACAGTGAAGGAGAAAGGAGGGATACAGCAGTTTGGCTGTATCAAACATGGAGGAGAGAGTAACAGACAAATGATTACACATCGGACTACAAGACTAGCAATCTAGGGCCTGGTCTACACTAGGACTTTAATTCGAATTTAGCAGCGTTAATTCGAACTACTCTTGGATCTGATCGGTGTGTGGGGCGAGGAGTCTGTGCTTTCGGAGCTGCGCTCCAACGAACGGAATGCAAAGACCTACGAGAAGGTCTCCAAAGCCATGATCCAGACAGAGGATACAGCCGTCATGCAACGCAGCGCCGCGTGAAAATCAAGGACCCCAGACAAGCCTACCAAAAAATCAAAGCGGCCAACGGACGTATCATGGAAAACGTGCTCGAAATGATTGTCTGCCATTGCTTTACCGCGCAAATGATTTGTGCAACAGCAGGCACAGGGGTCTCAACAAAAAATTCACAGAGACAGCCTAGACTCAGTTAATTGTTCGCAAAAAAGTATCATTGCAAGGAATTAACTAACTGTTTCCCATCTCACAGCTTCCACTGTCTCCAGACCTGCCACAGCATCCACCTCGCAGAGGCTGGCGAAGATTAGGCGGCGAAAGAAAAAGACAAGGGACACGATTTTCGATGAATGTGTGGGCTGCTACCTAGCCGAGGCGGACCAGCAGAGGCAGTGGAGGGAGAAAGTCTCTCTGTACCAGCGCTCACACAGCGAATGGGAGGAGAGGTGGCGTGAGGAACACAAGCAGGCGACTCAAGCAATGCTTGTACTACTGAGGGAGTAAACGGACACGCTCCGGCGACTTGTGTATGTTCTGCAGGACCGCTGCAGGACAGAGCCCCCGGCAGTATCTCTGCAACTGCCCTCCCCCGCCACAAAGTCACATTCCCCCCTCACCTCAAATAACCAGGAGGATGCCCGCCCTGGGCCGTGAATACTGTCACTGCACCCCAGCAGAGTGCTCAAGTAACCAAAAGCTCTCCTACCCTACATTTGCATAAGTCCTTCCCTTCCGGACTCAAACAAGTCCCAATCCCAGTCCCATCCCATAACTGTGTACTTAAGTAATAAAAATACTTTGCTGTTAAGTACTGTTTCCGTCATGTTTCTTCACTGAAGACTGTGTTTGAATGGGGTGCGTGGGGAAGTGCGTTGCTAATTGCATAGGACAGGCACCTTTCGCAGGGTACAGACACGGGGGCCGGATCAGCAGCGGGTAACACACACAGTGCAGTCAGCAGGCACCGTGGTCGGTATGGGAGGTGGTTTCCAGGTTCTGTGTGGGCGGTGGGGATGTGACTTTTTAGCGGGGGAGGGCAGGTACAGATCTTATACAGCGGTCCTTGTTGTGGACCGCTGAGTCACGCAGCAGAGGAATCTGTATCCGTCCTCCTCCGCCACAAGGCCACATAGCCCCCCGCACACAGAATCCCAAAAAGGAGGGATGGCAGGCTCCGTTGAAACAAGCAGTCCGGCAATGCGGACCGCTGTAGGAGCAGGAGCCTGTCATTCCTTGAGTTTAGAGGCGGTCTTTACATCAGCGCACACCCTACCCACCGCAGTCTGCGTTCCAGTTTCGACCCTTTAACGAAAAGTCATGAATAAAGAAACCTCTCCTCAGTAACAGTGTGACATGTATTTTATTTTTACACGTGTCTTGGAAGTGGAGGAAACGGGGAGAACGGGGTATTTAACCGAAGAGGAGAGTCAACAGTAACTGGGTAAAGAAACAGGGGCAGGTTCAGCTTCTCTGTAAAGAAACTGAACAGTCACAGGTCACGCTGCTCGCTGGTATTTAAAGAGTTCCTTGTCGCTGTCCCAGGCGCCTGTATAGGGCTTCATGAGCAAGTGCATTAGCGGGCAGGCTGGGTCACCGAGGATCACTATAGGCAAATGCACATCCACAACAGTTATTTCGTGGTACGGGAAGAAACTACCTTCCAGCAGGCGTCTGAGCAGCCCACAGTTCCTGAGAACACACGCATCAGGAACCTTGCCCGGCCATACGACGTTCATGTTGGTAAAACGTCCCCTATGGTCCCCCAGTGCTTGCAGAACCATTGAAAAGTAGCCCAATTTCTCAGCAGCTGAATGTGGAAGAGGTGGACGATAAAGTGCGAGGAGGAGAAAACGGCGAGGATCGCAGCGGGCTCCATGCTTGCAGTGCTGTGGCGTCCACGCTGTCACTGACCAGAAAAGTGCACGAACAGATTGCCCGCAGGCGCTTTCAGGGAGGGAGGGAGTGAGGGCGTGATTGACGGTTCAATGACGACAGTTACCCAAAACCACCCTCGACACATTTTTTCCCCCAGCAGGCATTGGGGGCTCTACCCAGCATTCCAATGGGCAGCGGGGACTGCGGGAACTGTGGGATAGCTTCCCACAGTGCACCGCTTCGAAAGTCGACGCCGGCCCCGTTAATGTGGACTCAGAAGTTCGAATTAGTGTATTTAGTATGGATACACAAATTCGACTTCATAAGGTCGAATCCACAAATTCGAATTAAGTAGATTCGAAATAGTCCTGTAGTGTAGACAAGGCCTAGGTTTAATTCCATTTTTGTCACTGACTTCCAGCATGCTCTTTGCAAATCAGTCTCTCTCTGCTTCAAACTCCCATTTATAAAATTGGCAGAATATATACCTACTGCACTGGAGTGTTGATTCATTCATGTTTCAACACTCAGAGCTCCTTGTAAAGAAGATGCTGGAGAACTACTAAATATTTATTATTCATAATAAAATGAATGCAATTTAGTGGTACTCGTCTACTCAATTGAACATAAAAAATTAAATGGGAAATAAAATAAGGGTCAATGGGGGACCACAACAAAGCTGGCAGCACAACTAATAACTTGTCTTCATTACAGTGTTAGTTCTAAGTGTGCATGCACATGAACACAAACACACTCCTCTCCCATTATTGGCTTCAGTGAAAATTTGGCTCTAAGATATTAAAATTACAGTTACATACAGAAAAAGAAAATATTACAAATAGGAAAGGGATAAATGAATTTGATTACTTTTGTGTGTGTGTGCAGATGCGTACACACACACTTTAAAAATCTGAACAACTTTAACATGATCTTTACTACATTGATTTCTGAGTACTATATAATATTGTGACAGAAATGGCCAAGATATAAAACATACAAACTTATAAGCAATGAATTTTTTATATCTGAAGTGGAGATACATATTTTTAAAAAGCAAAGTACAGAGCCATTCATAAAGGTTGATTCAAAACAGCAAAAACAAGAAGAAGCTTGAATGTACTATTGCTTCTGAGATTGACACTCAAAGTGAGGTGTCAACGACTTAAGTGCTTTTCCTTTTTGTGATACAAGTTGTATACCAGCAACAGCCCAATGTGGGGCTCCTGTAGAAAAAAGGGGATTTTAAAGTGACTACAATTATGTAGTTTATAGAAACAATAAAGTTAGGCCAGCTCTTACTTATTTTTTTCTCTTACTACCTACGCAGGCGTGTGACTCCCACTGTTTTAGTCACTGGAGTTCTTGTACATACCTTAGGGGACACCAGGATTAAGACCAAGCAAAATAATCACAATTATTAACAATGTTTTTTTTATCATTAAAGAAAGGAAAAGAAAACTTCAAACAAAACAACATAAATGACAGAACAGAAATGAAGTGGCTACTTACATTGCAATCTCTTTTGTATTCCTCTCAGTGATGAGTTCTTAACAGAAATTACACCCCTGAGAGTGAACCACCTTTGGGGTGTCCTTCATTTGGTAAGTTAAGGCCAAAGTATATTGTTTCGCAAATTTATTGTGAATTCAGTCTTAGTGTCTTATTAGATAACTAAGCTGTTTATAGCTGTATAAAAGTGTTAAAAGGCAGGTGGATCCTGTTGGTTATTATTAATAACCAACCAGTTTATAGTTCAACAAAGTAAGTAGTTTTAACTAAATCCTATAAAATCAAATCAAATATTTTAAGAGTTCCTTAAAACAAGCTATTTAAGGTGCTGTTTTAAGGCTGACTAATTACAAATATTAAGAATCTTATATCCAAATAAATACCACTATTTCTTTGTTTACCAGTGTTTAGCTCATCTCCTCTCCAGGGACACATGGTCTAAACCGTTTGGTAATTAACAGGTAATAAACAAACCTCTTGTAGGCTTATCTAGATTCAAAATTAGTTGCTGTTATCTTTTCATTGTCTTCATGGCATTGAGGATTGGCTTAGGTGACACCATCTTCTGAATACGTAGTCTGTTTCAATGAACATGCAATATTTCCAAATGCCTTTGTTATTCTTGTGGCAGGAAAGTCCCAGATAACCTCTTAAAGTTAGAGATTAACGTTTTCTTTTTATTCAATTCAATTCATTTTCGGAATTATTCCTTCAATTTTTTTTAGAGTGCAACAGGAAACACTATTTTAAAAAACTCCAAAAACTCTTGGTTTTGATATAAAATGTTTTTATTTTTCAAACAGTTTTTTTTAATTAAATAACTCTTAGAAAGTTTTTAGCTGAAATAGTTAATAAAGAAGTTGTTGATACCAGTGTTGATGATTCTTGTCTTCTTCATTTCGTTGAGGGAATTGTTTGAGCACTATTAATTCCCCACTAATATAAATATTCTATACTTAAATGGCTTCTTACATTAGTAATTATTTTAACAAGGTCATTCGATTCCATGCAGATACATAGTAATGATATTGGAAAATTATATTAAGATTTTTGCATTTAGCTAACATATTTGAAAGTATGCTTTCACAAAGGTGTTTGCCATTTCAACACTGAAGAAATAAGCAAAAGGTCTGAAACATTTCCAACTTCCCTTTTTTTTTTCCTAGAAGCTTTTCTGGATGAAGTTGTAGGGTAATTATAACATTTATTTCAACAAGTATATTTCTAGAATTCTCTGTGCAAGTTTACTTAGAAGTTGTTGGGTTTTTTTGTGTGTGGGGGGGGGGGGGAGGAGACGTGAAAATGTCCAGTGTACCATTATATTTAATGCTCTTCACCATTATATTTAATGCCCTACATTCCTCTTCACAATCAGGTCTTTTTCTAAATCATGAATGGTTTACATTGTTTGTTTCTTGCTATAAGGATTACATTGGTACCAACTGGTATGGTCTAGATAAAACACTCTCAGGGGTTTGTTTCTTGACCCATGGTCCTTTGAGTTACAATCTGTATGTTACAGCACTTCAACTTCTATTAAATATTTTGTACAAAGCACAAATTTCATAACCAATCTTTTAAATATTGTACAAAAGAAAATAGTATACAGATTAAAGCAAGGTAAGTTTTAAAACATCACTTTTCTGAGTTTGTATAATACTCCTAGGGGTAATAAATATGGTTTTGTGGGAAAGGAGGGGTTATCATCCTTACATTTGCTTGTCCTTTGGAGACAGAAACAGAAGCTTCCTGGAATGTTTTTTAACCAGCCGAAATATTTTTTTTATAACATAATAACTAACTAAAAACATACACAGGTATTGCTATATTTTAAAGCAACCTGGTATACCTAGGTATGTCTTTAAAGTCAGCAAAGATGCAAACTAGTTTATAATGACCTAATGTTTTTTAAAAAGATATAATAATTTTTTAAGATCATTTCTGCATGCATACTGCGGTTTCTCTCCTACAAATTGCATCCAAGAGTGGTATCTGAAAAGCATAGGCCAGGCATAGTACAAAAGTGTCACTGATGACTTTTAATGAGTTGGTGGAGTCTTTTGGACTTCAGTGGATGAAGAGAGTAAACATATAGATGAACAAAAGCAATCAATGACTGGGTTCTATATTGTGCTGGAAGCAGAACAAAATTTACCTCAGGGGTATGTGCTGAAAAAAATCTTTACAAAGGTGTCTGCAAACCTGAATCATGATGTCTATATCCTTTCTGTTCAAAGCCTACCTACAAGAATTACATATCTGTATAGAAGCATTGATTAGGGTAATCTATTAACCCTTTGTCTGCTGTACATTCACTCTCTCTTTTTTTTTTTAAATGTCAACTTCTCAGGTTACAAAACTCCAACGCCTGTCTTCATGAAAATGTATTTCACAATGTAGAAATATGTTAATCTGTTCCACAAAACAATATTGTGAATGGAAAGAATATTCAAAAACATTTTTCAACCTTTTCAGATGTATGCAGTTTGCAACAAAGTCAAGCAGAGTAATTTCATACATCTGTCAGAGTTTGATAAAACAAAAACTTGAGCTTCTACGTGTAATTATGAAGAATCTTTTTTTAAAAAATCATGAGCAAACATCTGCCACATACAGCATTCTCTGACATTGATATTAGGGGCTACTTAGTACCCATGAGTAGAAAATCTTTAACAGCTGGAATAATTATGTGATTACACCAGAAAATAGATCATTAACACTGCATACAGCACTTCCTCTGATTTTGTTTTCAGTTACATACTTCAATATTCATTAAAATATTTTATGAATTTTAACAAGAGCATATTTTAGATCTTTTTTCACAAATTGCTGTATATAGAAATAATTTTAATCATTGTATTTCTTTATATTTTACATTGGCCCAAAATTAATTATAAATAACAGGCATAGCAGTAATAAATGGATTTTTTCTTTTATTTGACTGACAAATGTTTGTGCTTAATCTTTCATGATATCCCCAAAGTTTTGCTGATCATTTTTTTAACAAATATTATTGGACTAGTTTTTACCTGTCCTAATAGTCCTTTTGTCAAATCCTTATTCAATTATTCAGTCAGTCTTTGATATGAAAATTATATAAATGCTTTCTCTAAACTAGATAAAAGAATTCCAAACTGTTCAAAGAGAATATAATACTTTCTGTCATTTAGCACTGCATGACAGTCTGTGGATCTCTTGCCATACCCGTTCCTTCTGTATGCCTGGCCATTAAAAGCAAAAATAAAATAAATTAAAATAATAATTAGCTGTTAGAACATCTGTTTGCTAAAAACACTTTTTTCTTATAATTCTCAACTGAAAAACATACAAATGGGGATCTGACAATATCATTTGTGTCTGAGCAATATATTGCCGCAGAAATTTTTTTCAAAGAACCTCTCTCACTTTGTTCTATTCTCTTGCTCCACCTAGAAAAAGCTTCCTCCAACAGCCATGTATTTCACAAAGACAGGTAGCTGGGCAACAGCAAACCATGCAATAAAATAGGGGAATAATAGAGCAATAATAATACTTTGTATATTTCATTAATAACCCATATGGCTGGTGTTCATAGAACTGTCTTTTCCTCACAGATACACTTGCTTCTTGCCCTCAGTTTAATCTGCTGAAAAGCTAGATCATTACCATCACACCATAGTGGCCTGTGAATTCAGTTCAGCTGTTCGTTAGAGCTGAGAGTAAAAGCTTGAAATGTTTTAGTGCCAAGTGACGGATGTTGGCAGAGGTAAAGCTCTAAGTCTCTTCTTGCCAAACTGCAGCTACAGTAGTGACCTACACTTTAAGATAACCCTATAACCCTATAGTTCAACCCCTCTCTTCACACTTCATCTGTGTTTCATATAGCCTGTAACAACTTTAGGTCAGAGAATATCTAGTGTATGTACAGGGCCCAGCACAAAGGGACCCCAACCCTGATGGGGAATGGAGAAGCAGCTGTGGATGCTACCGCAAACAAGTAACTTGTAGGAAACAACATTTCTTCCCTAAACTCTGTTTGGTACAACTCAGCAAAATAAATTAATTAGTGTATACTTATATAATAAGGACCAAATTCTACCCCAGCATACATCCTGTGGATTCACCACTACCTTTTGTGGGATTGCATGGGTTCTAAATTAGGACAGAATTTAGCAATAGGCTTTTACATTTTTTAATACATTGATCTTCCCAACATTTAAAACCAAGATTCTCAAAGCACTTCTGTAAGTCTGAATTATTCCATATTGCCTTACAGAGAAAAGGAAAGGCACATTTAAAATTAATTGAAATATATAAATGGTGTATTTAGTTCATAGTTCCCACATCAGGGTGTAACTGATTACTATACACATTCCATAATTGCCTGCCGCTGCAATATGTGAATGTACATGTTTTCATTTACAATAATAGAGCATAACACCTGCCTTTTCTCCACTTTCATAGCCTCCTGTTATACTGACCAGATTCCAAGTGAAATTGCCCCTCACACCAAGCAGTAAGATGTGTCTTGGAATACATTCTGAACATGGTAAGAGTCTAGCTCATACAAATCTCAGAGCACGTTTGAAGTATATTAGTTGCACTATTGTTGCACCATTGAGCCTTACAATTTCCTCTTGTAATCATTAGATAGCAATGCTATAAACCAGTAAGAGAAACACTGGAAGTGGTCCTTTCTTTTTCTTAAAAAAAAAAGCGTAACAGAGAGCCTTTAGGAATCAAATTTTGACCTCAGATGTGCATGTGCATCTCCCAGTATCTTAAATTAGAACTGTATGCTCTCTTGAGGATTTAATTGGTCTGAAAATACATGATAAATGAAAATGGTCCTGTAGTGAGTGAATCTCAGAGTGAACATGAAGAACAAGTACCAAATGTGTCCTTTCTCACAGGTACCTTCAGTTGAAATATAGGTGTAGATGCTCTACCAAGTAGGGCTTGTCTACACGGGAACATCCAGGAGAGTAAATTCACATCTTTAGTTAATTCAGATTAGTTTTCCTGGGTGTCCCCTTGTAGACAATCCATAACCTTGCAAAATAATTACGGAGGAATCTGGTGTATATAGCTATGATCCTGTTTTCTGTGCACTGCATCTTTACATGTAAACAGTCTACTTACCTTTCTGCTATGGGGCAGGGCTTTGAGGTGAGTCAGAATAAGGAAATCTAAGGAGTGGGACACATTCTGCTCTCATGACAATTTATTATTTGCTCTGTTGTGTTACTTCATCTAAAATAAAAATGAAAGTGCATGTGTTTGTGAAAGCAGGGAAAGAAAGAGAAGGTTTAAGTGCAGCTATTTAAGTGTCAGAGACAGAGCAACTGTTTTGTCAAGTCTTAGCCTAATATCGCAAAACCTGTAAAAGCAGGGCTCATGTCAGAAGAAAGTGGAAAACAGCAAAATAGTCAGTATAACCTAGCCTTAAAATAACAATGTTTTGTTTCTTTAAAAAAAAAAGTAAAAAAAAGCCCCTAAAATAAATAGCAAATAGCCTAAATAAAATACAGATGTTTTTAAGTAATGCACGTCACAAAGAGGTATAAATGCTTGTGTAATTTTGCTTGTACTTTGGAAAAACTCAGGCAAAGATGCTCTCCGTCAGCTGTGTTCTTCCCTTGCAATTGCATGTCCTAAATAAAGCTGTCTCTGATTTTGTTGCTTCCAACCTAAGAGTGGAGTTTGTTTCTTCCACAATATTTGGTGCCGTGACTCGGATGGCTACGCCCGGCTGAGGCAGTAACTGCTACCTCAGACCGTCCCCCTTCGAACCCCAGGCGCCAACTCAGAGGTAAGAGACCTTTTGAAATCTCTATTGGGGTGTCAGAGGAGGACTAACCGTGGGGCCGTCTGTTCCTTTGGGCTCACGCCATGTGAACTTTTGTTTATGCAACAAAATCAGATGCAGACCGGTGTTGGGGAATTGGTTACCCTGTGTAAGGTTAGTGATATGTGTACGCGGGGCTGGAAAATGTGTTGTTGCCCCAGGGTAAGCCAATGTGTGGCTTAGGTCAGACCTATTGAGTGGAGGGGTTGTGGTAACGCCCTCAGAGAAGAACACAGGGGAATCAGGCCCAAGTGGGCAGGCAACAAATAAAAAAAAATAAAGAACAGGTTGAAAACTTAAAAGGCATAATAAATAAATAAATAAATAAATAAAATTTAAAAAATGTTTTTAATTAATGCACGTCACAAAAAATATAAATGCTTATGTAATTTTGCTTATACTTTAAAAAAAAACTAAGGCAAAAATGCTCTCTGTGAGTTGTGTTCTTCCCTTGCAATTGCATGTCCTAAATAAAGCTGTCTCTAATTTTATTGCTTCCAACCTAAAAGTAAAGTTTGTTTCTTCCACATTTTGCTCTTTGTGTAAACAGTTTCCACTCACAAATCAGGTACTTAATGGTAGGTAGCTAAATTTAATCATTTGTGCTGGTTATTGAATGTGCTTGCAAACTTGAGCTTTCAAGATAAGAGGTATGGTTGAAGCTCACTTTGAAAATACAGCCTGTAAAGAATTAATGTGCTTTTGAGTTTTTATAGCATTGAGTGAGATACTTACATGGGAAAAATCCAATATGTAGTTCCCAAAAGGAATACAAAATTAACAAGGCTTAAACGGAATACTTGGCTTTCTGTTGAAGATGTGCTGTCTATGGAGAAACAACAACTTCTTATTAGAAGGACATCTCTAAGTCATTATTGTTGTTTGTTGCTGAAGATTACACATAATGTAACGTGCAATGTTAGTGGAGAAGCATGGCTGTGTAGCCTTCCCCCTCCCGCCCCTCAACGTATTGCATTCTCTAACAGCAAAGCAATATGGTCTAGTACAGGGATTGGCAACCTTTGGCATGCGGCCAGTCAGGGAAATCTGCTGACAGGCCAGGACGGTTGGTTTACCTGCAGTGTCTGCAGATTCGGCTGATCTCAGCTCCCACTGCCGCAGTTCACCATTCCAGGCCAATGGAGGCTGCAGGAAAAGGTAATAATTGGAGATATACCAATCTCCTAGAACTGGAAGGGACCTTGAAAGGTCATTGAGTCCAGCCCCCTGCCTTCACTAGCAGGACCAATTTTTGCCCCAGATCCCTAAGTGGCCCCCCTCAAGGATAGAACTCATAACCCTGGGTTTAGCAGGCCAATAGGGAGGGAGCTATACCTCCCCCCTAAAGCGGTGCAGGACAAGGGATGTGCTGGCCACTGCTTCCCACAGCCCCCATTGGCCTGAAACAGTGAACCACGGCCAGTGGGAGCTGAGATCGGCCAAACCTACAGACGCTGCAGGTAAACAAACCGTCCTGGCCTGTCAGTGGATTTCCCTGACTGGCTGTGTGCCAAAGGTTGCTGATCCCTGGTCTAGTATGAAAGCAGAAAGCTATCTGAGTACAGAATGGATTCCCTGGAGCTTTCACTCAACAATGAAACCCTACCTAAAAAGATCAAGTCACAGGGACAGATCATCAATGCACTTCCTTTATGAATTTTGGATGAGCTTTTGACTCATGCTAATATTTGTAAAAATTCAGCTCTCACAAACATTTTTGTTCATACCTGGGAGTTAAAATCCAAGGAATAAAGAAAAAAATATTCATGTTTTCTTGTTTTTTCTGTTGCACACCCAGCACTATTCCCAAATATAGTCCAGCAAAACAAGTTGGTTTTTTGGGATAAATGTATTGTGTGTGTTAGTGGACAAACTGCAGGGGCCTACTTTATAAATATTATGCATCCTTTTTATTGGCTTCAGTGACACTATCCAGATATGCTACTCAATATGAGTAAGGTGATGGAAACTTGGAAGCCAGTAGAACAAACAGAATTTAAATCTACTCTCTTCACTGTGTGCGATGGGTCTTAGCAGGAAGTTAATTAATGTAGCCTACTTCGGTATAATGTGTCAAATTACTATTTTATGATTCTGTGAAAAAATCACTATTATGGACTTTGAAAATAGCTAAGACAAAAATAAGTGTTGCACTGAAGTTCTGAGACACAAGTGTTTTCATGTTTTCAGTCTTAGTACTCTTTATAGCAAAGTTTTATTTAAAGTAAAAATGGACAGGGATGAATAAAGAAAGACAGGGATGAATATATCTAAGCTGTCCAGTCAGTTAGGGAAATTTAGCTTTGCTTAATTTCTCATAACTCAAAGACTAGCTTTGCCCTTTTGCAAAATGGCCTGGGCATGCTCTCATCTTATATATAAATAAGTGATGTTGGAAGAGATTGTCAACAGCATCTAAGGAAGTAAATGCCCAACTCACATTGAATTGAAAATAAAACTCGTATATGCTCCAAATATAGCCTAAAATGTCAAGTGATTGGTTCTGATGCATCATAATGAGAATTATAGATACAGTTTTTGTGGCAGCTATATATACAACATTGCCTACAGTTTTCCATTCTAATTCCCTGCAGATTAATGCACTGATGAGCATCCATATATACCCATGATGCCTCCCATTGACCAAACAAATGATCTTGGGGTACTGAATTTCAGGAATACATAGAGCAGTACATGTTTATTTCAACATGCTACACATGTGCAGGTTGGTTTGTAGAGAAAAATGACAGAGTACAGTACTGTGTAATCTGAGAAAGGGTATGATGGCTTCAGCGTTGTCATTTCCTGACTTTCAAATGTGCAGCTGTGCAGCCTTAGCATTCTTTTAATATAGCTTTATTGACTGATATGAGAGTTTCCATTGACAAATTATGTTTCATTTATGAAGAAGATGTCTTATCTCCAGTTCTAGTCAGCAGTAGTGGTGGTTTTGTAAGATAAAGTGGATACAGATATAGAATAGAGTTCTTATCCCAGTAGAAAAATTAAGATTTCTTCACAGCACAGTAGCAATCTACCAGTAAAGCATTCGGGCATACATAAGCCACCAGGAAAGTTTCAGTTTGAGATTTTATATTCACTAGAGTAAGTAGGGGAACTTATAAATACTGAAGCTTGGCAGGATGAAACAGCCAGGAAAGGGTTAAGGGCTGCCTGCCAGTCACATGATTCAGCAGAGGCTAAAAGAAGAGGTGTATCTTTTTTTCCAGGACAGAGTGAGATGCCAGGGGAAAGGCTTTGGGGCCCCTGCAAACATTTCTTTTTCCCATGGGTATAGCTTTGTTTTGTGTTACTTTGTGACTTTTTTATTTGAATAATGAACTGTGACCTGAAAAAGACTTAAGTATGACACTGGTTCCCTCCTGTGCTGGCGAGGGAGCCCACAAGCATATGAAGTCCTTATCAGATGATAACAAGATTTAAATGATTGTATGTCGAGTCTATGGAAGCTGAATAAGGCCCAGATCCTTGAAGGTATCTTCAACTGATTTCAGTGGAAGGTAGGTGCTTATACCTTTTAGGATGTGAGCTTAAATGTTTATACACAGAATGTGAAAATGCCCAGGGATAACTAGAATTTGGAAAATTTCGAAGACATAATTAATCAAATGTTTGAAGTGAAACTGACATTATTCCTACACTGTCGCACTTATGTATCTCACAGCTGTCAGCAAAATGCAGCAAAATATGAATATCTTAATTCAGCTTGAATGTCTGAAATTTGGGTTGTCACTATTCCCCTTTTTCAAGTTTCCAACCCCCTTGTTAGAATGTTGTGCCCTCACAAATTCTTGTAAGTGAAAGTTATTTATATCTATCTTCTCCTAGAAGTTGCTATTGCTGCTGCTGTGGTGGTGGCTGAAAAAAAAATCAAGCCACCGATTTAAGTTGCTTATATTTGGATTTAGGTTAAGCACTTCTTGTGTGAACAGGTCGTGGAGTACTGATGGGTGCATCTCCCACTCGTGATCGTGCAGGATTTTGTGACTGAGGTTGTCTGCTATCAAGTTCTGCGTGCCTGGGAGGTAATCCGCAGACAGTGACGTTGTGAAAGATGCATCAGTTCCATAGCTTCATTGCTTCTGTGCTTTGGGAGGGTGACATGTCCCCTCCCACCCCCAGCGGTTGATGTAGAACATGCAGGCTATGTTGTCTGTTAGGATCTTTGTATGTGATCCTCCTATCAGCAGGAGGAAATGGAAGCAGGCATTCCTGACTGCTCTCATTTCATGAAGATTCATGTGTAGAGACATCTCTGTAGGTGACCATTTGCCTTGCATAGTGAGGCCATTTAAATGTGAGCAATGTCACTGTGTGAGTGACGTGTTGGTGGTAAGGAGCAATGAGAATGGGATCCCTTTGCACACATTGACTGGATCCTTCCACCAGTCTAAACAGTTGATGATCCTGGTAGTAATAGAGGTTTGTCCAGCCTGTCCCTGTTAGGTCTGTAGTCCAAACTGAACCATAGCTGGAGGCATCACATGTGGAGTCTGGGGTGTAGTATCACTGCTGTGCCCACCGCAAAATGCCCCCAACTGTTGGAGGCAGAATCTGATTGGTATTTGTGGAGTGCATTGAACCATGTCTATGAGTGAGACCACGGATAGCAGCCTGTGTTGAAGTAAGAAGGCTTTGGCCTGTAAAGTGTCCAGGTTGTCCCCTGTGAATTCTAGGAGTCGCAATGGCATGAGGGTCGACTTCTGGATGTTGATCTATAAGCCTAGTTCTGTAAACAAGTGTATTGTGGTGATGATGGCTCTATGAGCCTCCTGGAACAAGTTGGTTCTGAGAAGACAATTGTCCAGGTATGGGTAGATCATTATTCCTCATGAGCATAAATGAGCTGCTACTACTGAGAGAACTTTGGAAAATACTCTCAGGACTGATGAGAGTCCGAAGGGGAGGACTCTGTATTGGTAATGGTCATGTCCAAGAATGAATCTGAGAAATCGTCTGTGAGCCGGTAGTATATAAATATGAAAGTAGGCATCCTGTAGGCCACAGGACAAAAATCAGTCTCACGGTTCCAATGATGGAATGATCGTTGATAAGGTGACCATCTTGAAATTCTGAGCTTTGATAAACTTTTTGAGAGCTCTGAGGTCCAGTATGGGTTGCCAACCTCCCTTTCTTTTGGGTATTAGGAAGCAAGAAAAAGAGAACCCCTTGCTTCACAGATATTGAGATATTGATTCTATAGCTCCTAACTGGAGGAGTCGATCTATCTCCTGTCATAGTAGATTCTTGTAAGAAGGGTCCCTGAAGAGGTAGGGGGAAGGATGTCATGGAGGGAGTAGACTGGTAAAGTCTACAGATCGGGCAATCTCTAAGACCCATCTGTCTGAAGTTATATGCTCCAAGGCGCTGCAGAACACTGCCAAATGGTGGCCAAATGGGAGCATAATCATAGTTACAGGAAGTGGTCTTGTGGCTCCTCGACCTGACTATCAAAAGTGGAGCTTAGAGGCAGGGGGCTCGAAGATAGTCAACCAGTTGGATTGCATCTCGGGAATTTTCTCTTTTTTCATTGCGGATCATAGTGGCACTGCCATGGGATTTTAGTCTTATATGGCCTGTGTTGGAATTGGGGCTAAAGTGTCTTTTTTGCAGGGTGTAGAGATTCCCAGAAAACAGAGGGTGGACCTGGAATCCTTCAAGGTATGAAGGAAGGTGTCAGTTTTCTCCACAAAAAGCTTCAGACCCACAAAGGGGGGTCTTCACAGTGGTCTGTACCTCCTTTGGGAATCATAATAAGTGGAGCGATGACACCCATCTCATCACCCAGCCACGGAGATGGACCTGGCTGCTGTGTCGGCACTGTCGAGGGCTAACTGTAGCAATGTTTCTGAAACTAGCTGTCCCTCCTCAATTATGACCTTGAAGGATTCTGGATGACTCTCTGGCAGCTTATCAATAAAGTCATTCAGTTTATTGTAATTTGTGTAATCGTATTTTGCCATGAGAACCTGATAGTTGGCAGTACAGAATTGTAAAGTGGCTGAGGAATATGTCTTCTTGCCAAAGAGATCAAGGCACTTCTGATCCCTGTCATTGGGCATTGTCCTGGAATGGTGCTGTTGGACATGGGAATACACAGCATCCACCATGATAGAGTTGGGTGGCAAGCAGGAGAAAAGGAACTGTGATTCCTTTATGAGGACAGAATATTTCTTGTCTGCACACTTGCGCATCAGGACTACTAATGCCAGAGTTTGCCACAACTTTTTAGCTAGGTCTAAGATGGCTTCATTAATTGGGAGGGCGATTTTCAAGGAAGACGAATAGTAGAAGATATCAATAAGCTGGTGGTGTGCATCCTTTACCTCCTCCAGTGGTATGTGAAGGATATCTGCTACTCTTTTTGCCAGCTCCTGGAACAGACAGAAGTTGTCTGCCATAGATGAAGGCATGACTGCTTCGTCCAGGCATGAAGAGGATATGGCCTTAGTTGTTACATCCTCCTCTGTGTCAGATTCTTGTTCCTCTTTCCTGAGGCTCTGAGGCCTTAGATGCCATGGCCAAAGGACCATGCTGGGAGGTTGTCAGGCGATGCTTGATGCTTGTGAGGCAGGCTGTCAGTGTGCCACCCAAGGGTCCCAGTATGGCCATTGTGGTGGCATAGGGCCTGGTGGAGATGTCCATGGTTGGCCATACCAAGCTGGTGGTGGTTCCATCTGTGGGTACATACCTGGACCCTGTTGATAGTGGGTCTCATATGTAGCTTGGGAGGAGTATTGTGATGGCTCACTGTCTGACCGCTCACTAGACAGTGGAGGGGCATGGCATGAATCCACGAATATCCTCCATGCCTAGTAAAGTCAGTATTGAGGGGCAGAGACTTGGGTGCCTCTGACATGCACAGGTCTCTGGTCTGATGGAAGTCACCGGTACCAATCGTCCCAGTGATAGGGGCAGCGACGGCAATATGGAGACATTGTGTATACTGGTGTTTCAGGTGCTGGGCAAACTATTGTCACTGACAGTACCAAGGTCTACTCATATACCGGGAGCATCTTTGTAGGGTGTTTGCCTTTATCTTTTGGGACCGAGAATTTGTTGCCTGTGCTCAAAGTTTCTGTGGGCCTGTCAGCAGTACTGGATACCAATGGTCAGTGTAAGGCGTGGGTGATGGATGGTCATCTTGCTCAGTATCCTCAGCACCAAGGTGAGCACTTATGGCTATCCCAAGGCTCTTTAAGGGGACTTCCCACTCTCTTTTTTGAGTTATGAGAGAAGTCCTCAGACCGTTTCTTGAACCCACTATCCTTTGCCCTGGTCTACACTATGGAGTTAGGTAGAATTTAGCCGTGTTAGGTCGATTTTAATATGAATGCGTCCACACAACCAACCTCATTCGGTCGACTTAAAGGGTTCTTAAAATTGACTTCTGTACTCCTCCCCGGTGAGGGGAGTATCGCTCAAATCGACCTTGCTTGGTCAAATTTGGGATAGTGGGGATGCAAATCGACGGTATTGGCCTCTGGGAGCTATCTCAGAGTGTGCCATTGTTACTACTCTGGACAGCACTTTGAAATCTGATGCACTAACTAGGTAGACAGAAAAAGCCCTGGGAACTTTTGAATTTCATTTCCTGTTTGGTCAGCATGGCGAACTCAGCAGCACAGGTCCCCCCAGAATCATAAAGCATAGAATGTTTCTACACTCTCCCCATCATCTCCGTCCCTTAGGTTATCACGGATTAGAAGGTGAGAAAAACGCACTCGCAATGACATGTTTTCCAAGCTCATGCAGTCCACTCACACTGATAGGGCACAGTTTAATGTCAACTTAATGCGCTTAGTGTGGACATACACAATCGACTGTATAAAATTGGTTTCTAAAAATCAACTTCTATAAAATGGACCTAATTTCATAGTGTAGACATACCCTTTGAGATTAAAGGTTGTGGGGGAGACTCTCAGTCTCTCAGAGATCGAGACTGAAGAGCTGCCTCCCTGAAAATAATTTTTGGCACCGCTATCTGGCCTTGTGGGATCTCAGTCAGAGCTGCTGGCAGAGGGAATACTTTTGCAGCATATGGCCCTCGCTGAGGCAGTGGATGCACTGAGAGTGCTTGTCTGCGACCAGGATCGCCTCACTCGAAGCCTGGGAGCCTATGAAAAATATTTGATAAAACAGATATTCACGAACCAATTCCATTTGGAAACACCTACAGACAATGGAGAAGAACTTCAATTCTAGCTTGGCTGTACAGAAAAGCTGTTTACTTAGTTTGTATTTTTATAGACTGAAGGTTAAATATAGCAGCAGTTCAGGTTAATCAGAAGTAATTATATTGTACATCAGCCCCCATGCTTACCTGCTCCTGAAATGTCATGCTTGAAGTCTGCTTGTTCTCTGGTGATAGTATAGGAGATTTTCAAACCAGTCAGCACAATGCAAGTCACACATCACGAGAAGTCAGCCGTTTATATTTGAGAATCACAAAAGGATTCATGATCTTTTTCTGGATCAAAGAGTTTGTCAGTTTTGCTGTGGTAGGTATACATTTGGCACATACATAACACAGTTAGTAAAACAAAAGTTGTTAACTTTAAACTGTATTAAATTAATAAAACAATGAAATGATGAGGTTCTTTATGAAATTAGCTGTTTGACTTTGGGGCCAAAGTCATAGTCTCTACTTTAGCCTGTACCTTGCTAGCTGATGTTCTATACAACTACTATTACAGTACTGGAAGCTCCATTACTAGGTGACCTAACTGGTCTTTGTCACTTCTTATGTCTATGAAGCTGTGAATTAGTCTACGCAGCCTTACCCTGACTGCAGCAGGTACTCCTGGAACTTTAGAATTACACCTCTCCTACAGGAAATTTCCGGCCCTGCAGGCTATTGCCACCAATAATATAGAGTTCTTAAGGGGAAAAAAAAATTATCCTGCCTTCTTGAAGCACAGATGGATTTTTAAGGCTCCAGAAATATATGTGTGGTCACTTTCCTTTAAGATCTACATTTCCCATAGACAGTTTTTAGAGCACATAATTTATAGGAAAGATTATATAATATTGTTCAATTAATTTAGACGTTTTGTTCAGTAATTGTCTCTTTGCAGCTTATGATTCTCAATGTTAATTGTTGTTCAAAATTATTTGCTAACACTTCTCAAATAATTGCTGCTCTGTAGATTGAGTGTTTCCTTGCAAATATTCAGTATTTGAAATTTGAAATGTATTCATTAGTTCTGATTAGAGAAATAGGTCACATATGATCATATCTGTTTCTTAATTGGATGAGTACAACTAAGAATACATGTTTTGGTGCAAATATAGATATCTATTAATAGAACCTTCAGTTTCCCCTTTCTCCATTTTGATGATCTGGAGAGGCCAAACCTGACAGTAGTATAAATGAATGTAACTCCACTGAACATAATCGAGTTGTGCCTGTTTACATCACCAGTGATTTTGTCCCCTACCAGTTTATGAGACTAAGCCTGTGCATTTGGTTGATGGTAAGCGTAGAAGGGCTCAGCCGAGGCTCGTCCCTCCGTGGGGCGGTGGGCAGGGCCGGTGCAAGGATGTTTTGTGCCCTAGGTGAAACTTCCACCTTGCGCCCTCCCTCGTCCCCGAGCCCCCGCCCTGAGGCACCGCCCCATAGCAGCTCCCCTGTTCTGCCCTGAGGCGCCCCCCCCTCTGCGGCAGCTCCCCACCCTCCACTCTGAGGCACCCCCCTGCCCCAGCTCACACCTGCTCTGCCTCCACCTCGAGCACGGTGTTGCTGCTTCACTTCTCCCACCTCCCAGGCTTGCGGCGCCCATCAGCTTAGGCTCCGCAAGCCTGGGAGGCGGGACAAGTGAAGCAGCCATGGCGTGCTTGGGCAGGAGGCGGGGCAGGGGTGAGCTGGGGCGGGGAGTTCCCCTGCGTGCCACCCCCCCCCCCTTACTTGATGCAGGTGGCCTTCCCCATGCTCCCCTGCCCCAGCAACCTCCGCCTAAATGCCGGTGGCGACCGGGGAGGCTGAAGATCCGGCCGCTGCAGTCGCTGCCAAAGAAAATACCGCCCCCCAAATCCTAGTGCCCTAGGCGACGGTTGCACCAGCCCTGGCGGTGGGGGATCCCACCACCTCTCAATAGTTTGCTATAGGCCCAAGCTCTGGGTCAGGGCTGGCCAGTAAACAAACAGTCAGGATCTCGGGCCCTTAGGCAGGGGCTGAGCCAATAGTTCAGTATGAGCCCAGGCCCTGGGTCAGGGCGGGGCAGCAAACACCCACTCAGGAGCTCAGACGTCTGAGCATCTGGTGCGAGGGGGAGACTGCCACCCATGAGTGGGGTGGAAGGGGGGATGTAGGCCCACCCACTCCACTGCATCCCATCCCGGGGCCCTAGCAGCGGCAGAAGACTCACTGCTGTGTCAGTGGGGATCCTGACCACAACACACTGACATGGGTTCTGGCTAGGCTGCAGCCAGACCAGGGTTGACTGCCCCTGGGCTACTTCCAGACTCCCCCTTGTAGAGTACCTGGGTTAGGGTGGTGTCCTCGGAGGTTTCCAGAACCATCAGTTCCTCCGGGTAGCAGGCGAGGGGTAGGCTTGGCTGCTCCTCAGGGTAGCTGGCCAGGGGTAGGCTGGGCTGGCCTGGCTAGTCCTCGTGACGGCCGCAGCCTACTGGCATGTCCCAACCCAGAGCTAGGCCACAGGCATTTGGCCTCTTCAGTGGCTGGCCTTAAAGTGAGCTCTGCAGTTGCTCTTTTCTACTTCCTGTCCTGCGCCCTGCCCTCTGGGGGGCAGGCGCAGGACACGCTGGCTCCACCCACGTTGGTGCTAGGGGAGGCTCGTCCCTCCGCAGGGCAGTGGGGGATCCCACCGCATTGCTACAGTAAGGAAAACTATTTTAATTAATTCTAGAGAAAGTTTTGAGCTATTGGATTTCTTTACATTTGAAAGAACATTTTTTCCATACAACTTTGTGTGTCAAATGCCTGGGCTTTCATTTACGTTGCTGTGACAGTCCTCCTTCCCCCTAGTGCAGCCTAAGTTACTATGGTAAGGGGAACATCCATCAAAATACCCTTGTACTTTGAAAGTGTTTGCTAGTTAATGCCAAGCATGCCCTTAAGGAATGTCAACTAAAAGACAAGATCAGTAAAGAGATCTCTTCTATATAGTCCAATGAAGCAAGTCTTAACTTAGCAACACAGTTTTTCCATAAGATTCTATCTCTCCATCCCAGTTAATTCTGTGTTTAAATTTACACTAATATCTCTCCTATTAACCTCTGAAGTCTCCCTATGAAATTCTTCGTTGAGGTAGGGTGTTTCATCTATTGCTTTAGATCCCAATTATTTAAACCTTTACATCACAGCACAGTAAAAATACATTTCACTTCATACCAGCACATTTGGACAATATAGCTATTATTAATCAGAACCCACTCTTCCACCACAAAAAATACAAAAAATTATAAATCAAAGCTATGTGAATCCATCACAGTTGCCAAATTCTTACTTTTGACAATGATTTGTAAAGTACAAACTTGTAATACTTAAATTTTGCAGCTGCATTCTTAAATGGCCTGAAGAAAGAAGTGATTTCCTGCATAAAAACATAAATAATTTTCAATCAAGAAATAATCTATATAAAAAGAAAAAAATGATCAGATAAAATAAATGGAACAATTTATTTAGATATCTTTGGACAGTACAGAGAAGTCAAGAGACAGGATTTTTTTTCCTATGTGTTAGTATTAAGGTATATATTATTGCTCAAGTCACATTTGTTTCTGAATGGAGACTCCTTCATATGAGAGAGAGAGAAAAAGGGAGAGGGAGAGAGAGAGAGAGAGAGAGAATCTTACTCATGTGATGTCAACAGGAAAATTACAAGCCTGACACATATAACAGAGAATGACACCTTTCTCCAATATTTTTTATGCTTAATTTCCTCCAAACACAAAAAAAATGTGGTTGGATTAAAAAGCTAATTTAACTAAATAGATCTAACATCTTTCCCACTTAAAATACTATTTTAAGTGGGAATACTATTCTAAATACTATTAATTGGTTTTCAAATTACTTTCAGTAATAACCACCGTGGGCACATAACCGCTCATCAGAAATCCAAAACTATTCAGCTATAAAATTTTATTGGGTATAGTTATTTTATTTCACCATGAAAATGTATTATTTGTGAAACCCATAATACTAATAAAAATATTAATCAATAAGAAAAAGAAAAACTTGTCCTCACTGACAAAGTAAAGTTACAGTTTTCTCGCTGCTATATGATTCTTACATGTTCATTCGATAAACTTGCACTATTTCACAAATCAATGGCAAACCATCTGAAAAGCTGTTTCAGTTGAACTCACAAATCAAGTAAAAAATAAAAGTACTCTGCAATCATGAAAGGTCTTTTTCTCTAAACATTTGTGCCTTATAAATTAATTCAACTGAAAATCGCATTTAACCTTTTTTTCCATACGCAGCAACATTCTTATAAATCAATCCCTAGAAAAACCCTAAGTTCTCACAAAAAGTAAATTATGTTAGGACAAATGAAACATTACATTTTCATTTCATTTACATTTAGGCGAGTGATTCAGAAATTAATGGCTTCACATCTAATTTGGGTATGGATAAGTGTAGAGTGTAATATATACTATACTTTTCTACTGCCAACCATCTTGGGATGCAACTTTCTATACATTCCTAACTAAACTATTTATATCTTCATATCTGATCTCATTGTGTTTTTCAAAGTCTTAATTCTACACACTCTGGTCCAAATCCAGGGAAGAGTTGAGCAACTGTAATACTTTGGTCTAATCTTGGTTGTGTTAGTGTGCAGGTGGCTGGGTAGTGGTGGTAGTCTGTAACATAGAGGCCGTCAGACTAGATGATCTGGTGGTTCCTACTGGAATTGAACTATATGACCAACTGTAATCCTCAGACTACTGTGTTCCCAGGACCCAATCATGCGCCCAGTGGAGTCAATAGAGATGCAGCCACCCAGCACCTCTGAAGAAATGGCCTCATTGTACACTCCCATCCTGTCAAGATAATACACATTGAATGCTGGTGACTACTAAGTGTTGAGCAAATATCCACTCTCACTCTCTCTTTAAGTAGGTCAAATCACAAAGGATGAATATAAACAAATAACATAAGTATGTAGGGAGAAAATTAGAAAGGCCAAGGCACAAAACGGGATCAAACTAGGTAGAGACATAAAGGATAACAAGAAAACATTCTACAAATACATTAGAAGCAAGAGGAAGACCAAGCAAAGGGTAGGCCCATTACTCAATTGTGTGTGTGTGGGGGGGAGGAAGAATAACAAAATGTGGAAATGGCAAAGGTGTTTAATGACTTTTTTGTTTCAGTTTTCACCAAGGCTGGTGGTGATTGGATGTCTAACATTGTGAATGCCAGTGAAAATGAGGTAGGATCAGAAGCTAAAATAGGAAAAGAAGTTGTTAAAATTATGTAGGCAAGTTAGATGTCTTCAAGTTAACAGGGCTTGATGTAATGCATCCTAGAATACTCAAGGAGCTGATTGATGAGATATCTAAGCCAATAGCGATTATCTTTGAAAAGTCATGGAAGATGGGAGAGATTTCAGAAGACTGGAAAAGGGCAAATATAGTGTCCATCTATAAAAAGGGAAATAAGGACAACCCGGGGAATTACAGACCAGTCAGTTTAACTTCTGTAGCCAGAAAGATAATGGAACAAATAATTAAGCAATCAATTAGGAAACATTTAGATGATTAAAGGTGATAAGTAACAGTCAGCATGGATTTGTCAAGAACAAATTGTGTCAAACCAACATGGTAGCTTTCTTTGACAGGGTAACAAGCCTTGTGGATAGGGGGGAAGCAGTAGATGTTGTGTATCTTGACTTTAGTAAAGCTTTAGATACCGTCTCGCATGACCTTCTCATAAACAAATGAGGGAAATGCAACCTAGATGGAGCTACTATAAGATAGGTGCAAAACTGGTTGGAAAACCATTCTGAGAGTAGTTATCAGTGGTTCGCAGTCATGCTGGAAGGGCATAACGAGTGGGGTCCTGCAGGGATCAGTTCTGGGTCCAGTTCTGTTCAATATCTTCATAAGTGAATAAGATAATGGCATAGAGAGTACACTTATAAAGTTTACAGATGATACCAAGCTTGGAGGGGTTGCAAGTGCTTAGGAGGATAGGATTAATATTCAAAATTATTTGGACAAACTGGAGAAATGGTCTGAAGGAAATAGGATGAAATTCAGTAAGGACAAATGCAAAGTACTCCATTTAGGAAGAAACAATCAGTTGCACATATACAAAATGGAAATGACTGCCTAGGAAAAAGTACTGCGGAAAGGGATCTGGTGGTCATAGTGGACCACAATCTAAATATGAGTCAACTGTGTACCACTGTTGCAAAAAAAGCCAACATCATTCTGGGATGTATTATCAGGAGTGTTATAAGCAAATCACAAGAAGTAATTCTTCTGCTCTACTCTGCGCTGATTAGGCCTCAACTGGAATATTATGTCCAGTTCTGGGCACCACATTTCAGGAAAGTTGTGGACAAATTGGAGAAAGTCCAGAGAAGTGCAACAAAAATGATTAATTGTCTAGAAAACATGACCTAAGAGGGAAGATTGAAAAAAATTGGGTTTGTTTAGTCTGGAAAAGAGAAGACTGAGAGGGGACATAACAGTTTTCAAGTACATAAAAGGTTGTTAAAAGGAGGAGGGAGAAGAATTGTTCTTAACCTCTGAGGACAGGACAAGAAGCAATGGGCTTAAATTGCAGCAAGGAAGGTTTTGGTTGGACATTAGGAAAAACTTCCTAACTGTCAGGGTGATTAAGCCTTGGAATAAATTGCATAGGGAGGTTGTGGAATCTCCATCATTGGCGATTTTTAGGAGCGGGTTAGACAAATACCTGTTCTTCAATGAGTGCAGGGGACTGGACTAGATAACCTCTTGAGGTCCCTTCTAGTCCTATGATTTTATGATTCTATGTCTATGCTTATGGCGACGTGAAGAGTACAGATACTGCACGTTCAAGCTAGTATAGATATTATCAACAATATACATGGTGAGGCAAGGATTAGGCAAATAGAATAGAGTAGTGTGTCCTGTGCCCTACACACATGAACTCTAGAGAATATACCCTACATGGCTCTCTACATGCCCAAGCAGTGCCTCCCACATGTACACTGCTATTTTTAGCAGGGAGACAGTGAGACACTAAGTTACTAAGAACACAAGAATGGCCATACTGGGTCAGACCAATGATGTTCTAAAGCAATATCCTTTCATCCAGCAGTGGCCAATGACAGATGCTTCAGAGGGAATGAACAGAACAGGGCAATTACTGAGTGATCCATCCCCTGTCATCCAGGCCTAGCATCTGGCAGCCAGAGGTTTAGGGACATACAGAGCATCTTGGCTAATAGCCATTGACGGATCTATCCTCTTTTTTGAACCCAGTTATACTTTTGGCCTTCACACCATCCCCTGGAAATGAGTTCCACAAATTGACGGTGCATTGTGTGAAGAAATATTTCATTTTGTTTATTTTAAATCTACTGCCTATTAATTTCATTGGGTGACCCCTAGTTCTTGTTTTATGTGACAGTGTAAATAACACTTATTCACTTTCTCCACATGAGAAATGCATGATTTTATAGATTACTATGCCGCCATGAGCTGTTTCTTTTGCAAACAGAACAGTCCCAGTCTTTTTAATCTCTCAGTAGAAGCTATTCTATACCCAAATCTCTGTACCTTTCCAATTCTGATATATCTTTTTTGAGATGGAGCAACCATAACTGCATGTAGTATTCAAGGTGTGGGCATACCATAGATTTATATAGTGGCATTATAATATTATCTATCCCTTTTCTAATGGTCCCTAACATTCTGTTAGCTTTTTTGACTGTTGCTGCACATTAAGTTGTCAATTTCAGAGAATTATCCATGAGGACTCCAAAATCTCTTTCTTGAGTGACAATAACTAATTTAGACTCCATCATTTGTATTTATAAGTTTTTTTTCTAATGTGCATTACTTTGCATTTATCAACTTTGAATTTAATTTGCTATTTTGTTGCCCAGTCACCCAGCTTTGTGAGATCCCCTTATACCTCTTTGCAGTCAAATTTGGATGTAACTATCTTGAATAATTTTTGTATCATCTGCAAACTTCACTGTTCATCTCCTTTTGCAGATCATTTATGAATATTTTGGACAACACTGGTCCCAGTACAGATTCTTGGAGGACCCCATTATTTAGCTCTCTCCATTATGAAAGGTGACCATTTATTTCTACCCTTTGTTTTCTATCTTTTAACCAGCAGATACAAAACTGAGGCAAAGGACACTGAGGCAAAGGACACTGTGACGTCACTTGCTTTTGAATGTGATTGTGGGGTTTTCCCAAATTAATGCTTGGTTCCCTTTCCCTTTAAATAAAAGTTCTTTTGTTATGCACAGACTAAGTTCTTGCGAGTGGGAAAGCATTGCCCCTTAGAAGTGTCCAGGAGTGGTGTTTAGTTTTCCCTGGATTACTGGGTGAGGGCTTGAGCCGGTTCTGTTTTGTATTGTTAGGAAGAACCCCTTGCCCTTGTTGCTGCCAACTCCACCTGGCAGAAGGATTACATATACGCTATTTTCTCTTCTCTACAGATGTCTAAAAGAAAATAGGCAGAAGTGACACATGAAGGTGCACTTACTGACATTTTACACAAGCAGATAAAGATAAGCCTGCATCTAACTCAAAACTGGGAAGAGCAATACTTATTTTGGAAACCTCCACTGAAATTGTGGCCATGGATGGTTGCTACTGCTCCTGTTAGGGAGGATAGGCTGACAGGTTCTGTATTTCTTAATGGTTTAAAGACTAAGGGCCAGATTTGCTGATCTTTACTCATGCTGAGTAGTACCTTAACTCCATAAGTAGTTCCTAATTTCAGGGGAACTCCTCCTGGGGAAAAAACTGTTTTTGTAAGGTGGCAGAATCTACGTCTGAATGTTTCACTAACAGCCCATTCCTATTTTGCTGATGTAATTCCTACTAAAGTTGATGGAAATTTTCCCTGCACAAGTCCTGAATGAACAAATATCAGAGATGAAGTATTTAAATATTCAAAGTATACACCAAATCTCATAGACCACAGACTGCAGGCCTCGTGCCCAATTGTGCATTAATTACTATTGAAACACCTAATGATGTCGAGGACCTTTGTGTGTGCTAAGAATGCAGGATCAAGCCTTCATGTAATGCTAAAAGTGACAATTTGAATGAGTTAAAAGTAGGTTTGGGTGCTAAATCTGTGGTGAAGTCTCCCTGAAAAATTATTTGTGACTCGTCAGTCACATTTTCCTATTGTTAAATGTTTCCTATTGTTAAATGCTGCTGCCATGTGAAAGTTCCACAGAAAGAAAGGGGAAACTAACTAAATGATTGACTACAACGAAAAAAAGAGAAATTGTCTATACTGTCAAATACGCAAAACACTGAAAAAGATATCTTTCTTTAATCTCTTTCTGTTATAGTGATCTTAAATGTTACTTGTAACAGTAACAAAACATTTTCAGACAGAAATGTAATTTTTTTTAGTTAATAGTTTCCCTTTGAATGTTTTCTTTGCATAGAGGGATCAGCCTTGATTAAGGGCTAGTAAAATATTTAGCTAGATGTAATGATTTGCAGATTTCTGCACTGCAGTACATGATGTTTTTCAATTCCATGGAAAGTCAGCCAGGGAAACAGAAGCCATTTTCTTCTTCAGCACAAGAAAGAACATGGTTTTCTGCAAGGCAAGCCAATAAATTCTCTGTTTGTTTAATACTAATCTCTTTATTTGTGTGGGTGTCCTCAGTAGCTAAATAATATTTTTGTAAACATAGAAGCTTTAGTCTAGGCAAAAACCAATGAAGAAATATTTACAGTTTAAAACTTTTTCTGTAAACAAATGGATTAAAATGAAAACCATCCCAAAAAAGGACGGAGGGAGCATTTCTCTGAGTTACCAATAGAACAAACATCTTACAAGGTTCAGAGTCCTATACAACACAGACTAAAACCAAAGAATAAGTCTTCCTCTAATTCTTAAAAAACTAGAGTAACGCAAACGTGAAACTTCCCTACTTCCATGTCATGGGATTAGTAATAAAAACAGACAGAAAGAAAGAAACATCCAGTAAACTAGATCTCAGCAGGACTAATTACTGCCCCAAATGGGTAACCACTAGCCCAGGGGAGAAAAAAGCTTCAGATTGCAACAAACTGCAAAACTAAAAATACATTAAAACAGCATATCCAACAAGACCAACACAAATTGGGACTAGGACATGATGAACAAACTCATAAGATACATGTACTGTAAGCTAGGACTGAACCTTGATCTTCAGAGATCTAATATTTCTTTGTACTTACCTTTCTTGAGTTTATGGTAAATAAAACAGTTGCTTTCTTTAGGTTGTCCTGAATTGCAACTTCCCTAAGGAACATTAAAAATAACAAACAAACAAACAAAAAGGAGGTTGGGGGGAGGGGGTCAATTTAACACGTGCTCCACAACATCAGCTGGAAAGATGTTGAGCTGTGGATGCATCTAAAAACTAAAAGTCCATTCTTGTAAACATGAAAAACTAATATAAAAACATTTGCCAGAATATGCAAATAGCTTGCTCCCTGTCCACACACCTATTGTCAAAAGGCATTGTTTGAACTAACCCTGTGTGTTAGGTTATATGAAATGACATATGTCTGAACCCAGAAGGCTGTACAGCAAACAATGCCCTGTCATATGATATGACATATGTATGCACCCAGGCTATATAGCCGTCACATTAATAAGGGCTCCTTTGACATAACAGATGATCTCTCTATTTATATAGTACCTTTAAAACATTTTCTGCCTCTTTAAACCTCTTCCTTGCAGGAAAGTACAACAGTAGCTACAGGAAGATAGCAAAAAACTCTTGAAACGTTAGAACAGGCTACTTCATAATATTGATTTCTTCTGGTCCCCCAACGTATTTCTTTTTATAGTCTATTATTCTTTTTTTAAGGAAGTGAATATAACCCTTGATATGTACCAGAACTGTGTGCATCCTCTACTGCAATTATGGTTGCTTGCCTGATGCCATTTATATTATCGTTGTCACTTTCTGAAATGATCCAATAACAAAGATTTTGTGGCAAATCCTTTTGATAACAAAGGTACTGCGCAAGTGCAACTGATTATATTTTGTAGCTTTCCCACAAGCACATTAAAAAGAACTAAAATGTCATTGAGGAATTCCAGATAATATTAAATGATTCACTGTTCTTACACCAAACACAAAAATACAGACTGGCTCTAAATATATACTCTTCCTTCTATCTTTCTTTAAGATGATTGATAAGACTAATGTGTAATGAACTATGCTATTTAAATGGCTAAATCAAATTTAACCACTAGTATTGGGGATTGGAAACTCCAACAAATGTGTAAAATTTCAAGGGTGAAAGCCTTCCTAAGATAAAATCATGAGCAAATGGTTAATTTGACACAGAACCCATAATTCAGAATTGCTGTACAGTGAGTGACCTTCACTGTAGTGCTTATACAGAGGTATATTTCTGTAAACAGACACACTCACACACCCCCTCTCCTCCTTCCACATGGCCACTTTAACCTGTCATATAAAGAATTGTGAAGATTCTGCTTTGACTTGATATGGATGATACCTGCTTACTGGTAACTTTTTGAAAACTTGCTCCACTACAGTGTGTGGCACATTCTCCAAGAAAATTCTACTATGAAAAGGCAACAGCATTGTAGAACTACAAGATGATGCTTGATTGAGTGGCTTCACAAATGAGGCAGGAACTGGGCCAAGCTCCTTACTCCCTTAAACACCCCACCTGCCTTGGACTAGCACTTGGTTCCCATGGACCATTCTTCACCCTTCCCTGGGGACATTGCATGGGCTGGAGCTCACCCGACTGCCATAGGGTCATGTGATGGGTCCAACCACCCCCAGGAGCCAGCACATGACGCCAGTGACCTATTTTCCCCCACCAATCAGGGACACATTATGGGGCAGGAGCTCTCCACAAACTTCAGGGGAAGTTAATCATAATAGAAATTATATAAGAGAAATGGGAGCTGTCCCTCTGATAACAGGGTGGGATTACAGTGAGTGAGATACTGAAGGGGCGAGAGTGTTCAGTGAGCCTGCTACTGCAGCAAGAGGAAGCTGGCCTGTAGTTGGGCACTGAGGAGACCTCTGTCTGCAAGAAGCTCCTAAAGGAAAAGGCTTGAATCCTGGAATAAACCATGTCCTCTCTTTGAAAAACTGAGGGTAGGTCCATACTTACCCACCGGGTCGACGCGGAGAGTTCGACTTCTCGGAGTTCGAACTATCGGTTCGAACTCCGAACGCGCTCCCGTCGACTCCGGAACTCCACCACCGCGAATGGCGGTGGTGGAGTCGACGGGGGAGCCGCGGAGTTCGATCCCGCGGCGTCTGGACAGGTAGGAAATTCGAACTAAGGTAGTTTGACTTCAGCTACGCTATTAGCGTAGCTGAAGTCGCGTACCTTAGTTCGACTCCCACCCCCGTAGTGTAGACCAGGCCTGAGTTTTATAATGGAGGGTGTAACAATTGCACATAATACAATTTGTTTGTTGTTAAAAACACTAGGAAATAAAAAATCGCAGTCATAATTATTTAAACTGCAAAGTCAAACACTCAGAAGTTAGGAAATGTCAGATTTACTGTTATCTGTGCAACCTTAATTCAGCTTTCTTGTTCATGTGCATTATGATAGTATGTGATTGTGTAATTAAAAAAAAACAACAAGGAGTCCGGTGGCACCTTAAAGACTAACAGATTTATTTGGGCATAAGCTTTTGTGGGTAAAAAACCTCACTTCTTCAGATGCATGGAGTGACGGTTTTTACTCACAAAAGCTTATGCCCAAATAAAGCTGTTAGTCTTTAAGGTGCCACTGGACTCCTTATTTTTGTGGATACAGACTAACACGGCTACCCATGATACTTGTAACACTGGTCTACAATTTTTGAGAAGTCGTCTGCTTCAGAGATAAAATGTGCTATTTATTATGTATTTTGATGTGCTGAATTCAAATATGACAATTAAAACAACTGATTGGCTACTGTTTCTAAGGTATTTAAGTTTTTACATTTTATGTCTATGTATATTGTGTAGATAGAGTTTTAATCATAAATTGTAAACCTAGGTCTTTTCATGTGTTTATGGTTGCTTTACATGATAATATTTCACCTGTCCTGTTTATGTAACACTTTAAAAATCAGCAAAAGGATTATATAACTAAAATTTATTATGAAACAAAAGGCAAAAAACTATTATGTACATAGTTTAGTCTTATTCAGTGTCTACTCGGCGCTTCTTGGCTTGTCTCTTGTATTCATTAAATGGAGCATGTCTTGTCACTGTCCAGCAATAGTCTGCAAGCATTGATGGGCTCCATTTGCCCTGATAGCGTTTCTCCATTGTTGCAATGTCCTGGTGAAATAGCTCGCCGTGCTCGTCGCTCACTGCTCTGCAGTTCGGAGGGAAAAAAATCTAGATGAGAGTGCAAAAAATGTATCTTTAGTGACATGTTGCAACCAAGGCTTTTGTATGCCTTGAGGAGGTTTTCCACCAACAACCTGTAGTTGTCTGCCTTGTTGTTTCCGAGAAAATTTATTGCCACTAACTGGAAGGCTTTCCATGCCGTATTTCCTTGCCACGCAGTGCATGGTCAAATGCATCATCTCGAAGAAGTTCACGAATCTGAGGACCAACAAAGACACCTTCCTTTATCTTAGCTTCACTTAACCTTGGAAATTTTCCACAGAGGTACTTGAAAGCTGCTTGTGTTTTGTCAATGGCCTTGACAAAGTTCTTCATCAGACCCAGCTTGATGTGTAAGGATGGTAACAAAATCTTCCTTGATTCAACAAGTGGTGGATGCTGAACACTTTTCCTCCCAGGCTCCAATTACTGTCGGAGTGGCCAATCTTTCTTGATGTAGTGGGAATCTCTTGCACGACTATCCCATTCGCAGAGAAAACAGCAGTACTTTGTGTATCCAGTCTGCAGACCAAGCAAGAGAGCAACAACGTTCAAATCTCCACAAAGCTGCCACTGATGTTGGTCATAGTTTATGCACCTCAAAAGTTGTTTCATGTTGTCATAGGTTTCCTTCATATGGACTGCATGACCAACTGGAACTGATGGCAAAACATTGCCATTATGCAGTAAAACAGCTTTAAGCCTCATCTTCGATGAATCAATGAACAGTCTCCACTCATCTGGATCGTGAACGATGTTGAGGGCTGCCATCACACCATCGATGTTGTTGCAGGCTACAAGATCACCTTCCATGAAGAAGAATGGGACAAGATCCTTTTGACGGTCATGGAACATGGAAACCCTAACATCACCTGCCAGGAGATTCCACTGCTGTAGTCTGGAGCCCAACAGCTCTGCCTTACTCTTGGGTAGTTCCAAATCCCTGACAAGGTCATTCAGTTCACCTTGTGTTATGAGGTGAAGGAGGAGGATGGGTGCATTCTGGTGCATCAGGAACCGACAGTCCTTCTCCGTGGGGTACTGGGCGTAAAGCTGATGGAATGTTTGGATAATGCACAGTCCACTTTTTTCTTCTTTGACACACCTTTCCCAACTGGAGGCACCATGCAGAAGTAACAATTCCTGGTATGATCTGTTGGCTCTCTCCAAATCATTGGCACTGCAAAAGGCATAGACAAATAAGAGAGCACGACACTGTATGATTTCTAGAGCTGATATAGGGCAATTTGTTCAGCAGAGTGATGTAAGCTTCGTTATGATTGCATCATCCATGACTTCTAGGAATAACGATGCAATTCATATCATGTATGACGCAATACCAGCTTCAGATTGCATCATTCATTGTTTTGCCTAAAAAAACAAGTACTGTCCAAACCCAGTCATAGATTTATTCATAGATCCAGTCAAAGATGTATTTTAGTCATTTCTGGTTTAAATTGGAGATCCCTTCCCTTTATAACTCACTTATCTTCTGCTATTCCCAAGTCAAGGGTCGTATATACTGACCCAATAGCATACCTTGAAAACTAGAGCCAATCAACAGTTTTAAGCATCATTTTCGTTCTCAGTGACCCAGAATTAGTAAAGTTGGACTACATTTATTTCAGAAGTATTTTGCCTGTAGAGCAGTGTAATTAAAGACTATTTTTTTCCATAGGATCCCTGCCTCCATCGGTGCATAGGATGGATTCACAATGGGACAAAATTAAAATTGCTCAGGAAAATGTAAATAAGCACATCTTTTCCCATTCTCTAATCTTTCTTGTGACTATTTTCTGAACCCTCTCCAATTTATCAACATCCTTCTTGAACTGTGGATACCAAAACTGAAGAACACAGTATTTCAGCAGCAGTCACACCACTGCGAAGTACAGAGGTAAAATAACTTCCCTGCTTGTACTTGAGATTTCCCTGCTTCTAAATCCAAAAATGGCATAAGCTCTTTTTGCCAGCACGTCACACCACAAGCTCTTGTTCAGCTAATTTTCCACCACACCACAGAGTTGCCATTCTGTAAGTATGGCCTACAATCTTTGTTCCTAGATGTATGGCCTTACATTTGACACACTGAAACGCACATACTTTTGATTTTGCCCAGTTTACCAAATGCTTCAGATCTCTTTGCGTCAGTTATCTGTCCTCCTCAATATTTACTACTCCCCCACTCTGTTATCTACAAATTTTTATTAGTAATGTTTTTATGTTTTCTTCCAGATCCATTGATAAAAATATTAAATAGCATTGGACCTTGGACCAATTTCTACATGATCCCTCTAGAGCCATATCCTCTAGATGTTGATTGCTTGTTTACAATTACATTTTGAAACTGATCGGTTAGCTAGTTTTTAGTCCATTCACCCTGTGCCGTGTTGATTTACTATTGTTCCAATTACTTAATCAAATGTCATGCAATACCATGTCAAATGCCTTACAGAAGTTTAAGTATATTACATCAACACTATTACCTTTATCAGCAGAACTTGTACTCTGATAAAAACAAAATCCAGTTAGTTTAACAAGATCTATTTCCCATGAAGCCATGTTCTTTGCCATTAGTGATATTACCCTCCTTTAATTCTTTATTAGTCAAGTCCCATATCCTTCATTCCATTATTTTGCCTAGGGTCAAAGTCAGGTTGACAGGCCTATAATTACTTGGGTTAACTCATTTACCCTGTTTAAATATTAGCACAAAAATAGCTTTCTTCCAGTCTTCTGAAACTTTGCCAAAATTCCAAGAGCTATTGAAAATCAACATTAATGGTTCAGAGAGCTCTTCAGTTAGCTGTTTAAAAATTCTTGGATGCAAGTCATCCGAACCCTCTAATTTAAAGACGTCTATCTTTAGAAGCTGCTGCTTAATATCTTCCTTAGTTACTGTTGGAATGGAAAGTATTTAATCATTTATCAGATGATATGACTATATCAGCTACCTTTTTCTCAAATACAGAACACACTTTTGTTGAACACTTCTATCTTTCTGACTCATTATTGATATAATTTTTATCTAGTAATGCACAAATATTGTTCAGTTTCCTTTTGCATCTGATATACTTGAACTCCTCCTTATTGTTCTTAACGCTGTTGACCTGTGTCCTTTTGCTTCCCTTATCAATTTTCTACAATTTCCAGCTTCTGATTTATGTTAATTGCTACCAAATCCCACTTTTTCCATTTGTTATATACACAATTGTGAGCTAAATAATTAGGGAGAAAGAATTTAAATGGAAAAATGTGAAAGATAATTGAACTGTTCAAGAACACATTACTAAATGCCCAAAAAGTCACAATAAAGAAAGAAGGCTACCTTTATCTGGCTAAAATAAAATTAAATACCCAGGCTGACTTAGAGGAGATGCAGATGCAACAATAAAGAATACTTTTCACTTCTTCATTTTCCAGGCTTATTGAACCAGGTAACCCAGTATATGTTATTTCCTCCAGGGGTAAAACCCAGTTTCCATAGACTTGTTACCTGCCTAAGTGATTTGCATTAATTACTCCTCAATGAGCTTAGTTCCTGCATTGCAAATACAATTACTAGCTAGCCCATAAATATACATATAACATTTCTAAAGTTGATACTATAGTATTTGGATATTCCATATGTCCATAACATCTGCCACATCTCAATATAACAGTCTTGCAAATTCCATGCATCTAAAGCATCGTATCTGTCACAGACTCCATCAGTGTTTTTATGGATAGGGCAGCTCACTGCTCCTAGTAATTAAACCCTAAATTTAAAAGTAAAAAGTTACTTTGGGCTCTGCTCTTTATGGCTCCTTTATGCTGTGTAAAGATGGCTTCAATTTCGGTGGGAGGTTCTGTTTTAATTTTGCATTAGAAATATCAAGCTCTTTTAGATTAAATTTGTAATAAGTATGAACTGATCCTTTGGCCATCCATTGGACCTTTCTTATGTACAAACAAAAAAAATGAAAAGGAGAAAAGGAAACAAGCTGAAAGCATAAAAAGCAATAAATCTGTATGCTTGCAGTCTGGTCCAGATATTGATAACTGTTTATTAATTTAAATGTCCTGCTCATTGCATTATTATCTGTTTTTTGACAATTCAATACAATCTTTAAAAAATGTTAGGTCCTGGCTTCCCTCTATTTTTTGTTCAAGGGTGTGCACGACCCAATATGAGGCTGAATCCTGAGATGCAGCTCACCCAGGTTTTAAATGAGGGGAGAAAGTAATCCTAGTGATAGACAACACAATGTAGAAATGTTTTATGGATATATTAATTATAAGTCATAAACCTAAGATAAAAAAATAGAATAGACATTATAACCTACTAAGAACTTTAATGTCTTACAGCAAACATGCTATCAAGGATATTGTTTATTACCATGAGTAGCCTCAGTGAAGTAAATGGCACCTCTAAGGCTTCCGAAAAGCAGCATTATGTAACAGTTTGGATCCTGTGTAACTCTGCAGTGGAGCTCAGGGGATGTTTTTAATGGGATCCCCCATTTTGATTGCACATATGGGACCTTCAGGATGCATATCTTAGGTAGCTCAGTGGATTTAAATATTCACTTTTGTGGACCTCTTTGGCCTGGAAGCCAAGACAAGGTACTTGACCTATTATACTGTGACCAGCTGAGACAAGGAAGGACTTTATTAGATAGAAGAAAAAGGATGAGGAAGCAAATTGTTCCCCCATCTTTTCAGTCTTAGAGAGCTTGCAAAGCCCATCTTCTCCTTCTCAGTTTATCACAGAATCACAAGTCAGAGATGGAAATGACATATTAAATCATGTAAGCCTTATCTTGTGTAAATGTACACAGATATTTCCCTTTGTGAACATGGGTAATCTCATTGACTTCAACGCACACATGGAAAGTTAAGCATGTATATTATTTGTTTCCAGGTTGGGGAGCTTAGCCCTTCCCCAGTTCCGCCTGTGAACGACTGTTAAAAGTAATGGTAAAGGGAAGCAACGGGGAAAGTCTGACTGAGGAGGAGTTTTCCTTTCAACTGATAGCCAGACAAAGGACTACTACGGTGCTAGTTAGGCTATGGGTTGTTATTTTTTCAGTGAAAGTATATGGACAGAAAAAAGTTTATTTTTCTATAATTCTAAATGTTACATAGTGGATTGACTCCAAGGTTAGCTGTCAACACTATGTTGTCCCTGATGGACTGAGCCTTGACACATCCCTCAACTTTAAAGTTCTTGAACATTCCATTTGTATAGAATTCTTCCAATCATTAAAAATAAAATGAAATAGTAAAAATTTTAACTTGAAAAACCAATCCTCCTTAATATAATCTTTATAGCATTTTTTCTTATGTCATGTTGGACTTATGACCCAAATTAGGTGTTGAGAGAATAAAGCCACAGGCTCTTAAGGTGAAGGCTGACATAGTCAGTGAAGAGCACCTCACCTCACCCCACCCCACCCAGGGTGCTGTATACAACTTCTCAGCAAATAATGCTATTGATGAAAGAATTCTGTAAGCCACCAAAGCCTGCTCTGGAAGAGAGAAGATAATTTGAAAGTTTGTAAATAAAGAATTAGTACAACAATAAAGTGAGTATTTCTGTATCTCTTATTTTAATTATTGTGTTTGTACTTTTTGCCAAAAACATACCTGAAAAATGCTGCAAGCTGATTGTTGGCAAAATAAATTTCAGAAGTTACTATTTCTAGTACATTTTGTGCTGCATTTCTTTGATCATAAATTTCTCATTTCACAATAGAAAATAAAGCCGTATATGGTAATAAAAAGCAGCATTTAAATTGTTCATTAAGCATTTCAACCCAAAAATATTCTCATAAGTGGGAATTGAATGTCAAAAGAATGTTGTATAGCTATATTAATTAGAGCAGGGGTAGGCAACCTATGGCACATGTGCCGAAGGCGGCACACAAGCTGATTTTCAGTGGCACTCACACTGCCCAGGTCCTGGCCACTGGTCCAAGGGGCTCTGCATTTTAATTTAATTTTAAATGAAGCTTCTTAAACATTTTGAAACCTTATTTACTTTACATGCAACAATAGTTTAGTTCTATATTATAGACTTATAGAAAGAGACCTTCTAAAAACGTTAAAATTTATTACTGGCACATGAAACCTTAAATTAGAGTGAATAAATGAAGACTCGGCACAGCACTTCTGAAAGGTTGCCAACCCCTGAATTAGAGGAAGCTAACCTAAACAGTCCAGCAGACTTAACACTGAAAGTTGTTATCTACTGGGAACTTAAGTTAGAAGTTCCCTAAAATCATAGCACATTCTATGTTGCATTAGATTCTTCTTTTAAAGGTTACTTCCCACAGAGGCAGTGTGCAATTACTCCATCTGCCACCCCTACAGCACTAAAGTACTGTCAAGAGTGCCATATGTGGATAAGTCAGACTGTTGCCCTATTTATCTAATATACATATATAAAAAGACTGTCTTGTGGAACCTGTGAAATAAAATGTCAGTATCACTCAGCAGATCCCCAAATACATTAGCTGTGTTTGATTTTCTGCTTCCCTATTAAATAGGGTTAAACAAAAGATGTTGAACAGTTAACAAGAGTCCTGATAGTTACAAAGCTCAGGACAAAGTAGTCAGTTTACAATGGTAGCAGGAGTTAATTATCATGACATCATATCCGCTAATACTCTTATAGTTTCCCAGTAATTGTGAAGTTAACTCAGGTTACCAGTTTAGGTCTAGCCTCTCTTTTATAGACTCTGTACCAGAGTGCTGGCTTAAGAGGCACTGAACCAGCCCCTGTTAGCTCAGAACCTGCTAGCATAGCTCCCAGCAAGGGGAACTGGCTGGAGCTGGCAGGGTGTGGCTCATTAGAGGAGCCTGAGAGCAATCACCTGTGAGCCTGCTGAGAAGAAGGCCTATAAAGCTAGTAGAAAGGAAGGGGGGGGGCGTGGAGGAGAGTGAGGGCCTGTTGCTCCCAGCTGCTGTAAGAGCAAGCTGTTCCCTAAGGGGCTACCTGCCTGGTATTGAATTGTATATAGCTGTATATATGTGGTGGTGGGAAAATATTGGGAAATAAAAGGGCACTGGTATGTGAAAGAGTGGTCTCCAGCAAATTTGTACCATGAGCAACGAAGCGCTCGCCTGCAGACTCATACAGCTCTATAAGCTGACTTGAACCCCATGTGAACTCACTGCAGTCAAGAAACCTGCATTTGTAACTCAACACAAGTTTTGACCCAAAGTATTTCTGAAACTTTGGATCATTTTATTTATAACCTTTATAGAACTGTTAGCAAAGGTCAATACCTACAAAAGGTATTATCAAACTAGAAAGCAAGATTAAGTTACATTAGTCTTAAAAGCCTGGTTTCATAATGTTATTTTAAATTACATGGAGTTTGCGGGTCCTGTGTCTATCTGAAAAGTGTCTCTCATTCTGAGAGAGAGAGAGCACACATGCATGCACCTGAATGAAGCTTCTGAGAGGGTAAACTATTTTTTATTAAGTTTTTCACCTAGCTATAGTGCATGTCAAATTACTGGAACAAATTACATCTGAAACAAGGACCTCTGGAACTAAGCTTTACTAAGAGTACATACAGATTTTATATAGAGAGTCGCTAGCTCCCCCTGCTCTCAGAAGTTGCCTCTCTGTGATCAGAGAGTCATTCCCTAAACATAATCCTTAGAAAAACAAAATATGTCATATACTGACAGCCTCCAGTATTGCATTATAACAATTCAATGTACACTGTGTTCACTGTACACAGATATTATCTTCTTTTAAAGAGTTATATTAACTTGTTGCCTTAGGCTATAATACACATTTGCCCTGCTAATATATTTACAAGCCATCCCCAGTATTTCCTAAGGGCTTGTAAGAATCATTTGAATACTAACTTTGTTAGAATGGAATGGCATTCTGAGAAACACTCAGCAGGAATCAAAGCACTTTCAAAAGACATTGAAAACTGTGAATCCAATTCTGAAATGTTATAAAATGTGCTGTAAAACAAGCAAAGGGCAGCATTGAGATATGCCTGTATTCTGACCACTAGAAGTCCATCATTTTTTCTCCCATAGCTTCCTTTCAGTGGTACGACTAATCTGTGAGAGCTGCTCTTACTAGTTGTTATTCTTGGATCAGCAGCTGGCATATCAGCATAAACACTAGTTCCCCATAATCATTCGGTTCCATCCTAAAATGCCCATCTGCGGTGTACACCTGTCCGTGAGTTCTGTGAGAAACCAGGATAGCCAATTTTCTGTCTCATACATCCCATTACTGGGTGAAAGCTAGCCGGTGGGCACCAATGCATGGCACCTTTGCTTGCCAACATGCTCAGCTGGAAATGCACAATAGTATCTTGTGGTGTTAAATCAATAGCTGCATGAAGTGAAAGAACAGGACTGGGGAATTTTATCCATCTGTTTCCAGATTTATACAAAAAGGTAAAGTAAGAAAGGTAGTACCATGTGCCAAACATAGTTAAATTAAATGCATTTGTGGGACTTTATACTTTGACTTAAAAAAATACATCCATGTGTACATATATATACACACACGTATATTAGAGCTGAGAGATTTGCAGAGTGGTGCAGGACTAGGGTTCAGGGTAACATAACAAAATGTTTTGAAAGATCCATGTCATCCAGTACTGTTTGCAAACCAAAGGAAACTTTTCACAAGCATCTTTATGAGTCAAGGGCCAAAGACATGCATGCAGCTCTAGAGATGGGAATGAACACCAGCATAGGAAGGGGAATACCTCTACCACCATCCCCACTTCATCTTCTCCTCCATCCAAGCACTGATACAACTAGTATTTTATTTATTTAAACTAGCTGACAGTACACCCCCTCTACAGGATGCATGATCAATAGCAAATTACGTCTCAGGGAAAAGAGCAGATCCACAAGGAGCTGCCCACCTTATTACATACCAAGGAAGGAACAAAAGGTTTGCACTGAGAAAAAGAGCAATCATTCTTAAAACCAGTTACATGTCACTCTAAAAATGACTAAACCGCCAACACGATGGGAAAGTAAAACAAGCCTAAAATAATCATTAAAAAGTAGGTAGGGAAAAAAACCAAAACATATAACTACAGGCACCAGAGTAGCTGCAGAGAAGCATTACTATAAAGATCACCTCTTAACCTAAACTTAGAGATATATGTGCCAACAAAGTACCATAAAATAAGGTTTATTTTCCCCAATCCAACCCTGGATAGGGACCCTAGGGGAAAGACAAAGGAGCACACAGAGAAAAGAAGGGGCCACCTCTCGCTCACTCCACAGTCCTATATTCTTCATCCCACACTGCACATCACTGTGACTTTAAGACAATGCAAGCAGGATTCTGTTGCTTTGTGTGGCCAGACTACGGGTGGATATCTGCCTTGGCTCCCAGATTACCTATACACTTGGCTGAGCTGCAGGGTGAAACAATCAGTTGGAGTTAAGGTCAGTTGTATAGAGTGGATAAGCTGGAAGTAGACCTCATGATTCCACTAGCAGAGGAAGGCAAGAAAAACAGCTATAAACAAACCAAATTCCTACATTCCCTTTTTATTGATATGGGCCTGACCAGACTGAGCTCTGGGATGAACACAACCCTGGGAACAATGCAACACAAGCCATCACTGCATGAAGCTGTGGCATTTCTGACCACATAGAAGAGTTTTACACAATGGTCTGGGCCAGGCAGGTTGGATTGCACCATTGCGGGAGGGAAGCATGGAGCCTCTGTGCCCCCCACCGCCTGCAGAGCTGGAGCCACAAGCGGGGTAAGCCCTAAGCTTCATGTCCGCTCCCCTCCCACCCCCTCTGCAGGGCTGGTGCGACAAGCGCCAGCTTACCCTACTACAGAGGGAAGCCGTGAGCCTCTGCGCCCTGCCCCCCCGGTGGGTGAGTGTCCCGCGATTTTTTTTTTCTGTGGGTCAATGGCCCATGACAGAAAAAAGGTTCCCCACCCCAGATCCTGCACCCTCAGCTGGAGCTCTCACTCCCCCACATGCCCCACCCCCCTGTTCCAGCCCTGATCCCTCTCCTGCTCTCTGAACCCATCAGTTCCAGCCCAGAGCCCCCTCCTACACCCCAAACCCTTCATTCCTGGTGGTCCCACCTCAGAGACCGTATCCCCAGCCAGAGCCAGCACCCCCAGCCGCAGTCCTTACACCCTCTTGCATACCAACCCACTGCCTCAGCCTGGAGTCCCCTCCTGCACTCTAAACTCCTCATTTCTGGCCCCACCCCAGAGCCTGCACCCCCAGCCAGACCTGGAACCCTCACAACCTCCCACACCCAAACCCCCTGAGCCAGCCCAGTGAAAATGAGTGAGTGAGTGAGGGTGGGGAGAGCGAGCAATGGGGGGGATGGAGTGAGTGGAGGCGGGGCCTCGGAGAAGGGGTGGGGCATGGTCAGTGCCTCAGAGGAGGGGCAGGACAGGGGCAGGACAAGGGTATTTTATGTGCGTACAAAGTTGGCAACCCTACTTTGGGACCCCAAACCCTCCCCCTGCTTACATTTCTGCCCACAAGGTGATGGTAGCACAGGGAAGAATGAGGGTGGAGTAGGCTGCCTGCTATGTTTTTCTCAGTTGGGCAGGGGAGAAGAAAATGAGCAGCTGGGCTCTTCCAACCCTGGGAGGCACCTCCAACTTCCTCCTTCCCCTTCCTGCACCCTGTGAAGTGTGCCTGTCTTAGCCTAGCCTGCCTTCTCTACTCCTTAGAGGGAAGGGGGAGAGAGAAGCTGGGACCATAGCAGAAGCATCAGGCACACTCTTAGAAGTAATATCTGTGGAAACCTGCAGACATGTAGGACTGGGCATAAATTAACTATATGGGGAATTGCTATGGTATATTATTTTTAATGGTACTGAAGTGGGAGTCCTGAATTAGCTATATAGGTGAGGTAGAGGCTAAAATGGCATGTGGTTGGGGTGGCTACATTAATTTTATGAGGAGTTGTCTTGAACTAGTTATGTTGGGCACAGTCTGGGTGGGGACCACTATTCCTCCTCCAGGTGCCCTTTCCTCTGGTGAAGTACAGGAGAAGAGCTTCTCCACTAACTTCCAGACAGCCTGAATAGGGACAGCCTTCCATCTCCCTTCAGTAACACCTTACAAAACTGTTCAAATCTGTACAAATCTTTGAAACTATACTATTGGTTTGAGATTTAAGAAGTAAACTCATAACAGAACTCTAATATTGACCATCCGAGAAAGTGAACAGTACAATCAAGTAATTAGTTGCAAAACAGCAACAGCTGTTTGCCTCTGCCTAAGTTAAAGGGATGCTCAGAAAACATGCCAAGATATAGCTGCCATAAAACAGGCAACCAGAGAACTTTCAATAATTACTTAGTAACCTAAAGTGTTGGTGGTTGTTATCAGAAGTGCAGAGGTGCTCTTTAATTTATTTGAGATAGTTACTATATTATACACAGTAAACTATATTAATGAACAGATAGGCTGCAAATTGAAGCTCTTAAAAATTAGGAATTGCCAAAATTAAGGTTGCCTGTGCAATCTGAATTTTCCCCCTTGCACGTAAGCATTATGATGGCCTTTAATTACACAGTTACCTCCTATTTTCCACAAGACCCTTGTGTCAGTCAGTGCACAGGATGGACTGTGCACAATTTAATAAGCAGCCATTTAATATTTTGTTTTCTTATTGTTCAGTTTGTGGCCTCAAGCTTGATTTACTGTACACTGTTCAAACCCTGCTGTGAAAACAGAATTATTCATTTATAATTCAGACACTGTTAACTGCTGCTTCTTGCATCTGTGTTCCTGCTTATGTCATTTTAAATAGCACTGCAATGTTAGGCAAGTAACTGTGGAAACATGTTAGAGATTAACATGATATATTGTCTTTAATTTTTCAGTCACTGAATAAATTGGGCAAGATCCTTAGTTCTGATTTTTTTTTCCTACAGTTTTCATTTAGTTATTGCTATAAAGATTCTCTTCAGCTGTGGCAATGATCACATGAGTGATAACCATTTTGTGAAAAACTGTAGAGAGACTGAAAGTTTTAACATATAATCCCTTCTTCTGTCTTTGGTGACTAGTATAATTCTAGCTAACTGTGATCCCATTGCTGAGTGGGGTGTCAGTGCCCCTGAACTCAGTAAATGCAGCAGTGTTAGTTATCAAACAGAGTAATTCCCAACACAAAGGTTTCAAATTCCAAAAGGCAGTTATTAGGCATAATGCCAGTATAAAACCATACTTCTAAACAGCAGGGAAGGGGAAAATGCCCTCAAGCATGGTATGATCCATTTACAATGTAGATACTGCTTCTTAGAAGCCAGAGAAGAGTATAAACCTGATCAAAATGTGGGAAATTTACCTAGAGACTACAGGTCTTCACAAGCATCTTAGTTACAGTGACTGAATTATATTATTACAATTGATTTAAATAGAAATTAGAATGTATTGATCCTTTCACTTAAATGTGATGATAGTACAGTTTATATTAAACAAAAGTGGAAGACTGAGTTTAATCTTCAGATTTAAAATGGAAGGGAATATTATTAATTCTAACAATTATTTTATCGGTCCTTTTTCCTGGAGAGAGTATCAATGGAAAATAATTGGTAAATTATTTCACACTCTACTGATAAAGAATTAAATATAGCATTGGTTGTCTATTCAGGGCTGAAAGAAATGTAGTCATAATAAAGGGAAACAATTTTTGATCTTCTGGGACTGTCCTAGTGATTGTTGTAGTCCTTGCTGAATTTAAAATAGCACAGAATAAAAAGGACTATGGAGGTCCATTGTTCCTCAGTTGCTTTCAGTTAGCTGCATTGGCAGCTGGTGGAGAAAGGGGAACTAGCAGAATACAAGTTCCAAGTCACCAGTTCATATGGGAGGAAGAGGCAGGCAAGAATATGCCAGTTCCTGTGCTTTGCCCATATGTACTTCTCTCAGGCTTCCTGTATCTTTGGCAGAATGGCTCCTATTCTTGTTATGAAAACGTTAAATGGCCTCTGGCTAGTTGCCCACTCCTTCTCCATGATTCCTAGAAGTCATGGAAAGCTATTTACTGTCCCTCAAAGGTTTGAGGGACATATGCTGTACTTTGTGGCTGTTCCTCCAGCTGGTCTTATTCACTCAGCATGTGGAGTTGAGCTTCCATGCAATAAGCCAAGGAAAGGTGAAAATGTAAAGTTCATGGAACTCCTTTGTTCCATTGTTGGAAGAGATTCTGTCCCCATTTCATTTTCTTGGGGTCTGTTTCTGCTTTTATTAAAGGCATTGGGAGTTTGGAGCACTGTGTCTTTAACAGTAGCATAAACATAAGCTACATATCTGCCCGTTTCTACTGCAGTAAGACGCCTTGCTGTGGTTTCATGTCATTGAATACTTTGTTTTTTATTAAAATAAAGTATAGATAATGACAAATGTGAATATACCAATAGCTAGGTAACTAAAGTTATATGTGAGTTGTCTACTGTTTGAGAGGAATTAACAATCATGTGTTGTAATGGTTTTGAGATAAAATATCTGGTCTTATAAAGATATGCAAAAGGCTTGCCCAGTTCTCTTAGCAGTGGAGATATAGGCTCCTTTTTTAGTTGAAAACAACGTGTTGGTTGTTGGTCAGGCCAATATGGCCAGTCTTTAAAACTTGAGTTCCTAAACTGAGGCATCTAAACCTATATTTTGGCACCTAAAATAGTGGCATGACTTGGAGCTCTGGACCACCTACAACTGTCAGTGAAGTGAATTGGAGCTGTTGGTGCTCAGCACTTTTGAAAATCAGACCACATATTTGGGTGCCTAGATTTGAGTTTAGGTGCCTTAGTTTATACATTCAAGTTTGAAAAATAGATAAAAGTACTTTCATGGTATTTTACCCCACTATTATATGTATTCTATTAACCCATAAATTGCTAGCTGGCATAAGAAAGCCATTCTTTATGTGGCTTTTAAAAAGATATTGTTTTAAGTATAACTTTTCTGTCATGTTAGTTGGATAGCTTGGGGAAAAAATGGGAGAAATGGGGACATTCAAGAAACAGACACTGCACAGGTGGAGAGTCTAAGATGAGAGGGAGAGGGTAAAAGATATGTGTATAGGAAACTGTGCCAAACTAGTTTGTTGGAAAGGTTATATCAAATATTTGGTATTCAATATTTCATCAGATATGGGAAAAAAACAAATTTAAGTAATAAACCATATATTATTTCAAACAGAATGGATAAGTTACTAGAAATATTTTAACTACTCAGACATTGTATTGCATATCTGTGATTATTTTATAGCTTACTTTAGAGACGAGCTTTTGAAATATATGTATCACAAACTATAACGTTCAAAAATATTCAGCACTTCTGTAGTGCCTGCCATCTCAAGATCTCCTTTACAGATGTATATGAATTAGGGGTGAGATTTTCAAAGGAGTGCAAGTGCTGTAGAAGCACTTTGAAAATTCCATTCAAGTCTCTCAACTCTTCTTCAAGTTTTCTATTGTCCCAGTTTTACAGATAGGAAAACTGAGGTACAGGGAGATAAGGACTCACTCATCTTCACAAAGAAAATATGTGGTAGGTTAGAATAGAACCAAGTTAATTAGAGTTGGAGTCCTGTTCATTACCCACTGGACCATACTTCTGTCTGGTTTGTAGCAATACTGGTGTGTAATCCTTAACTCATTGAAGAAAATGGCAAAACTTTTATTGATTTTGGTGGGATCAGAATCAGTTTTTTTTAATCATTAGCCTGCTGCTATGTTGATAAGCACTACGTAACACAACTATAAATGTATTTAAATAAGCACAAAACTCCAGTACTTATAACCAATGTTCATAACCTGAGCCATTCCAATTTCATTCTGAGAGGTTGAATTTCTGTATAAATCAAATCTGAGTTGGTATTATATAATCTACCATCACTGTAAAATATAACTGGTCTGTGAAACACAGTGGTCTTCAAATTATGTTTAACAGATTGGGGGAAAAAGCTGGGAGTGGCAGAATATTACACTGGAGTCGGAGCAGTTGGTCTACAATTAGATTAACAGAATGAGAGAATTAGAATTAAGAGTGTGAAATGAAACACTGACTCACTTAAGCTAGTTTTGCCCACTGACGTTCCATTGAGTTATTCTTGACTTTAAACATTGTGAATGAGCAGAATCAGGCTCATTGATTCAAACTTGTTTATCAGTTAAAGAAAACAAGTTCGATTCTGTTGTCTTTTACACTGGGGTAAGTGAGGAGTAACTGCATTGAAATCAATGTCATTGCATTAGTATAAATCCAGTGGAAGGGAATTTGGGACACAGATATTAATTATACTTTGAATCTCCGAAATGGCAATACACTTTAGATTAACTATGGCCCCAATACAGATTGTGAAGCTAGTCTCCAAGTTAAATGCTCTGTAATACATGTGATTTATGAAGTCTTCCAGTTTTCTGCATCCCTGCATCTTAGGAGGGAAACAAATTATCATTTTCAGCGCTGTACTCTTTATTCATCATTTTTTTCAAATTTGCAAGATACTAAACATATCAGTTCACAGCTTCTTTAAGGAGATTGGGACTGCAAATTGTAAACATTCCCTTTCCAAGACCAGTGTAATAAGGCTTTGCTGTCAAAGATATTCAAGAAGCAAATGAAAGGTTTTAAATTTGAAATGTCCCTGGGTCCTTTTAAATGCTGATTTTTTTTCCTGATAAACCAGAGGTCCTTTGAGTTGTAAACCAACATTCTGGAAAATAGTTTATTCAATAGTTATAGCATACCAACTTAAGTAGTGTAATGTATGTAAAATTGCCTTGCATGTGACACGCTATGGTTACTCTAAGAGGCAATTTAAACAACATACACAAACCTCTCCCCATACCAAGGAAAATACCCATTCTCTTTCCTTGTGACTCTTCCTAAATTTCAAAGCCCCCCTTTTTGTGATAACCAGGCCTCCAGCAACAGAGTCTGAAAAGAACTCCTTCAACGCACAATCAACCAGAAAGGATGGTTACAAATTGTGCTGTAGAAAGTGCTTTCTTAAGTTTTGCATTAGCAATTTGGGGTAGACCTACAAAAAAAAAGTACTGTCCCTGTCCCCTGATCATACCCTTATATACAAATATGGTCTTGTGACACCAGGAGGATTGCCAAGTTCATTCTTTGCATTCTTCCGATCTCTGCCCACCCTTAAAAAAAATCAAAATAAAAAATGCTACTAGTTTCTGTTGTGAAAGAAGCTTCTCCTACTGGGGTCCAGACACAGATGTCAACACTTACTAATCCAGAACTAATGCTCCATATCAGATGGATGTTTAGGGGCTGCTTGATCCCTTACACTCGGGTGATATGTATTTTCTTCGGAATTTTAAGATTTTTTCTACTTTTAAATATAGAATTCAGATGAATCTGCCATATTAATGCAAAAAGAGTGAAAATGTCCACTCCTTTGCACCAAATGTAGAGGCAACATGCAGCACCATGGAAAAGTACCCCTTGTGGTTTATGTACTGGCCGCCATGATATGCCAGGGCCAAGATGGGGATATGCATTCCGTCTATCGCTCCACGGCAGTTAGGGAACCCCAGTGCATTAAAGCCATCCACAGTGGTCTGCACATTTCCCAGGGTCACTATCCTTGATAGCAGCTGCTCAATGATTGCATTGGCTACTTGCAGCACAGCAGCCCCTACAGTAGGTTTGCCCACTCCAAACTGATTCCCCACTGACCGGTAGCTGTCGGGCATTGCAAGCTTCCACAGTGCTATGGCCACTCGCTTCTCAATGGTGAGGGCTGCTCTCATTTTTATGTCTCTGCGCTTCAGGGCAGGGGACAGCAAGTCACAAAGTTCCATGAAAGTGGCTCTATGCATACACAAGTTTTGCAGCCACTGGGAATTATCCCAGACCTGCAACACTATGCGATCCCACCAGTCTGTGCTTGTTTCCCGGGCCCAGAATCGGCGTTCCACGGTATGAACCTGGCCCAATGCCACCATGATCTCCCAATCGGCACATGCCGTGCATCTAGGAATGTCTGTGTCCATGTCCTCATCAGTATAGTAATCACACTGTTGTCGCTTCCTCACCTGGTTTTGCAGGTACTGAACATATTGCTGGATAATGCACGAGGTATTTACAATGGTCAAAACTGCAGCAGAAATCTGAGTGGGCTCCATGATTCTCTTAGTTGAAATACTAAAAGGAACAGTGATGTGTCATGCATGGTTACCAGAAAAATTGTATTAAAAAGTGAAAAAAAAAAAGGGGTATTCAGTTTAGCAGTAAACTAAAGGGAAAATAAGCAAGGCAAATTATGGGGTTCCAGAATGAACTACACCTCTACCTCGACATAACACTGTCCTCGGGAGCCAAAAAATCTTACCGCGTTATAGGTGAAACCTCATTATATTGAACTTGCTTTGATCCACCGGAGCACTGCTTTACTGTGTTATATCCGAATTTGTGTTATATCGGGTTGCGTTATATCGAGGTAGAGGTGTATTTCTAAAATGGAATTGGACTTACTGTGAGCTCAGAATAGCAGATGGATTAGAATCCATGCCTCTAATTATCCTAAGGTAAAGTATGGCTACTTTACCATATGGCTACTTTACCAGTCATGTCCATTGAATACTATAAAGTATTCTGTTTTCCTTTGTGAATCACATAGCAGCAACAGAATGAGGTATCTCTTCAAATTATAATTAAGAAGTGTTGCTTAGTTGAGCAACAATGTAAGTAAAATACTATGGTTTGTATGCTACCCTCTACTAATATGAACAGCAGCCATTGGAACCAGACTGTGATGTAAGGAATTGGAGGCACTGTACTCTACCCCTACCTCTCTAGGGTACAGAATCTCTGCTTGCCAAAGAAATCAATGGTCTGAATTGGGAGGGAACAAAATTAGAGTTGGAAAGCGGTTAAAGATCCCAGTAGAAGATTTTTAACTTGTTTTTATGGCTTCCTGTTGGCCAACTATGTTTTAGACCAGATCAATAGGTCTGTTGGTCCCTGCAGCTTATGTATGATTCTTGGGACTATTGTTTTTCCCACTGGAACTAAAACCAACAGAGAACACTAAAGAATTTTAATAGTCTCTAGAGAAACTTCCACTGTGGTAATGCTATGCCAAATAGCCTGTGGATTGTGCAGGAGATGAGCTACTGGGAATATAACTCTGAGACTATATATTTTAGGGAGTCAAGATATCATGTGAGGGTATAGGCAGGTGCCCTCTTTGAGGACCTAGCTCACTGTTGGGTTGAGCTTCCTTTCCCTATAGATTTCTAGTATCTGAAGGATTTGGAGGCATTGTCCAGTGGCTCCTCTCAACCACTGAGATTTTCCTCCACCTGATAAGAACATTTCACAGAAACTCCACAAGGTTGAATCACTTGATGTTTCCTTGGCTATGTCTACACTACTCCTGTAAGTCAATCTAAGTTGATGTAGTTTAGGTCAACTTACTGCAGTGTCTTCACCTTGCTGGGTCAATGAGAGACACTCTCCTGTCGACTTACCTTACTCTTCTTGTTCTCGGTGGTATACTGGGGTCAACTAGAGAGCACTCTGCTGTCGATTTACCAGGCCTTCACTAGACCTGCTAAATGGATCCGTGGTGCATCAATTGCCAGAGCGTTAATCCGGCGGTAATGTAGACATTGTCTTCTCTCACTCCTGCATGATAGGAAATAGCCCTGTGTGATATAAGGCCCCCTTTCGGCAAAATAATTTAGCATGTGTTTATGTGTAAACATTTGAATGTTGACTTCATCACTTGTGCTTAAAACTATGCATGTGCTGAATCACGGCCTTAAAGTCTATCATAAACCCAGTTACCAGGCAAGACTGTTAGTGTCAAGAAATGGCAGTATATCAGATTATTGCTTAAGATCACATTACACAATGAAGTATTTCTGTAAGCAAACTTGGCCTTCAAAATGTGTGAACTAAAGGAAAATTATGCTAAACAGAGAAAAATTACACATGGTTAAATTCACATTGGGATTTTGCCCTGTCTAACATGTATGTCTTGGGCAAAATGGATATATTCTTATTGAGACTAATGTTTAAAATATTACCCACTAATATGGTTTCAGAATCCAATTTCTATTTATTCTGCACTGAGGTTACAAGAGGTGTCTATTTACTGAAGCCAGTTCAATAACTGAATGCAGAAATGTGTATATTTACATTTATTCACAGTAATCTATCATTTAGATGCTCATACTGCACAGAGCTCTGTTATTGAAATATATTGCTTTTTTTCTATATAATTTTCTTCTGTCTTGTTGCAGGGTAGGTTTTCCATTACATTTCTTGCATGAGCCCCCTCTGCTTCTATAACCATTTGCCTTCCCAAAAGACTCAGCATTAACTCTTCTGAGACTTGCTTTCATAAACATCAGATGATGGATGCAGTTTTTCCATTTCCTTTTTAAAGATCCGTACAAAGGAGGCTTGTTTCCCCCCCCCTCACCACCACCCCCCACAAATAACTGGTACTGCTGAACCCAGGAAAGAGAAAAAAAACTTGTTTATAATTTCTATATACAGTACTTGGAAAGGAAACAGGTTTTGACCACTTATGGCAAGGTTTGGACTACTGTGTGTGTGGGTACACAAGGGGAAGAGCTTCTACCCAAAATGCATTTCCACATAAGGACTAAGCCTGAGCTCCGCTAATCAATTGTCTGCATTTTTTTAAATCATTTTTAGCTTTAATTTATGCAGATATTCATAATACTTCACTGCTACCAAGCACATAATTCTACATACCCCAGAAATCCAGAAGTTCTTCCAAGTTTCCCTGTGTTCAATATTAAATAAATTCAGGTTCAAGTGAAGTGAACATCAAAGGCAATCAGGGTAAGTGGTACACAAATGGGAGAAAAGACAACTGGACAACTTGAATCAGATTTCAGTCCAGAAACTGTAATATAAGATTGTAAATGTCTGCAACTGACTTATATGCTATTAATGTCTAAGGTTCTTGCAATGTTTTCATTTATAGTTAAAATGAGAAATTGCTGTTTAATTTTATCTTTATTCTTTTCACCCGCTTGCCATGGTTAGCCTTTTGCCATCATTGTTTTTTCTCCACTTGGCACTTGTCTATACTACTTAAAAAGCACTACTTCGTTGATGGCAAGAGGCTATTCTCAGGGCTTATCTCAATAAGTTTGGCTGTACACTGGAGTTATCAGGTGGGCTTGGGGGATTGCTCCCAACATGCCACAGAGCACAGATTGACCTGCTCCATGACATCTACGCTAGTGTCTGAGCTGGAATGGCTCTGCAGCTCTTGCACTGGGTACTCAACTAAGATCCATGAGTAGTAGACCCAACAGCCCTACCATCTGCTTTCCCCAGCCTAATGAATTGCTACAGGGAACTGTTCTGGGAGCCTCAGCTTAGCTGGGTTCCACAGCTGGCACATGCTCTAACTTTGCTCTACACTGCTGTGGAACCACAGTAGTTGTACCACAGATGGAGCCTGCCATATTCTTGGGGCAGGATTGGCTTCTAAAGTAAAAGAATATCCAGTTACAGAATTACAGTTCAGATGGATATATTGTGATCAAAGCAGCCCTTATGATGTTTTAACTTATTACCTAAGAAAAACTCAAAGGACCATTTAATCCACAAGACAAGTTTTCCTCTGTCTGTTCTTTCCTCATTTTTATACAAAATGGGTGTTACTTCAGTCTCTCTCCCAGTGATATAAATTAGGGGTAGCTCCATTGAAGTAATGGTGTAAGATCAGAATCTAACCCTCTAGCTATTCAAATGAACGTGGCACTATTTCACAGTGAGTCTCAGTCTTTGCCTTAACAAAAAGACAAAACATATTTAATAACTCTATAAAATGAAAACCTAGAACGAAAATGTATTAAATTGCTTCTATATTACTCATTGGCATTTGATCTCTTTAATGAATTGTTTTCTTGTTAGTAAAATTATCACAGACCTTCCAGATAAACAGAAATTTTACTGTCCCACATTACTAGCATGGTAATGAACTGTCAGACTATTCTTAAGGTGTTCCCATTTGATTTTCCTTTAGCTATTAAATTAATGAATCACTCTCCTGTACTACGGGTTCCAAGCTTCAAGTATGTGTTGATTAAAGATCAGCATGTATAATAGTTGGTCACCTGCTTCATAATTACAGTTCTAGGGCTTCTTAGTTGAATGAATATTGAGTCTGCTACTGAATATTGGAAAGTGCTTGTTTTTTTCCCTCACTGGAATTTGACTCAAAGATTGCATTGACATCTAGGACTAGATGCATTTGCTGCTGGCTACAGTGCTAATATAGGGCCTGCGTTAGAATGGGGCAAACTTTTTAGGCAGATCATATTTTACAATGCAGTTGATATAGGGAGTTATATGGAACACTAAGATCATTGCTGCTATATGTCTTAAAATACTGCAATAGTTTTGGAAAAAAAATTTTGATGTGTGCCTGTCCTCATGATGTTGTTGTGCTTTCCTGCCATTCCCTTTTGAAGCTGCCTGCCAATACATCCATCTGTGCACTTTTGTCCATTCCTACTTATTGCATACCACACTTAAGGCTGCCCACTGCCATGACTCCTCCATGAAAGGCAGGAAAGTCTAAGATTTTTCTTTTTAAAAATTTGAATTATCTCTGTGCTGATAAGTGGGATGCTCTACTGCTCTCAATCCCCTACTCAGCATAAATAATATTGTTATGACAGGAATCACCAGATGGCACTGTTACACATAGTCTAAAGTTATTTTCTGTAGCACATGAGCCGTTTACAGCCTGAAGGAATGCTGTGGAGTTTTGTGATGCCGTTTCTTTGGGCCAGGCGGGCGGGGGAAGGGGGAATTTGAAGGCACCAAGAATTTTCTCTTATATCTCTAATATCGCTCATTAGAGTAAATTCTTGGAGCACAATTGCCCAAGGAAACTGGGTATTGGTGCTGGGATTGAAATTTCTGAACGAGGGGTTTGCTTGTGTACCATTTGTGACCACCTCTGTTCCAGGATTGATATACATAGTATAAAATAAACAATTTACACTGAGTAAATATGCAGACTCCTTGTAACTGATTCACTTTCAACAGTAAACCAATCTGTAAGGCCCTAATATATACTGTTGCTTGTTACGGGACAATAGTATTTTTATAATTATTTGTATTTGTATTGCAATAGCACCTGGAAACCCTAATAAGGATAAAGATACCATTATGCCAGGCACTGTTTGGATATGAAAGAAAAAAATCTTTCATTCTTACCTGTACTGCCATTGAATGTTTTGTAAACTGAACCCTCAGATATGAACATCTCAGTTTGATTATCAGCTTGTTCATCCATTTATTGTGCTCACATACAAATGTACCTTTTTAAATGGAAAAATAAAAAAGTTTTGAAGTTTCCACACAATTCCAGTTGGTGTTTGAAAGTGGCTTAAAAAGTTTAAATGTTATAAAATATTTATGTCTTTTAAATTCTGAATGTCTAGTTTTTCAGTCTTCTTCTGGTGTCACCTAGTATTGAAATGAACGTACCAAATTTCTTCAGCCTTTGTTTAATATCAAGTGTTGATGCGTCCCTCCAGCAGCTTTGGAGATTCAGTTACATTTTGTGGTATTACCTGTGTGGAGTTACTTCTGGCACATCAACAAGATGCAATCTGGGGGTATTGAAAATGTGAGTTGTTGCAGGTGATCATGTCTCCAATTCAGCTGGGACATCTGCTATAATCTACTTGTGGGAAATAATGAAAGTATACCATGAAGACAATGAAATGTTGGCTGTCTACAGAAAATCTTAAAAATATACTGTAAAGCTGTTTTCAGTAGTTAGCTAGCTATTAGTCTCTCTAGTGGTTGTTAACTGAGAGATCGAGGTATGCTGAAGTGACAAAAAAAATTGCTTCCTCATTAAGTACAAAAATAGGATCAAACCAAGTTGACTTAGTAAACTCTTTAACCTGTCTCTAGTAAACTCTTTAACCTGTCTAATATCTAGAGACAGGTATGACATCTGTAAAGGATCACTTGATTTTGTGCTAGTTTTTATGATACTCCTGTTGTAATCAGCTTCCAGTTGTACCAGTGTACTAAAATCTGAAGTACTCACTGACTTAAGTGGAGATAATTATGGCTTTGTAGTGACCTGGGTAGAACATGGTCCACTGCCTCAAGCATATGAATTTATATTTGTTTACAATATGAGTCATGAAAATGATGCTGAGCTTTTTACCAGTACACATGTACAAATTCATTCCTGGTAGAACTCTGGACTTCACCAGGGATGAATTTCATCCACTGAGTAAAGCAAAACTATGCTTTTCAGAATTGTAAAATATAATGCTCCTTATCCCTCCCACCCTGCATAGGGCAGATCCTCCACAGAAAATGTTAAATCCTTTCTCTTCAAGGGCAAGGTGTTACTCCAGTGGTGATGGGGTCTGGCCTCATGTGAACTGTAAGATGAAAGCAACAGAAACCAGCAGGAGAAAATGAAAAGTGGGTCAGGATTAAAAAGGTCGTAACACTCCAAACTGCCATATTTATGGGAGGAAAATGTTGTGTGAAATACCATTCTTTTAACCACACAATAACATTTCCTGTGTCATATTCATAGACTATAAAACCAGAAGGGATCAACATAGCCATGTAGTAGACTATACTTTCAGGGATCATTTCTATAGTTTGTAACTAGAAAAGTGTGGTTGAAAGTGTCTAACCTCCTGTATAACATACACCGTAGGACTCCCCTGAATTAATTCCTGTTTGAACTAGTGCATATCTTTTTTAGGGGGGAAAGGATCCAATCTTCATTTATAGATATCTAGTGATGAAGAATTCACCACTGTCTTTGGTAAATTTCTCCGGTGGCTAGTAAACCTCATTGTTAAAATAATTGTGCCTTTATTGGTAGTCTGAATTTGCCTAGCTTCAATTTCCATTCATTGGATCTTGTTATACATTTGTGAGCTAGATTGAACAGCCTTTATTATCAAATTTATGTTCCCCATGTAGGTACTTATAGACTGTGATCAAATCACCCCTTATCCTTCTCTTTGTTAAGCAAAACAGATTGAATTCCTTGAGTTTTTCACTGAGATGTTTTTCATATGCCTCATAGTAGTTAATCTCAGGGTATAATCAACACAGGATCAGATGAAAGTTACTTCCAGGGAGTCAAACAGGCAAGGAACCAGTTTCAAAATGTGCTGTTCAGCCTGATTTGTTCACCTTAAAGATACCTTAAAGAGCAAAAGCCAACAGATTTATCCAGATAAGTGCAAAGTAATGCACATTGGAAAAAATATTATCAAGTATATATGCAGAATTATGGGTTCTAAATTAGATGTTACCACTCAAGAAAGAGATTTGAGTCATCATGGTTAATTCTCTGAAAACATCTGTTCAATGTGCAGCGGCAGTTAAAATAGCTAACACAATGTTAGGAACCATTCGGAAAGTGATAGATAATAAGACATAAAATATCACAATGCCACTATATAAATCCATGGTATGCCTACACCTTGAATACTGCATGTAGTTGTGGTTGCCCCCATCATGAAAAGGGTATATTAGAATTGGAAAAAGTACAGAGAAGAGCAACAAAAATTATTAGGACTATGGATTAAAAAGACTGGGACTGTTCAACTCAGGAAAGAGACAACTAAGGAGGGATGTGCTAGAAGTCTGCAATATGTGGAGACAGTGAATAAGGAAGCATTATTACCTATTCACCTAACACGAGAGTCCAGGGTCACACAATGAAATTAATAGGCAGCAGGTTTATAAAATACAGAAGTACTTTACACAACACACCAGTCAACCTGTGGAAGTTATTACCAGGGATGTTGTGAAGGCCAAAACTATAACTTTATCCAAAGAAGAATTAGATAAATTCATGGAGCGTAGGTCCATCAATGACTATTACCCAAGATGGCCAGGGATGCAACCCTATGCTCGGGGTGTCCTAAGCCTGTGATTGTCAGAATCTGGGACTGGACAACACGGAATGGATGACTCACTAAATGCTCTGTTCTGTTCATTCCCTCTGAAGCATCTGGCATTGGCCCTTGTTGTACAAAAGGATACTAGGGTGGTGCACTATTGGTCTGACCCTGTATAACTATTCTTATGTTCTTAAGCAAGTAACAATTGTTGATGACGGTTGCTGCCCTACCTGATCACATCAGTTCTTGGTAAGTGTTACATAATACATAACAAAGGCTAAATTCTGCTCAGTTTACATTGGTGTAAATCCAGAGTTACTGAACTGAAAACAGCTGAGTTACTGTTTTTGCAACAGCAGGCTTTGGTCCTTAATTCTTGCCATTTTGGGCATGTCATTAGCATTGTGGTCAAATAATAGGGACCAGCTTGCCAAGTCTGTCTGTTACACCACCAATTAAGTAAGTTAATATTCTATAATAAATCTGTAGAGTGTCAGGTTTATTGCAAGAAATGTACTTCTAAATCTTGTAGTTCCTTATCTGGAGCAGCTAGTTCCTGGCAGTGGGGATAGACACCTTCTTGCAATGACAAATTTGCAGGGACAAAATAGTTCCTGATGTAACTTCATTGACTTCCATGGGGTTGCACCAGTAGTGAATTTGTCTTAGTACAGTGTATGCAATTAATTATTTCTGCTGGGTATTAGAAATAACATATTTTCCCATTTCCTCTCCTAAAGAGAGAGTTAATTGTTCTATTTTTGTTTGTTTGTTTGTTTGTTTTCTGCTAACAGAGATCTAACTTGAGACAAATGTGAAATGGTACCAGGTACTTTAAAACAAGGATCTACTTTATAAAATATATGCATAATATTGAATTATAAGGGAAAAGCAAAAATTAAATAAAGCTGGGATGGACGTGGAGAAGAGAATAAAAATGTAAGCAATTGTTCAGGCCCAATTTCATAAGCCTATTTAGGTTAGGGGTTGCCATATTCCTGTTGGGACTAGAGGTAGTTCTCAGCAGATTTGTTTGTTTGTTGCCCAAACTATTGTCCTGATTCAGCAGCTGTGAGCTGCAGTCCTATTGTACCTGCTCATCTGAAAGAATGGGGAATACATGTGAGCCATGGATTGTTAAAGGCTGGTTTCAAAATGGAACCCAAAGAGCATCAGCTGTCTGGAATTCAGGATAGCAGATCTAACCGTGCTGCATATTCTCTGACACAGAACGGAACTTATGGAGGGCACAGTATTTTTGAGCTCACTTTCACTCAGCCAAAGAACAACACACTTCTAGGACATTATGGTGCTCATATAGTATCTGTGTTTGATATATAGTGTGTATACCCAAAGTGCCCAGATATCATTCTCCAGAACCCAGTTGTCTTTTGCTTTATGGTATGGAAACTTCCTTCTTGAGAGGGAAACTAGGCGGCATGCCCAATTATCCACTGGGCGAAAGTATATTACCTATCAAAATTTCAGTCTGCCTACACAAGTACCAAGTACATTAGCCTAACATTTTCTGTAGGAGAGCTGTCCTGGAAGCAATTCACAACTAGATTTGGCCCAAAGTTTTACTAAATAGATAACAAGTATTTTTTCTACACTGTTAAATTGACAATTTAAGCAGTATTTTGGCAGCAGATTATCCTGGAGTTTCAGAATACGTTAATCAGAAGCAATGTTCAAATTTAAAAATGACATTTTAAGTGCATAGAAAAAGGTCCAGACAAGTTCCAGCAGGCAGTGTGTGGGAAAACACATATGTCATCTAGTTGGGAAGCATCTCCAAAGAAGCTTAACACTCCAAGGACAAAAGTTTCAAACCTCAGTGCATGAAATTAAATCAATATTTAGGTTCCTAAATAACAAAAAATAGTCTGTTATTTTCAGACCTGCTAAGCACCTGCAATGTCAACTGAAGAAAGTGAAGCTATAAATGCTCAGCACTTTGGAAAATCAGGCCTATAATATCTTGTCTAGTAGGTAAGCAAAGCACATAGACTCACAATATGTAATGGATTTCCACTAATTTTAGGCACCTAGATCTGAAATATTTGGCTGACGTCTTCAAACAACGATATATGATGTGTTTATATAATATACTCTAGATCAGTGACTCTCAACCTTTCCAGACTACTGAACCCCTTTCAGGAATTTGATTTGCCTAGGGTACAAAAGTGTCACAGCACACTATTAATGAAAAATTGCTTAATTTCTCATTTTTACCATATAGCTATCAAATAATTCAACTGGAATATAAATGTTGTACTTACATTTCAGTGTATAGTATATCGAGATATCACTGTATGAAATTTTAGTTTGTACTGACTTTGCTAGTGCTTTTTATGTAGCCTGTTGTAACACTAGGCAAATATCTAGATGAGTTGATGTACCCCTGGAAGACCTCTGTGTAACCTCAGGGGAAGTGTACCCCTGGCTGAGAATCACTGCTCTAAATTAAGACTTGAAACCAAGAAATAAATCTTCCATCAGACTGGTTCTCATGGATATTTCAGAAGTCTCAAATTGACACAAGTTGTCTGTCATACTTTTACAGTTTTATGTTGAACTTTAACTAACTCGAGTCTTGTAAGAGGTGAATCTGCAGCCAGATCACCTTAGGCTAGGATTCCCTCAGGTATCTCAAGCCAAGTAGAAGACATAACAAAAGAAATGTAGGGCCATTGACTGTGATTTCTTTTCTCTCAACTACTGGCCTATCCCCAGGGAACAGTGGATTCTCTGCAAAGAGGCCTCACTGGGGAGGAGCTGGATTTTCTCAACCAGGTCACGTGGCCAAAAGGGACAGAAAATATATTTAAGGAAGGGTGCATCTCTGTGAAGGAGGGCTGTCCATTGCCACATGCAGAATATGAGCTGGAGAGAGTGAGTCAGAAGGCAGGAGGAACTCTGCTGAGCCTGAAATGGCTGGCAAGGCCTCAGACTCACATAGTTGGGAATCAGATAGAACAAAAAGATGTCTCAGGACTTTTGTTATTTTGCAAAGATCTGTAACTCCTATGTACTTCTTTTTAAGAGTAAAGTGGCTGTGGTTAAAAAATTCCTGTACTAAACCTGTGTTCCTTCCTTTTCTATCACATATTCCCTGAAAGGGGCTGAATTAGAAGCCAGAGTGACCACCAGTAGGTGGAACTCTGGTGGAGCCAGTGTAAGCAACTGTTGGGCTCAGGAGGTCTGAGGCACTGACTCCGTGTATTAAAGCAGCTGGATTGCAGAGACCCACATTTCAAGGAATGGCTCAGGCAGTAGGTCTGTGGGTGGGAGTGTGCCTTAGGGATGTCTACACTACCAGATTAGTTAGATTTAACTTAATTCGAATTTGTGGAATCGACCTTACAAAGTCGAATTTGTGTGTCCACACTAAGGACACTAATTCGACTTTGTGAGTCCACACTAACGGGGCAAGCGTCGACATTGGAAGTGGTGCACTGTGGGAAGCCCACAGTTCCCGCAGTCCCCGCTGCCCATTTGAATTCTGGGATTTCCCCACAATGCATGCTGGGGGGAAAAATGTGTCGAGGGTGGTCTTGGGTAACTGTCGTCATTCAACGTGCTTTCGGACGTCTCAAGGGGAGATGGAGGAGCTTACTGACTCGCTCGGATCTCAGCGAAACCAATATCCCCATTGTTATTGCAGCTTGCTGTGTGCTCCACAATCTCTGTGAGAGCAAGGGGGAGACCTCTATGGCAGGATGGGAGATTGAGGCAAATCGCCTGGCTGCTGATTATGCTCAGCCAGACAGCCGTGCAATTAGAAGAGCCCAGCGGGAAGCGCTGTGCATCCGGGAGGCTTTGAAAGCTAGGTTCCTCAGGGAGCGGGGTAACCTGTGACTGTTCAGTTTCTTTACAGAGAAGCTGAACCTGCCCCTGCTTCAGTTACTGTTGACTTTCTTCTGCGGTTACATACCCTGTTCACCACGTTTCCCCCCTTCCAACACACGTTTAAAAATAAAGTTAATGGAACATTGTTAATTAACAACGTTTTCTTTATTAATGAATTCGTGTTAAAGGGTTGAAACAGGGACGCAGACTGTGGTGGGTAGGGTGTGCAGTGATGTTAACACCGCTTCTACACTCTAGGAATGATAGGCTCCTGCTCCTAGAGCGGTCTGCAGTGCCAGACTGGTTGTTTCAACGGAGCCTGCCATCCCTCCTTTTCGGGACTCTGTGTGCGGGGGCTATGTGACCTTGTGGCGGGGGAGGACGGTTACAGATTCCCCTGCTGCGTGGCTCTGTGGTCCGGGACAAGGACTGCTGCATAAGTTCTGTAACTGCCCTCCCCCGCCACAAAGTCCCAAACCCCCCTCACCCAAAGTAACAAGAAGGAGGGGCGACAGGGGCCGTGAAAACACCTCCCAGACCGACCAGGGTGCCTACTGACTGCACTGTGTGTGTGACCTGCTGTTGATCCTGCCCCCGTGTCTGTACCCTGGTAAAGGTGACTGTCCTATGCAATTAACAACCCACTTCCCCCCCCCTTCACAGACAGTCTTCTGTAGAAAAACTTGACGGAAATAGTAATTAACAGCAAACTACTTTTAATAATCAACTACACAGTTAGGGGATGAAACTGGGATTGGGGCTTCGGTGAGCCAGGAAGGGAAGGACTTCTCAACATTTAGGGAATGAGAGCCTTCTTGTATTTGTGCACTCTGCAGGGGTGCAGTGACAGTTTTCACGGCCCCTGTAGCCCCTCCTTCTTGTTACTTTGGGTGAGGGGGGTTTGGGACTTTGTGGCGGGGGAGGGCGGTTGCAGATACAGTGCAGGGGTGCTCTGTCCTCCTGCCTGCGGTCCTGCAGAACATCCACAAGGCGCCGGAGCGTGTCAAATTTTCCCTGGGCATTTCCTGTGTGGCTGGTCAGAACATCCAAGCTCGGACTGCTGTCCAGAGCGTCAACAGAGTGGTGCACTGTGGGATAGCTCCCAGAGCTACTAAGGTCAATTTCCGTCCACACATAGCCTAATTCGACATAGCCATGTCGAATTTAGCGCTACTCCCCTCGTCGGGGAGGAGTACAGAATTCGAACTAAAGAGCCCTCTAGGTCGAACTAATTAGCTTCCTGGTGTGGACGGGTGCACGGTTAAGTCGAATTAACACTGCTAAATTCGACATAAACTCCTAGTGTAGACCAGGCCTTAGAGGCTCAAAGCTCAAAACAGTAGACTCTACCCGGACTCAGAGGGCTTGGAAGTAGAATTTGCTGAAAAGGAGTGAATCCCTTTTCATTAAAATGTTGACATTTTTGAGTAAAAAGTTGTGTCCCAAGGTGGGGCAGCTCTCACACATTCACATGCACATACATATTGTGGAAAGGAATTTCAAGAAAAAAATCAGTTTCTGGAAAAACAAAATGCTTTTCTTGCCTTCGCAGCTGCCCTTAGGGAAGTCTCTTGTTAATTTTACACTTGACAAAGAACCTTCCTACCTTGCTTCTGGAAAGGCAGAGAGCCGGTATGCTCTGCCTCTCAGCAACTCCCCAGCTTTGGGAGCTGGAGAGGCATTGCTTGTCCCCTGGTGCTAGGGCAGAGGTGGAGAGGCAGAGTGCCCAGGTGCTTTGCTGTGTTTTAAGGAGGGTTACATCAAATTGTAGTAGACTTGGTGAAATATTTCATTCTACCAAATTGGCATTTTCTGATAAAATTGGGGGAGCGGGTTGAAAAATTTCTGCCCAACTCTGCTTAGGAGCATGTGGGATTCAACTGTTGGATCCACTTACAACAGACTGGTTTCTGCCCAGAAAGGAACTGGGCCAGGTTGTAACTTACCTTTTTTGTTCAGTAAGTGACACATACTCCTTTGACATAGTATTGAATCAATGTGTGTGTGGGGAGGGAGGGGAGCATAGTATTCAAGATCCGTTTTTTTTTTCTGCGCATGAGACAAATTAATACCTTGACAACTTGTGTTAATTAAAGATACATGATGCCTTTACAAAATTATATGTGAACTTCAATGTCACAGAAACATTACAGCTTGAGCAATTACATTCTGCCCCTCTATATTCCTCCTGCAGATTCACTAGACTCTGTATTCTTCACTTTCTACCTCCAAGTGCTGTGAAGCTGACCTGCTAATCAATTACCAGCTAAGTGAACAAAATGAACTGAAAATATAAGTCATTATCATTATCCTGATGTACTTGGGGGGGGGTCTATAAGTGTTTCCATTATTAACTAATATTTCCAGATGTTCTTTAATGTGGTGGGGGAAAAAACTTCTCTGTTGAAATATAGTATATACAGGCTATCTGGTAGGGATCTTATTTCTTCCCTTTCTATCAAGTTTAGTGTAATCCAGACAAATAGATTGTGGAGTGCACACATGTCTTGGTCGCTATATTTTTGCAGTTGAGCATAGAATATGGTTTTATATGTAAAGACAATATGAATAAGGTCAAGTGGCTTACAAAGCAGAAAATACTCATACTCATTTGTATGCTCTGCATGGATAGAGACACTGCAACATCATGCTTCCCTTGCAGCCCTGTATCAATGAAATCCTCATTTGGGATATAAAGCTATAGCACTGCTTAACCCTTTCACCAGTGGAGGTGATGACCTCCTTAAAAGGGATAATCGATATGAAGGAATAGCAGGTAAATACCCCACTCCCCTACACTGGCCAGATGAGCTTGGGGAAAACATCCTATACCTCTTCGAGGTGTGGTAAAGTCCTCACCCATCCTCTTTTCCAGTTGCAGGAGGATTTGTGGCTTAGTCAGCCCAAATTCCTACTGGCACTCCTTCTGCAACATGGCCCTCCTAACCTCCCAAAATAGAGGGTGTGACTAATGTCATACTCTGGCCCTATATGTCATAAGGTTTTTAGGAATATAGCATTAAGAACATAAAAATGGCCATACTGGGTTAATCCCAGAAGAAAACAATCAATTCCTTGTCAACTAACGGATTGCCAAATTTAGTAGTAATGGAGTTCTTCATTCTTCATCCATTACTAAACAAGCAGCATCCATCTTCTGTAACGTAGTGCATAAATATGAAATTCTCTAAGGAACTATTAGAATACCAAACCCTTTTGATGGGCAAGTCTCAAAGCAACCTTAAAGGACAGGAATCTTGTTATGTCCTAGAGAAGCGCATTGTGCCCTTTTGGTCAGGAGGATCCACTGAGAAGGAAAATGTCCTGGAAAAAAGTGCCCATGATATGTGTGTGAAAAACAGCAACCCCAGCTGTAACAGTACCAATATTTATAGGATGCTCACTACACTATTTATTGGAGTTTACACTTTGGGATGGGCATTTTCTCTAGGTAGCAGATTGCCTGGAGCTTACACATTCCCCCATGTTCTTACAACATTTTCAAAATATGTGTATTAGATATATTTGCTAACCCTTCCTGTGCTTTTACAGCCAGAACCACAAGTGCAATCTGTTGAATTTATGTGCACAGATGGATGTTAAAAAAATATGAAAAATATGAAAAAATGCCTCCTTGCCCATGTGAATTCACCCCAATACATGACTAATGACTTGTAGATGCCATTTACACAATAAGGGGAGTAGTATATTAACAGTTTGTTAGTCCTAGAAGTAATGCTTAGTCAGGGGATAATATTGTATGTATTATACAGTATTTACACTCAGGGATGTATTGGCTTCTTGGGAAAGAAATCAAGATGATGAGATTTTATATTTCTTATCCTACTACCTTTGTAGTATAGTAGTATATTATAGCTAGGCTCTGTACATACACATAATACTATTGTCCCTACCCTGGAGTATTCATAATGTCTGAACAGGTGAGGGGGACGGAAGGGAGGGATGAAGTGCTATCCCCATTTTTCAGATGGAGAACTGAGGCAGATGGATGTAACTTTGTGAGTAACACCTGGAGCTTGTGTACATGGTTCATTAGTCCACACTGGAGGGGTGTAAATTCCAGTGTGCACAAGTGTGTCTCTTACTGACTGGCCCATGTGGACCTGCTCATGCACACTAAAAGTTCCCTAGTGTGTGTTAATGTAGTACTGTTTGAAATGGGACTACATTAAGACACACTAGGGAACTTTGGTGTGGACTAATGCACCGTGTAGATGAGCCCATTCTCTCAAAATATAATGTAATATCTTTGGGACAGAGACTGACTTCTCCTGTTCCTGCACCTAGCATAAAGTGTACTGATCCTCACAAAGGTCCCTAGGTGCTACTGCAAAATATATTAATAACAAAAAAGCTTCATTCAGAATTACAGCACCACTTTAATGGTCACCATGTTTTTTGGAACATAAGGAGATTGAGTGGATGCTCATTTGATTAATCCCAACAAGCACAAGTGGACATATGGTGCGTTAGGGAGTAGCCAGGTTTATGACTTGAACACAACTTTAGTGAGAACAATATACCTCAACAACATTAAATATTTTATTTCTTGCTTTTGCTGGAGTCATAAAAATGCCTTATTCAATAAAGGAAATATGTACTATACCAGTAAATGGTCCTGGTATTTCATTTATATATTACCTTTCTCCCCTGCCCCATTTATATCCTTGTAAAAGCAGCATGTGTCAGTGTATCCTAAAGATTTTAGTGAGTTTTTAATGTTACACTGAACAAAATATATGTAGTATTTTTTTAAAAAATGGATCTTTGTTTGTTTGTTTTTTAATCCGTGTGTTCCTCTTATATCTCTCTGGTATGACGCATGCCAGGCAAACATTTGGAGTATTTGATGGGTTTGTTACACTTGATTTTCTCTTTCCCTTTATCCAATACTCACATTTCTGACTTCTCAAATGCCTTTTATATATTTTTAATGCTACTTAATAACTTGGTAACATTAGTCTGACATGTAGCTTTACTGAAAACAAACTAAATTTTCCCCATGCTACACATACATACAAGACAACACAATGATGCAGCTATATGTTTCTCCTATTAGGAAAGGCTCAAGCTTTTTGGGCAAAGGAATAATTGTTCCCATCTTGTCAGCCATCAGGGAATGCTTTCAGTATCTGAAAAGGTAATGCCAAGGAAGTAAGTTTAATAAAATTAGCAGGGTGGCTGATAAAATGTTTATAATGGTCATTAAAAACACTGAATTAAGCTTAAGTTTAAAATGAATGGATGGCTAAAGAACAAGTTACTCTAAATCCTGAGACTTTGCATCCAGTCAGGGAGTAAAAGGAAGCATTTTCCTGCCTTCTGATTCTCTCATGGTAAGGAGTGAGCTGGAGCAATGGCAACGTGCCCTGGCTATCTCCATTAAAGGAGAAATGGTGTCCAAGGGGTGGATGGTCTGTTTTCTGCTGAGAAGAGGAGAGTTAAGCATTTGAAGCACAAGTGCCACGGACACTTGGACAGCAGTACCAGGGAGAGGTAGACATGGAGTTTGAAATGGGCTTTCATTTGGCTCTAGAATATCATCTCTGTATTGGAAGTGGTAAGCAGCAGATGTCCAAAGCTGGCCTGGAATGCCTACAGATGGTGCAGATCTCAATGTTAAACCATCTGCTCTGGGAGAAGAACTGAGGGCATCAGTGAGAATAGAGCCTAGTTCTGGAGAACACAGTGACTTGAACTGCACTGGAACAGAAACACTGATGAAAACAGATGATTGCAGATCTTGACCAAATGCTTAAAGTGGCTACTGGAAGTAAAAACTACATTTGTTTGTATTTCGTGAAGTAATTAAGGGGAATAATTCAGGACATCTTAGAAGATGTTGTTGTTCATGATCAAGTATTCTGCTCCCTCCTTAAAAAGATATTTATTGTTAGACGGTCTTTTGTTGACTCATCCTGTTAGCAGATTATGGAATTTTACTGGGAGATGCTGACTCATTGTGGCAGGTGTGGCTTATTAACTGTATCCTGATTGCAAGGGATGTGGGAGTGGCTGTCTGGGCATAAAACTAGTCTGACAGATGTCTTTGAGGAGGAAGCTTATGAACAGCCAAGTATGGAATACAGTTTGGGTTGATCTACTGTATTACTATTTCCACTGTTAGTAAGGCCAAGCCTCAAAAAAGGAGGAGAATTTGGATTACATTCCATGTTTACTTCTTTTACAGCAGGGCAAGAAAACCTGCTCACAAATACATGAATAAACTCAAGGAATTTTTTGGCTTCGGATGCCTTATACATCTAAGCATTAGTGTAGACAATGCAGTATAATATATTCTCTAATGCTTTGTCCAACCCAGTGTTAAATGTCCACACGCTGGGGCTTCTACCACTTGTGCTCTTCCATCTAATCTCACAATAAATTTCCCCCAGGGTTACTTCTATTGTTTTCTTTCTTTCAGCCTAGTGTGACACCCCATCCTTTACCACCCACACAACTTTTCTTCCTTCCTGTTAAACAGTATTTTAACTCCCCCTTTTTCCTCCCCCCCCCCAAAAAAGGGTTTAGTCATACAAGTCCCATTACAATTAATAGGAGCTGTGTGACTAAATATGTTTGAAAAATCTCAACATACATTAACATTTTAAAGTGTCCCCACTAGTGAATTTTGATCAAGCCTTCACACATGTAATACAAATTTGCATTCCTATATTGCTGTCACAGTGCGTTGCAAGTTCTTACCTAACTAGCTGTGTACTGTCACCACTAGCTCTTTGAGTATTGCTATTTCCTATCTTCTTCTCACCACTGATTCTCCACGTTCAAACTTTTTTCCCCAAGGCATTAGCTTGCATTTTTCCAGGCTGAATATTCTTTTGTTATTACTGGATCATATTTCTAGCTTCTGTCCTCATATATTATTTCTTAGTCCATTCTGGCATTCCAGCACTGGCTATTGCTCTTTTTGTCACAGCCATTTATGATTTAAAATTAAGGCCGACACTATATCCTGAACTCACAATAATATGCCCTTTTCCCTCAGCATCATCCATCAGGACAAAAAGTTAACAATAACTTGAAATTACCTTGCTTTCCCCCCCATCCCCAATTTCTGTCATGTTGTTTGTAGCTTTTTTTTTGGTCTGTAAATGATTTTATGCTTTAATAAAACATGAGAGAACTTAGAAGAGCAAAGCAGTATTCCACGCAATCCTGGCAGAGACAACATAGCTTTTCATCTGTCCAGTGAAGATACACAGTAAAATGCAAAGAATGCAATGTATGGGTTTGTGACCCAGAGGGTCATCTGTGATTCACTGCTCTGTGTCAGCGACTCTTGTCAGACCTGACATACTCACTACACCTCACACATTGGTGTCATGATATTTATTAAAAGGTGACACTAATAAATTGTTTGAAATCTAATAACACACTGGTCAGTAGTGTCACTGTGAAATGTTTGTAACCACCCAGTAGGTGAAATTATGGATACTTTCTTTATGTCCTGGAGACTGTAAACAGACAAAGGTGACAAAACAGATTTCTTCTATATAAAGGGGACAGAAAATATGGTGGTAGATGCCCTGTCCAGGAAAGAAGGCTCTGACCTGTTGTCATTGGGTCAGCCACTGATTGCTCCTCCTGCAGCTTTGTGAGGGGAGAGGTATGATAGTAAGAATATCCCAGCTCCAGATGACAAGGGTCATGAGGTATCAGGTGACGAGTTCTAGCTGGCCTGATCAATTCAGTGTATGGTTATAATCTGTATCTAAAAGGTGTTATGTAGTATGTCATTGAAGAAATAACTCCTCACTGATCATTAATATTATTTTGTGATATATGTCTGCAGTATATTTGAAGAGATATGGATATATTCTGAAATTATGACTAAAATGTGTTTAAACCAGGCATGTCCGGAGGAGTTGGTAGGGCAGACCTGTTTAGAGAAAGGAATCTGTATTTGCTTCTCTGACCAGCCCAGTTGTCAGGGAGAGACAAGGAAGGTCCATTTACATGTTAAGTAAACAAATCTATCAATCCAACAAGCAGGATAGGAAACAGCTTCCAGCAGGGTAAAAAACTTTATCTGGTCTATAAAGGCAGAGGGTCTGAACCTCAAGTAATAAGCAATTGGATCAACTAATTGTGTACAATATTACTGTGTTATGAAAGTTTATTGAGTGAGGTGTTTTATGAAAGTCTATGATGCACTGGTGACTAATATAATTGTAAAACATATGTATTAACACTATATAAGGATTTATGGGTACTCATTGATATTAGGCTTTACTGTCTGTGTTCAAATAAAGAAACAAAACAGGTCTCTCCCAGACAGGAGGGAAAGTCACAGCTATCTACCTGTCTCCAATTAAAGTAAGCAAAGTGGGACCAAAAACAATGGAAGCCCCATTTACATTCGAAGCCCACAGGAGGTTGGGAAGCCCACAGGAAGGGAAGAACATGAGGTCATTTAGACACAATGGAACAGAGCTCTTGCCATCTGAGACAGATGTGTCCTTCAACCAATTTGAAGGGGTGGGGGGAAGAGGAGGGGAAGACTCTGGGAACTAAATATAGTTGATAAACCTGCTGAGGCAAAGATCTTTGACCTTTGGGAAGATAAGGGAAGCATCTAGTACTTCTGTGGAAGGTTCTGAGGGAATGTCAGCCATGGCAGAGAAGAAAGTAGATTGGTAAGAGAAAACATCATAAACAAAGCCTGCACCTTGCTAAATTAAGTTTTAGACTTTTAGATGTGTGTTTTCACTTTTATTTTTTATAACCCTTTATCTTTATTTCTTATACTTGAACTCACTTAATTAATGTTAATACATTTTCTTTATTTTCACTATGTTTTGGGAAAATTCAGAGCTAGGATTACGTTGAGGTCACCTTGCTGGTTGTAACCAAGGCTGGTGGAAGCCAGTGTGGGGCTGTAGATAGGCTGCTGGGGGCAGAACTACTAAACCAGGGCTTTGTAGTACACAGCAAAGAATCCTCTGGCACCTTATAGACTAACAGACGTTTTGCAGCATGAGCTTTCGTGGGTGAATACCCACTTCTTCAGATGCAAGGACTTGCATCTGAAGAAGTGGGTATTCACCCACGAAAGCTCATGCTGCAAAACGTCTGTTAGTCTATAAGGTGCCACAGGATTCTTTGCTGCTTTTACAGAACCAGACTAACACGGCTACCCCTCTGATACTTGTAGTACACAGACACTCAGGGTATGACCTGCATGCTTGCAGGATGACTGTGAGCATTGTAAGGAACCCAGGGTTGCAGGGTAAGTGATGACACAACCCCTTACTGAACTGCACTCCCAGAATGCCATTACAGGGTGTTTTCATAGAGTTTTAGGGTGGAAGGGACCATTAGAGCATTTAGTCTGAAATCTTGTATATCACAGATGGTTAAATTTCACCAAGTTAATTTTGTAGTGAGCCCAATTGCTTGTGTTTGGCCAAAGCTCACCTTCCAAAATGGCATCCAGTCTTGAGTTGAACACCTCAAGAGATGAAAATACACCCCTTCCTGAGGTAACTGCACCTCTGATCCTTTCATAGCCTCATTGACTAAGCACTCAGATCTCAAGACTCTAGCTGTATTCTTTTTTGGGACTGAGTCTGCCAACTCTCTCCCTCTGTCCCAGGATTTAAACTGCAATAACTCCTACAATTTACTGTGATCAACTCAACAGGTGTGAGGTCAGTTCAGTACCTGCAGTCCTGTTCTCTCAGAGACAGTGACAGGATTAACCAGTGACCAGCCAGCCTTTTAAAAAGCAAATTACTTATTAAGAACAAAAGCATTACAAAGAAAACATATTGAAAACAATGAACAGCTTATATGTAGGTCACAGCATACCATATATGACTCATCTTCCCTGGCAGAATTCAAAGTACTTCAGGTCTTCCACAGGACCTGTTCCTCTCGTCACATCCTCATGCTAATCCTTTCTTGGATCCGATGAGAGTGACCTCCCTCCCTATGCCAGGGTAGTCACTTATACAGTTCAGTTGTTTATTTGCTTGTGTTCTTTAAACAGCTCAAACCAGTATATGCAATTTCCCCTGGGAAGGCATGTCCAGACTTGTTACCTCTCTAGGAATTTGAATTAATTACCTCCCAGTGATTTTTAGTTCCTGCATGATATTCTTCAGGTCCCCTCATGGAGCAAGAATACAATTCCTAACCTATAAAGATACATATAATGTATATAAAGTTGATACTATAGTCTTTGGATATTCAAAGTGTCCATAATCTGTCTCAGGTTAATCTGATGGTTAATCATCCTCACTGTTTAAAAAAGTACCTTATTTCTAATCTGAATTTGTCTGGCTTCAGCTTCCAGCCACTGGATTTTGTTATGACTTCCTCCACTAGATTAAAGAATCCTTTAGTACCAGGTATTTTCTCCCCACGAAGGAATGTAAACAGTGTAATCTATCCTCTTTTTGATAAACTAAATGGTCTCTCACTCTAAGGCCTGGTCTACACTAGGACTTTAATTCGAATTTAGCAGCGTTAATTCGAACTAACCGCTCAACCGTCCACACCAGGAAGCCATTTAATTCGAACTAGAGGGCTCTTTAGTTCGAATTTGGTACTCCACCCCGGCAGGTGGAGTAACGCTAAATTTGACATGGCTAGTTCGAATTAGGCTAGGTGTGGATGGAAATCGAACTTAGTAGCTCCGGGAGCTATCCCACACTGCACCACTCTGTTGACGCTCTGGACAGCAGCCCGAGCTTGGATTCTCTGCCCAGCCACACAGGAAATGACCCGCGAAAATTTGAATTCATTTTCCTGTCTGGGCGGTTTGAATCTGACGTTCTGGTTGCACATCGGGGTGAGCTCCGCAGCACCGGCAGCAATGCAGAGCTCTCCAGCAGAGGAGTTCATGTAATCTCTGAATAGAAAGAGGGACCCGGCATAGACTGACCGGGAACTCTTGGATCTGATCGGTGTGTGGGGCGAGGAGTCTGTGCTTTCGGAGCTGCGCTCCAACGAACGGAATGCAAAGACCTACGAGAAGGTCTCCAAAGCCATGATACAGACAGAGGATACAGCCGTCATGCAACGCAGCGCCGCGTGAAAATCAAGGACCCCAGACAAGCCTACCAAAAAATCAAAGCGGCCAACGGACGCTACGGAGCCTGCCACCACTGCCCCACCAGTGACCATGGACTCTGATGATGGGACAGTGTCGACGGACAGTTCCTCGACGATGTTCACGGACGGGGAAGATGAGGAAGGGTTTGTGGAGGACGAGGCAGGCGAGAGCGCTTACAACGCTGGTTTCCCCGACAGCCAGGATCTCTTCATCACCGTCACGGAGATCCCCTACCAACCCTCCCCGGCCAGGAACCCGGATCCTGAATCAGGGGTAGGAGCAGTCGGTAAGTGCTTTAACCATGTTAACTTTTATTCTTAATATAACAGGAATCTGAAGTGTGTGAAAAGGAGGTCTCTGTATATATGGTGATAGAACAGAAATCCTCCTGGGAGAACGCCACGAAGCTCTCCTGCCGTTAATCGATAAGCATCAGCAGGAGGTTCCTGGGGAGAGCTGCCTTATTGGGTGCTCCGTGATAGCACACTTTTCCGCGCGAGGCTTTCATGCGGTATTCAGGGAGCACTGCCTCCCAGAGCACGGCTGCATAGGCCCGTGGTTCGTGCTAGATTTCACGCAGCATGCGCTCTCTATCTCCTTCAGTGCCCGTCCTCACGGTGATCTCGCTCGGAGACTCCTGCATCTAAGTAGGGGAAGAAATGTTACGTTACGCCTGGTCCAAAGTATTTTTAATAAATAAACGGACAGACGGCATAGCACAGACTCAGCACGCAGCTGCGTGACGAGCGTAACAGAAAGCCAAAGAATCAAATGGACGCTCATGGAGGGAGGGGGGAACGAGGATGCAAGGTATCCCACAGTTCCTGCTGTCTCCGAAAAGCATTTGCATTCTTGGCTGATCTCCAAATGCTTCTAGGGTCAAACACAGTGTCCGCGGTGGGTCGGGGCATAGCTCGGCAATTTACGCACCCCCCCGACCCCCAGAAGTTAAAGGGAAAACAATCCTCTGTTGACTCTTTTACATGTCACCGTATCTGTACTGAATGCTGCAGATAGACACGATGGTGCAGCACTCAACACCAACATCCTTGCTCCCCCCACGCTATGGATGGCTGATGGTACAATAAGATGGAAATCCATCCTCATCATCAGCCTATTGGCACATGGGGCAGTGCAAAAGGACTGGTAACCATAACGACCATACCAACTTGCTTGGGACAGGTCGGTCAAGGCCGCCTGTTGCTAATTTTTCATGGTAGATGGTGCAGTATGGCTGGTAACCGTCCTCATCATTGCAACAGGGGGCTGAGCTCCATCAGCCCCCACCCTTCATTGTAAAGAAAAGATTCAATTGCCCCTGGACTAGCAGAGGGATGAGTGGCTCCCTCCTCCACACCCCTTAATGTCATCTCTGGACTATCATTACAGCTGGAGGCTTCCTTCCACTCATTTCTCACAAACGACTACCTGTGTCTTATTCATGCATTCTATATTACTTCATCACACAAGTGGGGGGACAATGGTATTGGAACCCAGGAAGGCTGGGGGAAGAACGGAATGAACAGCTGGGGTTGTTTCAGGAGCACACCCTGTGAATAGCGTTCAGCTCAAAATTTATGCAGGATTGGACAGAGAGCAGCTGTGGTCTCTGGTTGTATGATACAGTGGTTCTCTAGTACACTTGCCCATAATCTAGGCAGGACTGATTCTATTTTTAGATACCCAAAAAGGAGGGATTGACTCGGGGAGTCATTCCCAAATTTTGCTTTTGCGCCCCTGGCTGATCGACCAGGGGCACTTATGACAGCACCAAATGGCGCAGTGCAAAAGGACAGGTAACCATGACCATCTTATTACCGTCTTCTTACCAGTTCATGGTATGGTAGACGGTGCAGTATGCCTGGTAACCATCGCTGCTGTCATGCAAAAGCATAAGCATGCTGCTGTGTAGCGCTGCTGGTCCGCCTCTGTCAGCGGCATCCAGTACACATACGGTGACATACACAAAAGGCAAAATAGGGTCCATTGTTGCCACGCTATGGCGTGTGCCAGGGCATTTCATGGAAAACGTGCTCGAAATGATTGTCTGCCGTTGCTTTCCCGGAGGAAGGAATGACTGGCGACATTTACCCAGAATCCACCGCGCAAATGATTTGTGCAACAGCAGGCACAGGGGTCTCAACAAAAAATTCACAGAGACAGCCTAGACTCAGTTAATTGTTCGCAAAAAAGTATCATTGCAAGGAATTAACTAACTGTTTCCCATCTCACAGCTTCCACTGTCTCCAGACCTTCCACAGCATCCACCTCGCAGAGGCTGGCGAAGATTAGGCGGCGAAAGAAAAAGACAAGGGACACGATTTTCGATGAATGTGTGGGCTGCTACCTAGCCGAGGCGGACCAGCAGAGGCAGTGGAGGGAGAAAGTCTCTCTGTACCAGCGCTCACACAGCGAATGGGAGGAGAGGTGGCGTGAGGAACACAAGCAGGCGACTCAAGCAATGCTTGTACTACTGAGGGAGCAAACGGACACGCTCCGGCGACTTCTGTATGTTCTGCAGGACCGCTGCAGGACAGAGCCCCCGGCAGTATCTCTGCAACCGCCCTCCCCCGCCACAAAGTCACATACCCCCCTCACCCCAAATAACCAGGAGGATGCCCGCCCTGGGCCATGAATACTGTCACTGCACCCCAGCAGAGTGCTCAAGTAACCAAAAGCTCTCATACCCTACGTTTGCATAAGTCCTTCCCTTCCGGACTCAAACAAGTCCCAATCCCAGTCCCATCCCATAACTGTGTACTTAAGTAATAAAAATACTTTGCTGTCAAGTACTGTTTCCGTCATGTTTCTTCACTGAAGACTGTGTTTGAATGGGGTGCGTGGGGAAGTGCGTTGCTAATTGCATAGGACAGGCACCTTTCGCAGGGTACAGACACGGGGGCCGGATCAGCAGCGGGTAACACACACAGTGCAGTCAGCAGGCACCGTGGTCGGTATGGGAGGTGGTTTCCAGGTTCTGTGTGGGCGGTGGGGATGTGACTTTTTAGCGGGGGAGGGCGGGTACAGATCTTATACAGCGGTCCTTGTCGTGGACCGCTGAGTCACGCAGCAGAGGAATCTGTATCCGTCCTCCTCCGCCACAAGGCCACATAGCCCCCCGCACACAGAATCCCAAAAAGGAGGGATGGCAGGCTCCGTTGAAACAAGCAGTCCGGCAATGCGGACCGCTGTAGGAGCAGGAGCCTGTCATTCCTTGAGTTTAGAGGCGGTCTTTACATCAGCGCACACCCTACCCACCGCAGTCTGCGTTCCAGTTTCGACCCTTTAACGAAAAGTCATGAATAAAGAAACCTCTCCTCAGTAACAGTGTGACATGTATTTTATTTTTACACGTGTCTTGGAAGTGGAGGAAACAGGGAGAACGGGGTATTTAACCGAAGAGGAGAGTCAACAGTAACTGGGTAAAGAAACAGGGGCAGGTTCAGCTTCTCTGTAAAGAAACTGAACAGTCACAGGTCACGCTGCTCGCTGCTCGCTGGTATTTAAAGAGTTCCTTGTCGCTGTCCCAGGCGCCTGTATAGGGCTTCATGAGCAAGTGCATTAGCGGGCAGGCTGGGTCACCGAGGATCACTATAGGCAAATGCACATCCACAACAGTTATTTCGTGGTACTGGAAGAAACTACCTTCCAGCAGGTGTCTGAGCAGCCCACAGTTCCTGAGAACACACGCATCAGGAACCTTGCCCGGCCATACGACGTTCATGTTGGTAAAAAGGCCCCTATGGTCCCCCAGTGCTTGCAGAACCATTGAAAAGTAGCCCAATTTCTCAGCAGCTGAATGTGGAAGAGGTGGACGATAAAGTGCGAGGAGGAGAAAACGGCGAGGATCGCAGCGGGCTCCATGCTTGCAGTGCTGTGGCGTCCACGCTGTCACTGACCAGAAAAGTGCACGAACAGATTGCCCGCAGGCGCTTTCAGGGAGGGAGGGCCTGATTGACGGTTCAATGACGACAGTTACCCAAAACCACCCTCGACACATTTTTTCCCCCAGCAGGCATTGGGGGCTCTACCCAGCATTCCAATGGGCAGCGGGGACTGCGGGAACTGTGAGATAGCTTCCCACAGTGCACCGCTTCAAAAGTCGACGCCGGCCCCGTTAATGTGGACTCAGAAGTTCGAATTAGTGTATTTAGTATGGATACACAAATTCGACTTCATAAGGTCGAATCCACAAATTCGAATTAAGTAGATTCGAAATAGTCCTGTAGTGTAGACAAGGCCTAAGGCATTTCATCCCTCTCTTGAATCATTTTGTGGCTCTTTTCTTCACCCTCTCCATCTTTTCAACATCCTTTTCAAAATGTAGACACGGAACTGTATGCCATATACTGGGATCGGTCTCATTAATGCCATATGCAGAGGTAAAATTCCCTTCCCTTTCTATGCATCCAAGGGTCGCATTAGCCCTCCTTTGTCACAGCTTCTCATCGGAAGCTCATGCTGAGTTGCTTGTCCACCATAACCCCTAAATCCCTTTCAGCCCCCCATTCTGTAGATATGACCTGCATTCCTGGTTCCTAGATTTGTAACTTTGCAATTGCCTGTAGTAAAATACATTTTGAGTGTTTAATATAATTCTCTACACTAGAAATTGAGCCATAAATGAATGAGCCTCTATTAAACAAAATAATCTGAAAAACATCACAAGTAATGTGTACTGAACCCTGAGAAAAGCAGCACTTTCTTTTCCTGGAAGTATAGAGCTGCATCCACGAAAACCCACTGTGTGAAAAGCTCTTAGTCATGCAAGTAAGGGTTTGCAGGATTGAGCCTCAGTTACCATTCTTCATAGTTTATACTTGCTCTGGAGGTAATTGATGGCTAAGATCAAGCAATTATCTTCCATGTTAATTTATTACAATTCTGTAAATAAACGTGTGTCTAGAGATCAAGGCTTAGACTTATACACCACTACCTCGATATAACGCCACCTGATATAACATGAATTTGGATATAATACGGTAAAGCAGCACTCCAGGGGGGCAGGGCTGTGTACTCCAGTGGATCAAAACAAGTTCAATATAACACGGTTTCACCTATAACATAGTAAGATTTTTTTGGCTGCCAAGGACAGCATTATATCGAGGTAGAGGTATATTTGTTTTTTTTTCCCCCACTTCTGGTCCCTGGGTTTTGTTTTATTTGAATTCATGTATAATATTAATACTTGGTAACTATTATTGAAGGCAATGTATGTTCTGTAGCATGTAGTAATTATGTAGATGTAAAAATATGTACTTGCCTACAGGGCAGCAGTGATGCATTATTTACCAAAAATGTGTTTGTTTAACCCATACGATATGTAGCATGCCACTGGGACTAAAATATTTGTACATTTACTTTGTATTTCTAATTAGTACCGGTCTGAAGACAGGCATTTAGTATAACTCATGCGTACTAACAAATTCCTTTTCATCTGCCTCCTTCAAATAGGGAGTATAATGTGATTAAGATGTCATATATAAAAATCAGTAACTTTTATATGCAGTTAAATTTTCCCTTTCACAATTTCTGGCTGCACAATAAAAATCCAAAATATACAGTCTTGCACTGTCAGCTACAATAAGTTGTATCCGAAGAAGTGGGTATTCACCCACGAAAGCTCATGCTGCAAAACGTCTGTTAGTCTATAAGGTGCCACAGGATTCTTTGCTGCTTCTACAGAACCAGACTAACACGGCTACCCCTCTGATACAATAAGTTGGGTTCTGCTGACAGTTTCCTTGAGCATAGATTTCAAATACATACTCATGAAATCCCATTCTCTTGACTCTCCTGGATAACAGAGCTGCCTAAATCTTCATGTGCTTTGCACACAGTCTCTCTCTCATTCAAGAGAAGTTGCGTCTCTCTCTCCGTAGGCACTACAACCACAGGCAGCAGAGTGAGAGAGAATTACCTTAGCGAATGCTGATAATGCAGGTATGACTGCAGTCATTGCTGCATTTGTATTGTATTCTCTACTTCTAATGCCACTAGAGATGCATGAGCAGACACATTGGGCATAAGGATATCTTGAGCACACGAGTCATAGCCATAGAGTCATAGGATTCAAATCCAGAAGGGACCACCAGATCTAGTCTAGTATATCAAAGGACACCAGCACCACCACACCAAACCCTACAATGGGAATTAGACCGAAGTATTACAGCCCACAGAAGACTAGACCGTTGTGTGCTGCAGGCAAAGAATAGGAGGGACCAAAGTGCACAAGTGACTGAGGGCCCTGAAATGGCAAGAAATTATACCCAGATAATTCTGGCCAATGACCTGCACCCACATGCTTCAGAGGAAGGTGAAAATCCCCCAAGGGCACTGCCAATCTGACCTGGGGGAAAATTCCCTCAGGACCCCACATATGCTGATCAGTTAGATCATGAAATTGTGAGCATGAACCGGTCAGCCAAGCATGTGAGAGACAGAATACTCAGAGCCACTCCAGAGAGTTGGCCCTCCTCACCCAATGTCCCATCTCCATCTTTGGCCTTTCCTGATGATTCAGAGGAAGAAGATATAAAAATACAAAAAGTCCCCCAATATATCGGGGGCTGGAAGGCTGGGAATCCCTTCCTGACCCCCTCCAGCTTGCTGGCTGAAATCATGAAACATGAGGTTTTAGGAACATAAGACAAACTGGAAATGAGCCCTGCCCCCTACCATCTCATGCTACCCTGCCATACAATAGCACTCAAAACTTTGTCCAGCTCTCTTGTAAAACTAATTTGTTTGCCCCCACAACTCCTGCCTGTTCCAGAACCTCACTTCCTTAATGGCTAGAAACCTTCTAATCTGCAGCCTGAATTTGTTCCTGGCCAGTTCATTCCCATTTGTTCTTGGGCTTGCACTGTCTTTTACAAATATCTGGCACAAGAACAAATGGGTAACTAAATAGCTCTTTATCCTCTCTAGTATTTACCACCTTAAAGTATTTATAAAGAGCAATCAGATTACCTTTTAGCCTTCTTTTTGGTAGACTAAATAATGAAAACTTTTCCAATCTCCTCTCATAAAATAGGCCCTGCATCCCCCTGATCATCCTAGTGGCTCGTCTGTGCATCGCTGTGTCACAGCTAGGATGAAGGCAGTCATACCTAGTGATTAGAGCAGGAGTCAAGCGTCAGGACAAGTCAGATACTGAGACATTAGAGTCTGAGATGGGCCAGAGGGCAGACTGCAAATCAGATGTCAGGAGGCAGGCAGGGTCAGGTTACCATATCGGTGTCTGGCACCAAGATAACACAGCAATCAAAGAGCACAGTCGAGGACAAACCAGCATCGGAAGCAGGAGTCTAGGGCCAATTGGAGCAGAGACAGACAGCAGGCAGTCGGTGGTGTTGCTCAGAAAGTTCCCTTCATGGCTTCCTGGTTTAAGTACTGGTACCAAGCAATCAATGGGCTGTGAGGGGCCACCACTCTGATCCTGCTGGGCAGTACCTCCTGCAGAGCCCAGTCTCACATGGTTCTCCTATGGGAGCTTAGGCTAAGCCTCCAGTGGCAATGCAGATGTGTCCACAGCCCTGAACTCCCATGGTTTTGAGTCTGCAGGTGCTTACAACCTGTTATGGTTTTTAACTTAATCTCTCTTGAACATAGATGACTAGAACTGTACACAGTATTCCAAATGAGGTCATACCAAAGCCTTGTATACCGACATTAATAATGCTTTGTCTACTGGAAATGCCTCACCTGATACATCCTAGGATGGCATTTGTCTTTTTCACAGCCACCTCACATTGGCTCATAATCATCCTGTGATTGACCCATACATCCAGGTCTCTCTCCTTCTCTATTGCTTCCAACTGATGAGCTCCCAGCTTGTATCAGAATCTCTTATTATTAGACCTAAGCACATGACCTTGCACTCTGTTCTATTGAATCTCATCCTGTTTCTGTCACTCCAGTCTTCAAGGTCATCCTGATCCTGTATAATCCGATTTCTTTGTATTGATGATACATCCCAACTTTGTATCCTCAGCACATTCCATTAGCATACTCTTACTTTTCGTGCCAAAATCATTAATGAAAATATTGAATAAGATTGGTTCCAAGTCTGATCCTTAAGGAACTCCACTAGGAACCCAGGAACCTCCCTCCAGTCTGATAATTCACTTTTCAGCCCAACTCATTGCTTTCTCTCCTTTAGAAAGTTCCTTGTTCACCTTGCAATTCTTGTACTGATCCCAATCTCCACAAATAATTTCCCATGTGGTATCATGTCAAATCTTTATTGAGGTCCAAGTGTATTAAAGTTTTGCACTTTACTTTTATCTAAAAGAAGATCAGTTATTTTTTTTCCAAATAAAGAAATCAGGTTAGTCTGGCATGATCTACCTTTGGTAAAGCCATTTTGCATTGCTTCACCTTTTCCATTTACCTCCATTAATTTAACTATTCTGTCCTTCACAATTTGTTCTAAAACCTTGCATATGACTGAGGTCAAATTAACAGGTCTGCAAGTACCCAGATCCCTTTTTTCCTTTTTTTTTTAAACTTAAGTATGAAATTAGCTATTCTCCAGTCATATAGTATTGCCCCTTGTCATAAACAGATAGTTAAGGGTTAAGGTCTCTTTTACCTGTAAAGGGTTAACAAGCTCAGTAAACCTGGATAACACCTGACCAGAGGACCAATCAGGGGACAAGATACTTTCAGATCTCGGTGGAGGGAAGCCTTTGTTTGGGTTCTTTGTTTTGGGGGTTGTTCTCTCTTGGGATTAAGAGAGGCCAGACGTACATCCAGGCTCTCCAAGCTTCCTGAAATATTCTCTATTCAATATAGTGAGTATTAGAAAAGGCAGATTAGTCTTTTGATTGATTTCTGTATTTGCAAATGTGTGTTTGCTGGAACAATATTTTACCTCTTTGTTGTACTTGTACTTATGCTAGAGTCCCTATAGTTTTTATAAGCTGTATATGCTGTAAGCATTTCCATCCTGATTTTACAGAGATAGAAAAAGTAAAAAACTCTTTAATTAAAAGCTTTTCTTTTTAAGAACCTGTTTGATTTTTCCCTTGTTTGAGACCCCAGGGGATTAGTCTGACTCACCAGGGATAGGTGGGGGGAAGAGAGGAGAGGGGGAAGGTGAATCCCTCTTTGTTTTAGATTCAAGGAGTTTGAATCAGTGTGGAGCCTCTGAAGGCAACCCAGGGAGGTGAAAGTCAGGGAGGGGAAAGGAGGGGGGAATGGTTAATTTCTCCTTGTGTTAAGATCCAAGGAGTTTGGATCTGTGTTCCCCAGGGAAAGTTTTGGGGGAACAGAAAGTGTACCAATACACTATTTTTGGTTGGTGGCAGCAGTACCAGATCTAAACTAGGACAAAGTTTAGAAGGATCCATTCAGGTCCCCATCTTTTGGCCGCTAAAGTTCAAAGTGGGGAACAAACCTGTGACAGCCCTAAATATATATTTATTAAAAATTCTTGATAACAGACAAGCAATCTCATGTGGCAATTATTTTAGTATTCTAGGGTGGAAATAATCTGGTCCAACTGATTTTAATACATTAAACTCAGGTATGGTCATTTTCACTTCTACACACTTATTTCCATCAGCCAAACTGCCTTTGTACACATGATCCATATTTTATCATTGTTATTGAAAAACGAGTCAAAGTATTCATTTAGTTTTGGGGCCATGCCTAGATTTTAATTCTCCTTCCCATCCACTTTGCATAGCAGCCCATCTCATCCTTTCTTATTTTCTTTTTATTTATATAACTAAAATATTATTTATTTTAATTTCCTTGACAAGAACTAATTCAACCTGACTTTTAGCAATTCTGACTTTATTCCTACATTTTCTAACCTCCTAAATGTAACTTTCTTTGCTTTCCTTCCTTTTTCCATTCTCTAAGGCAGTCTCCTTACTTCTAGTAACCTTTTTGAGGTGGTTATTCACCTAGCTGCATCTGGAGTCTCTCTAGAAGCTTTTTCTCCTTGTTTGTAATATAAATTTCAGATCGTTTTTGTATTTTTGATTTAAAGAAATTCCACGCCTCCTCCATGTTTAAGCCCTTGAGCTCTTCAATCAAGTTGACTCTTAACTAATTCTCTTAATTTCCCCAAAATCTGTCTTTTTGAAGTCAAATACCATAGTTAGCAACCTGGTTTTGATTATCTTTCCATTTAACTTAAACTGAATCAATTTGAGATCACTAAATCCAAGGTTATTGTCTATAACCAGCTTTTATGATGTCCTCACTAGTTATCAAAATCAAATCTAAAATTGCATCACATCCATGAGTAACTTGGCCCTACCAGTATTATTAGCATTTATTCTCCAATCTACAACCAGGAAGTTAAAGTATCCAATTATGACACAATTCCTAAAAATGTTTCTCTAATATTAGAGATTTTTATATCCATATCCAACTCTGACCCTGGAGGTCTACAGGAGACCACTAACACTATCCCAACAGACTCTTTTACAATTCTTCACCAAAATGATTTTAACCCAGACATATTCTATTTTTCCAATACTATCACTTCTTATTTCTTTAGGTTAACACTTTGTTGATGTACAATGCTATCCTGCCACCTTTACACCTCTCTCTCCTAAACAGTATATGCCCTTAAATACCTATATTTCAGTCATGAGTGCTATTCCACCATGTTTCTATCTCGATTAGATCTGGTTTGACCTCCTGCACTAGTAGTTCCAGTTCCTCCATTTTATTGCCCCAACTCCTTGTATTTGTGTACAAGCATTTACATTGTTTCCCTGGTAACACATAAGTAACACTACACAAGTCTTTCTAGATGTTTCAAGAGATCCACAGTCTTTGCACCTGGCAGGCAAGTCACAATATGGTTTTCCTGGTCTTTGCAAACCCAGCTATCTATGTTTCTGATGATCGAATCCACCATTACTATTACCTGTTTCTTCCTAATAACTGGAGTTCTCTCCCCTCAAGACATATCTTAAGGGTTATAGGATATCATGACATCTGGAAGGAGGGTCCCTACTATCTGATCATTTCCCTCTGTTCCAATTTCATATTCTCCTTCACTGAGATTTTCTTTCATCCTCCTCAACAATACAGAGGCTGTCAGACTGGGGGTGGGACTATTCTACTGTGTCCCAGAAAATTTCATCTATGTACCTTTCTGTTTCCCTTAGCTCCTCCAGTTCAGCCACTGTGGTCTCCAAAGCCCGTACATGGTCTTTTAGGGCAAGTTACTCCTTGCACCAAATGCACATATATGCTGCACATCCAGAAGGCAGGTAATCATACATGCTGCATTCAGTGCAATAAACTGGATAGCCCCATTCTGTTGGGAGACTTCTGCCTGCATTCTCTTTTTACTCCTGCAGCTCTTTTGTTGTCTTATTTTTATCAGGGGTGTTTACTGCCTTAAGTTTAAAGAATGTTAATTGTGTCTAGACCCCTCCCCCCCACTCTCCCATTTGCCCTCTAAGCTCCCTCACAAAACTCCCCTGTTTGCTAGCTCCTCTGATTGCTTAGGAGTGGGCATATTAAACTCCAGTTCTCCCTGAGTAGCCCTGCCCCCTGGTTAAGGGTTGATGGGTGCTAAAGGGCTTGGAGATCAAAGCCTCATTAAGAAGTTCTTAGGCTTTCCTAGCAGGCCACTAGACTCAGCACACAGTCCCCAAAACAAACAGACCACATTACATACTTCAGCCAAGCAGCAAGCACACCACACACACACACTGAGGATAACAAACTCACCCCAATGGTCATGTAGTCGCTCCTTCACTTGGAGAACTCCTTCACAAAAGTCCCATTAGCTGCTCCTGTTCTCTGTTACCTCTCTCCGCACAACATAGTCTCCTCCCCACTTGCTTCAGCCCCAATCCATCTCCTCCTCACCCCTCCACTCCTCTGCCCCCTAATACTTTGTCATCCCTGAGCAAGCATTTGAATGTATATTTTTTTCTTTTCAAAAATAGCTTGAACATTCTAAATTTTCTGCTGTATTCAGATTACATTTCCTTGTAATTAAATAAACAAATCTTCCCCCCACCCCAAATCACCTTTGATACACAGATTGTAGCAACATGCCTCTTTTTTCCCCCCTGTTCCCCCCGTCCCCCACCAGATTTCTGCCCAGGGTTGGATTTGAATTTACAAAGCCTAGGCGTTGCTCATGTTCAATGAAGTGAATGGTCATTATATGTTACAGTACTTACACAGGATTTTTTTAATCTATTGATCACAAAGATCTTTTCAGCCATGAGGGTAAGCATTATCCTTGCAGATTCCCTATCTTATATCTGCCCAGAATAGTAGGATCACAGTACATGAGAGAAAAAGACATTTTTAGACCATAGAGCCTGTAGCCTATAAAAGCAAGATATGACTCTCAGGCCTTGTCTACACTACAAGACTATTTCGAATCTACTTAAGTCGAATTTGTGGATTCAACCTTATGAAGTCGAATTTGTGTATCCACAGTAAATACACTAATTCGAATTTCCGAGTCCACATTAACAGGGCCGGCATCGACTTTCGAAGCGGTGCACTGTGGGAAGCTATCCCACAGTTCCCACAGTCCCCGCTGCCCATTGGAATGCTGGGTAGTGCTCCCAATGCCTGCTGGGGGAAAAAATGTGTCGAGGGTGGTTTTGGGTAACTGTCGTCATCGAACCGTCAATCACGCCCTCCCTCCATGAAAGCGCCGGCGGGAAATCTGTTCGCGCACTTTTCTGGTCGGTTACAGCGCGGACGCCACAGCACTGCGAGCATGGAGCCCGCTGCGATCATCGCTGCACTTATGGCCGTTGTCAACTCCTCGCACCTTATCGTCCACCTCTTCCACAGTCAGCTGCTGAGAAATCGGGCGAGGAGGCTCCGGCAGCGCGGTGAGGAGAGTGGCGCAGACCTCTCACAAAGCAGGGTACGCCGCGCAGTGGAGATCATGGTGGCAATGGGTCAAGTTCATGGTGTGGAACGGCGATTCTGGGCCCAGGAGACAAGCACAGACTGGTGGGACCGCATAGTGCTGCAGGTCTGGGATGAATCACAGTGGCTGCGAAACTTCAGGATGCGTAAGGGCACTTTCCTTGAACTCTGTGACTTGCTGTCCCCTGCCCTGAAGCGCCAGGACACCCGGATGCGAGCAGCCCTGAGTGTGCAGAAGCGAGTGGCCATAGCCCTCTGGAAACTTGCAACGCCAGACAGCTACCGGTCAGTAGCGAACCACTTTGGCGTGGGCAAATCTACCGTGGGGGTTGCTGTGATTCAAGTAGCCCACGCAATCGTTGAGCAACTGCTCTCAAAGGTAGTGACTCTGGGAAACGTCCAGGTCGTCATAGATGGCTTCGCCGCGATGGGATTCCCAAACTGCGGTGGGGCTATAGATGGGACTCACATCCCTATCCTGGCACCAGCCCACCAGGCCAGCCAGTATATTAACCGAAAGGGCTACTTTTCAATGGTGCTGCAAGCACTGGTGGACCATAGGGGACGTTTTACCAACATCTTCGTCGGGTGGGCGGGCAAGGTTCATGACGCGCGTGTGTTCAGGAACTCTGGTCTGTTTAGACGCCTCCAGGCAGGAACTTTCTTCCCGGACCACAAAATAACTGTTGGGGATGTGCAGATGCCTACAGTGATCCTCGGGGACCCAGCCTACCCGCTAATGCCCTGGCTCATGAAGCCCTATACAGGCGCCTTGGACAGTGAGAAGGAACTCTTCAACTACCGGCTGAGTAAGTGCAGAATGGTGGTGGAGTGTGCTTTCGGACGTCTTAAGGGGAGGTGGCGGAGCTTACTGACTCGCTCGGACATCAGCGAAAAGAATATCCCCGTAGTTATTGCTGCTTGCTGTGTGCTCCACAATGTCTGTGAGAACAAGGGCGAGACCTTTTTGGCCGCATGGGAGGTTGAGGCAAATCGCCTGGCTGCTGTTTACGCTCAGCCAGACACCCGTGCCGTAAGAATATCCCAGCGGGAAGCGCTGTGTATCCGGGAGGCTTTGAAAGCAAGTTTCCTCGGAGAGCAGGGTAACCTATGATTCTCCACTTGATTTTAAGAGAAGCTGATCCTGGGCCTGTGTCTCTATGTGTTGAGTGAGATCTGCGGTTACATACCCCGTTCTCCAAGTTTCTCCCACTTCCAAAACACGTTTTAAAACAAATTAAACGGAACAGTTATTGTTAATAAATCTTTCTTTTACTTTGCATTTCTGTTCAGGGTTTGAAACATGGACGCATACTGTGCTGGGTATGGTGTGCACTGATGTTTACGACCGCTTGTACAATACAGGACGGACAGCCTCCTGCTCCTACATAGGTCTCTGGGGTGGGGGACGGTTTCAAGTGGTTGTGCATGTAGGGGTGGGTTTGCAGGAAGGGGCGAGTGGTGCCGTCTTTGGATAGGGATTTGGATGCAGGCTCTGGGCTGTGGGTTTGGGCGTAGGAAGGGGTGTGGGGGAAGGGTCAGTATCTGTCCGTGGATGAGGGCTCTTGTTGGGGCTCAGGGCAGCGGAGAGGATCGCGCCTAAGGTGGAAGTGCATGGTAAGGGCAGCATGCCTTAACATTAGGGGGTGGCAGGCGGTAGGACCGTGGACAAGCGTACACATCACAGAATGACCCGGGGCAGCATACACCACACAGAGTGACCCTGGTGACTACTGACTGCAGTCTGTGTGTGCCCTGCAGTTGATCCTGCCCCCGATAGTCTGTACCCTGCTAATGTAGGCTATCCCGTGCAATTATAAATCCCCTGCCCCCCCCCTACATACACAGTCTTCTGACACGAAAGACGTGACGGAAAGAGTGAACAACAGCAAACAGCTTTTATTAATCTACTACATAGTGGGGTGATGAAACTTGGATTTGGGACTGGGTGATCCTGTAAGGGAAGCGCTTCTACACAGTTATAGCGTCAGAGGTGTGTGGTACATTAGCGCTCAGCTGTGGTGCAGTGACAGTTCTCACGGCCCCTACCGCCCCTCCGTCTTGTAATTTTCGGTGAGGGGGGGGACAGGACTTCTTGGCGTTGGAGGGTGGTTGCAGATACAGTGCAGGGGGGCTCTCTCCTCCTGCCTGCGGTCCTGCAGAACATCAACAAGGCGCCGGAGCGTGTCCGTTTGCTCCCTCATTAGCCCAAGCAGCGTTTGAGTCGCCTGCTGGTCTTCCTGCCGCCACCTGTCCTCCTGTTCGCTGTGTGAGTGCTGCTGCTGAGAGAGGGTCTCCCTCCACTGGCTCTGCTGGGCCGCCTCGGCTCTGGAGCAGGCCATCAGTTCCGCGAACATCTCGTCCCGAGTCTTTTTCTTTCGCCGCCTAATCTGAGCCAGCATCTGCGAGGGGGATGCCGGGGCAGTCCGGGAAAGAGCAGAAGCTGTGTGATGGGAAACAGTAAGTGATTTCCTTGAACAGATACATGTTTGCGAACAGTGAACACAGTCTAGTCAGTTTCTCTGAACAAGACCATACAGGGCACCAAGTTCCACGAGATCTCAGGACAAGTTCGAGATTTCGGAATACGCTCTCATTGGCGGCGCCATTGCACAGGAGAGCAGACAAGCGGGGAGAGACAGCTGAATCCGTCTTGCAGACAGTCCTGGTAAGCCTTAAAGTAGATAATGCTTATCAGTTAGTGGATAGCTGTGCTCTCCTGCTAACGGCAATCTGGAAAGCAGAAAGGCTGAGCCTTTTCCAGCCCCTCCCGCCAGTGCACGGGAAAGATCAATGTATGCTTGTTCTCTGTGGCCTCCAGCATGTGGCTGTTAAGCGAGGGTCGTTGTTATGCAACCTAATTTTAAACCATTAACAATAGTAACAATACACTAATTGCCCTACTTAGATGCAGCCTGTCCAGAACGACATCACCCTGAGGCAGGTCACTCTGAGTCAGAGAGAGCGGATGCTAAGGGAAGCCCTGCACAGACCAGGACCATATGCAGCAATGCTGGTGGAGGCGATGATTCCTCTCTACATTAGGATGTCCTGGCGCGGAAGAGTGTGCTTCCATGGAGCACCCAATAAGGCACCTCTCCCCAGGAACCTCCTGCGGCGGCTTTTCGAGCAGCTCTCTGAGAGCTTTGTTGAACTGTCCCAAGAGGATTATTGTTCAATCCCTATATGTGTGGACCTACTATTTATATAGTTTGACATTTAACATTTTTTATATAGTATTTCTATTTTTTCTATACCTGTTTTTTAAAAAATAAATGTTTCCATGGTTATAGCACTTACCGCCTGATCCTTCCCCTGATTCTGAGTCCGGGTTAATGGGCGGGGACGGTTGGTAGGGGATCTCTGTGAGGGTGATGAAGAGATCCTGGCTGTCAGGGCAAGCGGTATTGTGTTCGCTGTCGCCTGCGCCGTCCTCCACAAACCCTTCCTCATCTTCCCCATCGGCGAAGATCGCCGAGGAACTGTCCAGGTACACTATGCCATCCACTGAGTCCACGGTGACTGGTGGGGCAGTGGCGGCAGACCCACCGAGAATGGCATGCAGTGCCTCGTAGAAGCGGCATGTCTGGGGCTGTGCTCCGGAGCGTCCGTTTGCCGCTCTGATTTTTTGGTAACTTTGTCTCAGGTCCTTGACTTTCACGCGGCACTGCATCGCATCCCGGCTGTATCCTTTGTCTATCATGGCTTTGGAGACCTTCTCGAAGGTCTTTGCATTCCGCTTGTTGGAGCGCAGCTCCGAGAGCACAGACTCCTCGCCCCAAACAGCGATCAGATCCATGACTTCCCGGTCAGTCCATGCTGGGGACCTCTTTCTATTCTTGGATTGCCCGGACTCCTCTGCTGGAGAGCTCTGCATCGTTGCAGGTGCTGCGGAGCTCGCCCCGATGTCCAACCAGGACGTCAGATTCAAAGTGCCCAGACAGGAAAAGGAATTCAAATTTTCCCAGGTCGTTTCCTGTGTGGCTGGTCAGAGCATCCAAGCTCGGACTGCTGTCCAGAGCGTCAACAGAGTGGTGCAGTGTGGGATAGCTCCCGGAGCTACTAAGTTCGATTAGCATCCACACCTAGCCTAATTCGAGCTAGCCATGTTGAATTTAGCGCTACTCCTGTCGGGGTGGAGTACCAAATTCGAACTAAAGAGCCCTCTAGTTCGAATTAAATGGCTTCCTGGTGTGGACGGTTGAGCGGTTAGTTCGAATTAACGCTGCTAAATTCGAATTAAAGTCCTAGTGTAGACCAGGCTTTAGAGTGTGAGATCAACTGATGACAGTTGGTTTTACCCAAAAAGCTAGAGTGTAGGTTTTTTTTTTTATTGGAGATTAGTATATCTCCTAGAACTGGAAGGGACCTTGAAAGGCCATCAAGTCCAGCCCCCTGCCTTCACTAGCAGGACCAATTTTTGCCCTAGATTCCTAAGTGGCCCCCTCAAGGATTGAACTCACAACCCTGGGTTTAGCAGGCCAATGCTCAAACCACTGAGCTATCCCTCCTCTGCAAACTGATTAATATATATTTCTCTTTGAAAATGGTAGAAGTTAAAACAAAATCAATTTACACTAATCTATAGGGTTAAAAAATATTGATGCACTGCATGTGTCAGCTGTATTTTCACTACTCAAAATGGAAAAAAAATACAAATCCTGTAGGAGTAAAAATGCTCTATCGAGTCTTAAAACTGTATCTTAGTATTATAAGTGATAAAAAATAGAGTAATGAGATATGCAAAAAAAATCTGATTGAGAAATCAGATTTTATGTTGATAAATAAAAATCTCATCATGGTTGATTTTTAGCCTCATCCATAAGACTTTAAACAAAGAGACCTCTTGTTAATTACTATTCAGGATGACTTTAGGAAATGTTTACATTTTAAAATGTTTTAACAACCTCTTAAAATAATCTGGATATTGGTTGCAGATAATTATATCAGTCTACCATCAATTCTCACTCATTGCTGCAGTTCACCAGAATTAACTGGATCATATATGATCATTAGGAACTGTTACATTTAATATCATTTTGAGGTAAAATGGATTATTCAAACTTTGTCTTGATTAGAGCTCTACAAACTGTGCAGCTCAAATTATAATACCCAAACTCAGCACCGGACAGAGGTTCAGCTTGCATCTCTATGAATCAGCACTGACTCATTTGAATTCTGTTTGTGTCCATGAACTGCCTGTGAAAGTTTTTCGATTCTTATTCTGTTGAATTATTCTCTAATTTTAATTGCTGTGTCCGGTTACTCAAATTTTATTAGGCAACTGTTTATGGTGTGTTCTCCGTTTTAACCTGATTCTTCACATGGGGCAAGTCATCAGATGACAGTTGCATGTTTTGTTTTTTCTCCCTGTACCCCAGTTGGTCCATTTGTTCAGGATGGTTGGCCCAATGCAGTGGAAGCCATTTTCACCTGGTTTCTCAGATGCTGCATTCAGTCGAGCCTGATCTGTATGGGAAAGAGAATGCATTTCTTCTGTGGCTGTGACTGAGAAGTAAGGCTGTGGCTTAAAACATTACCTTTTCTAATTCACTCAGTTCTTGGACACTGTCTCTTAATTGTGTTGGCACACATACAACCCAGTTTTAAAAGCAAAAAACTTTCCTTGAGCTAATTTTTGGTTTGCCAGATTAAAGCCATAACACTTAAGGCAAACATTGGCAACCCCTATCTGTGGGTTTGCACAGATGCTATATCAAACCAAATCAGATGGGTTCACAGAGTTCTAATTCTAGTGGAGTAGGCTCTGTAATTAGGTTATGTCCTAGGGGCAGCCGGTGTAGGAAGCAATCACTTGAGGCCAGAGAGCAGACAGCTAACCAAAACCTCCATTTTATTTACAGAAACAGAGAGCTCACTCAGCCGGTTGAAACCGGCTGAGCTATCCCTTAATAGTCTAACTCAGTTGCCATAGTAACAAAACCCATGACAACCAAATACACAACAAATTATTAATGGGGACTTATCCAAAGTCCCTTAACTTCTGAAACGCACAGCATTATATCCCATGAACCTCCCTCCCTACAAACACAGCTGTCTCTCCTCCTTTTTTTGGTATGTAATAATGACTCCAAGCCACAGCCTCCTCCTAAAGACCTATCCTTGTAGGTATGAATACTAGAGGCATGGAAAGACTGAGATAAAAGGGGAACATCTAACTTTGCAAAAGTCTGAATTTGAAAGTTAGAGATGAGAGCAAAAGTAAATAGGTCGCTGATAGTTGAAGACAGGAGCACTTCATTAGCAGAGCTAACAGCACCGGATGCCATCTTTTTGGATGCTTTTGCCACTTTTAGATTAATATGAAAAAGTCTTTCAGAGACAAGTGCATTCCTGTTATCACACATAAGCAAACGATCTTGGTGCAAAGGAAACATAGGAAGAATAGGAAGAAGTCAGTATGGCAGTATCAGGAGCATTTTAAAGACCTAAAATCAAAAAGGAAATCTACAAAAAGTTTAAATGTGAATGAATTGATAAGGATAAGTAGAAAAGACTAGCACAGACTTATAGATCCATAGATTCCAAGGACAAAAGGGACCATTGTGAACATCTAGTCTGATAGGTATAACACATGCCATAATCTTCTCTTTGTTAAAATAAATAGATTCAATGAGCTCAATCTATCACTAAGGCATGTTTTCTAATCCTTAATCACTCTAATGACTCTTCTCTGAACCATCTAATTTATCATTATTCTTGAACTGTAGACACCAGAACTGAACACAGTATTCAAGCAGCGGTTGCACCATTATTAAATACTACTACTACTTGAGATTCCCCTGGTTATGAATTAAAGGATCTCATTAGTCCTTTTGGCCACAGCCTCTCACTAGTTGCTCATGTTCAGCTGATTATCCACCACGACCCCCAAATATTTTTCAGAGTCTCTGCATCCCAAGTTAGAGTCCCCCATTTTTTCTTCCTAGATTTATACATTTATACTTAGTCATTTTTAAAATCTATTGTTTGCTTGTGCCCAGCTTACCAAGTGATCTAGATCACACTGTCAGAGACCCAACCTCTCTATTATTTTCACTTCTCCAATTTGTGTCATCCTCAAAATTTATCAGTGATGATTTTGTATTTTCCTCCAAGTCAGTTATAAAAATGTTACATAGTGTAGCATCAAGAACCAGTTCATGCAGGACCCCACTAGAAATGCATCCTTTCAATAATGATTCCCCATTTACCATTAAATTTGGAGACCTATCAGTTAGCCATCTTTGAATCTATTTAATGTGTGCCATGTTAATTTTATGGTGTTCTAGTTTTTAAACTAGATGTTTAAACTACTACTAAAGTGTTGTCTGATATCCTGTAAGGCATTCAACATGGTATTACATCAACACCTTTATCAACCAAACTCATTGAAAAAATATCATTTTAGTTTGACAGGATCTATTTTCTAAAAACCCATATTGATTGTCATTGATTATATTACCCTCCTTTAATTCTTTATCAATTGAGTCCTGTACCAGTCATGTCATTATCCAGGAGGTGTGATCCTTACCTGGAGCCCATGTCCAAGATATTAAGGAAAAGTTGCTGAGACTCATCCATTCCTCTGACCACTACCCCATATGGCTCATCTATGTGGGCACTAATGATGCTGCCAGGTATGACTCTGAGCACATCAGCAGGGACTACAAATGATAAAAGCAAGAGAAAAATGAAGGAAAGTGTAGGTCTCCTACTTATTTGGGAAGGAGCACCAACAAGTGATGACATCAAGAAAGCTAAGGTTTAATTCTTATTTTGCTTCAATCATTAAAAAAAGGTTAATGGTAACCAGATACTCAACACAATTAATATTAACAACAAGGGGGAGGGAACACAAGCCAAAATAGGGAGAAAAACAGGTTAAAGAATATTTAGTTAAGTTAAATGTATTCAAGTTGGTAGAGCCTGATGAAATTTATTGTAGGGTACTTAAGAATCTACTTGCAGCAATCTTGGAACAGTTAGCAATTACTTTGAAGAACTCATGGAGGATGAGTGAGGTCTCAGAGGATTAGAGAAGGGCAATCATTGTACCTAGCTTTAAAAATGGTAGAAAGAGGACTAGGGGATTATAAAACACTTTGATACCTGGAAAGATACTGGAGAAAATTATTAAACAATCAATTTGTAAGCACCTAGAGGATAATAGAGTGATAAGACATAGCCAGCATGGATTTATCAAGAACAAAACAACCTATTTCTCTTTGACACGGTTACTGGCCCAAAGTGTAGTGGAGAAGCAGTAAACCTGATTTATCTTAATTTGTAGTACTGCTTTTAACAGTCTCACATGACAGCCTCATAAGCAGTGGTCTCAATTAAATTACTATAAGCTGGGTGCACAATTGGTTGAAAGACCATACTTAAAGAATAGTTATCCATGTTTCACTATCAGAATGGGAGGGAATATCTAGTGGGTTTCTGCAGAGGTGAGTACTGGGTCCAGTACTATTGAATATTTGCATTAATGACTTGAATAATGGAGTGGAGAGTGCAAACTTTATAAGCATAGATGACACCAAGATAGAAAGGATGCAAGGACTTTGGAGGACAGGATTAGAATTCCAAACAACCTTGATAAATTGGAGATTTGGTCTGAAATCAACAAGATGAAATTCAGTAAAGACAAGTGCAAAGTACTACACCGAGGAAGGAAAAAAATCAAATGCACGGTTACAAAACGTGGAATAACTGTCTAGGTGGCAGTACTGCTGAAAAGGATCTTGGGGTTATAGTGGGTCACAAATTGAATATAAGCCAAGAGTATGATTGCAGTGACAAAAAAGGCTAATGCCATTCTAGCATGTCATATGTATGACACAGGAGGTAATTATCATACCCTAGTTGGCACTGGTGAGGCCTCAACTTAAGTACTGTGTCCAGTTCTGGGTGCCACTCTTTAGGAAAGATGTTCACAAAGTGGGGAGAGTCCAGAGGAGAGGAAATACAAATATTAAAATGTATTAAAAGCTGACATGTGCAAAGCTTAATCAAACAGGGCACATTTAGTCTTGAGAAAAGAAAATTGAGGGGGAACCTGATAACAGTCTTCAAAATGTTAAGCGATTTTATAAAAAGAGGAGAGAATCAATTGTTCTCCCTGTACCCTGGGGGTAGGACAAAAAGTAATGGGTTTAATGTGCACCAAGGGAGATTTAGGTTAGATATTGGGGGCGGGGAATCTAACTGTAAGGGTAGTTAATCTCTGGAACAGGCATCCAAAGGAAGCTATGGAATTCCCCATCATTGGGGGTTTTTAAGAACAGGTTAGAGAAACACCATTCAGGGATGGTCTAGGTTTACTTGGTCTTGCTTGGAACAGGAGGATGAACTAGATGACCTCTCAAGGTCCCTTTCCGCTCTTCATTTCTATGATCTTATTGTCATGGTCTGCACCCTCACTTGAAACTGGGGGGTTTCAAGTTGAGGACCAGCATGTATCCCCCCACCCTAAAATCCTAGGGTAGGTCTCCTTGTCGCTGCCACCAGTCAGGTTAAAGTGTCTGACACACTGCCTGTCCCCCCAAGCTTCCCCTGGGGAACCCAGATTCAAACCCCTTGAATCTCACCAGAGAGAGAAACAGCCAGTTCCCCTCCTCCCCCTCTTCCTTCTCTCCAGCCTGCTCTGGAGAGATATACACCGAGTCAAATCCTTGACTCAACACAAAGAGGGACTCACTTCCCCCCTCCCCTTCCCTAGTCCTGGAAAGAGATACCTGATTCAAACTGCTTGAATCAAACCCAGGAGGACTGTCTCTTCCCCCCTCCCCTTCCCCTGAATTTCCACAAGAGAAGGAATTAACCAAGTCCAAAGAAAAGAGAATTTATTAAAGAATAAAAAGAAAATACAGAATCTCTATGAGCCCAAGCTGGACATTCATAGGGTATAACCTTATCAATCTCTGGAGAGAATTCCCCCTCCCCCTTTCTCAGTAAAAGCAATATCAGCAAACAGGAATAAAGCATTTCCTTTAGCAAACACACAATTGCAAATATAGAAATCAAATCATAAGACTAATTCGCCTTTCTAATTAATACTCACTATTAATTAGTAGAAACTACTCCAGGAGAACTTGGAGACATGACTGTCCTCTCTTAGGTCCAAAAAGAGTTCTCTGAGCAAAACAGGGAACACAGACAAAGGCTTCCCTCCACAGACATTTGAAATTCCCCTGTCCCTTGATTGGTCCTCTGGTCAGGTGTTTCTCAGGTTACTGAGCTTGTTAACCCTTTCCAGGGAAAAGAGACCTTAACCCTGATCTGTTTATTTATGACACTTATAATTTAGTATATTGATGGATTCGTATTCACCCTTCAGTCTTGAAATCAGAGAATAAAGCCAAAGTTCACAAAGTTGAGTGTAAACCCTTTTCCTTTTACACATGAGATTATATATTTAATCTAATCTATGCCTGTGGCATGCCATTTTCATTATATTAAGTTCAATATGATACTAATGTACAAGTAAAGGGGCTGAACACTCGGGAACACTTGCTGATATATATATATAGATAGATATATATTTAAATACTAGGCCTTTGGGTTGATTAAAAAGGAATTTTGATCCTTTAAGTATTTGTGAGGCTTTTAAGCTATTGTCATTGAATTAAATACACTGAATAAGTGTATGTAATCAATTCTCATATTAGAGAAACATATTTAATGTCTGACTGGCATTTTGAAGCTCATATCATAGATTATTAGGGTTGAAAGGGACCTCAAGAGATCATCTAGTTCAACCCCCTGCTTGAAGCAGGACCAATCCCCAAATTGCCCCCTCAAGAATTGAACTCATAACTCTGGGTTTAGCAGGCCAATACTCAAACCACTGAGCTATCTCTCCCCCCAATACTTGAAAAAAATCTATAAATTGCTATTTGTTTACTTGTGATACTGAGGAAATATTTTGCATATCAAATAAATTTACAATAATGGTTTTGATCTGCAAAGTTTTCTGAAGCAAAAGTCATTAGATTTTATATTTGGTACACACTGACTAGTTGTACAAGCAAGTAAACTAGATGTAGCAAAAGACCCAAACTGTAATTGTAGTACTCAGACATTAGAATTTGTGCATTATAGTAGTTCAATGTGAATGTATTTTTCTGAGTTTACGTAAGCAGGGCCGGCTCCAGGGTTTTTGCCACGCCAAGCAGCAAAAAGGAAAAAAAAGAAGCTGCGATTGCAATCTGCAGCTCTACCGCCACCGCTCCAGCCTTTGGCAGCAATTCAGCGGCTGGTCCTTCACTCCGAGAGGGAGTGAGTAGGGTGACCAGACAGCAAATGTGAAAAATCGGGATGGGGATCGAGGGTAATAGGAGCCTATATAAGAAAAAGACCCAAAAATCAGGACTGTCCCTATAAAATCAGGACATCTGGTCACCCTAGGAGTGAGGGACCCACTGCCGAATTGCCACCGAAGACCCAGACGTGCCCCACCCCTCACTGTTGGCCACCCCAAGCAGCTGCTTGCTGGGCTGGTGCCTGGAGCCAGCCCTGTATGCAAGATCTGGCCCTTTAAGGTTTAGATCTATACCAAAAAGGTCAAAGGTGAACAGCTCTGGTGCATGTGGAAAGAAGTGTTAGATGCACCTAAAAGACTGTCTGGCAGTGGGGCATGTGCAAGATGTTTGCATCTGTTTGTTGGGTTCTGACAAAAGTTAATAAAATAGTTTGGTCTAAAACAGCCCCCTGGTGTGAGAGTGTAACATAATTAGTACCACTCGTGTGACCTATCACACAGCTACATGCAGTTGGGGAGGTGGTTCCACTCTAGGCCAGCTAAAGATCATCCATGGGATCTTGGTACAGCCAGTCAACAGCATCTAAGCCTGCTGGATGTCTCCCCAGTCTTCCCCTCCTCCACACCTCCCATTGCAGGTCACAGTTCAGAGCAACTGCACCTATATTCCTCCTCCGTTGTCCACCAAAGCACCCACTCTAGGCTCCTGCCTTCTCAGCCATCACCTCTCTTGGGTAGAAACCCACATCTCTCCCTGCTGACCATTTTTTCCCCCAAGCTGCATAGTTCCCTCCGACACTGTGATATCCCTAGCCAGCCAGATTGCCTAAACAGGCCAGTGTCTGGGTTTTGCTTTCTCTTCAGAAGTTGTGAAGAACTGTAATTGCCACAAGTTACTACACACCCCATTCTAAGCGAGCACATATATTCTTAATGTAAAAGCATTACTGAGAAAACATTAAAGTCAATAAAAAAACACATGCTAAAAAGCTTACCAGAGGTCACCCCAACTCCAACCTTGGACTCTGATAGATGTCAGTCCTTCCAAACCAGCAACTGGGTTTTTCCTATGATTACAAGTGCATAACTGTCTCAGATTCAGAAGACCCATTAATAATTCAGTCTTTCCTTCTGTGGCAAAGTTCCTCCTCTACCTTGGTAGGTCCTGCACTTATTGGCAGATTTGCACACCTCAGTAATCTTCCCCTCTGGTGGAACCCACAGTCTGGGTCAACTCCTCCTATGTTGGATCATGAGTTGGGAGGTTTGGGGGGAACCCGGGCCTGCCCTCTACTCCAGGTTCCAGCCCAGGGCCCTGTGGATCGCAGCTGTCTATAGTGCCTCCTGTAACAGCTGCATGACAGCTACAACTCCCTGGGCTACTTCCCCCTGGCCTCCTCCAAACACCTTCTTTATCCTCACCACAGGACCTTCCTCCTGGGGTCTGATAATGCTTGTACTCCTCAATCCTCCAGCAGTACATCCTCTCAGCTTCTTGCTCCCAGCTCCTCACACCCCAAACTCACTGAGTGACTGGGAGGCTTTTAACTAGTTCCAGCCAGCCCTTGATTGGCTTCAGGTGTCCCAATCAATGTAGCTATCTCCACTGCCTTCTAGAAAGATCTTAATTGGCCCCAGGTGTCTTGATTAACCTAAAGCAACTGCCATTTGGTTACCATGGTACTAGGGATTTGGTTAGCCTGGGGCTAACATACCTATTCCTTACTACTTTACTGTAGCCATCTGGCCTTGCCCCATCACATTTCATACAGCTGGGCCTTTGATATTGGCCTCTTGTGACAGGTGGTCAGCAGACAACAGCCCACTGCTTAGGGTATAGTGTCAAAAAGGTAGAGTTTTTGCATAACCAGGGATGGGGAATTTACATTAACCTCTCCTTAGGTATGTCCCAGGACATCCACTTAACACTTCTTGTCCCAAAGCTCCATTCTTGTCTGGCAAATAGTTCAATATAGTCCTTTGATCATCCAGGGCTGTAGTGGGGTGGATTGCCCCACTCCCTGTGAGAATGGGCTGTGGCAGGCCAGGGCGCCTGTGCAGACAAGGCTTATTGTGAGCCAATCAGAGAGGGGCTTATTGTGAGCCAATCAGGGCCCAGTTTAGAGCCAGCTAATCAGGGCCAGGCTCAGAGGTATATAAAGGCTGCCCAGAGCAGGAGCAGTCAGTCTGTCCTAGGCCTTTGACAGGGGAAGGTCAGTCTCCAAGGGAGGAGACTAGCACCGTGGACAGCGCAGTGCTGGCCAGGCTAAGGAGCTTGAACCCGTAGCCTGCCAGGCTGCAGGCCCCTGAAGGGCCTAGCGGCCCAGGGAAACAGACAGCGGAAGGGGAGAAAAGGACAGCGAGGCTGACACCAGAGGGTCCCTGGGCCGGGACCCAGAGTAGAGGGCGGGCCTGGGTCCCCCCCCTTCACCCTTTGCAGTGCACCCAGCCATTGGCTGTAGGGAGCGGCTATCTTGCTACGCCAGATCCCTGACAGGAGGGATTAGACTCAGAGGGTGATTGCACATAGTGACTGGGGTGTGAGACTGCTGAGCACTGACCCCCCCCGGAAGGGGGCGCAGAAGGACTAAGGGGCACTGCCGGAGGGCAGTGGCCTCGAAGAGGACATCGCCGAGCACGCAGCAACGCGGGTCCAGAGACAACAGAGGACAGAATGACGGATGGGACACCACCAGGAGGAGGCGCTCCACTGGAACGAGCTAATTCCCAGAGTCACCAGCAGGAGGTGCTGCAGGGGTGAGTCCCGCCCCGTTACAAGGGCTTAGATCACATCTCCCCCCAGAGATATTACATACAATCCTGGCCCACAATAATACATAAACTTTGCATTTAGCACAATGAACCCCAGGAATACTTAGAGTTAATTCAATAAGTTTTTTTTCAAGGATATGGCAGGAATCTTCCAACCCCTTTCCCTGCTCAAACAAACAACCAACAAAACAACACCTGCCCCCAAAAAAAGAAGAAAAAGAAGATTCTACACAAAATATAGCTCCATCACTGGCTTTTAAAACATAGCAGGTGTATGCCATTATGTACATCAAGTCCATAGTGCGAACGTGTGCCTAGTGCAGAACTACATCACACTGCAGACCTATGGAGTGCCAGATATCTTTCCCTTCATTATCTAAAAAGGGTCCAGTTATTATTGTATCTGTCACATATGTAGTTGTCAGTATATGCTATACATGGATATTATACAGCCGGATCATTAATAATTAAGTCAATAACAGCCAGGTCAAAATGGAACAGTTTGGTAGAAATGGTTTTAGATCTTCACACTTAATTCTTTACTCGATTGCTAAATGAGTCAGATACCTTCTCATCTTCCTCTTCATTGCTACTGATGTATTTTTATAACTGAAAACTTTAAGGACTTATCACTCATACTGAGCAGTTGTTACTCCAGGAATAGTCTCATGAAGCTCAGTGAGACTAGTGATATGAGTACGCACTGCTCAGCTTCAGAAGGGGAAGCAGAATCAAGTGATAATTAAAACAATCCACTGTGAGACACGTTCATTCGTGCAATAATGACATGCCATGCCTGGCAGCTGTGTAATACTTCATGTTTGCTGACAGATGTGTACTTAATGCTCAAACACTGAGGAAAGCTTTCTTTATTCTGTAGCAAGAATTCCTCCCACTTTGAAAGTAAGTGGGTTTGCTTTTTTTTCTTGTCAGTTTATTGCTCATCTTGCAGCATCTGTTGCTGATCTACAAGTCCTTTTTTTTTTTTTTGCCAATTCACCTTTTGGCTGTTTTGAAAATGTGGTAAAACATTGTCTGCATTTAACATCCCATTAGAAGCTCACCACGTAACACTAGTGGCACAAAGCAAAATATTCCGATATGTCAAAAGAAGATTAGGCAGCCCCTCTCATCAGTATCAGGATTTCAAATTGGGAATTCTAGAAACATTGAAGACACTTGGAGGCCAGCATGAGGTTACACTCCAGTGGAAATACTGCCAGGTAGACTGTGCTGAACATTCATCAGATAAAACGTGATCCATTGACAGTGATAAGTAAACTTAAGTCTATAGCAAGTTATTTAGGGCTACCCTTGTGTAGTGCAGGCGGAGAAAAATAAGGAAGTTAACCTTTCCAGCCCTTTGTGCAGCCACTGTATAGACTGGGAAGAATTGTGTTCACTGTATTTAGGGACTGCTCCCTGATTATTCTGCTAAGGGTGTATTGTAGCCCAAAGTAGTCAGGCAAGGTAAGTAGAGATATGGCAGAAGAGGAGGCTGATTTTACAAGACAGGGAAGGGAGAAAGTGTGCTGTGTCTCTTAAAGAGAGTAACAGCTTCTGTTTTTTCTCTGCACAAAACCCACAGAAATATTTTGATCATTTAGGACCTGGTTTTCATAGCTGTGAATCACCTGCATCTACCATTGACTTCAGTTGGATTTTTGGGTGCTCAACACATTAAAATCAGGCCCAGTTTGCTTTTACAGTTGCAATGTTGAGGGTGTGCCACTAACTAATGGCCCCCAAATCATATACCAAATGAACAGCTGTCTCTCTCAATTATATTGCTCCTCCATTATCTAAAAAGACAAACCAAACGTGCCTTCTGAGTTGACATGGTCCTCGAATATTTGAGATGCATTTTACCCCCGGCATAGCTCTATTGGAGTTGGAAGTGTTGTTTAGCCATATCTACCTCTTATCACAACACCCTTTACATCATTTGGTTTATTCAATACAATGGAGGTAACTTTGGTGCTCCTGCATTCTTAACCCATATGTGATCAGAAGCACCCAGCCCAGACTGCAATATTAAAATGAGACTTCTTTTTTTTGGGGGGTGGGGGGGCAAGAGGGGACGGTGATTTCACTTTTCTTGTGTACAACTATTGTGAATTGTTTATGTTTATGTTGAAGTTCTCTGAACTGTATTGGATTTTACAAACTGGTAAACAAGTTATTTTGTCCAATTACTCTAGTATCTTAACAGTGTGCTATGGGCCCTCATCTATCCTACCATAACACTAAGGTTCAGGCTCACTGCACCATGCTTATGACACTATGTGGTTCTTCTTTGATTTAACTTGGTTTGTGTGCATCTCTGTTGCTACCATGCCCTTGAATTAAAACAGATGTCTTTATTCTGCTGAGTAATTCAACTTTTTTGAACTGCAGAAGATTGTCTAGGAAACACCATAAAAGCAACATTGAACTTGGTAATACAATAGTCAGTTGATGGAAATTCACTTTGGGATAGGCCATAGCTAGGCCTCATGTGAATTAGAATTTTTAAGACTGTGTTACTTGTATACATTTTCATCCACTGACACTGTGTACAAAAAACCAGTTGCACAGTGCTATTTTGACCTTTTCAATGTTCTTTATTTTAATGGGTGACTATTTTCTACTTTTACAGTACTTACAACCTCTGAAGATATATAAGGGATAATGGTCAGCCAATGAAATCACATATTTAAAAGGTTGTAGTACAAACATAGGTTTTATGGGATATTTCACTTTCTGTTTGTATTATAAACAAAATGAGACAAATATTTACTGTAAAACTAATAGTGCTTCCTCACTCAGATGTTTGTAGTTGGGTAAATTTGTCTGTAAAGGTTCTGTAGTACAAGGGTCTTTAATTGGTGTCTATAGATAGTCTCAGAAAAATAAAGTTTCTAAAAGTTGTAACTCCAAGCAATCAGAAAAATATTATTTTAAGAGGATTATCACACATTTAAAGATAGTAATTTACATGGAATTTATTTTGTAAAGGGAAAACATTTATTTAGTGTATCTTAGATAATGAATGAAAATTGATTGATGTTGTAACACAAGCAAAGAACCAGAAGGCTTTGGACTTGTAAGATAGTTCATTTAGTAGACTCAATTAAGGGCTGAGTTTTTTTGACACAAATAGCTAACAGGCAAGTGACCTTAAATCACAAGATGAAATATTGCAGCAAGTGTGATAAATCAGCAGAGTGGTCTGAAGCAAGAAACCACAAACACAGGTTACTGGTATTTTAGGATATTTTTAAGGTGCATGTATAACTGAAACTCACAACGCTTGACTGCAATGATGCTACAGCAACCAGTTGACATAAATGATGATAAATATGGTATAAATGGTTAATTAACCTATGGGAATTTGAGACCCCACCAGAAGTGGGGGTGTGGAAGTTCAGATAAGGAAAGGGAGTTGAAACTCTCATGAATATGTATAAGATACAGTTTGCGACATTGTAATAGCTGTTATCTGGCCTGTATGCCATGGGAAACACCAGGATGATGCCCCCTGCTGACAGTTGAGTCATCACCTCACCTACTTTGGGGTTCCCCACAAAGGCTGATGTGCTTAATGCAAATGTTGGACATTCTGCATTCTCTCTCTCTCTCTCTCTCATTATATTGCAGTGTTGATTATTTTGTTTGTCTTGTTAATAAAATTGCTAAAAGAAAAGTATTTGATTGTTTCTTGTGTGCTCCTCAAGGCCCTAATTCTAATCTCACTACTCTAGCTGATCTGGAGGCCAACCCTTTGCAGACCACTGCATGCTAAATTTGCTATATTATAGTTAACTTTAGAATTAAAGATTTGTCACAATACATTTGTTTGAATGAGCTCTTTTCCTAGAGACATAATTAAAAAGAAATCTTAAATTGCGGTCAAAACAGATTTTATATCAAAGTGTTGGGGGGGAACCTCCAAACCATGGCTTTTTACTCATCCTGAAACTGCATGGAGATCAAACTGATGTCAGAGTTATGTTACTAAGATGTAACTGGTAGTGGACCATGGGACGCAGGCCTGTGCACCAATGTGCCCTTGGACTGTGGCTGCTTGTCTTAAAGAGCCGAAGGGCACATGCTTAGCAATCTGTTACCCTGTGTATGTGGTGCATCAGAACACGGAGTCAAAAACAAAAGCAGTATCTGCAAAGTGTACTCATGTCACTCTGTACATTCCAAAGTGAATAGTCCTTTTGAAGCAACTGAGACTATTTTTGTGGGTAAGCATTGTTTGGGTTGAGCCAAAAGTAGGATCTTAAAACTGTAGCTATTTCTATGAATTGCTTACGTCAATGAGAGACTTTTGTAAAAGGCAAGAAACAGGTGTCAAACATTTCATGTTTACTAACAAGATGTCTGTCTCATCCTTGGAAAGAACAAACTCTCTAATTCATGACTTTCTAGGCTACCAAAACTATATTTTCACAAATGTGGTCCAGTGTTGGAAGTTGCTTCAATATTGCCTCCTACATACAAGAACTTTGCAAATAAAAATAAAGAAGAGAATGTTAAAAAAAATTGGGAATAACAGTGAAGAGAGAGATGAACCGATTCATTCACTATTGAAAGCTATCCTCACTCCCTATACAACTATTACACAATGTTTTGTGGTGCATCAGAAATCACTAGTTGCCCCCCTGTCCTCCCACAAGGAATTGCTATTCCCTTGCCTCCCTGGTAAGGGACCACTGTCACATGTAGGGGGCAGAAAAGCTAGAAGAGCAAAGGGAATTAGGAATTCTTGCAGAGAGATACTGTCTCCATGTCCTGGCTTAAAACACACCAGTGTCCAGATTTAGAGAGAAAAACAAAAGAAACCTATTCAGAGCCATCCTTTGGGTACGGTGAATTGGGGCGACCACCTTGGGCCCCGTGCTTTGGGCAGTCCAGGCGCGTTGATAAAATCGTGAGGAGGCGGGCGGGGAGGTGAAGTAGGAGGCAGGCAGGTGAGCAGGTTGAGGAGGCAAATGGGGAGGTGAGTGGCAGATGTGCAGGTGGGGGGAGCCCCCTATCAGAACCTCCCCATCCCCACAGCTCCTCCTGCCCGCCGTGCCTCCCTCTCCCTCTAAGCGCTTACTGCCTGCCGTGGATCAGATGTTTCGTGGCATCAGGAGGCGAGAGGAGCAAGGGGGCAGAACTGGGGTGGGAAGACGTGGGGCAGGAAGGGGCGAGGATGGGAAGAAGCAGGATGGAGGTGGGGCCTGGAAAGAGCCGGGGGGTACCCCCCTGCAGATTAGAAACTCAGCACCTACGTCCCAGACCCCAAACCTCCCTAGGGACAGCCCTGAACCTATTAATTCATGTTCATGTCAGATCTGTAGTCCCCATTGATCAGGTTTGCAATAACTAAAATATTAAGTATTTGAAAAGTTTCCACTATATAATCCTGAAGAACCATCGTCCAGACATACAGGTGCTCATAATACAGGTCTACAGGAGAAGGAGGAGATGGGGCAGAGGAGTCCTCCTGCACTCCCTCCATTCTTTCGTTGCTTGAAAGCAAAGCTTTTCAAGGTGAATATATGGATCTACAGTCAGGACAGAACTGATATAAGCCATTAGGGCCAGTAGAGAATAACGCCAGTAGATGCTGCTATTGTGCTATAATGCATCTTTTGCTGATTCCAAGCCCAGACTTGACTGCTGGATCTTTTAATGGGATATAGGATTGGTCAATCTCCCTTACAGTGACCAGATGTCCCGATTTGGGGGGCGTTTTTCTTATATAGGCATCTATTACCCCTCACCCCCTGTTCAGATTTTTTACACTTGCTATCTGGTCACTCTAGCCTCCTTCATCAAGTTCCAAGCAAAAACTCTACCTGTCTGTTTGTGTGGCTCTACCCTGCTTTCAATGCAAATACTGCATAGATCAAAGCTATCTCTTAAAGAAGCCGTTCAGCTTCTGGAAGGGGAAGGTAAAAAGAGCCATCTGCTCCATCCCCTTTTTCTCATCTAGTCTTCAGTGGCAGTAGCAGGCGGGTATAGGGCCCGGTATAGAAACTGTTACCTGTGTTTCTTTCACTATAGTTCTTTATGCCAACAGAGATCACAGATGGCACGGTCATGATTTCTTATTCTTGTAGTGTCTTAGAGCCAGAATTGGCCTTAAGAAAAGTTATGGACCTACACTTCAAACTTATTAGAACTGAAGTCCGTTGCCAACTCCATTAAATTCTTTAAATCAGGTCCATAATTAAAGTCTCAGACATGTCTACACATATCTTCAGAGTGTGCCAGTTATTTCTCCTAGTATGAGTCAGTGGTTACGTTATAGATTTGTGCTGTGCAGAATTACTGTATTAGAGGTAGTCATATATTTATTGACTTTATGTCTAAATAGAAGAACTGAAGGCTATTACACTTATTAAACTGTAGTGGAAGAAATGAAAGCTGTTTGACCATTCTTTCACAGAACTGGTACTTGCATTCTCTCTTCACCTTTCCCAAAGCATATCCTTGGAATGTTAAGAGTGTCTCATCTGGAATGTGAGATTGACTGGCAGCCTTTGCAAATTACATGCACAGAATTAAATGGCCAACTCCATATTATCAACCTATGTGTTCTGCATTTTTGGCTTTACAATCTACACAGATGTTTTAGAGGTATTGCTTCCCTGTAATGACTTGGCTTTCAGTCATTTTCAATTCTTCAGAAACAAGTGAACATGTATAGTAGATGTCCCTCTAGTACCAAGATTAAAGAGATGAAGACAACCTGTGATGGTAAGTGTTGTGCTGATATGGGCAATGACCTTGCATAAAAAAATCACATGCATGCAATAGTGTGATGGATAATTCCCAAAATGGATATAAAAGATACAAGCAAAACTTGTGACTTGTTTTCAAATGACTTTTCTGACAACTGCATTAATATTAACAGAAATAATTTTTGAACATTTGTAAAACATTTTGAAGAGAGGAAATGCAGTAACAAACTCAATCCCACAGCACCCTGTGGAACAGTTATGTTTCCTACCTATATTTTATAGATGGGAACATTGAGGAAAATGTTTTAAATGGCTTGTGCAAAATCAGAATTCATATCAGAGGCAGGGTTAAACTCAAATGTTCCTGGTTTCCAGTATTGTGGCTAATTTTATGTTTATATAAGTACTTATTGCTTTCCTGGGTCCACTTGGTGTCTTCATTTTCGCCTTTCCCCTTTCTCCTTCTGTTACGCTAAACACTGAGGATTTATCCAATTTAATCAAATCTTAATAATTAGGTATGACCTAATTAGGTCATGTGCACATGTACATTGAGTCTGAAACAATTCAAGACAGACTCATAGATCCAATATCAGCCAGATTACACCACAGGAACTTAAAAGTGTTGTATTCCTAGTGTAGAGAAGAGGCTCAATATGTCTTCTTTCTCTGTGCTGGTTGTCAATAAAATGTCAGCATCTATTACATTATTTGTCTACTTAGGATAGGAAATTACTGGTCCTTTTCCTGTTCCCCCTGGAGTTCCTTCAGCCCAGCAGGGAAGCAGGCAATGGATATGGGAGAACTATTCTCCCCTGCAGTGCAGCAGGCTCACATCAGAATTGCTCCTGGGACTGCAAAAGAAGTGTTGGGAAGCAATTAGAGGAGCTATTGCCTGCTACCACCATTCCTTACAGACAACTTTGAGTCAAGTACTTCAGTTTAAAAATCATAGGAGTGCTTTTTCAACTCATAATGAAATACAAATCTCCTTTAAAAAGCTACCTTTGATGCCCAGTTTGGACACAACTGGTATAGTGTGTGTTTCCCTCTTTTGGGGACCATCTTCCTGGTGTATGAGGGTGGCGCCAGAAGCCTTTCTCCTTAATTGTCCCTTTGGCACCACCGTGAAGCAGTCTTAACACTTTCTCCCTTGCGTTAATCTTGTATACTCTCTTAGGACATACAAGCCCAAAGTATACATTGAAGATTGAGGGTTGTGTTTTTGTGATTTTGACAGGAAAAGATACTTCATTGTCTTATAATCTTTGAGTAAAGTATTATTTCCAAACAGGTGTTCTGTTAGTATTTCCACATGACCATATGCTCTGAAGTGTTAAACAGATGATTGCAATTAAAATTAGTGCTCCACTTAAGTACAATAAAACACCTCAAATAAATACTTTTATACTCCGTGGCTTTTAACATTAATCTTAGCCGCAACAATGTTTCCTCATATAATTCCCAAAGATGTGATTAATGGTTTGTGACAGAAGCCACACTTCATAGTAGATACTAGACCTTTAGTAGAATGTGAACAATTAATACACTATTCATGCTTAGCTCAAATCCATTATTGGCACAGTTATGATACATGTGGTGATGAAAATACAATATGTTGTTACAATCAAAAGCATAAAGAAGGAATTTAAACTGATGCAATATTCAAGGCAGCTCTAGTTTATGCCGACAGCTAAATGTTGGTTTTACTTAAACAACATTTTTAGAGGTTGTAATATATGCAAAATAAGCACCATGTATAACTTGACTGAGTAGCAAACCGCACTGATCTATTTAAGATCGTTGATAAGAGCACTAGTAGCTATCGCACCATAATATCTGTCAGGGCAAAGAATGTTATGTTTTGTATATCATGTTTCTTGTGGGTTCACACCACTATTCCTTTATTATTGATTTTAATATGAATTAGTTTATTGATCTCTATTCCAGTTCATTTCAGAATTCCATTTGTGTTTTATTCCCTAGTGTGTCATATAATTTCATCCAGAATATAAAAGTATTAGAATTAAAGTGTATTACTATCTATTGTACTGTATAGTACTATACATAATAGTTATCCATTTGGTGTAATATTCCCTATATCCTGTATAAACCATTGCCAAAGCTGTGTAACAAAATATCTGAACAATAAAATACTGTAATGAATGTGGCATTTATATTAGTTCAACTACAAAATGCATCCTCCACTGTTTGGAATATCTGTAGAATAAATTTGTGTAATTTACATTCATATAATTCAATCTATATTGATATGTTACATGGTTTATACCAGGTTAATGCTTCTTGAGCATCTTATCTGTAATGGTGGTCAAAATTGTAAAGAATTAATTTGACCAGTATTATGGGTAATGTGCTGGTGACGCATTAGTCTACTAATGAAATCCTATCATATCCCATGTAGAAATAATTCATCTGAATGGGACTTTAACAATATAATTCTGCATCCAATATAGGAAAGTAATGGATGCCCAATTTAGCAAATAAAAAATGAATGTACGCCTATGTAAATTTTTAGTAGTACTTTGGGTACAGTTTGTGGGAGAGGGGTTAGTTGCTGGTAACACAGTTTTGTTACTTTTAGTGTACACATTTAATAAAATGTAGACTGTTACAAAGTTTAATGTGTAATAAAAATAAATTATTCCTCCACTAAGATTGAACAAAATCTGCAAATTACAAAAGATAATTATGTTCTCCAATTGTAACTGCTTCCAAATAATAACAAAAATCTATATATGCAGTATTCACATAGTAAACTGCTAACCTGTGCCAGAAGTCTCTCCTGAATTAATGGTTTAACTTCAAGTTCTACTGCCACTCTTTCCACCAGATTCTAAAGTTCCATATACTGTATCAGCTAGTGTATCTTATATTTTACTTTCACCAGGTACATGTTCTTCATGGGATTTTAGCTGTGTGGTTCCCATTGAGGCTCATGATGGCAAGTGGAGGTGGGGGGCTTACTAAATGCTGTTATGCTCTCCTGTACTCTACCCTGTTAATGTTCTGTGAATACTTTCACATAGTGTTTCTAAACCAGAACACAGAAACTAGTAAATTATAAATATTGTGGCATCTTCCCATAATAAATTCCCTACCATCTGCTTAGTTGGAAAGGCTCTCAGTAACTTACGGTAAGAGAATTTCAGAAAATGTGAAACTTTTCTGGTAAACACAGTCATTGCCTGAAGCATTATTACTACAGATGTTAGGCTGCTATAAGATTTATTGGATGGGTGCAAAGTTTAAATTTAATTTTCTTTTGGCATATTCTCACAAAGTGATTGCATGTGTATCTGTACAATCTTAGTTGCAAAGATTGTGGTCATTTCCTCATCTGTCTCATTTAATTGCTTTTATTTTGGGAGCCATGTCCCTGTGCTGTATCCTATATTAAAATATCAGTTCAAATGGGAATAGTCATGTGTCAGTTAAAAATTCACTCTGTTGAGTACCTGAGCATGTAATCTTAGTATTTGCTTTCTAAAAGCATCTGTGTGGGTAAACCTTAATTTCACAAAAGTTTATTGGAAGTGAACACAAGTCAGAAATTAATTTTGACATGATTTTTTTGAAAACATTCTGCATTATTTATGCAGCTCAGACCTTATGAGTAATCTTTTTCACTGAAACATGAAGTTGGTATATCTGTGCATTTCTCCATTATGACCACCAATGGCCTTTTAAACTAACATTTCTGTGTCGGAGAAAAACTCAGTTCTCGCTTTTTCTTTGTGTGCAGCAAAATCAAATGCTTTATTATTTCTCCAGTAATTACAATAGAGGGAGGGAGTGCCCTAGGACACAGGGTCGCCCCAGTCCCAGACAGGTCTCTCAACAGGTAAACAATTACAGCAAGCATTTATACCTTTGTTACAGACAATAACACAGATAATAATGAGCAACAACTGCATTTTGTTTATACATAAGCCATCCTGCTATCTTATTTTTCTCACTTCTAGGAGATGCCAGTCTACATATTTGGTTATCAGTTGCAAGGTCGTAAAAACTTCTTACACAGTTATTTCCCTCTTGCCTCACACCATCCTTGCTTCTACAAGTCTCACGTCATTAGGGTTACAGTGTGGCCTAACTCTTGCTAACTACTAGCCTGACTCTTGCTAACTGACTGACATGCATTAAGATCCCCTTCAAATCCTTGTTAATTCTTTCCCTACTTCCACACTCCCCCCTTTTGTACTTCTAGTACAACAGATATTTTCAAATCTCTATTTGCATTAAACCATGGATTTCAGATTCTACATCAGATGTTTCAACCTTAGGGGTTTTCATTGGATGTAATGACAATGCATGATTAGCATGGACATGAAAGGTATTACTATTATTACGTCTTTTACAACAACCACAACATAATCCTAAGCTAACTAACAGCACTACAAACAATAACATTCCCATAGCAATAATATAATGGGGTTGTTGTACAGTTTTGGTTACAAAGCATAGTACATCATACTTAGTACATAAAGTGGTGGTTTTAACATACACACAGCTATCATTAACTTGAAAAACGTAGGTGTTCTGTCAGGATAGTTCCTTGACTTCTACCCTTCCAGCAAACGTTATCATGAACAGTGACAACTTCCCCTGGCTTCAGTTTATAGATACACTGAGGCTGTAGGGGTTCTAACAACCAAAATGTCCATTGACTCCCACATCTGAAAGGAAGATAAAGTGTGAGATCCAGAAATAATTATGCACTTAGAAAACTGAGTTATGCAGATAATCTGCAGCACTTTACATCTTCAAAGAGTTGTAATAATACTAACTACACTGTATATGCTGTCTGTTTGATCAGATGTGTATAATTGTAGCAGCTGCAACTAATCAGGATACAGTTATTTATATGCATGATTAGTTTAGTGAAAATCTTTCCAAATCTTATTATTCTTGAATGCTGAAAAGTTCAAATTTCCTGATTAATCACATGATTTCTTCCTCAATGATAAACTGAGATTTTTTTCTTCTATGGGGGTTTTTTGTTCTCCCCGTTTCCAATATCCTGTTGTATCACTGCCAGCAACTGGTTTCATCCTTTACTACAAATCCTCTTGGACTCCTTGAATCAGATTGAGTTCCTCTCCTCTAACTGAGCTTCCACCTACTTATGTCTGCAAGGGAATGCTCCCAACATTACAATTGCATTATCTATGGGCTTGTCTATACGAGACGGCTATGTGCACTGAAGGGGCAATATGAATTCTAAAGTACACCCTGATGGCACACACTCACTAGTGCCTGTTAATGTAGTACGAAATAGTACTAAACTATTAGCTACTGCTAATGGGGTACTTAACTACACAATTCTATGTTGACATGCATTAGGGAACTTCTAATGTGTGCCAGCAGGGTCTACATGGATCAGTTAGTGTGCAACTTGTTGGTGCACTTTAGAATTCACATCCCTCTAGCACTCATTGCTGCACCATGTAGAGGACTTCATAATGAGGGCTTTATGAAGGTGTTCCTGAGACATCCCTTAACACATTAGTTCTTAGCCTTGGATCTCATTAGTTTCTCCTTTTTTGAAGACGGAAAAAACCTCCAACTCTCCTCTGTGGACAGCCCACTACACTTAAATCTACCAAACCATTTCAATTTCAGCTCCCCAAGCTCTATTTTTGACTGACAGGGTCTTTAATTACTTGAAGCTAGCCAGGCATTTTTGCTTCATTCCCCAGCTGCTGCTTTTGGCACAACTTGTTATTGCAGTATTTCACTTCTGGCTAGTATCCTCCTTACTGCTGGTGTCATCTGGGCTTTGACTTCTCCTGAACTCAATGATAAGAGCACAGATAGAATACACTCTGCAGTAGTTCCCACAGTAGGACTTAACACTGTCTCATTATGCTTGTGCTTCTTAGTAAAATAATAGTGTTACATATACTATGATGGTATAGGGTACAATAAAGATTTCATTGCCACTTGAGTATGCATAACTACTTCATTCACAAGTGAAGAAAGTCCAGAATAACCTATGTTGGTCTATTTTCCAAAAAATATTGGGTAAAATATATGTATCCAACAATGAATAGACCTGAGAAAATTGTGTTCTGCTTCAATTCAATGAGGCAAAATTCATAAATACATTATTACTTATGTAACCAAATCTTGTATTTGTAGAGAACTCAAATGTCAGTATAACACTTACCAACCCATTTGATGTCCTTTCATAGCTGTGCAGTAAGGGGTCTTCAAAAAATTTACTGTGAACATTTTTCAGTCATCACTGAAGATAATAACAATAACTGAACTTGATAAAGTTACTGCAATGGGTATGTCATCATACTAAAATGCTAAACCATCAACCTACCTCATTATCATTGTTTCTTTTATTGGCTATATAAAATGACACATAATCCAAGTATGCATACAACATGCTACTGCATGTTTAGAAGCAATGACTAGAAAATGATATAACAACAGTGAAGTTGATAGCTGACAAAATAATAAAATAATCCTAAAAAACCTTGGTCAAATAAAAGAAGCATATCTTAAAGCCAACATCTTCAGAAACAGATGCCTAAATTTAAGATCCTAAGTCACTGTTAAAGTAATAATAGGCATATGAGATTCAATACCTGTAGGTTTCCCTGAAGGATATATTTTAACTTACTGATGTAAAGAAATTTTCTATTCATGTTTTTGAGTAGATAATCAGTTTTGTTCTCTCATTCAAAGGTTGTTTATAATGAAAATATGTTAATATTTGAACTCTTCTATGTCATAACACACCTGATTAATACACAGGTGTGGGACTCAGAAGATTTTATGCAGTTAATTAAAAACAATTAAGGGCACATAGCTACAACTTCTGGTATTCTCTTGATGAAAGTGGGATCACTATACATAATGCATACTCTTTATCACAGAGCGTGTACTCAAAGTGTTTGTTTGGGATATATTTGTCATATGTGAGATTAGATGAAAAATAATCATAGTTCAACAAATTTGCTAAAGAAAATTGGAGGAAACTCAATCTCTATACCTGAAATGAAAAACAACTTCTAAGGTAAATTGTTTAGGAGCCTTAAGTTTGATTGTCTTAAGGGTGGAATCTACTCTGTGCTCACTATGCACAAAGGTAATGATATATTACTTTGAATAAATGTTTCTCAGCCAATGGGTTGCAACCTCCTTGAGGAGGAGGGGTCACAAAAGGCAATCGGAATGTGGGGGAAGGGCATAAGGCACTGAAAATTTTATCACAGTCTAAAATAAAGAAAATCTCACTCCCACATTCGCCACAATCTCTTATCCTGCAAGGTCAATTATCCACTGTCAGATTCTTGAAAAACACACACATACAAATAGAGTTAAATAAGTTTATAATTGTTGTCATTGGTACATTTTTACTTTTACTTGTATAGTAAACGTAAGAGGGCTGCAAAAAAAGTGATTTCAATTAAGGGATAACCAATCTGAGGGACACCACTTTAGATTGTTAGTTCTTCCTGTAGTGTTGTAGGTTTTAAGAACACAAGAGGGCATTTCACCCTTAACTGTGGATGCCTTCACGTTCATTGCTTCTTGTAACAAGTTTAACATTTTAATTTAATTTGATTGCATGATTATAAAACATTATGCTTCTACTATTCTTCATTTCGGTGTGCTAATCTATGTAAGGCACCTTCTGTCAAATGGGTCAGGACCTCTTGCTAGCTGAAAGTGATTAATCAAACCTGCAGAACTTTTTCATTATCAGTATTCATACAGTTATACTGGACATTTAGTACCTTTCCATTTCGGAGATTTTGCCTGGCACAATAGCTCTCTTTATCTGAAGAACTCAATGGTTTTGTACTAAAAGGTGGGTACACAAGATAAATATTTGGGCACCATATGCTACTCAAGTATTAACACCCAAAGGACAGATTAGTCCAGCCAAAAGAGAGATAGTGAGAAGTGTGAAGTTCTGTAATGGAATCTAAAGTTTTTATGGTGGCAAGTATTCTGAATGTGTCGCAAACTTAGAATTTTTATAATTTAATATAAACATTATATTTTGCAACACATTCAGAACACTTGCCACAATAAAACCTTTACATTCCATTATGAAAACTGACACTTCTTAGTACCTCTCTTCTGTTTCCTCCAAAGCAGGGAATAACAGGATGCTAAAAGAGCCCCCACAGTGCAAATTGCATTGAGTTGAATAGATTTGAATACTACTTATTCTCTTTCAGAATGAGTAAACCATTTTGAAGGATCAAGCCATTGTTTACATTATTCAATCAAACCTTGAACCAAACCCAAATGGAGCCTCTTGAGGCTGGAAAAACATGTAATGATTCTTTCAAAACACATTTTATACAATTTATGATCCATATTTTGCAATTCGTTGGTCCATCTGGAAATATAAGCCTAATCTGATTGCAATCTCCAGCCTTGTTGTACACATTGGTTTCAGACAATTCTAACTACTGTTAAAGTAACAATGCATCTGTCCTTTGGGTGTGAATCTGAATTGAGCCATTGCTTTGAACCTTATTAAGTTTACCCACATTTACCATAGCAAGAATGGTTGGTATGTATGAGGAAATAGTTTAAAACTAATAGAATGTGCTTTGAATACTAAAGGTGTAATCACAGCCTCTTTTATATTTCTCTCCTAAAATCTCAGTCATTGCATTTCTAGATGGACCACAAATAGCAATCATGGATTATAAATTGAATAAAATAGGATTTGAAAGAATCATTAAATGTTTTCCCAACTAGGGAAATGCTTTCTAGATGAAATTGCTATAAAATGGGTGGGCAATAGGTTGAAAAACTACTCAGAATAGTCATCAGTGGTTCGCTGTCAAACTGGAAGGATGTATCTAGTGGGGTCCCATAGGGATCTGTCCTGTGTCTGGTACTACAGTATTCAACACTTGTATTAATGCTTTGGATAATGGAATGGAGATAATGCTTATAAAATTGTGGATGATACAAAGATGAGAAGGATTGCAAGCATTTTGCTGGAGAAGATTAGAATTCAAAATGACTTTGACAAATTGGAGAATTGCTTTGAAATCAATAAGGTGAAATTCAGTAAAGACAAGTGTAAAGTACTAAAGTTAAGCAGGAGAAATTAAATGCACAACTAGAAAATGAGTGATATCTGGCTAGATGGTAGTACTACTGAAAAAAGGATCTGGGGATTAGAGTGGATCACAATTGAATATTAGCCAACAGTGTAATGCAGTGTTGAAAAAGACTAATGCCATTCTAAGGTGTATTCATAAGAGTGGTGTATGTAAGGCAAGGGAGTTAATAGTCCCATTCAGCTCAGCACTGATGAAGCCTCAGTGTCCATTTTTGGGTGCCATACTTTAAAAAAGAAGTGAACAAATTCAAGAGAGTCCAGAGAAGAGCAACAGAATTATATTTAAAAAATGGAAGATGTGAGCTATGAAGAAAGGTTAAAAAGACTGCACATATTTAGTCTTGAGAAAAGAAAATGGGGGGGACATGATAACAGTTCTCAAATATGTTAAGGTCTGTTATAAAGAGGACAGTGATCAATTATTTTCTATGTCTACTGAAGGTAAGACAAGAACTAATGGGATTAATCTGCATCAAGGGAGATTTTGTTAGATATTCAGAAAATCTTTCTATTAGGGTAGTTATGTAGTGGAATAGGTTACCAAAGGAGGTTGGGGAATTACCATCACTGGAGGATTTTAGGAACAGGATAGACAAACACCTGTCATGATGGTGTTAGGTATACATGGTACTCATTTAGTGTGGGTGACTAGATGACCTATCAAGGCCCCCTCCAGCCCTATATTTTGATGATTTTGTGATTGTGTAAGGTTCACATTGGAAATAAGGAAGGAGATGTCGCTTTCTCCAATAGGGAGGAGAGGTTTTGGATGACTTTTAAAAATCCCATTACTTCTGTCCTATGTAAAACCAATGTAAAAATGTGAATTTAAAATATTTGAAAAATGTCAAGCTGTTTAATTAGTATTAACACATACATTCCTATGCATCTGTTTTAAATGCCTGTACATACAGGATAGTTCAGAAGAGGATCTAATTGCAAATGGTATTAACAAATACATATGAATGTCACAAAGGCCATGGTTAATTTGAAACAGTGAATCACATGTTTTTAATTAGGGCATTTAATTGCCTCCCACATGCAAGAATACAACTTTGCAGCTGGTTGAAAATATAGAGTATTCATATCAAACACAAGTGAATCTCTTTAAAATGATGTAATTAAAGAATAAGAAGTTGGAAAAGCCAGGAAATACATAGTAAAGGTTCCTCAAATGATTTAAACCCTGACTTGTATTCTTGTGCATTTTCCTCCTATTGGATAATATAGGTAACTTAAATATCATAACAACTTTAGAAATTTTCCATGGAATTGACTGTATATGAAGAGTCATGCATTCCACACAGTGCTTATACCTATCTCTTCTCCATAGTCTTCACCACAGTGAAAGTGGTGCTCTAATGTGCATAGATAGCATGAGTCTAAGTGATGTGAGGTCATTATGTCGAGTGTTTGGGGTAAAGGTTCATATCTGCCCTGTGTCTATCAGCATTTCAACAGGAAGGTGATTTAGGGAGATACAGTGGAATGTCTGGTATATACATAAAGAATGGGTTGGAATGGTGAACAGGAGAAGAGTTGTCTGTAGACTGATGGTTCTGTGCAGGGAAGACTGCATCTTATCTAGGATATAATACAATATGCTGTGATCATTGGCTGATAGCAGGAGAATGGGGTGTGGGGTGCCTCAGGTCACCGTCCTGAATATTAAGGTAAATGTGAGGTTTTTGATTTGTGGTCTCTGTGCCTTCCAGTGTGATGAGTATGCTTTTTAATGTTTTTTAATCAATCTTGCTGATAATGTTCCTGCAGTTGCTAGTAGCAGTCTACTTTTGGATGGTGTTTGAAGATCTTCAGGTCTGTGGTAGGGACTTTTCTTTAGTGCTGCATTATCTATGCTACAGTGCTTTGATATGTAAATGTAAAAGGTTTGGTGCAAACTGTCTCATACGGAAGTCTTTATTTGCAAGTATAAAAACTACTTTGACTAACTCATATGAATTTCTTCAGTAGCAATATTTGACTTTTGCAAATGACCTACTGATAAACCCAGTGATTGCAGCCATTTGTCAGGGTCATGCAGAACTTGACATGTTTGAATTATCTCTCTTTAACAATTCCTCCATCATGAGACTTCATTGTGGCCTAGACAAACCTGATGACAGTGCCTTTGTCCCAGGCCTGCAGGAAGAAAGACTAGATGCAAGGGACATGTGGTTTAATTAGGCCACAACTTGATTAACTTTTCTGGGAACTATTGGTGATAACTCATATGATGCAGGTCGTGAGTTTTTCGTTGATTGTTTTCACCTGGTCAATAGCTCCTATACCTCCCATTGCTGGGACACCATTGCCTTCCCCTCAGAATAGGCTTAAGGAGCTGGAGAAAAGGAATTGTCTACTTGTTATACCAGGGATTAGGAACCCCAACCCTGTTCCCTGTGTTCTTTAAGAGATGATTTCCCCAATTCTGTTTATCAGGGAACCAGATTCCCTGTGGAATGAGTACCTGCACTGAACTGCTGCCACAAGAGATCTTCACCACCCTGCCTCTGCCCCTCTAGCCACTTGCCTGTTCCTGGCAAAGAAGAAGCCTTCACTGGGAGGAAAACACGTGCATTTACTAGGTGCCTATCTTTTCCACTGCCACCTTGGATAACTCTGTTATGATCCTGGGGTGATTTCACCCAGTCCTCTCTGGGACCCTATTGGTCACCCTGGAGGCTTCTGGGGATCCCCAAACCTAAAGGGAACTCTTACACACCCATGTATTACCACAAGAGGTTCCTTTGGTGCCTTCTTGTAGCTGCTAACCTGGGTGTGAGACGGACCTTAGGCTGGAGGGACAGGATTTATATACCCTCTCCAAATGTTCAAGAGCCAACAGCTTCCCTGAGCCTCACAGGCATTCCCACCCCTTTTTGGCCACCCAAATATCAGGGGAGGTGAACTCTTCAAGGGGCCACTACCCATTTTTTCCTGCTAGTCCAAAGATTCCCCACCTTTCAAAGTGCGTTTTAGCCATTTGGATCCTGTATGCACACCATGACAGTGAGTATAACTTTTACTCCATAAAAATGATTTATTATTTGTCAATACAAAAATTTAGCTGCATCCAATTCTACAATAGTGCAAGGAAAAGTGTGAAATATAGAATACCACTTCCTGTGTAGTTCATGGAATTGGGAACATGCATTTTGGTGTGTGTGATACATATTTCCATTACAATTGTTAAGATTGGTTAAAATTGTTTTGTAAAAATATGTTTATTGAATTACCACCTGCTATTTCATTCTGTGACTTGGCAGTATCGGTGGTTATGTTTATAGATTATCTCTGGACTTTGAAAATTCTCTCATTTCAAGTTAATGCCATCAAGTGCTTAAATGAACTAAAACATGTCATTTGAAAATCACATTGGATCCCTCCAGTTTAGTATGAAAGGGATTACCTAGCAACAGTCACTCAGGAATATCAAGATACTCTGAGGATGAAATTGTTAGCAAATTAGTTATCCTTTTATTTTTGTGAGGACATATTTTGTTTACATACAAAATGATGGCAGTAGCAGGAGCTTATGAAAAAGAAAAGCAAGTGTGAAATCTCAGATGGGGGGATAGAGGTATGTAAACAATTCTACAGTAATTATGTATAATTAAGCTATTAAGAACATATGAGCAGGTAAAAGGAAAAAGATACAAATAGTAAGCTCTACTTATTACTATCCCTTTGCAGATTTTCTACTTGGGTGGAACCAAATCAAAGCCTTGCATCATACATACTGCAGGTGCACTTCTATCAGTCATTCCTGCTCTTGTGGACTTAACAACACAAGTGAACCACAACAACACAAAAATTGTACTCAGTAAAGTCTCCAATGACAGGGTACATTGACAGGGTACAGGGTAATCTTGTGATTAGAAACACATATAAAATGTGCACAATACTGTAACTATTTGTGGGGAAAGAAGAAGGATGGTCATGGATCAGATTAGGCCAGTTTGTGGTAGCTCAGTAATCCAATGCTTTTTCTGGTGGCTGCCATCTTGTGCTGTAGAACGTAAACTTTACTTAAAGGGGCATGCACCTTCACAGGTCCTAAAAGGGTTAATGAGAGACTGAGAGGCTAGTTATATTATCTGGCTGCATCTGGAGAGTGGGCCAGTCTTAATTAGAGATGAAGCCCAGCTGGTGAGGAACTGGCTAGTGATTATAAAAGCAGAAAGTTTACATCAGAAGGGGACTGCAGGGAGAGAGTCAGCAGTCACTTTCTGGGATTAGAGAGAAGGAAGACCCAGAGGACAACAAGCCCTTATATACTCACCTGAGTAGAGGAGGCTGGCAAGCAGACAGGATTAACATAGAACAGCCACCAGAATGAATCAGACTCTGTTGGGAAAGCCATGACAAAAGGACAGGAACTGGAACCCCAGGGAGAGTACTCTGAGAGGCATTTAATTGAGAGGTACTCAAGGTCAGGCCCAAGGAGGTCAGAAGTGGGTTTAGTTTATATTCCTTTGATAGAATTTTCTTAGAGGATTTTAATGGACGGCCCTATGGGTCCTGGCCCTGAAACAAGTGTGGATGTAGAGATGTTATAGGAGAGAAAGTCTGTGTAGGAGAAGCCCAGGGAAACAGCAACAAGGAGTGGAACTGAGTAGACCTTTGCTGATTGCTATAGGTTCCCTGGGTTGAAACCTGGTGTAGACGGAGGGCCAGCTTCCCCATCAACTACTGAAGGTGGCATGAAGCCCCTGCAAAGGGGATAAAGACCCAGGGAGAACCCTGAGAGACAGGTGAGAGGACCATAGGGCCCAGGGTTGGAGACAAAGACCTTTAAGTGATGAATTTTGGGTTATTTGTTGGACTCTGTTACCCCGGAATGGGTGGACTAAATTGTGACCTGGCAGGAGAGCCAAGTTACAGGAAGAGAGACTACCATAGAATGAAAGCAAGGATTGTAGGGAGCTACTACGCCATTCCTGACTGCAAGAGGTGCTCTAGTAATGAGTAAACTCTTTCTTAGGGTGGAAGAAAGTTTCTGGGCCATATGTCTTCAAGCAGAACTTTCCAAATGGGAACAGATTATCAGCCAATGCAATGTTGACTTTCTGACCCTGAAACAATAGCTCTGAGAGGTGTGAATCTTTCTTTCAGTGCAATGTTAATTTTGTAGTCTAACAATAATAATTTAAATGTCACATTATTAAATATTTAACAGCTCATAAAGCATTCAAAAAAGAGTGGAGAGCATATCATTAAGACATGCATAAAGTGCTGTGACTTGTTTCATTTTGCAGTCATCACTGGGTGGAGTTTTTTTCCCAATTAAAAAAAAAGCTCTGAATAAGGCAGCTACTTCTTAAAATAACATAATTCTAGAAATTCATCTTTGGTTTATGTTAGGGCAAGTGATCTTAAAGTGAAACTTAATTGGGAAATCTTCCAGTGTCAGCTCTTTTAAAGAGATAATAGGAACTGTATCTATAAGTTTTGTTCTAGCCCATCATCACAGCTGCTAATGCTGAACATTATTCTCCTAAAACTAAATATTAAGAGTTGTGCAGTCATGTAACTCCCATGAACGTTAACAGAAATCTCTACCTACAATATGCTTAATATATCCCCTATTTTCTGTTGCAGGTGAACTCATGATTCACCATTTTTATAAGCTGATTTCAATGTACTCAAAATATCAGACTTTTCCTTCTTGATGTGCAAACTTTTCCACGTGATAAACTTTAACATTTTGAACTATGAGGGTATGGCTACACTTGCAGCTGTACAGCGCTGGGAGTTAAACCTGTCTTCGTACAGCTGAGTAGGGAAAGAGCTGCAGTCTGGCCACACTGACAGCTACCAGCGCACTGTTGTGGCCACGTTTGCAGCATTTGCAGCGGCGTTGTGAGCAGTGCATTATGGGCAGCTATCCCACAGAGCACCTCTTCCCATTCTGGCACCATGGGTTGTGGGAAGGGGGCGGAGGGTGCAGGGCATTCTGGTTCCTGTCCCAACGCCCCGTGATGCATCGCTTCACATCCCAGCAATCCTTGTGTTTCCGTCCACATTTGGCGCCATCTTTCAACGGTTTCTGTGCAGCGCGATCTGTGTTCCATTTTGGTCTGTGGGAAATAGAGCCTGAACTGCTGAGGAGTATGCTGACAAGTCTCGCCAGCACATCACGTTTGGCAGTTGAGCTATTCCTTAAGATTCAAAGTGACAGTGAGGAGTCCGGTGGAGAAGCGGGTGGCTATTTCAATCTGGAAGCTGGCAACTCCAGACAGCTACCGATTGGTCACGAATCAGTTTGGAATGGGAAAGTCGACCGTTGGAATCGTGCTGATACAAGTTTGCAGGGCCATTAATCGCATCCTGCTAAGAAGAACTGTGACTCTAGGGAACGTGCAGGACATTGTGGATGGCTTTGCACAAATGGGTTTCCCTAACTGTGGAGGGGCGATAGATGGGACCCATATTCCTATTCTGGCACCACCCCACCTAGCATCCGAGTACATTAATCGGAAGGGGTATTTCTCTATGGTTCTCCAGGTGCTTGTGAATCACCGTGGGCGTTTCACTGACATTAACACAGGCTGGCCTGGAAAGGTGCATGATGCACACATCTTTCGGAACACTGGCCTGTTAAGGAAGCTGCAGGCAGGGACCTTTTTCCCAGAGAGGAAGATCACAGTAGGGGACCTTGAAATGCCCATTGTGATCCTTGGAGACCCCGCTTACCTGTTAATGCCGTGGCTCATGAAACCATACACAGGGAGCCTTGACAGAAGCAAGGAACGGTTCAACTACAGGCTGAGCCGGTGCCGAATGACTGTGGAGTGTGCTTTTGGCCATTTAAAGGGCCGCTGGCGATCTCTGTATGGGAAGCTGGACTTGGGCGAAAACAGCATCCCTGCGGTTATATCTGCGTGCTGTACCCTCCATAATATTTGTGAAGGGAAGGGTGAAAGATTCAGTCAGGCATGGACTTCCCAGGTTCAATGCCTGGAGGCTGAATTTGCACAGCCAGAGAGCAGGGCTATTAGAGGGGCCCAGTACACAGCTGCAAGGATTAGGGATGCCTTGAGGGAGGAATTTGAGGCTGAAAACCAACAATAATGTTTGGTGCCCTGCACGGGAGTGAAGTGCAGTGGTTACAATGTTAGTAGGAATCTTTGTTTGCTAAGCTGATTTGCAGTGCCTGTTTCTTTCCTGGGCTAAGATATCTTTTACTTTATGCAATAATAAAGACTGTTTTCAAAGCCAAAAAATCCATTTATTGAAAAGAAAATTAATTTATTGAAAGAAACACAACTTTTTGGGAATCAGAAAGGGCAAGGGGGTGGGGTGGGGAATGGTACACTCACAGATTTGCCTATGTCCTGTCTGGAGTGCTGTTCAATGAGTGCTGCACTTCAGGATGGCTATACTGCATGGTGATGGCGGTTGAGTGCAGAGGGTAAGGGTCGTAGTTCTCAGAGCTGGTTGGTGAACATATAAGTGTTGGAGGCAGCTGGTGGCGGTAAGAACCTGGATGTTGGCAAGGGGGGGTTGGAGCTGACATGGGGACACAAGGGAAAGAGCTTTGGGACAAGGGTTGCAGGGTGGGGGTGGTAGTGCTCCGCCTGCATGGCTACGAGTGCCTGGATAGAGTCCGCTTGGTGCTCCAGGATGCGTATCAGCCACTTCATGCTTTGCTTCCAGTGCGCTGCATTTTCCTTGTGGATCCTGCTTTCCCTCTCCCTCCACTCCTGCACTTTTTGATTCTCTGTGAGAGATTGATGCATCACTTTCGTGCAGCATGTCGTCTTTGCTATTTCACGGTCTCTTCCAGAGTTTTTTCAGTCTCTCAGACGGTGATAACATGGACAGCCGAATTCTCAAGGTTGCATCTGTAAAGGCAAAATGCAACACTTAACAGAGGCAGCATTGTTTATACCAGACAGAGTAATGATTCCCCCGCACTTAAGGAGGGCACACACAGTCTACACAATAGCATAATTTTCCCATCCCAAAGAGAGTGCACATAACCCACGGGAGCCCCAACATGGTGAGTAAGGGGGACTGATTGTTTCAGGGCTGTACTGTCCTCTGGGTTTCTGTGTGTTGGGGAGAGCCAACAGCTGCAGGAGGCACCTACACTGAACACTGAACACTGTCCCAACATTTTCCACAGGAGTTTGTCCTGCAAGATATCTCACTGCTGAGGGTGACCTGGGAAGCAAGGAAGGGTCTTCTTCTGCAATGCAGCTTCTGCCCTGGCCCCTATGCAGCTTGCCTGTGTGCAGCAATGGTCCCCCCACCCCTCGCGGCACAGTGGCGTGGACATGTTAGCCTGACTGGGACAAGGACCATAGAGGCTCTCCCAATAAACCTGCGCAAGCACATTGCCCACTTTCTGGATGAGACTTTCGAAGAGATTACCGAGGCCGATTACCACGACGTGATAGACCACATCAATGTGCTGTTCTGCATCTAGGCATGCATGCATGCAGCCCTAACCCTCCCTCCTCTCCCGAAAAATTTCCATCTTGAAAATAAAAGCTGCTTACTGGGAACCTGCTCCTCTGTTTGTCCGCCACCAAGTACCGGCTGCTGCGACTGGCTACCTTCCTCCTGGCTTGAGAAGAGATCCTGGCTGCATGCCTCCAGGGACTCCGGGGTGTCTCCTCCTGCCCCAGTACCCTCACTCTTGCTTTCCTCCTCCTCCTCCCCCTGCTCTGAAGTGTCCACGGTGGTGCTTGGAGTTGAGGTGGGGTCACCCCCAAGTATCGCATCCAGCTCTTTGTAGAAATGGCAGGTCATGGGGGCAGCACCGGAGCAGCGGTTTCCCTCGCAGGCTTTGTAGTAGGCACTCCGCAGCTCCTTCACTTTAACCCTGCACTGCAATGCGTCCCGGTCATGGCCCCTTTCCATCATGGCCCTTGATATCTGCCCAAAGGTATCGTAATTCCTGTGGCTGGAGCGCAGCTGGGACTGGACAGCTTCCTCCCCCCAAACACTGATGAGGTCCAGCAACTCGCCATTGCTCCGTGCTGGCGCATGGAGGCATGGTCACCTGGAAAGATTCACTGATTGCACTCCACACCTGGCTGAGCAAACAGGAAGGGAATTTTTTTAATTCCCAGAAAATTTAAAGGGCGGGTCTGACGGTTGGTCACCTGAGGCCAGGGCAGTAGAGTTCGAACTGATGAGCAGAGTGGCTAGAACAGGCATTCTGGGATACTGCCGAATACTTCTGGAGGCCAATCAGAGCGCTTTGGGTGGCCACACTGGCGGCGCAGTGCTGCAGCAGCAGCGCTATACTCTTTATTCCTCTCGTGGAGGTGGAGTACAAGCAGCGCTGTAACAGCGGAGATACAGCACTGTATGTGCCTTGCCAGTATGGACGGGGAGTGAGTTACAGCGCTATAAAGCCATCACCAGCGCTGTAACTCTCAAGTGTAGCCAAGGCCTAAGATAGCTACACAAACAGATACATAAAAAGTGCTTTCACATTGTACATGTTGGATTTTTAATACATTCAGAAGAGTGACCTTAATCTCTTGTAAATATCAGCTTCCCATTTTCAAACTTTCCATTATAAATTATTAGCAAAGTGTTTCTCTGCCAATTGCAAGGAGAGCTCTCTTTAGCTGACTGTCTTGCAGAAGTGCCTAACCAGTCACTGGTGAAAGACATTGAAGGCATACAAAGCTTATAACAAATATTATAGCTCTCTGTCTAGGTAATAGACTGAAATTGTTTAACATTATATTGTACACCTATCTCAGATATTAAGCTTGTATGTTTTATATCTAAGTAAAACCTAGAGGATCTTTAATTAAATTAAGGGTGTGATGACACTGGAAAGGCAAACATAGATGCTCCAGTTTCAAAGCTACTGCTGACTTAATGAAATTCACTTCTGGATTTAAAAAAATATAACTCCCGTTGCTCTCAGTGGAGTTCTACCTGTTTATGGTAGCAGTGAGCTTTATCCTCATTTTCTATTTTAATAAGATGTTTTCATAGCAACTACAGAAACAGAAAGAACAGAGATGTTGATAGTTCATTCAAATTTGCTACAAAGGGGAAAAGACTCGTATTACATATGCAGAGTGGATTTGAGATGCATGGTCAAAATGGTTATGTATCTTGGTATCCAATTGAAATGTTCCCTGCTGAGATACTCCCAAGCTCTAAATGCATTTTGCGTCCAAATCAGACAAAATAAAAACAGGTGTCTTGCCTCTACAAATAACTTCTTTGTATCTTTCTGTGAATAATTGATTCAAATGAAAGTATTCATGGTGGGCTCAAAGATCAGCCTTTCAGAACAATAAGCAGGAAAGCAAAGCTACTGTGAATATGAAGCAACTAAATACTTGGGGAGAGATACTGTTGTGTATTTGGTTGTCATGGTTTTTGTTCCTATGAGTCAAGATTATTAGGGGATAGCCCGGCCAGCTTCGGCCAGTTGAGTGAGCTCTGTGTCTGTAAATAAAATGGTAGTTTTGTTAGCTGTCTGCTGTCTGGCCTCAAGTGATTTCTTCCTAAACTGGCTGCCCCCAAGGATATAACAAGTGGCGACGAGGGTGGGATTCCGGTGCTGCTCCAGTAACAGAAGGAAGTAGAAGTCAAGGTAAAGAACAAACAAACAAAAATACTGCTTGTTTGCACTGACTGTGAAAGTGAAACTAAAAATCATGGCTACTCTGACCAGGCCACTGGAACCTTTTTATGAGAATATAGAGCAGTGGCATGTGTATACTGAGCGTTTTGAACTTTTTGTTATTGCAAATGACATTACAGAAGCGAAGAAGGTGCCAATATTCTTAAATGTTGTAGGGGCTAAAACCTACTCCCTGCTACGCAGCTTACTACACCCTGTTAAGCCTGAGACTAAATCTTACAGTGACATTGTGGAAATCCTGGGGTCCCATTTTTCCCCAAAACCACTGGTAATTGCTGAAAGATATAGGTTCCACAAAAGAGACCAAAAGGAAGATGAAACAGTTGTACAATTTGTAGCCATTTTAAAAAAGCTAGCAGAACACTGTGAATTTAAAGAGATGTTAAATGATGCCCTGCGTGACAGGTTAGTGTGTGGCCTCTGCAGTGAAGCTATACGAAAGCGCCTACTGACAGAGGCTCAGCTTACATTACAGAAGGCTGTTGATATTGCTGTCTCCATGGAACTGGCTGCAAGGGAGGCGCAATACATCGGTGCATCCCCTAGGGTGCAAAAAGTGTCACAAGAACCAACCCACAAAACTGTGCAGAGTCAAGAATGTTACCACTGTGGTAAGCCGGGTCACCAGGCATCAAAATGCTGGTGTAAGGACCTGGTGTGTCGACACTGTGGCAAAAAGGGACACATTGAGTGTGCCTGTAAAGAAAAGAAAAAGAGGCCGGTGGTCTGGCCGACAAAAAGAGGAACCCTGCATACCCTAGAGCAGACCCAGGATGATCAAGGTGACACCTCATCGCAAGAGGAAGTGCCACTGCATGTTTTGTCTTTGGCAGTGGGCTCACATGAATACTGGGTAACCCCGTTGTTGGATGGCAAACCTATACGCATGGAACTGGACACCGGTGCAGCCGTCTCGCTGGTCTCCGAGACTGTGTATAAAGAAAAGCTACAGCATCTTCCACTTAAGGCAACAAAAACTGTTCTGAAGATGTATATGGGAGAAGCTGTGCCCATGTTAGGCACTATTGATGTTAAGGTGGAGCTCAATGGACAGGCTGCTAAATTGCCACTGTTTGTGGTGAGAGGTAACTACCCAGCCTTAATGGGTAGGTCTTGGCTTGGGAAGATTCAACTGAACTGGGCAGAAGTGCACCGGATGACTAAAGAAGAAACCAGTCTAACCCCTATACTAAGGAAACATGCTGCTGTTTTTGGAGATGATTTGGGAAGTATGAAGGGAATCACTGTGACATTGAACATTAAACCTGAAAGTCCACCAAAATATCTGAAAGCCCGAACTGTGCCATATGCCATCAGACCAAAAGTTGAAGCAGACCTGGAGCACCTGGTCACCAATGGAGTCCTAATTCCAGTTACCCATAGCTCATGGGCCACTCCTATCGTTCCAATAGTGAAGAAAGATGGCTCTCTCCAGATTTGCGGTGATTTTAAAGTCACTGTCAACCCAGTGTTGTGTGCAGAGCAATACCCACTTCCCCGCATCGATGACCTCTTCGCAGGCCTGGCTGGGGGACAAAAGTTCAGTAAGATTGATCTGAGTCAAGCTTATTTACAGATGCACGTCGATAAAAAGTCCCAAGAGCTGTTGACTATTGTGACTCATAAGGGGCTTTATCGATACTGTCGCCTACCCTTCGGAATAACGTCTGCTCCCGCCCTGTTCCAGAGGGCTGTGGACCAGATCTTGTGTGGCTTGTCAGGAGTTCAGTGCTATCTGGATGATATCCTTGTCACTGGAAGAAATGAAGAGGATCACTTAAAGAATTTAGAGGCTACCCTACAAAGACTGGAAGAGTATGGCCTACGAGTTCGCAAAGACAAGTGTGAATTCTTCAAGCCGTCTGTTGAATATTTGGGACACATCATTGATTCTACAGGTCTTCATAAGGCCCCTGTAAAAGTTAAAGCTATTGTGGAGGCTCCCCCACCTCGAAATGTAAGCCAGCTGCGCTCGTTTCTAGGACTACTGAACTATTATGGAAAGTTCATCTCACAGTTAGCCACACTGCTAAAACCACTTCATGAGCTCCTTGGGCAGAACAAGGCCTGGAAGTGGACTGAAGCCTGTGATGTTGCTTTTAACAAAGCTAAGGATGCATTGCTAAATTCTGAAGTTCTAATGCACTTTGATCCATCCTTACCCCTACAATTGGCCTGTGATGCCTCTCCATATGGAGTGGGAGAAGTCGTGTCACACATTATGCCTTCGGGAGAAGAGAGACCTATTGCTTTTGCTTCACGCACTCTAAGCAAAGCAGAAACTAACTACACCCAAATCAAACATGAGGCATTACGAATTGTTTTTGGAATTCGGAAGTTTCATCAGTACCTGTTTGGGCGAAAGTTTACTCTTCTTACAGACCATCGACCTCTGACGTCAATTTTTGGACCTTACACAGGCATTCCCCCATTAGCTGCTAGTCGTATGCAACGTTGGGCATTGTTACTTTCGGCACACGCATATGAAATCAAATATCGGAAATCCACTCTGCACGGCAATGCAGATGGCCTCTCCAGGTTGCCTTTGCCGGTCAAACATCAAGATAGTGCCCAAAAGGAAATCTTCTACTTTGAACAGGTAGAGAACACACCCATCACTGCTACTCAGATAAAGAAGGCAACTCGCATTGACCCAGTATTGTCCCAAGTTATGGACCTGGTGATGCATGGAAAATCTCGACAAACCTCTCCGGTCTCATCCAACCTTGTTACCTACATGTCCAGGAGGACGGAGTTATCGGTCCAATCTGGTTGTTTGTTGTGGGGGAGACGTGTCATTATTCCACCACTATTGAGATCACAGATGTTAGAACAGCTACATTCCGGTCACTGTGGAGTAGTGCGCATGAAGGAAATTGCACGAAGCTATTTTGGTGGCCTGGATTGGATAGTGCTATTGAAGAGAAGGCAAAAGCTTGTATGTCATGTCAGGGTGTGAGGAATGCACCCCAGTGGGCACCCCTACACCCATGGGACTGGCCTGAAAACCCGTGGCAACGTATTCACATTGACTTTGCTGGCCCCCTTGAAGGAAGCATGTTCTTGGTGGCAGTAGATGCCCATTCTAAATGGCCAGAAGTCTCTATAATGCAGTCCACTACTGCAGAGAGTACTATCCAAAAACTACGAGGACTCTTTAGTCGTTTTGGTCTGCCAGAACAACGTGTGAGTGATAACGGACCACAGTTCGTCTCTCAGGAGTTTCAAAATTTTATGAAGGCAAATGGGATACACCACATCACGTCAGCACCATATCATCCGTCCACCAACGGATTAGCTGAAAGATTTGTGCAGACAATGAAACACGCTTTGAAATCAGCAAGGGGACAACACTCCATTCAAAAGCGTCTGGATACCTTCTTACTTTCCTACAGAAACACACCTCTTCTGGTGAGACACCGAATCACGAATCACCTGTTCCTGACTGTTCTCCTCCATTACTGCTGGCGGCTGAGATACCCCTTTGCCCAGCATGAGCTGATACCACCTCCTCACCTGTTCGTGCTGCGGACCCTGAGCCCATGGTACTTTCGGGTGCAACAACACCAGAAGTTCGCCGTAATCCACCTAGAGACAGAAGGCCTCCTCATCGGCTGGATCTTTAGCTAGGGCGAACCCACGGTTATGGGGCAAAGTAATCCCCAGGGGTTAGCCGGGAATGGAGGCAGTCTACCCTCCTTCTCTAGTCTAGTGTGTTTTTTATTTAGGGGATGTTCTTATTAGGGGGGGAGGAATATGTTGTGAATTTGGTTGTCATGGTTTTTGTTCCTATGGCAACTGAGTTAGATTATTAGGGGATAGCCCGGCCAGCTTCGGCCAGTTGAGTGAGCTCTGTGTCTGTAAATAAAATAGTAGTTTTGTTAGCTGTCTGCTGTCTGGCCTCAAGTGATTTCTTCCTAAACTGGCTGCCCCCAAGGATATAACAGATACCTCAAGAGGTCTATCTTAAAATAGGAAAGTTGCATATCAAACAATATCTTCAGATGAGAACACTCTGGTAAATAAATGCCTTTTGCTACAGCACACGTATTTGTGGAGTAGCTTGGCCCAGATCCACAAAAGTATTTAGGCTCCTAACTTCTTTTTGGGTCATTATGACTAGAACAATCATGGTCTTATCCAGTATGTCCTTATGCACAAGCACAGGAAAGGGACATATTTTTCTGATGCTGAAATGTAAAAAAACACCCCCAAACTTCCCTGTTGGCAAGAATAAAGTCGAACACTGAATTTATATTCATTATCAGTCTGACATTCTCACTTCAGTGAAGTGACATATGGGGACAGTAGTCAGTACACCATTCTCTACCACCAGGTGGGAGGAAAGCCCAGTGTGTAATAAATAACATCAACAAGAAGTAGTTTGCATATCAGTGAACTGTAGGAATACAGAATTGCAATACTGGCTCAGACTAATTGTCCGTCTAGTTATCCAGATGCTTCAGAGAAAAGTGGAAGGAACATGATAATAGAGTAACCAGCTCATGGATAAATTTCTTCCAAATCTCCATCATTAGAAATTGGTTCACTCGCTGAAGCACAGCGTACTAGTATTTGGAACAGAGAGCTGACCAGAGTCCTTCTATGGAATAGAGAACCTGTTTTAAATAGAATGAACCCTCTTTTGAAACTGTAACCTATGCTAAAATAGTTTGGCTCTTTGTCCCAATTTAGTGGCTCAAGGGCTTATTTATTCAGAGTACCAACACAATCTGGAGGCCTGTCAGTGCATTTAGGTAGCTTAATCAAACCAGACAAAATCAGATACACTGTTATTTCATCTATGTGGATTTGACACATTAACTTAGCCCACTCCCAGGAACTGAAGAACTCTCTCACTCTAGAAGCAGCCTTTTGCTAGGGGACTTACATATTTTCCTTAACTGATGATCAGTTATAAATGTCATCCTTCCCTCCAGCCATCTGATACAGTAATATATTTTAAGGAGACTGGTTTTTTTTTTTTTGTCAGCAGTTTAGTCACTTCATTCTTAAGTTCCTTCCAAATTGCTCAATTTAGACCATCCTGTTACTAGAGGAGTTCTCCAGTTTCCACTTTGTCTGCCTGATCTTTCTTATGAATAAGCGAAAATCACTCCACCCTGAGATGAATGTGTGGATCCTGAGCATGCACAGTTAAAAACCCAGAATTTTTAAAATGGTGCCCTGGCAAAGAGCCATGCGTGAGTGTAAGTGTGGGTGGGTGGATTGGCAGAATCACAGCTCTGAGGTAAATGACAACAGAAAGCACGTGCAACATTGTTGGCTATTGAACATGTGCAGTAAGGGGTGACAGAGAGGTCAGTTAGCTGAGCAGCTAGCTGGTGATAGCCCACTCTTACCAGTCAAAATTTATTTTAAAGATCAGACCTGTCAATCATAATTCTAAGCTAACAGTTGATACTGAGCATGTGCGAATGGGGTAATTCCTTAAAGGTATATAAAGAAGTCACAATAGGACAGTATAAAAGGCCAGAAGCCAGTTTCTTAGTCTGAGGTGGTGAGAGAGAGAGAGAGATGATTGGGAGAAGACAAAAGCCAGCAAGGGAAGACAAAGAAAAGCTGCGGGAAAGAAGTCAGAAAAGCTGCTGCAGAGAACGAGAGAGAAGAAAACTGAAGCAGAACAAAACTGAATGACCAGGAGCTGAGCAGCAACAGTGATTAAAAGAAAAATGCCAAAGAATGTATACAACAGCATCAGTGATACTTTTGACTTGTTTATATTCATTGTGGGAAAAAGTGATGCTGTCTCCATGGCTGACTCTGCCCAGCGACTAGTGATGGTATCTCTGCCTCTCTCCCCCAGCCAATGGGAGCTATGGGGGCAGCGCCTGCAGCAGACAGAGCCGCCAGCTTGGCTGCATGCAGGCCGGGACTTTGAGACCCCTGCTTTATCGGAAAGTTATAGCTATGTCATTTAGTGTTTTCCTTAAAGACTCCAAAACTTTTACCTGGGAAGAACAGATTAAGAGGGCAATAGGAAGGTTATTATAGCAGCATCCCAAAATTCATTTTTGGAGGGTAACAATCTGGGCCTGGTGATTTGCTGCTCTTTAACTTGTAAGTTTGTTCCTGTGAACTCTCTTTTGATCTCCAGAAGACCATTTTATATTTATTACTGAAAGGCAGTAGGTATGAGGTAAATCTTTCCCCTACATATGTGATGAAAAATAGAGCTGTGTGAGTAACTGATTTTTTATTTTTATTTTTTGGGGGGGGGGGGGGGATTGAACAGAAAAAAATGGGGTCAAACAAAATGTTTAGTTTGACCTGAAAGGACACAGTCTGTTTTGGTTTTGAGGTTTTTACATTTCTACCAAAAAATAATCAAATTTAAATAAAATTCCAAACAAAAGTTTGTTTTGAATCAAAGTCAGAATGTTTCATTTTGAAAATATCAAAAAGAGACTTTAACTTTTTCCTTTTTTCCCCCCAAATGAAACAATTCAGTAATTTCATCATAAATATTACATTGTGCTTCAGAAATGCTTATTATATCTAGCTTCTTGCTTCAGAAACGCTTCAGAAATGTTTATTATATCTAGGTTCTCTTCCGTTGCAAGTCACTGAAATTTACCTGTATGTGTCCTTAAGATGCTTGCATTGGTATGTAAATGCTTGTAGCTTTTGTTTTTGACTATTTACCTATTTTTAACTCCTGTGGTAATGTGACATTTCGGGGTTCACCAAGGCCAGTAGGGGTTCAGTCAATATCTGACTTGTAACCCTGGGTGTCTTATGGCTGTGCAGCTTTGGTTCAGAACTCTGACCCCAACAGCAAGCCTCACCCTGGCTTTGCCCAACTTGGATATTCCTTACAGGCTCACCTTAGTACCTTTCCAACCATTAATTGATTCCAAAAACATTGTCCTTCAGGGTCCCGTCCCTCTAACTGGACCCTCACAGAAAAAGCATTAGGTTTGCTGCCTCTACATTGACATTCCAACCTGTCAACTTTACTGAACTTACCAAGCACTGTTGATTTATAATGAAAGCAAAACAATTTTATTAACAAAAGAGCATAAATTAAGTGATACAAAGTAAAAGATATTAAAGCCGAGAAATGGGTACAGACAGTTAAATTGAAAATACATCTAAAAGTCTTAAACTTAATTTAGCAAGATACAGTCTTTGTTGAAGATGTTTTTTACTCTCACCCACAGTCTTCTGTCCTGCTTTTTCTGGCCAACCTGGCCAGTACTCATCATAGAGATCAAATCACTTGGTTTCTTTGTCTCTATGAGGTGAAGGGTGACTTCGGAGTTTGCCCCGCCCCTTATAATTCAGCAAATCTTTGAAATGTATTCTTCTGCAGGGTACTCCCCCAAATAACATTCATTAGTTGACACCGAGAAAAGGGGTCATGAGGTCTGGAAGATAAGACTCCATGCTGATTCCTCCTCACCCCAACCCCTCCCCCCCTTGCTACTATGCAAATCTCTTCCAGCTGCAACCTCCAATACTAATGAATAACCCACTGAACTTGAGCCACACCTGGTTTGAGTTGTCAGCCTCATTCTTTTATCTGGGGAAAACCTGTTTATCAACTTCCCTTGACACGCCTGGTTTAAACCTTTTAGTCACTGACTTTAAAGCATAATGTTAGTGAATATCCATAATTTCACAGAGTATGGTTACATATATTTTACAATGATGTTATTGACCAGTGGGTTACCCATTTTCAAATGATACCTCACAGAGCATATTTTGTACAAAAATAATTGCAATAGCGTGTAGGGTCTCAATATGGGGATGCCTTGGGTTGCAGGTAAGCATTATAAAAGGTTTGTGGAGGCAGAGATTTGTTTCTTGTGTGATGCTTGACTTTACGGTACCCGAAGAGTAATACTGTGCTTACAAAATGAGTGTTACTGTCCTTGAAAGCTAAATCATGGGTTTTGTCTTCAAATATAAACACTGATGGTAAGAATCACTTGTAAGGCTGTTGAAAATGTGAAGATACTATAACAGAAATACTTTTTCTTTTGTAAGACTTTAACCCAGTTATGATCAGATGTGGATAAGATGGCTGTCTCTTAACCTACATAAGGCTGAGGATAATTATGATTATTGTGTGGAAAGAACTTTTTTTTTTAAAAAAAGTGAAGGTGATCTCATCTCCTTCTGAGTGTTTGTACTCACCTTTGTAATGAGAGAGTGTTATTGGCTCATCACTTAGTTCTGGGGACTCACATAGCAACAGCCACCAGAAAAGCATTTTATCCTTAACAATTGGCTCAGGAGGCTTTTGACCTCGTTTGAATGTACACTAACCACAGTGACCCACACTTCAGTCATCTTTGTAGTGCATTCTAAAGTGGGCCCTATCTTAACACCAGCCAGTGCAAAATGTGGCTGCTCGTACAGTTAATGGCACATCTCATGCCGTTCTCCAAGATCTACACAAATCAGCTAGCCTCTAGTTGATTTGTACCTGCAAGTTTAATTGTTAGTTTTAACCTATAAAACCCTAAATTGTTTATGTCCTGGGTACCCTCAGAGACTACATCTTTCCCAAGAGATTACCCAAAGGTATCAGCTGAACTGCTCAAATGAACAGTTCCAGGTGTAATCAGGAGAGGGGTTCTCAATTTTCAAACCTGGTTTCACTGTAGGTTGATCAGAACCACTTCTTCTAAAGTTTTCTTGTAAAGTGTGTCATGCTGTTTGGAATGGCTCATGACCAAGAGTGCCAAGCTCAGAACAGACTGTCAAAAAGCAGTGCAGACACCCCCAACTGGTTGTACGTTCTGTAATTATATTTCACCAACCCAGGAACAAATGTGAACTCCCAAAACACAATTATAGTCTTATCAGGGAGTTGCAGACAGTCTATCTTGCCACCCAGGTAAACTGGACTTGGTGATAAATGGTCACACACACACACACACACAAATCCGGTTGCTTCCAGAACCAAGGGACCAGTCACTTACTCCAGATCAATTTGTACCTTACATCACAACAAAAACAAAACCTGTAGCCAATTCCTGTAACTAGCTAAAGGTTTATGAACAAGGAAAAAGTAGTAAGAAAATTATTTAGAGAAGGATCCTCTGCCTTAGTTTAGTGTTTCTGGTCCTGTGACAGTTCAAACAGCAAATAGATGAAAACTGTTCTTGTAATTCTGTTTTTATCTTTTGCATTTAGCCTTCCAGTCCATGAGACAAGCTCCCTGGCAGGTAGCATTTCCAAGGTGTTATATGGCCATTAACCCATCCTTTTATCATGGTGTTCCTTGATGGTCTGTTTAATCTTGATAGGTCTCCTGAATGGGCTGGGGGGATGATTTCTCTACCTCGGTTCACAACTTCAGAGCAAACATTTTCAAAGTTATAAGACAAAACATACATAATTTCTATAGCCTGGATATAGATAATGCAAGTCAGATTGATGCATAAAGCCAAGTGTTTCACACAGTCTAAACACTATATAAATTATTATAAGACTGCTACCTATTTTGAACAAAACTACCATACAGATGATCTGGTTTGGTTTCCAATTATGAGTTTGTCAGTACTCAGCTGATGCCTACAGACTTGGTAAGAAATGGCACCTGGTTTCCCAGCATCACAAAGTGTAGTAAATTATCACTATAATCTCTGAACTGTTATCACTGCTCAGAGATGATATGCTATGAGATGAATGCTACATTTTACTGCTGTGCATTATGTAAAAGATTAAATCTGGTGTCTTTGGTAGCCAACAACCATTCTGTTACAAATCATGTATAACCTTCCTCAACTGCCATCTGTCTTTCTTGTAGATCTTCTACCCTTTGGAGAGCCTCTCTAGTGTATGTGAATCCAGTCAGTAACACTGAATTTACATACTTAATCTACGTGAAAGGCTAGATTTATTTTTATTTATGTCTCTGTGCAGCTATCTCATATAAATATCTTCATGCTTAATTCATAGATTCCAAGGCCAGATAGGACAGTTGTGATAATTTAGTCTGACTTGCTAGATAACACAGGACATAGAACTTCTTCAAAATTATTCCAAGAGCATATATTTTAGAAAAAAACATTGAATCATTATGCTAAAATCATCAGTTATAGAGAATCCATCATGGCCCCAAATAAGTTGTTTCAACTGTTCTCACTGTTAAAAAAAATCCAGTCTTAATTTATCTAGCTTCAATTTGCAGTCATTGGATCATGTTATATTTTTCTTTGCTAGACTGAAGAGCCCATTATTACATATTGTTCTCCATGTAGTTACATATAGACTGCAATCAAATCACCCTTTAACCCTATTTTAATAAAGGAGTTTAATCAACATAAGGCATGTTTTCTAATCCTTTAATATTCTTGCGTCTCTTCTCTGAATCCTCTGCTATATATCAACATCCTTCTTGAATTGTGAACACCAGAATTGGACAGTATAAAAAAGTGAATCAGCTACATAAGAATTAGCCGAATGTTATATCTGAGTGCAGGTGTCCTTACATTCCCAATATCAGTTCAATCTGAACATCCATAAAGGTATCTAATATTTGTTTTATTTGTAGACATTTCCATGGTGTTTACCAAAATTGTTTCTGCACATCTGTATATCGAGTATACCCTCTGATTTTGAAATTGATTTGCTCTGGATAGCACATCAGCTGAGGCACCACTGTTTTCGGAAGGTAACTGTAGTTTGTCCCACTTTAATTTTTAGGTTTCAGAGTAGCAGCCGTGTTAGTCTGTATCCGCAAAAAGATGTCTGTGTGTTCCATTCTATGCATCCGAAGAAGTGAGCTGTAGCTCACGAAAGCTCATGCTAAAATAAATTTGTTAGTCTTTAAGGTGCCACAAGTACTCCTGTTTTTTTAATTTGTAGGTTCATACTAAGGCTTCAATTGTTCAATACTATGCAGAATCTTGAGGGATGCTGCATGTAAGGATTTTACTATGTTTCTAAGTATTTCCATAGTAGTGTGTAGGTCTTCAGATTAATTCCTCATCTATATCCACATCTATGTCTAAATATGAAATATTCATTTGTAAGCTTATTGTTTTAGTACTGTATATGCTAGTAGCAAAAAGACAAGCAGTACTTTCTATCTCCCTAACATGTGAAATGTTACCTGGTGCACCAAAGATTTCAAAATTCTCTCTTCTGTTTTTTTCCCCTTTCTCTTAATGTGGGTATCCCAGAGATGTCTGATACCTTTAAAAATGAGGGCATAGCAAATAAAATACATAATTGCACAATGATTGTTTACATACTGAGCACCGTGTTTCTAGAAAAATGATCTTGTTGAGTTTCACTTCCAGGAAAATGGGTAACAAGGAAGACTAGTGGACATTATCTGTACCACCCGTACATCTTCAGATGGTTTCACAATAATTCTCTGTCACTTTGTCATGTCTCTACTGCATTATAGTGAATAAACATGCCATCGGTTCAATCTAATTTCATAATGAGATGTCAAGTAGCTAGGTTTAATCAACTTTAATCAAAGATCATTAGTTAAAGATTAATAGAGCATAATACAGAAAGGAAGAAAAATATATTACCACTGATCTGGGAGATAGCAGTGCAGCTGGCCAACAGACTCAAAATCTGAGCTGCACTCTTCCTCTCTCTATATATATACTAGGTTTGAGATTTTTTCCATTTCTTTGCATTATTGATTCATTATTATCTTTGACATCATTTTCGGACACTTCTTGCTAGGCTTGCAAAGACCCTATAGTAAACTTCTAACTACCGTATATACTCATTCATAAGCCAAATATTTTTGGTAAAAAAGTGACACATCAAAGAGCGGGGGTCAGCTTATAAACGGGTCTACACCAAAATTTGATGATTTTAAACTCTATGGAATCATTGAATTGAATATCTAATGCATTGTCATTTTGTTTACCTGGAGCGTCTGCAGGCATGGAGCCCCTCAGCTCCCTGTGGCCGTGGTTTGCCGTTCCCAGCCAATGGGAGCTGCGGGAAATGGCACACCAGCAAAACAAAATGTCCCAATCCGCCAGCAGCTTACCCTGACAGCCAGGAGCCAAAGTTTGCCAACCCCTGAAATATAGGGTCAGCTTATGAAAGGGTCATACAGTTTTTGCTATTTTTACCTAACCATCTTGGGGAGTCAGCTTATAAATGAACGGACTAACGAGCAAGTATATATGGTAGTTTATTATCTTGTTTTGACCATACCATTCCAAAAGTCAGCAAAACTTTAGAATCAGAGAGGTAGCCGTGTTAGTCTGGTTCTGTAAAAGATGCCACAGGATTCTTTGCTGCTTTTACAAAACTTTAGAGACATCCTGCATCAGCTATAGCTTGGTACATAGGGCATGATACCTAAGCATCAACAACATTGTTTGTGTTCTTGTTCTTTGGACTGTTTCTTTACCTAACACTGAGATTACAATATTTTATGTTTCCACTTAGCTAAACTGCTTAAGTGTAAAACATTTTGGAAGAGCTTAACTTGAAAAAAAATCATAGTAATATAAAACATATGTGATATTTTATATCATATTGTATATGATGCTGGCTAACACTATAAACCATGCAGACTTTATTTGGCTTCATATATATTTGGTAAAACACAGAATATACATCTACACTGCAATGGAAGACTTGCGGCACAAGTGCAGCTGACTCAGGTTCAGGGGCTCGGGCTATGGAGCTATAAAACTGTACTGTTGATGTTCGGGGTCAGGCTGGAGCCCAGGCTTTGACACCCCATGAGAGAGGAAGGCCTCAGAGCCCAGGGTCCAGCCTAAACCTAAATATCTAAATGCAATTTTTAGCCCTGCAGCTGACCCATGCTCTGAGACTTGGTGCTGCAGGGTTTTTGATCACAGACATACCCGGAGTGAAAAGCAGAATACCTAAAGACTGGTGGGTTGAGTATATTTCTTATTTTCCTATTGTATGCAGAAGGGTCATCCAAAGGTTATAGTACCTGACTAACTATGGAACAGTTTCAGTATAAATATATATAATCATTTTAAATATAATGTACTATGCTTATTCTCTAATGTCTACTTTTTTATTTTAGTTATATAACATCTTTTTTTTTATCACACTTACAACTACATCAACAACATTTGTGCTTTGATGGAGTAATACATTTTGCTTGTAGCTGAATGTATTTATTTTATGGTAGTTATTAAAACAATTTACCTTCCTGGATAACGATTCTGTTTGTGAGAGTGATATTCTCAATATATTTTGTTTACAAGAGTCAACTTCAAAACCTTGACAAAGTCCATTTCTTATATGCTAACTATCCTTACAGCATTTAGCAATGTAAGAACTTTACAAGCTGGGTTTTTCCATTTCGTCTTTGTTCTTGCTGCAAATACCGTGGAACCTTGGCTTAGTTCAGTCAACAAACTAATATGAAAAAAAAACACAGAAAAACTTCATTAGGTCATAAGTGCATCAGGTATGTTTTGGTTCTCATCTGATTTACACTGGAAAATGGAGTAGCTCTACTCTGTTTAAGGGATTTAAAACTTTTTTTTTCAAATTATTTAAATGAGATCAGAATCAGGCACTGACTGTAGCATTGCTCACGGACATAATATAACTGTATTCCATTTCTCTACTGCTCTTTGATCTTAGTAAAACATCCAGCACCACATGTTGTGTAATGTGACATTCAGAACAAGGCAGCCAGAAGGACAGCATGACTATGATAACACTTTACACACATGCAGCAGTCACATTGTAATACAGTGCAGTAATGCCAAGAAATGTGTTTAATAACTATTTATTAAACTTGGATATAGTATTTCCATCTAATGCTGCATAATGTTGCAAAATTATTTTACTATGCTCAAAAGAAATTATGCTATTACTGTTCTTGAATTATTCATCTGGACACCACAGGAAGAAAACACAGCACCTGGAACGTGGTTTAACTAGGCCACAGCTTTATTGAATAATGCTTCTGGGAACTATCTGGCAATACTCTTGCCAAAGCAGGTCATCCTTCCTAGTGTAATCCTTTCCACCTGGTGGAGGACTGTTGTCAGCCCTGCACTGAGATCCCTAGTGGCCTCTGTCATCTGCAGGTCAAGAGGAGTGGGGAGAGGGTGGAGCGTTCTCACTGTATCAGTCATTAGGAACTCCAGCCTTGTTCCTCATTTTCTTTAGATGCTTTCTCCAAAACCTCTTCCAATTCAGGTTTATCAGGAAACCAGACCAAAATGTTGAATAATTACCTGCACTGAGCACTTGTTACCCAAAGGTACCAGCAATTTTCTTGGCTGCCTCACGTCCACCCTGCCAGATTCCCAGATAGTAAACCATTCCTTCCCTAATAGTAGCCAGAATCCTATTCATTCCCCAGTCAGGGAGATTTACCATTTCCTTGAATAACTCAAGTATTGCTTATGAAATTTCATGATGGGATGTGTGATTCTCACTCCCATAATTTAACCATCAACTAGTTTATCTTTCTTGTGGCTTCATTCACCAGTAAAGGCCTTGCGAGACCCTCCATTGTGGCATCTCAGGCCAGATCACAGTTAGCCCTGGAAGAAGGATTCAACTCCACCCTTCATCAGTTTGTTTTATCTGTTTATTAAATCTCCAAATTGTTTTTCTCAAGGTGCACATGGATCCATTCATGTAGCCCCTCCCTCTATGCCAACTTGGAGCTGCTTCACTGTTATAAATGGCAATAAACTGCAATAAACTTGCAGAGGGAACTCGATATCAACCTGCGGATCAGAAGCACAACACTGTCCTCACACATCCAATCACCAACTCATATGACCTGTTCGCTTGAGCCTGAAGGAAGGGATAAACAGAGGTTAACACTTAAAGCAGTGAATTATCCTCTCCAACAAGGTTCACACCCATGTATACATTTGAATCGTTGATAGGTATATCCCATTGGACTCCCATTCCAAGCTGTGGTGTGGATGCAACTCTTCCAATTTTGAATGAATAGGATCCCAATTCAGCCTCTTTGACATCACTGTGAATGGAAATTTCCTTTTCAGATGTAACCCCATACCCCTGAAGAAAGAATGGCTTCATATCAGCAGTCATAATGTTAGGCCAATCTGTACTGCTCTGACTTGGCAAATCTCAGCATCCCTATGGTCTCATACTATGACTCATATTGCCATCCCTTAATTAGTTTCAGGGAGTCAGCTCTCTTTTCTTCCCATTGAATATCCCTAAATGCTGAAGCACTATCTAAATTTTCCTTTGCTGAGCCAATATTAGTCCTCCAGTAGTCTAACTAAAACCTGCTCTTGGGGTTCTGTTAACCCAATATCCTGGTCAATAAAACCACTCTGATTTGACTATGATGCCAATAGATACACGACACCCCAGATTGTAGTGTCAAATTCTGAGAGGGCTCACCTGTGCCCTCAATTGCAGTTGAGTGCATTTCTCCACACCCCTAATATGTCCCTCCTTGCATGTTTAAGGTGCTAGTTGCTTTGCACTACAACAAAATTAGTCAAGAACCTAAGTTCCAAAAGCCTAGCTGCACCTGAATGGGCTGCTTGCTGTCTCCCAGAACCATCTCTAAAATTCTACCCACCTCATACTCTGAGAGACTTGAAGAATTGGCCATTACCAACATGGATCACTGCCTGGTTTTTACTTCAGAATCACCTCTCTTGCTCCTCCCAGATCCAGTGAGCACTTCTTGCCTCAGGGGAAACTCCAACCAATGCATTAAAATAAACATTCAAGTCTAACTCTAGTATCTCATCATCCCTTCAGGGTAACCCTATTGCACTGATTCAGGTATTATCCAACACTCAATCAATCTTCCATCTCTTAATATGCTTTTAATAATAAATTGGGTCTGGCCATGACTGAGGAGGCATTTGGCTGATGTGGGTAGAAAGGGCTAGGGTTAAATTGTTGAGCAGCAAGTGATTTTTGTTCCCCAAATAACTAAAAATATTTGATCTAGAGTAAAGGTCTTATTAATTGTTTTTCTTGAGGCCAGCTCAGGCATGTGACTCCCGCTGCTTAATCATAGGGGTTATTTTACATACCTTAGGGTAGACCACAATTAAAACTAAGCCAAATCATCACAATTATTAATCAATGGCTATTTTATTATTAAAGGAAGAAAAATAAAATGTTAGACAAAACAGAACACAAATGATAAACTAGTTATTTCCATTACAATCTCTTCAGTATGGGGAGAGACTTCACCCCTCAGAGAATTGCTTTCGGGGCACTTATCTCTTGGCAAGTTAAGACCAAGGTATTTCTTTAAATTATTTTAAGCCCACTCTTATTATATCATCAATTAACTAAACTATTCATAAATGGACAAAATAATTATTTATGGGCAAGTGAGCTGAGTTCATTATCAGAGATAACAAAGAGCTTATAAAAGGGCCAGGAAAGCAATCTTAACTAAATCCTGTGAAATGAAAGAAAATATTTAAATTTGTTACTCAGAAGAAGCCATTTAAGGAGTTGTCGTAAAACAGGCCAATTTTCAGATAACAAGAATCTTAAATCCAATTAAATCTCATTATTTCTGTGTTTCCAATATTTAATCCCTGTCTCCTTTCCAGGAATACACGATCTACCTGTTTGGTGATTAACAAGTGAAACCGTTAATATGTTAAGTTGCAATACCATTTCAGTATTCCAACAAAATCATTACAAGAGATTTCAAATCTGATCCTTTAGTAGTGCTTTTGGCTACTTCCATCTCACCTGGATGAAGTCTTGGTTTTCATCTGGGTTGGAAGATTGCCTTTCTTTGCTTCTTTGTGGTTGTTCTCTTTTTCTTCTTAGCTGTCTAGAAGCTTACTTATAGAGATAGACAGGCTGAGTTGAGACGTACTCGAGCAGGGTAGCAGAGAGTGTGACTGAGTGCTCACTTCAGAGTTTTATGCTCTTCTTCCTATTTTAATGAAATTATAAGAAATCACACTTCTTTCCGGCTTATTTAGATTGAGAGTTGGCTGCTGTCAACCTTTCATTGACTCCATGCCTCTACTGGACGATTTTGGTGACAACTTCAGCTCCTGAATATGCAATCAGCTTAATAAACATGCAACACACTTCTAATTGTCTTTGTTCTTCTGTGGCAGGAAAGTGGAGGGACAGGGGGGGACTGAGCCTACCCACTGCTTAACGTACACTTCTTTGTTCAAGATATGCTTGTTAGACCAGTTTGGTGCTATGTGAGTATTGAATATGCACTTTTGATAACATATAGGGAGTAGTTTGTAACGTCACACACAGTTCTGCTCTACACATTTCATCCCATGATATTATTGATCAGCAAGTTATGAGCTTTCAAATGATATTTCGCAAGGCATACTTTCCAAAAAGATTACTACAATGAAGGGTGTGAATACAGGAGTGAATTCTGTCACAAACAGAGGCAGTGTTTGAAAACTCTTCAAATATTCTATACAAAGCACCAATCACAACAACCAAGCTTACATTAGTGTTCCAAAATAGTGTAAAATAAATTGTCATAGAAAGTTAAAGCAAGATAAAATTTTAAACACCGGTTTCCTGAGTTTGTATGAACACTCTTAAAAGTCATAAACATTTTGTTATTTCTCTGGACACTTGGGGAGTTGGTCACACTGACAGACAACAGCCTTCCTAGGAATTTCCTTATAATTTCATATAATTAAATTAACAAAAATATATGCATGTGAGGTACTTTTCGCCAAGCACCTTATACATAAAAGTTATGGTAAATGTCTCCTAAGATTCAATAAAGGCCCAGGCAAGTTTGTAATGACCTAATATTATAAGAATAAGTTATAATTTATTGTCTTTTTTGCATCAGTATTGAGGTTCTCCATCACACTACCAAGTACAAAATACCCATGTTGTGGGCATCAGCCACAAAGTGAAATTGAAGGTAGCCAAGCTTGTAGTTCATGCAAAGTAATCTTCTTGGATGCTCCAGCCCTTCTAGCCAACTCCCTTCTTATGCAGAAATGCCCCCACGCCCTACTGACCCAGACACTCTCTTCCTTCCTCCCTCTCCCCTCCCCCCATCCCCCGCGCCCCACATGCATACACACTTCTAAGACTACAGAGACATTTTATCATGTCAGTTAATGTTACAACTAATTCTGTCTTAGAAAAGGGGAGTGAGGAGAACTTGGTCAAAATAATCAGCTACATTAATGCAGCTCCATATCACTTCATTAACTTCAGTGGTGTTAATCCTGATGCACACCCATGTAAGTGAGCAGAATTTGGCCTACTGTTTTCATGTTTTTATTATTCTGTTAACTCATGTCTGAGTGTCTTCAATGACTGTGATACCTTAATTACTGGTGTTAGACTTCTCATGAGAGCTTTTCATTCTCATCTTGAGCAGCTCTGAATTTCATATTGCATTTAAATGTGCAGTTTCTTTAGAACCACAGTTCCCAGTAACAAGCACCTAGTTCTCCACAAAAGCTCAATAAGCCAAGGTCAAAACCTCCTTTTCTGCAAAGATTATGAGCCAAACTACCACAAGCTGAGGGTATGACTGAGAAAATGTTAATGAGCAAGAAGTAAAGTAGCCAAAGAGCTCATGGCTTTTACCTACTTATCTGAATTGTGATGCTTAATACAGACTTGATTTAAAGCATGTACATTTTTATTATATAGAGATACTGTGAACATACAGTAACTACTTTATCCTTCCACTACAAATAGGAAGAAAGAAAACAAATCAATGTTAAAAGGTTTTTTTTTTCTAATTTAATTATATAAATTAAATTCATTCCAGTATATAGGGCCTATGTAAATTCTTCCATGTCACTTTTGCTCTCTATTAAGAGCTTTATTGGGGTGCATTTGGTGCAGAGGACCTTGTGGAGGTCCTCTGTACTAGTGTTCATTTCACTCTTATTGAATGAGCAGTCACTCAGCTAGAACTAAGCTGCTGAGCACACATAAGTCAAACTAGTAATTGGAGGGCATTACACAGAGTTTAAAATAGGAAATAGAAGAAACTGCAACCCTTCATGTGTTCCATGGAGCATGAATGATAGTATCATGAAAAATGACACCTGTGTGTAGAATGAGAATAGGTTCCATGTTTGTTCTATCTATAAACACTTTCACTTTGTAGTTCTGTGCCAAACTTGAGACCTTCACGAAGTTCATGCTGGATGTCATGTAACCATCTGATGGTAAGTTCAGTTTTCACTGTGAATGTGGCAGACTCTTTGCCACTTTTGAATTTGTGTGTCCCAAGTCTTTATTTTTCTTCTTTCAAAGGTTTTTTTCATTATGAAAAAACAGTTTTTCAACTGTAGAAGCTGCCTTTCATTTTAATAGAAAATATCAGGTGAAACATTTAATGAAACTTCACAGATGTAGCTTTTACATGGTCAGTTTTTCCTCAGAACTCTATAGCTGTGTGATGGGGCATGTACCCAAACTGTCATGTAAGGGTTAATAGAGCCCTCGGGAGGCTGTGCAGGAAGTGGCCAATAGGAGAGGGGCTGCGAGGAGCAGCCAATCCAGGCTCAGCAGGCCCATATAAGAAGAGCCTTAGGACAGAGCAGGGGCAGTTACTTCCTTGAGCTCAAGGAGGGAGCACTGGGTGCCTTGCAGGTGGAGGAAAGATAACACCTTGAACAAAGCAGTGCAGACAGGGACATGGGGATTAGAGAAGGAGCTCTGGAAGGGCTGCTGAGACTGCAGCTGCATGGTAGTGGCCCAGGGAACTGCAGTGGTAGTTGAGGCAAAGGAATGTAGTAGGTGACTTTGGTTCAGAGTATGCCTGGGCTGGGACCTTGAGCAGTGGGTAGGCTCAGTCCCCCCCGCCCCTCCACTTGCCACTGGGGAAATGTTTGGACTTTTGGACTGCAGCACTATCCCCCAGAAGGGGGGAGCACAGAAGGTAACATGGCTGGAGGACTGTGTCATGAAGAGGACACCACGGTCCTTGAAGTTACATTGGTCTAAAAGTAGATGTGATGGTAAGTGAGGCACCATCGGGAGAGGGCATAATGCAGACCTGCAGAGCTAATCCCCAAGAGGGCCAGCAGGAGGTGCCAGTGGAGTGAATGGAGCCCCATCACAAGCTGAAACAACTAATCTAAGATATAAAGAAGATATAATTTAAGTAAAGGCTCTGTAATTAAAATGAGGAGTACTTGTGTCACCTTAGAGACTAACAAATTTATTTGGGCATAAGCTTTCGTGGGCTAAAACCCACTTCAAATACTCAGCATCTATTATGCTTAATTTTTTGATTTCTAGCCATTTACATCAAATTTTAAAAAAATAAAAAATAAATACTATATTTCTTTAAGCAAAACAAATACAAGATAATATCTGAGAATATTTTTTAAAAAATATAACAACTGCTGTGATATTTTCTTAATAAAAAGCAAGTTGTAGTATTCTCCATGGAAACTATAGACGCCATTGTATTCTACCTTTGCAGGAGGAAAAATGTGTTGGAACCACCTCCACTGTGATAAAGCAGCCCTTCTCGCTATGTGGTGATATGTTCTGTAAACACAGCTTAAGCTGTTTATTTCATAGGCCTAGTCTTGTTCTGCTTCTCGTATTCTGGGGATTGTCTGCTGGTCATGCTCTTTACCTGTGCCTTGCTACACTGTTTGTCTTTGTACTCTGTCTGATGGCTTTCATACTTCTAGGTGACAGTCTTTCCTTGAACAACTGCTGATACAGCTCTGTGGCCCACTGCTCAGGCTACTGTCCCTGAACTCTAGCCTTAGTGGTAATGGTACCTCAGTGACTCCATGGGCCTTCTTCCAGCCCCACCATGTACCTCCCTATTTACCTGCTCTCCACTTATAAGCCTGGCTACCTGTTGTTGTTTTCCTCCAACACATCAGGAGTTGCCTCTTATGGTCACAACTCTCCTGGACTACCAAGCATATTACCAGGCTTTCCCTTGTAGTTAGTTCAGGCTGCTGCCACTGATTTTCAGCTCACACATGCTAGCCTCCTGTCTAGCAATCCCAAGGCTTGATCCCTACATTCATTACCTCTTCCAAGTCACGCTGGATCACAGTACCCTTTATTGACTACTCACTTCTCAAGATGACCTATGGTCCAATCTTTTTCTTTCAGGTCATTCCAAAGTGGGGAGATATTGCTCAGCAAGGCACCAGAAGACTCATTATAATTTAAAAATTCAGTCGTTTTAGAGAGAGATCCAGAGCCCCTCAAACTTTTGTATTTCATTTCCTGTTTGGCCATCGTGGCAAACTGATCAACACAGGTGACCATGCAGATCTCATCAGCAGAGGTGGCTATGGAGTCCCAGAATCGCAAAAGAGTTCCAGCATGGACCGAATGGGAGGTATTGGATCTGATCGCTGTATGGGGAGACGAATCCGTGCTATCAGAACTCCGTTCCAAAAGACAAAATGCCAAAATATTTGAAAAAATCTCCAAGGGCATGAAGGACAGAAGCTATAAAAGGAACCTGCAGCAGTGCCACGTGAAACTTTAGGAACTCAGGTAAGCCTACCAAAACACCAAAGAGGCAAATGGCCGCTCTGGGTCAGACTCCCAGACATGCTGCTTCTATGATGAGCTGCATGCAATTCTAGGGGTTGCCTCTACAACTACCCCACCCCTGTACGTGGACTCCTGCAAGGGAGTCTCAGACAACAGGGATGAGGATTTTGGGGATGAGGAGGAGGAGGTTGAAGATAGCGCACATCAGGCAAGCAGAGAAACCATTCTCCCCGGCAGCCAGGAACTGTTTATCACCCTGGAGACAGTACCCTCCCAACCCGGGCTTCCGAACCTTGAAGGTGGAGAAGGCACCTCTGGTGAGCGTACCTTTGTAAATATAATACATGTTTTAAAAGCAAGTGTGTTTAATGATTAATTTGCCCTGAAGACTTGGGATGCATTTGCGGCCAGTACAACTACTGGAAAAGTCTGTTAACGTGTCTAGGGATGGAGCGGAAATCCTACGGGGACATCTCAATGAAGCTCTCCTGGAGGTACTCCCACAACTTTTGCAAAAGGTTTCTGGGGAGGGCAGCCTTATTGCGTCCTCCATGGTAGGACACTTTACCACGCCAGGCCAGTAGCATGTAGTCTGGAATCATTGCATAAGAAAGCATGGCAGAGTATGGTCCCGGTGTTTGTTAGCATTCAAGCAACATCTGTTCTTTATATCTCTGTTATCCTCAGGTGAGTGATATTATTCATTATCACCTGGTTGAAATAGGAGAATTTTATTAATGGGACATTCAGATATTGGCCTTTCTTGCTGGGCTGTTTGCCTGTGGCTGAAAAGAAATCATCCCCGCTGTTAGCCACATTTAGTGGGGGGAGGGGTTAAGTGATCATCCCAGAGAATTGGGTGTGGGGGGTTAGTTGGGTTTGTGCTGCACGTTAACCTGAAAACCGCAGCTCCTCCTCCTTTTAAATGGCCAACCCAGTGGGTGCTTGGTATGGGAAATGAGGGCGCTGCTGTTTGAAACCATTCCCTCATGTTATGAAGGTTAAAGAAGCCAAAAGACTATGGCTTACCATGGCTGCCTGCAAGCCAAATTCTGTTGCCCACTGGCCCTGCGTGTGTGATCTCTCACACCAAAACAGCAGGCCCTCAATATAAGAGGCAAAATGCGACCTTGTAAAGAAAGTGCACGTGCTATGTAATGTTAACATCTTGGTTCACTGTCAAAGAGTCTACCCATTGTTCTATAAAATGTGTCTTTTTAAACACTACACTCCCTTTTCCTCCTGCAGCTGCAAATGTTTCAACGCTTCCCCTATCATCTCCATCCCAGAGGCTAGCGCAGCTCAGAAGGCAAAAAAAATGCATTCGCTATGAAATGTTCTCTGAGTTCATGAAGTCCTCCCACACTGAAAGAGCCCAGCAGAATGCGTGGAGACAGACAATGTCAGAATCCAGGAAAGCACAAAATGAATGCAAGGACAGGAGGGACGCACGAGAGGATAGATGGCTGGAGCAAGAGGATAGGTGGCGGCAGCGTGGTGACAGGAGGCAGGATGCATTGCTGAGGTTACTGGAGGATCAAAATGGTATGCTCTGGCATCTGGTTGAGGTGCAGGAAAGGCAGCAGGAGCACAGACCACCTCTGCAGCCCCTGTGTTACCAACGGCCCTCCTTCCCAAGTTCCATAGCCTCCTCACTCAGACGCCCAACCACTCCACCCCAGAGGACTGTAAACAGAAGGCTGGCATTCAATAAGTTTTTTGAAGTGCAGTGTGGCCTTTTCCTTCCTTCCTCCCCTCCTCCACCACCCTAGCCAGTGCTTCCCTCCTCCCCCACCCCTCCCAGGCTACCTTGGCAGTTATCTCCCTATTTGTGTGATGAATTAATTAAGAATGCATGAATTTGAAACAACAATGACTTTATCAGAGGGGTAGCCGTGTTTGTCTGGATCTGTAAAAAGTGACAGAGTCCTGTGGCACCTTATAGACTAACAGAAGTATCTGAGCATAAGCTTTCATGGGTGAATACCCACTTTGTCAGACGCATATGGTGGAAATTTACAGAAGCAGGTATAAATATGCAGGCGAGAATCAGTCTAGAGAGAACGAGGTTAGTTCAATCAGGGAGGATGAGGCCCTCTTTTAGCAGTTGAGGTGTGAACACCAAGGGAGGAGAAACTGCTTTTGTAGTTGGCTAGCCATTTACAGTCTTTGTTTAATCCTGAGCTGATGGTGTCAAATTTGCAAATGAACTGAAGTTCAGCAGTTTCTCTTTGGAGTCTTGTCCTGAATTTTTTTTTTGCTGCGGGATGGCTACCTTTAAATCTGCTATTGTGTGGCCAGGGAGGTTGAAGTGTTCTCCTACAGGTTTCTACCATATGCATCTGACGAAGTGGGTATTCACCCACGAAAGCTTATGCTCAAATACTTCTGTTAGTCTATAAGGTGCCACGGGACTCATTGCCGCTTTTTAATGACTTTATTGACTCTGCAAGTGGTAATCAAAGGGGAAGGGGAGGGCGGTTGGCTTACAGGGAAGTAGAGTGAACGAAGGGGGCGGGTTTTCATCGAGGAGAAACAAACAGAACTGTCACACCATGGCCTGGGCAGTCATGAAACTGTTTTTCAAAGCTTCTGTGATGTGCAGCACATCCTGCTCTGCTTTTCTAATCACGCTGGTGTCTGGCTGCGCGTAATCAGCGATTTACCTCAGCCTCCCACCCTGCCATAAACATCTCCCCGCTATTCTCACAGAGATTGTGGAGTGCACAGCAAGAAGCAATAACAATGGGAATATTGGTTTCACTGAGGTCTAACTGAGTCAGTAAACTGCGCCAGTGCATTTTTAAATGTCCAAATGCACATTCTACCACCATTCTGCACTTGTTCAGTCTATAGTTGAACAGCTCCTGACTACTGTCCAGGGTGCTTCATGAGCCATGGCATTAAGGGGTAGGCTGGGTTCCCAAGGATAACTATAGGCCTTTCAACATCCCCAACTGTTATTTTCTGGTCTGGAAAGTAAGTCCCTGCCGCACCTGTTCAGACAGACCAGAGTTCCTGAAGATGCGAGCATCATGTAACTTTCCCGGCCATCCCACGTCGATGTTGGTGAAACGTCTCTGGTGATCCACCAGTGCTTCCAGCACCATTGAAAAGTATCCCTTGCAGTTTATGTACTGGCTGCCTGGGTGGTCCAGTCCAAAGATAGGGATATGGGTTCCATCTATCGCCCCACCACAGTTAGGGAATCCCATTGCAGCAAAGCCATCCATTATGACCTGCACATTTCCTAGAGTCACTACCCTTGATATCAGCAGCTCAGTGATTGCATTGGCTACTTGGATCACAGCAGCCCCCACAGTAGATTTGCCCACTTCAAATTGACTCCTGGCTGACCGGTAGCTGTCTGATGTTGCAAGCTTCCAGAGGGCTGTCACCATTCGCTTGTGAACTGTGACGGCTGCTCTCATCTTGGTATTCTTGCGCTTCAGGGCAGGGGAAAGCAAGTCACAAAGTTCCATGAAAGTGCTCTTATGCATGCGAAAGTTTCGCAGCCACCAGGAATCATCCCAGACCTGCAACACTATCTGGTCCCTCCAGTCTGCCCCATTACCACCATGATTTCCAAATTGCCAGGGGCCTTGCTTTGAGAGAAGTCTGTGTCCATGTCCTCATCACTCTTGTCACCACGCTGCCATCACCGCTTCACCTGCTTTTGCAGGTTCTGGTTCTGCATATAGTGCAGGATAATGCACAAAGTGTTTACAATGCTCATAACTGCCGCAGTCATCTGAGCGGGCTCCATGCTTGCCGTGGTATGGCATCTGCAGGAGAGCAGGAGAGCAGAGTTTCAGGGGAAGTGGTGATTGGGTGACCAGTTTTGCACCGTCTGCTGCCAGGACACAACAGCTGAGTGGGCTGCACGCTTGCCATGGTATGGTGAGAGAAGAGCAGGAGAGCAGAGTTGCAGCAGAAGTGGCGGATGATGACTGTCATATGGAGGATCTGCGAGACCACCAAGAGAGCAGGGTGGCAGAGGAAGCCATCGTTCGATGACGACGGTTATCAGTCCTACTGCACCGTCTGCTGAAAGCAGTATGGCTCCCACGTGGGGAAAAAAGGCGTGAAACGATTGTCTGCCATTGCTTTCACGGAGGGAGGGGCGACTGATGACATGTACCCAAAACCACCTGCAACAATGTTTTTGCCCCATCAGGCATTGGGAGCTCAACCCAGAATTCCAATGGGCGGGGGAGACAGTGGGATAGCTACCCACAGTGCAATGCTCCGAAAGTCAATGCTAGCCTCGGTACTGTGGACGCCATCCACCGACTTCATGCACTTAGTGGGGACACATACAATCGACTGTATAAAATCGCTTCCTACAAAATCGACTTCTATAAATTCACCCTATTTTTGTAGTGTAGACATACCCTGAGACTTTGTTTGCCAAACTCGGGCTTGCTAGCACTAAATACCAAGCCTATTTAGTCTTAGATTAGCATGCCAACAATTTTTGCTTCAGTCACTAGACTTTAATATTTTCTGGGATTTGCTAGCAGAAAATATGACTATAAAGATAGCAAGTAGGTACTGTATGAATTCTAATTGTTGCTCCCCTTTTTCTCTTTCATTGGAATATAAATACTTTATTTACAAAGAAACAAGAATTTATTTAGAAAACTTGTTGCTGCAAATGCCAGCCAAGATATTTTAAAAGCTTTTTATCTCAGTGTAGGGCTGAATGTTTCAATATGCCATACTAATTCTCTTTGCTTTGAATTTGTTTCCTTATTAATGTTCTAAAAAGCCATGACACCCTATCTAGATGTGAACTGCATTATATACCATTTTACAAAACCGTGCAAAGATGAGGCTAGGGATCTACAGTCCTAATCCTGCATGCTGTTCTATGCAGGCAGGTCCTGCTCCTGTATAGGGGTCCATTGACTTCAGTAGGGAACTACATGGGTGTGGGGGGTCTACCTGGCAGGAACATATTGCCGGTTCAAGGTTCTCAACTATTGCATAATTTTCTAAGACTATTTATCCCAAGACCCCCCACCCCACAAGAGAAATCATGTAGCTGATCCTTTATACATCATAATTGCTCATCTCTCATTTTTTTAAAACTTCAGTTTACAATTTTCACTACACCATCTTTCTAGTTTATTTATTAGAATATGTAAATGATAACAAAATTGTTGTGAATTTCATGAATTGTGTTCTTATTGCATTTTCAACATCACCGTAACAGGGCAGGCATGTAGCCAGTGTAAGGTGCAGTCTTTCACGTAGAAACATGAGACAATTTTGTTAGTGGATATTGTGCAAGAAGGTTAGAATCTCTGCACAAAGCAAGCCCATGTTTAACCAATAAAACAGGAAGCATTATTTACATTAATACAAACTGCAAATATTTATACCTAGATTTTGCAGTCTGCAGGTAGCATGTTCAGTACACTGTGTTGTGTTATTTTATACTTTTGTTCTACCTACTGATCCTTTATTATGTAAGAACTGTGGTGCATAGGCCTATTGCTTGTTTGCAGTTCACCAGCTGTGTAGTGCCACAAACACTGAAACGACCACAGAAACAATTTTTTTCTGTTTTTTATATGGATTCTTCTTTTAAACTATCCAGTAACTTGACTGGTATGGTAGATCTGTACTAGAACCATTAGTTCATTCTGGAGATGTCTTAGATCAATCTCTACACTTATGTCTTTTGTTATACTACCAGCTGGGCCAAATTTTGCTCTATCAAACTGTTAAGTCTGGAGTAACCTCATTGACATCAAAGAGTTAGTAATCCAGATGCACATTAGTTGAACAAAGAGGAGACTGTTGTCCCTCACATTTTTTTTCTAGCCTGGGTACCTTATCACCAAGTAACCCATACATACATCCCTATTACCAAACTCGTTCACACTTTCAGCCAGTACCACCTGTAATTTTAAACTAGCACTGTTATACAGTTAGATCTAAATTAATAATCTTATCAAGAAATATGTAACTTTATTCCCAGCAATACATTCTCCTGGATACTTTTGGCTAGACTCTCCCCTGCACTCCAGCTGCTTTCTGATGTACCACTAGTGCAAAAGTAGTTCAAAGCTGGTGTAGCCAGCTATGGGAGAATCCTGTTATAGAAAGAATATTCAGTTTAGTTCATGCAAGCATTTACTCAGCTAGCTTAGTCTTATATTTGTATTTGCTGATAAACGATGCTCAAAGCAGTGACTTTTCAGCCTGATGACCAAAGACATGATTTCAAAAAGATCAAGGGGGCACAATCAATGCTTTACGGAAGTTAGTCTGTCCTATTCTGCCTTTGGGCTGCATGAATGTTACAAAGGGAAAAAAAAGTGTTAGTAAATCCCCTACTAGGTATTCTCCTCAAGACACTCCACTACATACATTTTTCTCACTTTGGAAAGAGGATGAGTGAATAAACAACATGTGACAGTAGTCACATTGATTAATATGCTACTGGAAGGTGCCCAGATACTATGGTGTTGTGTGGTATAAGAACCTACGTGTGGTATAAGAACCTAGAATAGTGTAGAGCTGGCTCCTATGCCTCCAGCCCCATAGCTCGCTGGCCCAGGAGCTATGTCAAAGACAGTGAAGGGGAGTGATTGAAACAAATTGAACTCTGGCTATCTTTACCTTCCCTTGGAGACCACAGTCAATTGGTGCAAATTAATACAGCCCCCAGGCATCTTTAACCTCTGCTTAGAAAGCTGTAAATAGTTATTTCTCCTCCACTTCTACTGAAGCTCATATTCTACTCTCCCAAGGGCTCCTGCAGCACAGCAGGGAAGTAAGCAACAGAGCACCCTGCACTGCTGCTCTTTTCAGTCTAGTGTGATGTAGCTGGGTTTACGGGGGTGGAAGAGCTGCTGAGCAGTTGCTGCAGGGAAGGGATGGCAAATGCTCAGGCTGCTTCTGGTTGCCATCATAGTTTTTCCAGGGGAAGTTGTGGGAGGCAATTCCCCACCACATCCCTATAGCAATTGTGACAGATCCAAACCAGTGGGGTACAGGAGTCTGGTCCTATTAGTATCCAGGAAGTGGGCGGGCGAAGCCTACTGCTAAAGGACCTCCCCCCAGCCTAAGGGGAGGATCCACAGGTCTGGGATACTAACTAAATACGTGGGACAACAAATGAAAAAAAAACAGGATCGGGAGTGAGGTCATAGGGCTAAACGAAGGGAACCTGATGGGGACACCGAGCAGAGAACCCCAGACAACACCCACTGCTCCTCGAAGGCGTCAAGGGAGCCACTGGACGCCGCCCAGAGGAACTCTGCCCGGATGCGTGAACGGACAGAGGAGCGGAAATAGGCCCCACAGTCGCAGGAAATCCCGTCAGCCAACCTCCTCTCTCTGGTTTTGTAGATGGCTAGTTTGGCCAGGGCCAAGAGGAGGTTGACAAGGAGATCCCGCGACTTTGTGGGGCCACGGATGGGGAGTGCATAGATAAACAGGTGAGGGGAAAAGTGCAACCAAAAACGCAAGAAGAGAGCCAAGAGGAGCCGGAACAGGGGCTGCAACCTGGCACACTAAATAAATGTGCGCCAGGGTCTCTTTCACGCCGCAAAAGGGGCAGGTGTTGGGGACAAGGGTAAACCGCGCCAAGTACACGCCTGTGCTCACGGCCCCGTGAAGGAGCCGCCAACTGACATCCCCGGCGGGCCTCGGGACCAGGGCAGATTACAGGCTGGCCCACCGGGGCTCCTCACCCTCAAGAGGTGGCAGGAGGTCCCGCCATTTTGTATCAGGGCGGGACGCGAGGGTGAGGTAGTGAAGAATGTGGAGCACGAGCGTGTACAGATATTTTCTTGGCGCGGTCTGGAACAGAACCAGCTGCAGATCGGGCAGCCGGCTCGCAGCGAAAGGGCCAGGGGGTCGATTGGGTCCACGGGGCAGGGGGCCGATAAAAAGGTCCACGGGGCCCGGGGTGGAAGGTGGGCGGGGCGTGCCCTCTCGCAGGACCCGGTCGAGGTAGGCCCGAGCAGCGGGCAGTAAAGCGGCCTTCACCTCCAGAAGTACGCGCCGGGGAGTACGAGGGTTGGAGAGCCCCATGCACTGACCGAGCGTCAGGGGATCCAGCCAGTCTCCCCGGTCATAGTCCAGGAGGTCTCCGACCCTGGTGACTCCTGCCAAGACCAGCCTCTGGCGCACCGTGGGGGTCTCCACCACGTGCACACGGAGCTGGGGGTTGTGTAGCAGGGGCCCATGAGGAGATCAACCCCCACAGTGGCCGCCATGGACCTGGTCATTGAAAAGAGCTTCCAGGCCCGGAGGAGGTCTTGGTAGAAGACCGGCAGCCCAGAGAGGTCTCGCGGAAGACCTCTCGGATGGAGATAAAAGAGCCGCCGGTCATATCGGAGCCCTCAGAAGCGGTGGAGGAAGGCGTGCGCCAATACGCTCCATGCCGGACTACCAGCACCATACAGGAGCCTCTGCAGGGCCTGGAGGCGGAAGACGTGGACCTGAGTGCGCAGGCACTTCAGGCCCTGTCCCCCCTTCTCCAGGGGCAGGTGGAGGACCCCTGCAGAGACCCAGTGCGTCTCTGGCCAAAAGAACTCCAGAACCGCCGTCTGGAGATTGGCCAGGAAATCCGGGGCCGGGACCAGGGTGTTGAGCCAGTACCAGAGCATGGACAGGACTAGTTGATTCAGCACCAGTGCCCTCCCTCGGAGAGAGAGGCACCGGAGTAGTCCTGCCCATTTCCGGAGCCGCGCCCTCACCCCGCCCTCTAAACCGTGCCAGTTCTCCGGCGGAGACGGATGCATGGCAGAAAGGTAAACGCCGAGATAGAGCAGCGGACCCGCGCTCCACCGGATGGCCTGAAGCGTGGGTGGGAGGGAGCTCGCCTGCCACCCGTCCCCGACCACCAGGCCAGAGCTCTTAACCCAGTTGACCCGGGCAGAGGAGGCTGCCGAATAAATGGCCTGGCAGGCCTCCATCCGCGCCAAGTCGCCCGGGTCCTGGACCACGAGGAGCACATCGTCGGCGTACGCCGACAGGACCAGCCGCAGCTCCGGCTCCCGGAGCACCAACCCCGTCAGCCTCCGACGGAGGAGACAGAGGAAGGGCTCGATTGCCGGAGCGTACAGCTGACCCGAGAAGGGACACCCCTGCCGTACTCCTCGCCCGAAGCTGACTGGCTCGGTCAGGGTCCAGTTGAGCCTGACCAGACACTCCGCGGAAGCGTACAGCACCTGGAGAAAACCCACAAACTGGGGTCCGAAGCCAAACGCTTGCAGAGTGCCCAGGAGATACCCGTGGTCCACCCTGTCGAACGCCTTCTCCTGATCCAGGGACAAGAGGGCGAACGACAGACCATCCCTACACCCTAATTCCAGAAGGTCCCGGACCAGATACAAGTTATCAAAGATCGTGCAGCCCGGGACGGTGTAGGTCTGGTGTGGGTGGACCACGTCCGCCAGCACGGACCCTAGCCGTATCGAGATGGCCTTCGCAACGATTTTGTAGTCCGTGCTGAGGAGCGAGATGGGACGCCAATTCCGTAAATCGCGGAGGTCCCCCCTCTTCGGCAATAAGGCGAGCACGGCTCGCCTGCACGAGAGAGGGAGGACCCCGCCCCGCAAAGACTCGGCCCAGACGGTGACTAGGTCTGGGCCGAGGACATCCCAGAACACGTGGTAGAACTCCACGGTCAGCCCGTCCATGCCTGGAGATTTATTGGTGGGCATGCGACGGAGGGCTTCCGAGAACTCGGCCAGAATGAGAGGCAGCTCTAGCCGGTCCCGGTCGCCCGCGCTGACCATCGGGAGTCTGTCCCAGAGCACTTTGCAAGCGTCAAGATCGGTCGGATCCGGGGAGAAAAGAGCCGCGTAGAAGGCCCTGGCCCTCCCGCATATCTCCACCGGATCCGTGAGGGGGGTGCCGTCCTCCGCCAGGAGGCAGGTGACGTGCTTTTTGGCCCCCCTCCTTTTCTCCAGGGCGTAGAAGAAGCGGGAGCCGCGATCCATCTCCCGAAGGAGGCAGATGCGGGATCAAACAAAGGCACCCCGGGCTCGATGATCCTCGAGGGCCCGGAGCTCCTCCCGCTTCTCTCGGCACGCTCCGCAGAGGGATGGATCCTCGGGGCTGGCGGCCAGACGCCTCTCCAGCTCTAAGACCGTTCCAACTGCTCTATCACCGCATCCCTCCGTCGGCTGGCGCCCCGGGTGTAATCGCGGCAGAAGAGCCGGGCGCGCACCTTCCCCAGGTCCCACCATCGCCGCGCCGAGGGAAAGGCGCGCCTCTGCCCTCGCCAGGCCAGCCAGAACTCCCGGAAGGACGCCACGAAGCCCACGTCCTCCAGCAAACTATTATTAAAGTGCCAATAGGCCGGCCCTGGCCTCTCCGCACAGAGAGAGGCCGTCACGGTGGCAAGGTGGTGATCCGAAAAGGGGGCCGGCCGAACGCTGGAGGAGTGGGCTCGTGAAAGGTGGAAACGTGACAGGTAAATGCGGTCCAACCGGGAGTGGCACGACCGATGGGCCTCCACCCGGACGAAGGTGAACGTCGAAACGTCGTCCGGGTGGTGGTTGCGCCAGACGTCCACCAGGGAGTGGCGGTCGACGATCTCCCAGAGGACATCCGCTGTGGCCGGGCACTGCTCGGTCCCCGAGCGGTCCCGTTCCTCGAGGGTGGTGTTAAAGTCCTCGCCCAGGACCAGGCACTCACGAGGATCCAGGGAGCCGAGGAAGGCGGACGCCTGCTGATAAAAACGCAACCTCTCCGGGCCCGATGTCGGGGCGTAGACGTTGACGAGATTAACCACAAGCCCCTCCATGCAGACCCGGAGGTGCAGCAGGCGGCCCGGCACAGCCTCAGCGACCCCCAGCACCTCGGGCCGTAGGTCGGGGGAGAACAGGGTTGCCACTCCTGCCGAGCGAACCGAGAGGTGGCTAAAGTAGACCCTGTCCCCCCACTCCAGCAGCCAGCTAGCTTCAGCAGCCGGATCCGTATGGGTCTCCTGCAGGAAAACCACAGAGTACCCCCCGTCCCGAAGGAAGGAGAGCACCTGGCTCCTGCGGAGACCCATCCTACAGCCCCGGGCGTTCAAAGTGGCAAAGATGATCGGCACCATGAGGAAAGCTGGGGGGGATCCTCGCCGGCAAACATGCCTACGGCCTCCGGTGGGCCGCGCAGCAATCCGTGACCAACACCGTAGGTGAGTAGAGAGCTACGGAAGAGGCAGACCCGCCGGTAGGCCGCGGCGGCCTGCTTCCCAGTCCTCTTACCCTCCCCCATGAGGGCCCTTGCGGCCTGGAGGATCAGATGGAAATCCCCCCACCGCTGGAGCGCAAGTTGGACCTTGCTACGGGAGCCACGGACGTCCTCAAGGAACTCCCGCAGCTCCTCCCTCAGCGCATGGGGGGGGCGGGATAACGGACCGATGACCGTCCCCCAGCGGGGCCCCCGTCACAGCCCCGTGGCCCACCGAGGTGGGCAGGCAGGGGCCAGACCCTCGACGTGGCATCCGATGGGCTGACGCCATGTGGCCCGCCCCGCTCCCCGGTTCAACAGGGGGTGGCGGAAGGAGAACAGCAGCCCCACATGGGTCAGGGCAGGGAAAAACAACTAAGGCCGCTCCCTGGGGGGTTACCCCAGGGGCAGCAACGGCATCATGGGAGGTGGAGGAGACAAGGACGGGGCCGGCATCAGGGAGAGGGCAGGAGTCAGGAGTAGGGGTGGGATCTGGAAGAGAATCGGGGAGAGGGGCAAAAGCAGGATCCTGAGCCCCAGTAATCGGGTCGCAGGAAGTTGGCCCCTCCTGGTCAGGCTCAGGGATCTGGGGGGTGAGTAGGGGACCCTCAACGATGCCGGGCTCAGCCACGAGGACAGGTGTGGCAGCCTCGGCATCCGGAGATGGAAAGTCAGCAATGGGGTCCCCGTCCGGGAAGGAGGTCGGTTGCTCCACACCCAAGAGTGACACTCCCTGGGAGTCGGGTCCGGGCAGCGGGGCACCAGCCGTCGCCCCAATGGGCTCGGCGTCCGTCAGCGGGGTGCCATCTGCAGCCGGGCTGATGGAAGACTCCAGGGGACCCTCAGAGGCGGGAGCAGAAGCAGCAGTCAGGGGAAGGGAACCCGGGGACAGGGGGACCGAGGTGAGGTCACTCAGATCGAGGCCCGCTAGCAAAGGGTCGTCCTCCCCCTGCGTAAACGGGGTCAGACCTAGGGCCTCGATCTCCTCGTAGATGGAGGGGAGATCGCCGTCCGCCACCCCGGGGCCCTCCCCGCCAACACCCGAACCGACGCCCACCTCAGCGCTCGCAGGGGCTTCGGATAGCAAGGGGGCAAGAGGGGCTCCCTCGGTGGCTTCCTCGGGAAGGGACCCCGGAGGAGGGGCAGCATTGCCGTCCGGTGCTGCCACGTCATCCCCAGCCGACACCACAAAACGGGCATCGTCAGGGGCAAGGCGGAAGGCTCGTCATCAGAGACCCCCTTCCTGCTCTTCCGGGGGGTCTCCGAATCTGAAAGATGTAACGGGGCCCGAGCCTTCTGCTTGCCCCGCTTCCCTTGCACCAAGGACCAGCCCTCCATGGCATCATCCGGGGGCTGGCTAACATAGGTTGGGTCTGGGGGCAAGGGCAATGGCTTAGAGACTCGGGGAGGCAATGGAGGGGCAACAGGAACGAGGGAGGAGTCTCCCTGGGGCGGGCCCTCTCCCACGCCCGGCGGTATCTCCGCCACACCCTCCTCCACAGCGGTGGACCGAGAAGGAGGAGGGGCAGCTTCAGGTGCCGGGCGGCCAGGGGCACTGGTGGTGACAGGGCCGGCACCTTGCCGGGGCTCGGGGGTCCCGGACGCTCCTCCGGGCCGGGCCAAGGGGCAGTCCCTCCGGACGTGCCCCATCGCCCGGCAGAGGTAGCACCGGGCCTCCCCCGTCGAGTAATGCACCCGGTAACGGGCTCCCTGGTAGGGGACCACAAAGGACCCCTCGAGCGCCTCTCTGTCACGCACCGCCAGCGGCAGCTGAAGTTGCACTTGCCGGCGGAACGAGAGGATGTGACGGAGGGCGGGGTCCTTGCAGCCCAATTGGAGAGGGCTGATGACGGAGATAGGGCACCCCAGGGCAGAAATGGCAGGCAGCAGGGCGGCATTGGGCAGGAAGGGAGGGACGGAGGTCAGGATCAAGCGGACCCCCAGGTCTTCCAAGGGCTCCAGGGGTACGAACATGCCCCCCACTGCCAGACCTGCTTCTACCGCCTCCTGGGCGGCGGCCTCCGATGCCAGGAAGAAGACTACCCTCCCATACATTTTGGAGGCCCTGGGCCCCACCACCCTCGCCAATGCCCGCACATAGGTCTTCATGTGGGGCGAGGCGGGCACCAGGAGGCAACGGATGCCGTGCTTCCTGGTCAAGGTGGGGAAGGGGCCCCGGCCGCTATAGACAGTAGCGGAAGCGGCAGTCGGAGGAGCAGCGGCAGGCGGGGGAGCCGCTGCCACCTGGGCGTACGCCCTGGGGGCTGGAGGCCGGGGGAGGGGACACCCGCGGAGCTGGTGGAGGGAGCAGCGGGGAGGGATGCTGCAGCTGGTAGTGGGGCTGTGACAGCGGGGGCAGTCCCCGCCGTGGAGGGCTTGGTCTTTTTAGAGGGGCCCTTACCCTTCTTCCCACCCCGACCTTTCCCACTGGCTGGGGGGGCTCCCCCCAAATCAGAAGGGGCGAGGGACGTGGCAGCAGCGGACGTCTCCCCGGTACTCGCCGCTGCCAGTGCCCCAGCAGGGGCAGTGGCAGATGAACCAGCAGCGGCGGTCAAGGTAGAGGCTTGGGGAATGGACAAGGGGGCTTCTGGAGGAGGGGCGGTGGGAGCATCGCGAGGGGTCTCCCCCGCCGTGTCCCCCGCCATAACGAGAGTGGGGAGGGGGACAAACAGCGAGGGGAGGGGAAGGAGAGGAGGCAACCACCCCTCCCCGCTAGGCTGCAGGCAGGGGAGGAGGGTGCCAGAAAGGGAAGGCTAAAGGGGTGAGGGGAGCAATCAAGGACCCAGAGGCGGGAGGGTGGCAGGCCACCGACCCAGAGGGGAATTCTGGCTCCTCTAGTTGCATAGGGGGTGCAGTGAACAAGGGCAAACTCAAAAGGGGGAAGGGTACAAGCGCATGGGAGGGGGCATGGGCGCACAAGGGGAGGGACCAATCAGGGCTGGGGGATTACAGGGCTGGGGGGGGGGAGGTCGAGCTAGGAACGGGGCAGAGGGACCACAGGGCTAGCTGCAGGGCTGGGGCAGGACAATCAGGGCCACAGAGGAAATGGGTGGGGCAGTCAAATGTGGCAAAGGAGAGGGGGCCAGGCCAAAGGGGTGGGGGTGGGGGGTGCGCCCACGGGCACTTGTGCAAAAAGTCAATGGTGGCTGCTGCTGTTGCAGGCCCAAACGATAGAAATGGGCGTGGCAAGCCAGGTGAGCAGCTCAGTCCCGGAGGCAGGAGGCCGCAGCGGAAGGAAAACAGCCAGCGGGGGTGGTGGAGGGGGCAACGATGGTGGTGGGGGTGAAAGGGGACACGGATGGACCGGGGGCAGGCTCCACGCCACACCCCCGGTGTCCCAGACACAGTCCAAACCCCCACCACAAGAGCACAGTCCGAAAAATACTCAGTCCTCAAGTGCCCCCTCCATGGTGGTCTACAGAGTCTCTATGAGGTCCTCCAGCAGCAGGCAGTCCTCTCCTTCTCTTCCTCGGGGCTCTAGCAGCTCCCCAGTAGCAAACACAGCAGCTCCAGGCGGTGGTCTGGTGGCCAGGCAGGAGGGACCCCGCTCAGAAGATGGTGGTGGTGGAGCCCTCAGCAACAAGGGCTGGAGCTGGGGTCCCTCACTCCCCTCCTCTGGGGAGCAGGCCAGCAGCCCCCCCCCACAAGGGGCTGTGGGTGGAGTAACAGCAGCAACTAAGGTGGTGGAGGGGGAATCTACTAGCCAGCCAGCAAGCAGATAGCAGAGAAAGGGGGGGCGTGGGTGGTGGTGTCCAGCCCAACCAGGGGAGCAGCCAGAGCAGTAGCAGCAGCAGCAATGAGGGCCCACCAGGAACAGCAACAGCAGCCCTCTCCCTCCTACCCTCTACAGCAGAGTAGCAGAAGGGAGGTCTTCTGGCCACTGGAGAAAGAGTTTTCAGTTCCCTGAGTGACCAGAGCAGGGGCTGCATTAGAGTAATCAGGAACCTGCTAGAACCAATTAAGGCAGACAGGCTGATTAGAACACCTGCAGCCAATCAAGGCAGGCTAATCAGGGCACCTGGGTTTAAAAAGCAGCTCACTTCAGTTTGTGGTGGGTGTGTGGGGAGCTGGGAGTGGGAGTGCAGCTGGAGGACTGAGGAGTACAAGCATTATTAGATACCAGGAGGAAGGTCCTGTGGTGAGGAAAAAGAAGGTGTTTGGAGGAGGCCATGGGGAAGTAGCCCAGGGAGGTGTAGCTGTCATGCAGCTGTTACAGGAGGCACTATAGAGAGCTGCAATCCACAGGGCCCTGGGCTGGAACCTGGAGTAGAAGGCAGGCCCGGGTTCCCCCCCAAAACCTCCCAACTCCTGATCAGACACAGGAGGAATTGACCTGGACTGTGGAGAAGATCACTGAGGTGAGCAAATCTGCCAATAAGTGCAGGACCCACCAAGGTAGAGGAGGAACTTTGTCACACAATGTACAAACATAAAATAAATGACAGTCTCTGCCCCAAAGAACTTAGAGCCTAAAAGACAAGAGTCATGGGTGGAGTATGAAGGAATGGATGTTATCCCTCTGTTATAGAGTGAGGCCCAGGCACCAAACTCACATAGATTTCAGTGGGAGTTAGGTGCCTAAATACCACTGAAGACCTGAGATGATTGTTGTTTCCTTTGTTTAAGGTTACCTTGCCCTGATAAGGTAAGGGGATTTGTTTGAATGGTCAGCCTTATATAAACCCATGGTACGCCCACATCTTGAATACTGCATGCTGATGTGGTTGCCTCATCTCAAAAAAGATATATTGGAATTGAAAAGGTTCAGAAAAGGGCTACAAAAATGATTAGGGGTATGGAACAGCTTCAGTATGAGGAGAGATCAATAACACTGGGACTTTTCAGCTTGGAAAAGAGATGACTAAGGGGAGACATGATTGTGGTCTGTAAAATCATGACTGGTGTGGAGAAAGTAAAAAAGGAAGTGCTATAACACAAGAACTAGGGGGTGAAATTAATAGGCAGCAGGTTTAAAACAAGCAAAAGGAAGTATTTCTTCACACCATGCACAGTCAACCAGTAGAACTCTTTGCAAGAGTATTTTGTGAAGGCCAAGACTATAACAGGGTTCAAAAAAGACTAGATAAATTCCTGGAGGATAAGTCCTCAGGCAGTAGACACCATATTAGGGGGAATTGGTTTTGAAGCAGAGATATGGAAAGTTAGCCCACTTCTCATATGGCACATGGAATCCTTCTGGCTACCCCAGACCTCCAGCCAGTGGGCTGGGGAGGGAGGGAAGCTATTGGACACCAGAGGTTGTACCAAGTGGACTCCTCAAAAGTGGGTGCGCTTGTCCTTGCCTATTCCTCCAAAGCCCTGTAGTAAAAATGTTTTACTAGGATCCTGAAGTGGGATGAATTTGATAACTACAATTATGAGAAGGGAAAGTACCTCCAAAGGCTCTCCATGGTTCGAGTCACCGATGGGGCCTGAGCCACGGTGTGGCATAAGGCTGGAGGGGAGGAGCTGTGGAGGCAGTGCATAGTCCGGATAGACACAAAAGGGCCCTAGCAAAATACCTGGTGAGGGTTCCTGGACCTCCCATGGATACCAAAGGGGCAGACCCTGTTCCTCCTGTGGTGGCCTGGAGCAGAATGGGAAGCCCTTTGGTGAGCAATAGCAGCCTCTGATCCCTGGACGCAATATTGCTGTTGTGACCTCCTAAACCAGGCGAATGACATCCCTAAGGAAAGCAGGGAAGGGCAGGAGTGGAAAAACTAATGATGTACAGAATTTATCCTCTGTGCCTCAGTTTCCCCAATAGGTGCATTTATGTTCTCTTTCTTTCCCTTTTGCTTTAACAGGACAAGGCAGTAATAGTGAGAGCCCAGGGACACCCTGAACAGAAGTGGTAGGACCACTCTTTCTGATTCAAGTCTGCAGAATTCGTCACGGTAAAACAATGTATGGCACATATCTATGGGAATCCTTGGGTTTCCAATGTTTGTGGCCTCCTTTGTTAATTTTACCACAGTTCAGAGTTGGCCATAGTGGGGTGGGGGGGAAGGGAAGGTCAATCATCCATTGGCAGGGGCAGGAATTATAGCATGTTATCATGGGAATTTTTTCCCCAAGGGTGGCCCCCTGCTGAAAGCCCTAGGTCCCTTGGCCTTGCATATCCCTCCTCAATCAGATCCCAGATGAGAAACCCCAGCGAACCCCATACCCCCTCACCAAATAACACCACAGGGAACAATGTTACATCCCATCTCCACCTAAATCCCCCTTCCAAAAAGTTTGTTTCCACTGGGAAGGAGAAATTTGGGAGCAATGGCTCAAGTAAACCACCAATGGAAAGGTACATGGGGAGGTTTTAAATGTCACAAAAAAGTTCAACATGCCATCAGAGTCAGTGCTCCACATTAACAGCTGGCATTGGGATGTGGTTGCAGTATTGACACCCAGATGATGTAGGGTTCAAACTAACCCCCAAATGTTCCAAATGTTGGTATATCATGCATATCCTTCACTCATCCGCACACATGACCCACCTGTGTGGGGAGGTAAGTATTACATGTCCCGAACAATTTCCAGCACCCCTTCTAAATTTTAGACTCCTCCGCTTAGCCCCTAGTCTCCAGGGAACAGTTTTGGAAAAGCACCTCCATATCTCCCCCTACCAGCAGTGGTGGCAGATGTTACCCACCACCAAATGGGAGACAGCCACTCAACACTGGGTCCTCCTGGATGCCACCTTGAAAGCTTTGTACATTTACCTGCCCCTGACATGCTTTCAAGTCCAGCCTTCCTTCCCAATTGTACCAGGGGGGCCACCTTCCAACTTGCCCTCCTCAGGCAAACGTTGTCCTTGTCCCCCTGGAAAAGGCGGACCTTAGTGGGTTCCTTGTGGGATGGGGCCAATACAGCAGCTAGTGTATGAAATATTCAGCAAGGGGCCATAAAAAAAACAAGCAGTTGGGACAATTGGAAAAGGCCATGGGACTGGTCACAAGTCCAGATCTCACCCACCGCTGCCCTCAAACATACTGCCAAATTGGTCCTCCATATGCAGGATAAATTGCAGTGACTAATTAAGAGCATAATTAAGGCCGGGGACCAATTACCATGGGATTCTGTGTGCTCCCAACTCCAACAGTATTTGACCCAACAAATCCACAGCATCAAGAAGGATGTGCTCCATGGAAGCTAGCCTGGGGAAATCCAGTCCCACTCAGGGATTCCCCGGGAGCAATGGCCTTTTTGCTATTTCTGGAGGCTCACTAACTAAAAGTGCACAAATATAACCTGCTCCTTCATGGCCTTTGATCCCATAAAAAAAATAGGCTCCTGCTATAAAAATCCAACCAGGCCTTTAGGAAGGCTGCCTCTGGGACTGGGTGGTCCATCACAATGTATGGAAGGTGGTGGACCCCTCCCGCAATGACATGGCTAAGCAGTATGTGCTGACTACATCTTTGGACTATCATCACATATAGATGACAAAGGGCAATATTTGGCAACTGTAGCCTATGGAGCCCCCTCAAATAATGTGTAAAAAAAGGCAATGCCAGGCCATTTTTATGAAGTGGGTCAACACATCTGCTGGGAAGGGGAGGCATCGGGATATGCCCTCACTAAAGCTCATGTGTTTACCAATACCTCTGCGTGTGTTGGAGGACCACCTCCCCAGGGTGCCCTTCAATGTGCTGTTACACTCTCAGGTACAAAATTTTTCGGTGCATTGGCCCGCAGTTATGCAAAGTATGGTTAATATCTCTAACGATATTGTGTTTAATTTTTCATGAATTACACCCAATGTTTTCCTGCCCTTAATGCACACCCAGAAACAACTGACCATATTCCAAACAAATGCCTCCTCCTTTATGGTGTTGCAGCACATGTCTAATTTGGAAAAAGCTGCCTCTGCCACCACCATTCGGATGGGGCATCTATGTCAACAGGGGGATGTGTTATACTATGTTAGTAATAAAGTCAAAACCCACTACTGGTTAGTGTATGCAATTGTTGCTGCCCTAACAATTTTGTTTGTGCTATATCGCTGTTTGTGTAGGAAACCAACAGTAACCCTTGCCACTGTGTCACAGGGAGGGTGGAAACCTAAGTGGTGACTCCTCACAACAAAATGTTGATTGGGGGCCAAGGGGGGGGAAATGTCAAAATCCAATGGCCCCCTCCCTCAAGTCCTCTGGGGAGGCAAATCATCACTGTATGTTGCTAACGCTGTTGCAAGCATCGCAAGGCATTTTGGGAAGGGTTAAAGGTGTAAGTGTGGAGTAAAAAATTCCTTTGCAAGTTGCAAAAGGCCAAAGGGGGAGGGAGGAAAAAAGCAAAGAACGGGTTAACTCGACACTTCAGCTTGCTCAGTCTAAAAATAAGACACTGGCCCTGGTCCAAGGTCATGGCGAGAAGTCTGCAGCTGCATTCACATCTTATCCAACCCCAGCCAGCCATAAAAAAAGGAGAATTAAGCTGAGCAGGACTGCAAAAAATGCAAAAACAAGCAAGCCGGCAAAAGCCATTGGGGGGAGGAGTAACAAGTGTGGCAAAGTTCCTCCTCTCCTCTAGTAGGTCCTGCGCTTATTGGCGGATTTCTTCCCCTCAGTGGTTTTCCCCTTGGATGAAACCCACAGTCTGCATCAACTACTCCTATGTCTGATTAGGAGTAGCGGGGCTAGGGGGGAACCCAGGCCCACCCTCTACTCCGGGTTCCAGCCCAGGGCCCTGTGAATTGCAGCAGTCTCTATAGTGCTACTTGTAACCGCTGCTTGACCGCTACAGCTCCCTGGGCTACTTCCCCATGGCCTCCTTCAAACACCTTCTTTATCCTCACCACAGGATCCTCCTGGTGTCTGATGCTGCTTGATTGTATGGTGTTTTCCTCAATCCTCCAGTAGTACCCCCTCTCAGTTCTTAGTTCCTTGTGTCTCTTGCTCCCAGCTCCTCATGCACACTTCTTTCCTCTGGCTCCTCCTCCCTAGACTGGAGTGAGCTCCCCTTTTTATACCAGGTGCCTTGATTAGCCTGTCCTGATTGGCTGCAGGTGCTCCAATCAATGTAGCTCTCTCCAGTGCCTTCTAGAAAGTTCTTAATTGGCCCTAGGTGCCTTGATTAGCCTGGAGCAACTGCCATTTTGGTTCCCATGGTACTAGGGATTTGCTTAGCCTGGAGCTAACATACCTGCTCCTCAGTACTTTCCTGTAGCCGTCCGGCCTTGCTCCATCACACAAGGTTTTGCATTCCTGGAGCCGGTGTGTTCTGGGAAAGCTAAAAAGGCCACAGAAAGCTGTTTGGACTGGTACAAAGAGCACCAGGAATAGAGGTCCCTAAACAAAACACCCCCAAAAAACCCAAAACTTAAAAACCCTCCGAAGAGCCAAAGCAAGTCAAAAATCAACAGCGGACCCTGTACAACCCATGCACAAGACAAAAACTCCCATTCACCCCTCCCCCTCTTCTTCTTATGTTACACCCAGGCTTGGCCAGCCTCAGGTAGTGCAGGTGGAAATATAAAAGTGGGTTAGGGCTTGGGACACTAATGCTTTCTTCCGCTCAGTGATTTGGGGAACCCCCATCACTCTCCACTGTTGTTTATTATTTTATTAATAAAGCTTTAAAACGTAAACACTTGGTGTGCTCTGTCATCTCCTCCCGTAAAAATCCTACGGCCTCATCCTAATCACCTAACACCTCGGGCAGATTGGTAACATGAATCTGTCACAATGGTGTCTCTAGCCTCTGTTTGCCAGAAGCTGCGAATGAGTGACAGGGAATAGATTGCTTCATGATTACCTGTAGTGTTCATTCCCTCTGGGGCACCTGGCCTTGGCCACTGTCAGAAGACAGGATATTGGGCTAGATGGACCTTTGGTCTGACCCAGTATGGCCGTTCTTATGATCCAAAAGCTTCAGTTTCATACTTGTAGGGCAAGGACCTGGCAACAGATTTTCCATTAATAAATAAACACAATTTTTCTTGAAGTCTCCTTCAAGGGCCACAGCTTACAATCTGGAGAGCCACAGGATGGAAAGCCCTGTTGTGTACTACTAATCAGGAATTGGATTGATCCAATAATCATTCCCAGTTTTATATTCATAATAACACCTATAACTTCAGAGGAGCTGGACCTTGTCTACACAAAGTGTCAGTGAGACCAGAACCAGGCCCAGCATATCTTCACAACAATTAAGAAATCTTCCCACCAATATTTAAAAAAAAATGGACAGTGAGGAAACCCTACTGATACAGATATATCATGTAAACCTAGTATCATTTTATGCTCTGCTGCATCAAGAATGTAGAATTATTACACATTCTCTTATAGTAATTAAAACTAATTAATTACTGAAGACAAAAATAGAAAAATGATTTGCAACAGCTTTATTTTTCTAAAAACTGCATATTCCTTTCTATAAGAATTTGCAGTTAGAAGTACAAATTCTGTTTATTACAATTTGTTGCCATGTACTGTATATCATACATAATTCCGGGTTATTAAATTCCTGAAGCATGCAATACAGCAAACTTAATAGACTTTATGCAAATCATTATATAACAAAATAAGAGCAGATGGTACTCATCACATCAGAATCTTTCTATAACTGTTTCATATTTTGTTTAAATTAAACAAAACATAAAGGTACCTCTGTGGCTTCTAAGTTATTTTAATTTATTCTACCCCACTGCTTTTCTTGCCATTTTCCTGTCCCCTTGCACAACATTAAAATAAAATATTTGTTTTAATGTCCCATAGATATTTAGTGTTTTAGTATTTTTGAATTGTGCTAGGGACCAATAAAGATATTTGTTTATTCCTATTTTTCCATCAGAGGGAAATCTATTGCTATGAATAGAGTACATAATTCAGCTCACAGGATTGCCTAGAGGAGAGAATTAAAGCTGTACCAGGAATCTTAAACTAGTATAGAAATAGAGCTCAAAAGATACAGCTCCATAACACTTTTCCCTTAAAGCTTGCTCCTTTTATATTTTTCCTGCCACCAGCATAGTCTGGGGATAAATGATAGAACATATTAACCCAAAGGAAGTTATGAAAACAAAACAAAAATATCAAACAGGACGCTAGAAAAAAAGAGGAACAATATAATTTTATTCTAAATGCAGAGATGTTAACATCACATCTAAATACGAAATGTCTTTTCTTATATTATCACAGAAAGCAAATTTCACATGAACATCTATATGCACAACAAATGTACTGAATAGAGCATCTTATTAGGTGAACTCTGTAAATTTGAACCTGTAAGATCATAATTTTTTGTAATAAACAATGAATAATAAAACAAAGGAGAAAAAACACTGTTACAAGGGACATGATTTTCTGTCACATTTTGAACAAGGAGAAACCGTTTTGTAGGATACCAAAAAGTGTTACATGTTACATATTACCACTGTTTTCAGAGAACCCCATTCCTCCCTCCCCTTCTTCTTGTATTAGAGAAGGGATATTTCTTGTTTGTCAATTGTTGTTTTCTATGGGACTTTATTTCAAGCCTGCTTGCTCCATCTTGTCTTCATTTCTGACAATGAAGGAACATAATTTGTGGAAGTGATGTAGAGTGGAGTGGTCCCTGTTGAAAATGCTTCAACAAATGGAAGGACTATATAGAGTCTGGCTGGAATGCATTGTGATGAGTCATCGTTGAGCCCAAGTGTTCTGAGGTAATTATCTGTGAGTCCTAGGGTGACCAGATGTCCCGATTTTATAGGGACAGTCCTGATTTTTGGGTCTTTTTCTTATATAGGCTCCTACTACCCCTTATCCCCTGTCCCAATTTTTCACACTTGCTGTCTGGTCACCCTAGTGAGTCCTAAGGGTCCAGCCAATCCACAAGCAATAGTCTAACTTGGTGACCCCAATGCATGTGTATACTCTTCTAATGAAAGCATCCACTACAGTCTGCTCAACATCACTGTCTTAAGGATACGCCCAGCTGCCTCTTCTTACCATTCTCTCAGAGCATCCCTTCCCACAGAATTAATTGTAAGAAGGACCCTGGGAAGATAAAGGAACTCTGAGGATCTCCTGGTGGGGTTTTCTCCAAATCATGTGGGATGTGTGTTCCAGTCATAGAACAAGCAGTTGGTTTGCCCCAGGATCCTTAGAGAAGGGTCTGAAATGTAGAAGGCCTCCACAGGAAAGGTAATGCCACCTCAAGCTGTAGGATCACTTTAACAATCTGTGGGAATGGCCTTTCTTCCTACATGGATACCAGCCTTGTGGAGTAACCTCTACCTGGCCCCAACACATGTCACAGAGGTCTCTTTCATGCAGCATAACCTTAGTGTTTGTGCGAGTTCATAAGACAGTAATTTGGTCATATTTAACTGAACTTGATTTGTTCAGTTCATGATATGGAGTCCATACGTATGGCTATATTTTATATTTAGTACAGCAGAACACAAAAAATTACATTTCTCCTATGCTATATGTCAGGATCCCTTGTTTTCTGCAATTCTACATTAGGAAAGTGGCCACATATTCCAACATCCACTCCCTCCCCCAAAACACACACACACAGAATTTGGCTCCTGTATAAGTTTTCAGGGACAGTGTAAGAGACTGATTGCACATCTGTGCAGGGAAAGCGCTGTAGTGGAACATTGATCATAGGAACTCCAACTGACTGGGCTGGAAAGTTCTCCTGAGATTGCTCCATTAGCTCTGCCTGGGCTTCAGTACAGTACATTCCCATTCCATAAAACAGAATGAGATTATTAGGTCAGGATAGAGCAAACAGGGTTGGTGGTGTCAGAGCAGCAAGGTGACTGTAATGGGGTAGAAACATGTTGTCATATGGCCTTTCCTTCCCAAAGGCAAGATAAAGATCTTTGATTTTTGCAGTACCAAGAAGTTTGTGGGATAACTTAAGGTTTTAATGCATTAAATATTACAATAAATAACACAATAAACAATATAAGAGAAGAAGCCATGTGACCCACCCAGATGTCAAAATTCCTTGCAACCTCTCTCTTCCTAGCTGGCAAAGGTCTTAAAATCCGCCTCTTTCCCAGGTGCCAGAAGCTCTCCTCCCATCTGGCAAAAAAATTATCTCCCACCCACCCATTACTATTACCAAACCCTCCAGCTTCCTCTTGACAACTGTGTACATTCAGTGAGAAACTGTCAACACTGATTTTTTAACAAATTACTCTGCAGCAATGTAAAATAAATGGAGCAAAAATTCTAAAACAAAGGAGTTTTGATAAATATTAAAATGAGTAGTGCAATGAGTGCATTCTTTATCAGGCAATTTATTGTAATATTTAATGCCTTAAAACCCAATATTCCCAAAAGCTTATTGGTGCTGAAAAAAATCACAGGCCACCATAGAAATAAGTAGTGATGTATAGTACCTTGGAATATTTATTTTCATTTTTATCCTTACACTAATTTGTTAGAAACAATTCATCATTATGTCATTCTTGACATTAGACTTTAACATTTTATTATTTTCTAATATTTTCTGTATTTTAATGATTTTGCAAGCATCAGGGTACTATATATCTTCCCTTAAACCAGGAGCACAGTCTTTCTTAGGTGTAAGTCAGGAGATAGGTAGCCTGGGCATAGGAAAGCTGGTGTTTTGGATGGGTGATGGGGAACTGGAGAATCAAGTGAGTTATATTTGTGGGGAGTGCCAGTGCCCAATATTGCTCACTCCTCCTTATGTCCAGCTGGGAAGAAGCAAGTTAGGTGGCAGAACGACAGACTGGAGGAAACTAAAAGGAGAAATCCTGCTGCCTCTTTTTAAACTACCCTGGATCTTGGCCATGACAGCAAATTAATGGAACGGTGGTTAAAATTACCTATGACAGCCCCAACTAAATCATGATAGATGTAAGATTACTCTAATTTTCAGTCAAAACCTGGGAACATTTTGTGGCAACATGATTTAGGATTGTTGAAATTTCATAGAAAAGTATTCTTCAACAACAAAAGAAAAAAAGGTGCTGGTGTCACTACTGCTAACTTCTGACTCAACAGTGACATTCAGATTTATTGGCGTGGGAGATGTTTCATCTCCCTCCCTCCCCCCTGTAACTAAGAGTTGTAAATGATTTTTTTTCATGAAATACGGAATAAGTGTCATTAACTTTCACTTTGAGCAAATAAACAGCTTTGGTACCATCTACTCTCATCACTCCAAATGCTTTCAGTCACACTGAATACTTACTGCACTGGACTGTTTGTCCTTGGTAAGTGTAGGTTTTACCTGATATAGCAATAAGTTCTGAACACACTTTATATAAGTATTTTAAAAAATAAGTTGTGAATGATGAAATGGATAACTGGGATATTTCAGATGCTCTGAAAAAAAGTTCTTGGGAGACTGGGGCATCATATTCAAAACTGGGATACCTGGTCTCTTTAGAAAGATGACAACTATGTGGAGAAAAAGCAAAGTCTTTAACTTACAAAGTCTCCTTTAAACACAGGATAGTCCTTCAGTTTCCTCTCAGGGCTACTCCTGAAACATTTAGGTGGCTCACATTTTGTAATCTTTCTCAGGTAAATTTTTCAAAACTCACAACATAAAGTCTTTGTGATATTTACCAAACTCAAGAGAGAAAACTCCACTCTAAGAAGAGATGCAGCATGTGAAACTTTTTGGTGAGGGTGATGATAGGCTTAAAACTGGAATTTGTAATGAGGAGCTAGCTTCAATCTTAATTATTGAGGGTGAAATTTTCAAAAGTTGTCAGTATTCACCTAACTGCTTTCAGTGAAGTTAGTGATAAAACTCCCTTTGACTTCAGTGGAAGCAGAGATAGGTCAACACTTAGTAACATTGGAAATTCCACGATTCCAATTCGGTAATAACGTCTTTGTTTTTTCTCATGTTGTCTTCTGTGTCTGTAATACCCCCCTGGGCCTTTTATGCCTTGCAACGTTAATTCTCCATTAAATCCCTCTTTTCACTTACCTTCTGTTGCTGACCTCCAGCTGACTGTGCTCAAATTTAAATATTACAAGAAAAGCAATAAAAAAGCAGTTGATGAGATATGCATTTAACAATACATATGTTGCTTGATCTTTCAGTGTTGTTGTAACTTCTTCATTCATACCCTTTTTTGCCACTTTTATTTAATTTCATACCTTGTATTCTGTTTCTTTACATAGTAAGCATCTGTTATTTGCTTCTACAGTGCCATATCCACCTATTGTTTTTATTCATAAAGTGCTATAGCACTTCACAAATATTAAATAAAATATTAATAGCATGCAGGCTACTAGAAAGAAACTAAAACTTTCCCTCTTTTCAGATAGTATTAATTTTCAGGACAAAATCACATCCCTCAGCAGTATAGATTGAGCACAGAGGTCTCTTCTGGCCTTGGGATCTACAAATCTGGAAACATGAATCTGACAACTTTCAAAACATTTGACAAGGAAGAGCCATGAAACTGATGGCCAAATCTCCAAAGGTTTGGTGGGTTATTTTGGTTCATATACTTATCTCATCCTCAGTCAAAGTAGCTGAACCTCTTGGGCCTTCAAAATTGGGCTGGGATTCTCACAAGAACAGACTGTCTCATGAGACTTCATTGTATTTTGCTGGTATTTGTTGCTTCTACTTAGGGCCAAAATTCTGCTAGAATTGCATCTTGTGTGACATTTGGCACGTTCACTTTAGGAAGTACAAAAGTAAATGAAAACATTAACAATATTTTTTAATTATTATTTTAAAAGTGGTTTGGTTTCACCAAAGGTTCAGGTCAGTTCTTATTAGTTTGACCAGTTCTATGAATGTAGCACTATTATAGCTAACCAGTTTTCATTTCCTTAATCTAGATACATTTTCTGTACTTTCTGACATTGGATCTATTGAACAGTTTCTGAGAAAATATACTGGAATAGATGATGAGACATTGGAACCTGACGTTTTAGAAAAATTGTTGGAAAGGCAATCACTGAAGCCTCCGTTTGAGAGAACTTTTTTTTTTTAACTTGGATTTATGCTTATACACTTAAAAAATCTTCTAGTAGCAGGCAGAATCTTTTAGTGAGGGTATCTATTTCTATCTTCAAGTCTCTAGGTTCTAATAAATATGTTTTTCTTTACTTTGGCTGACAAGATGATTGAATGTACAATTTGTGTTTGTGGAATATTGTGTCACAGAAAAATGCCCAGGTTATTTATATAAGTTAATGTTACATGATTGTATTGCGTGTCCTTTTCAGGGTTGAAATGAATCCTAAATGGAAGCCTGGATAAAGAGACTTTCTTTCTTACTTTCCCTGTCCCCCTCCCTCTCCCCCCCCCCGGCCCTCTTTTTTGTTGTTTCTTGCAGTTTTCAAATTTGCTGTTATGTGGACTTAATAATATTGGCTATGCTTAAACACAAACACTTCTGTTAAACTATGTCTTTAGTTTCTAAAAAGTAGGGATTTTTTTCAAGCCCTCTTACTATCATTTACATTATCTTTATTTCAAGGGCGATTTAATGTAACTTTTAAAAAAAATCATTATCTAAAGGGAAGGCCATTTAATACATTAGGAAGAGAAAGACCATCTCAAAAACAAATTGGCACAAATATGGATGTTCTATACGTGATGGCACTCATCTGACTGTTCTCTGTATAATACTCAAGGCCCCATGTATAATCCATGCATAGTAACAGAACTGCATAAGTGGTCCCATAATTTAATTTATGCAACATCTTGGTGCAAAAAAAAAAGTCTTTCATCAAAAGTTAACATTTTCATGCTGTTCAGCCTTTCAGCATATGCACATGTCATTCTGCTTTCTTTTTATAGGATTATTCATCTAATTTAACATGCTAGGTGAGTATGTCCATCTGGCTTCTCAACCATTCAGGTAGTGCCATGAGGTGGGGGATGGGAAGAGGCAAAACTAACCCATCTTTAAAAAATAGTTTAATCTACTCCAGGACCACAAACGCTAAAATATCTTTATCATAATTGTATGGTTATTAGATGGTGTCGCTACAAGATAAAATTAAGGCTTTTTGAGTGCATTAACTGTGCATTTCCATAACTTGACTTCTTTGGATTTCTTCTAAATTTAATATTAACTCTAAATTTCCTGGATTTATAATGTGTGATTTTGGGATAATTACAACATTTTTGTACTTTTATCAATACATTAATGATATATTATCTCAACATTAATTCCAAGGTAATGCTGCCTGTCTGGGAATATACATATTTGTGTGTGTACAAATGAAAAAAAACCACTTCATTTAACAAAACCTAAACAGTTAAAAGCAATAAAATGAGTAGAAAAAGCCATCATAAATAGATTGGGCAAAATCCTCTTCCCCTCTCCATCCCCTTTGGCTATATAAAATGGCTGGCACAACGTGAAGGAGCTCTATCCTGACAGGGAAGGACTCCCCCATTATTGGCACTATGGGGAACATTAATATGGCTGACTTCTGAGGATCCCCTCAGAAGCCCTGAAGTAGGGGGCACGCTGGAAGAGCATGTTACAGATTCTGGCCTATAGGGAAATCACAGGAGCCTGTCGTAAATTAGACATAGAGTTTAGATTTAGAAATTGATTTTCTTTTTCAAAAGAGTCTCTGTTATATTTATATTTTAGATCACTGATGAAAGGATAGTGTTTTTATTTTTCATCAGTGTTAAGGTTCTGATATGATGAAGCATACATACATGCTAGGAATAATTTGTTTCTAGGATAGTCAGGATAAGATTTATATATTTAATTATCAATTTCCTTAATTGTTTAAGGTTTGTTAATCGTGTGATAGATATGTACATTATTGTCTCTCTGCAACCTTAACTGGGTTTTGAATTGAAGTTTTATTTTTGGAAAGCACACATAATTTTACAAAAAAAAAGTACATTAAAAGGATATTAAGATAGCAATGCCAGTTAGGAAAGTTAGGAAATGCCATAGTTAAGGTGGCCTGTGTCACCTTAATTCAGCCCCCTGGTGTTCAATCATTATTATGATAGTCTTTAATTACATAATCACATTCTATTTTTTCCATAGAACCCCTGCCTCACTCAATGCTGTCAAATTGAATTAGAGTTGTGTGGCAATGGAAGCTTTTGTCTGTAGCACTTCTGCCTAGGGCTTTTGATTAATCATAGTTAACTCATGTGATTAACTCAAAAATTAATTGTGATTAAAAAAATTAATCAGTTTTAATTGCCTGTTAAACAATAGAATACCAATTGACATTTATTAAATATTTTGATGTTTTTCTACATTTTCATATATATTGATTTCAATTACAATACAGAATGCAGTGTACAGTGCTCACGTCGTATTATTTTATTACAGATATTTGCACTGTAAATATAAACAAAAGAAATAGTATTTTTCAAGTCACCTCATATAAGTACTGTAGTGCAATCTCTTTATCATGAAAGTGCAACTTACAAATGTAATTTTTTTTGTTACATAACTGCACTCAAAAACAAACAATGTATTTCTTGTTCAGCCAATCACTAAGAGAAACAAGTTTGTTTACATTTACAGGAGATAATGCTTCCTGCTTATTATTTACATTGTCACCTAAAAGTGAGAATGGGTATTCACATGGCACTTTTGTAGCCCGCATTGCAAGGTATTTACAAGCAAGATATGCTAAACAGTCATGTGCCCCTTCATGCTTTGGCCACCATTCCAGAGGACATGCTTCCATGCCGATGATGCTTGTTAAAAATAATTAATTTTGTGACTGGACTCCTTGGGGGAAGTTAATTAAATGTGTGACTGAACTCTTTGGGGGAGAATTGAATGTCTCTTGCTCTGTGTTTTACCCTCATTCTGCCATATATTTCATGTTATAGCAGTCACAGATGATGACCCAGCATGTTGTTCTTTTTAAGAATTTTTTCACTGTTGATTTGACAAAAAAGCAAAGAAGGTACCAATGTGAGATTTCTAAAAATAATTACAGCACTTGACCCATGATTTAAGAATCTGAAGTGCCTTCCAAAATCTGATCGGGATGGGATATGAAGCATGCTTTCAGAAGTCTGAAAAGAGCAATACTTCAATGTGGAAACTAAAGAACCCAAACCACCAAAAAAGAAAATCAACCTTCTGTTAGTGGCATCTGACTTAGATGATGAAAATGAACATGCATTGGTTTGCACTGCTTTGGATTGTTATCAAGCAGAACCCATCATCAGCATGGATGCATGTCTTCTGGAATGGTGGTTGAAGCGTGAAGGGACATAGATGTGCTAAAGATTCATGACACGTAAATATCTTGCAATGCCGGCTACAACAGTGTCATGCGAATGCCTGTTCTCACTTTCAGGTGACATTGTAAACAAGAAGTGGGCAGCATTATCTCCTGCAAATGTGAACAAACTTCTTTGTCTGAGCAATTGCTGAACAAGAAGTAGGACTGAGTGGACTTGTAGGCTTTAAAGTTTTACATTGTTTTATTTTTGACTGTAGTTATTTTTTGTACATAATTCTACATTTGTAAGTTCAACTTTCATGATAAAGAGTACACTACAGTACTTTTATTAAGTGAATTGAAAAATACTATTTCTTTTATTTTACAGTGCAAATATTTATAATAAAAATAAATATAAAGTGAGCATTGTACACTTTGTATTCTGTATTATAATTGAAATCAATATATTTGAAAATGTGGAAAATATCCAAAAATATTTATATAAATAGTATTCTATTATTGTTTAACAGCATGATTAATCATGATTAATTTTTTCAGTCGCTTGACAGCCCTACTTCTGCCTCATTTGTTGCGGAAGTGGAAGGTGGATTGTGAATGAGGCAGAGGACTGCAGGAAGAGAAAGGATGCTCTCATGATGGTCTCAGGCAGTTGAATGTCTATCCTCCTGTTTATTTTCCCAGACCCAGTCTCCACGCCTTGGGGTCCTCCATTGCACTCTGTCTCCTTACCCAACCAGTCCATGTCTCCTCCTTTGAGCTCCTTAAGCCTGAACGTAGTTCCCAAACCTGGTTCCCAGTCAATGCCTAGATTCCTCATCCCAGTTCCCCCACCTGTGGTTCCTTGTCTCAGTCTCCTTGCCAAGCCAGTCCCAGTCTTACCTCTAGTCTCCCACAATGCCACGTCTCCCAGGCTCTTTGTTCCAGTGTATAACTTCTGCCACCCCCAGTTTCAGCTCTCAATCCCATTTCCTCTGCATTTGAGCCAGGCTGTTCATCCTCCATGTTGCCTTGTGCCAGCAGGGGGGAGCACTAACAGCACAATGGAGACATTTCCCCCACTTTCAGCTTCAGTGCATGATGCCACAGGGGCCCACAGCAGCCAGGAAGAGCAATTGCAGGGAAAGTCCTGCTTAGCTTCTGGAGCCCAGGGATGAAGCATGTTCAGGTGGTCTGTGGGGATGGCACATGCGCCTTCCAGTCACAGCTAGGGGCTGTGCAGCGCTGGAGCATGCTCAGTACTGAATCTTTGTAGAATTTAACAGTTGACCGCTAATGGGTCTCAGCCGAGCCTATATGTATTTAGATATTTCAAAATCTTATAATTTGGGCAGATTTTCATGGTAATAGCAAAAGATAAATCCCTGATATAAAGTTGCTACCCCCTGGCACATTTCAAGTGCCAGAAAGTGTTCTAAGATTTTTTTTAAGTGGGCTAAACAACATATTTTCCTAACCTCATTGTTACAAACAGCAGAACCATATTTGATGAAACATACAAAAATAAATAAATTCAGCATTAGGCAAATATCCATAATCAAAAATTTCAGCCCAAACAAGTAAAGTTTGGCAAAATTGTAAGCAACTGAAAAGAAGATTTTATAATGGAAAGCGCTGGACTAGCTTAAGTACAGATTGCACTACCCGCTTCACCTGTAACAGGGGTTCTCAAACTGGGGGTCAGGACCCCTCAAGAGGTCACGAGGTTATTACATAGGGGGTCGCGAGCTGTCAACCTCCACCCCAAACCCACTCTGCCTCCAGAATTTTTAATAGTGTTAAATATATAAAAAAGTGTTTTTAATTTATAAGGGGGGGGGTCGCATTCAGAGGGTTGCTAGGTGAAAGGGGTCACCAGTAAAAAAGTTTCAGAACCACTGATCTATCTGCAGTTACAGATGTGTGCAGGGCATTGAAAAAGGGGAAAATATATTGTTTGCAATGTTGTTGTAGCTGTGTTGGTCCCAGGATATTAGAAAGACAAGGTGGATGAGGTAATATATTTTATTGGACCAACATCTGTTGGGGAAAGAGACAAGCTTTTGAGATACACAGAGCTCTTCTTCAGATGTAGCTCAACACATCTCTTTCACCAACAGAAGTTGGTCCAATAAAAAATATTACCTCACCCACCTTCTAGCTCAGGGGTCGGCAACCGGTGGCTCGCGGCTCGCCAGGGTAAACACCCTGGCGGGCCGGCCCGGTTTGTTTATCTGCCGCATCGGCAAGTTCGGCCGATCGCGGCTCCCACTGGCCACGGTTCGCGGTCCCAGGTCAATGCGGGAGGCAGGATGCCGCGGCCAGAACATCCCTCGGCTCGCGCCGCTTCCTGCCTCCCACATTGGCCTGGGACCGCGAACCGCGGCCAGTGGGAGCTGCAATCGGCCGAACTTGCCGACGCGGCAGATAAACAAACCGGGCCGGCCCGCCAGGGTGCTTACCCTGGTGAGCCGCGAGCCACCGGTTGCCGACCCCTGTTCTAGCTCTAAAAGTAAAGATAAATAAAACTAACAGAAAAACTAGAAAAACAAAAGAGAATTAATTTAGAAAACAATTTGTTCAAAAGAAAGCAAGAACACATGAAAATAAACAAAAGGTAACCAGACTCAGGGAAAATTAAACTAAAACCAGGGAGAACGGAAAGGACACAAAATATAATATAGATGTAAAACAAAATAGCAAGAGAGTACTGAAGGCTCTGAACAGGATAATATTTTTAAAAGAAAATGATCTTCTTTATTTTTGTTTGTGAGACTGAATTATTTCCCTATCCATTAATGTATGCAACAGAACCCACTTCATTTATTTTCATGTATTAATAATCTCACCAATCTGGCATACAAGGAGGTGGCCATATTCTACTTAACAAATGCCCTTGAAGCAGAAGAAGGGGGAAAAAAAAAACCTTGCTTTCTGGAAACCAAATCAAATACAATTGTTTATCTTCTCCTTCATTATGAAACCAAAAGAAAACTGTTTGAGGGGAGGAGGGAAATTAGAAAACAAACAAACATTTAAAATTATTTACTTATTATTTACTTTAAAATATAAATATTTATCTTCAGATAAGAAACTGTTGTATAAATAAGATAATAGGTGGGACTACTTGATGTCCTCAACCCTTTTCAGTTGTGGTCTCATGTAACAACAGAAAAGTGTTTGGGGACCCATAGGCACTGACTCAGTGGGTGTTCTGGGGCTGGAGCAACTATGTGGAAAGAAATAGTGGGTGCTCAGCACCAACCGGCGGCCCCACCGATCAGCTCCTCCTCCTCACCCCCAGGGCCTCCCACCTGCTGGTGGGCCCCACCAATCTGCTTCTTCCCCTTCCTCTCAGCACCTGCCACCTGCCACAATCAACGGTTCAGCAGCAGGCAGGAGGTGCTGAGGGGAGAGGATAGTGAGGGTGGAGTTCCCAGGGGAGGGGGCAGAACAGGGCAGGAAGGTGTGCAGCAGGGGCAGGAAGAGGCAGAGTGGGGGCTGAAAGAGGCGTGGTAGGGTGAGGCCTTGAGGAAAGGGGCGGAGTGAGGGCGAGGCCTGGGGTGGAGCAGGGATCGAGCACCCCCCAGCAAATGATGAAGTCAGTGCCTGTGTTGGGACCCCCTTCCCCAAACTGCCATAAAGAAAGAGGGAGGGTGGGCATGACCCCCAGTTGATAACTCATGCCCTAAGTCATTCTTTGACATATCATCCATGTCAGTGGAAATGTTATCTTATCCTTTGAGTACTTTCACAGGTTTGGGCAATGTGGAAAGGGGACTGATTAAAACCTCCCAGAAGTTCCAGACATATAGCAGTTGTGAAAGAGAGAGTTAAATACAGATGTAAGAATGTGAGAGAGGTGGTGATACAAAGACAGAGCAACAGATGTGTTCAGGATTGACCACACAATTATACCTTTCTTCAGTAATTCACATCTCTCAGAACTTTTGGTCCCAACATGGGCTCTATCTGAACTGTGTTAAGCAGAACTCAATAGAGAAGAATAGGATAAAGATGTGCCATTGCAGAAGTCACTAGATGGTCACACATACTCTTATATGTTCTTTTTTTGTAGCACTTGAGAACTGCTCAGACTTCAAAGAACTGTGGTGATGACATTGGTTTTTGGTTCTTTGAGTGAGCTTTTGCTCTCATCAGGAGAGTTTGCTTTTTGCCTTAATCTTTCTGACTATGGTAAATTTTTGATGCAGAGGTTCTCCTTGGGATCCTGTCATGTTTTGTCTGAGATTAATGTAACAGAGTTTTTATCTATGTGATGTTCGTGACCACCTGTGTTTCAGGGTTGATGTAAATAAAACAAGATGTTCCACATCACAGATTTTTCTGTCATTAGGGAAATGATCAGGAAGGCCCTAGCATCTGTTTCCACTTAGAGGGGCAACTAATCCTGGGTCCACTGGGAATTGACTGATTGCTGGTGTTAGTTAGAGTAACCTCAGGACTGCTCTAACTTATGCTTGGCTGCCTGTAGCCCAGAGAGGCTGTCCTGGTAGCCCCGGCATAGTGAATACTCAGGCATTCTCTGTAGATGAATGCCTTCCCAGAGTGCCCTTTGTGGCCTGAAGTGGTCCTGCAGACACTCTGCCTAAATTTCCGCTTTCATTTTTAGTAATAACTTACAGGCCTGAGTAGTTAAACAAGATTTTCCCTTTCTGGGGTCTTATTTCTTTAAGCCATGTCCACACAACCACTCTCATCCGCAAAACCCATGTTGCTCAGGGGTGTGAAAAAACCACTCCCCTGAGTGACATAAGTTTTGCTGGCATAAGTGTAGTGTACACAGTGCTATGTTGATGGGAGGGCTCTCTCCTGTCGGCATAGAGCAGCTACATGAGAGATCTTTTAGCATCACAGCTGCATTGGTACAGCTGTGCTGCTGTCAGTTCTCTAGTGCAGACTTAGGCTTAATCTTTTTCCTGAAAACACACTCTTAGCCCTCAGACCCCACTCCTCTCCTTCATTCAGGAGTTCCACAGCCCACTTTTTTGGGATCTTTAGAAGTTGAGTCAGGCTTCCTCTCCTGGACTCAGTGTTATATCCTTGGGGGCAGCCGGTTTAGGAAGAAATCACTTGAGGCCAGACAGCAGACAGCTAACAAAACCACCATTTTATTTACAGACACAGAGAGCTCACTCAGCCGGCTGAAGCTGGCTGAGCTAACCCATAATAATCTAACTCAGTTGCCATAGCAACAAAAACCATGACAACCAAATACACAACACTCAGGTGTCCCTGAATTGTCATCCATTGATCTGTGTGGACTTGGTCAGATATCTCTTTCTGGTGCAGAAGTTGCAGAGCCCTCCTTATGGTTAGTGCAGGTCAGGCCAGCTGCAGTCTCAGCTCAGTCTGTTCCATTGCTGGTAGTTAAACAGAAAGAGGAGTCAATATATATAGCCTTCCTTCCCAGTGCGTGTCCCCAGTGGCAGTGAGAGAATGGAGCCTTGTTCAACCCACTCTACCAGGATCCTGGTCCTGGAGCACTTAAAGAGATAGTAACCCAGGTTTCCCCAAAAACTGACTATCTGTGAAACCACTTCCTCTCTCCCAACACCTGCTTCTGCTCTTCCCTAGGCTTCCGTCCACTCCAGAATTCCTGGAACCTTAAAGGGACACACCATGGAACAGGTGTTGACTGACCCTTAGTCCCTGCATCCCCTTAAGGGGACAGTCACTCTCTTAAATACTCCTTATGTTAGGAGTTGGGGTGCAGTGCGGGGTTGTATAAGAAGTGCCAAAGTGGCTCTGTGCTACTCTGATATTTCTCACACTAGGAGACTTCACTGATTAGTTTAGTCAGCATTGTGGATACCTTGCACTGCCAAAGTCATACAAAACAGCTGAGGAAGATGTCAGCATCTGATGTGTTTGTCTTAATATTTAAGGAAATAGTGCTGCACTGATATCACATTAGCAACATAAACTTTGTGTATGTGTGTGTAAGGAGTGAGAGTGTGTGTGCATGTGTGCGCATACACACACATATGCACATATATATGTGAGTATGCATGCACAAACACACATAAAATGTAGAAGCAGCAAAGACTCCTGTGGCACCTTATAGACTAACAGATGTTTTGCAGCATGAGCTTTCGTGGGTGAATACCCACTTCTTCGGATGCAAGCAGTGGCATAAAATGAAATCTTAAATTCTGCAGAAACTGTCAGCTAAGCTTGTCAAACCATGATCTAAGGAGGGTCATAATAGGCTTAGAAAGAGGAGAGATGTTACAATGTGGTAGAGGATCAAAGGGAGTAATAAAATAGGAAATTATGTGGTGTTTTATGGACAGTCTGTTCTGCTGAATGATAAAGTTAATAATAGGGTTGAGATTTGTTTTCCTAGTTTAAGTGTTGTGGCTATTATCTAGAAAAATCTATGTATTTTATAAATGTGCTCATCACCATGGTAGCTGAGAAGAGGATGAATGAGCTAGTTCAGGGAGTATGCACAACTATTCTAGTTATATATGTCATGTTACATTAGATTGTCTCAAAAGGCCTAAAAATTGGAATTTCTGAAACAATGCACTAGACAGAACACAAAAGGACAAAACCCGTATCCACCTCAGTTTCCCTTAACATATGATGGTGATGTAGGTGTGCAGGCAGGAAAGAAGGATGCTCAAGGGGAGAGCAGAAATTCCAGGTAACATGAGAGAGTGATGGAAATGTTGTAAGTGGCACTGCACTGAAAGCCAGGTGCCTCTAGACAAGTCTTTAACAAGTACAGACAGGCACCCATGGAACAGAAGATGCCTTTGGGAAGGGAGACTCCTGCCCCCCACCCACACACCCCCCAGTGTGCATGGCCCACACTGTGAGTTGGTGCAAATAGCTTAGGCTTTGGGCCTGACACCTCTTCTGTTCTTCCCACTCATTTTGGGGTGATGTGTGCCCCCAGGACCAGTAAGAGAGAGAGCAATCTCTGTGGCCCAGATCCTCAATGGTATTTGGGCACCGAACTCCCTTTGATTTCAACAAAAATTAGGCACTGAAGTATCTCTGAAAATCTTGGCCTGTGTTCACTTAAGCACATGGATTGATTTATCCCTGGCTCTTGTGCAGATGGGGTGGGAGAAAGGAGCCTTGCCCCTTTTCTACACACCTGAAAAAAGACCAGAGACAAATCTGGCCCTCTGACTTTATTGGTCCTTCTTCAAATTTGGAATGAGAAGGGGAAGATATACAAAGGAGATTTGTCAGACTAGCAAATACCTAGGTAAAAGTCTGTAAAGAAGAGGGATGAAAGAAGAAAATAGTAACTAAACAGCTAAATGCTTTGCATATGAATATTGGTGGAAAATGTAACATCACAAAATTAGAAGCAGATATGTTTATGGAGAATTGTGATAACTGGAACATCATAAACTGAGTGGCGATAGTCATAGTAATCACACATTTGAGAAAATACACTACTTTTCTTATCTATATAGAACTCAATTTGATAGAGAATCTTATTTTTTTGTTGTTCTACAGATTAATTCACTGCTGTGAATCATTTGAATAAATATCTTTTATACAAACATTTGTAGTGAACATATCAAGATGTTTTTTTCTTTATCTCCTTTTTGTTGAAGAAACAAAAAACAATAAATCAAACCTATTTTTAGTTAAATTTCTTATAATGTATATTTAGATCATGGAGTGAACTTTAATTGAACTTTCTAGCCTTTATGTTCAATGCTCTTATTCCTTCTTTCATCATTCTCAATATGTTTAGATGTCAGTGCTAGTTTTGCTCAGTAAAGGGTACAGAATCAGGCAATGTCTGCAATTTCCCATGGATATTCACCAAACAATATGTACTCTACTAGATAACATCTCTGCTATTTCAAAGGTTCCTGAGTTCAAATCATGTGTTTTGTATTTTTAAAAAATCATATCTTGTCTCAGAGTCAAAAGGGTCACTGCATTTTTATCATTTAATTAATCTTTGTGCTAAGATAGTTGACATTTGATGAAAATAAGACTTTTTTGGCTAACAGAAGGAAAAATTACCCAAAATATTATGAAATGCTGGAAGGTAGTTTGCATGATAGTGCCATTTGTAGAATTTACCTCTGAATTCCCACTTTTTTACTGAATCACAAACCAGTGTCTAATGTGCATATAGTTTTCCCATATATAATTTATTTTTCAAAGATTCTATGCATCTGTGCTCCCATTAATGTCAAATGGGTTGTGGGGAGCTCAACACCTTTGCAAATCAGGCCAATAGTTGTGTGCGTGTGTGTGTGTTAAGGTTGTCTGTGCAATCCATACTTCAGGACTATCACCCTACCAAATTGCTGCAAATTATGAAGGGCCATATTTCTTAAAATAGTGTAAAATATTAGGCAACCTAAACATAGGGGGCAGCAGACCTCTCAAGTGTATTGTTCCCAAGTGGCTGCTGATGGTCTCTCTGGTGGGAAGGGAAGGGGGAGAGGTCCCTAACCCAGCTCCTAGTTTCCCATTATGCTAGATTACCATTTCCATATGCTGCCTCCTCCACCCGTTCTGCTTCAGGGCCCACTAAAGAAGAAGAAGAGATAGCAGCTCTGCATGGACATGCCTGACAGTGTGAAGGGGGAGAAGAGGAACACCGTATGCATGTGTGTACCTCTTGGAATGCAGCACATGTGTAAAGCAGGATCATGCCAGTGAGGAAATTGGGAATGAACTGCATGCTGCAACCTCTGCTATTTGGCAGGTAACCTGGGCTGCCTCCTTCGGAAAACTCTGGCTGCATCCCTGGCTGTTCCCCATTACAGCTTATTCTTTCTTCCTGTACTCTGGACTCTAATATGGAGTCAGGGAGCAGCAGCAGCTAGCAAGGTGGAGGAAGTGAAAGGAGATCCTTCAGCAGTGCTGGAGCCCTGTCTTCCTCTGCTTTGCTCTCCCTCTCCAAGGAGCAGGCACAGGCTCCTACTGAGGGAGCACCACAGCTTGAGAGGCTTTCTGGATCAGGAGGGAGCAGGCTGCCTACTGCATTTTTCATAGAGATGCAGAGGAGGAAGAAATGAGCAGGCCCTGAACAGCTGGGTTCTTCCCAGGCTGGGAGACTCCAATTCTTCCTTCCTCTCCCGTTTCCCTCTGAAGTGTCCTCTGGCCCAGACTCTGCCCTTTCCCTTCCCTCGCCTCTCCTGGAAAGCTGCTGCTGTACTCCCTCTTTGCTTCTTTCTTTCTTGGAGGCAGTCAGAGGGCGAGCAAGGTCCAGAACAGAGGCAGGGATGGAATCCAGGACTTCAACTGCTTGGGGGGATTGAGTGTGGGAGCAGAAGCAGTGGAGCCATGCAGAGAGGTAAGATGGGATTTAATTAATGGGGGGAATGGGCGGCAATTACATTAATTGCATTGGGACTTGTCAGTGGAAGAGGGAGAAATTAATTTAATTGTATTGTGATTGCAGCTTGAAGTAACTGTTTTGGGACCAGGGTTGAATAAATTTAATCGGGAGAAGCCCAGATGGGGACCATGCCTCTTCCCTCATCTCCCTTTTCCCTAGCACCTCATGAAAAGTGAGGGAAGGTCCCCATATGTAAAACCTAGAAGATACACACACACACTCTATAGTGTATATAGCTTGTCCATTAAGCATATTTATCTATATGAACTCAGCTTAAATTTTCAAAAATGATTTGGCTATTTCTGCTTTTTGAGTATCCAACTTCACACACTTAGTAGGGGCTGTAATTTTTGAACGTGCTGAGCACCTACTCTTTGAAAATCAGGCCTCTTTAGGTGGATCAATTTAAGTAGCCACAATCACCAGTCACTTTTGAAAATTCAGGCCTAACTTTATATGTTTAAATGTATTCATAGCTATATTAATATTGCTTTATATTGATCTGTCTACATACATATGATTAGAGGGTTAGGTGTTTAATTTATAGGTTCTCTCAGTCATTTAATTTCATTATCATTATCAATCAGTGGTGAAAATGTAGCAAATAAAAATAAAATTCTAATAAAAAAGGAATTTGTATTATTTAGCTCAGGTTGGATACACTTCTCACTTGCAGAAATGCCCTTCTTTCTGGAGCACATACAAACAGAAGTGCTTTATTTACAAGTATTTTGAGAATTATAGGCTTACAATTCTTTAAAATTCTGAATGCTCCTGGTATACCTTAAATAAGAATAATATGATATACTGTCTAACTCTAGAGCAAGAATATCATACTACATTAATTCCAGGGCAGTCTCCAAACAAATCCTCTCTCTGTGTATGAAGCCATTAAACATCTGCTGCACAGAACCTTGAAGCAACTACTAAGTTTTTACTTGATATATTTCTTACTTGTTAACTCAGTACATTTGACAATCAATGACATACTAACCATGCAATATATAATATATATTGACTGTGGTACATGTTTAGAAAGGAGAATTATTACCCCTGGGTTGAAAATATAAGTGAAAGACGGATATAATGCCCAAAGCTACAGGCAGAATGAATTTTGGTGCACTGGAAGACAGCTTCAACCTGGGAAGCCATGGTTTCCTTAACAAAGTAAAAACTCCCGTCTTTTAAACAACAGTCAGGAAAGATGTAATTCCTGATGTTGTGGTAACAGCAGCTTACATCTTAGATTCATGTAAACACATTTTCTCAATTGTTACAGATTCTCCCAAATTTTACCTTCATTATACTTAAAACTCTGTTGTGCACGATTAAAGTGATGTAGAGAGATTTGGGTCCAAATTTGACTCAGTAACACTGAGTAGACATTGCTGAATGCAAATGCTGTGTCCTGAATTTGTGATAGTTTTACATCCCTTCTCACAATTTTCAATCTGATTTTTTCTTCATTTTGTATTTTTGTAATTGTTTTGCTACACATAACATAGTTGATAAGCCCAAAAAACAACAAAGAAATATATCCTGAATGCTTCACTAAATCTGAGATAAAGTGTATGTTTCAGTCAGATCAAGATATTTTTGCATTAAATGTATTGCATCACTACACTTGTATCTGAGTATGAGTGTGACTTTCACACATGTGAGGTGGCTATCAATGGTACACACTTTGTCATTTCTCTACACCTCATACATAATGCTGCAGATGATTGTATTCACAAAAGCTACTACTTTTTGGTCATGCAGATTCCTCAGTAAGATAGTTAGAAAAAGTGAATGTTGCAATAATTTTTAAGAACACAACCACACATTTTATACAAGGTGTCTAAATTGGACACTCTCACACTCGAACTGTAGATAACTTAGTGAATTGGATGTTCCAAGATATTATGCTGCCTCTTTCCTTAAATAATGAATTCTTTTTCTAATTACTCTAATAAAAATACACCTCTACCTCGATATAACACTGTCCTCGGGAGCCAAAAAATCTTACCGCGTTATAGGTGAAACCGCGTTATATCGAACTTGCTTTGATCCAGTGGAGTGCGCAGCATCCTCCCTCCCCCCGGAGCACTGCTTTACCGCGTTATATCCAAATTCGTGTTATATCGGGTCGCGTTATATCGAGGTAGAGGTGTGAACAAGGCTTCTGTCATCTTAGAATAACAGTTATCTCCATTTCACATATGGTAAAGCTGAAGTATAAAGAGGTGAATTGACCTTATTCAAGGTCATAGAAAAAATCTGTGGCAGAGACAGGAAAAGAAACTGGATTTTCTTGCTCCCCCTCCTGTACTATACCTAGGTAAATATGTTTCTTCTGTGGAATAGTCCTCCTGGTCTTTTTGGACTTTATTCTGTCACCACTGCTCACATTGAGTAGTACCTTACTCCACAGTCAATCCAATACATCATTTGCCTAGTGAAGGAGTAGTGCAGATACTCAAAACAAAGATGAAAATGTCTATGCTTCACTAAATACATTCCCAGTTAGGAGGCAAACTGGGAGAGTGATCTGTGAGCCGTTGCAGAACATGATGGGGGAAGGAAACCTGTCACACGTGAGGGCAACTGCACCTGTATTTCCCATCTGTGGTCCAGCAAGTGCACCCACTCCAGGCTTCCGGCCCCACAGCCATCACCCCACTTGGGTGGAAACCAGAGTGTCTCTTCCTCCTGAATGGGGCATTTTCAGACTGCATAGTGCCCTCCCCAGCAAAGTCAGGCTGCCTGAGGTAGCCTGCGTTCCTTTTGCCCTCAGAGATGAAAAACAATATACACCAGTAAAGCAGTGCTCTGGGGGGGGGGGCTCCGCACTCCAGTGGATCAAAGCAAATTCGATATAACACGGTTTCACCTATAACGTGGTAAGATTTTTTGGCTTCCAAGGAAAGCGTTATATCGGGATAGAGGTGTAATTGCCACTGTTAAGTTACCACACAGCTCTTTCTAAGTAAGTAAATTTTTAAGGTAAAAGCATTACAGATAAAACATATTTAAAACAATAAAAGAACCTACACACATGCTAATAAGCTTACCAGACATCATCCCTAACTCCAGAAAGAGCTCCGGTCCTTCAAATGCCACCCAGGGCAGTGGGGAACTGTGGTCACAAGTTCATCACAGCTTCAACTCAGAACAAGCACACTCATGAGTAAGGGCTGGTCTACACTAAAGACAGACTTTAGCAAACTCAGGGTGTTGGTAGGTAAGTTTGCATGGGGAGCAAGTCTAAGGGGAAAAACAACTGAAGACAGTTGGCAGTTTTTCAGAGACATTATTAAGGGCACAAGAGCAAACTATCCCACTGTGTAGGTAAAATCGGATTTATGGGAAGAGACCACCCTGGCTTAACCAGACCTTCAATGATCTAAACATCAAAAAAGAGTCCTACAAAAAGTTGAAACTATGTCAAATTAAAAAGGATAAATATAAACAAATAACACAAGTAGGTAGGGACAAAATTAGAAAGGCCAAGGCACAAAATGAGCTCAAACTAGCTAGAGACATAAAGGGTAACAAGAACACATTCTACAATTACATTCAAAGCAAGAGGAAGACTCATGACAGGGTAGGACCGTTACTCAATGAGGGGGGGGGAAATAACAGAAAATGTGGAAATGGCAGAGGTGCTTAATGACTTCTTTGTTTCTGTTTTCACCAAGAAGGTTGGTGGTGACTGGATGTCTAACATAGTAAATGCCAGTGAAAATAAGCAGGGGAGGTGAGTTCTATGGGCCCATGGTGCCCAGGCTCCAGCAATATTCAGGGCCTGGGGGCCCGGATCCACCAATGTTTGGGGCTGGGTCTCTGGCAGGTGGGGGGCATAGTTTGAGGGTGGTGGGTTCTGGGCACCACCAAAATTTCTACAAACCTGCCACCCCTGAAAATGAGGTTGGATCAGAGACTAAAATAGGGAAAAAACAAGTTAAAATTACTTAGACAAGTTAGATGTCTTCAAGTCACCAGGGTCTGATGTAATGCATCCAAGAATACTCAAGGAGTTGACTGAGGAGATATCTGAGCCATTAGCGATTATCTCTGAAAAGTCATGGAAGACGGAAGAGATTCCAGAAGACTGGAAGAGGGCAAATATAGTGCCCATCTATAAATAGGGAAATAAGTACAACCCCGGGAATTACAGACCAGTCAGCTTAACTTCTGTGTCCGGAAAGATAATGGAGCGAATAATAAAGCAATCAGTTTGCAAACATATAGAAGATAATAAGGTGATAAGTAACAGTCAGCATGTATTTATTAAGAACAAATTGTGTCAAATCAGCTTGATAGCTTTCTTTGACAGAGTGACAAGTCTTGTGGATGGGGGAAGCAGTAGACGTGGTATATCTTGACTTTAGTAAGGCTTTTGATACTGCCTCGCATGGCCTTCTCATAAACAAACTAGGGAAATGCAATCTAGATGGAGCTACTATAAGGTGGGTGCATAACTGGATGGAAAAACATTCCCAGAGACTAGTTATCACAGTCATGCTAGAAGGGGATAATGAGTAGTGTCCATCAGGGATCAGTTCTGTGTCCATTTCTGTTCAATATCTTCATCAATGATTTAGATAATAGCATAGAAAATACATTTATAAAGTTTGTGGATGATACCAAGCTGGCAGGGGTTACAAGTGCTTTGGAAGTAGGATTAGTATTCAAAACGATTTGGACAAATTGGAGAAATGGTCTAAAGTAAATATGATGAAATTCAATAAGGACAAATGCAAAGTAGTCTACTTAGGAAGGAAAAATCAGTTGCACACATACGAAATGGGAAATGACTGCCTAGGAAGAAGTACTGCAGACAGAGATCTGGAGGTCATAGTGGACCACAAGCTAAATATGAGTCAACAGTTTAACGCTGTTGCAAAAAAAAGCGAACATCATTCTGAGATGTAGTAAGAGGACTATTGTAAGCAAGACACGAAAAGTAATTCTTCTGCTCTACTCTGCTCTGATTAGGCCTCAACTGGAGTTCTGGGTGCCACATTTCAGGAAAGAAGTGGACAAATTAGAGAAAGTCCAGAGAAGAGAAACAAAAATAATTAAAGGTCTAGAAAACATGACCTATGAGGGAAGACTGAAAAAAATGGGTTTGTTTAATTTGGAAAAGAGAAGACTGAGAGGGGACATAACAGGGATGGTCTAGATAATACTTAGTCCTGCCATGAGTGCAGAGGACTGGACTAGATGACCTCTTGCGGTTCCTTCCAGTCCTGTGATTCTATACTAGATACTCCTGGGGGAATTCTGCACCTCTGCGCACATGCAGAATTTATATCCCCCTTCAGATTTTTTTTCTCCGCAGAATATAGATTCTGCTGGAGAGGCACTGCAGTTACACCTTTCACCTAGCAGGGGCTGCTGTGGCATCAGAAGAAAGGGCAGCTGGCCAGAGAGGCTGCGTTCCTCACAGTGGGGCCATCTGAGGAGGCACCAGGCAGACAGAACTGGGCACATGGGATTGCTGGGGGGTCACCAACTGGGGTTCAGAATGTCTAATGCAGTGGACAGACTGGGACATGGGTTCAGGAGCTAGTAGGGTGACAGCATTGGAACAAGGGATGAATGGGAGGGGGGCTGCAGGGTCACATAGAGACAGGAGGGAGGGGATACAGGGGGACACGGGGATGTGGAGTGCAAGGACACATGGGGAAAGGGGAAGATGTGCCTGACTGTATGGGAGAGGTTAGAGGCTAGCGGTCAGCCAGGATCTGTATGGGGGAGGTTCCCTAACTATCCCTCCCCTGTCCCTGCCCCAAATCCCCCCAGTTCTTCTTCAAGTGATGTCCCTGTGGTGGCTCCACTTCAGATGATTGTGTGCCCCTGCACCTCTAGTTAAAGAATTTCAACAGCAGTACCCAATTGGGCCGAATATGCACTCTCCCCATCTCATGCAGCTGGTGAAGTTAACTAGTGCTGTGCACACCCCCCCCCAACTAAGTTCCTTTTCAACCGCTCTTGGTTCGAGTTGGAGCTCTGACAGTACTTATACGTGACTTGCCTCAGATCTAGATTTAGGATTAGCTATATAGTAGTAAATAGAATAGTTAGTTAGAATTTGTTTTCTTATCACTTTTCTTTCTCTCCACTGAACAAAATATTATTTTATGTTACATTTCATTCATCCCTTTTGGCGATAACTTCAGCCAAGAATGTCCAGTTTTGGACTGACATATCCAGTGTGTCCACTGCTTGGAAGAAATGCACATACCCCAAAAGTACTCTCTTTGCCACAACCTTAAGACCCATGCCAGAAAAGCAAGAGACATTAAGCTCAAAGTTATCCTTACAGAGAAATCTCTCTGCCTCTCCTCAGACCTGCGACCACAAACTCCTCCTGGTCATCGGTCGCCTGCCTCAGGATTTGACAGACCTCCCTCACCAACTCTGCATGAGAAGGACCTGTGTCTTTAAAAAAGGGAGAAGAAGAGAGTTACCACTTCTACAAAGACAAACTCCAAAAAGAAGCGTTCTTCAATGCGCTCCACATCATTGGTACTGACCACACTGCAGCTAAGTACCTATGAGTTGTCAGGATCTTCCAATACCAGTAAAGCCAAAGACCCTAACCATGCAGGTGCTCAGAAATATGGCAGAGACAGGACTGCCCCTTTTACCATGGCACCAACTGCAGCAGTGACACACTCTTCTTCGGTGCCTCAGTTTACGGAGCCATCTTCTAGCCTTTTAGCGTATAGCGCAGAGACAACAGTACCAAAGTCTACTTTACCTCCTTTGGTACAGATGCCTTCAGCACTGATTCTCCTGGTGCTGCAACACCTCCTGGTACCACAATATTTCCTGGCATCGCCACAACTACAGATGCCACCATCGGTACCGAGACCTCTTGGAACACAACAGTGCCTCCAAGATGACTTCACAGTTGCTATGGCACCAGAGTCACCCCTTCTTAATACCAATATAGTGTTGGTGCATTCAGCACTGTTTCACGCACCAACCAACAGATCTGCCCCTCCTTTTTCTTGCACAGAGGAAGACGAGAGGATGGAGATGTATTTTCATTCAACACTCTTCATCTATACAGGGGAGCATCAGATCAGAGTTACAAGCACAGCCAGGACACCATTCCAGAGCTGGCACCCAGGGATGGTATGGACATTCATGGATACCACCACCAATGGCTGTACTGGGACCTGTGGGGAGTATATAGGCCACATTTCTCCAAGCCCCCCAATACCTCCAGAGAAAGACAGAGATGTTCCCCATCAATGTCAGAGGCAGGATTCTGTGAGCACCTTGAAGAGACTTTTCAGGAAACAGAGGAGACTCTAGAACAGGAGGCCACTCTTGCAACTAACACTTCTTCCTCTCCTGACAAGACCATCATGTCTTCGCCACCTACTACAGGAGATGATTTTAAGCAATTTCAGGATATGTTTAAAAAAATTGCAGACATGCTCCAAATCCCCTTGGAAGAGGTTGCTGAGTCCCAACACAAGTTGTTGGCCATACTGCACATGTCAGCCTGATCCAAAATTGCTCTTTCCATAAATGAAGTACTCATAAGCCTGCAAAGACTATCTGGCAGACCCCCACTATAATTCCCCCTACATGTAAATGGGCAGATAAAAAGTAGTATGTCCCATCGGAGGGACTAGAATTTTTATTTTCACAGCCCCATCCAAACTTATTGGTGGTAGAGGTGGTCAATGAACAGGGCGGACAACACTATTCAAGGATCACCCTGTATGATAAAGAGTGTAAAAGACTAGATCTTTTTGGACACAAGGCCTATTCGTCAGCAACATTACAGTTCAGAATCGCCAATTATGAGGCCTGGATGATGAAATACAAGCACACCAGTTACTCTAAACTGTCTGAATTTATTGACTTTATGCCAGAAGACAAAAAGGAGCAATTTAGGTCATTCATTTCCAAAAGTCAGCTCCTGACTTGAACAGCTCTCCAGGCATCCTTAGACTTGGCAGACAAAGTGGAAAGAGCCTTTGCAACCTCCATAGTGATGCGACAGGCCTCTTGACTCCACCTGTCTGGATCCCCAAGGGAGGTGCAATCTACTGTAGAGGATCTTCCCTTTGAAGTTCCAAAATTGTTTGTGGGGAAGACCAACAAGTCCCTCCTTACACTGAAGGACTCTAAAGTGACTCTTTGGTCTTTAGGCATCTACACATTTGCACAAAAGTGAAATCAAGGCAGATATTACTCAACACAACACTCAAGACTGGTGCCCTACACACAGCCACAGAGGCAGTATGATACCCAGAGGTGGAGACAAAGACCCACAAGATGTAAGCCAACCCCATCTCAACCTCCCATGCCACAACAACCAGCACTGAAACATCAAATTTGAAGATTTGATTGAGGACTCAACAGACCTCCCTCAATTCAAGTTACTGAAACCAGTTTCTACGAACCATCAATTTACAGACCTTTTAACACCATTCTACCCAGCAAGGTAATTATGACTTCAGACAAATGAGTACTGGAAACTATCAACACTGGTTATTCACCTCCATTGCCCCTACCCATGCCATCCATCTTCAGGGACTCCTTTCACGAGCACCTTCTGAGACAGGCAGTAGACCATCTCCTGCAATTGGGTGTGGTAGAACCAGGTCTGGAACAACACTGAGGGAAGGGGTTTTACTCCCATAGTTTTGTAACCCAGAAAAAGATTGGGGTCTGAGAAACCTAAATATATTTGTCAAAACATAAAGGATGGTCACTTTAGCAACAATAATTCCAGCACTGGAACGAGGGGATTGGTTTTTGGCCCTCGACCTGCAAAACATGTACTTTCACATCACCATACATCCATCACACCGACCGTTTCTCTGATTTTTTGGGTGGACAAAATCATTATCAGTACATGGTACTGCCCTTTGGCCTCTCCATAACTCCCTGAGTTTTTTCCAAAGTTCTACCTATGTAAGAAAAGGGTCATGATGTACCCATATTTAGATGACTGTCTACCGAAGGCCCTCACTCAGGAAGATGCCACCAAAGCCACGCAAAAGAGAATGTTACTCTTTGCAAAACTCAGCCTTCAAATAAACATTCAAAAGACAACAGTGACACCAGTGCAAGAACTAGAATTCATTGGGGCTCACCTAAACTCCTTACAGGTGAAAGTCTTACTACCTCTACACTGATATGCAACCCTAGTGAACCTGATCAACACTGCAGTGAACTGTCCACAAACATTTGCTAAGACTTGCCTCCAACTATTAGACCACATGGAGGCAACCACCTGGTAAAACATGCCAGCTTACATATGTGCTGCCTGCATGGGTGGCTCAGGACATTGTACATCTCACATAAACACAATCTGAGCAAGCCTTTGAACATGCCACAAAAGGTCAAGAACTCGCTACGGTGTGGACACATTCGCACAATGTGTTTGCAGGGTTCCCTTTTCTACAGATTCCCTTCACAATGATAATCACAACGGACACCTCCTTGTGGGCTGATGTGCTCATTTAAACAACCTAACAGTACCGGGCAGGTGGTCTCCTTCAGAATCAACACTGCACATAAACATTCTGGAACTGTGAGCAGTTTGCAATGCATGTGCATGCTTTCTGCCTGTGATAAAAAGCAAAACCATACAAATCCTGATGAGCAAAATTGCCTGCATGTTCCATATAAACAAACAGGGAGGAGCGAGGACACACTCCCTTTGCACCAAAGCCTTAAGACTGTGGAACTTGTACATCCAACACAACATCAGCATATTCATTGTCTTTCCATGTCAGAACACCACAGCAGACATGTTAAGCAGAAAGTTCTCCTATGATCATGAGTGGGAAATAAACACCTCTGTGATACAGGACATATTCCAACAATGGGGATTCCATGCAATAGATCTATTTACCATGAGTAAGAACAGAAAATGTCCAACATATTGCTCCAGAGAGGGCTTTTCTCCTCAGATGGGATGCATCTCTTCTTTACACTTTCCCTCCTACTCCATTGTTGTTGGGCTTATACAAAAGATCAATACCAGCCCATCCAGGGTCATCTTGATAGCACACACCTGGTCCAGGCAAACTTGCTTTCCATACCTACAACAGATGTCAGCATGTCCACCATACATCCTCCAGCTTCCTGTCACAAGATGCAGGCCAGATCTTGCACCAGAACCTAGAGATACTTCATCTGAGAGCATGGCTCCTACATGATACCACGGTGAAGAGATGACCTGCTCAGAAGAGGTGAAGGATATCTTGCTAAATAGCAGACAGTTAACTACACGTTCAACCTGCCTCCAGAAATGGAAGAGATTCTAAACATGGTGTCAGAACAAACAAATGAGAGCCACTATCTCTCCTCTACCACTAGACTTGGACTATATACTTCAATTAAAAATAATCAGATCTTTCACTGAGCTCACTCAGAGTACACCTTGCAGTGATCACAACCTTTCACCATGAAGTAGATGGGTTCTCAGTCTTTGACCATCCAATTATAAAACAATTCCTACAAGGTGTCCAGAACATCTATCCCAAACTCAGAGTCCCAACACCTTTATAGGATCTTAAATTATTACTTCATTCCCTTACTGGACCTCCGCTGAAACCCTTGGCTACATGTGCTCTATTACACCTTTCAGTGAAAGTAGCCTTCCTTGTTGCCATCACAGTCACAAGACATGTAGGAGAGCTTGGGGCCCTCATGGCATACTCCCCATACACCATCTTTTTCAAGAATGAAAGACCACTTCAGTTTCTACCTAAAGTACCTTCTTCGTTCCACGTCAACCAACCCATCCATGTTCTGGCATTCTTCCCTAAACCTCATAAGAACAGGCAAGAAGGGGCATTCCTTAACTCTGGATGTCAGAAGGGCACTAGTCTTTTACCTTGAATGCACTAATGTTTAGGAAGGCACCAAAGCTGTTTCTATTACAGAGAGATTCAAAGGGGAAGCTATAGCTAAGCAGAGACTCTCCAAATGGATTTCAGAGTGAATTTATCTCTGCTACTGTCAACACGAACTACAATCCCCATCAGGGGTTAGAACACATTCTACCAGGTCACTCTCCACATCAATATCTTTCCTTAATAATGTACTTATTACAGACATACATAAAGCAGTCACTTGTGCATCAGCCCATACATTCATTCAACACTATGCAATTGAGCAGGGCAATTGAGCAGTCACTTGAAGTGATGTCCACAGGGACATCACTCGAAGAAGAAGAGGAAGTTACTCTTGTGCAGTAACTGAGATTCTTCAAGATGTGTGTTCCTATGGGTGCTCCACTACCCACCCTCCTCCCCTCTACTTTGGAGTTCTAGTAAGATCCACAGTGGTAGAGAAGGAACTGAGGGTGAGGCTGGTTGCACAATGCTAGTTAACCACTGCTTCAGGCGCAAGATGGGAAGAACGCATGTGCAGCCCAACCAGGTACTGCTGTCAAAATTCTCTGACTAGAGGTGCAGGGGCACACAGTCACCTGAAGTGAAGCATCCACAGGGACACACATCTCGAAGAACCTCCATTATTGCACAAGGTAAGTAAATTTCTCTGCCATACTTCTCTCACCCACACCCATCAAATCTCCAGGTTCACTCCCAGGATCCTTCCCTCTTCCTCAGCAACTCTGTTACCCCTGACTCCTACTTTTTTTTGCACTGCGTCTGAGCGATGCAAGAAATAAGTTTCTGTTTTGTAGTTCAAATGAATTACTCAAATTCTACATTAATATGCCTAGTAAAGAATCTATTTGTCAAAAGAACATTTCCTGAATCCTCTTTTCCTGTCTCTGTTGTTACAGGCATACTTGCTGGCAGGTGTTCTGAAATAAATTACCAAAATAATTGAAACTGGCGTGATTATATTGTGTTATTTTGACAAAATATGCAAAATTTTATAGAATTTTAAAATATTCTGTGCAGGAATTTTAATTTTTTGGTGCAGAATTTCCCCAGGAGTAACTAGAAAATTAGGTTGGTTTAACTGTGTCAGTCAGGGTGTGAAAAAATCCACACCCTGGAGCAGCATAGTTAAGTCAGCCTAAATCCCTGTGTACACAGCACTAGGTTGATGGAAAAATTCTTCCATTGACCTACCTACTACCTCTCAGGGAGATGGGGATCACCTATATCGATGGGAGAATCTCTTCTGTCAGGGTACGTCTACACTACGGGACTATTCCGAATTTGCATAAACCGGTTTTGTAAAACAGATTTTATAAAATCGAGTGTGCGCGGCCACACTAAACACATTAAATCGGTGGTGTGCGTCCATGGTCCGAGGCTAGCGTCGATTTCTGGAGCGTTGCACTGTGGGTAGCTATCCCGTAGCTATCCCATAGTTCCCGCAGCCTCCCCCGCCCCTTGGCATTTCCGGGTTGAGATCCCAGTGCCTGATGGGGCAAAAATCATTTTCGCGGGTGGTTCTGGGTACAGCCTCACCCCTCCCTCCCTCCCTGACAGCGGCAGACAACTGTTTCGCGCCTTTTTTGCTTGGTGAACCGTGCAGACGCCATAGCACAGCAAGCATGGACCCTGCTCAGCTCCATACCGCAATCGTGGATGTTTTAAACACCTCGCGCACTCTCGTGCAGTATATGCTGAACCAGGACCTTCGAACCGAGGCGAGTAAGAGGCGGATACGGCAGCGCGGCGATGACAGTGATGAGGACGTGGACACAGAATTATCTCAAACCGCAGGCCCCGGCGCTTTGGAGATCCTGATGGTAATGGGGCAGATTCTATCCATTGAACGCCGATTTTGGGCCCGGGAAACAAGCACTGACTGGTGGGACCGCATTGTGTTGCAGGTGTGGGACGATTCCCAGTGGCTGCGAAACTTTCGCATGCGTAAGGGCACTTTCATGGAACTTTGTGACTTGCTTGCCCCTGCCCTGAAACGCCATAATACCAAGATGAGAGCAGCCCTCACAGTAGAGAAGCGAGTGGCGATAGCCCTGTGGAAGCTTGCAACGCCAGACAGCTACCGGTCAGTCGGGAATCAATTTGGAGTTGGAAAATCTACTGTGGGGGCTGCTGTGATGCAAGTAGCCAAAGCAATCACTAAGCTGCTGCTACGAAAGGTTGTGACTCTGGGAAACGTGCAGGCCATAGTGGATGGCTTTGCTGCAATGGGATTCCCTAACTGTGGGGGGGCGATAGATGGAACCCATATCCCTATCTTGGCACCGCAGCACCAGGGCACCCAGTACGTAAACCGGAAGGGGTACTTTTCAATGGTGCTGCAAGCACTGGTGGATCACAAGGGACGTTTCACAAACATCCACGCGGGATGGCCAGGGAGGGTTCATGACGCTCGCGTATTCAGAAGCACTATGTTTAAACGGCTGCAACAAGGGACTTACTTCCCAGACCAGAAAATAACAGTTGGGGATGTTGAAATGCCTGTCGTTATCCTGGGGGACCCAGCCTACCCCTTGATGCCATGGCTCATGAAGCCATACACAGGCAGCCTGGACAGTGGTCAGGATCTGTTCAATTACAGGCTGAGCAAGTGCAGAATGGTGGTGGAATGTGCATTTGGCCGTTTAAAGGCGCGCTGGCGCACATTACTGACTCGCTCAGACCTCAGCCAAACCAATGTCCCCTATGTTATTGCTGCTTGCTGTATTCTCCACAATCTCTGTGAGAGTAAGGGGGAGACCTTTATGGCGGGGTGGGAGGCTGAGGCAAATCACCTGGCCGCTGATTAAGCGCAGCCAGACACCAGGGAGATTAGAAGAGCACACCAGGAAGCGGTGCGCATCAGAGAAGCTTTGAAAACGAGCTTCATCAATGGCCAGGGTACAGTGTGACTGCTGTGTTTGTTGATGAACACCCAACCCCCTTGATTGACTCAGTCCCTGTAAGCAACTCCCCCTCCCCCTTCGAGTACAGCTTACTTATGCAAATAAAGTCACTCATTTAAAAAGCATGAATTCTTTATTGATTCATTATAAAAAGAGGGAGAGAAGTAAGGGTGTGCTTTGGGAGGAGGAAAGGAGGGATGGAGAAGGCCATTAAAAAAATAAAATTCAGAGTAACGACATCCTTCTGGTTGGGCTGTCCACGGGGGTGGAGTGGGCGGGTGCACGGAGCCTCCCCCCACGCGTTCTTACACGTCTGGGTGAGGAGGCTAAGGAACATGGTGAGGGGGGAGGGTGGTTATACAGGGGCTGCAGCGGCACTCTGTGATCCTGCTGCCGTTCCTGAAGCTCCACAAGACGCCGGAGCATGTCAGTTTGATCACGCAGCAGCCCCAGAGTTGCATCCCGCCACCGCTGATCTTCCTGCCGCCACCGCTGATTTTCCTGCCGGTCTTCCTGCCGCCACCTCTCATCTCGGTTGTCCCTCCTGTCCTCACGTTCATCCCTCCTGTCCTCACGTTCACTGGCCTCTTTCCTGTAATTTGAAACCACGTCCTTCCACTCATTCAGATGAGCTCTTTCATTGCGTGTAACTTCCATAATATCCGAGAACATCTCATCTCGCGTCTTCTTTTTCCTCCGCCTTATCTGTGCTAGCCTTTGGGATGGAGGAGGGACGCTTGAAATATTTGCAGCTGCATGAGGGAGATAAATATTTAGAAAGATACATTTTACAGAACAATGGTTATACTCTTTCACAGTGAAAAGCACTATTCACCTTACATAGCACATGTGATTTCCCTACAAGGTCGCATTTTTCATCTTAATAGTGCCTGCTTGCAACTCTTGGGTTACAGATCTCAGACACAGGTCCAGGCATCAGGATTCAGCTTGCATGCGGCCATGGTAAGCCACTGTCTCAGTGATTTACCCCTCCCCCCAACGCATGGCTAATACCACGCTAGCTCCCTGCTAATCAACAACCTTCCCCCTCCCCCCCACCCACTGCTTGTCCGGTAGCTTGGGGAAGATCGCCTCGCCGGTGACCAAACAGAAAAGATCATCGGCATTTCACTCCTCCCCTCCCCCCGCTTCGCTACGTGCAGGAAAGTGTTTTTTTTAAGCTGCTGCATTCCACGAACCCAGTAGAAAAATGGCCACCCCCCCTTACTTAAATTCCTGATTTCTAACCAGGTTATCCTGAACGATATCACTTTGCTGAGGATAACAGAACAAGATAAAGAGCGCATGCTTCTTGAATGCCAGCAGTCACCGGGACCATACGCCGCTATGCTTTGCCACGCAATGATACCTGATTACTTGCTACATGCATGGCATGGTAAAGTGTCCTACCATGGTGGGCGGAACAAGGATGCTTTGCCCAGAAATCTTCTGCAAAGGCTTCTGGAGTACCTACAGGAGCGCTTCATCGAGATGTCCCTGGAGGATTTCCTCTCAATCCCCGGACATGTTAACAAACTTTTCTAAGTAACTATACTGTCTGCGAATGCGTCCCAAGTCCTCAGGGCAAATCAATCATTAAAAAAGGCTTGCTTAAAAAACACTGTTTGCTATTTGCAAAGGTACACTCACCAGAGCTCCCTTCCATGGCGTCATTCTCTGGAATAGTTGCTTGTGAGGGCTGGGAGCAGGGTAATTCCGTCAGGGTGATAAAAAGCTCCTGGCTGCTGGGGGTCACGGAGTGCTGTGTGCTCTCTGCGAGGTCTTCCTCCTCTTCTTCATCTTCATCTTCCCCGTCTGACATGGCAGAGATTACAACCCCCACCTCGGAATCCACGGTCAGGGGTGGGGTACTTGTGGCGCAGCCCCCTAAAATTGCATGCAGCTCAGCATAGAAGCGGCATGTTTTTCGACCTGCCCGGACCTTCCGTTTGCTTCTTTGGTTTTCTGGTAGGCTTGTCTGAGCTCCTTAACTTTCACTCTGCACTGCACGGAGTCCCTGCTGTGGCCTTTATCCGTCATAGACTTAGAAATTCTTTCAAATACTTTTTCATTTCGTCTTTTGGAACGCAGTTCTGTTAGCACTGAATCCTCTCCCCATATAGCGATCAGATCCATTACCTCCCGAGTGGTCCATGCTGGGGCTCTTTTTCGATTCTCAGGAGACTGCATTGTTAACTGTGCTGATGAGCTGTGCGTGGTCACCTGTGATGATGAGCTCTCCACGCTGGGGAAGCAGGAAATGAATTTCAAAAGTTCGCGGGGCTTTTCCTGTCTACCTGGCCAGTGCATCCGAGTTGAGAATGCTGTCCAGAGCGGTCAGTGGTGCACTGTGGGATAGCTCCCGGAGGCCAATACCGTCGATTGCGGCCACACTAACCCTATTCCGATATGTTAATACCGATATTAGCGCTACTCCTCTCGTCGGGCAGGAGTACAGAAACCGATTTAAAGAGCCATTAAAATCGATATAAGGTGCCTCCTAGTGTGGACGGTTGTGGCGTTAAATCGGTTTTAGGCTCCTAAAACCGATTTAAACGCCTAGTGTAGACCAGGCCTCACATTAAGTAATGTTTACACTGAAGCACTAAAATGCTTTAGCAATTTAAATGTAGACAAGGCCCCTGTCAGTTACTCTTTTATACAGTTTGTCTTTGAACTGTCCTCATATAAATAGGTGATCAGTAGACAAATGTTTCCCGCCTCAGAGCAAAGCTTCAAAGGCTGAGTCTATAAGTGGAAGTTTTCACTCCCCTCCACCAGAGTATTTCCAATGAATTCCACTTCATGCATAATGTCCCAAAAGATCCTTTGTGTCTGCCATGTTATTCAACATAGTCTTTTTAAGATCACAGTACTTACCAGAGATTGAATTAATCTGTTCTTCCTCCTAATGAAGTTCCATACAGTCCCATAATAATATATCATCTTTTGTATTATTAATACAATCTGCTTCTGAAAAACTTAATTCAATAAGGTTTGTCCAGGATATTGCAGGAAATTGCCGTAACTCTCACAAACCCCACTTATGCAAAAATAATTTTCAGTAGCATGAATTCCTTGTGGGTATGTGCTATGCATATTGAATGAATGGCAAGGTATACATTACACCTGACATATGGCTAACTTTTGTAATACAGTTGTTTCCTTCACCATGCCACAGCTTGTAGCCTGATTGGTATGTTACTCTCAAATTCATGTATGTCACATTATTTTTACTTCACTAGCATGCATGCAACCTGCTGCAACTGTAGCACTTTGGATCATGACTTTTGCACTATTAACTCTTATTTATTCATCTGCAAGGGTAAAAATACATCTTTATTTATTGCTGTTAATTCATGTTCCCAAGTAATTTTCTTTTTCTCTGTCTTGCTGGTGGAGTCACATTCTCTGGGAGAAGCCAGTTTGGTTCCAATGATTATTTCTGTTGAAGGCACATGTTCAGATACAGTCCTAAAATCAATGGACTAGAAGGCTGTCTGCCCAGGCTGGGAACACAGCTTAAAAATATGATAATGAACACACTGGGATGGTGTCATGGAAACAAAAGGCATAGCCTGCAGCAACAAATGACAGTTCTCTGAATCAGAATCCTTGTCCCTGAGCTTAAATTTGGATATGCTTCAAACCTTTATGATAAAATACTTGATATTACACTGTGAAGCTAGCAGATGAATATCTTTCCAGTTTTGCTAGAGAAAAAAATAAGGACCGCTGTGCAACAAAAATGAGGCAGGGAGAGTTGAGTCTGCTGAGGATTTGGGGGTTTTGTTTTTATTTTTGTTTCTTTTTTTCCTCAGGGGAAATGGAAATGTTGCAAAAATTATGAGAGTCTATAGAAATGTCAGCATTGCAATCTGTCTGCAGAAGTCTGTATAATTGGGAGACCTTCCACCAAACACAGCATATAAGCAGAACTAAGTAAAAGGTCATGCATTATTATCAATATGTAGTGCAACAGTAAAGAGCAATTAAAGAACGGGGAAGGCAGCAGCAGCAGCAGCAGCAGCACCTACAGCTCTTAACTCAATTTTAGAACTGTCAGAGTGGGAGGGTACTGTATGCATCGCTCCCTCGGGCTAACAATTTTAATTTGTGGGTGGGAGGTATCTATGTAAGAACAAGAGTCAGAGCCTATGCAATCAGGGAAATTAAAAATGAAGGTTTCACCAACTAATTAAGAAAAAAAACTAAAGTTATACATAATGATATTAAGAAAAATAAAACTGATCAGTCTATGCCAAACTAAAGTAGTCAAGAAGCCAAACTGTTCAGCTGCCAGTGCAGATTGGGAAAAAGTCATTTTCATTGGTATTACAGAAAAGTTGACTGATACTTGGGAGAACATCTAGCCAGATTCACTGGTACATTTCTGTTGCTTTCCACTTAACACTGGATGGGTAAAGGTGGCCTTACAGTGCTATTGGTGAATCTGGTGAATATTGGTGAATATTGGTGAATCTGGCTCATAGTGTCTATCAAAATTTCTATCATAGCTCTGGAGTACAGTTTTATCACATTCACATTATTAATTAAACTGTTCTCCATACTGGCTCATAGGGATCCATTGTTGCGAAACCATTGTCCGGGACTTGTGATTGTGTCTGTACATTCATTCTTTTCTTGCTCTCATTTTTAATCCCTCATCCAACTTCCCTTCATGAAGGTAGGTTGATTCCATTTCTGGGAGCACCTCCTAGGTTCATTTAAAAATTCACCAGTATCAAGGACAAATAGAAGCTTAAATGAGGTAGACAGCCTTGTCCATTTGATCCTGGGAAATCTTCTGGTCCAGGGAGGCCCAGCTATCCTTGTTGGTGCTGGAGGGAGAATAATTTTTTACAGCCCTTTGCAGCATATTCTATTTCACATGGCCAGACATTTATTCTGGCTGCTGTGTTAGAACCATAGCTCTGTCTACTTGTGTAGTGTTGCTTCTGGAGGAGCAAGTTAATGCAACCAGAGTTTGCTGTTCTTGATAGCATGGACTGCATGGATCATGCAAAGGAGAAATTCTTTGTTCTCTTCCCATTACACTGTAGGCCATATAAGTTAAGGGCACAATGAACGCCATAGCTAGCAGCAATCATGAGTGAGCTGAGTGTTTGTTCTTGCTGAACACATTAATGAGGGTATAAGCACACCCATATTATTCTCCATTTAACATATGGGAGTAGGGGTGGGGGAAGAATATTCCTACTTGATGGTAACATTTGACTGGTAAAGTGGTGTCATAACAATTTTAAGATAACATCACTCTAAAGGAATAATTCTGTTTGGCTGATCTTGCAGAATGGATTAGTTTTCCATTAACTTGAATTTGAGTCCCACTAGCTGCAATTAGTACTTGCTTTGTTTAATCATTCATTAATGTATCTTTCGCATTGAGAATTAATGGTAAGAATATGATTTAATGAGTTCTTCAATAATCAGATTTAGGTTTTTTTTTAAAATCCTTACTTTGGTTTATAAAAAAAAACCCTGCTTATAGTACATCTTAGGAGCTTGTTCAATGAAGCTACATGTGATTTTAACATTTTTATTTGCACCTAATCAAATAACTTGTTACAATGTTGCCTTCACTAATAAGACATAAAAATAACCTTTATTTGAAATTAGGGGTTCTATTTTTTTATTTTTAAAGTTTAGAAAATCCTACTGAAATAGCATATCAGGGGAAAAAAAACTGTGTAACTATCCAAAATTAATTATAATGAACATGAAAAATGCTTTCAAAAATAGGTTCCTTGTGAAATGATTTATGTGGAATATGAGAATGACAATTTGTGAAGTTTTCTGTAAATTGTACTGTATTTATTAATATTCCTAACTACTCCTTTTAGTGAGTTCTTTACAGTACAATGAGATCAGCTACCTAGTACAGTGATTCTTTTGTGCTACAATACTTGTCTTAATCTTTTTCAATTCATTTTATCGCCTAAATTTTTTTCACCAGCCAGTGGCAAGATGGGAATATAATGTATTGGACTCTGATTTTTTTAAATGTTAAACATTTTCTGTATAAGTCATGTCATATTTTTGAAAGTTTCAGAAGAAAAAATGGGAAATGAAAAGTTTAAACAATCAAAACCAAAGCATGGTTGTATGCTACTCACAGCAATAAACCCCATGAATCTGACATTTTCCTTCACTTCAATGAGGATCCAGATACGCTAAAGCGATGGTTTTTTTTTTTAAATTGACATTAAATTGATGCTCCAAATAAACACAGTAAAGTGAATAGTGTTTCATAGAAGAATTGGGCATGCTTTTACATGCAGACATACAATGTTACTTTATTGTAAAATCAATTCTTGTACTGTCATATTTCATTTGTAAGTATTCCTGAAGATCGAGATGTGTATGTACTAAACATGATGACGGAAGTTAATTAAAGGGAAATAATGTATCTCCTTTCCCCTTGTCCCCAGCCCATCCCCAATAAAGAACAAAATAACAGGTGGACTACATCCATCCAAATGAAAAGAGATTCATCCTTTGATTGATGCTCTTAGTTTTGACAAATTGGTAGCATCTAGAATACAAATTAGTGTTGTTCGTGCCAAGTGAATCCTGGTTGGTTTGGGTCTTTTGCTTAGATCAGCAAAGTCATTTAGAAGTTTTAAGATGAAATTCACTTCCAAGTAAAGAGCCAACACAAGGCTGTTGCACAACTTAAGCCCCATTTTGAGGACGGAAGTAGAACACCTTGTGCTGTCACTCTGCACTCAGCAGGGAATTTCACCATTCATGATTATCTGAGTAGTAGCCAGGCTTACAAGACCATATTGTGCCTTGATTTTTGAAGCAGAACTCTCTACTGCACTCATTAGGGAAAGATGCTCAAAAACTGACATGATATTACTGTTCATGGATCATCTGATTTGGATACTCACAAGGAGGTCTCTCAAATATAGGGTTTCCCATGGTATTCCCAGGATTTCCCAGATAGACCTGAATTCATTAAAGTACCAGCTACTGATATTTACTAGTTCTTTACTCTGTTACTTAAATTGAACAATAGTAGTAGCTGGAATACTCATTTGTCCCATACTGAAATGTTTTAGAAATCAATCCCTCCAGTGAGGACTGGAAGTGATCACATTCCTTTTACTCTGTGCCTCAAAAGAGCTCTTTGTATTTGACATCAGTGCCTGGTCTTCGTTGTAAAATAAAATGAAGACCATTGCCATCCTATTTCCTCTCCCCTTCACCCCCTGGCGCTTCATCCTATAAGTGTGCTGTTGATCTAAGAGGAGACCCTGTTCCTTGACTCCCTGTCTATTGCTGTACCATACAACACAACTGAAAATTGTATAGAAACCTTCACTTATTCTCCCACATCACTACTCTAGTACTGAACAAATTATGTTTATTGGGACAGATAAGTTGCTAAGTGGAAGGGATGTTTTGTGTTTAATCACAGATGTACCCAGTCTCATGGTGGTATTGTTTTGAGAAATGTTTTCCTCCATAGATGTTTTTTATTTGTTTTGTTTTTTTGTGGGGAGAGATTGAGGGGAAGTGACTGTGCAAACTGTAGGTAGTGGGTATTTTCAGACCTTTTGATCTCCAATCTATACCAAAGAATGTAAATTTTCCCTCTTACCATCAAAGGTTTGCAACATTCAAAGCAATTTACCAATATATCCCAAAACACATTGAACAGCATATTGTGATTCAGTATTGATACCATAGCATAGCAAGGAGAAATTTAAGAGATAACAGGGCTGGGCATATCACCTAGATGGGAAGAAGGGGGGGGGCGGGAATTGGATCAAGGAGAGAATGTGAAAGAAAGGAAAGCTGGGATGTCATTGAGGATGGGAAGAAGAAGGACAAAAACAGGGTTGGGGTTATAAGTAATGGTAGAAGAGGGAAGAGATGAGGATAGTGCTGGGTAGAGGAGCACATGGAAGTAGGAAGGAATATTGAAATATTATTTAGAGATTTGTTATAGTTATATAAGCAAATACATGAATGTTTAGTAGGAGCAAATTGAATAACTGCACATTTTACTCATCACGGTTCACATTGACATTGCCACAGTATACAAAAGGCTGGATTCTTATCAAGTCCAAAGAGGAATTCAACATAAGTTCATGTCTAGTTCTGCACATAAACAAGTGGAAGCTTTATGTCCGTATAACTACTAAATTAGGGCCTTTGGGGTTCATATACATTTTACCTTCCCCTTGAATTGCATTGATTTATAATATGAATCACAGCAACCCCCACGGTAGATTTATAATATGAATCACAGCAACCCCCACGGTAGATTTGCCCACGCCAAAGTGGTTCGCTACTGACCGGTAGCTGTCTGGCGTTGCAAGTTTCCAGAGGGCTATGGCCACTCGCTTCTGCACACTCAGGGCTGCTCGCATCCGTGTGTCCTGGCGCTTCAGGGCAGGGGCCAGTAAGTCACAGAGTTCAAGGAAAGTGTCCTTACGCATCCTGAAGTTTCGCAGCCACTGTGATTCATCCCAGACCTGCAGCACTATGCGGTCCCACCAGTCCGTGCTTGTTTCCCGGGCCCAGAATCGCCATTCCACACCATGAACTTGACCCATTGCCACCATGATCTCCACTGCGCGGCGTACCCTGCTTTGTGAGAGGTCTGCGCCACTCTCCTCACCGCGCTGCCGGAGCCTCCTCGCCCGATTTCTCAGCAGCTGACTGTGGAAGAGGTGGACGATAAGGTGCGAGGAGTTGACAACGGCCATAAGTGCAGCGATGATCGCAGCGGGCTCCATGCTCGCAGTGCTGTGGCGTCCGAGCTGTAACCGACCAAAGAAGGGCGCGAACAGATTTCCCGCCGGCGCTTTCAAGGAGAGAGGGCAGGAGTGACGGTTCAATAATGACAGTTACCCTAAACCACCCTCGACACATTTTTTCCCCCAGCAGGCATTGGGGGCTCTACCCAGCATTCCAATGGGCAGCGGGGAGTGCGGGAACTGTGGGATAGCTTCCCACAGTTCACCGCTTCCAAAGTCGACGCTGGCCCCGTGAATGTGGACTCAGAAATTCGAATTAGTGTATTTAGTATGGATACACAAATTCGACTTCATAAGGTCGAATCCACAAATTCGAACTAAGTTGATTCGAAATAGTCTTGTAGTGTAGACAAGGCCATAGTGATAGCACACAACTAGGCACAATATGAGATTTATCAATTCATGTGCTGAAATGGGCTAGTCTCTGAGTCTGCTCTATAAAGAAGAGTCATAAAAACTTTTAAGGAGCCAAATGTAAAAAATAAAGAAAACAAAAGGCTTCTGAGATAACAGAAGACTGGAAATCATACTGTGCAGCTTTGCTAAATTAACAGTCAAAATTGGCTCCATTTTTATTGTGTTCCAAGCTCCAAGTAACCTTATCATTTGAAGTGCTGTATGTTATAAATATATTAATTGTGCAAAGCTCCCATAGTTTTTTGGTTTTTTTTTTCTTTCCCTTCTGTCTAGTTCAGTTAGAATTTGGTTTCATTTTCCTTAAGAATTTCTCTCTGAGGCTGAAAAAGTAACTGGGTGATTTAAAAAAAAATTGAGATATCTTATCTCCTAGAACTGGAAGGGACCCTGAAAGGTCATTGAGTCTAGCCCCCTGCCTTCACTAGCAGGACCAAGTACTGATTTTGCCCTAGATCCCTAAGTAGCCCCCTCAAGGATTAAACTCACAACCCTGGGTTTAGCAGACCAATGCTCAAACCACTGAGCTATCCCTCCTCCTTTAAAATGGATGGAGCAGAAGGAAGGAGAATGTCGCAAACTCCCTCTGCATTAAATGGTTTCACCTTTACTCCTCAATAATCAGCTATGTACAATAAGTACATCAATTCAGATTCAACAACTTAATTCAAGGCCTCTCCTTGAGAGAAAACCTAGTGCTGCTGTTGGTCAGGGTCATTAAGAATGTAATGGACTTTTGAAACAAAATGGGGGGGCGTACATTGGATTATGAGCCTTTGTATTAGCAATTACCATAAGAGTCATATCCTTTCAATAAAAAGCTTGTGTGTGTATATGCATTTCATACCCACACATACCACATATATGGTGGTGATATCTGTGTGAGAAATTGTAGACACAATTGGTAAATTGCAGAGATTTGTGATAAATTGTATTCATCTTACACCTTTGACTGCCTCACTTGAATTCTGGCCACTAATCCATCCACTAATCAAACATTCCAAATCTCCGAGCAGCTTCAAAACTGCCACTGCATTGTTTTTTAAATAACACTATCAAAATTCTTGTCCTTTTCCCTACATCATGTAAAATATTTTCCCCAAAACGATACAAATCCAAAACCCAGAATGGGCAAGAATGAGTCTTAGATCAGTGATAGATTTAAAGTGAATGATATTGGATGTTGCTCATATGTCTTACAGGCCTATGTCTCTAGAAACAGGAGCTTTATGTCATTGGGAAAGGGAGATTGACATCACAGTATTTGCTAATAGCCCTGGAAGATACAATGATACCGCACTCTATTTTTATCATTATAGATGTTATTTCAGGTCATCGTTAGCTGTCTTGAAAAATGTATTAGTAAAATGTTTTTGCCCCTCTCAGTCCTCTTTGGTTGGACTCACAGTACAGTAACTAAGTTAGGAGTCTGGCTTTACAGTTGGTAGGATACAAGAAATATTCCCAATAACACTTCAAAAACTCTCTAAAACGTTTCTAAAATATTTTTCTTTAACAGATGTAGTATACACAGAATACATGGTGATATAAAGGCCTTATCTGCATTTTGCCTGGGATGATTATTTTGTTATGCATGAGTAATTTAAAACCCCCTGATGTTTCCTTTTAAAACATTGGAATAAACAAAATGCATGACGGGTGCTGAAGTTTTTATTTATCCTTATTTGGATTACTGTTTACAGTTACTAAATATGGGAGTGTAGGAATACATGATGGTCTGGTGTGAAGTAACAGTTTTATTGGCACTGGTTTGGGATGGCACATTACTCAAGGGTGGTTTGTTACTTGATGCAGCCCTTCAACTGAGTGCCAATAAAACCTTCCCCAGGTCTTCCTGTATTCTGTTTAATGCCACATATTTTCCCCTGTAAAATATTTTAGAGTATTTGTTATCTACTGGAACTCTTTTTTTCTTATCTTTCTACTTGTAAAGCCAAGTAGCCTTTTAGTACCATACATACAGAAAGAGCAGGGCCGGCTTTAGGCCGATTCCCTCGAATCCCCAGAATCGGGACCCGTGCCCATGCTTAAGACGGCCCCCCTCCTTAGGTGCCTTTTAATTTTTTTTAAATTTTTTAAATACCCGGAGGCGGTCCGGGTCTTTGGCGGCACTTCGGCGGCGGAGGTCCGGAGCGAGTGAAGGACCCCCCACCGCCAAAGTGCCACTGAAGACCCGAACCGCTGCCGGGTATTCGAATCGGGCCCTGCAATTCCTAAAGCCGGCCCTGAGCAAGAGGGAGAGTAATAAACTTTTAAAAACAATTTTAGATAAAGCTTTTCCATTAAATCATAATGTTGTAATTTTAAGGTCAGCTTTCTTCAACTTGCCACAGCTAGAAAGAAGTATTGTATCTCACTGAGTTCAGAGTAAACCACCAGCTCCCAACCCGCCCCCCCCCCAATTACTCATGATGTTTTCAGGGGCAGCTCTAGGTATTTTGCCGCCCCAAGCATGGCAGGGAAGCTGCCTTTGGCAGCTTGCCTGCGGGAGGTCCCCGGTCCCGCAGATTCGGCGGCCCGCCTGTGGGAGGTCCACCGAAGCCGCGGGACCAGCGGACCCTCCGCAGGCATGCCGCCGAAGGCAACCTGCCTGCCGCCCTCGCAGCGACCGGCAAAGCGCCTCCCCCCTCCCCCGTGGCTTGCCGCCCCAGGCATGCGTTTGGTGCCTGGAGCCGCCCCTGGATGTTTTGCTAAATATTTTCATTTAATCTGTTCCAATTCTTATTCCACACTGTAGAGGAGTGATCACCCACTCCTGCCCTGAGGGGCTTAGAACAGCCCAGCAGAAGGCTGGGGCTGGGGCAAGCAGCTCCCAGGCTGATTGGGAAAGTAGGCACAGGAGCACAGACACACTCTCTCTGTTTGTAGAGGGAGAAGGGTCTGGCTGCTAGGGAGTTGAGAAGGTACCTGGGTGGAGCAGGGCTGGGGGAAGGCCAAGGGAGCTGGGAATCACCGGCCTGGAAAACCCCAGGCTGAGGCCTAGTCTAAGGCCAATTGGGTACTGGGGTTGTAGAGGGCAGCCCAGGGCTAGGCTGAGGCAGCAGGTCCAACTGCCCCTTGCCTGTGATGAGTGGCTTATTCTGCAGTCTGCCCCAGGACGTGGGGGCTAGTTGGTGACTGGCAGTAGCCTATGACTGAGGTGAGGTGGGGATAGGGGGTGGGGGTTCCCTAGGGAGGGGAGACCCTGAGACTGAGGGGTGTATGGCCAGAGGTCAGCACCCCAGATAATGGGGCACCAGGTCTGGGAGGGACACAGGGGCCAAGCGAAAGTGGGACAGCAGCCTGCAGAGGGTGCTCCAAGGCTGGAAAATGAGCTAATTCCTAGAAGACAAGCAGGAAGCACCACAGGGGTGAGTCCCACATTGTTACACACACCCATCACTCTAGTATCTGAACACTTATTGAACCTTAAACTTGTCTGAATATTGTGAAATCCTAAACCAACAGCAGATTTAAGGACCATTTGCATCTCAAGCCTGTGTAATTTTAAAGAGAAATTCTAAATTTGTGATGAACAGATGTTTTTGTGGCAGCTATTTTATTTTTTGAAATGGTAAGTACTTGAAAGTTGCTCAGAGCTTGGAATGTTAGCTACAGTATTGATTAAGATGGATCATGTTATATTCAGAAAGCACTGTGAAGTATCCTTCTGTTAAATGATAGTAATGACACATTAAAGCAACACTTGTCAGTGGAGTAACTCTTGCACTAATATATAAAACACACAAAGCAAGATTTGCTTGTTTTTTGTCTTTGAAGATCAACCTAGATACAGTAGCTGTGAATTAGAATAATAATTTTAAGCAGTCATTAATTTCTAGAGTGACATAAACAGTGTCAGAGACATGATTTAAATATTCACTATAATAAATTCATATTAAATGTACAGGTGAAGGTGGGGAAATGGGGCACAGAGACTGAATGATTTGCTCAGGATAACACCGGAAGACTGTGGCAGAGCTGGACATTTAATCAGGTCTCTTAAGTTCCAGTCCAGAGCTCTTAACCATAAAAATATATGTATTACTACTCATCCCTTCTGATAAACTACAGGAGGGATACTTGAGGGATGGCCAGAGGCAAAGAGAAATCTTACCTCTAGTACATCATTACTGGTCTCTTTGTGATTAGTTAATGGCTGTTGGTTGCTATAATTTTTTTCAAGGGAAAAAAAATGTGATTCCAAGCAGCATGGGGGGGAAAAATGCTGTTTAATGTCGATGAAGAACATTTTGGATATATCACTATTCAAAAGAGT